>NC_136067.1:1302952055-1304303722 GCF_964261635.1 Lissotriton helveticus | reverse complement strand
CTTTATAATTCCAGCTCCGCTACCCGCCCGCTGCTTCCACCAATCCCAGCGCGGCACAGAGTGACGTCAGAGGCGCTTCGCGACTGACTCGCTCCCTTCACAAGGTAAGGGAAACTTTCTTTCTTTTAAAGTGCTCAGTGCTTGGTTATTTTACAACAAATACACATTCGCCACAGTGCTCAAGTGTCTAGACAGAGAAAGAATTCTTTTACTGCAAGTAAACTACTTCCATTTACTTTTCACGCGCTGCGGGTAGATCTCTTCCGCCTACCCTTCACTCTAGCATCGGTGAACCTGTTATTCCCCTAAACTCATCCACTTCTCCGGGATATATCCGAGTCTAAGGTTTCCCAGCGGACCCCTCTGCTTTCACGCTAGCTCCGAGGAACCTGCTACTCTTCCGATGTGACCCTTACTAGGTTACGCCACTATGGGAATTTTGCCAATGAACCCCGTTACTGACATTTATTCACACATGTATTCAGAAAACCCTAGTTAGTGCTTCCCGGTTATCCTAACCTGCACCTAACTTTCCTCGAGCCTGTGACCTCAGGACAATGGATTCTATTCACCACTTGCCCTTTCAATTCCCCGGGGAGTTCGGACAACACGAAACAATACAATTTACTAACGCATGGATTAATACATATAACAATATAAGAACAAGAATAATGGCAATACAACAATTCATGAATTTCAGCACCGTATTCACAAGAGAGTGATCAGTTCCCTCAGGACAGCCGCTCTTATAGCAGCATTAATGTACTAGCAGCTTCCGACTTAACTAGTCTAACTAGTTCTACCTAACCTTTAGCTAGTCCCTAACCATCCTCTGATCTACCAGAAAAACTGATAGAGCGCGCGAGGCCACCCGACAAATAATTTTCGCCGTTTCCGGCTTCAGGGCCCATATACTTTCAAATCACCATATACATTGACCAGGTGACTTCACGAGCTCTACCAATTTGTGTGTGTTCCCTATTATGTTTTCTCAGTGCACCTGACTTACCATCCACCGATGCGGGTACCTAATGACCACAATGAATCAGGGAGCTAGCTGTAAAAGGAAAGGCAGCAAAATACAAACCCAACCAATAACATTCAAAATACTGTTGAAATGACCACGGACAACTGGAAGTTTTAAAATGTTTATCTAAAGTTCATTGTTTTCTTGCATCAAATACACGAGAATGAGACATTCAATGACTAGTAAAATGTAAATGATATAACTATAGAGAAATAATGTCAGGGTAATCATTAAAAATTGCTATTGAATATAAATGAAGAATACTACACAATCTCAAAATCTTCAAGCATGGACAGACTATGCATGGGTAACTATAGGAAGGCCTATAAAGAGTAACACGCTAAGCTTAAAGTGAATGGGCCTTTGAATAGTCTAGGTAAGGAGGTTCTAGACCATATTAAGAAATGACAAACTGCAATGCAAAATATAATTTCTAACAAGTGAGAAGACATAGGAACAAACTTATGGAAAAATGCAAATGACTTTCAATAGTTGCGGAAAGACATGGAAAAATAACATATGCAATGGGAAACTTTATTGAAGCAAAAGTTAGAAATTCAGAAGGTGCAAGATTTAAGAGTTTCAGGACAGTATTTACCTAGAATGGTGTGGAAACCAAACCCTGGCCACGGGTCAGTTAAGGACAGGAAACCCTCAAGGAAGGATACCCCTCAAAGGACAGCAGGTGCAGAATGGACACCCAAGACAGGACAGGATACCCTCGGAATAGGAATCAGGACAGGACCTCAGGACAGGACAGCAAACCCTCAGGACAGGACCGCTCAGGACAGGACCGGAACCCACAGTTCGGAAGCAACGCCTGCGCTCCACCCGCTCTGCAGCTATCGATCAAGACCCCGATTGGGTCAGCGAACTCCCAGCAAAGTGCTTCGCCAGCACTTTAAGGTTCAGTAGAACCTTAGTCTATGGTCAATTTCGGACAGAGTGCTCCGCCGCTCTCTGTACCTTCAGTCACCTATTGAGTGCGATGGGTCAGTGACAGGTCAGCTAAACCAGACAAGTCGGACGATTCCCTAAGTGAACCCAGGGTAGATATACGTTTTGGGGCAGTGTACCACCCCCCAATGTTGCAAAGTGTCAGAATCTTTTAATTCGGATTGGTCCTAAGGTAGGATTTGGGTAACACACCAATCACAATACAATATTTCAAGCCTGTATTTGCATACTTGGGTACCGCCTAGTAGGATTGGGGTTCCCATGAGAAGCTACACGGCAAACAGTAGCGCAACATTACATTGTATCATATAAGGAGCCACATTCGCTGTTCTCGCGGGGCAGAGGTGACTTTCTCAGGAGCATCTTGCCCATCACTGCCAACTGGCTGTGTTCCATCAGTCAAGGTCCACTGTGCCGCAGAGAGTTGCGCAGGCGCAGAAGGGACCTCCAATATGGCTCTCCTCTCTCTCAGACCCCCATTCCCCGCGGTACATGAAAAGTAAGCGAAAACAAATTAATACATAATAATGTCATCATGAAAACACATCACAGGGTTTGTACTTTCTACTTATCATCATAAAATATACTTATGCAGTTTAAATGTTAGCTACATGGATACAGGCACAAGAGCAGTGGCACGAGCAGTACCACATGATGGGCACAGCTATGTATTACGCATGCGCATAAATTTCCTTCCACTTCTGCAGACGCGTCAGGATACGTGAGTGTGGCTGACGCATGCGCAGTAACTAAAATACAAGCGGCGGCCATTTTTAAGTACACGGATTAAATGCATTAGAAATACACATAGGCAAGCTTCGTACCTTTACTCAAAACTTAATATAAATGTTAGTAAGACGTACATTTGTTACCTTATTACACATACACGAGGTTCATGACTTCAGCAAGTCCGCAAAATATGCGAAGCTTTGCTTCATCAAAAGGACCATGGTCCTTCAAGAGGAGTTTGTCTCTGAATGGTTATGATCTAGAAACCTGGTACAAGACATTTCGTCATGTTTCGTGATTTTATGGGGACTTAGAGCCCTCACTAAAAAGCCACCACCAGGCAGCTCACACTGTCCCATAACTAACCCTGGGCAAAGCACTACGCTATGCTCGCGTAGTTTGCGAAGTTTGTGCAACTTCGCACTACGCAAACTGCACGTAGCACAGTGCGAACATGCGTAGCATAGCGTAGCATAGTGCAGTGGTCATATTTTACTTGCTCGCGGTCCTCGACGTCAAGTTGGCGACCGCGAGCAAGCAAAATGACATCCTCGGGAGACTTTTTCCTTGTTCGCGACCAGCAACATCAAGTTGCCGATCGCGAGCATGGAAAATAAACCTCCCGGCGAGATTCTCAATGCGGGGAGGTCAGGTTTCTCATTGCGAGTGGTCGCGCATGCTCGCGACCGCTCGCGATGAGAAACTACCAGTCCACGTTGAGAAAGCTGCAGCTTGAGTAAAAATCTACTTGAGCGGCAGAAAAGTACAGCTCGAACTGTGCAAGATGCCGTTTTCAATGATTGCACAGTGCCGGATGCTTGTCCGCACTGTGCAATCACAGGGCTCGACAAATCTAAAAAATCTTACTTGACCTGTAGGTCGAGTGAGTAGACTTTTCTACTCGACCTAACAGCAATGCACTCGACCCACAAACTGATCGCATATGAATTTTTGACGTCCCATGCTGACAGATACTACTCCACATTCACAGTACTCTCATGCTCTGGGGCACAATGCTGACAGTACTCCTCTATGCTGACAGCTACCACTCACATTCACAGTACTCTAATGCTGAGGGGTGCACCCTGTTGATGGTGGTTGTTCTCCTCCCTGCTGACAGTGCTCATATTCACCATACTCTCACAATATTCGCGCCCATAAATCCATCAGTTCTGCACATCTGGGGTGTGTTACTCAAATACCACGCACATAAACACATACATACATGTATATGTTTGATCCTTGTATATTGCTTGCCTGTAGCTAGTACGAAGATGGCTTGATGCTGTCAGGCCTGTCTTTCTGTTTATTATTCAAGGGCCACTGTTTTGTATTCAAGCTTCGTTTGGTGTTCTCTCTGTAGCTTCATAAAACTAATTTGCTTAATTAGCCCTGTCCCCGGCCACTCTGGGTCTCTACATTTACTGGTTAACAGTGCAAGGTCGGTATTGGGCTAACTGTGCTGCTTCAGTTTATTTTCCATCACTGTTTGTGGCTTGTCCTTAAAAGTTCATGCTGGACCGTTATGTAGTTTTACCTTGTGTGCCTAGTAACTCCTCGTCATCCCACGGTGGTACAAATTAATGATAATAAACACGCGCTGATGGGCACCCGAAGTGATAGTCAAAGAATGCATTAGGGCATTCTCAATTCGGGTCGAGGTTTTAAAACTCGTCAGTGACTAGTGAGGTGTTTGTGGTCACACAATGTTTGCAAGTGTGGAGAAATGGGAGCTAACCAGTTTCGTGTCAGTATTGAGGAGGAAGCCGTGGGGAGTCCTGACAGACGGGTGGGGTGGCAGAGGGAAGCCCCCCAGCCTCACCACAGGGCGAGGGATTCCATAAGGGAAAGTAAGAAGACGCCATCTAGTTAAATTATTTACTAGTGTAAATACCGATTGTAAGGCGCGTGGTATTTTATGGAAGTGCTCTCTGCGCCTAAATTCAGATCGGTCCGCTTCGGAATGTGGCCAACGCCCTAATGGCACCTGTTCCTCCCAGTTGGGGAGTTTGTTTTTGTACGATATGCCACATCCTTTATCTGATGAAAGTCCGTGTGCGCAGTTTGCACCAAGGTTGTCTAACACAGATGGGAGTTCGTGCCTCAGTCATGAGTCGCGCTTCTCTTACAGTAAAGCGCTTAGTATTGTGAGTCTCTGCCCCTCACGCTGACTATGCGTGGGGCCCATTCTGGGGTCCCCAGCCACCTTCAGGCCTCACCCCAGCCGTCCCCAGGCCGCAGCCCACTCCCTCCATTGTCTCATGGCGCAGCTAAAGGTGGCTGGATTGAAGATGCTGATAGCGCATCCAACACCCTTTTTATTTATACACCGCCGGTAACACCGGGCACTGACAGCAGAAGTGACAGAGATGTCTGCGTAGCCCGGGGCGGACCTAGCTCCGGCTCATTAAGGCGCGCAGATGACCGTCTGCGCCGTCTGCAGGCCTGGGGCATGGACGGAGTGTGAGGGGAGGTTTCTGCACATTAGGCCTGCAACAAAACAATACATAAAAACCGACTTACCTCCAAATCGCCCTGCACTCCATCCCGACTCCACCGAAGAGAGCGCGCATGGTGGCGTGCTGCGTCACTGCTGCACTTGAAGCAGCACAGTGCGCTGGGGCAGGCCAGGGCCGTCATTGGTAGCGCTTTCGCGTGCTACAAGATTGACGGCCCTGGGACCCACAGAAACAATAGGCAGCGCACCACACCACCACCACTATGTTAGGTGGTGCGTACATGCTGCCCCCTAGAGCCTTCACCGCGCACCGCGTGCACTTGATACTTGAATGCCGTCATTGTAATGCTGCCCCCTAGAGCCTTCACCTGCTACTGCAGTGCCAGATAAGCACTCGCCAGGCCGGAAAAGTAGGCCTTGAAACTGACTCGCCCTTCAGGAAATTCACTCGCATTTGCGAGCGGGCGAGTACATTTTTCGACCCCTGAATCATTGAAAACGACATCTTGCACAGTGCGAACATGCTACTACGCAGTTTGCGTAGTGCTACGCGTAGCTCGCGAAGTGCACTTCGCGTAGCTTCGTGTAGTGCGAAGTGCACTTCGCGTAGCGCTACTTTGTGAACTACGCCCACATCTACCCATAACCATGAAGTTGCTCAAATACCTAGACAGAGATGCTATTTTCGGAACAATCAATTGTTGGACTTGGCCCTCTCCAAAGAGTGAAGGCCCTAACGTTTTGCTTTCATTCTCCTATTTCCTGATTTTCATCTTTGTTGGCCTTAGGACTTTGAGCACTTTACCACTGTTAACAAGTGCTAAAGTGCTTGTGTCCTTCAAACACAGTCAAATTGGCTAACACCAATTTAGCACATTTAATTTACTGATAAGACCCTACTAAAGTGTCATCCCGTACTGCAAATTATCGCTATGGTGGGTCTGGGCTTTTGTTGTGCCGCACACCTAAGTAGACCCATAAAACACGTCCCAGGCTTGCCATTGCAGCCCGAATGCAGTTGTATACTGTCCATTCAACTTAGCAAAATAACCCCCCCATAAGGAAGGAATTAGGTAGCCCATAGGGCAAGGTGCATTGTAATTAGGTCTCCTGGTTTTATGGTATTTATTTTTTTACCATTTCCGTCTGTATTTATCCATATTTATTTTTGGGGCATTTTATCTGTATTTATCCGCATTTATTTTTGTCACAAGCAGAAGGCGATGCTGCAGCTAGTATTTTTCCACATTTGTTTAAATTGACAATGCACACATGCACTCGGTTGTTATTGGCCAACACAATACATTCATCTGAAAACTTTGACATTCGCAGAATGTCCCAAATACTTTCAAAAGTGCTATCACAAGCCATTTGCCACAGAGTCCTGCAGTTTCTGTCACAGAGTGCTTCATCCTCTCCCCCACTAAACACTGAACACCATACTGCCCCACCAAGAGAAATTCACACTGCCTTCAGCTACAACCAATTGTGCCCGCTATAAACACCTAGAAGCAACTCAATTCAAACTATGCACTAGACCAGAGTAATTTGCTACCTGAAAAAAGTAACAGCATTCTGAAAAAACAAACACTCACAGGGAATACAACTTAAAGCTTTCAAACTCGCTATTCAGAAAGCTAAGGACATGAAAAGAAAAGTAGCGCTTCACTGGCAAACTCTGTAAGGTGACGCTAATGTGTTTCGGTGTGAATAAAACCAATCTGGCCACTTTGAGACTACTCTATCTTGTTTTATTTTGTTATCTATTTATTGTTAGTATTTTAAAACCTTTTTTCTCTCCTCCTGAGGCCGCGTTTTGGAATAAAAAAATGGCAGAAAAAGACATTTGCAAGACAAGTGTTTCCTCTTTTTTTGGATCCATTTCACTGGGGAATGAATGATGGAAAGAAGAGGAAAGAACAGTCACGGTTTTCTGCAATTGAGGGAGAGTGCGACAAAGAGAGGGAATAAGAGGAAGAAAGAGGAGGGGCAGCAGAAGTGGACACTGTCCTTGTGTTGTCCTGGCAATAAGGAAGAGACAGCAATGGTTATGGGATATGCAGTCCGGTCACAAACTGTGCAAATACTCCAGTCAGTGGTGTAGCAAGGCTTTGCCGACTTTGTGGTAAGACTGTTCGTGCTGCACACGTACCCAGTGTATTGCTCTGCGGTGCGGCCACAACCTCAACAATGACTACACTGACGTAGCTAGGCTGTGCAGCCCCACGGCGGGGGTGGGGGAAGGGGAATTGTGAGGGGAGGGAGCTGGCGTCCAATTCCTGCTTTTGTCATCTCCAAAACTGCAAACGCCACAGACCCCAGCCCCAGCCCCCGCACTTACCTTTCTTTTGAAATAGCTGGTCAGAGCTCACTCAAAGGGCAGTGCGGAGCCCCAGACATGGCCGAGGCAGCTAACAAAAGGCCAACAGGAGTTCAAAAAGACCCCTATTGAAAAAAAATTCCAGCAAAACTGAAGCTGGTGTTTCGCGTTACTGTAGGCAGCCACAGATCTAGAATCATCAAGAGGGCATGGCGAGGTAACTCTACTGGAGCAGAGCAGCGCGGCAAAATGTGTTATTATTTTCCCATTTTTACATATAAATACAGACAAAGGAAAACTTGTTTTCCGTCTGTGTTTATATGTAAAAATCAATTTAAACAGAAACCGGGAGCCCTAATTGTAATTAAAAGGTTGGACATGTACTTTTAAGTTTAACATGTCCTGGTAGTGAAACCCCCCTGAGTTTATTTTTCACTGCTGTGGGGCCTACCTGTCCCACAGTATAACATTGTGTTGCCTTTTTACATTTAATAAGTGCTAACTTTTCATTTGGAACAGGTAAAGATGTTTGATGTCTGAGAAATTATAATTTGAAACCCTCTTTAATTTCAAATTTTAAGTTACTATTTTGAAAATTCCTCCTTTGAAAAGTTGTAATTCCCACTAATCACATCAAAGGTCTACACAGACACTTTGTACTGCTTATGGGTACATTAAAAGGGCATGAGCATTTATTGGCACCTATATACCTCTGATGCTGAAGGAGCCATTCCTGACCTATATGTCTGCCCAACTGACACAGGGCCCAGTGTGTAGAGTAATTCTAGACAGCTATTTCAATGCAGCAATAAACCCAGCCTTCAACACATTCAGTGGCAGGATACCTCCCCTTGTGACATGAGCTGAATCATTCAGACTCTATGATGTATGGCAGAGATGGCACCCGGTCAAGAGGGAGTACATTTTTTACCCCGTATTTCCACTCTGTCTTCTGCCTTTTTAATTACTGTTTTATGCCTTCAGCTGACATGTTGGGAGTGAAGGAGTTTAGACTACTGATAGTCTGCCCAGTAAGTGATAAATAATTCAGCGCAAAAAGTTGAGGAGCTTGTGGCTAGTGCCCAGGGACTGCTCTTCCACTAAGGCGGAGGAGTGCCACACCACTGGCTTTCAGCACTGAAAAAGGGAAAAATAAAATGATACTAGCACGCTGTTATTATCATTTTATTGTTCCGTGCTTAGGCAGTGCGGCAGGGTTGGCGGGGCTGGACAAACAGTCATGCGCACTTAACAAGTTCTCCTCCATGCTGTAATGCACAGCCTTGGTGGAGAGCATGCCAGGCTCCCAGTCCCTGTCTGGGTGCTGAACCACGCTCTCAGATCAATCACAATGCTGCTAACAGCAGTATTGTGATTGACTTAGGGGAGTCTGGGGGCATGTGTGCTTCTGGTCCACACAGAAGCAGAGGACGGAGAGGACGGAGGAGAGGTGGCGGTAAATCAGCAGGTAAGTGATCTTTTCTTTTTGTTGTTTTTTATTTTACCCCCTCCTTCCCGCCCAACGACTACTGGCTGGGAACAACCAGCACTGCTAGAGCCTCCTCCACATGTGACACATCCACCCTCACAAGCTAAACGCTGTAGTGGCACATCTTAAATATCTCAAATTAGGAACTGCCAGATTTTCCTTGTTGCCTACTCCATACAAGATCATCCATGAATGGGGCAATAAGTCCTTCAAGTTGCTTTACTGGCTGACAACTCATGATCTGGAACTCTGTATAGTCCCAGCAATACAACAGGAAACCAAAGAGCTGGCATCAGATGCTGCCTCAATAGTGGAAACATTTGTAGGAATATTATACTAATCTTTATGCAGCATTGATTGCCCCCAATTGTGGAAAGATCTAACCAGGTTACACAGGAATTGGTAATAAAAGAACTGGAAAGTCGCAAAACTGTGATCTGGCTGCAACTGTGACCCTAGGATAGATCCAAGAGGTGATTTCAGCCATGAATCCTGGGAAAACTCTGGGCCTAAATAGGTTCCTCATAGAATTAAAACAAAAACATCAGCTTACTGTCCCCACACCTTTTAGCCTCCTACAAGGACGTGATTCCTTTGGGTCAATGGCCACATGATCTGTGGGGAACCATGATAGGAGTTATCCTCAAACAAGGGAAAAACTTGAAGGAATGTTCATATCAGCCCATCTCGACTATCAATACTGAAGCTAAGATCCTGGCAAAATATTTTGCCAATGAGACTGGTGTAGGTTATAGGATCTCTAATTCAACCCAATCAAAATGGCTTCATGTCAAATTGCTCGGTTGGCCTTTTACACGGTACATCTCCCCTTAATGTTCCTGATTCTGAAATGCATGAACTTTGGGCCCCAAAGGTCCCTGGTTGAGAGTCCCTGTAAATGGGGCACTGTCCTCATGTTTTCATATTGAGAGGGGCGCAAGAAACGGATGCTCCTTCTCCCTGCTCCTCTTTGCGCTCATCATTGAGCCACTGGCAGAGTGGATCCAATTGGACACAAGACTGTGGATTGATAGGTGGTGCTCAGGTCACAAAGGTTGGGTCTCTCTTTATGCGAAAGACCTATTAGTGCACCTGCAACAGCTGGAGCACTCTACTCCCAGGCTTTCAGAATTTCTGCAAATTTACAGGGAAGTTTCTTGCCTCCACATTATCTGCTAAATCATAATATGGTCCAGTCAGAAGGTGACATATTTTTTGGCATGAGTAGGGCTGGGGGACCCCAGTGTCCCTTTCACATATCTGGGTATTTACATCACTAAAGAATCACAACTATGCTGGAACCTCAATATCACTCTGCTGCTGGAGCAAATGAAAAGAGAGATGTTGGCCTGGGACCGATTATTCTTATCAATTGTGTGGGCCTCTCTTTAAGGTGGTAGTATTATATAGGTTTCTTTATGTGCTCCGCCACTTCTCCTGCACTCTTCTTGCAACCCTGTCTACTGAAATAAACACTATACAAAGCAGACTATTATGCATGGATTCACAACCTCATGTTTCACTGGTAAAATGTATACAGGCTCCATACAATGAAGACCTGAGGTGCTGGATTGTGTGATGGCTAAGGCCCTGTCTACAGGTCAGAGCAAGACCTCTAGCATATCTGGAACTTAGATGCGATTATAAGGCTTCACAAGATCCCAGGGCCTACCAAAAAACCCTGATTTGCTTGCATAATGACTTGCAGCACATCCAATAAATTAAACAAAATCACAGTGGAAACTCCCCAATGATGGGGTACCTGGCTTTCCCAGGTCTCAAACCTGGCGTGCTTTGGTTCTTTTGGATTTAACTGGCATCTCTAAGGTTGGTGTTGTGTTGCAGGGGAGGATCATCAACACATTTGTTTATTTAACAAGGAATGCACACTGCATCATTCCTAGTTCCTTCACTACCTAAACCTTTGTCAAGCATTTTACCCATATAATGACCTCTTATGGGCAGTTCTGAATTTAATCCACTAGAGCCTAAGATTGATGGGGCTGCTAGCCAATAAAAGCATAACCCATATACACAGATCACTGGTGGTAAATTCTCCAGACCCTTTCTCAATTGAGAGTCAAATTGCAAGAGGATGTGGGCCGCATGGAAGATGATGAAGGCCTTAAGGCCCAAGTGGCAGCCTTGCTGCCTGACTTATTAAGGTAGATTGAGACAGACACAATTAAAATACTTCCACAACCCCTATTATGAAGCCATCAGGCTCTGGTGTACGGGTAGGAAACAGAACCATTCCTGTCCACATTGCCATACGCTCAAGCTGAATGTTTAAATATGGTAAGGCACTGCCCCAGATTAGCCCACTATGGGTCTAAAATATACAACACACTGAGAACAGTATTTATCTACACATTACATGTGGACCCTAAACATGCCCATTGGGGCATTGGGCGTGAAGGGGCGGACACCTTCGGGACTTGTCATCTTGTTGCATTTTGCCTTCTTGTTGCAAAACTGTACAACAGAAGGCACTGGACTGGGATGGGCCCATTCATTGTTGATGAATGGAACCGGAGTATGGACATCTTCACTGCAGTAGAACACCCTGTGACACATGACTGCTCACACAAATATCATAAAACGTGGGATGTATACTGGGGGTCATTGGGGTATGAACGGACAATGTGGAATGGGCTTTGAAATAATTGTTGTGCAGATATGCAAGAGAAATCTTGAGTATTTTATTTACATTTCTCTGGCAGTGCTGTTCTTAATGTCATTAAAAAAGCATTAAAGAGTAAAAAAAATGTCACTTGGTTCAAGTAAAACAAACCAAAACTACTACTTCTAGAATGCAGTAACTTACCCTATAAATACTCAGAAGTGGAAACAAGAGAGCCAGGTGAAATAGTAGCTTGTAAGAGCAGTGCACTGAGGGAAGGCAGGCCACAAATAATGGCAGCCTGTTACTCCTTACATGGGCTCCACCCCTGCATGTGCAGCACTATAGCCATGTTCAAATCATTTGACCAAACCATGTACTGCCTGTCCCCACCAATGGAGTTCTGGAATGCCAAAGCAGGGACTGAGTAAAATTTAGGTAAGACGATAAGCAAGGAATCTGTCAAGTAATACTCTCAGATTATATTAAAAGAGATAGCCAATGACTATCATCCACAGAGCTCACATTGCCAGCTTTCAGGTATGCCTGTGATTGGAAGAGGGAGGTGAAGGACGCACATGAAAGGCAGCCGTCAGGGGCCCAGAAGAAAAGTTAGCAGGTTTTCATACATCTTCTCACGGTGGGCACTGAAAGATGCATGTCCCCTTAAACAGGTCCTGGTTGTCCCATTGGCACCTACATGCACACATTTGTCACTCCTGAGAGTCATGAAAGGAGTAGGGGTGAAGCTTTTAGATGCGGTCTCTCTCTGACTTGCCCAATGAAGAAATGCAATTTGTTGGAAGTGTGGAAGAGGCAGGGGCTAAAGGGACTTTTTCAGCTTATGCTGTCAATGTTTGTCGATTGCTGCTAGGGCATTTCACAAAACTCTGGTAAATATGGTTTGGAGGTGCTATGAAAGGATAGGGTTTTAAACCCCCTGTATATTCCTGATTTTTATGTTTAGTTAAGACATATTTTAATAGTTGTTTTGCCCATTGCAATGCTGACTAATAAAGTTCCATTCTTGTGCTATTGTCCTTAGCCTTATCCTTGTGTTTCTTCTTGGTTCATGTAGAACATTCAACCTTGTTACATAGAGACTTTGGGATCCAAGCCGAGATTAGTACAGTATTTATTTCGTGAAGTAAAAGGTAATACATAAGGAGGCCACGCGCAGTCTGCCCTCATGCATCAGATGGCAAACCAAGACTGAGCAACCGATGCGGGCAGCAGGCCGGAACATAAGACAGTAACTTAAAAGGAAACCTAGCAACCAGACTGCATTTACTTTTGACAAGTGGGCTCTTTCCGCAAAGCAGTTCTTAAATGTAGTGAGCACTACGTACATTACCGTAATCTCTTAAAGGTACAACAGACCGTCAGAGCACAGAATGTTCTCTTGGGATTGTAGCCATTCTACCACAGCTTGTTCTAGTCATTCAATTACCTCTCCATAGTTACAAGTCCTAACCTGCAGGTCAGACATTTAACTCAGAGCAATAACAGAAGGGCTAAATGTTGTATTCTGTGACCTTAAACTTAATTACATTTCATTTTCATTTCATTTATTTAGTCTTTATTTCGACATAAGTCATAAAAGACAATGCAATAAACACAAACAAATATTAAAAAGCAATGTTTCATACTTAGTACATCCAATGTCCTTGAAAAATCATGGGTTAACTGTTCAATAACAATTTAGTGCAGGGTAATCCAGACACAATTAATTAAAAAAAATATATATACTGTTTCCTAAACATTTTATAAAACGGTTAAAATAGAATTGATTACAACAATAAGAACTATTGCCATCTACAAGAAATCAGATTGGGTCTCTGCAGTCTATATCAACTTCAATTTATCTCTGCGTATATTCCACATCCACTTTAAGAACTTAGCAAGTGCAATAACCATACTGTCGGAGCAGTCTGTTCTTAGGATCCTAAGTGCTACAGTACCACTGAGAATACCTTTTTGTAGACAAATTGGTTTGATCCATTAGTGGCGCGGAGCTTTATATTGTGGACATATGAATAGAACATGGGCCAAAGTTTCTGACTGACCTGAACAAAACGGACATTGGTCGTTCTTGTTACTCGACCATTTGCTTGTAAATGAATTGATAGGAAGAGTTCCTACCCTATATTGGTGAAAAAGCTTCCTGTCAATGGGGATAGTTATAAGGTCCCAGTATCTCTCATATGCAGGAGTATGTTTAAGTTCCAGAAAAGCCTTGGTTAGTGTTGCATCAGAATTTTTTCGGAATTCCCTCTGGGTGATGTTGGCCCAATACATCTCCCTTAGGGCTTTCCGTGATGGGAAGATATTTTCTGTTGGTTTTTCCCATTGCTGTTCCATTCCCAAGGCTTTATACTGCGACTTGACCTGTTTGAACCATAATATTTTACCCCCTTTGTCCATATTCCTAGTTTCTAGAAGCGCTGTAGCATAGTGGGTTAATTCAGGCGTAACCCAAAGCCTTCTCCAATATGCAACCAATCGAAAGCTGGCTATGTCCTGGACTTCCTGACATCCCAAGTCGATGTACAACGGTGTCAATGGTGTTGATTTAGGAAGTTTAGTTATACATCGTAAAAATGTGTTTTGCGCTTGTGTCAGAGCAGAAACATCAGTAACCCCCCATAATTCCGCCCCATATAACATTGAAGCCCTGACTTTCGTGCCATATATTTTCAGAGCTGGGGCTATTGGTTGAGTAGCTGATGATCGTATTTCTCTCAAAAGTACACCTGCTAACTGTGCATGTTTTGCAGTTAGGTAAGTCATATGAGGCTTCCATTCCATCTTAGACCCCAGTGTGATGCCCAAATAGCTAAAACAATCTGTCTTTTCTAAAAGCTCACCATTCATAAGAACTGTGCCCCTCACTTTCTTGTGTCTGCGCATTACCATAAATTTGGTTTTAGACACATATATTAATAAACCATGGTCTTTGCAGAAAGCCTCAAAACAACCTAATGCTTTTTGAAGCCCTTCTTGTGTTTTGGAGATTAGAAGGGTGTCGTCTGCAAACATTAACAGGGGTATGGGGATGCCATTTTGTTTGGGTGCATCTGTATGAACCTCCCTGAAGTAATCAGTAACCCTGTTTATGTATAGCGTAAACAGGGTTGGTGCTAGGACGCACCCTTGTCTAACTCCCCTTTCTGTATCAAATCTGTCTGTGACCTGACCATGGTTGCCCCACCTCACCTGTGCGTAGTTGTTTTTATGAAATTTGGTCAGAAGGGTGAGGAGTTCTAGTGGCATACCTTGGTCATGAAGCACTCGCCACAGCCTTGAGCGTGGAACTAAGTCGAATGCCGATTTTAAATTGACGAAGGCTGCATAGAGTGCCTCCCCCAAGAATGACCCATTTCCAATATATGTTTGAAAATCTGAAAACTTGGTCCACGGTGCTGGTAAAAGGGCGGAAGCCTGCCTGAAGTGGGGACATGACCCCAGAATCATCAACCCAGTTCTGGATCCTATGTAATATAAGCCTTGCCACCACCTTCTGGATACATGCAATTAGGCTAATTGGCCTGTAATTCGCAGGGTCTGCTCGATCCCCTTTTTTATAAATTGGGATAATTTCAGCTCCTCTCCAGACATCTGGTATCGGGGAGCCCCTGGAAATTGCATTAGCCAACAGCTGTATATACGGCACCCATACCTCTCTAGAATGGTGAAAAAGATCAGCCGGGATCATATCTGGACCTGGAGCTCTTCCTCTCGGGATGGTATTTAGGGCGTGTTCAATGTCACTCCGACTGAACACTAGTGGAGTAGTGACTACATAATTTGTAGTTGGGTCCAAATTGTCCCCACTCGCCCGAAGAGGGTTTGCAAATTGAGATTTAAAGTGTGAAACCCATAGTTCGGTGGGACAGAATTAACTGGATGTGACTTGTGGGATCCCTTCCCCCATTTCACTAGATTCCAGAATCCTGTCATGTTTCTAGTCGTGCACGCCTCATATAGCTCTTCCCAGTATTTATTGTCCCAGCATTTTTTCGCTTCCTGCTGGGTCATTTTATAGTGACTCCTCGCATCGCGTATTTGGAGCTTATCCTTTGATTTCACGGCCATTGCTAGAGATTTGTATGCAACTCTACAGCTTTTGCCATACCATGATTCCTGTTGCTTCCTATTTTTACGTGGACAGGCACTTTTTTCCTTTTTAAAAAAATTGCTGAGGTTTAAAAAAAGGGTTGTGTGAATAGGGACCACCCTGGTCATAAAATCATCACTAGACATGCAACCCTTTAACTCACTAGTTGCACTGGACACCATTTCTTCCATTTCAGGAATGCATTGGTAGTTATCAATGCATTCTGCCCATTTTAACCTTCTTGTATCATTTGCAAGGACTATTTCATTGGATGTATCTGTATTGGAAACTCCTATTTTAAAAAGCTGAAACTCTAAGCTGAGAGGGTTATGATCGCTCTCAATTCTTGTAATAATGGTCATGTCCAAGATGGTTGACCATGATTCCAGGTTGACAAAAATATAGTCAATCCTACTTGAACGAATGCCATTGTTAAAGGTTGGACTCCCGTCCTTGTCCCCTTTAGTTCTACCATTCAGTGCTCTTAATCCATGCTCAAGACTGAAGGTCTTGAGCTGGATAGCTGCTTGGGTCCACTTCTTTATAGGTGGTATATTCAGTGGAGGAATTTGCCAGCTATCATCCTCTGCCTCTGTAAGATCAATATCAAATTGATCCAGCGGCTCAAAAGAGCAATTAAAATCACCTCCTATCATTTTATTGGCTTTTCCCCTGTGTAATTGTATGCACTGGCCCAGTTGTTTGACAATATAGGTGGTTCCCCCCCGGGATGCCCCTAGCATATATACGTTAAATAATAAGAGGTCCCCAAACTCAGGCGATTGGAGCTTAACAATTAGAATATCTTTGGAATTAGAATCTAAATATGCCGTAGTATACCTAACATCTGTTTGACCCAGGTGGTCAGGACCCCCATGGGCCTTCCCCTCTGTGAGTGGGTTGCAGGTATAGAAAAATGTAAATAACCCAGGTGGTGATAAGTTTCCGTTGCCCAAGTTTCCTGCATTAAAAATATGCTATAGTTGTCAATGAAATTTAGCCAATCAGAAGAAGCTATTTTATTCCTGAGTCCGGCTATATTCCAGGACACTAGATGATGGCCCGCCTGGTCATTTACCATGTCTCTAGGGGCCAGGTCGTTCTGCACTTGTGCATCCCTTTGATTATCTAAATTCCAAAGTATATTACTAGGTTCGGTGGAGATAAGGCTCTGTGAGCTAATTTTTAAACCTGTATCTACTTCAACTGGTCGACCCAAAATCCTCGTTTTATAATTGAGGAACGTCGGCCCAGGAATTGTCCTATCTTCCATCAGTGCCCCACTACCAGTTATAGAAGGGTATGTTCTAGTGCTATCTTTTAATAGCACCGAAGTTCCCCCCAATGCAGTCATTTTTGGAGCAGTATTCACACTACTGGGTTTGGCAAGTACTGATTCGTTGTGAATATGACTAAATGTCTGTTCTTGCGCCAAGGACTGGTGAATTGTTGAATGCACAGTGGTATCTTCTAGAACCCCATGAGCTACGTTTCGTAAGTTAGTGACAGGGGATTGACCGCCCATGCCCCGCCAGGTTTGTAAACTTCAATCGCAGTCTTCCATTCCATTGAAGACGTCAAATCTATTGAATGTCTCCAAGGGAGTAAAGGGCCTCAGATGTTCCATATTTCTATTAAAATTTGTATTTGCACTGAAGGGAACAGTATTCCACCCATAAGGATCAGGTTCTGGCATTTGGTATTGTGTGTGTGCCAGATGCCCGGTATTAAATGGGGTTGGAAAAAGAGTATGGATGTTTGTTTGTCTGCTCATATAATTCGGAGCAGACACCTGGGATCTAGGATAGAAGTAGGTCAAGGGACGGGGGATGATGACATTACTACCATTCCCTCCCGACCAGTTCAATATGTAGTTAACCACTCGTGAATCTCTGAAATTAACTACAACTACATCTCCCTCAATATCCTTGCTTCTACTGCCCAGCCATGGTAATCGGCGAACATGGACTATTTCTCCATTAGCGTTACTCGCAATTGGTCTGTTTAATCTGAACCAATGCATGATTTTATTCTTGAGCTGTGGAAATCCTTCCCTTTTACCGTCTGCCAATACCGGAACCCCTGTCAAGACGACCACATACGGCACAGCTTCTGGTGGAAGTTCTGCTAGTGGTCCCCTATTCTTTGTAACCCCTATGTGTTTTGTGCCTCTCCTTTCATCTTGTGTTGTCCCCATGACTACCTTTTCCTGATCTTTCGCGGTATTACTCGTGGGGACTGCAGCTGATTTATTAGACTGTTTTGGGGGGGGTCGCTTGTTTTGGATGGTGCTTGTTATTTTGGGAAGCTTCGATTTAGCAATGGTAGATTTAGAAGAAGCTGCTTTCGGGATGTTTGGCATTGCTAATTTGGCCGGGTTTGGGGGTAGCACTACCTCTCTCACTGAAGCCTCAGATAGATTATCTTTCCTCCTTTCACCCAACTCCATTTCCTCTAGACGCTTCTCCGGTAATTTTAATCTTTCAATAATAGGTAAAATAAGAGATCTGATTAGATATTCCATACTGTCTAGTGAAACACTAGTATAAGCTGGTTTCAGTATGGATTATATGGGGGCGTCAGTGGGTATACTAGTGCTAATGTCCATCCCAGTGTGTAAGGGTGTATGTTGTGTTGACAGGTTTGTTGGTCTATCATCGAGGACTAGTGGCACCTGTTTTGCTTGAATGCCTAGTTTGTTAGACTTGCCAAAATCTGAGTGACTTATCCGAGGTTTTTGGATTGCCCCCTCTTTTCGCCTTCTCTTACTGGGTGGAGGCCCCAGGATTTTGGGCACAATTGGTCTCTTTTTCTTATTACCTTTGATTTTATCAGATGGACGATTTGTTATGACCGTGTCCTGTGTTAGGCTAATAGGACTAGCAAGGAGATTCGGACTTAGGCTCTGCCCCGTAGAGGCACATGGTATGGAGGTACAGTCACGTAGCAAAAGCGGAACACTCTCTAGTAGGGTGAGATCTTCAGTATCACAGAGGCTGCCTCCGTTAGGAAGAGAGACATTTCGCATGGGATCTATAACATTTTTGAGTTTCATATTTTCTACAGAACGACGACGCTCCGCCCTTCGTTCTGCTAGCGTGGTCTCCTTTTCTAAGTCGAATAGGACCTTGGAGAAATAATTATCCAATGTGCCCTTAAGCGGCAACCCCCCCGCCTTGTCATTAGTATTATTATCGGGGCTCATACCTGTGGCACTAGCAGACATTTCGCCAATGAAAATTGTGGGACTAAGGAGCAAAGGGGTGGGCCCGGCCACAGTCATCCACGGACGGCCACAGACGGCCACAGACGGCCCGCCCTTTGCCCGGGCTTTGCCCCGGGCGCTCCCGCGACGCTGGGGTTGTGCTTGATTTTATGCGCCTCCAGGCGCTGTCGTCACGTTCTGGAACTTCCGGTGCTGGGGAGGCTGGGAGTTGTAGTTCTCAGTCTCCCTTCACACTGCGGCCGCGATGCACTGGTAACTGCGGCGGCGGGAGGGAGACAACCAGCGAGTGCACCAGCGGGAAGAGGGAGAACCACCAAGAGTCAAGTGCCCAGTTGCAAAGAGATTCAGGTACTCGGGTCCAATTACCTACTGATGATTAATTTTATTTTGTCTTGGTATGAGCATTGTTAATTCCTTTTTCTTAATATACACCTAAGCAGAAAACAGTTCATAAGTGCTTAATACTTTAGTGTCAAATAGTTAATAAATAATTAGTGTTTTTAAATTCCTTTCGGATACTTTGTATGCCTTTATTTATTCATCACTTGTTGTGGTCTTGGCAGGAGGACGATTTGTTGCAGAGGTAGCCCAAACAAGCTCAAAAAAGGAATTTGGCAGGGCTCCTGAACCTATTACCATATAACATAAAAAACTACAGAAACACAAAGATTCAAGGAACATGGAGTGCCAATTTTTCAAACTGTTCTCCTGCTCATTTCATGGATTTCTTTTTAATTCTGGATAATTCTTTTAGCAATCACAGTACCACGCAGGATAAAAACACCAAGTGTAGTGGAGAGGGATTACTCACTGTTGTTGGGCTGTCGGATCTGCCACTGCCACTGCCGCCATTGATGCGAGGATTCGGCTCCTGCTTAGAGGGGGACCGAGTGTAGCACTGACTACACTTCCCGGCACTCACTGGGGCACTCGCACCAGACACAGGCGCTGCAAGCGCCAGGAGGCGCATAAAACCACACCAATGCACCTGCAGTGTGGGAGTCTTCTTCTTTTAAACTTTGCCATGACCTTTGCTACTAAGCGGGCGTGACCCATGGAATGACAACTGTTGGTAGCTTTCTTGGACACTAGCTTTTCCGCCCTGCTATACTCTCTTGAGATGTTTGTTGGTCTTTACATGTTGTGCTGATTAAAATACTTTAAACCTAAACTTTGCCATGCATTACTCACTGTTGTTGTGCTGCCGGACCTGCCACCGCCACTGCCGCCATTGACATGAGGATTCAGCTCCTGCTTGGAGGGGGGCCACGTGTAGCACGGACTACACTTCCGGCACTCACTGGTGCACGTGCGCTGGACACAGACACTGCAAGTGCCAGGAGGTGCATAAAACTATGCCAGTGCTCCCCCAGCGTGGGACGCACCCATCTGTGTCTGTCAGAGACCATAGCAGGCCGGGCAGGGCCACCTTACTAATACTCAGCCTTACATTTGTATGACTATTGACTTTGCTAGGGGGGGTCATTGTATGCGGGCTTAGGGGTTTTCATCATTATTAGTTGATAATTACTGTTTATCATCTGTTATAGATTGCTGCCCTAGAGTGTATCGACACAATTAACAAAAGAAAATCACTCACAGGACAGGGAGTGGTGGGGATCTTGGATGCATTTTTGTTATGTGCCGAGTCAGCTCTCATCCATGAAATCGCTTTAACAGAGTGAAGACTGTCTTCAGAACAAAAACTCCCCCTAGGGCAGCTTGACTTGCTAGAGCCCCCAAACAACACGACTATCAACAGAGTATTTCTCCAAATAGGACACCGATCAGTTACACCGCTGAAGTAAATGACAGTACTAAGTCAATGGCCGAAATTGTAAAACCTAAAGTAATTACTAGGGGTCAGAAAAGCAAAAACAATCTGGGGAGTAGTTCTCCAACCCTATCCAGAAAAAGAAAGGGCCAAGGCCCAAATAAGCCAACACACCAGGCCCAAGCCCCCAATAAGCCAACACACCCTGCATCAGAGAGGACGCAAAAGTAAAAATATGGTGGAGGAGCTGGAGGAGGAGGTCGAAGGGCATTCACCCGCATCTAGTCCTGTTAATAAAGTGCCCCCTACAAGTTCACCAACTTCCATGAAGGGCATTGAAAACATGGAGTTCTGGGCAAAAATTGGTGGGTTGGTCACAACTCTATTAGAACCCCTATTGCAAACATTTACTTGTCTTAGAAGCTAGTATTGATAAACTTGAATCTATGACAAGTAATGCACACATGATGCAGCCGCCCCTGTTGAGCCCGTCAGGTACTCAGATTAGCCTGCCCCAATAGATCAACCCTTGCCATTGTAATACAAAGAACACCCAAACCAATAGGGGCACCAGGCTTTTGCCTGCACAAACAGGATCTTCATGCCTTGGTCCAGCGATAGCTCCTCAAATAGCACAATTTGATCTCCCATCTATGTGCCAGAACATGGTAGGTATGTCCAATATTCACACAAGTCACAGGTCCCAAGTACCATCCAAGAACGATTAATAAATATCCAAAACAATCCCTCACTTAGCAGACCTAGACATGAAAGTAGAAGGGAAGCCCCAATAAAAACTGCCCAACATAAAGTACCACAGTCAGCAAGAGGCTTATCTGATATAAACACCCTGCACCTTCCACCGGAAGCAACCCCCTACACAATTGTGTTGGCTAATGTTGGACTTGGGCCTTAGGGCAGGTTCACCCCTAATCTTTTTGCTTTTATTTGTGACCCTGTGGTAGTGATTTTTGGGTCTTTGCGCACTTTTTCCCTGTGTCC
Organism: Lissotriton helveticus; assembly: GCF_964261635.1. Classification (NCBI taxonomy): domain Eukaryota; kingdom Metazoa; phylum Chordata; class Amphibia; order Caudata; family Salamandridae; genus Lissotriton; species Lissotriton helveticus. The sequence goes on along the minus strand of NC_136067.1, from coordinate 1,304,282,000 downwards.
CAGAGTAAAGTGCGTGCGTGTAGTATGGCTGGCCTGCCCTCCCATAGGAATGCATGGGGAATGTGTGTGTCCATGTTAGTTCCTGATGTGTGGGGAGTGCAGGCTCGAGTTTGGTATGTGTGAACTCGTGAGAGTGAATGCTGCACGATGGTATGTGCGGCTTGTATGTGTCTAGTTGGGAAGTGCTACTTCTGGACATTGATGTATGTGTACAGTGAGGGTGCTGGAGCGTGATTGGCTGGAGCTGGCTGGCATGCCAGGCTCCAGGAAGTCTGGATGGGTCTGCCCGGTGGTGAGTGAGAGATCAGCATGAGTGATGTGTGGGAGGAGTGCACCTGGGTCCTGGATGGGCTGGGTTTTTCCCCACACAATGCTGGCTCCGCCCCCATGTGGTTTGTCTAACGACCCAAGCCTCCCCAGTGAATGAAAGGGGTGGTTGGGCCATCAAGGGTACTCCCAAGCCAGCTGCAACTGGTTTCCTCCCACCCTGCACCCTGAAGACAAAGGATTTCTTAGTATAAGAAGGGGCTGTGTGCCCATACAATTTGGTTCTGCTTTGGATCCTGCCAGAGGGGGCTGTTGCTGCTGCTGGGGCCAGGAGGACCGCCACTTGGCTTGTCTCCCTGCCTGGAGACCCAGTGTGCTGGCTCTGGCCCTGCCTTGCCCCCCTGCCTGCCTAAAAGGACTTTGCTTGTGGCCAGAGCGCCTGGAAGCGCTTTATTTTCCCCCTTAGCGCTGGGCGCGCTTCTCTGTGCCTTGGGAGCGCTTTATCGACATTGCCGGTGCCCACCCGGCATCAGAGCCGATTTGCCGATTTTTGCGCAGAGCGAGTGCCCACCTCGCTTTATATTTAGTATTGGACGCCGGTGCCCACCCGGCATTGCCCCGTGATCACCGCCGCAGCCCCGGAGCGTTGGAAACCGTTGCCGGGCCGCTGCCTATCGTGACCCGGAAGTCCCGCCTCCTGACCCCCAGGGCCGCGCTGCCATTGGCGGCCCCAGCGGAAGTCAGACGGCGTGCAGCGGAGACGGGTCCAGGCGGGAGCACGAGAGGAGCAGCCGGCCCCGTCCTCGAGGCTCCCCTAGTGAAGGAGAGCACAGCAGCGCGAGGAGAGCCAGCAGTGTTCCTGCCCCCCCCCCTCCGCAGCACCAGTGAGGACCCGGTGAGTGCGGGGAGAGGGTCTGTTGATTTAGAGCGGCCCCGGTTGGCAGTGGGCCGCTCCGACGAGCGTGGGGCATTGCATGATTCCCGAGTCCCCCGTGAGGGACCCCAACGTGGCCACAGTATTGATTTAGGAGCCCCGAGGCTCCTGGGGGCAATTTGTTATTTAGAGCCCGAGAGGCTCCCACGCCCACAGCAATTTACGAGCCCCGAGGCTCGAGGGGGCATTTTGTTGATTTAGAGCGCTGAAGCTCTTACTCCCAGCCCACATTTGTTTTGCGAGCCAGAGAGGCTCTTGGGACACGAGTGTGGTCAGTAGCCCCGAGGCTCCCACACAGTGTCTCCTCCCCACCAGTGTTCTTGGGCCCACGTGGCTCCAACGTTTGCCTACCTGTGATTTACAACTGTCCAGCACTTAGTGGACAGTTGCTACGTTTAGGCTTTGTGTGCTGTGCTGCCTGCGCAGCTTCCCTGACATTGAGACTCAGGGCATTCCAGCCCTTGCGAGGCCATTTGGCCTGAGGGACAGATCTAGTGGTGTGCCATGTGCACCCTGCGCATTGTGATTTACTTGTGAATTTGATTCCTGCGCAAATGTTCTACCTGCACCTCTGAATGTGTTTTAATGTTTCATGTGCAATTGTTTGTTATTACCTTTGCTAAAAGTGACCTGCTTAGGTGATTCTTTATGTTTTATTCCCCTTTTCTAAAAGTGACCTGCTTAGAGGAATGTTTGTTGTTACCTTTGCTAAAAGTGACCTGCTTAGGTAATTGTTTATGTTTTATTCCCCTTTGCTAAAAGTGACCTGCTTAGAGGAATGTTTGTTTACCTTTGCTAAATGTGACTTGCTTAGGTGATTATTTTAGGTTTCCTTCCCTTTGCTAAAAGTGACTTGCTTAGGTGATGGTTTTCCTTCCATAGGTCCTGATGATAAGGTCCTAGTTCCCTGCGTGATTTCCCTACAGTGTTTAGGGTGGCGTAGGAGGTATTTTCCCTTTACCAGTAGTTACTGGTTGTATGCTACATTTACTATTTCTGTGTTACAGTCATTATATGTTGATGTGCTAAAGTGTTATACCTACAAGTATTATTTCTAACAAGTGCATACCCCTGACAGTGGTCCAGGTGGCCCTGTCCTGTACATAATCCCTTGTAAATCTTGCCCGTGCCTGTTGGCACATTGTAAAGTTGTGTGTTATCTAATGTGTTTTTACTATAATACAAAGGCTATTTTTATATAACCTTGTGTGGAGTTTCCTTTGTGGTGGGCCTTGGGTGTTGTTGCTGGGGTGCGTGCACGAATACTTAACTCATACCGCCTCCAAGTTTAGCCTTGCTGCTCGCGCCACGTTATCTAGAGGGTGAGCAGGGGTTGCCTTGGTGTGTGACTCCCTTGCCCTGACTTGGAAGTGGTGGTCTCTGACTGACGTTGGCGCAAGCCTTGGCCAGCCAGAGATCCCGTTTCTAACTTTGGTGGCAAGCGGTGAGGATAAGGATTTGTGTTGCGCTGTACCACAGTGGCGACAGGCCACACTAAAAAGCTCTACAGTTTTAGATAACCGCATTTTGGGGATTATTGTTTTTTAAGGAAGTTCAGTTTTGCTTCTCCTGAAAGGTGTCATTTTGTATTCTGTCCAGTACATTTGTTCCCTGCCCTGCTTCCAGAGTTTGGTACCTGTGTCACTTATGGTCAGGTTGAGAAGTCAGGGGTGGTAGAAACTGCCTTACCGGTCCGAGGGGAGGGTGTGTGTGAATGAGTGGTGTGTTACACTGGACAGAGGAGTGCAAGTTCTCTGAGATAGGAATCTTGCTGAATTTTGTAATTGTGTACTCCTGTGTAAGCTCAGACCCCCAGGTTCTCTGTGTCAAACTCTTCTTGAGAACGTCCGCCAAAATGGAGCCTGTTTTTGATCTCTGTTGTCTTTTTAGGTACAGTAGGTCAGAGCTGGTCAGATTCTGTGAAGAGGAAGGCATGGAGGTGAGTGAGTCGGATACTCAGTCCCAGCTTAGGGACAGCCTGATCCAATGGCAAAGGGGTCAGTGGGATCTTGAGCACAGTGAGAGAGATAGGGCCCAGGCCGCACGCCATGAGGGTGGTGAGTCTGTGGAGAGCCCTGAAGAATGTGAGTTGTATGATGATGACAGTGGATGGATATCAGCAGATAGTGAGGACCCCATAGATAGGGAGTCCCTTGCTGGGTCCAGTGTCAGTACCAGCGCCCCATCCCTTGTCCTGTCCCCAGAGGAGTGGTTGGATAGGAGGGAAGAGCGGGAGCATCAGCTAGCGATGGAACAGCTCAGGTTGGAGCACGCCAAGCTAGAGGCTGAAAGGGCCTTGTCCAGGGAGAAGGTAACCCTAGAGGGTAGGTTATCCCCTGAGTGCAATTTTGATTTTCTGGATTCCCCAGGGAGGGTTGAGTCCAGTGGTGGCAGCTATTTAAGTGTTAGTGTTGACAGTCCCACTCCCCGTTCCCCAAGTATGGTACCCGTTTCCCCAGAGGAGGAGAACAGGTTGAAGTTCAGGAACCTTAGGAAACTGTCTCACCAGTCTTGGGAAGAGTTTGTGGATGAATGTCAAGATGCACTGTCTGATTGGCTAGAGGTTCACATGGGAACTGAGTTTACCAAGCTACTTGATCTGGTTCTAAGAGAGCAGGTGCTCAATAGTTGTTTGCCAGGGTTGCGCCAACACCTGTTGGAATATGGGTTGACTGATCCAGACACCCTCGCAGAGGAAGCAGAGCGCAGGTTCTGTAGAGTCACTAGTGAGTGATTCCAACAATAGTGGGTCAGGTGTCCTCCAGCCCAGCGTGGTGGAGGAGGGTGAGAGTAGCCCTGCTAGGTCCCAGGTTAGTGAGGAGGGTGTAGGGGCTGACTGCCTGTCTCAGTGGAGCGGGAGTGAGTGTGTGACCGAGAGTCCCCAGACGCCCGAAGCCCTGTCACAGAGCCTGGATGGTTTCTTTAGGGAACACCAGGATGGGAACCTAAGCTTGCCTGTTAGTTCACTTGAGGGAGATCTCCTAGTGTGTAGAGGACCTGGAGCATCTGTAAGCGGAGCTTCTATGGTTCTAGAGTCTGGCAGTACCGCTCCAGTGGGGAGGGTACAGGAGTCCAGTGAAAGGAGTGATTGGGGGATAGTATGTGAGTCCCCAGGAGTCCTGGAGTGCGAGGCATTGGTTCCACCAAAGGTTGTAGACGGGAGGTTGGAAGGCCAGGTTCAGGATCCGCCTGACCTGAAGGGTGGGACTACTGTAATCAGTGTCCTGGCCAGTTTCTTTTTCCAGAGGTACCGCCCCGGTTGGGAGGGAGCAGGACTCTGGAAGGGGGTGCAGAGGGTGGGAGAGCACACCTCTGACCCCGGTGCAACCTGAGGGGTTAAACCCTAGGTTGGGAGAATGTTGTTTAGAGGGAACCCCTCGCAGGAGGAGGAGGAACCCTAGAGGAAGAGGTAGGGGGAGGAGAGCCTTCCCTGAGACTCCTGGTCCGCCTGAGGTTGTAGACCCTAGGCTGGAGAACCAGTGGCATTCTAGCCCTGTCTTGCAGACAGGAAGGGTGGAGAGTGGCTATTATGTGCCAGGGGTTACTACCCCCCACTTTGTGAGTAGGCAGGATCCAGTGGCCCCTGGGTGGCCTAGGGCCTGGTCCTGGCCGAGGGCAGCTGGAGATTACCAGTGGGGTAGCCCAGTTAGTCCCTACAGTAGTTTTAGAAAGAACCCCAGGGGTTCACCGTGGCGTAAAACAGGAGGGTGTCCCTGTAGTTGTGGGCCCGCATCCGTGTTTTATAGCCCCAAGCAGGGAAGCCCATCACGGTGGTGATTGGTCTGCCCTGCATTTTGGCTGGAAGGGGGTTGTGTTGGACTTGGGCCTTAGGGCAGGTTCACCCCTAATCTTTTTGCTTTTATTTGTGACCCTGTGGTAGTGATTTTTGGGTCTTTGCGCACTTTTTCCCTGTGTCCCAGAGTAAAGTGCGTGCGTGTAGTATGGCTGGCCTGCCCTCCCATAGGAATGCATGGGGAATGTGTGTGTCCATGTTAGTTCCTGATGTGTGGGGAGTGAAGGCTCGAGTTTGGTATGTGTGAACTCGTGAGAGTGAATGCTGCACGATGGTATGTGCGGCTTGTATGTGTCTAGTTGGGAAGTGCTACTTCTGGACATTGATGTATGTGTGCAGTGAGGGTGCTGGAGCGTGATTGGCTGGAGCTGGCTGGCATGCCAGGCTCCAGGAAGTCTGGATGGGTCTGCCCGGTGGTGAGTGTGAGATCAGCATGAGTGATGTGTGGGAGGAGTGCACCTGGGTCCTGGATGGGCTGGGTTTTTCCCCACACAATGCTGGCTCTGCCCCCCTGTGGTTTGTCTAACGACCCAAGCCTCCCCAGTGAATGAAAGGGGTGGTTGGGCCATCAAGGGTACTCCCAAGCCAGCTGCAACTGGTTTCCCCCACCCTGCACCCTGAAGACAAAGGATTTCTTAGTATAAGAAGGGGCTGTGTCCCCATACAATTTGGTTTTGCTTTGGATCCTGCCAGAGGGGGCTGTTGCTGCTGCTGGGGCCAGGAGGACCGCCACTTGGCTTGTCTCCCTGCCTGGAGAACCAGTGTGCTGGCTCTGGCCCTGCCTTGCCCCCCTGCCTGCCTAAAAGGACTTTGCTTGTGGCCAGAGCGCCTGGAAGCGCTTTATTTTCCCCCTTAGCGCTGAGCGCGCTTCTCTGTGCCTTGGGAGCGCTTTATCGACATTGCCGGTGCCCACCCGGCATCAGAGCCGATTTGCCGATTTTTGCGCAGAGCGAGTGCCCACCTCGCTTTATATTTAGTATTGGACGCCGGTGCCCACCCGGCATTGCCCCGTGATCACCGCCGCAGCCCCGGAGCGTTGGAAACCGTTGCCGGGCCACTGCCTATCGCGACCCGGAAGTCCCGCCTCCTGACCCCCAGGGCCGCGCTGCCATTGGCGGCCCCAGCGGAAGTCAGGCGGCGTGCAGCGGAGATGGGTCCAGGCGGGAGCACGAGAGGAGCAGCCGGCCCGTCCTCGAGGCTCCCCGAGTGAAGGAGAGCCCAACAGCGCGAGGAGAGCCAGCGGTGTTCCTGCCCCCCCCTACGCAGCACCTGTGAGGACCCGGTGAGTGCGGGGAGAGGGTCTGTTGATTTAGAGTGGCCCCGGTTGGCAGCGGGCCGCTCCGACGAGCGTGGGGCATTGCATGATTCCCGAGTCCCCCGTGAGGGACCCCAACGTGGCCACAGTATTGATTTAGGAGCCCCGAGGCTCCTGGGGGCAATTTGTTATTTAGAGCCCGAGAGGCTCCCACGCCCACTGCAATTTACGAGCCCCGAGGCTCGAGGGGGCATTTTGTTGATTTAGAGCGCTGAAGCTCTTACTCCCAGCCCACATTTGCTTTGCGAGCCAGAGAGGCTCTTGGGACAAGAGTGTGGTCAGTAGCCCCGAGGCTCCCACACAGTGTCTCCTCCCCACCAGTGTTCTTGAGCCCACGTGGCTCCAACGTTTGCCTACCTGTGATTTACAACTGTCCAGCACTTAGTGGACAGTTGCTACGTTTAGACTTTGTGTGCTGTGCTGCCTGCGCAGCTTCCCTGACATTGAGACTCAGGGCATTCCAGCCCTTGCGAGGCCAGTTGGCCTGAGGGACAGATCTAGTGGTGTGCCATGTGCACCCTGCGCATTGTGATTTACTTGTGAATTTGATTCCTGCGCAAATGTTCTACCTGCACCTCTGAATGTGTTTTAATGTTTCATGTGCCATTGTTTGTTATTACCTTTGCTAAAAGTGACCTGCTTAGGTGATTCTTTATGTTTTATTCCCCTTTGCTAAAAGTGACCTGCTTAGAGGAATGTTTGTTGTTACCTTTGCTAAAAGTGACCTGCTTAGGTAATTGTTTATGTTTTATTCCCCTTTGATAAAAGTGACCTGCTTAGAGGAATGTTTGTTTACCTTTGCTAAATGTGACTTGCTTAGGTGATTATTTTAGGTTTCCTTCCCTTTGCTAAAAGTGACTTGCTTAGGTGATGGTTTTCCTTCCATAGGTCCTGATGATAAGGTCCTAGTTCCCTGCGTGAATTCCCTACAGTGTTTAGGGTGGCGTAGGAGGTATTTTCCCTTTACCAGTAGTTACTGGTTGTATGCTACATTTACTATTTCTGTGTTACAGTCATTATATGTTGATGTGCTAAAGTGTTATACCTACAAGTATTATTTCTAACAAGTGCATACCCCTGACAGTGGTCCAGGTGGCCCTGTCCTGTACATAATCCCTTGTAAATCTTGCCCGTGCCTGTTGGCACATTGAAAAGTTGTGTGTTATCTAATGTGTTTTTACTATAATACAAAGGCTATTTTTATATAACCTTGTGTGGAGTTTCCTTTGTGGTGGGCCTTGGGTGTTGTTGCTGGGGTGCGTGCGCGAATACTTAACTCATACCACCTCCAAGTTTAGCCTTGCTGCTCGCGCCACGTTACCTAGAGGGTGAGCAGGGGTTGCCTTGGTGTGTGACTCCCTTGCCCTGACTTGGAAGTGGTGGTCTCTGACTGACGTTGGCGCAAGCCTTGGCCAGCCAGAGATCCCGTTTCTAACAGCTAATGTCCCCATGCTGCCTGACGGAACCAGGGAACATTGGACATCCCTTACAAATAAAGCACTTTCCCTGCTAAGTTTGAGGTCTGGATTATCCTCCCCACTCTTTACAGAATTCAAAATGGTTAGATGGGTTGGTTGGAAAGTTAGATCCAAAAAGTCCCAAGGGGATGATTGTGTGGTGATATCTTTTGGGTCACCTAATCTTGTCCAAACATTACTTGACAGGGCAGGAAGCTGTACTGTAGAGCAAACATGGATACTAATATTGCCATTGGGTTACTTCTATAAGCCATCTGGCTACACACAGCCTTCACAAGGGTTGGACAGAGGTGGGGGGTGGAATCAACCCAAATATAATATACCAGTGAATAATCACTATGCAGTCCTAGGTTCCTTGGAGGACAATATGACTGACTAGAGACACCGACTGTTCAGTTATTTGATAGAAGGGTTGCTACAAGGGGCTCCTGACAACTTGAATTAACTAGCCCTTGCATGGCTGAACAAGAGTCTGGAGTTCCAAAGTCTGGAGTTCCAAAGTCCCTGCTTTTGCCAAATCCGAGGGTGTCCCCAGTGAATTTTTCTGAGTCTAACCCCTTGGCCAATCAATGAGGTACAACTACGCCGTTGATTATGGACCAGGTACTTCCCCTGCTGGCAACCCCATGCCTCAAGTGCAAGGACCAGCAGAGGCCGGGGGAGTTAGAAGAGCTGAAAGGGATGAGATACTGGGACTACCTTTCCTCCACAATAATGTAGAGCCACCGCCACAGACTTATAATGTTCATCAGTCGGTGAACCCATCACTGACAACCATAGAAGTCAACCAGCCCTCAGCTAGGAATGGCCATTGGCCTTTAGATAAGGATCCCAGGAATCCTTAGCAAGCCGTCAAATGACTCACTGAAGCTCCAAATACTATCCTGGAATGTTGCAGGACTCCTCTCCAAAGTAGACAACCCGGAGTGGGGTGCCTTTACCCAAGATAAGGACATGTGCATGTTCCAGGAAACCTGGGCCAGAGAGGACATACATAGAGTTGGATATGCAACTATTAATTTACAAGCCACATCTGGGGGGATGGGTAGACCATCTGGGGGTCTCAGTATTTGGATGCCAGCCCATCTAGTTTGCTCAGTGAAGCAGAGAGAGACATCTTCTAGTGACCTCCTCTGTGTTCTTTTGAGTTCCCCGTCCAGAACTAGGATAGTGTTCTTCAATCCCTACTCACAGCCAGTAGGATATGGCCAAGAGTCTCCCATCCTTGAAAAATTATTGTCATTTCTACCCAGAGTCATTGACAATGACATAGTGATCCTGGCTGGTGATTTAAATTGTCAGTATGAACCACTGAAGGACATGGAGGCAGGTGACCAAAATGAGGAGGACCTGCACTGGGCTATTCCCATGGCTAATGCCCCGCCTACTCGGGCCTGGACACCACTAGTTATACAGATGAACACCCTTGCCTTGAATAATTCACTCAGGGCATGCAATGGGTGCTCCAAATCTGACTGTCCAGTTAATTTTACACATAACAGACCCTCAATCCTAGACTTTATTCTGGTGAACACTGAATCTTGGCACCGGATGATTGTTTTTAAGACTTCCCCCAGATCTGACAGTGATCATAATGCCCTGATTTTAAAATTGGACTCTCCATACACTGTGGATGTCCTAAACGGACAATCTCCGTAAACATTAGGGCCTACCCTAACTGGCTGTAGGAGGAGAGTAAAATGGGGTACTCTATGTGAATCTCAAGATAGACTGGCGTCGCTTTATCAAATAATCATACCATATCTGGAGGTCACAAATCAATAGAGTGAGCTTGGAGTCACTCCTTGTCCACTCCGTGATATTGCAGAAAACCACCAAGGGCTAATGATGGCCCTGGCTGATAGTATTTTGGTATGTATCACGATCAAAGGAAGGCAGTGCACCCAGACACCCCTGGTATAATGGCAATTGCTGAAAGGCTAAGAAAAACCTGCTCTCAGCTAAAAAAATCTAATGACAAGCTGGTAATAAATGCTAATAGGCTATCTTACAAAAATACAATTAGGCTAGCTAAAAAAGACTGGGAAGAAGAAAGGTGGGAGAGTCTGAGGCATGCCCTAAACAGTAGGGATATGAGGACTTTCTGGAAAATAATAAGTTCAGACTCCAAAGAGGGCAAACAAGCATTCAAACTAAATTTAGGGGCCGAGGTTTGGAGGGCTCACTTCCAGGCACTTTATTCTAAGGTGGAGGGTGACCCAGGGCAAATAGCAACTCATTGCCCCCAGCCATACTCAGCCCATTTTGATACCCCTGTAATTTCCCTAAAAGAGGTAACAGATGCAATTCTCCGAGTAATACCCGCAAAGGTTCTGGGCTTAGATAAGATCCCTGGAGATCTTTTTTTGCACTAAACCTAGAGTTTGAGCTCCCTACCTATGGAGCGTATTCAACGCTATTTTTCACGGAATGGAGATTCCTATAACATGGTTAGGGGCGAAAATCATTCTGATTTTTAAGAAGGGTTCACCCCTCCATCCTGCCAATTATCGGCCCATTAGCCTTATTGATGTTTCACAAACAATCTTTGGTCAAGTGCTTCTGGACCGATTACAGAACTGGATGGAGGAATTTTCCATTCTCATTCCTTACCAGGCAGGTTTTAGAACAAAAATGTCCACCATCGATCAAATCTTCAGGTTACAACTACTGCACTGGAAATCAGTAATCTTGGAGGATGGCAGTCTCTATATGATCTTTGTGGTCTTAAAATCGGCTTTCGATTTAGTTCCCAGGGAGAAACTATGAGCTATTTTATTAGACTTGGGAGCGCCCCCATACTTATGCCTCATCCTGAAAAGATTACATGACCATAATTTTGCTCAAATCAGATATGGGAAAACCGGGGACCTCACCAATCGTATACCTATAGAGAGAGGTGTATGGCAAGTGTGAGTTCAGGCTCCGACCCTCTTTTGTACCTTCACCAATGGCTTAGTAGCAGCCCTGACAGCAGGATCAGACATAGATGCTCCTAAGTTAGCGGGCCGCAAGGTACCTACCTTGATGTTCGCATATGATACCCTCCTGCTTTTGAGGTCACCGATGGGCATACAAAGGCTTTTAGACATCTTTTACATATTTTGCAAGAATAGGAGCTTGGAAATGAATACCCAGAAAACAAAATACATGGTTTGCAATGCAGAGCATTGAACATGACCCAATCTACAATTAGCTGGGGAATCCCTAGAGAAAGTCCCTGTAAGTGAGTATTTGGGATTTTCCCTTAATGAGAAAATGGAATGGGGCATTCAAGTCAATAAGGCTTGTCTTAAAGTGGCTGAAACAACAGGGGGGCTAGTGCAACAGCAGAGGAAGTGTGTACATAAGGTCCTGGGTCCTGTGCTGGAAATATATAGGGCGCAAGCTAAAGGATCTGCCTTATATGGGGCAGAACTATGAGGTCATCGGTCACCCGAACAACTTGTTAAGACTGAAAACTAATTTCTCAGACACCTTTTGGAACTTCCCAAAAGTACACCACTAACCCCGTTCCAAATTGATCTTGTAGTTAGTCCAATGTCACTGGAGACTGCCCTCAGACCTCTGCTATACTGGCACCGCTTATGGAGCACCCCAGAATTATCTATGTATAGAGAGGAACTGAGGGAAGTGGCAAACCTCAATGGTGCAAGTGAAATGTCTTGGCTCACTACATCAAGAACTCCTTGCTATCCATTGGAATGGGAGATTTGGGGGACAGTGCTGAAGATAGATGCCCGTTAACACTTAGGAAAGCTTTGATTAAGAATTTTAAGGACTACAATCTTAATCTACTACTGAGGGGCCCCAGGACAGGCACACTTACAATATCCTTTCTTGAAGTCAAACTGCAATGTAGTTTAGAATCTAGCATAGATGATATACAGCCTTCTCTTGCCAAAAAACATTATTTGCAGTTTAGGCATGGTGCACTTACTTCCCTTATCTGCTGCTACTCACAAGTGGGGGGGCAGTCCCACGAAAGATTGTCCGACTTGCAAAAATTGTACAGAGACAGACCTACATGTACTTTTTTTTGCCCAAAATATAAGGTAATAAGACATCGTTGACAACGACAGTTATGTAGGAACCTTGGAACATCCCATTGCTCACAGGCCTATAGGATCCTAAAATATGATAGCAGTATGCCAAATGTTTTTTCAGTGTCCCGTTATCTGTTTTCAATGTGGTGTGGACGCCGAGCAGTTTTAAAGAAAGAGCAAGTCCAAACTACCCATCCCCAGGCTTCCATAGTGGAAGAGGTGTGGCGCAGGGGCCAGGGTGCCTGACTCTGGACTACTGGTTTCACTGTTTCATCCCCGGTGCCGGTGGCAGGTTAGCCCAGCACCATGTGACTCTGGGCAATAGTTTGCTTAATCTTCCCAAGGGCCCCCAGCGCCGGGACACCACTTCAGAGGTAGCTGGGCGCTTTACAAATACTGGTATTTCATTTCATCATGACCTGGGACTCTGCTTCTTAACTCCGCCTTTTAACTTACGAACTTACATGTCTGAGATACTCGGAGCCTTCTTAGGATATTTACTATACCTTTTAATCTTTTTATTGATCAAACCTCTTAACGTGTACGCATAATTTTTATACAGAAGTAACTGTATCGATTGTACTGTATTTTTTTATATGTTTTACCTGTGCTTTTATGGCCTTATCATGCCGAAATAAAGTATCTCTTGACTTGACTAAAGTCTTAAACTCGGCCAAGTTACCAAAGTAAGTGCTAAGAAATTTCTTAGAGAGACTTTTGCACATCTCTACCTTTGAACTGCTCAATGTCGGTATTGGAAATCAGTGTTCACTCCCATTTCCGTTTGCGGCTTTTTTGGATCATGGATGAGCCCGGGTAAAATTTCATTTATACCAGCATAATCTCACGTAATTTCTGGAATTTCGTGGTATGATGTATAGGCAAAATACCTGTAACAATGCCATGGTGCCATATTACATAATTCAAAATATGTTCCGGTAAAAATCCTATCACAGAAACAATGTGAATGATCAGAATGTGGGTGATTGTAGTCTGCTTCACATGCAATTCAGAACCATTTTTTAATGTGAAATTTCTGCTTCCATCCAAAATGGACATCAGGTCGCATTTAATTCTAAAACATAACACACAATAACGTTTTAGGTAACACTGCATAATTTCTCATAACTTTTTTGGCACTGTGCATAAATTATACCAGGAAATTATGCACATTTTTTCTAGGTTGAATCCAAGAATCAAATGAATAACCAGTCCAATACTTTGCTGAAAACAATGCATACACGCGGTTTGCTCATCATTACACAAGGTTAAAACATGGACATGATTTTTTATCTTCCCACTACTCTTAACCCCTTCCATGCTGCCGTCGGCCATTGGCCGCCGGCAGCACTACCTGCCCAGTCCTGCCGTCGGCCAATGGCCGACGCGGCCCCGCCCGTTTTGCGGAAGTGCCGCACTTCCACAAAATCGCAGGCACATGAAACAGGTTAAAAGGTCATTAGCTCAGAGCGATGCTTGGCTTGCTTGTTTTCTGCTTCAAAGAAGACCTGGCTCGGCAGTTTGGGCTGAAATGTTCTCACTGGAGCAGCACTAAGGCTGATGTGTTTATGGCTGAGTCTATTCTAAGGTGCCATGATGAGCAAAATGTATTTGAATGGGATGTAGCCCTGAGTAATAACCTGTGGCTGAGATGAATTTAAACATTTACTTTTATGCATTTTGACGTGGACATGCCAGGCAACGTCTCGAGAACAGGCTGACTAAAGGGGCCTTTGGCTCTGAAAATGAGAGTTTCGTCATCTGGAAGTTAGCAGAGACTATTTTACCAGTAGCGGCTGCTACCGGTCCCGGGTGGTGGAGCAGGGGTGAGGGAGGGGGGAGACGGAACAAAACAAACCCACTTACCTGGAATGGCTGACCCGCTGGTCGTCCTGCTGCCGCCTCTCCTGCGTCCTCCAAATGAAATTCCTACAGACTCCCGGCAACAGGAAACATCCGGCAGACCTGTTCCCCTGAGCCAATCACAATGCTGCAATGCAACATTCTGATTGGTCTGAGCACTGTGGATTGGTACTCAGACTGCAACAGGGAGCCTGTGCATTTTCCTGACCGGGCTGTGTAATGCAGCCTGGTAGAAACATGCAAAGTGCGCATGGACTGTTTGGTTGGCCAACAGGGCTGTCCAAACACTTCGTGGGCACCTTGGGAGTGCACAGCACTCCTCCCCTGCTCTGGCCAGCCCCACCGTGCCCTGTCCAAGAGCCGCTGATGGGTATAGGAAAAATAAGATGAAAATAAGGATAGTAATTAATATGTTATTTTTCTTTCTGTTCAGTGGGCGATGCTCCTCCACCTTGGCGGAGGAGCTGCCACTGTTTTTTACCAACTGAAGCAACTCAGCAAAGATCTACGTGCAGAAATCCTCAAGTGCATTGACAGCAGAGGTGTGCTGATCCTGGCTGTTCTTCCATCATGGTTTGACTGAAGAGAGATGCAGTGGATTTACTTTGGCTCTTTGTGTTGAAAATGAGTTAGACCTAAGCTGCCACCTGTCCATTGAAGGAACCCAAGGCTCTTCATAGCCCTTATTCAATTTGACAAAGGACACACTCAACTCATCAGACACTTCAAGCCTAATTATTCTTTCTGTAGTGATTAAATGGGCATTATTTCAAGCACACCTTCCTCCTCCGGAGTGCTTGGGGACGAATTTGAGCAGGGGTCACTGCGGTGAAAGAAATAATTAGGCTTCAGAAAAAAGGGTTGTCATTGAAATGTCTCTACTCCTGAAAAAGTGAGACTACATGTTCGATGCTGAGCTAATATAACCCTGTCTCCAGACTTTTTTTATGTATTATGTGAGGTTTTTCTAAAGAGGAGGGCGCGTGCAAAGTTCTCGCCAATGGAGATATGCTTGGAATGGTAAGTGATAGTTTGCTCCTTACGTGCATTGCTTCTGTGCTTTTACTTCTTAAAGGACAAGCGCGATTAGTGAGAACGGTAATATTCGATGAATTAATACCGTTACTCAGGCAGTGGTCTTCAATCTGTGGGGCGTGACCCCCAGGGGGGCTGTAGAGGCATGGGAAGGAGGTCACACTCTTTATTTGATCAAAGAAAACATCCCAGACGGTTAATTCCAGGAATCTCCTGTGCTGGGGAATCGCAGTCAGCTAAAGACACCATTCTACCAGTGTGTTGCTGCCCTGTGAAAGAAATGCAAATGTGTGCAATGAGTTAAACTGCAAATGTAAAGGATTTGCATATTAAGTCGATGTGAACATTTGCATTTCTTTCAGGCCAGCAGCACACTGTCAGAAAGGTGTGTTCAGATGTCTGCCTGACTTTGATTTCTCAGGAGAGTGCAGTTGCATTCAATTGATCAAAACACTTGACGTTTTTGGGTGGTAATGCACAGAGTTAACTGAGTTGTGAAGTGCTTTCTTTTAATTTTTATTTATTTTACAGAGCTTTATATAGCGCAAACTTGACCCAAATCGTGTATCGGAGCGCATTACATAGCACCAATTGCATTACATGAGAGCACATTCATCATTTTTTTATTGTTGGGTACAGGGAGATTACGTGATTGTCGTATTTACATAGCGCTTACTATCCCTGAGAATGTGTTGAAGTGACAGTTATGTAAAAAAATTGCATTACATAGGGTCTGAATATTATTAAAATCTATGGCCCTGATTTACAATGAAATGGTGTAGGGCAGCTCCGCAAGCATTTTTTGCTGCACTGCCATACGCCAATTCGAAAGAGCAGGAATAGAATGTATTTATAAGTACTGTGCACTCCAGTCCTTTCTGCTGACTCACAATTTGGTGCCTAGCACCAAGGCGGACACCCTTGCATCATGGTGCATGGGTGTCTGCATTATTGGTAGGATGTTCTTTTTGCAAGAAGGCATGCCTTCCTGCTCATAAACAACCCATGGAGGCTTTGAAAACAATTTAGGAGAAATAAAGATATTTCTACTTGTTACGCATCCCCTGGGGCAGCGTACAGTTTTGACGCATCCTCAGGTTTACAGATTCATTGTAAATCTGAGAATGTGTCAAAACCAATGGAACCCCCCCCCCCCTTACGCAGTGTAAGGCAACGCATCGGCCTTGTGCTGCGTTGCTTTACACCATATCTAGGAGGCCTTGAAAAGCCACGCAAAGTGACTTTGCCTGGCCTCGTCAATATGACCGTCATAAAAAATTACACACCGGCAGCGCAAGGGGCTTATAAATAAGCCCCTATATTTTGGAAGCAACCTGTATATTTTGGATGCACCATTTTATCATAAAACATTTTGCTCATTTTGTAGCGGTCTATCTTATACTGTGTGTAATGCAAGTATAAAATAAAGACTTACATATTCACAGTGCTTTCTGTCACAGGCAGTTGCTTCATAGCACTAAGTCAACACACAAGTCACTATTCTCCACTGCACCAACCACAATTTAATTCTGTGGCTCTCTGGTTTCACACAGACTTTTGCATGGAGGTTTCATAATTTATTATAGTGCATGTATTTATTATTCACTAAAGCAGTCCGATATTATATATGTAGCTACCTAACGGTGAGAGACCTAAAAAACGTACATATGTTTTAATTATGATGAATGATGTTCAGCTACCTCCAGTTACATGCAGCTGTAAATGCCAAGCTATCAGCATCCCATAAAATATAGTATGTGTTTCCTCTAATGGTGTGCAATAAAGTTGCAGCCCAAGCATTACAGCTTTTATACCAAGGTCCACTTGAAGTATGTCATTGTGTGGCCACAGTGATTTTAGCATAATTATAGATTTGCTGCATTTGCCACATAATCCATCATCTGCCGCTTAATCTGCTAATTTCAACAAATAAATTATTTACTCAAAAGGTTCAAAAGTTACTAAAGCAGCAACAAGTGTTGCCGCTCTGTAGAAGACCCTATGTAAAGCTGTACCGGTTACCTTTTTGTTGCTTATTGCTATATTTGGGTGTTAAACTAGTACTAATAAGGTGCAACCACAGATTGACCGTTTCTCTGGAGAACATGTATGGTTGTCAATGATAAGGAATACTAGGTTCTATAAATCTTTGCCTAAAATATTTTGATGGGGGTCCCGGCATCAAAAAGTTTCAAGACCACTGCGTTACTGCAAGATAGCTCAATCCTGCCCCTGAACTGAGCCTCCCTAAGCTTTCAGCGTTCCTACAGGCCTCATAATTGGCTTATTATTAGTCAGTGCCCATTCAGGTGGTGAACTGGCATTGGGCATCCGAAAACAAATGCTAACCCAGGGCATGGCCAACTATTTTATTTTTTCTGAATTACCTATCTTTGTACATTTCCAACATATAAGCACAATATCAACACTATCTCCCATAAAAAAAAAAAATGTAAACACTGTCACACATCAGTACCTAAAAACCTTTCTCCAGTAAAGTACATTTCTCGCTGAGGCTAGCCGACTGGCCCTTAAAAATACCACTTTTTGGTACTAACACATCCTAATAATTAGAGTACAATTAGAGACCTCAAGACCTGGCTCTTCGACGGACCACCTCCTTGTGGACTGGAATCTGCACCCCTCCACCCCCCAGCCAGGGCCGGACTGGCTGTGGCGGGCACTGGTAATTTCCCCGGTTGGCTGGAGGGGTGGGGCCGGTTTTGTGCCCACGGGGGCCGGTTTTGTCACTGGGGGCCGGTTTTGCTGCACTGCTGCAATATTTCCCCCCTTTAAGAAAAGTAGGAGGGTGCTTCTTGCTAGCATCCCCTCCTCCGCTCCCAGGGCCGGTCGAGCAGCAACCTGCCAGGGCTGGTTGCTGTTCCCAGTCCGGCCCTGCCCCCAGCGCCTTGAGACTCTTATGTGTGAGTATTCGCTCTTAACAAACACTTGATTGATTGATTGATTTGCCGCACACGTCTGGGCTCCAGTGTCACTGCACCTGCTGCACTTATGACAGATACGTCCCTGACTGGGTCCTACATACTGCCAAATTGTATCAGTTTATGGTGCTGTCGGAGTAAAATATGTTATGCTGATGAGCGTCAAACTAAGCAAACACTAGCTTTGTTTTTGTTTATTCCATCGCAATCAGTCGTTGAATATCGATTTTCACGGAACGGCAACAAAAAGCCGTCTTCAAAAGCTCCTGTCGGAGAGAGAGCACTGAAAGAGGGCCCTGGCGCGTCTTGATTGCGGAAGTTATAAATGGCTCGGAACATTTGTTAATCTGCTAGTCTTTTGAAGCCGTCATATGAGGCATCAAAGACTGCAATCTGACAGGAAACATATTACAAGAGATTAACATCCAGTAAACACGAGAGGGAGGCAGATTGTTAGATTTAAAACTTAATATCAAACGCTGAGATAATTTACGAACTGAAGAGCGGATTGCAATTTCACCGGAGACTCGAGAAAAAAAAACAACACATGAAAACAGGCACTTTTCAAGCCTAAGGAATGATCGCGTCTGGAGCAGTCACATTGCATCACCAATTACAAGTGCTGTGAAATCAAGAATTCAAAACGAGGGAAAATGATGAACAGAGATACCTAATAAGAAAGCTTGTATCATCAACAAGATGTATCTCATGCTGTCTGGAAAATTGGGCAACGGATTAAACTCAAGCATGCACGCTGTCATAAGAAACATTGATAAAATAGCTTTCTTGGCTGTTCAACCTAAGCTCAAGATCGCCACTAATAAATCGAAGTAATGCTCGCTGCAGGGTGCACCCATCTTCTTTCTGCAAACCAGGGGGCATATTTACAAGTCCCTGTCTCCACCAGAGCTTCACTTTCTATGATGCTTCGTTGCCATGGTGCTGTTTGCAATATTTACAAGGTGGCGCGAAACCTCTTAGCATGCCTTACTGCCACCTTGCAAACATACCCCTTTCCGTCGCACTCTAAGCAGTAAAGGGTAGTGCAATGGGTATTGCTGTGGGTATAACCCCAAAACACCCACAGAGGCAAAGGGATTCCCTCATTTGCATGGGCACTCCCCCATTCAAATGAGGGAACAACCCCTGAAGATAGCTCTGGTGCTTTTTTTGCGCCAACAGTATCGGTATTATAGAAGGGTATGCACAAGCATCTGCGGCCCCTTCTGTAATACCAAAATGCCCCCGAGCGCACAATGCAAATCACAAATGCTGGTTGCTCCCTAGGGCACTTTGTGTAGTACAGCCCCAAGGGTTGCATTATACATGCAGTGCATTTTACTTTGTTGCACTGGGCGCACCTTTAAAAAGGTGCACCCATCCCAATTAAGGAAAATGTGCCATATATTGATGATTGTGCTGCGCTCAGGGAAGCCACACACTCGTGCTGCCCTTAGAGGAGCTCATTCATGTGAAAAATGGGACGGCTGCTTTGAAGCCGCTCTGTGGTTTCACTTTGAAGGGGGATTAGAGATCTCCTTGCAGGCGGGTGCAGTCAGTGATTGCACCCTCCTGGAAGGGGATGTCTGGTCGTCCCTACAGAGGGCTGCTTTCAGGAGGCACATTCGCACTGTCAGTGCGCCTCCTGAGAGCTTCTTTGCCTCTGCCCGCATCTGTAATAGGGCGCAGGCGCAGTGGCAAAGGGATCCCTCATTTGCATGGGAGCAGCATGCTCCCATGCAAATGAGGGAGTTCCCCCTGAAGATAGCGCTGGCTCTTTATGTGTGCTACATCTATCGGTATTACAGAAAGGGATGTACAAGCATCTGCAGGCCCTTCTGTATTACCAAATTGCCCCGGGGCACGCAAAGCGGGCGCAAATGCCTTTTGCTCCACCGGAGCACTATGTGTAATGCGGCCTCGGGGGTCGAATTATACATGTGGTGCATTCTACATAGCACTGGACGCACTTTTAAAAAGGTGCACCCAGTGCAATGAAGGAAAATACACCATATAATGATGAATTTTCTGCGCTCAGGGCAGCCTTAAACATGTGACAAAATGAGCGGCTGCTTTGAAGCTGCGCTGTTTTTTGTCAGTGCAGGCACTTTAAAGGGGGATAGAGATCCCCTTGCATGTGAGTGTAGTCAGTGACTGCACCCCCCTGTAATGTGATGTCTGGGGGGGTGCGTAGGACCCCCTTTCCCTCCTTCAGGGGTCTGCTTTCTGGGGGCGCACTCACAGTGCACTGTAAGCGCACCTTCAGAGAGCTTCTTTGCCTCAGCGCCCGGGTCTGTAATACGGCGCAGAGGCAAAGGTATTCCCTCATTTACATGGGGCATGCCCCCCCTGGGCTCAAGAAAAAAAATGCTGCCAACCTGGGGGAGCGGCTCGCTGCCAAACGGGGCCGCTCTACCCCGTGAAATGCCCCCCATGTATGAAAGGAGCCTCTCGGGCTCTAAACAATTGCCCCCAGGATCGTTGGAGTCCCCTCTCTGGGGACTCAGAAGAACAATGGCCCCCGATGTTGGAGTCCCTCGTGGACTCAGAAACAGAGGAAGCGCTGAGGAGCGACCCGCGGGGACGCCCGCACTCATCGGCTGATTGGGAGGCCTCGTCTCCTCTCTCCGGTGCGGCGGTAGCGCTTTGCGGGGCTCTCTCACCACCTGAGAACCCCGCCTTCACAAGGCGCCCGGCCGGCTTCACCGGTTTTTACCCGGTCCCCCATCTCGGGACCGGGACTTAAGGTGGAAAAGCAAGGCTCCGGGGCAATTTATTCTCCGGGGCTTCCTCCTGGTCATGGGAGCCGTGCAACGCTCGCACCACTTCCTGCTTCTCCTCGGCAAGCAGGGGGTGCGGGGCTTCTCACCAATCCTAGTGCTGCGGCAGGCGAGACTTCCTCCGACAAACCGGAAGTCCCGCCTGTGGCCAAGCGAGTAGCTGCCTGACTTCCGGTTTCTCAACGGGCCGCGGCGGTGATTCTCCCCATAAAATGAGGGGTGGGCACTCTCGCAACACAAATTAAACGTAGAAGCGGGGTGGGCACCCGCTAAGGAGCACATAAACGGGGTGGGCACCCGTACATAAGAATTAAGCCAATAAACTGGCAAAATACAGGGTGGGCACCTGCGAGGGGCACAAAAGGGCAGGAGCGCTTCCCTCGGAGAAAATGCCAGCGCTCTGCCCAGGAATAGAAATAAAGCGCTCACGAGGCGCTGGGGGCAGAGAAAGCAATAAAGGCCCCAGAAAAGGACCCCTACAACAAGGAGAGTCCCAGGAACACAGCCCCCATAGGTGAAGAGGGCAGGAGGGTCCCACAAAGTCCTGGACACCAACAGATGGCGCAAGCAGCTCCCAAGAAAAAGGAAAGTCCGCCAGTCTCCAAGTCCATCAGCAATCCAGGGGCTGGGCAGGGCCTAGGGAGGCAGGCCTTCCCCTGGGCCCCAGCAGCAGCACGCCCCTGATAGATTCTAGTCAGGAAAACAAGAACATTTCACATGAGGTCACAGCCTCTTTTTATACACCAAATCCCTTTGTCTCTAGGGTGCAGGGTGGGGGAGAACCAGATGCAGCTGGTTCTGGAGCACTTTGTTTTGCTCAGCCCCTCTCCCTATTCACAGGACAGGCTAGGGTCATCAGTCGCACCAGCATTGTGGAGGGAAAGCCCAGCCCTATTCAGGTCCCAGGTGCAGCCCCTCCCTGCCATCAACATGCAGATCTCCCCATTCACCACCGGGGCAGACCCATCCTGACTCCTGGAGCCAGGCACACCAGCCAGCTCCAGCCAAACACAAGCCAGACAGTCAAATCACATTTACTGCACAGGCAGGCCAACTTCTAGAAGTGGCACTTCCACACTAGACACATGAATGCCGCACACATCATCGCGCAGCATTCAATCTCACAAGTTCGCACATACCAAACTCGAGCCTGCACTCCGCACACATCAGGAACTACCATGGACACATACATTCCCCATGCATTCCTATGGGAGGGCAGGCCAATCTCACAACATGCACTCAGAGAGCGCACGCACTTTACACTGCGCCACAGTGCTAAAGTGCGCAAAGACCAGAAATTACTATACTTATCTCAGAGTTCAATGCAAAAAAGTTCAGGGGTGAACCTGCCAGAAGGGCCAAGTCCAACAGGCAGGCACCAATCCCAGTGGGGTGGGAGCTGCCTGCAGGCTGGTTTAAAATGAACACATTTACCTGGCCAAACGTCTACGGTGGTCACGAGAGCAAAGCACAGGAGTAGAATGGTTCTGTCATCATGGATTTAGGTAGAAGGAACACTGTGTGTTTGTATGTTGTAGGGCACAGAGGAAATGCTGTAAAAGGTGGGTAGAGTTACACCTTGGAACTGTTCTCCCGAATATTTAGGGAGCGTCCAGGAGCTCCCCCTAACTATAGTCTGATGCATAAATGTGGGATCCCCAAAGATCTCCTAAGAAAACTTTCAGGACCTGTGGAAGAACAGAAGTTGTCTATAACCTGAGAAGAGCCTATAAGACTTAACTTGCTTTCCCTATTGTATACAGAACAAAAAAGGTGTACTCCAAGAGTCATAAGACTGGTCTCCTACTCAAGCTACAGGGAAACAGCTACCTTCAAAAGGCTTTTATCTGCAACTGACCTGAACTGGACCTGACCTGGATCCTGCTGCTGGCCTGGGACGGAGTGAGTCTTGATAACTCAGTTGCTCTGCCAAGGTCCTGTACCCCTGGCTGGGGTCAATATGTACTCCTCCTACCATCTCTTGAAACATTGGACTTAGAAACCTTTAGGCTACAAGAACCTCCATAGGACCTGGACCAACTTATCAATCCGATCCAATTGAGGTACATTTCCAATGGGCTAATGATTCAGGTTTCTGGCACTCTGAGCATTTTTGCTGCCGCTAAGTCCAAATGAAGAAATCTCCATGAGGGGAATATGTCCAAATACCTGGCCAATGAGGGCACACAATTTAAATTTCTTCCACTTAGAGTTTCCCTGCCAAAAGATCATGGCTTCACAGTATCATTGTACAACAGCTATTTGAGTTTGTGGAGCCCCTCCTTGCACAGAGCCTTATGCCTTGCCCTGCTGTAGATTTAGGACTTTCAGTTCAGGGACTAAGTCAGAACCTAAAACGTATGGCTGGGTGAAACCTAGTTTCTGTATCTGGCCGGTGTTCCATCACAATTATACTGATGACTGCTGTTGGGGGTAACACTTTTTGGCCTCTTTTTGTATTTCTACTTTAAAAATTCTGGTTTCACCAATTGGAAGTGTGTTGATTTGGCATAATTGCCTTCTAAGTTAAGTCTAGCTGCCCTGGGTAGTAGCTATCAGAGGTTGAGCTCAATTTAATTTAGTGACTTTAGTGGTTCACTCTAACAAGAGTTGTAGTAATTGCATGATGTGGTTACCTACCCACCTCATTTAATACCACAATTCCTCACACTTTCTCAGTGCTTAACCATAGTTCCAGCAGCACAATACAGTTCACCAGAAAACAAAACACAAAAACAACAACACTTACTGACCTCCTCCTCCTCATCACACAAGACTCCATCAAGACTTCATCAATGCTTCATCAATGCTGCAAATGTTTGGGGCTGGTAGAATTTCCAGCAGACCCATGTCTTCTCAAAAGGCTCTGGAGGCAATCCAACCACAATAGTCAACAACTCCTTGAATATAGGTAAAAGATGAGAGGTGGGGAGAGCAAGCTGGCGTCTGAGTAACACGCCTCGCATACTCGCTGCTACTCTCTCACTCTGCTTGCCTCTTCTGATTGTACTGTACTGATAGGGATGTGTGCGGAGGAGATATTGCTGGAATTTGAAATGTTGTAGGAGCACTGTGGAATGCTTGGATGAATTTGACGATGAAGGTGTAAACCTTGACGCTGCAGCAGAAGCTCGTTGAGCTGTTTGGTGCTCACTCCGGTGACGGTTGGTGTGCGGTGTGTTGCCCGTTTTAGTCAAATCTTCCTTCTGTGTTGGCTCGTCAGCTGGTAGACAAAATGTCTGGCAGGGGGCTAAAAAGCAGTAAATCTTGCCTTGGGGCTCCGATAATAGCCACTGCCTGTGCCCCAACATCAGTCCATCATGTACCCAGGTCAAAATCAAGGGGAGGAAAGAAAGGAGAGGATGTTAGGAGGGCTTAATCTGAAGCTGGGGTGCAAGCTTTAAAAAAAACACACAGCAACCTGCCCGGTGTTCAACACACCCCGAACCAGAGACTTCTCAGCCTTTAATTATTGATCTATTTTTCACAGCAGGTTCTAGAGCCTCGGTGGCTGGGATAGATAGGACAAGCATGGCCTCTATTGACTCTGCAGCACTGGAAGAGTCTGGACTTGCCATCTCTGTGAGCTGCAAAGACACATCACTGGTTACCTTGCTTGCAGGAGCAGATGTAGAATGCTTGGAATTGGCACTTAGTAATCAAGGCAAAAGCCCAGAGACTCAACAGCGAACAGGTGTGGGTCAGATTTTTGTACCTGGGAATGGACGAGGCTGTGTTGACAGAGAAAGTGGAAATGTAAGCAACCCTCCTCAAAGGAAATGTGATGGTGACTGGGGTCTAACTAGTTCTGTGACTCTCCATGTTTCGGTATGCTCTAGGCCAGAAGGGGGCTGTTTGACTGTGCTGGATCCCCAGATACAGTGGAGATTTTGTTTTTATTGGCTGACGTCTCTGATATATCTCAACAGCTCCTCATCTATGGATTACCTGGCCTCTGAATTAAGCCTACATAGTGCCCCAGATGAGATGGTTGTCTTAACACAACGCAAACACTCAATGAGGAAACAAAAAGAGAAGAGCCCCTGGGAGGTCAGGGGCAGGAGAGCTGATGGAAACACACATTAAGTTGTATCCTTAGTGGAAGAATACCAGGAGCCAGGTAATATGTTCAAGACTTGTTTATTCAGTCTTCAGATCAGGTTACATATTAGATGACTCCAGCCAGCCTAGTGTGGTACCAGCCCCATCCCATCCTCGTCGCCAAAATTATGTTGTATCCTTAGTTGAAGAATACCAGGAGCCAGATAGTATATTCAAGACTTGTTTATTCAGCCTTCAGATCAGGTTACCTATTAGATGACTCCAGCCAGCCTAGTGTGGTACCAGCCCCACCAGGAGCAGCCTCCCTAGCTGCTCAGCCCATCTCCAACTGCCACATTCACCCACTCAGTCACCCAGGCATTCCACGCATCACAGGCACACCAACATTCTAATACCAAGACACTCTCTGGCTGAGCAGCTAGTGGCAACAGGGCTAGAATACATGTTATATAATTATGTAGGATATAACACCTTGCAAGTTGAGATGGGATAACTCCGCTATCTAGCAGGGATATCCTGAAGAAAAAGGATGAGACTGTGTTAACTGTGAGTGGTAAAGTTTTAGATGCTAAAGATAATGGTTCACCCAGTACAACAGAGCCATCACTTGCATTCATTTTTCACTCTATTACAAAACTGCAGGAAGAAGCTCGGAGTGACAGCCAACGTGCATGCCTTACCTCAAAAGAACTGCAGGGACACATCAGGAAAATACGATGTGCAGGAATAATCCAAGAGTTTGGATTGCCGAGGGCAGAGAGGAAAGATACTAGAGCTTTTTGGGTATTCCTTTTGAAATAAGCTTTCCAGGAAATACCACAATGGAACTGGGACTTGGAGGTTCAACTGGCTCATTGATACCCTCTTATGTTGCTGAAACGCCAGGCCACCGAGTCAGAAAAGCCCTCTGCTACACTTGCTACTTTTCTTCCATGATAGGCCATCTATGATATGGCATGCCCTGATGCAAAGAGGGAGCACAAAGAGATTTATTTTTTTGTTCGACCGGACTTCTCGCATGTTACCGTAGAGCGGCTGTGGTGTTTATGGCAGCTCTTTGGTCCTTTTCAGAAACTGGGGGTACAATTATATTTGCAATATCCTGCTTGGCTAAAGATTATATTTAATGGGAACATTTGCAGCTTCACCTCTGAGATACAAGCCCATAAATATCTAAAAAAATATTACAGGAGGTACTTCCACTGACCCTAGAAATTTCTTTTTTCTTTGGTCAAGTTCTGAAGAGTATATTTCATTTCAATATGGGTGGAGCTACGCAGGATGACATGGTTTAGTGTGAGGCATTCTGCTTACTGATGTAAAAGGTGTTTGAGGGTATCATTTATCTATGCACCTGTTTATGTTTACTTGTTCATGTGTTTTTGATATATGGGAGGGGCATAGGTGGAGGGAGGACTGCAGCGGGTGTGTTCTCTGGGTGTCATCCTTCAGGCATGGGGCCAGACTTATAGTTTCTAGGTGGAGGGTGGGACAGGGATGGGGTTGGGGTTGGGAGGGATGGGGAGGTGAATGGGTGGCCGGTTGGGGAGGGTGGAACTACACAAAAGGTGGTGCAAAATTGGTTGAGCACTACTATACAAGAGATAAGTTGGCTGTCTCTAACCCTCTTACTCAATTTTTTGTTAGATCTATGGGTTTGGATCACATCCTGTAATCTGTTGCATAAGGTTTGTCATGAGTAAATTATGAATAGCCACTATTATTATCTGTGGGGCTGAACGATGGGAGAAAAAGGCAGAGGGTTGTACTAGTGCTCCAAATGTTGCAAGCTGACATTGTTTGTCTCCAAGAGACCCATACTGAAGGATCACAACAGCAGGTTATTTTGGCTTTAAAGTAATTGGGCCGACATTACAAGGGGCAGACATTTGTGGAGTGGCAATCCTTGCTCGTACTTTATTGAGCCCGTTTAAACAAGTAATGTTTGATAAGCAGGGCAGGTCAGTCCTCGCTGAATATCAGTCTTTAAACAGAAGTTTTACTATCTGCTTGGTATATGGGTATATCTTTGATGAACCAGGGTTATTAAACGGACACTCTAATGAACTGGTGCTCTGCCCTTCACCCAATATTTTATACAGGGACCCTAACATTAATGTACCTGGTAGCTGGTCTCCGGAGTGCCATTATTCTTATTCAGGAAGGAAACCTAAAGAATTTCAATCTTTGTGTGGGCTATGTCAAGATCAAGGGCTAGTGGTTGTCTGGCAGGGTAAACAGACATAATATCGAGTACAAAATATAGAATGGACATAATATCGAGTAAAAAATATAGAATGGACATAACATCGAATTGACAGAATATACAGGTACATGCATCATTGTTGCCGTTTGCGATTCCTTAATTGCTAAAATTAAGGAATCGCAATTAAGGAATCGCAGACGGCAATGCCTGAAAAAATCGCAATTTCTTTAGCGATTCCCTATTATTCCTTAACTGCAATTTGCGAATCGCAATTAAGGAATCCCTTCCCATTGATTCCTATGGTCCAAAAGGCCCATAGGAATGAATGGGAAGACAATCTCAATTTGCGATTCGCAATTAGCTAATCGCAAATTGAGATTGCGATTTAAAGGGTGCAGGGGTGTCTGCAGCGGGGATCAGTCAGAGTCTTTTAGGATTCAAAAGGGGATGAGGTAGGGCTGTCCCTAATCATCGTTAATGTTTGCGATATATATTGAACCCATTATACATAGTCTGGATACTAACCCTGTTATTCGAACAATGTTTTTTCAGTGGTGTGATGCCAATACTTTAGCATATGCGGATCATACTGCGTTGTTTACTCTCAATCTGGCAGTAGCACTAAGAATGGTTGAGAAAGAGGCTTTAGGGTTTGGGAACATCTCAGGTTATTTAATAAATAAAGGTAAGCTTTTAGTAGGTACTGATGCTAATATATTATTATTGGATGGTCGTGTTGTGAAAAAAGCTGTATACCCTGGGGTTAGTATTTCATCAGAAGTAAATGAAATAGTGAGGAATAATCTTGACTTTCTCATAGGGAAAGCTAAAAACGATCTGTGCAGGTTGAATAATCTGCATCCTTCCTTGGTGGGTAGATGCAACATAGTTAAGATGATTCTCTTCCATAAAATTCTTTATCTCTTTAGTGCCATTTCTCTGGAGATCGAGAACCAATGATTTAAGAAACTAAGAGAGAATGTTTCTTGGTTTCTTTGGGCATACGCTAAGCCTAGAAGAGCTTTAATATTCCCACCTTTTCCATGGGAGAGTGGGTGGTGTTCCTTATTTTAAGCTATATTATTGAGCCACAACTTTGCAATACAGTCATATTTTGTTGCAGGGGAGGGTGGTGTCAGACTCTGGGGTCCAAATTCCCACTCAAAATCAATTTGTAATAAGAGCTTATGCATGGGCCTGTTTTTTTGGAGGCAACTGCAGTTTAGCTACTCTAAGAGAGTGTACATTTTAACACCCTCCAGGGTGCTATAAAGGTATGTGCGGTTGTTTGTAGGACAATATGCATTGATCAATTGAGTTTTTACACACCTATCTGGAATAACAGGATATTGACAGATATTTTCTGGAGTCAATATGTCTTGCATTGGAAGGGGGCTGGGTTTAGTAGGTGGGGGGTTCTTTTTCTCCCTGTCTGGGATTTTATCATTTGAAGATCTTAAAAATTTATTTAATATTAGAAAAAGAGACTTTTTAGGTACCTTCAGGTACAGGATTTTTTGTTTCGGAAGGGAGGGGGCCCATAGAGTTTTCTCAGAGTTGATCTGAATTATCTGCTTATTAGTAACCAAGCGTGTCCAATTGGGGTAATTTACTGATTTTTGAATTCATCAATGAAAGATGATTTAGATAAACAGTCATTGAGGTGGTAGGAGAAATTGGCTATACCTGGTTCCATTCAATTTTAATTCTCTCTTACTTTTGCAATCAGTTCCTTTAGCTGATAACCTACAAGTTCAATATTACAAGACTAGTTTTAGTGTGTATTATACGCCTAGCAAGATCTCTAAGGTGGGGGTGTAAGGAAGGGTCCCAGTGCCCTTATTGTCATCTGTACAGGGATGATATTGTTCATATGTTTGCTACAAGAGGTAAGTTGGAGACAATAAAAGAGGCAATAATACATTTTTTTTGTTACAATCTCAAGTCATTGACAGCCCTAACTCCCGTGTTAATCTTGCTCGGTTTTCAAGAAGGGGCGGTGTGTGAAAAAGGAAGATTGCTTCTATTTATAGCAATAACCATTTTCCGGCTTTGCATTGCCTCTGCATGGCTGGATCCTTAACCACCCATTTTTCATCAATAACTAGCCAGGCTACTTGCTTTGCTTAATCTTGAGAGGGCCGTATATATGAGGAGAGGCTCATGGTCCCAGAAAAAAGGGCTGAGGATTTGGGCACCCTTGACCGACTGGGTTAGAATGCGATTGGGAGAGAAAATCCCATTCAATATAATTTAGGCCTGATATTTGGAAAGAATGAATTGATGTTTCAGGCACTTAAAGTATGGCTGCCTGTGCACAGTGCAACTTAGGATGCACTTGCTTTGAAAATGTTGCAATATTATAATGAATTTTTGATCTACTCCCTCCTTGCTGTTTTTCTCTGTATTTATTACTGTATATAGGGTATAATGTATAAATGGTTTTGAATTCTCACCTATTGTGTTGGGTGGTATGGGGGTTTAGTCTGTTGTATATTTAAAACTGCAATAAAAATGTATATTTTTAAAAGACTTCATCAATGCTGCAAATGTTTGTGGGCTGGTAGAATCACCGGCAGACCAATGACAACACAAATAACTCAACAATAGTCAACAACTCCTTGAATATAGGCATTTTCCCAAAGGAGCTCTCAATGTACTGCATAAAGCCTTACCTATACTAAGGAAGCATTAAAACAAGAAATCATTCGAACCTCTGGCCAATAACCAACTGTTTGTAGTCATTAGGTTTGAATGATTCAAAGTTCTGCCTGAAAACAAATATCTACATTCATAAAAGAAAATAACTTGCTTAAAGATTACCAAACCTGATTCTGGAATGGGCGTGGCACGGAAAAAGTAGCGATTCCACATGAGATGGTTGCAAAACTACTGTGGATTAAAAATGGAGTACCAGCATGTCTATTAGCTGAACTCTCCCTTGCCTTTGGTACTGTCCATCATCTCAAGCTTCTACTGAGACTTGACAACATCAGAGTGCTAGGAATGTAACTGAAACAGATTGCATCTTTTTTATCAGACAAGGAATCATCTCACTCCTCTCGTCAGTATAGCTCCATTAAATTCTTAACTAATGTACCAAACAGCTCTACCCCATCGTTAACATTTTTCTTAGTTCTTTGATGAACTTAATCTCCTCTTTCATTCTCAAATGTTGCTATAAGTTGAAGAAACAGATCTTCATGTTGTTCTCTTTTGCCCTGCCTATTGTAGGCCAAGGTCCAAGTGGGTGCTTCAGCTCTGTAGAAATCTGAGGATTAAACGTCACATTGAGGCCTTTAGGCTCCTCAAACACCAAACGGATCCATTACTCGTGTTCGCTATCTCCAGGTTTCTATTTTCAATGTGGTGCATTCGCAGGGGCATCTTAAAGAAAGAGAACCTAGTAAACCCTCAATCGATGTTCAATAAATATGCTGACATGCCATGTTTGTATGTTTTCGTAGCTTGAATACTGTATTGTACATTTCCTTCTTTTTTGGGGTTGTGTTGTTTATACACTCCTTTTAAATGTTTTATATTTCAAACGTTTTAACATGTTTTCTTAAAATACGCCCTCGGGCTATCAGCGAAAGTTAGAATTTTAGTACATATTAACTGATTTTAAGGGATATTGCAATTGTCTTCATTTTGATGTAAAATATATATCCATTAGTTGAATATTGCTTGCACTATCTTAGTACTGAGTATTGACAAGAGGGAGTGCAGTCAATGCTGAATCTTAAATTTCTATACAACTTGCATCTGCACTCTTGATTTTATGATGGCATTTTAGCATAACATTTGCTATTCTTTGCTTTTTCCTTTGTATCAAATGTATTTGTAAAATGTTATGTACTTCTATGGCCATACAGCCGAAATAAAGCTTTCTTTGATTTGACTTGACTTGCTATAAAGTAGATCATACACAAATCACATTTCAATATAAAAACCCATCTGATTAATACTAAATTGGAAAATGCCTCAAGTGGTCAAGTATTGGATTAGATCTAACCACAGCAAATAAACACATCACAAATTAAAAAAGGCATAAGTGGTAAATGGATCAAGCCCCACATTCGAGCAATGTGGTCTCAGCAACTAGGCCTACCACCAAATAACGCATCCCAAGTGAGGAATATAGGGATAAATGCGGACTTCAATCTGTCAATCAAAATAGGATTGAGTTTTTCCAATATGTTTAAACTGCAGTTTGTCACTTCTTTTCTTCATATTGGCTGTAAAGAAATCACAGACTACAAAGCTTGAATTTCTTGTCGCAACCCGCTTACGGGATGTGTTAGTTCCCCTGAAGGGTGGGTCTAGTTTTGCCTCTGCAATGTACGCATCTTGTTTTCAGAGATGGAGGCTCAATGTCGGCATGTGGATAGAGCTGATACATTTTGCACCATGTTAGTTTAGTCTTAGAGAAGGTTTACTGTCTCCAAATCATATTTTCTTTTGTGAATATATGAAAATAAATCACAGTGGTCAAATGGTACTTGAACTCCAGGAGTAGACCATTGATCAAGAAAAGTCTTCACACCAAAATATTAAGAAAGGTCTTTGCACCACAATTCTAGCTAGTGGTCACGCCAGATGCAGAGCCTACTACTCTTAATTAGGGTTGATCCCGGAAGCTATGCAGTAGGTGTTCTTCACTGAGTGCACATATTCAGCTACTTTGGCAGAGCTCTGATGAGGAACAGCTGAAAGCAACTATTCAAAAGTATGATGTGCAATCTATCCTAAGAATTCTAAAATTCAAAAGGCAAGTTGAAAAGCTTTAGAGGGTTAGGAAGTCAGAAACTCACTAACAACATCAGAAACATTTATCTTATTTCCCCTGACCATTCTTAAATGCTGCTATTTTTACATTCTGTGTGGTTACCATATATATTTTATGCACTAGACGGAGGATTTTAAAATAAACATTTAAAACTACATACCCTTGTTTCCTAGTGCTGTTAGTGTGTTATTCATTGTCGCTGTGTCCCTGAACTGATCTAGAGGGATTGATAATAACCTGAAAGCATGGCCAGTGCAAAACTGCACATTGAGCTTGAGTTAGAGCTGCAATCTGACAGGCTTTCTATTTCAATGTTGGTATATTGAACTTGGGGGTGGGCGGCGCTTATTGAATTTGACTCTTTGAAATTCCATGAAGTTACATAAAAACTCTGCAAGATTCCGTAGAGTTCAGACAGCGGGTGGAGATAGACACATTGCGCTGCTGGTGCTGATTTAGAGTTACAGCAAACAAATGATGGACGGAATGCTGATTTAGTGCCAGTAATACTTTCACCACTGGAAAGTCAGTGTGAACTGCACCACATGGTGTGCCATAGGACATAGCTACTCAAGTTGATTTTGCTGCCACTCAAGTAGATTTTCTACTCTGAGGCAGACTTCTGACTGCAAAGTCACTCCTGCCTGGGACAGCCTGCCACAGCCTGCGTTAGAAAAACCTCACTGGATGTCCTACTAGTGATTGGGAATTGCGCTATGGGTTGGCAAATCTCCCTCACGCTTGTCAGCTTACCATTCTGGAGACACACACAAGAAAAATCTTGGCGATTGGCGGATTTTAGCTGGAAATCTGCCTTCCAAGACCAACGTGGAGTCACCAAAATTACACCGCTTCCAAAGGCAGAATAGAATATTCTAACCACCCTGAATCGAACTTAGTCCTTGCATCAGAGGGTTAGAAATCCACCCCTGAGGCATTGGTGACCGCCAGATTTCATAACATGTGGCACTCAATGCCGATCTTGGGATATTCTGGACTTTTGAGTAGTAATTATTACAAATACTCTGAGATGTCTGTTGTAATATTGGCAACCGCTTTCAGAATAAATATGAAATCCCTATTTACTGTAGGTTTGTAAAGCTTGGCTTTTTAAAGGGTCTTGTTCTCATTCTGTGATTTCTACTATTTGAATCTCATGTTTATTGAATCTGTGTACAAAAAAGCTTACTCCTGTTGGGATAGGAATAAATTACAAGGCAGCAGTTACACAATATGCCAATGACAGAGACATTCTTGATAACGGGGTTGCAGTAACATTAGTGGTCAATACACATTTTGCATTTGCCTTTGAGCTTTTTCACTCTTTGGTGGAGTTTGATCCTACAGATGCTGCTACAGAGCAGCTTTGTGCATATACACTGGTAGCTGTACCAGCATAATTTGGCGCATGTCACTACTTAAAAGTCTCTTTGACCTACCGGGAACATAAGAATTGGTTTGGTGTTCAATTATCACACACACATATCAGAAATTTCAGATTGGGTCCTCAAAGTAGTGAAGCAGCCACCTGGATTGAAATAGCTAGATCCCCAGAATTTACAGTCCGCAGAGGTTATAAGGTTATCAAATGAAATAGTATATTTTCACAGATGACTTAAGCAGTATGTACTACTGAACCTAGCAGGCTGATCAGTTTCCGAAGGACTTGACTTGCATCATAGGTGCAGGTTGCCATACAGGTAATGAGTCCACAGACTACAAACACTATCATGAGCAAAGAGCTAGTAAAATGTGATAAGATCGCCTTCAGGATTGCTCACAAAACCAACCACGTGGAACTGGTCCATCCTCCTACAATTTCCCAAAAGAAGCATTGCATCTTGATTATCTGGCTTTCCCCCAGGATGGTGCCACTTTTAGAGGAGTGCAACTCCTAGAGAAATATATTTGTGTGTATATATACTGCTTTGCAAGGCACATCCTCATCAGATGTATTAAGACAAGTACAGTGCTGGATTTTGGGATGAAATTAATGGTACATTTTGAACATTGTTTCCTCAATCATTTTGGATAACATCCGTAGAGAAGAGGCAGCTCTGGCAAATCAACAGTGGCTTGCAGCAGTTCTGGATCAAGAGCATGAATGGGAGTCACCAAAAATAATTTCTGAAAACAGACATCTGGTGGCCATGCATCATCACACTGAATCTCAAAACAAAAGGTGAGGTTGTGGGTTCTGGTAAAAAAGCACTACACCTTAAACTAAAAAGAAAAAAAAAGGTTGGAAGACTGGGAGACTCATTTACAATCTCTATGCACCACTAGAACATACCTTGTTGTCATGTTCCAATGACACACAGGGCTTAGCCATATCCACAAACCCACATAAAGTCACCCTGCGTGGCTTTTCAGAGCCATGTAGATACGGAGTGAAGCAACGCATTGTAAGTTGCTGCATTGTCTCACAATAAAAATTGGAGGCAATCCATTGGTGTTACGTTGGATGTTCACATGTAATACCCATGGAATTTGACACATTCCAAGAGATAGATACAGGATTATCCTTGTATGGAATAATAGATGAACAGGCAACCCAGTTAGATTATAGTCAGGAAAACAGTTATAGCGTTTTAGGTTGTAGATCCCCCAGTGGGGAGTTGATTACTGATCCAGTATCACTAGTGGAGTTGCAAGTCCCAGTAATCATTGGGAACAACAACATAAGTTATGATTATTGTACGGAAACCCAACCTGCCCCCCAAGAGGGATACAGCCTGGTAACCTGGAATATAGCAGGACTGGGTAAAAAGTTAGATACTCCCTTCTGGAAGGATTTTATTTCATCAGGCATTGAT
The DNA here is from genome assembly GCF_964261635.1 of Lissotriton helveticus. NCBI lineage: Eukaryota > Metazoa > Chordata > Amphibia > Caudata > Salamandridae > Lissotriton > Lissotriton helveticus. The sequence goes on along the minus strand of NC_136067.1, from coordinate 1,304,247,674 downwards.
ATAGTCTGCCTACAGGAAACCTGGTGTAAAGAACCTGTGTTTGTGGAGGGCTATACATCACACTGGGTGAACGCAATTACACCCACTGCAGTAAGGGCCAAGGGCGGCCTCCTGCTACTTGTTTCAAACAAATTAGTGGGGTATAGAATTAGAAGTTGTTCACCAGTAGATAGCTATAGCCAAGTAATGAAGATCGAGTTCAATAGGGGTAAGGACTTGGTCCTAATTAATGTTTATAATAATATTTTTAATAGCAATAGAGGATTACCACTACAGGCTTTGGGTAATGAGATTGATAGAGTTCTGGCACAAACAGGGAAATCAGCCATCATTCTATGGGCAGGCGATTTTAACATTCAGGCCTGCCTTTTATCCAAGAATAATTTGTGTGGATTTTAGAGAACCCATCCTATGATGGATGATAATAACGATAACCTCTTACACTTCCCTCATTGTAATTATGGTCAGGCCTTGAATTTAATGATGGCAAAATATGATTTAGAATTACTTAACTGTACGATGTGAAAGGGAAAGGTTAATTGCCCAACCTTTACTGGCCAAAATGGGGCAAGTAATATAGATCATATTTTAATCTCAAGCTACAGTTACTATACAAATTTGTGGATAACAAGGGGTTAGTGACCACACTAGTATTTCTATCTCTTTGTTACACTGGGGGAAAAAAGATTCTAACACTGATGAACGCATTAGCTATATAACCCCAGTAAGGCCAAATGGCATGAGGATTAAATGGGAAGGAGTAGTCCCTGCTAAAATCCAGAGGGAGGTGGTAATTAAATGCAGGGAGGGTATAGAACATTGCCTTGATGATAAGGCATACCCAGATACACTGCCTGTTGTGTTTGCAGAAATAAATCTTACTATTAAAGATATTTTAACAAGGAACATTAAAGGCCCATATAAAGCTAAATCTGGATGGTTTGATCTTAAATGTACACGAGCGCTAGAAGATCTGAAATTAGCCCTAAGCACTAAACCCCGTATTCAATCCCACATTCATGATCTTCGACTCGAATATAGGTAGGCTATTGGGGCCCGGAAAAAGGAACTCCAAACAGAAGCATGGGATAAGCTAAGTCTAGCAGCCAATACAAAAAATAGTAAATTGTTCTGGGAAACTGTAAACTGTCAGTTTTTACAAAATGATAACATACCAGAGTTGACGTCTTATGTTAATTGTTCAGCTTGGATCGAACATTTTTTAAATATTTTTAACCCGGATAGGATCATTTTACCTTTAATATTAAATGATGAATTTATATGGCCCACACTACCCCTCGTAATCAGTATAGATGAAGTATACGAGGGTCTCGCCAAAAGTAAAGGGGGAAAAGCACCTGGCCCGGATGGGGTACCTATAGATTTATATAAAGATTAAAAGGATCTGTGGGCCCCAATTTTAACGAGAATTTTTAATGCGGCTGCCACAGGGGACTTCCCTCTATCATGGGGCCGGTCATTAATTATCCCCCTTTTTAAAAAGGGCTCCTGCTCTGAGGCTAGTAATTACCGCCCTATCTCACTGCTTGATTCATCAGTCAAAGTTATGAGCAGAATTTTACTAATGAGATTGGAAACCTGGGCCACCGATAACAAGATTTTATCCCCTGTCCAATATGGATTCAGGAAGGGCCTAGGTACATTAGAACAAAGTGTGAATTTAGACCTACTTGTTAGTAAATATACAACTGTGAAAGCGGGTAACCTGTTTTTATGTTTTGCTGACTTGAGCAGTGCTTTTGATTTGGTAGACCACACACTTTTGTGGTCCACTCTGCTCAATTCTGGGGCCCCAAAGGAGTTAGGGCCCTATGTATCAAGCTAATTAGCATTCGCAAAGGCCGAAATTCTGCGAATTTCGGCCTTTGCGAATGCTAATTTGACAAATGGTATGTATCAAACATGTTTGATGCAAAATAAGGAATAGCAAAATTTGCAATTCCTTATTTTGCGATTGCACTTAAGGAATCGCAAATTTTGCGATTCCTTAAATGCAATGTATCAAACAAAAAATATTCAAAAAATGCCATTAAGGATTCGCAAATTACCACCAATATCTAGTTGGTGGTAATTTGCGAATTCTTTTCAAAAAGCTTTTTTCCAAAAAGCAAAAGGTGCCATATGACGCCCATACATGCCCTTGGGGCATGTATGTGCGCCATATTCCCCCAAATGTCTTTTTCAGGGGTGCAGCAGGGTGTTCTTGAGACACCCCTGCACCCTTGAAGAAATTCCTAATTTGCGATTAGCTAATTGCTAATCGCAAATTGCACCTTCATTCCTATGGGCCTCCTGGTCCATAGAAATGAATGGGTAATTTGCGATTAGCAATTTGCTAATCCCAAATTAGGAATGGTAAAGAATCGCTATTTAATAGCGATTTTGTACATACATACCGTTTTGCGAATTCCAAATAGCGATTCCTTAAAATTCGCTATTTGGAATTCGCAAAACGGTAGTATGATACATATGGCCCTTAGTGTATTTCTTGGCTCGAGTATATGAAAAATTGTTGTGTAGTGTGAGATATGGGCCAACGGGTGAACGCACTCCTTTTTTTGATGTGAGAAAAGGCATCCGGCAATGCTGTGTTCTGGCCCCCCTTTTATTTTCACTTTTTATTAACGAAATAGATGAAGTTTTAGGCCATATTTCAGCAGATGCTCCTAAGATAGATGGAAAGGATGTACCTATTCTGTTGTATGCCGATGATGCCGTTTTAATTTCGTGTACACAGATGGGACTTCAAAGGCTTATTAACAGTTTTACAGATTTTATTAATGGCAGAAAACTTTTAATCAACAAAGCTAAAACTTTTATTATGTCATGTGGCAAGAAAACTAATACCACAAAGTTTTTCTACTTGGACGGTACAAATATACAAACGGTTAAGTCCTTTTGTTATTTCGGCATAACCTTCTCAGGTAACGGGAAATGGCACGATGAATTCACTAACTCACGTTTTAAGATGACCAGGAACACAAACAGTATATTTAGATTCGCCCCCAAACTTGGGGACCGTAGAGTAAAGGACATGGTAGTCATTTACTATGCCAGGAGTGTTTCCTCCACCCTCTATGGGGCTGGTGTATGGGGTCATAGCTTTGACAAATCAATTCAGCAGGAGGAAAATAAGTTCCTCGAGTGGTTACTTAGTGCTCTAACATCAGCATCTACTGAATTGATCCACAAGGAGGTTGGCATTGATTACATTGCAGATCTTGCAGCTTTACGTCCCCCTCTTTAATGGCGGTCTATCTGCTCCAAAAACGAGACAGAGTTCACTAAATCAATAATTATGGACTGTATAAAGTTTGAACATTGTTCCCGTATTTTGTGGCTAAATTATATTAATTAGTGGTTCAAGCTATTATTCAATGTCGATATTTATACAGATTCAGAAAAGGGGGTGGTGATGAACAGAGTGCCTGAATTAAGCAGACCACTCTTACCCAGTCCAAAGATCAGGGCTTGATCCATCACCGTTTTTTAGCTCACTGCACCATCCCAGCTCAGAACTTGGCTATATGCAAATTAGTCTGTTCCTGTCCCAGTGCATGATGGGAACAGGGCAAACCAAACTACCAAGCCAATTCTTATACTGGGAAGGAAACAAGCTTCCGGGGACCGGTTTCTGCCATTTCAGGCGTCGTCGGCCCGGCTTGCTTGAATCCTGATGGTGCAATGAGCAAGGGACTCACATCTGAGTATACCCTTCCACGCTTATGGTGGACAAAATGATTCAGAAAAGGGGGTGGTGATGAACAGAGTGCCTGAATTAAGCAGACCACTCTTACCCAGTCCAAAGATCAGGGCTTGATCCATCACCGTTTTTTAGCTCACTGCACCATCCCAGCTCAGAACTTGGCTATATGCAAATTAGTCTGTTCCTGTCCCAGTGCATGATGGGAACAGGGCAAACCAAACTACCAAGCCAATTCTTATACTGGGAAGGAAACAAGCTTCCGGGGACCGGTTTCTGCCATTTCAGGCGTCGTCGGCCTGGCTTGCTTGAATCCTGATGGTGCAATGAGCAAGGGACTCACATCTGAGTATACCCTTCCACGCTTATGGTGGACAAAATGATTCAGAAAAGGGGGTGGTGATGAACAGAGTGCCTGAATTAAGCAGACCACTCTTACCCAGTCCAAAGATCAGGGCTTGATCCATCACCGTTTTTTAGCTCACTGCACCATCCCAGCTCAGAACTTGGCTATATGCAAATTAGTCTGTTCCTGTCCCAGTGCATGATGGGAACAGGGCAAACCAAACTACCAAGCCAATTCTTATACTGGGAAGGAAACAAGCTTCCGGGGACCGGTTTCTGCCATTTCAGGCGTCGTCGGCCCGGCTTGCTTGAATCCTGATGGTGCAATGAGCAAGGGACTCACATCTGAGTATACCCTTCCACGCTTATGGTGGACAAAATGATTCAGAAAAGGGGGTGGTGATGAACAGAGTGCCTGAATTAAGCAGACCACTCTTACCCAGTCCTGTATGCTTAATTCGGACACTCTGTTCATCACCACCCCCTTTTCTGAATCGATATTTATACAGAGCCAGATTATATAGCCCAGATACCCAAAAAAGAACTTAAGAGCACTTTTCTGGCGTACAAAAGAGATGCGCGTAGGACCAAGCTTGAAGACCAACCTACAGCAGTGTTCTATCAGCAATTGGGTGTATATGAAGGTTTCCAGGCCTATTTGACAGAAGTGACACGAAGTTCACACCGCTTTGTTTTAACAAGACTCAGGTTAGGGATCGCTCACCATCTTGTAGCTTTCCCATCCATGGGGAAAGGCTCTAGTTTGGAATGCCCGTGTGATAACTTATCCAAACAGAGTAGCTGCCATTTTTTACTATTTTGCAAATTTTATACCTTTTTAAGAAAATGTTATTTGAAGCCTATCCTTTTAAAGTGTAATATTCGATCCACTGCAAACGCCATGAAATTGATAAGTTCTCTGGAAAACCCAGACATTTGTTTTTATGTTGCAATGTACATTCTTAAATGCATAGCTGCTAGAAAATGTAGTATATTATGATGCTTATTTTCAAAACAATAGCTAGTTCTTTGAATCAGGCACAAGTCACTTTACAATAAGTATGTATTTAGGGGCCGATTATGTTTGCAGTTTTCCCGCATCCTCCGGCCGGCGGAAGCCACCGCCGGCCTGAAGGATGTGGGAAAACCGCTGCGGAGCCTCCAAAGACCCACCGCCATATTAGGATGGCTGGTGGGTCTAGAATTCCGTCTGCAGCTTTTCCGCCGCGGTCGCCTTCCGACCGTGGCGGAAAAGCTCTAACATGGCTGGCGGTGTCTATCAGACACCGCCAGCCATATTAGGATGGTGTAAAAGACATGCTTTTCCGCGGCGGCTTTTCCGCCGTGGAAAAGCATACAGACTTTTACTTCGGGGGCCCGTTGCGGGCCCCCTGGGAGAAGGGGGGGTGGGGGGTGCACATGGGGGGTACCTATGGTACCCCCCTGCATTTGCGTGCACAAAGCAGCAGGCACCGCGCGGTGCCTGCCTCTTTGGGCATGCAAATGCGATGCATGCATTTTTAACCTTGCGGCAGGTGCAGCTTGAAGCTGCACCCGCCGCAATGTTAAAGATAGAGGATGTGACCGCCACCCTGGCGGTCACATCCTAATCTGCTCGGAGGGAACGCCGCAGCCCTTGTGGACGTCCCCTCCTCCTCAGAGGTCGCGGACGGACTCAAGTCCGTCCGCGATCATAATCGGCCCCTACGTTTTTAAAAAAAGAAAAATTTTCTTTAGTTAGTGTGTCCAATAGATGCATGAATTATATAATATAGACTAAAGCTTTTATTTATTGGCACCAGTAACTTTATTGTACCTTTGCACAGCCGTATTAAGATAACAAATTTAGCTATGGCATTTAAAAATTGCAAACTGTTACTTAGTCAAATACCCATGACTGATCAAGGGTGGGAGGTCCTGTTGATTATGTATATGGCATGCGGAATTTGCACATTTTTTTATATAATAATGCACTAGCCACTATTTCTGAATATGCAATTAAATATTTTAATAGCGATGATCACACTTTGTATAGATGGTTTAAATTTTCCTGTATTATTACAATTGTATATAATAACACATGAATGCGCAAACTAGGTCATTGATATGTTGTTTATACTGTTAATGTAATTATTCTGTGTTGCTTATATGGTTGTGCTTGGCAAACCGAATAAACGCTTTTTGAACTGAACTGAACTGACACATTCCAAGATCTACAACAAATTGTAAACCCAGGAATGCATCAAAACCTTATGCCTCCCCATAGCAGGCATAGAAGAGGTGCATCAAGGAGAAAAAACATTATTTCTCCTCATTGTTTCCTCTCTCTATGTGTGGTGCATTCAGCAGCAGATGTAGAAAGAGGAAATTGCCCCCTTTGATTGTTTTTTGTGCAGGAAGATGTCCCTTACTGCACAAATGCAATTAATCCTATAACTCAGGCACACTTGTACCATCGTGCAAGGGTGTCTGTGTTGGCGCATGGCAGCCTATTAGCACCAGCACAGGGAAAGAGGACAGGAATGCACTATATCTGATAGATACTGCACATTCCTGCCATTTTCTTTTGCTGTAGGGAAGTGCAGCAGGAATGCTTGTGGCGCTGCCCTACATCAAAATTTTGTAAATGAGGCCCTGGATCTCTATCAATGCAGGATTCCAGCAAGGTGGTTACAATTTGAGGGACGGTGATGACATTAAAAGTCAGATTGGTGTCAGTATTCTGATAGCCCTTCTTCCCATTCTTTTCAGGGATCTCTTGGTAAAAGGACAGAAAGGAGTGAACGTATTGAGTACCACAGAAAAGAAGGATATAGCAAGCAGAAAGGTGAATCAGAAGGTGAAGCTAAGGTTTGTGTTAAAAATGAAGAGAAAGGTTCAATTTCCAAGACACACTTCAAAAAGCAGAACATAGATGGACTAGCTGAAAAAAAATGCCATGGTAACTATGGATACCTCTGTGGAATGGCACTTGTCTAACAGCACATATAGACAGCACAGCAAGAGTGTTAATAGTTCACCAGACTCTCCAAGAGTTTTCAGTGATGATTCCAACTAATGAATACATAAAATTTGAGACTTCTGAGAAAGATTTATCCCTGTGCTCCAAAGAAGGTCTACAATGTAAAAATATAGATTGAGGATTATATGTCATGCACTATTAGAGCAGCATTCTGGCTGTAGATATCTAATGATTAATTCATCATTCTTGCAGATGACGTACTTCTTAGGGAAGCACCTTGAGCTGAAATTGTATTAAAAGTTGCATTTGTCTCCTTACCACCTGAAGATGTTAGGGAAATAATAATAATAATAATATTAATAATAATAATAATAATAATAATAATAATAATAATAATAATAATCTTTATTCGGATAAAAGAAATCCATAAAAGCGCAATTCAATCACAGTTGAACCGAAATTTCCACGGTAAATAGGGTGCCATTTTAAAAACAGTTGGATGGGCATTCCAAGGCATCATAATACAATAAAGTGCAAAAGTGTAAACAATGTTGACCACATAGTAGGTATAAGATTAAGTATAAATATAAATAAACAGCAGCATCAGATAGAATAAAGTGCAATATAATTTTAAACAATACCCGCAACATAGTAAGTAATAGTTATTCTACATACGCCTCCACACCTAAACGGGGCGGCCTTAATAATGCTCAAATGAGGAGATAATAATTGCTAGATACACCCAACCATTATTGAGTGTGTTTAGCACGTTATAGGTCGACCATGGAGGCACGTAAAGGTACTGACGCAGCTAAAAACGAGCTTACGCGAAGGATCAGATCAACACTACCCAATTGTAAAATTTCAAGATAAGCTGTTTTGTGATCTGTAACGCTTACTTCCTTAAAATACGGAATCAGATATAGTTTTGTACATTTACCATAATAATTGCAGAACAGTAAAAAGTTTACCACTGTTTGGTTACTTCCGGTGCCACACGGACAAGGCATCTGCCCAAGATTTTTGTTAAAACCCAGAGGGAAGCAAAGAGAGTATCTTATTGAACCATCTCTGAGGTGGAAGAGTAAACCCCTCTTCCAGCGCCCAATGCTACTCAGAAGGTATTTGAGTAGCATATGGTTTTGAGGGACAATTGCCTCCCTGAGGGCCAGGTACCTAACTAGTGAGGGTTTGGGGGACTCAGTGGCGTGTCTTTCGTTACTATATAATTTGTATAATGCCCTCATGAGGGATCTTTTGGTCGTGCCATCATTTTTTAATGGATGTTAGAAAACAGGTTCCAGGTTCACACTGATTAAACTTTTTCTGACCGCAGAGAACCATCCTTGTCACACTTAAGGCAATCAGAGATAATTTCTCTAGTCAAGGATGCAGCCGGGTTCTGCCAAATTTTTAACCCAAATATGTCTGGGAGCGACCCAATAAAATCGTCAATGTAAAACAAGTAAAGTTCCCTGTGACATACATAGGAAGGTGAAGAGATTTGAGCCCCCAAAATCTTTCTGCAGAATCTATTTTCTTCACTTTGGACCCCGCTGCAATTTGTGAATCCCCAAACCTCCGCGCCATAAGTGACTGTCGGAATACACTGCAATTTGGATATTTTCATTTTAAAGGTAAAACCACCTCTGCCTATTTCGGCTGCCGAAGGCACAAGATGACGTTAATAGCTTTTGAAAATGTTCTTCTACTATGGGCAGCATGAGCTTGCCAAGATCCTGTTTCTGAAAACACTAGGCCCAGATAAGGAAAAGTGTGTGTGCGTGATAGGGATTCACTGCCAGATATTATAGAGTTGATACAATATTTTTTCGTAGCGCAACTCATTATATACGATTTATTAAAATTGGTGCGGAGCTCCAGATCTGCCAAGAAGGTCTCAAATCCCTTAACTAAAGTGCGGAGTGCATTAGGAGTACGACCCATAATAACGGCATCGTCCGCATATAAAAGCGCGGGGAGTATATTACCATTAATTTTTGGACGTTATTGGTCAGTTTTGACAGAGTATTATGTAAGTCATTTATGTAAAGGATAAAACGTAGAGGGGCAAGTACGCATCCCTGTCTGACCCCTCTACCAATTGCAATCTCCCCAGAGACCTCCCCATCATTGCCAATCCTGACCAGCACCTTCAAATCCCTTTGTAGATATGCCAAGAAATAAACTAAAGCCTCATTCCACCCGTAATTTAAAAGGACCGTCCATAAGCGTGCCCTATTGACAAAATCAAATGCTGATGTAAGGTCCATAAAACCCAAATAAATAGAGGTGTTATGTGCAATTGTATATTTACCAAGGATTACATTTAAATTCAAACACTGTTCGACTGTGCCTAGTTTACTCCTGAAAGCCAACTGACATTGGTTTAAAATATGATCCTTCTCCACCCAAGACCTAATTTTATTAAACACGACCCTTCCTAAGATTTTCAAGGTGTTATCTATCAAAGAGATAGGACAGTAACAACTAGGGTCGGATCGGTCGCCTTTTTTAAAAATGGATACTATAATGCTAGTGGTCCAAGTCCCAGGGATAGTTGTTTTGGTCAAATTATTAAAAACCTTACATAAAAGAGGTGCCCAAACTTCCGGTTCTTGTTTAATGAGGTCAATAGAGAGTCCGTCTGGACCTGGGGCTTTATTCCCTACACTTTGGTGTATGGAATCCTCTAACTCTGTGACTGATATAAGTACCTTGGCGGCAGGGGGTCTAATACTAATGTCCAGGGTCGTTGATGGTGCTGTATCGATCCTAGCGAAATGGGCCTCCCATGATTCACTCGCTATATTACAGCTTATGGGAGTGATGCTTAAGCCCATCAATCTCATAGCTTTAGCAGCTAACCAAAATCCGTTCCCGTCATTCAGTGTAGCAGGACAGGCAAGATTATCCCAGCATTCTTTTAAGATTTCATCAGTTCGCAACCTGGTCGCTTCCTTGTAACAAGATCGTAACGATCTAACAGGGGTTACATCCCTGGTTGAAGCCGCTAATGCTGCACGCAGTTCCCTATCTGCCCGCGAACAGGTGCCGCCGAACCATTTAGGGTTCGTATTAGTTTCTGTGGCTGGTTTTGAAATCATGCGTTTAATGCCTGCGCATAAGTTCCTGAACCCCTCAATGATCTCTGCATCAGAAACACAGCATGACAGGCAGGTACTAATAAACAAATCTATTCCCCTTCATATGACTCTTGGCTTATCAGTAGATGCGACTAAATTAGTTGCCCCAGGTTCTGTCACAGGTCTCGGTTTGGGGAGAATCTAATAGATATTAAGATTGGGTTGTGATCACCAAAAGTGGTACATAAAACCTCTGCTTTTACCAACAGATCCTCCAGTGAGGCTGATAGAAAACATATTTGATTACAGAGGAGCAACCGCGACCCCTGTAGGTCGGTATGATGCAGTTCTTATTTAGGTTTACATCAACTCTTTCCATTGCATTAACTAGGTTGCAGGCTGATAGATAATCGACTAGTTCTGCTCCTCTTTTACTCCTTGGTTCCGTAGTCAAGGAAAAAGCAGATAGGCCAGGGTTGCTTGAGAGTCTAACATAAAAATCACCCGCTAAATAAATTCCCACCAGTTTTTTCGTGCAAATTATAATTTTGTAGATTGGAAATAAACTAAAACAGATTAATAAAATGCCTATTCGGTAAGGTTGTAAAATTATTATAATAAAAGTTGATCAAACAAATTGAGGCCCCACGTGTATAAATTGTTGCTTGAAAATGTTCATTATTTGTTGCCAGGGTTTTTATGCTCCCCCCTGCTGAGATGTTTATCCAGGTCGAAAGACCACCAGATGGACGACCCGCCTTAGGACTTGATACAATACTGTTATAACACACAAAACCTTCTAAGAACAATTCCTTTGTACACCAGGTTTCCTGAAACATTAAAATGTCATATTTTTTTACTAGATCAACCCACTCCGTCAAATTTAACTTAAAGGCTAGGTTTGCAATGTTCCAACTAAGCACATCTAAGTTTGGATTGGGCGATTCGGGACCTGCTGTAGTAATAGCATCGAATGAGGATCCGTTAACCGCAGTTAAGGCAGTTGGTGGGCAAAGTGGTGGTCAATCTAGACTCTCTAAACCAGAGAGTGCAGAGAACTGGCTATACATAGTGTGTGTTGGAATAGCAAAGTTATGTGAAACCGGGGGTGGTTTATAAAAGAACTCCAGAGACAGTGGCCAAATAAGGGTTGGAGAATTGTTATTGAATACATGCGCTGACAATAACCATTTTACCAACGGTGGGCGTCTGAAATTTACAACCATACAGTCCCCTTTGATGTTCTTGCGGGAACTACCGACCCAGCCCACCCTGCGCACCATTAATATCTGTTGTTGTATGACTTTATTCGATACAAATATCATAAAAGTGTACACAATCCGTTCCTCAATTTAAAAGGGCATCAATGTTATAAAAAAAGAAGGGCATCGTTTTGCCATGCATACAGTACAAAATGGAATTAAAAACAGGGTTTAAAAGATATCAAAAGTCCATTAGAAAGTTGCACAGAATTTAAGAACAATTTATATACAATAAAGACCTAAAAAATAAAGGGACGTTGCGGGAGCTCCGTAGTCTACAACTTGTTCGCCTGGAGGAGCTTACATCTAGTTAACCAGGCACATCCCAAATATCTTGCTGTCCCACAAATTACACTGGGGACGGAGGTGTCCATTGTGAGAATACGCAATGCCTCCCTGTAGTTCTTGGCCGCCAGATTGGAGCACACATTTTTCAACCATCTTCTTCTCGCCTGTCTGTACACTGGACAGGCAAAGAGAAAATGGGGAACGGATTCCGTGGGAGAAGTACAGCCAGGGCACCCACTTTCCCTCACCCTCGTGTGTTTCCACCCCACTGTGAAGTCATTCAGAGGGAGTGTGCCAGACCTCAGCTTCAGATACAGTGCCCTGTCTCTCGGGGATTCAATAAAATCTTGGAAGCGTTCCAATTTGGGGGTAGGCTTGAGGTCTAAAAACGTCTCCGTCAGAGAGCCATGTTTCAAATTTCATATGGCTTTGTTAGACACCCACTCCCTGTAGGCCTTCTTGACTACTTGCTTTGGTGGCGGGGTCTGGCTTTCCCAGGCTTCTGCTAGACCGATGTCCCCCACCAGCTGTTTCAATTTGGATACCCAGGATATCTTATGGCCTGTATCTATGTGGACCAGTTCGGTCAGGCCGGAGGCATAGTTGCACAATTCTGGGGTCCTTCTAAGGCGTACCCAGAATAGAAGAGGGCGTAGCCTTGCTATATCCCTTATTGAGTGTTTCCCAAAATCATGGCGGAGAGGGACCAGAGGGGTCGATAGAGGAAGCGAGACCAGGTCCCTGTAAAACTTGTTCTCTGATCTCACTAGCTCCATGATGTTCTCGAATCCCCACAGTTCCGCCCCGTACAGGGACGAGGGCAAGGCTTTCCCCTCATAGACCTTGATGGCTGGGGCGACAGGTCGACTATGGGAAAGGTGCTGGTGCCTTGCAATAGCCCCCGACACACGTTTGTGATTGAGAAGCATCTTTGACAGATGGGAGTTCCATTTCATCAAGTTGTTGACCTGTACACCTAAATAGTTGAAAGCTTTGACTAATTCTAAAGGGGAGTCATCCAACTTGATGGTATTTCTAAAACGCTTGGATGGGGCCAGAGCCATTAGCTTGGTTTTAGTTGTATTTATGGACAAGCCTCTGGACTCGCAAAACTGGCTGAAACGAAAAGCAGCGTGGGTGATTTTTCCCCTGCCAAGATTGGCGCGTCGGCAGGGTTCTCCTTCAGGTGCTCCACCACCCCGTTGACAAAAAGGGAAAACAAAGTCGGGGCCAGAACACAACTCTGGCGTACCCCTCTCTCTACCGCTACTCTCTTGGTCACGTAACCCTGTCTGCCCCACCTCACTCTTGCATAGTTCCCCTCGTGAAGGCGTACAATCAGATCCAAGATCAAGGGGGGGATGTCCAAGTCAGACAGGACCTGCCAGAGCCTGGCACGAGGGACCAGATCGAAGGCTGTTCTTAAGTCAATAAATGCCAAATAAAGGCTGGCTTGCTCGATTGTTACAGATTTTCCGTAAATCATGAAAAATCTGAAGACCTGGTCCATTGTGCCCACCCCTGCCTGAATCCTGCCTGGAAATGAGACAGAACCTCATCCTCGTCTATCCAAGACCTCAGTCTCGTGAGCAGGACCCCGCCAACCACTTTCTGCACTACGTCGATTAAACTAATCGGCCTGTAGTTGGCAGGATCCTCCCTATCCCCCTTCTTGTAGATCGTCACCATCTCGGCTCCCTTCCAGGAGTCTGGAAGAGGGTAGCCACCCACGATGCGATTCAGAACCCGGAGGATGAAGAGGACCCAAAGCTCTCCATCATGGCGTATCAAGTCACCAGGAAGGACATCTGGGCCCGCCGCCTTGCTCGGCGCGATACTTGCAATAGCAGATTTTACCTCCTGGAGCCCAAATGCATCCCCCGAATCAGGAATCCCAGAGTTGACCAGCCGTGGCCCCTTGTAGTGAATGAGCCACTTTAGTGGTCTGATGATCTGTGATGACCCTCGATCACCACCATTGTGAACTGATTTTAGTGTGCTATGTTACTTTAGCCTTAATGTAGGATGGTCTTGCATTACAATAATCTTGCCAAAGAATAGAAGGTATGGGATGTCGAGGTGCAGTGTTGTCGGTGATGGTGCACACATGTGCTCCATAGTGGATACTGAGGGATTAAGTGCATAGTGTTATTTGAGTTAGGTGAATTATGACTTTAGCCTATTGGCTTTGACAGAGTATAATATCATTCTGCTTTCCAAGTAGTAGAGGCCTATGCTTGAGCAACTCCATATTCTAAACTGCAGCCATCTTCTGAGCCTCTGTAGGTGAGAGGTGATATTTGAGATTACATGTGTTGTTCACCGGCAGTGAACCAGAGCAGACCAGTTCTTATCAGGAGGAATGTGCCTTCTTCGCATTGGCGCCAAAACAAAAGCTTGGCCAGCTGCTGTTGGGTGCTTGGTGTGGAAAAGTACAGGAATCTTGTGAGAAAGGTAGGCGGGTTCTTCCAGAAGCTTCGATAGAGGATAGAGTTCTATATTAGAGAAGGGGGTCCGAGAGAGGGGAGAGAGAGAGTTTCTGAGAGGCAGAGAGCTGAGATGCTGAGAGCTGGAGATGCTGAGATGCTGGTCTGGTGTTTTGGCGGTCTGCTGATACATCACGGTGCAGACGTGCAGACGTGTGTGTGCCACAGAGAGTCCGGAACCAACCAGTGAGGGAAAGAGAGACGGACCCTTCTTCAGATGACAAGACGCCTAAGATTATGGTGAGGTGTTCAATGTATATCTAACTTTATCTAATATGCTTTTATTTTCAGGCTCTATGTATATCTATGATTGCTGCTAATGTTTACTGTGATGTTTAGTTATTTCTTTCTTTTGTCATCCTATTATCATGTAATAAAGAAACCCTAGAGCATATCATTTGTTGGTATTCCTTGTGAGGGAAGGTTGAGACCCCTTTTTAACCAAGTACTTACAGAGGGATGGGCGATTCCCCTCTAATGGGTAATTGTTGATACGGAAGGGAAAGTGCCTCCTATCAGGGATGTCTAAATTACATTGCTAGGAGGAGCATGCGCTGTGTACCCTCTTAGATTAGGAGGTGTTGTGAATTTCTGCATACCCTCTTAGATTGGGAGGTGTTGTGACTTGTTGTTATTTGCGAGCTCCTCAGCAATGGTCTTATATGTTGTCAGTGTTTATTCCTTTCTTGGGTAAGTATTGTGAAATGTGGTGTCTTTCTGTAACCTGAGAAAGGGTGTGGTAAGTAATGACCTGGTGACTGACAGAAGCACCAAAACATACAGAGAAACACGTCATTACACCCCTGCTCTGGTGGTGAGTTCCCCCCCCCTCCCAAATACAGGCCATTGAAGTGCTCAAACCATTGACGACCTGGGATATGGTTTGGAATTGGGGCATCTCCCTTCCTTGTACTGATGTTAATGAGCTCCCAGAATGAGGTAGAGTCCTTCAACTGGGCAGCAGATTTGAGCTCCTGCCAGTGCTTTTCTTCCCACGCCCGCTTAGCTTTATCTATGGTCTTGTGGTAGATCTTTCTCGCTAGAGTTATTTTTATCTGATCTTTTGCTCCAAGGGCTAGCGATAGATCCTGTCTCATTTCCCGACATAGGGCAGTATACCACAAATTTGTTGCTTGTGTGGAGTGTGGTTTGCGACCCCCATTATCCTTTATACGGAAAAACTCCCCTATCTTTCCCGTAGTCTCCTGATATATCTCAACGAATTTGGAATCCAGTGGGGCCATTGGAATAGGGCTAGATAATGAGTCAAGCTCGATAATCTTCAGCTCCAGTAAATCCCTAATGCTTTCCAGGGTCTGGCCCTGCTTAGCGACCATGAGCCACCTCAGGCGGCGATTACAATTAGATGGTTGTACCTCCCTAGTGGACAGCAGTGGGGTTGTGCCTGTGTCAGTAAATGTGGTGTCTATTGCTCCGATGAGTTGCATGGACAGGAGATTGTGATCACTGTCAAGACTCGGGATGACCTCCATATCAATAAGGTTGGCCCATAGACCCACATGCAACAAAACATAGTCGATACGGGAGGGGGAACTAATCCTGTTGAAGGTGTATGCCAGCTAGGGTCGGAGCGAGTCCTACCATTAGCTGCTCTTAAGTTGTGCTCTAGGGCCAGAGCATTGATTTGTATGGCTCTTTGGGACCATTTCTTTATTGGGGCTAAATTAAGTGTTGGAATAGCCCATTTAGAATCCTCATCCCTAGTGCCCAAGATGTCTTCTTCACTCAGGGGTTCAAAGGTGCAGTTAAAGTCTCCTGCAACAATGATCCCTGCCTTTTTGTAGATAGCTGACAGCTCTGAATCGAGAACTGATAGGGGGGATGTCGCTTCGGCACCTGGTGACCCTCTAACATAAATGTTGAAGATCTCCAGTTGGGCAACGTCTTTGGCCCCTCCGATGGATAAGTGCAGAATGTCCTGGGAAGGAGTGTTGCGGTTGGATATCGACCAGTTCAGTCCAGTACTAACCCAGATCAGGAGCCCCCCCGAAGGCCGTCCTCTACCCGAGCTAGTAGCGGGGATGTGATATGTAGTAAACCCCGGCATATGCAAGGGGACCAAGCTCCATGTCTCCTAGAACAAGCAGATGTCATATTTGCCAATAAGGTCATTCCATTCAGGAAGAGTTATTTTTTTTTGTAGCCCAGCTATGTTACAGGAGAACAGCTGGATTACCCCCGCAGTGGCAGTACTGTGGTCTGCATGTCTCGCCTCTCCCAGCCCAAATAGACAGTTATAGACTCCCTGGTATCCTTCTGTGTTACAACACCTAACTCTAGTGGGGCCAGGCGCACACCTTCACCTCCTAGAGGGCGGCTCACAGAAGCAGAAGGGCAATCTGTTAGGTGCTCCCCCTCTAGTCAATCGACTTGGCACAGACCGGAGCCACCCACCTCCCGGGCCACAGACCAGAGCGGGAACCGACAGATCTAGATGGATGAATGCTCAGGGGGAGATGTTCTAAACTCAAGAGCTAATAGATTCTCTGCTAGCGAGGAATCAAATAACTGAACCTCAATGCAGTCGGTTTCAGAGTTTGCCGTTGTGACCCACCTCACTTTGGCCATGTCCTTCCGTATGATGGATCTACAGCCCCTTCTGTGCCTTAACCAATGTATTGCCTTGTTATGGATGGACTCGCTACTTTCATAGCCCCCCACTGTGGTCAATCTTGGGACCTGTGTCATGTATATGGTAGCCCTGTTATTGTGGCGATGAGATAGACCACCTTGAGGGCCTGTGTCTGAGGGTAGCCTACTCAAAACTCTATTGGGGGTCCCAAAGGACAGATCGCAGCCAAGGATGGAGCCTGCCCCTGGGAGCACCCTTGCGGTGCCCTGGGTCTCCCGGAACGAGCGTATCACCTAACGGTAGGGAGTATAGTATTTAACCCTAAGGAGCCCTGTGTGTAGTGGTCAGGTGGGGGAGGGGAATAGGAGGGAACACCCCCGAGTTGGGCTGTGCTGGCCTTTTTCTCTGTATTACTTAACCCTCAAAGGAGAGATTGAACTGGAGCAGTTTGTATGGTCGCCCGCCCAGCCAGTAAACCCTCCACCTTATCACCCAGGGATACTACCAACTTTTCCAGCTCAATAATCCTCTCTAATAGTTCGATCTTGGAGAGCCCAAACTGGTTACGACTAGCCAGATTCTCTGCAGAAGGCTTATTGACATGAACATTCCCCCCCAAGGAGCATATAGCAACACCATTAGGTTCTAAATCCAGAGGTGCAAACCTATTTGAACGAGGTACCAAGGGGGCCATAGCATGACCCCTTTCCGGCCCCTCAGGAGGTTCTGCAGCTGGCGTTGAGTGAGTAGTAGACGAACGGTCATGACCTTCCTCTGTCGGGACGAGAATAATGTTCCCAGCACTCACACCACACTTGCGGGAATTTTGTTTGACAAACATGGAAGGGATTGGTTTTCCTTGGACCAAGGGAGGGGACTCAATGGCCTCCGGCGTTGCGCTATTCGCAGTTTTGGTGCTACTGTGGCTTAAGACCTCTTCACAGTCATTGACTATATCCTCAATTCTTGTCAACACACAGTTCATTGCTGCGTGAGGCACTTTTTTGGCTTTTTTCCCCTTTTTGTTTGCGGGTATCCCCCCTCCTTCCATAGTCTTCCTCTTCCCCATGGCAGCAAGTGGCAGAACAGAATAAAAAGGGGGAAAGTACAATAAGCGGAGCCTCCTTGCGAGTAGATCAAGCAAACCACCCCTCTGCTACAGTTTTGTTCTGCGGACAGAAGTTAATCAAACTGCCCCTCTGCCGACCACCATACAAGTACAGTACCTTTAGGGCTTAGAAAGGCAGATGAAAGGGGGGTGGCCCAGCCCGGCCTCCTTCGACCCCTGACGGGCGCGGATGAGCCCGCCCTTCGCCCGGGCGCGTCCCGCGCTACGGGAGGGCTCTGTTCTATTTAAGCGCCTCCTGGCGCTGTTTGATGACACTGCCCCTGCGACGCTGAGGAATTCTGGGGGATGTAGTCCCCTTGACTGGTCCCCGCGACCAGCCTGCAGCGGTGGACTTCAGAAGGCTGTTCCTCGCCAGTCAGGACTCCAAGCAGCACAATAGCGAGTTCCCAGAAGGGCAGCAGCAAGTAACAGGTAAGAAAGCGTCCAGATGCACCAAATTGAAGATACTGCCAAATCCCTTCTAATGTCGTTCCATGTTGTGCCTGATATATTTTGCAGACTCGTTACTTCTCCTCCTCTCACCTCGCCTCACCACTCCAAAGACCAGTTCTGCTCTCCAAATGCTTTGGAGCATTTTCCACTCCACGCCCCAAGCTCAGGTACCCCTGACATCCATCACTGCAGCACTACAGTCCGTCCATTATATTACTGCGCTTTTATACTTTTTTTTATATTTCTTTACAAGCGTTGCCTCTCCTCCTCTCCACTCCACTCCTGCCCCTCCTCACCTGTCCGCCTCTCCCCGTTCTCCAAATGCTCCGCTCCAGAGCTCCGGCGCCCCAGACCTCTTCAGCAGCGCCTGGACCATCCGATAACCTCTTGCTGCCTCTCACCGGACTCGGACATCTTGAGCCTGCTCCGCTTCCGCCTACACCTTTTCCCACAATTTCGTGCTGACTCCTTGCTTCTTGGAAGGCAGCTCCTTCCCCACCTGCTGCCTTCCTTGGCGGTTTTAAGACCTCTCCGCCACCGCACCTATACCCGAGACTCCACACGTCAAGCGGGGGTCACCACAGAAGCGCTTTACCGGCATGAAAGAAGTCGTTCCATCTCTCCTGCCCAGCCGCGGTTTTCAACTCAAACCGCAGTATTCGCCGAAGCGGTCCCAATACACACGATAGCCTGGTGAACACGGTGAGCCGCCATTCACCATGAGGGGCGTGGTCTGCTAGTGCTCGCTATGCTTGCCGTCCTTAAACCCTTATGTTTGACCAACCAGTCCATGCTCTTATTCCTAAGTTGCTCCCAGGACTCAGTTTGGTCTTACTTTAGAGGAGGGACACCCGCTAGGACTAAAACATACGGGCACGCTTCAGGAGGTAGATTGAGAAGCACTGTAGATGGTATAGTGTCCCGATTGTCTGAGATAAGATTCCCACTATTAATGCTTTTGGTGTTTGGTTGTGTGGGGTTGGCCGCGCAACATTGCGAGGCAAACTGTTACTTGTATTGTTGGTTACTATTGTGGCTAGGCACTATGCTTGTTGATGGGGTCTCACCGGGAATTAGTTTAGCATGGGCGCTAGTGTTTTGATTGCCACGTGTTAAGCAGGCGGTGTTGCAGGGCGGGTGCATAGGGTCGCTGTTCATTTGGGACAAATTTAAGTTAACCGAACTTGGTAACGTTGTAGGCATACCCCCCCAGTTTTACCGATAACACTAGATAGACCTCTTTGTGTGTCAGGTTTCTTAATCAAATTCTCCAGCCGATCTAAACGTTTCGAGACTACATTAAAATGTTTATCAATCAAGTTTTTCAGACGCTCATACACGGGGTCCACTATAGTGTCGATTAAGTTGTCACCAGGTCTGATCCAGGTAGTTGGAGCTATTGTATGCTCAGTTTGGGTCTGAATAGAGTGAACGAGATGAACAGGGTGATCAGTGTCTTCTGGTGCAGTAAAATCAACAGCAATGTCAGTAATGTCGGTATTTGTGGCAGTGGGTCCCGGGGGTGTGGCCGTTGTGCCATGTATCCAAGAACTCAAGGCTGTGGATTGGGGGTTAAGGCGAGTTGGCTGTTTTCTCTTAGTGGTAAATAGTTTTGCCACAGTTCTTTTCCTTTGGCCCCTGATATTTTAGGATCTATATCAGCACTTTGGGTGATGTCCTTAACAAGGTTTAGGGATTGCCGATCTAATAGGGCTGCAGCAATCTCATTACCCTCTGAGTCCATCGGCTCAGGGACATCTGGCTGGGTTTATGGGTGGCTCACAGTACTAACTATAACGTTAGGTGACAACGGTATCTGAAGAGGGAGGCTAAAGTTTCCCAGCTCATTTCCTTCCAGCGCAATAGGGTGGGGTGCGGGCAATCCCATAGACAGCCTCCTCTCCGTTAGCTCTATCTCCGTGGAGACAATGCTAACTGCTCTCTCGAGCATGCTATCAATGATGGAGGTAGGCTGTGTTCCTGAGTTGGCCGTATGTCTTCCCATACCACCGTCACTAGTTTACCACTCACCTTTCTCGTGTAGCACTTTCCAAAGGTGTGGCCCGGCCTCTGACGGGTGCGGAGGGACCCGCCCTTGGCCCGGGCTTTGCCCGGGTAGCGCCTGGGCATGTCCACATGGGTCACACCATGCAGGAGTGCTGGGACGATTTTGAGGGCCTCTGGCGCCCTCTGGCTGTGTCACTGGCTCTGTGCCCCGCAGAGCCCTCTGGGGGTTGTGGGTTGCGCCGGTTTGTTGTCCTCGCGGCTGCGCAGGGGGCAGCGTCAGCGGCAACAATGTCGACTCTGGCTCCCGCTGGCTCCCTCAGAGGTGAGTGTTGTTGGCCGTTCCCCTCACGGCCTGGGTCAGTCTGAGCAGCGTCCCGTGCTGCGGGAGGGCGGGCCAATTTTGTTATTGTTATTGTTAATATGTGCTTGTATAGCGCCAACTCACCGACAGGTCTCAAGGCGCTTTGACCATAAAAAACATAACAACTTAATCAACAGTCTAGGGGAAGGAGCATACTAAACTAATTTCCACGCTGCCTTGAACAGAATGGTTTTTAAAGTTTTCCTGAAGTGGAGCCTATTACCATCCCTGCGCAGGGCTTCAGGTAATTCATTCCAGATTTTTGGTAACAGTACTGAAAATGCTCTGCCTCCTTTTGTAGCTAGTTTGAACCGGGGGCATACTAACAGTTGTGCTTCCGCCGATCTCAGTCTTCTCTCAGGTCGATAGATCTCCAACCTTCCCTTAACATATGCAGGGGCTTGGCCATAGATGGATTTATGGGCTATGCAGAGACTTTTAAAGATAGATCTTTGTATCACTGGTAACCAGTGTAGGTTCTGTAGCAGCGGAGAGGCATGGGAGTTCCGCGGCAGTTTGAAAATAAGTCGTGCTGCATCATTTTGAACCACCTGCAGTCTGTTAGTTAGTGTCTTCGGTAGGCCCAGGTAAAGAACATTCCCGTAATCGAGTCTGGAGAGTATGGTAGCTGAGACTACAGTACGGAGCATGGATTGGGACAAAAGTGGGACCAGTTTACGCAACTCTCTCAAAAGACCATTGCAGACTCCTACCACGGTAGAGACTTGGCATTTCATAGATAGCGCACTATCTATCTTGATGCCGAGACTTTTTACCGCATCGGCTGGTTTAGGAGTGGAGCCCAGTTCCTGTGGCCAATACAGGTCGCTCCAAGGCGAACAAGTAGATGAAACGATCAACACCTCGGTTTTCTCGGGGTTGATCTTAAGGAGGTTACTTGACATCCATTTGACTGTATATCGAAGCACCTCCTGTGCTTGTAGTTGGGCTCGTTCTGTGTCCTCCATACTTAGAAGCAGCTGAGTATCATCCGCGTAATTAAATACGCGGCAACCCATCTCAGTCAAAGTTTTTATTAAGGGTTGTAGATACAGGTTAAATAGGAGGGGGGACAATGCAGAGCCTTGAGGGACCCCGCAGGTAAGTTCTCCCACTCCTGAAACCATATCTCCCAGCTGAATTCTCTGGGTCCTCCCTAACAGGAAGGATTCTAGCCAAGCATATGCTGAGTCTCTGAACCCAAAGCCAGCCAACCTGTCCAAGAGTAGAGGATGGCTGACAGTATCAAACGCTGCTGACAGATCTAAAAGTATCAGTGCGCTAGGTTTTTTACTGTCAGCCATCATTCTTAGATCGTCCAGCACCGAGAGCATGACTAACTCGGTGCTGTGATGTGCGCGAAACCCTGCCTGCATCTCATGGAGAAGATGGTTAGTATCCAGAAACGAGGTCAGCGATATCAGCACATGTTGTTCCAAGACTTTGGACAGGTATGGCAGCTGAGAGATAGGTCTATAATTTTTCAGCACTTTGGGGTCAGCCCCAGCTTTCTTCAAAAGTGGTTTCACCCTAGCTTCCTTAAAGCTGGCTGGTAGTCGGCCTGTATCTAGTGATTTGTTCAACATCGCTAGGATGTGATCCTCTAGACTAAGGCGAGCTAGGCGAAATACACTTGGGGGACATGGATCCGCTGGAGATCCAGACTTTACTTTCCTCATCAAGACTTCCAGGCCCAGTGCATCTAGCTGAGGGAAATTAGACATATAGGTTCCCACTGGAGTTTGGAATGTCTGTGGACCTGTGGGGCCAGGGGTGGCATTTGTTATCTCTTTTAAAATAAGGTCAACCTTATCCAGGAAATATGACAAGAAGACATCACAACTGATGGTAGTGTCTATAACTTGAGCTCTCTTTGTCAGTTCAGTGAGTATCTTAAAAATTTCCTTTTGGACATTGTCAGCTTCATTAATCCGTTTCCCGTAATAAGAGGCCTTAGCTTCCTGTATACATTTTTTATAGACGTGAAACAGCTTCCTATAATCCTCATGGGAAATGTCGTCTTTTTTCCTCCTCCAAATTCTTTCAACATTCCGTAGCGCTTTCCTATGTTCCCTCAAAGCAGGGGTGAACCAAGGTGCGCCTTTCCCCCCACTGCTGATTTTTATAGGTTTCTCCGGGGCAATCTGATTTATTGCTCCAGTTAAGCAATCCATTAGAGCATTACACTCCTGATCTAAGATAGCATCAGGAATTATGGGTTGCAAAAGATCCGCAAGTTTGATAGTCAGGGATGCTGAGTCCACATCTTTCCATTTGCGGCCCATTTTAACGTTGGACCCTGATTGCAAAAGTTTTTTATCGATAGGGACCTCGCAATAAATCAGATGATGATCTGACCATATGCATGGAAGTATTTTCGTGACCCTAATCTTGGGGTCTAAGGTCCATATCAGGTCAAGAATATGACCCTTTATATGCGTAATGGAATTTACCAATTGTCTAAAGCCCAAAGAGGACATCGTAGTCTCTACTGATTCCGCTGCAGAGTCTTTCTTTTCCTTGTCCCAATGAAGGTTAAAGTCCCCTGTGACAATTATATTTTTGTACGGAGAGCACAAATCTGACATGGTAGCCATGAAACCATCGTTAAAAGCCGAAGTAGAGTTGGGTGGACGATAAACAGTAAAGATGGTTAAACACAGGTTATTAAGCATAAATTTTACGGCCAGCGTGTCGGCCCGATCGAAGGTATGTGCCAATATTTTGGTTGCTATGAGATGCTTTTTAAACAGGATTGCCACACCACCTCCACGGAATTTTGGGGGCCTCCGGCACCCTCTGGCAGCATCACTGCCTCTGTGCCCCGCAGAGCCCTCTGGGGGGAAACAACCTTTACAACACAACATTTACAACGCACTACCATTACAATGAAACTTTTACAACGCAACATCCATTACATCGCATGCCATTACAACGCAACCATTACAACGCATGACACTACAATGCATACCACTACAACGCATGTCATTACAACGCATACCATTACAACACATAACGTTACAACACATAGTACCCTTACACTATCCAACACTTACCCTATTGTTGCACCCCCTGGAGTTAGAATAGTAATTTTTACCCCTACACTATCCAACACTTACCCTACTGTTGCACCCCCCTGGAGTTAGAATAGTAATTTTTACCCCTACACTATCCAACACTTACCCTACTGTTGCACCCCCCTGGAGTTAGAATAGTAATTTTTACCCCTACACTATCCAATACTTACCATACATGCAATGTAATGTTATGCGTTGTAATGGTATGCGTTGTAAAGGTAGTATGCGTTGTAATGGAATGCGTTGTAAAGGTAGTTTTTAAAAATTCGTTGTATCGGCATGTGTTCTAATAGAATGCGTTGTAATGGATGTTACATTGTAAAAAATGCATTGTAAAGGTATGCATTGTAAAAGTATGTGTTGTAACATCATACATCCCCTCTGGGGGTTGTGGTTTGTGCCGGTCTGTTCTCCTCGCGGCTGCGCAGGCGGCAGCGGCAACAATGTCGACTCTGGCTCCCGCTGGCTCCCTCAGAGGTGAGTGTCCTTGGCCGTTCCCCTCACGGCTTGGTTCAGGCTGAGCAGCGTCCCGTTAGGGAAATGTTTGCAAGGGAGTGGGCTCCCAAACATACTCCACCCTTGTACAGAAACCAAGCAGAGTGGGATAAAAACTACATTCCACGTCATTCCTTTGCAGAGTGAGCCCCAACTACATGCTTGATATCCTCAAATGCCAGAAGCAAAGGGTGACATAAAAGCTATCATAGATCAGTGACAAGATTAGGGCATTATAGCACTTTATAGTTCAACAGGGAACACCCCTCTTTCCTTGTTTTAAAACATGATGGGCCATATAGAATAGCAACTGAAAACCACATACATGTACAAATGCTGCACAAAATGCTCAATCCACAGATCGAATGACAAATGTGGTACGGAAAAATATTTAGCACCAGAAAGTAAGTATCTAACTGCTTTCTCCTAATGAAATTTTAATTGAAATGACTGACCATGGGCTAGAAGAATAGTCCTGTCTTATTTGCAGCAGGCTTCATGGCGATCTTACAACCAGCTCTGAAGGCGCAATTTTAAATTGACTACATTTACATTACAGCTATTAACTTAAATGCACACATGTCTAGGGTGATCCAGATAGTAACAATACTAGCCACACACAGTTGACAAAGTTTACAATTGCCTATTTGAATGTGACTTTCCTTGAGTCTGAATTATCCAGCAAGGGCAAGGGTCTTACATCAGACATCCTGCAGAAGTATGCTACCATCTAACCTCTAAATGCGTTTAGGAAGTTACAAGCCCTGATAGTGATTTCTTAACTTTTACAAGACTTCTTGGCCACATTATTCTGAGTGTACTAAACCCTTGAACAACTTGATTTCTGAAATGAAATTAAATGAAAATAAAGTTTATAAAGCACGACAATTACCGGGGTATATAGGCGCTAAGCGGACATTACAGCTAGCAAAATCCAAAAGATGCCAGAGTTATTTGCTGAACAAGCAGGTTTTTAGATGTTTCCTGAAGGCCAGCAGATTTGTCTTGAGTTTAAATTCTGTCAGAAACGAGTTCCACAGCCTCGAGGTGCATATGATGAAGCCTCTCCCACCCCAATTGGCTTTTTTAAATCTGGGGCCTACAAGATTACCACTTGTGGATGAGTGTAGGGGCCGTGTTGGGATGTAGCATTGAACGCACTGTATCGGGTAGTCGGGGCCGACAGCTTTTTGAGCCATGAAGCCAATACAAAGTGCCTTAAACTGAATACGTTTATCTATCTATGGGGAGCCAGTGTAGTTGGATCAGTGCTTGGGAAGCTGAATTATGTTTTGGAATGCCCAGTAATAACCGTGCTGTGGCATTTTGTAGCGTTTCTAGCTTTTGAAGAAAACACTTTTGGATATTGATGAAGAGGGCATTGCCATAATCCACTTTGGAGGAAATAAGAGTTGTAACAACCCTCTTCTGTAGACTCAATGGAATGAAAAGCAACACTTTCTGTAGGGTTTTCGAAAATGAAGAAACACCAGGAGGTGATGTAATTTGTTTAACCGTGAAAGGATAAATTGGTACCAATAATCACCCCAAGGTTTTTAGCTTTGTCACTGGGGTAGGCAAAGTCCCTAGTTCCTGAGGCCACCCGTTATTGGACCAGAAAGAGGGATTGTTGCCAAACAGCAGGACCTCAGTCTTTGAGGAGTTTAGTTTCAGGCAATTGCTGCTCATCCACTTCCCGATATGAAGCATGCAATCGTGAAACAGAGCTGCCGTGGCTCCAGGGTTTTCAGTGACTGATACAACAATCTGTGTGTCCTCCGCGTAAGAAACTAAGGAGAAGCCACATTTTCTAATTAGGGCTCCAGGTGGGGTAACATAAAGATTTAACAAATTGGGGCTCAGGGATGAACCCTGGGGCACCCCACAGGGCAAGGAAAGGGCTGATGAGGTGAAATCACAGAGAGAGACCATCTGGATATGGTCAACCAAGAAAGAGGAGATAGACTTAAGTGCCTTGCCTTGGATCCCAATTGATTCAAGGCAATCAATAAGGAGAGCGCGGTTGACCGTATCAAATGCGGCTGAGAGATCCAAAAGAATCAGAGCAGCATAGGCTCTCCTGTCTGTCTATTATCTGCCTGGTTTCCTCGGTAGCTGTGAGCAGCGCCAGCTCGGTACTATGGTGACATCGAAAACTGAACTGTGTAGAGAACAGACACTTGGATTTGGCTAGGAAGGTGCTCAGTTCATTGTTTTTTTAAATAAAAATATTTATTGTTCTTTTTATTTCAACAAACAAGAAATAAAAAAATATATATGAGTCATTACATTAGTAAGAGAATCATTGTACACAGTCCAATTCAACGGTAATACAGATGATGTTCACTTCAGGGAAACAGAGATACAAGAATATATTCCATAATACACTTCTCTTTCCCCTCCCTACATGTGGCAGATGTCTCGTCCCGCCGGCTAACTTGCGTTGGTTGTTATGGGTCACAAATTGCATTACCCTCTTAGGTGGGTGTATGCCTGTTGTTGGCCCCCATCTCTTCTATTTCCAGGCCATAGTAGCTCAGCCACGGGCCCATATCTTAGTAAACGTTCTGGTGAAGCCTCTGGCTGCATATGTTTTCTTTTCTGTTTCCATATGTAGGTTCATACTAGCTTTCCACTCCTTTAGTGTGAGCATCTCTAATATACGGCAATGTCTGGCAATGTCTTTTTTGGTAACTATCAGCCCCAGGTTATATAATAAAAATTTGTACCTGGGGAGGTCGATGTCTGTGGAGATTCCGAGCAATATGTACTTAGGTTCCCTGGTGATCTGCAATTCTAGTACATCATTCATGTCTTTTAGTTTCCAGGCCCAATAACTTTGGATGTGTTGGCATTCCCATAGTCTGTATATGTAGGTACCTCGTTCAGTGTTACAATGTAGACAAGTAGGTGAATCTGCTCTCCCCATTGTGCGTAGCTGGTCCCTATCATAATAGACCCTATGAAGGATTTTGTATTGTATTAATCTTAGTCGTAGCCTAATTGCCACTTCTCTTTGGTGAATCAAGGCACCCTCCAATCAATATCTTCCAGCAGACCTGTGGTATCCTCCCACTTGGACTGCAAGGAATTCAAGTTGTCTGGAATGTTATTAATTAGAGTTTTATATGTCCATGAGACTGCCTTGGAGGAAATTCCTTATTGCAACAATCTACGCTCGAGCTGTGCATATTCGGGGATGTCTGTTGTGTCTATATTATCTACTCTCCAGGCATGCTGCAATTGGAGCTATTTGTATGTTTGTGTGTCTTTTAGTTGGTATTCAACTTGAAGTTTCAAGAAGGCGATTAGGTCGCTATTTTGAAAGATATTGCCCACAGTAGAGATTCCAACTATGTCTCATTTCTTAAAGCTTGTAGTCTCAATATTTGTGTCAGTCTCGTGCCCCCACAGAGTGGTTTCACCCTTGTCAGCTTTTTGTCCCATTGCATCCGCTTCTCCGTCCTCTTCCATGCCTGAATCACTCTCTGTGTAGTGGGCAGCAGCCTCTTGGTTCTTGAGCCCCCATAAACGTAATGTAGGTGGGCATGTTTCTGGAACTCAAGTGTTTCCAGAGCGTATGTTGAGTGGTCTCCCGCCTTGTGTCTCAATTAGTTTAGTATGATAAGGTGTGCTACCCAGCAGTAAGATTGTATATCTGGCAATGCAATCCCTCCATTGAATTGACTGAGTTGTAGTGTATCAAATGCCACTCTTGGGTGACCCCATTCCATAAGAGCCTGCAGAGTTCATCATTGATTATATTGAAGATTGGAACTCGGGATTCTGTGGTATGTGTTCTGCAGAATGTAGAGTAGCTTGAGGAGGGTGATCATTCTATACATTGCTGCTCTACCTATTAGCTCCAGAGGGAGCCGCTGCCACCAGGCCACGTCTTCTCGGAAGTCCGTGAGAACTCGCTTAATGTTATTATGTAAGCAGTACACTTCATTGGTGGTAATAAAAAGCTCCAAGTAACTTAATCCCTTCCTGGCTATGTGGAGATGTTCTGGTAGTATGCACATGTCGAGATTGCCTCCCATGGGGTATAGATTTGATTTGTCTCAATTAATACTATATTCCTTATGATAGCTGTATTCTTTGAACTGTTGTAGTATTTGTGGGAGGGTCTCATTCAGGTTGGTTATGTAGAGTAGGATGTCATCTGCATACAGGGAGATCCACCCATCTCTAAGACATCCTTCATTTCATTGTCTCGGAAACCACTTCTCTCTGGATGTTCTCCGATTACACATGCCAGTGGCTCTAATATCAGGGAGAAGAACAAATGGGATAGGGGCAGACCTGCCCCTGATTCACCTTTGTTTGGGGAAATCTGCTGATAGTGTTCCATTAACTCGGACTTTGGCTCTGGGATTGTTGTATAGCAGGTCTGCCCATGTTATGAAGCTCTGCCTGAATCCAAATTTCATCAGGACTTGTTGCATGAAGGGCCAGTGGACTGTGTCGAAGGCTTTTTGCGCATGTAGGGAAAGGAATAGATGGGAAGTAGGCCTGTCTTTCACAGAGTCAAGCCAATTGGCCAAGCAGCGGAGGTAGAGGCATGTGGCGCATTTGGGCATGAAACCAGATTGATCATGGTGGATGAGAGACGCGATTACCGAAAGCAGATGCGTCGCTAAAAGAGGCCAGTGTTTAAATTTCAACGTTAAGCAATGAGATTGGGTAATAGGACCCATAAGTTTCCGTCAACTTTCCAGGGTTGTGGATCACCATCATGGTGGCGTTACCGAGGTCTGTGGGAAGTGTTCCCTCCTCTCTTCCTACATTGTTCATATTTAACAGATGGGTGCCTAACTGTTTAGCGTTCTGTTTGAAGAATTCTGCCGGTAGTCAGTTTGGACCTGGGGTTTTCCCTGACTTTTGTCTGGTAATTGCCTCTAGTACTTCTGCCAGGGTGATATATTTGTCCAGGGCTTCTCTGTCTTCCTAGGTCATGGAGGGGATATCTATTTCACCAAGGTATGCATCTATCTTTGATTCCTCGGCTAAGGCCCTGGCATCTCAGAGACCTGTTTAAAAACAGGTAAATGCCCCAGCTATGGTGTGCGCTGTGGTGTGTTGTCCGTCTCCATTCTCCTGTATCTTGGCAACACATCTTGCCTTGCTTTCCTTCCTGCCTATACAGGCCAGTAATTTCCCTGCCCTGTCTCCGGACTCATAGATGTGAGTCTTGTATTTGGGCCTGTTCCTCCCTTTCCATTAGAGCTCGGAGTTCCCTGCAAGTGATTGTGATTTGGTGTAGCCGGGTTGTATTCACATCCGGGTCTAAGTCTTTCTCCAGTTGTAGGAGTTTCCTCTTTTGTGTCTCAACTTGGCAGACTTACTCATGTCTTTGCTGCACTATGACATCTTGTATCTATCCTCGCATTGCAGCATTATAGGACTCCCATAGGGTTGTTGCTGAGTGGCCTGAATCTATTTTTACTAAAGTAGAGCTTAGTCTCGGTTTTAACCACTCCCTTAAGTGTTTTGTCCTGCAGTTCCCATGCATTTAGTCTCCATTCTGCACTTTGTTTATGTCTCCTGCTCCTCCACTGCTAGGCAGAGCGGTGAATGGACTGAGGTACCTCTTGCTAAGTACTCTACCCTCTCTATAGCTTTTATCTCTCCTGCTGAGGCGAAGAGGTACTCAATTATAGAGAAGACTCTGTGAGCTCCAGAAAAGTATGAATAATTTCAGGTCATTGGGTGGTGGCGATGCCAGAGGTCTGCAAGTCCTAATGAGTTTGCAAACTCGGCCATCGGGGTGGGCATGCGGGTCACAATGCTTAATTGTGTGTGGTCCAATCTAGGATCACTCATATCTTAAAGTCTCCACCTATTATGTGTGTGGAAGTGCCGGATTAAATAGGATTTTAGCTACAGCATCTAGTGTCTGATTTTGTAGTTTTGGCGTGACATAGACACTAATTAGTGTCAGTTCCTGTCATCCCCATGTGCCTTGGACAGCCACAAATGTCCCATTGGGGTCAATCCATGTCTTTGGAGTATGAAAGGGAGGCGTTTTCTTAATTAGCAGCGCAGCCCTCCTGGCTCCCGAGGAAAAGCCTGCATGTGCAGGTGTGGTAAATGTCCCCCTACCCAAAAAATGCAGAATGTACCCATTGAATATGTCTCCTGTAAGAAGACAATATCGGGCTTCAGCCTCATAAGGTACCTTGCAACTAGCCCTCTCTTGACCATGTTTCCTACCCTTTGACATTCCACATCAATGCCTTGTATCTTTCCTTACCCATTATGTGTTGGAATCTCCTTCTACATCCCTGTTCAGGAGGGCACCTTTCCATAACTTGTCTCCCTTGTCCCTGTCTGGGACTGTAAGACTCCCACTTCTGACTGAAAAGAAAGAAAACAAAAATGTAACCACTAATCTATTGATTTTTTGTTCCCTCAACTTCTCCCCCTCAACTTGCTTGCTTTGGCTTGCATCAAGTCCCCTTCAGAGTCGGATATCAGCACTTTCTCCTGCGTGTAGGGGGTTTCCTTCAGAAGTGTCCTCGCGCTGGTTCTTTGCACTCCTATTGGGAAACATCTCCTTTCTTCTCTTCATCTCTTGGGGTCTCGTCTTTTGGAGTGTCCCTACTTGCCGAGGCAGTATCTCTTGTTTCCAGCCTTGAGTTGGTGGTGTTCCTCCATCCAGGCTCACACTTGTTCTGGGGTTGGGAAGAAGTATGTCTTGCCCTGAAAGATGACCTTAACTTTTGTAGGAAAGTGTAGCATGTATTGATGTTGTAGGGCTCTTAGTTTCACTTTTACAGAGTCAAACGTGCGTCTCATCTTCTGAACGTCCCGTGAGTAATCAGGGAAGATCATTACGTTGACGTTTGCATGTTTGATTTTACCGTGACTCTTGTAAGATCAGGTTATGATCTTGGAAGTTTAAGAATCAGGCTATCAGTGGTCTTAAGAGAGCCCCTGGTTGTGACCTTGCGGCCAGCATTCTTTGACCTCGCTTGATTATTAAACAGGGTGAAAGCCTCACAGCCGGGAGAGAATCTCTGAGCCATGTGAGCAGGAAGGCCCCGGGATTCAAGCCCTCTGCCCCCTGTGGAAATTATATGAAACACAGGTTGTTTCTCCTTGCCCTATTTTCAGCGTCATCCAGCCTCCATGTCATCTTTCTCATGGCAGCCTACAGGTTGGAGACCTCAGTTTTTAGGATGGGTGATGTGCCTTCCACTTCCGATATACAAGTCTCTACTTAGGTCACTCTACCTGAGACGTTGCTCATATACTGGCGTAATAGGGTCCCCTCTGAGCGTAGCGTATCTCCACTATCTTTTATTTGATGACCTTTCTAGAGGCCTGGATTGCCTGTAGGAGGGCTGCATTGTCTTGTGGTCCCTGCGGCTTCCCATCTATCTCTAATGCCGGAAGTAACACTTTTGTGTATTTGTCCATCTTGCCTTGTTTGGAAGTTTTGGGGTCTTTGTCTCGTGCCATCTTTTGTTCCATAGGGTGGGGAGGGTTTCACCGATGTCTCCCGCTCCACATTACCCCCGCTCAGTCCTGGCTTCTGATAGTGGTTGGCAGAAATTCAATCAATCAGTGTCTTTGATTTTGGACTGTTACTCGATTCCTTTGGGTACTTGACTTCAATGTTCTCCTGATTCTGTTGTGCCACTAGAGTGTTGTGGTCAGCACAGGGAGGGGGCACAAGAGAGTGGTTTCTGTTGTCCGTGGCTGGCGGCAGGCCACTATATTGATGAGTGTCTTGGGTGCCCCCTTTTCCCCAGGCCGCTTCCTTGTTCTCAGCTAGCTGAACTATATGCCAGGTGTGCGGGTTAGCACAGTCTTCAGGCTGCCCTTCGCATATGTCTCAACAACTGGTCAATTTCTCCCCTATGTGGGGGTCCCGGGTGGGCCTCTCCTATCGTCCTCAATACACGGTCCTCCTCACCTGTGTGTGGATTCGGGTTTCAGGGCGAGCACCCTCCAAAGCTGGTCACCGCCTCACTCTGCTGGGCTCTCTTCAGCCTCTGAACGTGTGTGTTTCTCCCCTTCTGTGTCGGTCCGCTTTGGCAGGAGTATATCGCTTCTGTATATGCCAGCATCTCGGTTGCCTCGAGGGGTCCCCAGACTGCCTCATCCCTTTCACTGGGCACACCACAGGGGAACCAGGTGGGAGGCGCTGCCTTGCCTTCTTCTCCTCACTGGCCAGCATTTCCAGGCTCTTCATGGGCCACCACCTGGCAGCAACGCATGCTGAAGTTTAATTGTAATCACCTTGGGCCAGGAGGGCCACCTGCTCCACTCTGCCCCACACAGTCCTTCTCACCTGGGTGCGGGTCTGGAGCGGCGCTCCTCAAGTGGTCTGGTGCCTCACCCCTCAATTGGCCGTGTCTCAGGGGACTCAGGCATGGAGCACAGCTGTAATTTTGGTTCATGTCCATCCCCCAGCAGGCCTCTCTTGGGTAGGGGCAGCACCACTTGACAATTGTCTCCCTCAAGCTTCCCTCCCCACCCACCTTAGACTGGTGGAGGCTAATTAATCCGGCCGCTGCCAGCCCGTCTCCACCAATTCATTTTTTATTATCGTGCTCACTACTCACTCCCAATATTCTCTCAGCTCTTGGGTGGTTTACACTCCAGACCCTAGTCACGGCAGATGGGTGCAGCCGATTAATCTGCTTGGTCCACCATTTTGGGCAGCTTCTGGTCACTCTGAACCTTCCTCATTTTTGCTCCTTTGCTCTACTTGGGCAACCGCAGTTCAGTCCGGAGACTACCTTCGCTGTGTGTGAAAGTAGTGGCATCTTAGGGGTTTAAAGGCCATCTGAAGGTCAGGGTCACACCCAGGATATCATGAGAACTGCCGGGGCTCCAGCAGAAGCTGCTAGTCGGCCATGTTCCTGGCCACGCCCCATGCTTAGTTCATTGTTGACGATTTTTTCAACCAATTTGATGGGAAATGGTAGTCGAGTGATTGGTCGACAGTTGTTGGGGTCACCCATGCATAAAGTGGTCTTTTTTAATAATGGCAGAATACAGCCTTTCTTCCAGTCTTTTGGATAATATCCTGCTTCAAATATGTTGTTAAAAATAGCTGTGACGTGTGTGACTATCACCTCAGGGACCAGATGAATAATTCTGGCTGGACAAGGGTCCTGGGGAGAGCCTGATTTGATCTGCGGCATTGTCCTTTGCGTCTGATCAGCCTTCAAAGGCCCAAAATGGGAAAATGTACTGACATTGAGAGCACCCTTTGGGGACCTGCTGTTTAAGTTGTCAGTTTGATTGATGTCTAAGAAGGAATAGTAGATCGATTTGACTTTGTCTCGAAAGTGGAGTTCTAACTTGTGGCAGAATCGTTGGCTAGTATTTGGGTTCTTCGAGTCTGGGAGTTTTGATAATTTTTGACTGTTGCAAAATGTTCCTTAGAGGAATTCATGGCTCGTTCTATTTTAGCTACAAAGTAGTACTTTTTCACTATTAGAATCAGCTTTTTGTAAGCCTGCAAATTAGTTTTATATAACTCTTTATCACTGATTTGCACTCAAGTCTTCATTTTCATTCTGCTCTCCTACATTCCTGTTTTATCCGTCTAAGATCATCGCTGAACCAAGGTTCAGTGGGATTAGACTTATGGCTATGCGATTTTGTTGCTGGGACTAGCTGAGTTAGTGACACTACAAGCCAATGATGATAGTTGTGAACAGCTATGTCCAAATCAGGGCAGACTGACGGGGTTGACTGAATAGGGGGTACATTGAGCTGCCCAGCATCAATGACACTCCACTGGCACCTCTTAGTACTCGCAATTTGTGGGCGCATTGTTTCGGCCTCTGGTAGCCCATTTATCTCAAACATGATTGCCTTGTGGTCAGACCATATCAGAGGGAGAGAGGATATCCAATGGAGGTGAGGTTTTTCTGAAGAATTGGCATCTAGAAGATGACATCCCATGTATTCTGAAAAACAAGGGACTGAAACAAACACAGCTATCTTGCACAAAGTCCAAGCAGACATGTTAGTGGAAAACATTTTATAGACTGGTGATAAGAAAATAAACCTATCACTTGGACTGCTTCTACCACTTCAAGCTACACATACATAGATTACAATAAAGGACAGAAAGTTCTTACTGCTTACATATCACTTTACATTATTCAGCTGAAGCTCAGGCAGCAGCCTTTGAGAACATTCTTACTGTGGTGCAGACAGCCAGTTTCAAAAGATCTTCCTTTGGTGTATGGAAACTTATAGTTTCTTAAAACACACAAATTGAGCGGTCAAGGCACTCTAGTCCTGCAATGGTACATATATAGTTTTGTAAAGTTTGGGCGAAGGTGGTAGTGCAAGAGCTGGGAACCTGACCTCCCTAGTTCCCTCAAATTTTGGATGACCAAAAACACAAGGTTCACATAGGCTCAGCACATACTCAGGTATTAGCTAGTCATAAGAAATGTAATAGAATTATTATTCTCAAAGTAAAGTCATTCAAGTACAGAGAAAACAATCCTCCCAAAAAAGATTTTAGAAGCTCCAATTTTTTAAGAAATACTTGTTCCTTCTTTATTTGATATTTGATAGATGATCATTCATTCGATTAAAAACACAGTACAAAAAACATAGCCATCATTGCCGACGTGGCGCGTTACGTCTCCACGAGACTTCTTCAAGGCTATAAGAATATGCATAAAACAATTTTTGTTATCCAATATATGTACAAGAAAAACATTTTCTTACCACACTCTAAATTTATACAAATTCAATTATTATTAATAGCTTCAATTATAAAGGGGGATTATCATATTAATAAATGTACATATAAAACACAGGCTTGTCATAAATTTGTCTATGAGGTGGAACATGCCTGGGGCCCAGGTGCAGGCAAATGGATTGACAACATCTTATTTTTGGAAGATATATTGACGTTATATTCCTTATATGGAAGGGTAGTAGTGAAGAACTAAAAGCATACCATCAGTACTTAAATGCCAATGGCTTTAATGTCCGACTCACAATAAAAAGCTCTAGGCAAGAGATAGATTTTCTGGATCTTCATTTGTATGCTGATAAAGATGTCATACACAGTGATATCTTTAGAAAGCCTACGGCGAGCAATAATGTTCTCCATGCAACCAGCTGTCATCCTAAAACTACTATTTCTGCTAACCCATTTGGTGAAATAATAAGAGCTCGGCGAAATTGTAGTGAAGAACATAATTGCATGAAAAATGTGAAGACAATCAAGAAAAATTTCTGTCAAAGAGGGTATGATCAAGATTGCTTAGAGAAGGCAGAGAATTAAATCAAGATGGCTGATCATAAGACCACCCTTTTGAAAAAGAACTGTATTCCAGATATAGTCCTCTTCCACCGTTAGGTCTATGTCATAGCTGTCTAGAGGTTCGAAACAACAATTAAAATCTCCCGCTACAATAATATTACCCTTTGGGCAGTAACATTTAAGAAGAGCGTCTAGTTGGTCTACTGCTTCAGTGGGTTTACCACCTGGCAGCCCCCTAGAGTAAATATTAAAAATAAATAAATCCTTATGATCAATCCATTTAAGTTTGATTAACAAGATATCTGGACTGCTAGTTTCCAGCTGGGTAGTGGAATACCTACTATCCTGCTTTACCCATGCAAGTAAACCTCCCTTTGGTCTCCCCCGCAAGCTAGGGCTAGCTGGAATATAGAAATTTAAATATCCTTGCTTAAATTCCGGGGTAACCTGCCATGTTTCCTGGAAAAGAATTATATCCCTGGAATCTAAAAATGCTAACCAGTCCAGGGATGTTACTTTACTTCTTAGTCCTGCCTCATTCCATGAAACCAAAGTGGGTACATATGGGTGATTGGTATTGTTATATTGAACGGGGGAACCAGTACCCTCCATACCCTCCTCTGTTAATACACCCCCGAATTTGGAAGCCTTTTCTATCTCATGATTTGAGTCAGTTCTGCTCTCTGCTAAGCCATCGATCCCAAAAAAGATAGGATCTTCCAATGAGATATTTACCGGGGGGCAAAGTTCTGTATAATTTCTAGATAGCCGTGATTCCTTGTGGTCTCCCCCCTCAGTTGGAGGGAGTCAATCATTCATATCTAGAGAGTTAAAAACCTCTAATCTATTACTTAGCGGTAGGGTACTGCTTAAAGGGACAACCACTGGCAAACCCTGGTCCTTTGTAAGTGTTCCTACTTCGGGACTTGGGAGGTAAAAATAACCCAATGGAAGGACATTTACAGAGTTGTGACGAATCCTAAACGATCCGGTCTGGCTAAGAATAAGTCTGACCAATTCTGGTGAGCCAAAATTTACAATACCGCAGTCCCCCTGCATCCCCTTGTTTAGATGTCCCAACCAAGATACTCTACGAACCATCTTGAAATTGGCATATAAATGTTCTCCCAAAACAGTTTTAATACTCAAGAAATATAGGGCCTTATTTTTCAATGCTGACCAATGCTCTACCTCACCATCTGGAAGTTTGGGGACATTAGCCAATATAACAGTATAGGGACAGCCCTCCGGGGGTAAATGAAGGGTAACTTCCCTTGAAGAATTTTTAACATTTGGGAATAATCTCCCACTCGGGCCCTTCGGGGGAGACTTAACTGGGGGATTTACGGTTGGGGTAACTAGAGGTAGCCCCGAGGCTGTAGTGACTTTAGTACTAGTAGTCTTCGAACTTCCTAGGTCAGTAGGCTTTTTACCTACGGGAACAGGAATATTTATAATTGGTGCTAATGTTTTCTGAACCCCTTTGTCATGCTGACGGTCATTTCTAAAATGGTTTTCCATAGAATCCAGCCTGCGTTCTATCATCTCATGTTTCTTCATTACTGGACGAAGAAGGGCTCCGAATAACTCCTCAATATGCCCAATCAACTCGGGCATAGTTCCTTCAGTAGGACCATTTGGAAGAAGGGACTGTGTATCAGACCTGAGATCAGGCGCTGAACAAAACATTTGAGGAATAGAATTTTCTTGATTTTCACCCAGCCCGGTTACAGAATTTTTATTTTTGGCTAGCTTTGCTTGTTGGCGGCTACCTTTCGGGGGGCCATGAGCTTTTCTCTTCACTGGTTGATCTTTCTTTCTAGCCCCAGGAGGTAGTCGTGGCTGCCTGGTACGTGTAACTGGAGGGGAGGGTGGAAGGCTATGTGTAGATGAACCATCTGAATTTAGAATGTGCAAAACTGCCACACAATCATCCAAGGGGGACGGAGCCGGCACCTGTAAGGAATCAGAGTTTGGGCATATATTATCAGAGACATGTGGGGCCGCAACTAAATCAGGGTTATAATGTAAACTTTGTAACGGCTCCAGTGAGAGTCTCCTTTCAACTAGTGCTATCTCCTTATTAATTTCCACTTCAGCCCGTTTTAAAAATGCGTCCATTGTCCCAGCACCACCACCACCCCTCCGCAAAGTTTTGCTCATTATTGGTGATAATAACAGCCTTCCAGAACCAAAATAATTAATTGGTGAACCCTCCTACCCCAAGTTAATACAGACGAGCAGGACTCTTAAATTAACAAATATACCATCATATCAAGAATATCACACCGTTAGGGGGGTGATCCGTCCCGTCCTCCTCCGTCCCCGGATGGCCACAGACGGCCCGCCCTTTGCCCGGACTTAGCCCGGCGCAGACCGCGCGCGGGCCCGCGACGCGGGGGCTGTCCGGTATTTCAAGCGCCTCCGGGCGCATAGGTGGCATGGTGACTTCCGCCGCTGGGGATCCGCTATGGAGCCTGGGTCTTGTGGTCCTCTTCTCGGCGGCCTGCTCGGGTGGAGGGGAGCGGCAACGAGAGGAACAGCAGCGTAAGGAGCCCCCGAGTGTCAAGTAGCAGGGAAAGGTGAAGCAGTCAAGCCCCCACAGTCTAAAGAGTAAATGCGGTAACACCCGCTCCGCCGGGGCTGTCCGGTATTTCAAGCGCCTCCAGGCGCACAGGTGGCGTGGTGACTTCCGCCGCTGGGGAGCCGCAATGGAGCCTGGGTCTTGTGGTCCTCTTCTCGGCGGCCTGCTCGGGTGGAGGGGAGCGGCAGCGAGAGGACCAGCAGCGTAAGGAGCCCCCGAGTGTCAAGTAGCAGGGAAAGGTGAAGCAGTCAAGCCCCCACAGTCTAAAGAGTAAATGCGGTAACACCCGCTACGCCGGGGCTGTCCGGTATTTCAAGCGCCTCCGGGCGCACAGGTGGCGTGGTGACTTCCGCCGCTGGGGAGCCGCTATGGAGCCTGGGTCTTGTGGTCCTCTTCTCGGCGGCCAACTCGGGTGGAGGGGAGAGGCGGCGAGAGGACCAGCAGCGTAAGGAGGCCCTGAGTGTCAAGTAGCAGGGAAAGGTGAAGCAGTCAAGCCCCCACAGTCTAAAGAGTAAATGTGGTAACACCCGCTCCGCCGGGCTTGTCCGGTATTTCAAGCGCCTCCGGGCACACAGGTGGCATGGTGACTTCCGCCGCTGGGGAGCCGCTATGGAGCCTGGGTCTTGTGGTCCTCTTCTCGGCGGCCTGCTCGGGTGGAGGGGAGTGGCGGCGAGAGGACCAGCAGCGTAAGGAGCCCCGAGTGTCAAGTAGCAGGGAAGGGTGAAGC
This sequence comes from Lissotriton helveticus, assembly GCF_964261635.1. Taxonomy (NCBI): domain Eukaryota; kingdom Metazoa; phylum Chordata; class Amphibia; order Caudata; family Salamandridae; genus Lissotriton; species Lissotriton helveticus. The sequence goes on along the minus strand of NC_136067.1, from coordinate 1,304,208,859 downwards.
AGTCAAGCCCCCACAGTCTAAAGAGTAAATGTGGTTACTCTAAAAGGTAACAATTTCAGGCCTCTGCATAAATACGCTAAATCTTTAAGGGGATTGAATGGCACAACTTGCAGAAACCATGCCTAGTTACATGCTCTACAGAGATCTGACCCACAGTTTCTACACTAACAGTGTCAAATTCATCTTTCTCTGGGCAAGGTTTCAATGCTGATTTAGTAAATTGGCTTCTGAATGGAATCAAGGATTCAAAAGGGGTAATCAAGAAATAAATAGTTCTGGGAAAAAGTGGCTGTCTTTTGAGAGCCACATTCTATTATTTAGTGTTAAACATACTACAGCCCATAGAAGTGAGGGAATTCATGCTAAATGGAACTTTGCAGCTGACCTTGCCACAAAGGAAGCAGTTTATACATTTAAAGTAGCACTAGTACCCAGATCTTGATTAAAGACTGACGCAGACATTTTGGCAGTAATACAAGCAACAATTGAGGGTAAAAAGCCTACAGATGGTTTTCCCTATAAATACCTCTACCCTCTTAGTTCATATAACTCTCCAATTGCATCCATACCTGGAGTGGGAGATAGAGCAATACATAATGAGCTGGTTCGACTAGATCTAATTAAAGCAACTCATGAGGAGCTAGCATCAGCCCTTGAAGGCACGAATGCTACTGTAGCAATGCAACAACAGGGAAACTTATGGCTGCTTTTACTTAAACAAGCTAAAAACTATGTGCATTAATGTAAAAGATGTCAACAAATTAAATACTCCATTATTTGAAGAGCAGTTCAGACTCCCCTTGCTATCACCACTTGCCCATTTGATGTATTGTATCTCAATCATATTGGGCCAATTATATCAGCTAATCGAGATAAATGTATATTGATTGCGAATGATTCATGCTCCTGATTCCTATCAGTTTGTCCACAAACAAATGCTGATGTTCAAGTTGTCATAAAGGATTTGCAATGCTTAATAGCCCTGGGAGCAGTTCATAGCTTTCATTCAAATAATGGTCTTGCACTTGTCGCAATGGCATTCAAGGATGCAATGTCTGCTAGGGAAGTATGTCTGCATAACTCGCATCCCTTTCACACAGAAACAAGTGGGTTAGTATTGCATGCAAATGGTACGTATAAACAACCTTGCCCTCTACGTTGACTAAGTTCTGGTCTGCTTTGGCTACCTAATCTGTGCCGGGTCCAGAGAGCATTAAATACTTTTCCTAGAGGAGTATTAACTGGTTTTAGTCCACACAAGATACTCTTTAGAGTATCTATGTATGTGCCTGACCAAGCTAATCCTGGAAAGATGGTGGAGGAACAAAAGTTTGACCTGGACCTCTGTTTAACTGTTTTGCAGCGTTTCAAAAAGGTTGGAAACAATCTATCTAATTTGAAGCATTTCGACTCTGCCACAGGCAAAGAGAAATTCCTTAAAGCTGTTGACAAAGAAATAGTCTAAGCAGGTGAGCTAGTTCAAGAAAACATCCCCAATAAAAAAACACTTCGGCCACACTAGAGACCATACATTATAGTCCTTGGTCTAGAAGAGGTGCAAACTGTAATTTTGCCTCCTTTGCCTGATTCAAAGAAAAACAGATATGTGTCTATTGATCACTTTAAAAAGCATTATGTAGCCCATGTTGTTCATCAGAATGCCTCTGATACCAAGAAGTCTTCGGAGTACGGCCTTACAAACTCACGATAGAGTTACCCTTAGAATAGTACTGCAAAGATGATAGCTTGAGTCTCATTCTAGTGTCACTAAAACCTGCTTTGCCTGTAGATTTACACCATACACCACCTTTCATGGAGGAGCCTAATTCTGCAATTTCAGCAATTTCAACAGATTAAACTACAGCTGTGGTTTACTATGAACCACCGACGGAGCCAACACCAATTTAAATTATGCTTTTGCAAGAAATAACACTTTATGAAAATGACTTGGACAATGAAATACATGATTTGCCGACACAATCAACAAGCACTCAATGCCACCAATTGTTTTCTGCTTAATAATGGTTTTGTAATACGTATCTGGTACCACTGTGGTCTTCCTTCCGGATTGCTTCTGCTGTGCCTTTCCTTTTAATGTGGCTCATCATGCTTATTGTTGTTTGTTACTGAACGTAAATTACATGTCTGATAAAACTGTTCAGTTAACTTTGGTCCAAGAATTACAACTGCATTGTTCTTTTCACAGAGCATAACAGAAATGCTGTGAACATCACTGCATATTCTGTGCTGAATGGCATGGGTTAAAAAAAACAGTTCCTTACCAAATAATGGGAACGGCAGAGTTGTTTTAGAATCTCTATTTTCCAAAGTTTTCTATGGCTGATGGAATAATACCTGATTCTTTTTCAGGTGAATGGGACATTAAAATGATGAAAAGTATGTTGTTAAATGTAATGGCTAACACAACCATTGCCACAAGATCCTTACTTAGATGCCAATAATTATAAAGAAATGTAATGTTACCAACATTTTGGTCATCACTATATAGAGAGAATTGGTTATCCCCAACAGGTATACAATAACAAATCGTGGGAACACTGCCAGACATGGCCATTAAATATTCACCCACATTTCTTGAAGAAATGTCCTATTTCAACAGTGCTTACAGGACAAATCATTCAGCTTTTAATTATTCTCAAACACAGAGCGATAAGACATTTACCTCATTACAAATAGCAAAATCTACTCCTAAGTGTTTATTAAAAGCCTTGCTGTTGTCATGCCTGCCGGTCCGCCCTGTTAAGTACGGGGGCTATCGCAGAGGAGTTAAAAACTCCTCTCATTCCATGCTAGAAAGCTTCACATTCTATTGTTTCAAGTCTCTGTCTAGTAACTTCGGGTCACACACCTGCAGTCCTTCTGGTTCTTGGAGGGATCCTGGAGTTCCTCTCCTGATATCGTTGTGTCTCCTGCAAGCGGTGTCCTGGCTTCTCATCTCGGTCCTCAGGCAGGTTTGATGGGTGTTTGGTAGTTATGTTCTATTTGTGAGTTCAGATGTTGAGTTATTTTTTTAATTGTTATTTTTGTTAAATGTTCTTTTATAGATGTGTTGTTAAAACAAAGTTAAGCCAATATGTTACTGAACAGCTAGACTCAAACTTTGTGTTAAATATGTCTATATATCTGTTTTTCACTTTTTCATTTGTATTTGTGACTGCCGATGGTAATGCGACCTTCGGTGTTGCTGTGAAGATGGAAAATGCATTTTTGGTTTAGCCGATCTGACAAATGAATACAAAGGGGAAAGTTAAAATAGTATCCTACTCAATAGCTACACTGAAACTGTATGTAAAATATGTCTATATATGTGTTTTACACTTTGTTAAAAACACTAAGAGGCAGATTTACAACTCCCCTGCGCCACCTGTACGTCACTTTTTGTGACGTACTGGAGGTGCATTTCACTTCTCCATATTTACAAGGAGAGGAAAAGCCACCCTGCATGACTTTTCCTCTCCTTGTAAATATGGCCCCTTCACATGCAGCACGTTGCGTGGAAGGGGCATTCTATGTGTGTTGCTGTGGGTGTTCCCACACAACACCCATGGAATGAGACACATTTCCAGATTTACGAGCAATCATGAATCTGGTAATGCGTGTCAATGCTACGCCTCCCAGGGGAGGCATAGTGAGGCGCAACAAGGAGAAATGTTTCAATTTTCCTTGTTTTTTCCTCTTTCAATACGTGCTGCATTCTACAGCACACATTGAAAAAGGAAAATGCCTGTAGTGATTGTTTTTGTGCAGGATGGTGCTCCTTCCTGCACAAAAACAATCTCCCCATGACACAGGCATCCATGCACCATGCTGCAAGGATGCCTGCGCTGTCGCATGGCTGCAGTTTGTGCGCCAGCTCAGGGGAGAGCGCAGGAATGCAACATAATATAGTAAATATGTTGCATTCCTGTGCTTCGGGTGTGCCGCAGCGAGTCGCAGCCAAAGGACTTGCGGTGCAGTGCTGGGGCAATTCCTTGTAGATCTGCCTCCAGTATTTGCAGTCTGTCCTTGGCAAGGGCTCTCATAGAATCATATAGGCACTGCATGTGCAATCATCAAGGACTTCTTTTCCATTAGTCTGCAAACACACCTCCTGGCATAGTACTGGTTGAAGGATAAAGTCCCCTTGGTTGTTCAGGGTATTTGGGGGTCAACTATCCCTCCTGTTGCCTCCAGCAAGTCCCACACCGTCAGTTTGCTAAGAGATCTTTGGAGGACATGCCCCCTTTCTGTACCATTCTGAAAACATGTCTCCTGGCACACAACTGGGTGGGAAATAAAGTTCTTTTGGATGCTTAAGGACCTTGGAGACCAAGAAACACTCCTGATACTTTCTGTAAGTCCTACAAAGCAGGATTCCTAAAAGCTGGTCAGAGACCTAGCCATCATCAGTCATCAGTGATGTCATCAGTGATATCCCTGACCATGTCATGAATTATGTAATATGTGAGGTCATAAGCAATGCAGTGCAGGGGCCTCGCATTATAGTTATCTCAGCTAACTATAACTGCTGAATTTCTCTGGTTTTATACAAGTGAAATATCAGCCTAACTATAACGTCCCTGTAATCGTTGGTTTTTTGTGAATATTTTAGGGTTTTTAAATTATATTTCCTAACTATAACAGCACTGACCTCTATTTTTTCAGTGAATATATATATTTCTTTGGGTTAGAAATAGTATCACTCATTAGTAGTGCAGAAAACATACTTATTTTAACTTTCGTAGTACCTTGGTACCTATGTTTAACACTCATAAACTTTTATTAAATACTCACACTCACTGTATGATGTCATCAGTGATATCACTGACCATGTCATGAGTGATGTAATAATTGAGATCATAAGAAATGGATGTATGCTATAGTTAGTTCAGGTAACTGTAATTGCTGAATTTCTATGGTTTTGTATGACTGAACTCTGAGCCTCACTATAACATCCCTGTAATCTTTGTTTTTCAGTGAACTTCTGTGGTTTTTATAATTCTATTTCCTAACTTTAACATCCCTGGCCCCTTTGTTTTTTTCAGTGATTTTCTAATGTTTTTTAAATTCTATTCCCTAACTATAACTTTCCTGTAGCCTTTGTTATTTTTAGTGAATTTCTAAGGTTTTTATAATTCTATTTCATAACTATAACATACCTGTAACCTTTGTTTTTTCTGTGAATTTCTGAGGTTTTTACATTCTATTCCCTAACTATAACGTCCATGTAACCTTTGTTTTTTCAATAAATGTCTAAGGTTTTTATAATTCTATTTCCTAACTATAATGTATCTGTATCCTTTGTATTTTTCTGTGAATTTCTAATGCTTTTAAATTCTATTTACTAACTATAACGTCTCTGTACCCTTTGTTTTTTTTAAGTGAATTGTTAATGTTTTAATAATATTTCCTAACTATAACATGCTTGTAACCTTTGTTTTTTTTAATGATTTTCCGATATTTTCTTGATGGTATGCCGGAAGTATAACTTTGTTATAACATTTGTTTTAAAGGTAATTTTTTAAGGATTTAAATCTTTAATCGTTTCTGTGAGTGTGTTAGTATTTGTTTTAGTTATTGAGAAACCTTGAATTCCACCTGTTCCTGTAACAAAGGAGTACACATTTAATTTGTGGAGAGAGTTTTACAATGATAGCTATCATCTTAGCAAAAGATTGAGTATTGTGAGGTGTGTATGATGATATGTTGAATAAACCTAAACTCTTATTTCTTTGTTAAAAAATCAAGAATTGCGTGCTGAACAGTCGTGCAGGGTACTTCAATCTGATATAGATTTAGCACTGTAAAATACCTATATAGACTCCTTAAATGTGCAGTTTAAGGGAGGTGGTTTTCTAATGAAGTCTTAAAATTAATAAGACTATAGAGGTAAAATATTCTTTTTAATGTTTTTAGTAGTTTTGTGGAGCTGCTACTCCAACAAGCACCATTCCATTTGTTTTTTTGGGCTACACAATGGGGTTGGGCCCCACCATTATTTTAACAGTGTAAAATACAAATACAGACTTCTTAATGTTCAATTTATGGCAAGTGGTTTAGTAAGAAAACATAAAATTATACAGTATAACCATACTAAAGGAGTTTTACTAGTTTTTACAAAGCCACAGCACTGTCACGTACCCTGCTGGCACGTAATTCCAAAACCATACTGAGGACGTAATTCTGGTAGGTTTTTTAGCAGTATTAAATATGTAAGTTAGGAAAGTGAAGAGAGGATGTGGCCTAACGGCTAGAGTGGTTGACCTCAAAGATAGGGAATCCTGTGATCCTGGGAAAAATCCCTTAATCTCCCTGTGCCTAACAAATTAAATGTGTCCGTCTGTAACACAAATGGTGCTCATGTAAAGTGCTCTGATACCTTTGGGTCAAGTTCACACTATATAAACCTCTGAAAAAATGCAATAATAAGTATACAATTCGAATGTCTTTTTTACAATAGGAGGATTATTAAAAGAATGAAACAACTATTTAAATTATTGAGAAATCGTAGTTTGAAGGTGATTTTAACACATTTTGTGGATTCATAACATAAACGGGACATGGTCACGATCCCATGCAATATAGAAAGAAAGCATCTGATTGGTTAAAGAGCTTTCTTTCCTGAAATAAGGAATATCCCACCCATTTTCTTCTTCTTTTAAGTGTGTCTTTTGAGCTTGACTTCTTTTATATTGTGCCAAGCAACTTTAGGTTTTTCTTGGTATTTTCATTTTGTACTTTCAACCTGAAGATGGCATCCGGAGGTGGAAAAAGCCACAAAGAGATGGAAAGTCTTTAAGAACATAAAAAGTCAGTGAGGACAAGAAAATAGAGTATTGTGTGGGCCTTCTTTACAGTCCCTGAATGTGGAAAGTTGGTGATTGCAAGGAAGGTTACTTGCTCTCTGTGCAAGAAAGTTCTATCTAGAGGGTCAGAGTGAAAATATTCTTGTGGGAAATCTACAATGTTCAAATGCCTTCAGACAATGCACTCAACCCGTTTTGTACAAGAACAGAGGGAAAGAGAGACAAGAGGGCAAACTGCTTGGCAAGATTCAGTACAGCCAAGCACTTCATCTGAACAAGTGCTCACTTCTAAGCAGCCCCAGACATTTCCTGAGTTGGCCAATGCTGGTTTGCCTTGCCGCAAATGCTGAAGTATTTTGTGCAATGGAGAACAATCTATTTCAGCCATAATACAGCTTATCAACACTGAAAAGTGTTAGGTTTATTTTGAGTTCCTGCTGCAAGTCTCCTGTTGTACTGCAAGGCAGCATGATTTATAGCTTTTTTTGTGAAAGTTTGTTTAAAAAACATTCCGAAAAAACACAAAAGTGTTGGATAATGCAAAAACCCAAACCAGTTCACAAAAAACATTTCTTCTAGAGCCAACTAGTCTGGTTTAAGAAATAACAAATATTTTTATATGTATATTTGTAGTAGCGTGAATACATGAATATGCGTTGATGTATAAGTTAGTGTACACATAATTGACAATGTATATTAGTAACTGCATTGGTGATTGAAAGTGTGTTTGTACGGATATGTAACAGAGTCCATGTATTGTTGTATGGGTGAATGACTGACTGAGAGTAACTGATTGAGAGGGTACATGAGTATCTGTATGGTTAGTGAATGGGTGTTTAATTCATATATGAGTGAATGATTGAGTTTTTCAATGGTTGTAAAGGTAAATACTAGAGTGTGTGAGTAAGTGCCTGAGTGAATAAGTATGAATAATTCAATGGGTGAGTGAGTGGCTGTGTATGTGATTGTGTGAGACAGTGAGTGGGTACATGTGTGGTTAAATAGGTGAGTTTGAGAGTGTGTAATTGGTGCATGGGAAAATAAGTGAGTATATGAGTAACTGAATGAGTGAGGGAAAGAGTGCATGCATAACTGTATGGGTGACTAAAAAGGTGTGTGAGTGGCTGTATAGTTGAGTAATTGGATGCATGCATAAGTTGTTAAATGGGTGAGTGAGAGGGTACATGAGTGCTTTTTTATATAGGTGACTGAGCGTGAGAGTAACTGAACAACTGTGTGAAAGGGTACATAAATAATTGTATTGGTAAGTAAGAGAATGGAGCAACTTGGTGTAAGCGTGAGCACGTGGGTGTGTGAGTAACTAAATGTGTGAGTGAGTGGCAGTATGAGTGGCTGTATGAGTGAATGGGTATGTTACTGGTTGTATGTGTATGATTGCTCTGTGAGTAACTGAATGTGTGAGTGATTGCGTGAGTGAATGTATGGGTGATAAAGTGGTTGTATCAGAAGCTGTATAGATGAGTGAGTGACTGAGTGAGTATATGAGCGGCTGCATGGGTAGGTGTATTGGTGCCATTATGGGTGGTTAACTGTGTATGTTATGTGTGATCATGTGTGAGTGGGTGTTTGAAGTGCTAGTTGTCTAAATGCTTGATTTGTTAGTGTTAGTGACTTAATAAATATCTGTATTAGTGTTCCAGCACCTATTTGGGTGTATTTTTGCATATATAATAAAGTAAGTTGCTATATGACTATGTTTGTTACTATCACCTTGGCTCTTGAAATATGTATGTAAAGAGTAGCATGCATTGGTTACTACTTGTGTTAGTGTGTAAGGTGGTATGCACATGTGTGTTCTGTATTGTCTGTAGTATCCATACCAACACATTATGTATCTCTATATTTGAGTGAATGCCTAAGAGCTATTCAGTGTGTGTTTCTGGGTATATTAGTGGCTCCATCCTTTTGCAGACAGATATATGAGTTGCAATGTGATTGTCTGACTTGATGTATAACTGGGTATTTGGTTCAGTAAGTGCAGTTGTCATTTAGCAAAACTTTAAAGTATGTGTATAAGCTTTGAAGACGTAGCTCACTGCTTATGGCCTACCTACTATCTACTGTATGAGTCAGTTATATGTAATAGAAGAAGACTTTAGGATTCGTAAACCACTCTCAAAATTCAGTTTGGTCTATTGGTAAACTTGTAGACACAGGTTCTGAAATACGATGTCTGACATATGGTGCAAGGACTGTCTAACTGCAGTTGTCAGTGACTCAATTTTAAAAGTTTGTGGCTTCAGTTTTGAGCCCATAGCTGACTACCTATTTCCTACCTAATGCTAATCTTAGGGGTGAGTGATATATAATAGGAGAAAGGTTTAGGGCTTGAGAAGTATTGTTAAAAATCAACTTGGCCTATTGCTAAAGCTACATACACAGATTTTGCAGTTGTAGGCATGATATGTTTGAAGTGCCAGTTGTTTATATGGTTGCTTTGTCCCTTTTAGTGACTCAGTAGATATGTGAATGAGTGCTTTAGTCCCTATTTGGGTGTGACTTTGGATATTTAAGGAAATATTTTGCTATTTGAGTACATCTGTTAATATCTTTATGTCTCTACATGTGTATCTAAGCGGCTTCATAGTTTGCTTATTGGCTGGGTTAATGAATATTGGGGTATGCAAATGTGAATGCAGAATTGACTCCAGTAGGTTAAGGTACATAAGATGTATCTCTACAGCTAAATTAATGTTTTGGGGTATTGTGAGAGTGTGACTGGGGGTATTAGTGGCTCCATCCTTTTGCAGATATGTATGTGAGTTGCAATGTGTGTGTCATGCTGGATGTATAACTGGGTATAGGAGTCTGTAAGTGCAGTTCTCAGTGACTGAAATAGAATATGAAACTATTGGGCATATTTACAATAGAAGTGACGGAGCGCGGTGTTACCCTTCTTGGCTTAACGCTGTACTACACCACTTCTGAAATGCAGGGCTGTACCATATTTACAACAATATGGTCCAGCCTTGCATTTGCCCCTCCACTGGTGCTACATTTAGCTGCCTAACACCAACACAGGAACCCTTGCACCATAGTGCAAATGTGTCTGTGTTGCTGGGAAAGATTGGCTAGGAAGATGTCCCTTCCTGTACTGAAACAATCTTTAAATGGTGTTTTGTAACTTCTATGTGTGCTGCTTAATGCAGCAAACATAGAAGTTGCAAAACATCATTATTCTATGGTTGTTTATGCACAGGAAGGGACACCTCCCTGCACACAAACAATCAATGGCGTTTTGCTGTTTCCATGTGTGCACAATGCAACACACATGGAAACAACAAAAACGAGGAGAAATTAAACAATTCTCCTTGTTGCGCCATGATGGGACCAGGGTTTCCCTGGATTTAATTTTGGCTCTGTCCCATATTTATGCGGTACAAAAGGGGTGGTGATGGACGGAGCATCTGAACCAATCAAACACTCACACCCAGTCAAGACTGACTGAAGACAGCTGAAATGCCAGAAACCGGTCCTAGGAAGCTTGTTTCTGGTCCAGGGAAGGCATGGCTTGGCAGTTCGGGCTGGACTGTTCCCATGAGGCACAGGGTCAGACTGATTTGCATATGGCCATGTCTGAACCGGGGTGGCAGAGTGGGCTAAAGAACGTGATGGATTAAACCCAGATCTCTTGACTGGGTGTGAGAGTTTGATTGGTTCAGATGCTCCGTCCATCACCAACCCCTTTTGTACCGCTTTGTTCGCCATAAGATGGCAGGGTATGCTCAGACGTGAGTCCCTTGCTCACTTTGCCACTGAATTCAAGCAAGCCTGGCTGAAGACGGCTGAAATGCCAGAAACCGGTCCAAGGAAGCTTGTTTCCGGTCCAGGGAAGGCATGGATTGACAGTTCGGGCTGGACTGTTTCCATGAGTCACAGGGTCAGACTGATTTGCATATGGCCATGTCTGAACTGGGGTGGCAGAGTGGGCTAAAGAACGGTGATGGATTAAACCCAGATCTCTTGACTGGGTGTGAGTGTTTGATTGGTTCTGATGCTCCGTCCATCACCACCCCCTTTTGTACCGCTTTGTTCGCCATAAGTTGGCAGGGTATGCTCAGACGTGAGTCCCTTGCTTACTTTGCCACTGGATTCAAGCAAGCCTGGCTGAAGACGGCTGAAATGCCAGAAACCGGTCCTAGGAAGCTTGTTTCTTGTCCAGGGAAGGCATGGCTTGGCAGTTCGGGCTGGACTGTTCCCATAAGGCACAGGGTCAGACTGATTTGCATATGGTCATGTCTGAACTGGGGTGGCAGAGTGGGCTAAAGAACGGTGATGGATTAAACCCAGATCTCTTGACTGGGTGTGAGTGTTTGATTGGTTCAGATGCTCCATCCATCACCACCCCCTTTTGTACCGCTTTGTTTGCCATACCTTGGCAGGGTATGCTCAGACGTGAGTCCCTTGCTCACTTTGCCACTGGATTCAATCAAGACTGGCTGACGACGGCTGAAATGCCAGAAACCGGTCCTAGGAAGCTTGTTCCCGGTCCAGGGAAGGCATGGCTTGGCAGTTCGGGCTGGACTGTTCCCATGAGGCACAGGGTCAGAGCTGATTTGCATATAGCCAGTGTCTAACCCAGGGTGGTGTGCATATGGCCATGTCTGAACTGGGGTGGCAGAGTGGGCTAAAGAACGGTGATGGATTAAACCCAGATCTCTTGACTGGGTGTGAGTGTTTGATTGGTTCAGATGCTCCGTCCATCACCACCCCCTTTTGTACCGCTTTGTTTCCCATATTTATGGCATCCTTTTAAATATGGGGCTGCAACAAAATCAATCGGTGTTGCGGTCGAATGCCCACCCCAACACCCATGTCCCTCCCATTTAATGTTTAGTATATCGTGAAAGGGTGCCTTATTTACAAGGCTACTAACAGCAGAGGGTATTGGCTCTAATTCAGTAAGGTTGAGCCCAATAATAAAAAATAACCACAAAATGCCTTTACTGATATTCTTCTAGTCACTTATTTGTAAGGATAACACCTGGAATAACTCAATGACAAAACATATAACATGTAACAATTAATAAAACATTTTTAGACACAGACAAAGACCAGTTATCACCCAAACGAGTGCTATGTAAAGGAAAGCAACTCCTACTTATGCTGAAGCATAGAATTATTTGAAAGAGTTTATGAGATTTGTTTGCCATGCTCGGACCAATGGGGGTTTGTTGTAAATGGTGTACCGTATGATTTATTGGCCTAAATTTGAGGCTTTAAAAAATTCAACTAAAAGGATCTTGTTGTCTTGTTGTCACAATTAAGTGTTCTCTATGTTCTTTGCCATTAATTGTTACATTTTATATGTTTTGTCTGAGTTATTTATAAGATTTGGTATACATTTGTGATCAGAAAATATATGTTTATAAATGGTGGGTGTGGATTGTAAATAATGTGATGTTTGTAAACGTACAAGGCAGCAAACACAGGTTCTCCAGAAGCAGGCATGAGAGATGCTTAAGCATCACTTGTCTATATCGTTGATTTGCTAGTATTAGTGACTTAGTAGATATCTGAATGTGTTTGGGTGTTTTTGTGGATCTGAATAAGTAAGTGAAAGTGTATGTGAGTACATTATTAGTAAGTAAATGGGTGTATTAATGACTATTCCTGTAAAAAAGTGATAGTATGGTACACTGTATGATACACTGTATGAATAAAGTAGTGGGCATGTGAGTGCTTGTGAGAATAACCTTTTGAATGAGATGTTGTGTGAGTAACTGTAATTCTACAATTCATACTAAACCATTTACTTGCTAAATATATGAAAGTTATAAAAAGCTACCACCGGATCACTTTATGAATAAAAACTCTCTTCATGGATATCTCCAATGAATACATTTGATATAGAAAGCATATTTTTTAGATTCTTCTAATGTTGAACTCTAACCACTATTAAAAACAAACGGATAGACACAAATATTATGTGATCTTGAAATTGACAGCATTATAATAATACATGTTTCTTATACTAAAATACTGCATTACAATATTATTAAAATATAACAAATGTATAGATTATAAAAAATAATACATAACTCCACAGCACATCATTGTAAATATGTGTTACTATGCTTTTCACTCACTACAATTTGATAATCAGTTGTTTTACCCTCACTTACTCTTCTAATAAAAACAAATGCATCTCAATTTTTTTCCGATTAATATTATATCTGGTACAGTACTACAAATAAAATACCACAGTTGAATTTTCAAGATGCTTTTCAAAATATCATCACTAGTTGGTCGACTGATGTCTGAACAACTGATGATCCATACTTACAAAATCCAATACATTTCTTTTTTTGTTGAAATATTACATAGAACATTGGTGGAAGGAAGAAAACATAACAATTTCATATTCCAAGGAAATTTTTATTTTTAATTGAAAGTTGCTATAATTCCCTTCTGTTCTTCCAGTTTTAAAGTCTAGTTAGACAGTTGTATATATACATATTTGTAGAAGATAAAAGGACTGTTGTTTTTTTTTTTTTTTTCATTTATTTATTTTTTTCCCTCACTTTCAAACACATCATATAAAGATACAGTGATAGACATTGAGTCAATGGATACAATAGATCATTCCCAAAGAGAGTTAAAGCAATCAAAAACAAACTTCAAAAATATTGACAACTCATACTCTGCAGTGACCAATGAGTACTCATATAACCAAGTTAAAAAACAAAAATTACAAATATACTTCAAATGGTTATCCCATTTAGGAGTTCATATGTGTTACAAATAAGTCCCATATCTTCAGCCCTAATTTCTGCTTCCTTGCCCCCTTAACAGAGTATAAACTAAATTCCAAACTAGCTAATCTGTAAATTTTCTCTTTCCACACTTCGAACCTGGGTGGTTCGGGACTTCACCAATCCTCTGCTATACACAAACGGGCCACAGTCATTGCAACAAATAAAAACAATCGATGTTTGTACATAATACCCCATTTTGAAACTATTCGCCCTATCCCTAGAAGCATCAGGGCAGAAGAAATCTGAAATGAATCCCCTAAGATAATAGATAGAAAACGTTCGATATTGCGTAGAAACAAATTCAATTTTACACAACTGAAAAAAATATGTTCTATGTCAGCATTTTCTGCCCACAACGGAAGCATTTACCGTTATACCGATTACCCCACTTTTTCATTCGTGCTGGTGTGTAATAAAGTCTAAATAAAGTTTTAAAAAATGGTACTTTTAAGTTCGCTGACATAAGAACTTCTTTAGATCTGATAATTGCATCTTCATGTGATATATCCCGTTCATTCTCTCCCAATATCAATGCCCATTGTGTAGTAACTTTTTCCAGATCGTCATTTTGACTTAAACTTAGGATTTTATACAACACTCCGATTTTACTCTGTGCCCTTATAGGTTCTATTAACGGATAACTAACCAATTTTAGTTCACGTTTAAACAGAAAATCACGAACTTGTAAAAACTTAAAAAACTGTGAATGTGATAGGCTGTGAACCATTACTAGATCCTGAAACTGTTTCATATTTCCCATTTGATCATACAAATCTCCTAATAAGCCTATTCCCTTTTCTTGCCAAACCTTCACAGTCATATCAGCAAATATAGATGGTAATACATTAGTCGCATTCAAAGGAGTGTAATAAGAAAGATTTCCTAAATTACTTAATTTACGGACTTTCTTCCACATTTTAATTGCTGCAGCTACAGTCTTGAACCTAGTTCTCTTAAAATAGCTCCATTCTACTTCCTGAAATAGGCTACGATTGGCTTCACTTCCTAAAACTAGGTGAAAAATGGAGCTAGTCCACAATGTTGTTGATATTGTTAGATTACCCTCGTTCACTCCACAAAGTAAGGGAGCCATTTTTTGCAGGAAGCAGACATAATAATACAATAGGAAATCAGGAATTGCTAAGCCTCCCCTAGTGCTAGGTAGTGTCATAAATTGCATAGCTCTTCGTGGCTTCCCAGGAGCCCACAAAAACTGTAGGGCAGATTTACAATGAATGGCGCATCCCCAGGGATGCGCCAGTTATTGTGCGCCATACTGCAGCCTCCATGGATACGCCGCATTTATAATGCGGTACAAAAGGGGGAGGTGATGGACGGAGCATCAGAACCAATCAAACACTCACACCCAGTCAAAAGATCTGGGTTTGATCCATCACCGTTCTTTAGCCCACTCTGCCACCCCAGTTCAGACATGGCTATATGCAAATCAGTCTGACCCTGTGCCTCATGGGAACAGTCCAGCCCGAACTGCCAAGCCATGCCTTCCCTGGACCGGAAACAAGCTTACGAGGACCGGTTTCTGGCATTCCAGCCGTCTTCAGCCCGGCTTGCTTGAATCCAGTGACAAAGTGAGCAAGGGACTCACGTCTGAGCATACCCTGCCACACTTATGGCGGCCAAAAGCGGTACAAAAGGGGGTGGTGATGGACGGAGCATCAGAACCAATCTAACACTCACACCCAGTCAAAAGATCTGGGTTTGATCCATCACCGTTCTTTAGCCCACTCTGCCACCCCAGTTCAGACATGGCTATATGCAAATCAGTCTGACCCTGTGCCTCATGGGAACAGTCCAGCCCGAACTGCCAAGCCATGCCTTCCCTGGACCGGAAACAAGCTTCCGTAGACCGGTTTCTGGCATTCCAGCCGTCTTCAGCGCGGCTTGCTTGAATCCAGTGACAAAGTGAGCAAGGGACCCACGTCTGAGCATACCCTGCCACACTTATGGCGGCCAAAAGCGGTACAAAAGGGGGTGGTGATGGACGGAGCATCAGAACCAATCAAACACTCACACCCAGTCAAAAGATCTGGGTTTGATCCATCACCGTACTTTAGCCCACTCTGCCACCCCAGTTCAGACATGGCTATATGCAAATCAGTCTGACCCTGTGCCTCATGGGAACAGTCCAGCCCGAACTGCCAAGCCATGCCTTCCCTGGACCGGACGTGAGTCCCAGGCTCTCCACACCACTGGAGTCAAGCTATCCAGGCTGATGAAGGCTGATAGCCAGAAACCGGTCCTTGGATGCTTGATTCCGGTCTGGGAAAGACATGGCTTGGTAGTTCGGACTGGACTGTTCCCATGAGGCACAGGGTCAGAGCTGATTTGCATATAGCCAGTGTCTAACCCAGGGTGGTGTGGAGTGCAAAAAACGATGGATTTAGGCCCAGATCCTTGTACTGGGGTGAATGTATGACATTGTTCTACATTCTGTCCATCAACTGTGTTTTTTGCAATTTTCACCCCGAGTGGGCTGGGTATGCTCAGACGTGAGTCCCAGGCTCTCCACACCACTGGAGTCAAGCTATCCAGGCTGATGAAGGCTGATTGCCAGAAACCGGTCCTTGGATGCTTGATTCCGGTCTGGGAAAGACATGGCTTGGTAGTTCGGACTGGACTGTTCCCATGAGGCACAGGGTCAGAGCTGATTTGCATATAGCCAGTGTCTAACCCAGGGTGGTGTGGAGTGCAAAAAAACGATGGATTTAGGCCCAGATCCTTGTACTGGGGTGAATGTATGACATTGTTCTACATTCTGTCCATCAACTGTGTTTTTTGCAATTTTCACCCCCATTGGGCTGGGTATGCTCAGACGTGAGTCCCAGGCTCTCCACACCACTGGAGTCAAGCTATCCAGGCTGATGAAGGCTGATAGCCGGAAACCGGTCCCTGGATGCTTTGTTCCGGTCTGGGAAAGACATGGCTTGGTAGTTCGGACTGAACTGTTCCCATGAGGCACAGGGTCAGACCTGATTTGCATATAGCCAGTGTCTAACCCAGGGTGGTGTGGAGTGCAAAACAACAATGGATTTAGGCCCAGATCCTTGTACTGGGGTGAATGTATGACATTGTTCTACATTCTGTCCATCAACTGTGTGATTTTTGCAATTTTCACCCCGAGTGGGCTGGGTATGCTCAGACGTGAGTCTCAGGCTCTCCACACCACTGGAGTCAAGCTATTCAGGCTGATGAAGGCTGATAGCCAGAAACCGGTCCTTGGATGCTTGATTCCGGTCTGGGAAAGACATGGCTTGGTAGTTCGGACTGGACTGTTCCCATGAGGCACAGGGTCATAACTGATTTGCATATAGCCAGTGTCTAACCCAGGGTGGTGTGGAGTGCAAAAAAACGATGTATTTAGGCCCAGATCCTTGTACTGGGGTGAATGTATGACATTGTTCTTCATTCTGTCCATCAACTGTGTTTTTTGCAATTTTCACCCCGAGTGGGCTGGGTATGCTCAGACGTGATTCCCAGGCTCTCCACACCACTGGAGTCAAGCTATCCAGGCTGATGAAGGCTGATAGCCAGAAACCGGTCCTTGAATGCTTGATTCCGGTCTGGGAAAGACATGGCTTGGTAGTTCGGACTGGACTGTTCCCATGAGGTACAGGGTCAGAGCTGATTTGCATATAGCCAGTGTCTAACCCAGGGTGGTGTGGAGTGCAAAAAAACGATGGATTTAGGCCCAGATCCTTGTACTGGGGTGAATGTATGACATTGTTCTACAATCTGTCCATCAACTGTGTGATTTTTGCAATTTTCACCCTGAGTGGGCTGGGTATGCTCAGACGTGAGTCCCAGGCTCTCCACACCACTGGAGTCAAGCTATCCAGGCTGATGAAGGCTGATAGCCAGAAACCGGTCCTTGGATGTTTGATTCCGGTCTGGGAAAGACATGGCTTGGTAGTTCGGACTGGACTGTTCCCATGAGGCACAGGGTCAGAGCTGATTTGCATATAGCCAGTGTCTAACCCAGGGTGGTGTGGGGTGCAAAAAAACGATGGATTTAGGCCCAGATCCTTGTACTGGGGTGAATGTATGACATTGTTCTACATTCTGTCCATCAGCTGTGTTTTTTGCATTTATAATGCGGCGCACCATGGCTCAAAAACGGCACAGATGCGTGACGCATCTGTGCTGTAAAAGTGGCGCATTGCTGGAGTTGCGTCGCAAGCGCGACGCAGCTCCAGCAATGCTCTGGGGGGCCCTATTCTGCCAATGCTACGTCAAGCCTTACGCCTGCTTAAAGCAGGCGCAGGGTTTTGACACAGCATTGACCTAAAAGTGACTGAGTGAAATCTTGTAGATTTCACTCAGCCACTTTTAGGAGGCGTTCCTGCGCCGGAACGCCTGCTTATGGCGCAGGATGTCACGTTGTAAATACCCCGCACCATGGCGCAGGATTTGCGCCACAGCTGCATCACAAAAGTGACGCAACGGTGGCGTAAAATTGGCGCGAGGGGCTTGTAAATATGCCCCCTAGAGCATAAAGCCTGCAATTTCTGTAGTTGAAATACCGTAATTTCTAGTGGCATTGCTCTAAAGAGATATAATACTCTCAGCAGTATGTTCATTTTTAAGATATTTGCCCGGCCAATCAGAGTAAAATGTAGCCTCCCCCACCTCTCCAGAGAGTCTGCGATATTACTATACAGAGACCCCCAGTTTGCCTCCACAACCGCAGCCATGGATGCCCGGATCTTAACTCCCAAATATATTGCTTCCACCACTACTCTTGAGTCGTCTATTTCCACAGTATCAGTGCATACAATCTGCGTTTTCGTGGCATTAAGCTTATATCCAGACATTCGACCAAATTTACCAGCTTGCCGTTCAATCTCAGAAATTGCAGAGGCCGGGTCTTCCAATGTTATTGCAATATCATCCGCATATGCGAATACTGTGTTGGGAATACTGCGAACCATAAAAGGTATAATACATCGACTACTAGAAAGCATTACAATAAATGGGTTAATGTATAGCGCAAAGAGTAGGGGAGAGTAGGGACAACCCTGTCTTGTGCCTCTGGTGATCTGCACTACTTCTGAGGTTGCTCCCATTGATGCTAATCTTGCTGTAGGTGATTCATACAGAGCCTGTAATGCTATCATAAACTTTTGACGGAAGCCCATACTCTCCATTCATGACCATAAATAATGCCATTCCACGCGGTCAAACGCTTTTTCTGCATCTAGCGGAATCAGCCCCAATTTGTGTTTCTCCACCTCCGCTATATCAAACAAAATGATAACTTTATTGATATGGGTCACCGTGCCCCGACCGGGTATGAAGCCATGTTGATCTTGGGAAACTAAGGAAGCTATGACTTTAGATAGACGATTAGCTAAAATTTTGGAATATATCTTTCCATCGCAATTTAAAAGGGAGATAGGCCGGTATGAGCCAGGGAGTTCTACCTTTTTGCCTTTTTTGCTAAACACTACAATTGTAGCTTCATTCCATGTCTTTGGTGCTGACCCACTGTGAGCTGCCCTGAACGTGGCCAACATTATTTCTTTTAAATCCTCAAAAAAAACTTTATAAATCTCGCCCTGTAACTGGTCAGGGCCAGCTGCCTTACCCATTGCCAATGTTTTGACTGCATATGTTAGCTCCTCAAGCGTTATCGGGCCATCCAACATATCCGCAGCTGCAGCATCTAATTTGGAAAGCTCCCAAATAGATTTAGATTTAATACCGTCCTCCCGCCTTGCTCAGTAGTATACAAATTCGAGTAGAATTGATGGAAAATGTCCAAGATCTCTTTTGGATCCGACCTAGAGACCCCTGTATTATCTTTTATTGCAGTGATATTCCGACTGGCTTCGTTCATGCGCAATTTAAGAACCAAAGATCTGCCAACTGATTCACAAAATTCATGACAAATTTTCCTGTGTGTTAAATACCTTCTCGCACTCTCACTGTCCCAAATTCCCAGAATGTTTGCCCTTGTTCTAGCGACCTCGTCCTCCAGCGAATCTATATTGCCCTGAGTAGCAATACCCAGAGTCAGCTTCTCCTCGGCTCTTTGCAGCTCAAGATAATACTTCTCCATCTCAGATTGTAATTTTTTTTGTTGAGCTAACCCGAAACTTAACACCTCCCCCTAAAACAGGCTTTAAATGTGTCCCACACTATACTGATGTTGGCAGAGTCTCTGTTGTTATCAAAGAATTCCTTTAACCACCCTGACATATACTCTATAAAATTATCATTGAGACACAGCTTCCGGTCAAAGGAAAATCTTTTAACAGTACCCATTGACCCCCACCCAGTAAATGTTAAAACAATGGCTGAATGATCTGATGAAATTTTAGGATAAATTTGCATTTTAGCTTTAGCTAAGTCCGTGATGCTCATAAAAAAGTAATACAACCTCACTTTCTTCTTGAGTGGGTGGGAATAAAAAGTAAAACCTGGGTCTGTGGGAAATAAATTACTCCAAACATCTGCCAGACCATAGTCCTTTAGGATGTTAAAGAGTGCTCTACACACCTGTGGTTTCCGACCTTTATACTTTTTTACCCCGCCAACAATATCTTGAACAGTTAAGTTAATGTTCATATCCCCACAAATGATTAAGGAAGTGGGCCAGGTTGCAAGTTCCATATGGAGCTCCTCCAAAATTTCTGGTTCATCTAAATTAGACCCATAAATGTTACATAACGTAAAGGTCCTGAGTCGCGCTGCGCATTCCACTTTTGCCCATCGGCCCATTTTATCTGTTAGTTTCCGCTTAACATTAAACATATCTTTTTTAGCCAAAATGGCGACTCCCCGCGTTATTCCTGCTTGTTGTGAGAAGGTCAAAACGGAGAAGCCCAACTCTGCCAGCAGGTGATGCTTAGTCCATGGCAAATTGGTTTCTTGAACACAAACAACATCCGGTAACACATACCATAACTCCGCAGCTACCCTCCTCCTTTTATTAAAGTTATTTAACCCAGACACATTTAATGAACAAATTTGAATATCCCTAACCGCCATATTTCCCTGATAAATCTTTCATATGGTATTTGTGACACACGAACCATACCTTAATCAGGAATGAACCTTATTTACTAAAACATTTAAAGCACTTTATTAACTCTCTTTTTGTTAGGCTGTTTTTCTCAATTGAAAGTGTGGATTTTTTCACCCCTTTTTCCCCACCACCTACACCCTTACCTCCCTTACCCACGCGCCCCCCACCCCCAGTACCCCCCCTCCCTTCCCAATAACGAGGCATTGGGACTTATAGTCCTGCAGATGCCAACTGGCTGCTCCTTCTCCCACCCACAAGCCGTCTGAAACCAAAAGAAGCCTAAAGATTTTCCTCTCTAAAAGTAGGAGATAACATGTGCGAAGCAACAGAAAAAAAGAAATTATGAGCGGCTCTTGATTATCTTAATTTCACCCATGAGACAAAACAGTAGCGAAGCAGAGCAAAAAAAAATGCACACTACAAGTCAAAGATGACAACAAACTTGTCTGCAAAGATGAAGACTGGATGCTACAGAAATAGTGCAGTCCACACAAAATTCCAGTCCATCACTTTGTTGCTAATGGCCAGTAAATTCCTAGAATCTACATACTATTCAAGAATTCCTTGGCCAGTCCGACATTAGTGAAGAATTGTGTACGTTCCTTGACTATAATCTTCCTTTTTTGCCGGATTAAGAAGATACAATTGTGCTCCTTTGGCTTGGAGCGGTGTAATTAGTTGGCGAAGTTGCCAACGACTTTCCATAGTGTACTTACAAAAATGCGGGGTAACAAAGAACTCAAAGCCTGGGCAACTCTCCACTTGTCAGGTCTGGCAAGTCCAAAAACAACCTCCCGGGCTAGGAAACTGTTAAAGGAGATTAGCAGTACTCTGGGCTTCGCTGAGTTTTCCCCACCTAAATTACCATTGGACTGGGCAGCTTGACGACGAATATTGAAAGGGAAACCATGTGCTCTTTCAATTTCCCTGTCCCTGTCCCTTTTAATTAACTCAGGAAAAGCGTTCTTAAATAAGTCCACTATGAACTTTCGTGGATCCTGCCCCTCTTTTCCTTCTGGAGTCGCGAAGTGCATTCAATTGGCAATTGATAGCATCCCTGGGGGCACACTTCCGTGGGAAAACAATTCCTCTATAATTCCTTTGATGAATGTAAAGAAACGCTCATTAAAGATTTTGAAATCTCATTTTATTCCTTGGTTGTTTTTGTATTTTCCATTGTATTGTTTTTCATACAATATTCCATGTTTTAAATCCACATATTAGCTCCAATGCATTTCGGGCATTAGCCCTTCGTCTGGGAGTAAGCCTACAAGAAAAGACATAATTTTAGTACACTACTACTGAATTACAAATATGAAGCATAAGTGCGTGTATGTGATACCTTATATCCCTGTAGTGTATAGTGGCTATCTGAAATGTGAGGAGAATGGCACCAAAACGTGCATAATGTGGAACATAGTGTTCAAAATTAATACAGGTCAGACTTACTCATGGGGATGGTTCTTGAGCATTTAAACGCGCCCGATCTGTAAAAAAGTGCAAGCGGTAAACCTAAATGAAACGCCAAGAGTTAGAGCAGTCTAACGGGTAGGAACCCGACTGTCAAAGAAAGGAAAAGTGTATAATGCTATACTCACTGTGAAGGTTTAAAGTAGTATGCCGCGGACGCTTGCTCTATGCTCCATTCGGAGCTCGGTTAGTGCATCGTTCACGAGCAAGATAACGTGAGTTTGGGGTCACTTGATCATGTCACGTGATCGGGACTAAATGAGGTGATATCAACAACGGACTAAGTCGAAAAGTGATCAAGCTAAATGCTGATGGTGCGCAAAAGTGAAAGTGGTGTTTGTATACGAACGTAGTCAATAAAGTTAATTAGGTTAAAGAACCGGTGATAACAACGCCTTGAAAAAACAGTGTGGAAATTATTCGAAGCAAATACCGAACTAGCCTAAAATAAAACAAAGTAAACGTAAGTAGGTACAACAGATCAGGAAAAATGTACAGAACTGTATAAGCCAACCGGCTATAGGGGGTCATGAATAATATGTACACACATATCATAAATAACATGAAAATTCAATCCGATCATTAAGTCCATTAGGCTTAGTGCTGTTGAGTTTATAAATCCAGTAATTCTCTCTTCGGAGTAGGTGTTTATTGTTGTCTCTTCCTTCAACTTTGTTGACCACTTCTAGGACCATAAATTGGAGCTGAGAGATGTTGTGGTTCATTTAATTGAAGTGGGTAGCCACTGATGATTTGGGATTTTTCATCCTTATGTTTGACTTGTGTTCATTAAGTCGTATTTTTATTTTGCGCTCGGTTTTGCCTATGTATACTTTTCCACAAGGGCATTTTAATAAATACACGACATTGCTCGCATCACAAGTGGCTGTTACTTTCAAAGCGATTTGTTGACCCTTCATTGGGTGCATTACCTTGTTCCCAGGGATTATATTATTGCAATTGCTACAATTGGCACATGGTCTAGTTCCACGCGAGATCATTTCTGTGACTTCTGTTTGTTGTAGAATTTCGCCCAAGTTTCGACCTCGTGTGTACGCAAATAATGGTGGATGATCGAACATGCCTTTAAAATCTGATTCATGTTGCAACATTGGCCAATGTTTTAATACGATGTTTTTGAACTTGGGACTCACGTTTGAGAACTTGGATACTATGACAGTCCTGTCACTTTTATGTTTGGTTGTGGGTTGTAGCCGATCCATGCGGTTCATAGCTTGTATCTGTGTCTTAGTTGAGTTTATCAGTTGGTCAGGTTATCCTCTCTCATGGAATCTATTCGCCATTTCTTCTAGACGTGCCGTAGCTTTGATGGGATCTGAAGTGATGCGTTTGACCCTTAGCATTTGGGATTTAGGTAAATGTTTTTTCAATGATCCCTGGTGGAAACTAGAAAAATGCAAAACATTATTGCGGTCGGTGGGTTTTCGATATATGTCAGTTGAAATTCGGTTGTCTTGTAATTCTATTGAAACATCCAAAAAGGTGATTTGTTTGTGATCTATTGTCCATGTGAGTTGGATGCGTTCATTGACTGAATTGAGGGTCATTAGGGCTTGTTCTAAGCTCTCTCTAGAATCTTTCCATAGAATGAATAGGTCATCGATGTAACGAGCATACATTTTTATGTGCTTGTTCCAATCTCTGTTTGACAAAATGTTTGTTTTTTCGTATTCTCCCATATATATATTAGCATATACTGGAGCTGCGCAATTTCCCATGCTTGTGCCCACTAGTTGCAAGTACCAGTCATTTTCCTACTTAAAGTAACTATGGTATAGAGTAAAGATCACTAGTTCCATTAGAAACAGTTGCATGCTTTCTTCTAGATCCAATTTCAGGATTGCTTGTTCCATGGCCTCTATTCCCTCCAAGTGGGGAATCGAAGTGTATAATGAACTTATAGCGGCAGTACATAGCCACAGAGACTCATCTGCGTCTATCTTGACGTTTTGCAATTTGCGCAAAAAATCTGTGGTGTCCTTGATATAGCTAGTTAAGGATTGAACTGTGGGTTGTAGGTGTCTATCAAGGTATTGTCCGATGGGTTCATGGATGCTGCCTCGTGTGGATACTATTGAACGTACTGGAGGGTCAATAGGATGTTTATGTATCTTTGGTACTGTATAAATCAATGGACTCCTAGGATTTTGTTTGATCAAAAAGTTTTTACTGTTTTGATTAATGATACCTTGCATCAATGCCTTGTCCACAATATCTTTGAGGGTCGTGGAGAATTGTTGTGTGGGATTACCCGTCAGTTTAGAGTAAGTGGTCTTGTCTGATATGAGGTCTTTGAGTTTTTGATTATACATCCCAGAGTTCATAACAACCAGGGCGCCGCCCTTGTCTGCTTTGATGCATTTGATGCTTTTGTCGTTGGCTATGGCTTTTAATTTGTCACAATCCTTGTGTGTGACATTTTTGTGTGTCACTTTTTTGTAATAATTTTAGGTAGTTCTTGTTTGATTAGTTGTTCAAACAAATCAATGGTTTTGTGGCTCACTGGAGCCTGGTATGAACTGGTGGTTTTTAATCCCATTAGTGGATCTGGGTCCTTACTTTCTTGGGGAGGCAGTATGTTCTCAAAGAAATTTCTCAACTTCAACTTTCTTGTTAGTTTGAAAAGGCTTACTTTTAATTCCAGTTGGTTGGGTCTGTTCGCTGGTACAAATGAAGTGCCTTTTTGTAATAAGTTAATCTCCTGTTGGGTGAAGTTATGATCCGAAATGTTATTGATTAGTTGTCTCACTGGTTGGGTTTCTTCTGGTTGTGTTTCTTGGGAAGCGTTACGCTTCTTGTTTGCGGTGTCTTGCTCCTCCTGGGTCGTCTTGTTCTGTGGCCTGTTCTAAAAAATCAGTGTTTGTGGTATTGATGTGGGTGGTCTCTGTTCCGGTTGATGTGCTAGGCCTCTGATCTTGTGTTCTACCAGACGGTTGGGGTACTTGTCTATGTGGGCGATTTGATGTGTCACTGTCTGTGGAAGAGGTGTCTGTGTTCTGGGTGTATGGACGGTTCCTCCTCCTTTGGGCATAAACTTCTGCCCAAGTGTAGACTTCGCCTAGTTTGTAATCTAGGGTGTCAGGGCGAAATTTTCTTATCTTGCGATCATTGATTTTGTTGCTATGTTTGTCCAATTGTTGGTTGATGTCGGTCATAAATGCATCCCATTCCTCTTTTGTCATGCTTTTAGTTAATTCCTCTGAGGTTTCTGTGATCTCTTTTTCCAAATCTGTTAATATGTTGGAAAGTTCCTCTATAATTAATAAAATCAAATCCAAGCTACACTTATTGAGTATAGCGTACCATCGTTCTTGAAATGACTTCGAATTTTTACAAAGAGACGGCTTTAATGCAATTCGTAGGCCTCTTGGTATGCGCAAGGCTCTTTGATACTTAATCAGCGTGTTGGCGTGTAATTTTTGATTGATTTTGGGCTTTGATAAATATAGTAGTTGTTTAATGTTCTGTTCCTTGCTCCTGATCGTGGTTGATTGAGATATGTCGTCTTGTATTAGTGCGTATATTCTTGATGCTTCCTCTGTTGCGAATGCAAAGGTGTCGGCCCTTGCTTCAGTGGATCGTGATATGTCTTCGTAATTCATGATGGCTGTTTGTGTGAAACCAATTGGGTTGCGTGCTACCAGTGGTAGGAAAGGCTATATTGGAAAAGAGCTATACTAGATAGACCAGTGCACAGCAGTTTCGTTAAAAGTTGAATGAAAGTTATTGGGTTTAACAGGTGCTTTCTAGGTATCGTCTCCTTCCATTAGACGAATTTTACTGAAGTCGTGAAGTGCATTCAATTGGCAATTGATAGCATCCCTGGGGGCACACTTCCGTGGGAAAACAATTCCTCTATAATTCCTTTGATGAATGTAAAGAAACGCTCATTAAAGATTTTGAAATCTCATTTTATTCCTTGGTTGTTTTTGTATTTTCAATTGTATTGTTTGTCATACAATATTCCATGTTTTAGATCCACATATTAGCTACAATGCATTTCGGGCATTAGCCCTTCGCCTGGGAGCAAGTCTACAAGAAACGACATAATTTTAGTACACTACTACTGAAATACAAATATGAAGCATAAGTGTGTGTATGTGATACCTTATATCCCTGTAGTGTATAGTGGCTATCTGAAATGTGAGGAGAACGGCACCAAAACGTGCATAATGTGGAACATAGTGTTCAAAATTAATACAGGTCGGACTTACTCATGTGGACGGTTCTTGAGCATTTAAACACGCCCGATCTGTAAAAAAGTGCAAGCGGTAAACCTAAATGAAACGCCAAGGGTTGGAGCTGTCTAACGGGTAGCAACCCGACTGTCAAAGAAAGGAAAAGTGTATAACGCTATACTCACTGTGAAGGTTTAAGGTAGTATGCCGCGGACGCTGGATCTATGCTCCATTCGGTGCTCGGTTAGTGCATCGTTCACGAGCAAGATAACGCGAGTTTGGGGTCACATGATCATGTCATGTAATCGGGACTAAGTGAGGTGATATCAACAACGGACTAAGTCGAAAAGTGATCGAGCTAAATGCTGATGGTGCGCAAAAGTGAAAGTGGTGTTTGTATATGAACGTAGTCAATAAAGTTAAATAGGTTAAAGAACCGGTGATAACAACGCCTTGAAAAAACAGTGTGGAAATTATTCATAGCAAATACCGAACTAGCCTAAAATAAGGCTTGTGTTCATTAAGTCGTATTTTCATTTTGCACTCGGTTTTGCCTATGTATACTTTTCCACAAGGGCATTTTAATAAATACACGACATTGCTCGTATCACAAGTGGCTGTTACTTTCAAAGCGATTTGTTGACCCTTCATTGGGTGCATTACCTTGTTCCCGGGTCTTATATTATTGCAATTGCTACAATTGGCACATGGTCTAGTCCCACGCGAGATAATTTCTGTGACTTCTGTTTGTTGTAGAATTTCGCCCAAGTTTAGACCTCGTGTGTATGCAAATAATGGTTGGTGATCGAACATGCCTTTAAAATCCGGTTCATGTTGCAACATTGGCCAATGTTTTAATAAGATGTTTTAGAACTTGGGGCTCACGTTTGAGAACTTGGGTACTATGACAGTCCTGTCACTTTTATGTTTGGTTGTGGGTTGTAGCAGATCCATGCGGTTCATAGCTTGTATCTGTGTCTTAGTTGAGTTTATCAGTTGGTCAGGATATCCTCTCTCTTGGAATCTATTCGCCATTTCTTCTACACGCGCCGTATCTTTGAGAACCCTCAAGGCACTTGGAGAACCCTCAAGTTGTTACGCCGTGCTCTATTTTCAAAGTCTGCTAATTTCCACTGGGTATCCTCTTTAATCCCCTGTAATGCTTCTGTCGCTCCTTTCTGCTGCTCAACCATGTCCTCTAGATTTGAGATACGGGTCTCAGCCTCGTTGAACCTGGATGCGGAGTCTGCCTGTGATTTTGCGATGTGCTGAACCGAATTCTGAAGCTTGCGGCATAAAGTTTGAACCCGCTGACTTTCTACCCTTGTCTCGTCGCGAAGAGACATTATGGATTTGTAAATCAGAGCTAACGATATGTCCTCTTCTGCCACCTCCGGAGAGCCCTCCAGAGATTGATGTCGGGTCCCATCTTCACCTCTACTGACTACGTGTCTCCCTGCATTTCTTCGAACAGTAGATGGGCTTCCTTCAACTATGTCGACAGAATCATCTAAACAGATACTACTGGTTGGGCTCCCCCCTTCCAAGCTCATCTGTTGAGCATATTGCATTACTAAATCCTCACAAGAAGAGGGCAACAATGGTTCCGACATTGAGTAAAAGTCACCAGATTCTGCATCGTTTTGTGAAAGTTGGAGGTCCCCCCCTGCACAGTTTTCTAATATCAAGGGTACAGCCATTCACACCCAGAGCCTCTGCCCCCTTTTGTTGAATACTTTGAACATTTTCAGTGTTTTCAGTGTTGTTTAAAGGGGCAGTCGCCTCCACATTCAGCCCTGCCACTGCCTTTGCGGGTACCCCTTTAACTTTATATTTTCCTTGTACTGTTGCAAAGATTGCCGGTATAGTTTTACTCTTTTCTACCCCCCCTTTTGATTTAGCATTGTCCACAGGACCTTTGGAATTTTTACCACTTGCCTGTGAAGAGGTAGCCGCGCTTCTGCACACCTCTAGGGGAGCGCCGTTGTCCGCTTGCTCCTCCGGCGCCCGTGGCTTTCCCCTTGTTCCTTTAGGCGGCATACCGATAATTAATACTCCTGTCCTCCTGCTCTCAGCCTGTTGCCTTCGTTCGTAAGCTACTTTCTCCCCAGCCGCTGAGGACACTGAACGCGGTTCTCCACAGCTGATAGAGCCGTCGGAGTAGAAGACTGATGAAGCTTCCGCGTACACGCTAGCTTCCTTCTCCCCCGCATCACCGGTAATTGGCACGTCTCTCCCCAGCTGATAGAGCCGCCAAAGTAGAGGGAACGAGGGAACGAGGATGTCGGCGTCCGCGAATCCTTGTGTGCCGAACCAAAGTCAACAGAGCTGCAGTGGTCTCTAAAAGCATTGAAAACGCTGACCCTCAGTTTTTCCGTAGTAGCCGCCACAGCCCCTAGGCTTCCACAGATATTGTCCGTATCTCTCAGTAGCAGCCTCCTTTCGCACAGTGTCTCTCCCGACGACTTTTAGTGAGCCTGCAGGTAAGAACAGAAGTTTAGCTTTGAATTTAAGGTTGCTATCATTGCAATCCATCCATCCACTGTCACTCTTTAAATAGACAGTGTAATGCCCAGATGGTATAATAAGTCTTACATGAAAGATGATAGTCAGTGTTGTGTAGGTTCTTGTAGAAATTGATATGTAACCTGCTTTAGAGTTTGCAATTTCTGTTTCCAATTTAGAGCCATCTCCTCTACATCATTGCAGCATTATTAGGAGGTATCTTCCACAAGTTGGGCAGGTCATATTTTGGTTTGTTGTTTTAATCAATCTGTCAGAAGACACTGTTTTGCAATCTAGTATTGGTAAGTACAGAAATTGTTCAGCATGCATTTCAGTGGTAGATTTAAATGAGCAATCTTCACAGTCACGGTCCCTTTTGTAAGTTAGCCCAAAAAAGTCATCAATATATACTTCTTCTTCTTCTTCTAAATCTGTAAGCATGACCATTATAGATTCTTGTTCGTCTTGTTGAATAATGAGATTAAATTTTACTAAATATTACTGATCCCCTATATGTATCCAAAAGAACTCGAATGCATGAAGCAGAATGTATTAAACTTCTGTCACTGACTAAATGTTGGAGTAAATGATACAGTGCAGATCAGAACCTTTTTTCACATTTTTGACAATCTGATTATCAAATTGTTGTAAATGTACCACTACACTAAGAGCCACATTGGTACAACATTTGATATATGAACTAATTTCCAGCTATTGTTCCATAATATCTCGCACACTTTCTACTTTTCCATTTTCAATACCTTTTAGCTTGTCCTGGTTTCTTTTCTTTTCTTGTACATCATTTGAGTCTTTTGTATGCTTCCATTTTCAACACACTATCTGTCTTCACTTAATAGGGTTGTGACCTCAATGAGAAGAGTATAGACTTCTTAACTGATTGTACTCTTTCAGGCAATTCCTATCTGCACTATCTTTTTTGTCAACATGGACAATGTTTTTAAACAAGACAATACAACATATGCCACCCCTTCTCTAAACACACTGCTACTGATGTTTACAAAAGCTCTGTCTACCCTAAAAGCTTGAGATCTGTGAATAGTTAGTTACAGTGCATGATAGGGACACTGGAAAGTGCTGTCATTGGACATACATGTCCTTTACGGGCAAAATATTTACAACACATTGCCCAATCTGCTTTATGCCATCTCTCTGATAATATTTTACAGCCAATAATGTTATCTGATCCCTGTTTTGAAAATTACTGAAATCAATAACTTTACCCATAGCACCATTTACTAAAGTATCCTCTACATTCAAATTATGCCTTGAAATAACTCAACCATTTTTACACATGTGTAAACACTTTTCTAAAACTGCAGTCTTTGATGCTGACTTCTCTGAATAATCCAATTCTGCTTGTAGTTTTGTAGTTTTGTAGTTAGTGGTATTGTTACTCTGTGGTGTTCCATTTTATTGATAACTGTAATTTTCAAAATATTCAGTTTTTCCAAGTTTAGTAGTTCTTCCTTAAAGTTGCAGCGCTCTTGTAGAGTAGGCATTATGTCATGTCTCTGTTGTTAGGTGAGTGAGCATGACATATGATACAGTGTAAATTCTGTGTAGTGGTCAGACTCACTGTGTCTTACACTACACACCCCTTAATGTGCTTGACCATTGCATAGCTACACATGTCATGGAGGTCACAATTAGGTACCTGATCTTTTAATCTCACACTCGTGTCACAAGGTGTAGGCATTTCTTGTGTACTCCTTAGGACTATAATAGCTTCTTCAAAAATAGGATGGTGGACAACACATATGTTTTTCTAAGTCATTTTAGTGATGGGGCCTTAAAACATTGTGCATTTACTTGCCAGGCCTGAGGGCTTTTCACTGATGAAAAGTGTGGTCCATCGCAAGAATCACATGCATGTACAATGAGAACGGTGACACAGTGCATACAAATGTGAGACTCTACACATACTGGTATCAAAAGAAGGATGACATGTCTACTGTACATTTAGCAGATGTTTGTGAGGTGATTTGCCACCAATAGTGATAGATACAGGCCTTGTACTCCAGTGCAGAATGGCCTCATCTCCATAGGGTCAATATCAAAGCAGTACACACTTTAATCAGCACCCTCTGGCCATTCTACATTTTAAATCTCACTAATGATCATATGCACACTTAATGAACTATGACATGACATGGCACAGAGAATGTGTGTTCAGAGTGATGCTCTTAACTGAAAGGCTCTGCTGCGATGGTGGTTCCCATTGGCTGCAAGGGCATTTCTATATACAGTGTCACACCGCAGGGGCCAGTTGGTCTCTACCGCAATCCTACATCATTCAATTGTGGCCAATCCCTGTGACCGCAGTGGCGGAGCACGCCTACTGCAATGTTCAAAACTGAAAGACACTTCCGGGATGGCGGTTCCCATTGGTTGCAATGACATTTTCCTATGCGGTGTCACACCGCAGGGGCCAGGTGGTCTCTACTGCAATCCTGCATCATTCAATTGTGACAAACGACTGTCATCATAGTGGTGGAGCACGTGTACAGCGATGTTCATAATTGAAAGCCACTACTGCGATTGTGGTTCCCATTGGCTGCAATTACATTCGCATATGCTGTGTCACACCGTGTGGCCAATGCCTGTGATGGCAGTGGCGGGGCACGCCTACCACAATGTTCAAAACTGAAAGGCAGTACCCCAATGGCGGTTCCATTTGGCTGCAATGACGTTCGCATATGAGGAGTCATACCGCCGGGCCAGGTGGTCTCTACCGCAATCCTGCATCATTAAATTGTGGCCAATGCCTGTGACTGCAGTGGAGGAGCATGCCCACTGCACCTGTAAACACATTGTGCATTAGCATTCGCGCTTTGCAAATTGCATCACTGATCACAATACATTTACCAAAAATATTTTCAGATCGTTGTAAAGTGAATTGAAAGTGTGAATTTTAACTTAAGTATGCCCTCACATGTTATGTGATTACACTTGATTACATTTTGGTATGTCCTCACTCACATGTCAAATTTCATCTATGCGGGCATGTATACAGACTTCTTGTTGAATTGCTTATCATTTTTGTGAACATGCAAATGTGTGAAATGCAAACTCATCTCACAGTCATGATGGACTGATCACGTAATGTGCATATATCTCGGTAGCAAGTGCTGTATTTATCTTGATAGTTGTCCAGCTTACACTCACTTGGCTCATTTTGTAATGATGTTGTGCTTAGTGTGACTAAAGCTTGAGGTTGTGCAGTGACACCAGCTACATCCAACTCAGAATTGATGCTGTTATCCAGATGCGCTGTGTCAGCTACGCACAGGGCAGGAGACACATGATGTAGCAGTATACCATATACCATACACATAGTCTGATTTAAATTTACATTAGTTAGGCTGTACATCCTGGCTACATGAATGATTACAAGAGCTCAAGGTGTCTATGCACGTCACTTGTGCATTAAGCTGTTTTTACAGTCCTTTCAATGTTGTGGTTGTGTTAGTCATTGTGTAAGATGTTACCCACATTTCCTCACTGACCCATTTTTACATCTGTCTCCTGCCAGAATGCGTAGGAGACGACCACCTGTGTATTGGCCTTTCCCAGGCTTGAGAAAATGGAGGATACCAACATCCTTCAGAAATTCTGTCTGAATCGCCTTGCCCTTCAGGAGCTATGTGCTCAGTTGGAGCCCCATTTGAGGCCTCACAGAACATATCCAACAGCTTTGACAGCGAGAGTAAAGGTGATGGCCGCCCTGCATTTCTTTGCCACTAGTTCATTTCAGTACACGGTGGCCATCGCAGGTGGGATGTCTCAACCTATTTTCAGCATGGTGTTGCGTGATGTTCTGTCCGCATTGTTGACCTACAAGTACAGCTACATTCATTTTCCAAGGAGACCATCATTTGCAGATGTGAAGGGGAATAATTCTATGACGTTGGTTACATACCTAATGTTGTTGGAGCCATTGACTGTACACACGTTGGCCAAGTTCCACCAAAGCCACATGAGCACATCTTCTGTTAACAGGAAGCATTACCATTCAATTAATGTGCAAGTGGTAAGCCAAGCGGATATGATTATCTCCCATGTATGTGCCAAATTTTCCTTTTCTGCACATGACTTCTACATACTGCATAACAGCAGCATCCCACAATTGATGGAAAATCTGCATCCAGAGAGTGTGTGGCGTGTAGGTCAGTGAGATGTTTCAAGTAATGTGCTGTGTGTGTGACATGCTGTTCTCCTCAATTATTTCTATTCCAAACTTTGTCTGTGTTTCTCACAACTAGGCGACTCTGCATATCCCAACAGTTCTTGGTTACTGAGCCAACTGAGGAATCCAAGGACACATGGGGAAGTTTGCTTCAATGATGCCCATGGGAGGACACCTCGTGTAGTGGAGTGTGATCAATCTTCTTTGAAAGAATTACAAGGGCTTATAAATAGTTTTCTCTGGTCCAACAAGGGGGTACGAATTGCATGGAGGAAGTTGTGATGTAAAAAGATAGAGGGGGGTATAGCTAGTCCTGATTTCCATTTTTATTGTTATGCCTTTCAACTAAAGAACGTAAGGTCCGTTCTATTTAATTCTTCCTGTTTTCCTCCCCTGCTTCTCGCAATGTCCTAAAATACTCTACAGGGGGTGATGGTTGTTTATTTAGGTTTGGGCACCCAAAATACTTTAAGAAAATCAAACTTAACCCCTTCCCTGCTGATGACAAGCTGAGCTCATCATGGCACACAGTGCTCGTGTGCTCATGACGAGCTCATAACACCCACCCCCGGAAATCCCTCTGGTGCGGGCACCAGAGGGATTCCCTTTTCTTTCCCAAAGCCTCAGGAGCTGGGGAAGAGCTTCCCAAGCTCCCGAGGCCCCCCCTGGTTTCCCTGAAATGACGATCAGCGCGCACGTCGCGCTGACGTCATTTCAGTGAAACCAAAACTGAAATGAGCCAAGAGGATCATTTCAGTTTCAGTTTCTATGTGCTCAGGGGGCTATCTCAGTCCCCCGGGCACAACGAAAGACGGGAGAGGTAATATTGGAAAGGGGAGAATCTCAGGAGGCCGATCCCCAAGCAGGGATCCACCCACTAGACACCAGGAAGGGGGGAGCGACCCTTTGGACAAGGGCTTTTGCTCCCCCCAAATTGTTTTAGTGTAATTTAGTCTTTTTGCCCCCCCTAGACCCCAGGGAAATTATTGTATTGCTGCATAATTTATTAGGGTGGGGGCTGCCGATAAAGGGCATGTCCATGCCACCACCCCGCAAAATTTACAGTCTTTCTGCCCCCAAGGGGGTGGCAAAAAAGCCCACTATACGCCAGGGATTTTTTTAAATTATAATTTGTGGTGGGGGCTGACCAATATGGGCATGCCCTTGACCCCCACCCACTCCCACAAAAATGACAGTCTTTCTGCCCCCCCTGTGATGCAGATGGGGCATTAGCTCCAAATCTGCCCCGGGGGGGGGGGGCAAAAAGCCCAGTAGACACCAGGGATTTTATGGGCAAATTTTAATTAGGGTGGGAGCATTGGCATGCCTGTTTTGGGCAGTCCCCACCCTAAATAAAATTTGCCAAAAAACCTCCCTGGCGTCTAGTGGACTTTCTGCCTCCCCTTGGGGGCAGATAGGGGCATTAGCCCAAAATCTGCCCCGCAGGGGGGGGCAAAAATCCCAATAGAAGCCAGGGAATTTTTGGGGGCAAATTCGAACTATGGCGGGGGCTCCAAAAATGGGCATGTCCATGCCCCCTCCCCTGCAAAAATAAAAGCCTTTCTGCTCCCCTGGGGGGCATATGGGACAGTAGCCCCCAATCTGCCCCCCCCGGGGGGCAAAAAGGCCAGTAAACCCCAAGGATTTTTTGGGGTAAATTTTAATTAGGATGGGGGCATTGGCATGCCCATTTTGGGCAGCCCCACCCTAATTAAAATGTGCCCAAAAAACTCCCTGGCATCTAGTGGACTTTCTGCCCCCCCTGGGGGGCAGATGGGGGCATTAGCCCCCAATCTGCCCTGCCGGGGGAGCAAAAAGCCCACTAGACGCCAGGGATTTTTTGGGGGGCAAATTTGATTTAGAGTGGGGGCTCCCAAAATGGGCATGCCCATGCCCTCACCCCCTCCCCCACAAAAATAAAATCCTTCCTGCCCCCATGGATGGGAGATGGGGCAGTAGTCCCCAATCATCCCCACCAGTGGGGCAAAAAGGCCACCAGACGCCAGTGATTTTTTTTGGGCAATTTTTAATTAGGGTATGGTCATTGGCATGCCCGTTTTGGGCAGCCCCATCCTAATTAAAATTTGCCCAAAAACTCCCTGGCATCTAGTGGACTTTCTGCCCTGGGGCAGATGGGGGCATTAGCCCCCAATCTGCCCCGTCGGGAGGAGCAAAAAGCCCACTAGATGCCAGGGATTTTTTGGGGGCAAATTTGAATTAGGGTAGGGGCTCCCAAAATGGGCATGCCCATATCCCCACCCCCACCCCCTCCCGCTGCAAAAATAAAAGCCTTCCTGCCCCCCCGGGGGGCAGATGGGGCAGTAGCCCCAAATCTGCCCCCCTGGTGTGCAAAAAGCCCAGTAGACGCCAGGAATTTTTTGGGGCAAATTTCAATTAGGGTGGGGGCATTGGCATACCCTTTTTGGGCAGCCCCCACCCTAATTAAAATTTGCCCAAAAAACCCTCTGGCATCTAGTGGACTTTCTGCCCCCCGGGGGCAGATCGGGGCATTAGCCCCTAATCTGCCCCGCCGGGGAGGGCAAAAAGTCCACTAGATGCTAGGGATTATTTGGGGGCAAATTTGAATTGGGGTGGGGGCTCCCAAAATGGGCATGCCCATGCTCCCACCCCCTACCCTACAAAAAGAAAAGCCTTCCTGCCCCCTCTGGGAGGCATATGGGGCAAGAGCCCAGAATCTGCCTCCCCCTGGGGAGCAAAAAGGCCACTAGACTCCAGGGATTTTTTGGGGCAAATTTTAATTAGGGTGGGGGCATTGGCATGCCCGTTTTGGGCAGCCCCACCCTAATTAAACTTTGCCCAAAAACTCCATGGCATCTAGTGGACTTTCTGCGCCCCTGGGGGCAGATGGGGGCATTAGCTCCAATCTGCCCCGTCGGGAGGAGCAAAAAGCCCACTAGATGCCAGGGATTTTTTGGGGGCAAATTTGAATTAGGGTAGGGGCTCCCAAAACGGGCATGCCCATATCCCCACCCCCACCCCCTCCCGCTGCAAAAATAAAAGCCTTCCTGCCCCCCCGGGGGCAGATGGGGCAGTAGCCCCTAATCTGCCCCCGGGGGCAAAATGCCCACTAGGCGCCAACGATTATGTAGGCTTTTTTATGTGTAGGGGTGGGGCCTGCCCAGAATGGGCATACCAATGCCCCCATCCCCCCAAAAAACTAGCCACAGTGTTTCTGCCCCCCTTCGGGGCATATTGGGCAACCCCACCCCTGATATCCCCCCCAGGGCAGCAGAAAGCTGACTAGGCACGGATTTGTTTTTAGCAATATGCGTACCTGACAATTTTGGGCCCTAGCGCGGCAGACACATAGGAAAACCTAGCAAACCTGTGCATTTTTACAAACTAGACACCCAGGGGAATCCAGAATGGGGTAACTTGACTGGCTCTCACCAGGTTCTGTTACCCAGAATCCCTTCTACACCTAAAAATGTGTCCAAAAAAACAAATTTTTCTCACATTTCTGTGGGGGAAAGATCTGGAATCTGCGTGGATCAACAAAATTCCACCAACCCCACATTCTCCAAAGTCTTTCAAGAAAAATGGTAGCTCCCTTGTGTGGGTAGGCCTAGTGCCCACGACAGGAAATGGTCCAAAAGGCAACGTGGACACACCACATTTTCACAGTGAAAACTGACCCTTTTTTTGCAAAGTGCCTAGCTGTAGATTTTGAACCCTAGCTCTGCTGGCACCTAGGGAAAGCTAGCAAACCTATACATATTTTTTCAAACTAGACACTTAGGAGAATCTAGGATGGGTTGACTTGACTGGCTCTCACCAGGTTATATTACCCAGAATCCATTGCAAACCTAAAAACTTGTCCAAATAAAACACATTTTCCTCATATTTCTGGCTGGGAAAGTTCTGGAATCTATGTCCCACCTAGCATTCCCCCAGGTCTCCCAATAAAAATGGTACCTCACTTGCATGGGTGGGTCAAGTACCCGCGACAGGCAAGGGCCCAAAACCTATTGAGGTGATATCAAAATGTCCTATCACAAAACAACCTGGTTTTGCAAGGGGGGTCCTATGAGTTTTTGGCCCCGGGCTTGGCGGCCATCTAGGGAAACCTACAAAACCCACACATTTCTGAAAACTACATACCCGGGAGAGTCCAACCAGGCATGACTTGCAAGGGTCCCCTAAAGTTTTCCAAACAGCAATCCACTGCAAACCTCAAATTTAACTGAAAAAAATAAATTTTTCTCAAATTTCTGTGTGGGAAAGTTCTGGAATCTATGTGGATCCACAAAATTCCTCCCACCCAGCATTCCCCCAGGTCTCTCGATAAAATTGGTACCTCACTTATGTGGGTAGGCATAGTGGCTGCAACAGGAAATTGCCCAAATTGTACTGTGGAGACTTCAAAATTACCTATAGCAAAACTACCTGGTTATGTGGGGGGGGCGCCTGAGAGTTTGGCCCCAGGTTCGGCGGCCATCTTGGGAAAGAACCAAACTCAAACATTTCTGAAAACTGGGGGAGTCCAATGAGGTAAGGCTTGGGTGGATCCCCCAACGTTTCTCTACCCAGAATGCCACCCAAACCTCAAATTCAGCTGAAAAATCCACATTTCCTACATATTTTTGTGTGGCATCACCATGCCTGCACAAATTTCCAACACCACAGCGTTCCCCTTAGTGTCCCGAGTAAAATGATACCTCACTTGTGTGGGTGTCTAAAGCAGAATTGGCTAAAAACATATTTTTTTAAAAATGTAGCGCTTAGAATTCTCGGTGCTATATTCTAAAGCCCTATGTTTTGGGCTCTTCCTAGCCACAGGCCTTTGGCCCCCCCACACAAGTGAGGTATCATTTTACTCAGGAGAACAAGAGGAATGCTGAGTGGTAGAACATTTGTGCAGGCACGGTGAATCCACACAAAAACATGTGGAAAATGTGTTTGTTCAGCTAAATTTGAGGTTTGCATGGCATTCTGGGTAGGAAAACGTTGGGGGATCCATGCAAGCCATACCTCATTGGGCTCCCCCTGGTGTCTAGCTTTCAGAAATGTTTGGGGTTGGTCCTTTCCCAAGATGGACGCCGAGCCAAGGGCCAAAATCTCAGGTGCCCCTCCCCCCCAAAATAGGTAGTTTTGCTATAGGTAATTTTGAAGTCTCCACAGTATGATTTGGGCCATTTCCTGTTGCAGCCACTAAACCTACCCACACAAGTGAGGTACCATTTATATCGGGAGAACTGGGGGAACGCTGGGTGGGAGGAAATTTTAGATCCACACAGATTCCAGAACTTTCTCACACAGAAATTTGAGAAAAAAGTGAATTTTTGTGCGAAATTTAAGGTTTGCAGGGGATTCTGGGAAGAAGAATGATGGGGGACCCACGCAAGCCATACCTCGCTGGACTCCCCTGGGTGTCTAGTTTCCAGAAATGTGTGGGTAGGTTTCCCTGGATGGCTGCGAGCCCCGGGCCAAAATCTCATGGGACCCCTATTGCAAAACCAGGTTGGTTTGTGATAGGAAATTTTGATTTTGCCTCAATAGGTTTTGGGCCCTTGCCTGTCGCGGGTCCTTGACCCACCCACGCAAGTGAGGTACCATTTTTATCGAGAGACTAGGTGGAGTGCTGGGTGGGAGGAAATTTGTAGATCCACGCAGATTCCAGAACTTTCCACCACAGAAATGTGAGAAAAAAATGTTTTTTTGGGCAGAATTTGATGTTTGCAGGGGATTCTGGGTAGGAGAATGATGGGGGACCCATGCAAGCCATACCTCGCTGGACTCCCCTGGGTGTCTAGTTTCAAGAAATGTGTAGGTTAGGTAGGTTTTCCTAGATGGCCGCTGAGCCCCGGGCCAAAAACTCATGGGACCTCATTGCAAAACCAGGTTGGTTTGTGATAGGTAATTTTGATGTCACCTCAATAGGTTTTGGGCCCTTGCCTGTCACAGTTCCTTCACCCACCCATGCAAGTGAGGTACCATTTTTATTGGAAGACCTGGAGAAAGGCTGGGTGGGAGGAAATTTGTGGATCCATGCAGATTCCAAAACTTTCCACCACAGAAATGTGAGGAAAATGTGTGTTTTTTGACAATTTTTTAGGTTGCAAGGGATTCTGGGTAACAGAACCTGGGAGGAGGCAGTCAAGTCACCCCATCCCGGATTCCCCTGGGTGTCTAGTTTTGCAAAATGTATAGGTTTGCTAGGTTTCTCTAGGTACCGGCAGAGGTAGGGTTCAATAACTACAGCTAGGCACTTTGCAAAATAAGGGTCATTTTTCACTGCGAAAATGAGGTATGACCACGTTGCGTTCTGCGCGGTATCCTGTCGCGGGCACTAGGTCGACCCACACAAGTGAGGTACCATTTTTCTCAGAAGACTTTGGGAAATGCGGAGTGTGTGGAAATTTGTGGTTCCACATCGATTCCAGAACTTTCCACCACAGAAATGTGGGGAAAATTAGGTTTTTTCGACAAATATTTAGGTATGCAAGGGATTCTGGGTAACAGAACCACCTGGTGGAAGGCAGTCAAGTCACCCCATCCTGGATTTCCCTGGGTGTCTAGTTTTCAAAAATGTATAGTTTTGCTAGGTCTCCTTAGGTGCCGGCAGAGCTTTGGTTCAAAAACTACAGCTAGGCACTTTGCCAAAACAGGGTAATTTTTCACTGCGAAATTGTGGTATTACCAAGTTGCGTATTGCGCCGTTTCCTGTCGCAGGCATTAGGCCGACCCACACAAGTGAGGTACCATTTTTCTCATAAGACTTTGGGGAACGCTGGGTGGGTGAAACTTTGTGGATCCACGCAGATTCCAGGACTTTCCACCACAGAAATGTGGGGTAAATGAGGATTTTTTGACAAATATTTAGGTTTGCAAGGGATTCTGGGTAACAGAACCTTTTGAAAGGCAGTCAAGTCAATTCAATTTCAATTTCAATTCAATTTCAAACTTTGGGGCAGATTAGGATACCGGTTTTTCCGTATCCTCCGGGCAGACGGAAGCCTCCGCCGGCCCAGAGGATACCGAAAAACCGCAGCGGACCCACCAAAGACCCACCGCCACATTAGGATGGCTGGTGGGTCCAGTTTTACGTCCGCAGCTTTTCCGCCGCGGTTGGCTTACAACCGCGGCGGAAAAGCCCTAATATGGTGGCGGTGTCTCTCAGACACCGCCAGCCATATTAGGATGCCCAAAAAGAAATGCTTTTCCACGGCGGGCTTTCCGCCGTGGAAAAGCATACGGAGCTTCACTGCGGAGGCCCGTTGCGGGCCCCCTGGGTGAAGGGGGTGTGGGGGGTGCACATGGGGGGTACCTATGGTACCCCCCTGCATTTGTATGCAGTAATCGGCAGGCACCGCGTGGTGCCTGCCGCTTTCTGCATACAAATGCAATGTATGCATTTTTAACATTGCGGCGGGTGCAGCTTGAAGCTGCACCCGCCGCAATGTTAAAAATAGAGGGTGTGACCGCCAGGGTGGCGGTCACATCCTAATTGGAGAGGAGGGAACTCCGCAGGCCATGCGGAGGTTCCCTCCTCCTCGATGGTCGCGGACGGACTCAAGTCCGTTCGCGATCATAATGAGCCCCTTTATTCGGTTTTCATTGTTTACAAAACCATAAAAGTACAGTTTAAAAAGATTTTTCTTTTAACATCACATAAAAAAGATTCCATAAGTTAAAAACTATTACATAATAAAATGTATGTTAAAAGAGCTTTTTTGTAAATAATGGAAGTATCTAAATTAAAAAAGGCATAATTGAATAGATACATACAGATAGTTAAGGTCCTAGGCAGGAGGATGGTGCTCTATTCCAGATTTAATCTATGGCAAACAATAAATTTAAAAAATGTAATTACAATCTTTACTAATCATTCCTCCTCCAAAAACTGTAAGGATAACATTGCATGGCGGCATTTCCTAATTCCCATATGTTTTAATACCGGGATAATCCAGGACTTTCTAGGTTCACAATAAAACTTGCAATATAAAATTGTGTGATTAGTAGCCTGGGTAGAGAGATCGTCACATGGACAGAGTGGTAATGCTGTTGTCCAGTCATTTCTTTTCGGGAAGGTAACCAATCGATGAAAGAAATTTAATCTAAACCGGATCAACAGGAATCTCTCATAACTAGTGCTATTAAAGGTAAGATAGGGTTGAATAGAAAAAGTGGTCTGTATAGCCAAGCTGTGCACAGTTGATGATTTAGTGGCTTCTTTGGCTAATCGCAGGTCGTCTAGATGTATTAAACACTGTGTCAGGAATGCTTTTCTGGATATCTCGCGGATTAGGGGGGGTGAGTTGAAATATTTTCCCAAGCCAATGTCATAAAAAAAGGCTTTAATATACCGCAACCATCCAATCATGTTAGCATTTTCCAGGGAAATACAATCCATGATAAACCCTTGGGAAAAGGTGGTTCTATCTGATGTCCATATACGTTGCCACAGGAGAAGTGGTTGTATTTTAATAATGTCAGCCAGATAAGAGAGGCCCAATTCCAAGTGGCATGAATACGTTGCACTAACCTGAGGGACGGCAAGAAGATCCCTCAGGAATCAGTTTTCAACCATTTGTAGGGCTTCTGTATTTTCGTAGCCCCACACGCCTGCCCCGTATGTTGCTACAGTTAAACATTTGGCCTTGTATATCGCTATTAATTCAACAGGTGGCCTTCTTCCCAGCCTTTGGGCAAAGTTTAACAGGACGGAGGTAGCTCTCATGAAGAGAAGCTTTCTGGACTCTATGGCCAGTTTCCAGGTAATTTTATGATCAATAGTGATCCCTAAATATGGGTATTTTTCAGTGCACTCAAGCTTTTCATTATTCAAGAAAATACCCTTTGTTCTATTCTTACTAATTCCTGAGGACATAACAAAGGCCTTTTTCATGTTAATATTTAGATCCAGATTAGCCATAAAGGAAGCATATCTATCAAGGGCTCGTTGCAATTCGACGGGAGTACGGGCCAGTATCACCGCATCATCGGCGTAGAGTAGGGCCGGAATTGGGCGACCATTGATGTAAGGAAGGTCCTGGCACCCTTTGACCATGGCACGCTCTAGGCCATTGGTATAGAGTGTAAAAAGAAAGGGCGCCAGGATGCAGCCCTGTCTCACCCCTCTCTCCACGCCAAACGATGCAGTTAGCTCTCCATTTACCCTGTGCCGCACTCTGGCTGTGGCGTTTGAATATAGTTCACGCAAAAAATTTACCAGCCTCAGCTCTACCCCCATTTCCAATAGAGCTGTCCAAAGTTTTGCGTGACTGACGCAATCGAAGGCGGCCGACAAGTCGACATATACCATATGGAGGGCCCCGCCTTTCGCACTGACATATTTGCCTATCAGCAGGGTCAGATTAAGTGCCTGTTCGGTGGTCCCTAACACCTCTCGGAACCCATACTGTAGGTCAGATAAAATCCCGCTATCGTCCGCCCACTGCTGGAGGCGTTCAAGGATGACTCGGCCCGCCACTTTACCTAGTGAATTGAGCAGTGAGATTGGTCGGTAATAGGATGTTAGTTGACGGTCCCCTTTTTTTGAAGATGGGTACTAAAATCGACTTTGACCATGATTCCAAGAGCCCTACAGTGCAAGAAGCCTGCAGGACCCTAATTAAGATTGGGGTCCACAGGTCAGGATTTGACTTAAAAAAGTTGATTGGGACCCCGTCCGGGCCTGGGGCGTTCCCATTTTTACTGGCCTTTAAAGCCAGATCTACTTCGTCGTGTGTCAAGAAGTATGGGATATACGGTAGGATGTTGCTCAGAGAGAGTTTCTACATGGCCAAACCCTGGATTGTTTCCCTTCGCAAATATCTTGCTAAAATACTCCACCCAGGCTCTTTCATCTATGGCCACATCAATTTTAAGAGAGTCTCTCTCATCTGAGAGGAAGGGAGATATAACAATGGCCCAGAAGGCGATGCTGCTTTTTTGGGTACAACTTTTATGAAGTTGATCCCAAAGGTCCTGTTTAAGTTCTGCTTTTTTATCCTTTATGGCAAGGTTGTACTCCTTTCTAAGAGTTGTAATTTCTTGAGCATCCCTTTCTGGTTTTTGTAAAGCATTTTTCAATTTAAAATAACTAGTTCTACACCTTTTAATAAACCAACCTTTCTTATTGGGTCTAATCTTTTTCAATTTAATAAAAAGTGCCTCTTTCATTGTTTTTATGACCACCGAGAAGTTAATCAATACTTCCTTATCAGATGTGGCCGTGTCTAAACACTTTTCGATTGCCAAATAAGCTGTTTTTACTACAGTTGTAGTTACAGCTAGTGGGTTGACTTTCTCCCATTTAAGTGAATACCCGTTTATTTTATCCAATGTCAGTCTATTTTGGTCCAGAGTACTTGCTATGCTTCGGATATTTTGTTTCTGGAGTAAAGTCAAGGCGATGCTAATTCGGTAGTGATCGCTTATTGCATTATCATGCATCACAGAATTAGTAATACGTTTTTCCGCTCTACAGGAGACAAAGTTGAAGTCTATTGTACTTGATCTTCCTCTACCATTAAAAGTGGGAGCAATGGCGGTTAGAGAACTATTCATCTTGTTTTCCAAGCCCAAGTCTAGATCAAAGAGAGTGTAATTTAGGGCATTCCCTATTACTGAATTGAAAAAATGGGTTATCGGGGTATCATTTTCATCTAATATACCACAGATATTTTGGTCACTATGTTTACATAGGAGCTGATTAAAATCGCCACCTCATATAGTTATGACCTCTATTGCTGTGCGCTGTATTAAGAGATGGATCTGTCTTATTGTAGCCAGTAATTCTCCCTCAGGCATATTGTTATAGAAGTTTACTATAAGAAATGAATCCACCTCGTTCAAGCAAAGACTTAATACTTGATAGTTGGCTTCAAGTCTTACCTTGGTAATGTCTACTACCTCTATCAAGTTGGATACGTAGATAGATAAACCACCCTTTGCTCTACGGGAAGGTGAAGGTTGTGCAGGGAAAAAATAAGTCTTGTACCCTACTATATGAATTACTGTAGTAGTCCAGGTCTCCTGAAAGCATAGGACATTAAAATTTTGAATAAAACTAAGCTAGATATCGCTATTTGCCTTCGAACGCTGTCCGGCAATGTTCCAGTAAAGTATTGTAATTGTTGGGTTATCTTTAGGTACTTGTGGGGGTTTGGCTGAATAATGGA
The DNA here is from genome assembly GCF_964261635.1 of Lissotriton helveticus. Classification (NCBI taxonomy): domain Eukaryota; kingdom Metazoa; phylum Chordata; class Amphibia; order Caudata; family Salamandridae; genus Lissotriton; species Lissotriton helveticus. Next base: position 1,304,164,698 of record NC_136067.1, on the reverse strand, counting down.
GTCTACACAATCATTAGATTTGGGAATTCCAAACGCATCGTGTATCTCTCCTCGGTTTATCCCTTTTTCCGGTATCTGATTTTCTTGAATGGCAAGGGGGAGGTGTAAATCAAGTTCGATTATGTTGGGGACTGGCAGTTGTTCAAAAGGAGTATTAGGAAATTCATGAAAGATTAATTTCCGGTTTCTAAGGGATACGTTCCCTTTTAACCCCGAAGTAGGGGGAATCATTCAATCAAGTTCATCCAGATCCGAGAAAACCTCGAATCAATTCCGTATTGGGATACCATTTGGATAGTGTTGAATTGATGGGTTTCTGCCCTTCCCTAAGACTCCTAGGGACCTCTTTATCGGGGAGTAGAAAAAGCCTAATGGAAGAGTATATATTTCATCTCTTACAATACCCCTGGCTCCGCTCTGTTGCAACACTCTATTTACCAACTGAGAAGGACGGAAGGTCAGAACAATTGAGTCACCCACAAAAAGATTGCGCCGAGAGCCCACACTTTTTACCCTTCTAGCCATTTTAAATTCTCTAAACAGATGGTCCGTTAGGCTCGTTTTCTGGCCCAGCCAGTAAAGGGATTTATTCCTAAATGTTTCCCAGCCTTCCACTCCCGACGGTTCTTTCTTTGGGACATTTGCCAACACTATAATGTACGGAGTGACGGCTGGAGGGAGGTCAAGATGATCATTTGGGGCCAGGATTACCCTATCCGGGTTGATGTTTCTATCAGAATTTTTTACAAGATTAGGGGGTGGATCTCGGGAGGTCAGGCCCATTGGGTCAGTTACACTCTCCTTAGAGACAGAGTTCCCCCTTCTGGATGTATGTTTTTCCAGGAGGGGTGTGGCCGAGTTAGCAGGATATCCTTTCGCTCTGAGATCTGATGAAGTCGTAAGAAAGTGGAGTATAGTTGTTAAACGTTCCCCATCTCTAATATTTAAGGGGACATTATTTGTCTCATTTGGTACATGTTTAGAGGTCTGGCCAGGATTCAAAGTATCGACTTCAAGTACATGTGATCGTGAGCTTGTAGTTGGTTGGTTTTTGGCATTAGCTAGGTATTCTTCAATGGATGTCAATCTCAGGTCCATCTGATCTAACCTGACTCTGAGATAGAGATCCAGCCTCTCTATTAGTAACACTAGGTTATTTGGTTCTGTGTACTGAACATCGGATGGTTTCCTAGACCTTGTCCTATCTGTTGGTTTTTTTAACCCTCTTTTTTTCTTGACATTATGCAGGCTATTAGCTTTCAGCGGGGTAATTTCAAGACAAATTAAAGCATCTGTTTGTGTTAAGTTATTATGAGTAGCAGGATTTTGTGGGGGTAAAGGGGACCCTTGCTTCTTTCGGGGAGGCTGGGGTGATTGGTCTGGGTCATTCAGCTCGATGTTATCAGTAATGTGTTGAATACACCCATTAGCAGGCTTTTTTAACGTTTTGATCTGCCCTTGGGAGGATGAGGCCTCCGATTGAGCCGCATCATCATTTGACCGAGACAAGCTTGCCTCAAGAGATTCCACTACTGAGCCAATTTGTTTATCTAGCGCCCCCATTGCTCCAGTTAAGTAGCTCAGCAATGTTTGTTGTGTCTCGACGTGGGGCCTTTTTCCAGTGCTGAGGTTTGGGCTAGGTAATTTTCTCTTCCCCATATTAGCTGTAAGTAAAACGTAGTGGTAAAGAATCAGGGATTGTTTCCAAGTAAGAGAGTGAGTGGCAAAAAATTGTAATCGAATATTACTCCGAGTACAGGTACCTAGAAAATAGAGCAGTTATAAATAGTGGTAAAAGATGGCATTTTTCAATAATTGTAAGTCGATCTAAATTTCAAAGTCCCATTGACTTTATAGTCTTACTGAAACGACGTGGTTGGAGAGCCAAGTGAAAGAGAAAGGTCCCAGCCCAGCCTCATCCGGGCACAGACGGGCAAGGACGGGCCCGCCCTTGGCCCGGGCTTTGCCCTGCCAGCGCCCGCGCGCGTCCCGCGTCTCTGGAGCCCCGCTCCCGGTTAATACCGCAGTTGACTCCGCCCCTCAACTTCTCTCGCGGGACCGCGCTGCCTTGTGGGTCTTGTAGTTGGCAGCGCGCGGTCCGCGTTTTCGGGGGAGGAGAGGCAGTGAGCGGGAAAGCTTTGGCGGGTAGTGCCGCTTACTGTCAAAGCAGGATAAGGTCCCCTCTGGTCAAGTCACTCCTCAGATGGCAGCACGAAGGGAAAACAAACAGGCAAGTGAGTTTTGACATCCCACGTCGCTGGAGCCTTGCTCCCGTTTAATACCGCAGTTGACTCCGCCCCTCAACTCCTCTCGCGGGACCGCGCTGCCTTGTGGGTCATGTAGTTGGCAGCGCACGGTCCGCGATTTTGGGGGAGGAGAGGCTGTGAGCGGGAAAGCTTTGGCGGGTACTGGCGCTTACTGTCAAAGCAGGATAAGGTCCCCTCTGGTCAAGTCACTCCTGAGATGGCAGCACGAAGGGAAAACAAACAGGCAAGTGAGTTTTGACGTCCCCCCCACACTGGATTCCCCTGGGTGTCTAGTTTTCAAAAATGTATAGGTTTTCTAGGTTTCCCTGGGTGCCGTCAGAGATTGTGTTAAAAAACTACAGCTAGACACTTCGCAAAACAAGGGTATATTTTCATTGTGAAAATGTGGTGTGTTCACGTTGGGTTTTGAGCCATTTCCTATCGTGGGCACTATGCCTAGCCACACAAGTGAGGAACCATTTTCATTGGGAGATGCAGGATAATTCATATTTGTAAAGCAACTGTTATTACCTATTGATTTTTGATGCATTTCTGCCTTCCAAATGAAAGACATTGTGTAAAAAAGAAGTCCTTTTGAAAAATGACTGATAATTCTCATGCTAGTATGAGTATTCCCAATTTCAAAAATGTGCAAATATGTACTGTTTCTAAACTCTATAATTTGTACCCATTTCAGAAATACATAGGTGTCTTTCATACCGATTTTTCCATGTATACATTTTCCCACAATAATTGCTATATACACGGTACATAATAAAAAGCCATTTAATATGGAGGCGTGGGTCTTCATTCTATTTGTAATCAAAATAAAAACGCTTTTTCTTCAAAGCAAAGGCATTATCAACTACTTTCTCTACTTCTGTTTCAGTGCCTCTCTCCTTCTTCGAAACTTTTTCATAGTTCGCAGTAGATTTATAACTGCTATACTACGAAACACCCTGGTTCTGATTACTTTCTTGTTCTTGTTATATAGATTTTGTTCACTATTATGCTTTCTCATAGTTTGACATGCATTTTCAATTTGTTGTAATCTTTGGAAATGTCCACATATATTTTTAAGAAATGTCTTTGTCCTCTTACCAGTAGCTCTTTTTTCTTTTACCACTTTTTCTTCGTTTTGCCCTTTTGTGTCTCAGTTCTGCATAGATATTGTAGTTGCTTCTGTTGCTTTTTCCTGTGAGCTTTTGCAGCCATTCTCTCTTTAGTTATGCAGATAATGTTCAGCCAGGCTAGCTTGAATCAAGTGGCACAGTGAGAAAGGGACCCACGTCTGGGCATACCCATCCCACTTTGGGCGAAAAGTGTTAAAGCAAACAAATGGACGGACGGAATGCTGACAATGCATACATTCTCCCCCAATCAAAAGATCTGGGTTAAATCCATCATTCTTTTGCCCACTACACCCCCCAGTGAGCAAGGGACCAACATCTGGGCATACTCATCCCACTTAGTGGAGAAGTGTGGCTCAAATGGTTAGAGCGGCAGACCCTGATGCAGAGGTCTAGCCTGGGACCAGGGTTCAATTCCTGCCTCGGAGGGTCTTGGGCTCAATTTCCTCAGACCTGATAATTCTCGCCTCGGTGCCTATTCTAATCAAGGGTCCCACTCTGTGACTCTGGGAAATAGCTTGCTTAATCTCCACAACGGCCCCAAAAGCGCTGGGATGCCTGGTTTCACCCTGGGGGTGCCCAGGAGTGGACACTCACAGGGAAAACCCGGAAGGGTTCCTAAGCGGTATACGGACAGCGCCGGGACACTACCCCAGGGAAGTAGCTGTGCACTCTATAAATACCGGTACATTTACATTTACATTTAGTGCGAAAAGTGTTACAGGAAACAAATGATGGACAGAATACTGACAATGCAAACATTCTCTCCCAGTCAAAATATCTGGGTTAAATCCATCATTGTGTTGCCCAATACACCTCCCCAGTTTGGACCCAGCCATATGCAAATCAGTGTTGTCCCTGTGCCCAATGGGAACAGTTCAGACTGAGCTGCCAGGCCAGGTCCTAGCTGGACTGGAAACATGCCTCCTGGGACCGGTTTCAGGGTATTTCACCCTTCATCAGCCAGGCTAGCTTGAATCCAGTGGCAGAGTGAGAAAGGGACCCACGTCTGGGCATACCCATCCCATTAAGGGCAAAAAGTGTTACGGCAACAAAATGAAGGATGGAATACTGACAATGCAACATTCTCCCCCAGTCAAAAGATGTGGGTTAAATCCCTTGTTCTTTTGCACACTACACCACCCCAATTTGGACCCAACCATATGCAAATCAGTGCCCCATGGAACAGTCCTGGATGAACTGCCAGGCCAGGCCCATCCTGGACTGGAAACAAGTATCTTAGGACTGGTTTCTGGGTATTTCACCCTTAATCAGCCAGGCTAGCTTGAATCCAGTGGCACAGTGAGCAAGGGACCCACATCTGGGCATACCCATCCCACTTAGGGCGAAAAGTATTAAAGCAAACAAATGATGGACAGAATGCTGACAATACAAACATTCTCCCCCAGTCAAAATATCTGGGTTAAATCCATTGTTCTTTTACCCACTACACCACCCCAGTTTGGACCCAGCCATATGCAAATCAGTCTTGCCCCTGTGCCCCTTGGAAACCGTCCAGACCGAACTGCCATGCTAAGTCCTCCCTGGACCAGAAACAAGCATCCTGGGACAGGTTTCATTGTATGCCACCCTTCATCAGCCAGGCTAGCTTGAATCCAGTGGCACAGTGAGCAAGGGACCAACGTCTGGGCATACCCATCCCACTTAGTGTGAAAAGTGTTACTGGAAACAAATGATGGACAGAATACTGACAATGCAAACATTCCCCCCCAGTCAAAAGCTCTGGGTTAAATCCATAATTTTGTTGCCCACTACACCACCCTAGTTTGGACCCAGCCATATGCAAATCAGTACTGACCCTGTGCCCCATGGGAACAGTCCAGACCGAACTACCAGGCCTGGTCCTCCCTGGACCCGAAACAAGAATCCTGGGAACGGTTTCAGGGTATGTCACCCTACATCAGCCAGGCTAGCTTGAATCCAGTGGCACAATGAGCAAGGGACCCGCTTCTGGTCATGCCCATCCCACTGAGGGCGAAAAGTGTTATGGCAAACAAATGATGGACGGAACGCTTACAATGCATACATTCTCCCCAGCCAAAAGATCTGGGTTAAATCCATCATTCTTTTGCCCACTACGTTTGTATCAGTCACTCCTGAGGCACAGCCGGGAGCATAGCGCTAAACCTCCAAATTTGATTTTAAAAATTGTAATACTGTGTTTGCTTTTTAAACTTTTGTTCATTCTTACCTTGTTCCTGGGGCATTTATTTGCTTTCCTGTCTCCAGTGCAGCCGAGCTAAACGCTGCTGCGGAAACAGGCTTCCCCCCACTTGCCGCCATCACCAAGCCTCACCCCTGGCCACGCCCACCAGAACGAGGCCACGCCCACTCGCTTATTTAGTCAGAGCTGACTACGAGCTCGGCGTTTGTATCAGTCACTCCTGAGGCACAGCCGGGACCATAGCGCTAAACCTCCAAATTTGATTTTAAAAATTGTAATACTGTGTTTGCTTTTAAACTTTTGTTCATTCTTACCTTGTTCCTGGGGCATTTATTTGCTTTCCTGTCTCCCGCGCAGCCGAGCTAAACGCTGCCGCGGAAACAGGCTTCCCCCCACTTGCCGCCATCACCAAGCCTCACCCCTGGCCACGCCCACCAGAACGAGGCCACGCCCTGTTTTTCTCTCTTAAAGGCATGTGTATCCCTCGTACGCGCAGCGGACGGGCGCAGCGGGCGCGCCTAAGGCAAGCTCGTCTGCGCCCGTCCGCGACGGGCCGGGACCAGGGGCCATAGACCCTGCCCTTCTACTGGTGTATTCTTCAGCCCAACTCTCTGCACTCCCCGCTGCCTCTCCTCTTTCCCCTTCCTTATTGCGCCGTCTTGACTCTTTCGGCATCCTCGCCTCCTGCCCCCCCCAGTCCACCTCCTCTTACCTGCAGCCCCATTTCCACCTTCATAGCTCCCTCTGCCGTCATCCGTCCTCCATCTGTCCCACAGGCAGCCTCCGCTTACCTGCTCAACACCCGCTCTGCAGTTAAGCATCAGACGGAACTTTTTAATCTACTGAACACTGACTCCCCAGATTACCTTTTTTTAACTGAAACTTGGTTTTCCGCCGATTCCCTCCCAGACCTTCTGGCTATTCTTCCAGATACCCACTACGCCCTCCGGGCAGATCGCCCGGCTGGCAAGGCTGGGGGTGGTGTGGCAATGATCATTCGGTCCACCTTGAAATTCCAACTTCTTGCTCACCCCCCATACCCAATGTGGACTACTTAGTGGCCCGCTCTCTCAACCTTTCCACACCTCTCACCATTGTCCTTATGTACCGCCCCCCCCCCCCAAGCTATGCCTTTATTTGTAGCGGCTTTACAGGATCTTTTGGCCACACTTGTGGTCAACAACTCCACGGTTATTCTACTTGGCGATTTCAACTTTTGGCCAGGCGACCCCAGGGAAGACCTGTCTTCCAAAGACTTCTCTGCCACTCTCCAGAGTTTGAACTTTTCATCCCATGTCATGGCCCCTACCCATATCCAGGGTCATATCCTGGACCAAATCTGGTCGTCTTGCTGCGACATCTCATCCCCTTCTATACTGCCCTGCATTTGGTCCGACCACTCCATCATCTCATTTCTTATTTATACGGCCTCGGTAGACAAGCTGCCTTTACCCAAAAATATTCTGGCTCGCAGCTGGAATGACACTGACCTCAACTTCCTTTCGCTCTCTTTGGCCTCTTCAGCTCCCGATCTTTCCGACCTCTCTCTGGATTTGCAGGCAGATGCCATCAGTACCTGGCTTTCCTCTTCCTGCGATCAGGTCGCTCCGCTTAAAAAAATCAAATCCGCTCGCCCTTACGAGGCGCACAAATGGTTCACTGAGGAGCTCAAAGCTCTCAAACTTGATCCCAGGCGGTCGGAGCGCCATTGGAGACGGAACTACTGCCCCAATCTTCGTGCTAAATACAAACTTCTCCTGAACAACTATAAAAGAGCAATTCTCGCGGCCAAAACAAAATATTTCACAGCGAAAGTTGCTCTCTCTGCCAATAAATCCCAAGAAATCTTCTCCCTGGTCCATAACCTAGCTACCTCCGACTGCACTAATGCCAGTCCTGCTCCATCTCAGTCCCTTTGCTCTTTACTCAATGATTATTTCATTGATAGGATTATTAACATCAAGGCCAATATCCCCACAGTGCCCCAAGCTGGCCCTCCCTGTCCCCTCCCTTTGCCCCCCTCCTCTTTGGATCACTTCCCACCCATCTCCTTGGACTGCTTTCTTAAACTACTTATAAAAGTTAGGTCTGGCTCTCCGGCGGACTGTGCTCCCGCACGGATTCTTAAAATTCTTTTCACCAGCTGTCCCGCTCCCCCTCTTGCTCTTCTTAATGCTTCCCTAGCTCTGGGTTGTGTTCCTTCATCCTTTAAATCTGCTATAGTTTTTCCTATCCTTAAAAAACTGGTTTGGACCCCACTTTTCTTTCTAATTTCAGGCCTATTTCTCTTCTTCCTTACTTGGGCAAAATCCTTGAAAGCCACATTACATCTTGCCTGTCCAACTACATCGAGGAGAACCTCCTCCTGGCCTCCCATCAGGCAGGCTTCCGCCCAGGCCACTCCACGGAGTCAGTGATCATTGCAGTCCTGGACGAACTTAAAGGGAAAGCAGACATCAACCTCCCCCAGGCCTTGGTCCTCCTCGATTTGTCCGCTGCGTTTGACACGGTCGATCATTCTATCCTTCTTGGCCGTGTCAGCGCAGCGGGCATCCGGGGCGCCGCCTTCTCCTGGCTTGCGTCCTTTCTTCAGGGCAGGACCCAAGCGGTCCATCTATCAGGCTTCTCGGCCCCTCCCCGCTTGATCACCTGTGGGGTCCCCCAAGGCTCCTCACTCTCTCCCCTCCTTTTCAATCTGTATATCTACCCTCTTATTTTTTCTCTTCTCGAGCTGGGGGTCTCTGTATACAACTATGCGGATGACCTCCAGCTTGTCTTCGATCTTTCTTCCCCTTCTGTGTCGCTTCCTAAGTTTTGTTCCACCTTAGTTTTTATATCTGAATGGATGAGCTCCAATCACTTGAAGCTCAATCCGGACAAGACGGAGCTTGTCCTCACGGGTGGCCCCTCTAATCCCTGGTCCGCGGTTTATTGGCCCCCCTCCTTTGGTCCCCCCCCCTCACCGGTCTCTTCTGTCCGGACCTTGGGCATCAAGGTCAGCCATGATCTGACTATGCATGCCCAAGTTAACTCCGTAGTGTCCTCCTGTTTCATGTCCCTCCGTCTCATCCGGAAGATCTCCCGGTATTTCTCGGCGGATGCCCTTAAAACCATAGTCATGGCCCTTATCACCTCTCGCCTCGACTATGGGAACGGCCTGTACGTGGGCATACCCGCCTACGAAACCCGCCGTCTCCAGGCCATTCAAAATCAGGCTGCCCGTCTCATTCTCCGCCTTCCTAAATCTTCCCACATCACTCCTGCACTCAAGTCTCTTCATTGGCTTCCTGTGCATTCCAGATCTATTTTCAAACTGGCCTGTTTGGCCTTTTGCGCTCACACCCATTCTGCTCCACTCTTTAGTGGGTCTCTTATCACTCCTCACGTCCCCCGCCGCACCCTCCGTTCTTCCTCCCTTTCCCTTCTTCATGTCCCCCGTTTCCGCAAATCTAAAACGGGAGGTACCCGATTTTCGGTCCTGGCCCCCCAGATCTGGAATAGTCTCCCTCTGTTCATTCGCTCTATTCCTATCTATACCCACTTCCGCAAAGCTCTTAAAACCTTTCTGTTTTCCCAAGCATTCCTTTGTTAGTTCCCCCGCACCCCCCTCATGAGTCTGGTTCAACCCTCCATCGCCAGGAAGCCGCTTGGCCGCAGTGCGCTTAATTAAGTTATTTTTCAAATTCAAATTCAAATTCAAATTCACTACACCACCCCAGTTTGGACCCAGCCATATGCAAATCAGTCTTGACCCTGTGCCCCAGGGGAACAGTCCAGACCGAACTGCCAGGCCAGGTCCACCCTGAGCCAGAAACTAGCCTCCCGGGACCAGTTTCAGGATATGTCACCCTTCATAAGCCAGGCTAGCTTGAATCCAGTGGCACAGTGAGACAGGGATCCAAGTCTGGGCATACCCATCCCACTTAGGGCAAAAAGTGTTATGGCAACCAAATGATAGATGGAATGCTTCCAATGCAAACATTCTCCCCTGTCAAAAGATCTGGGTTAAATCCATCATTCTTTTGCCCACTACACCACCCCAGTTTGGACCCCGCCATATGCAAATCAGTCTTCACCCTGTGCCCCATGGGAACAGTCCAGACTGAACTGCCAGGCCAGGTCCTCCCTGGACCGGAAACAAGCCTCCTGGAATCGGTTTCAGGGTATGTCACCCTTCATCAGCCAGGATAGCTTGAAGCCAGTGGCACAGTGAGAAAGGGACCCACGTATGGGCATACCCATCCCACTTTGGGTGAAAAGTGTTACAGCAAACAAATGATGGACGGAATGCTAACAATGCATACATTCTCCCCCAGTCAAAAGGTGTGGGTTAAATCCATTGTTCTTTTGCCCACTACACCACCCCAGTATGGACCCACCCATATGCAAATCAGTCTTGACCCTGTGCCCCATGGAAACAGTCCAGACCGAGCTGCCAGGCCAGGTCCTCCCTGGACCAGAAACAAGCATCCTGGGACTGGGTTCAGGGTATTTCACCCTTGATCAGCCAGGATAGCTTGAATCCAGTGGCACAGTGAGCAAGGGACCAACGTCTGGGCAAACCCATCCCACTTAGTGCGAAAAGTGTTAAAGCAAACAAATGATGGACGGAATGCTGACAATGCAAACATTCTTCCCCAGTCAAAATATCTGGGTTAAATCTATCGTTCTTTTGCCCACTACACCACCCCAGTTTGGACCCAGCCATATGCATATCAGTCTTGATCCTGTGCCCCATGGGTACAGTCTAGACCGAACTGCCAGGCCAGGTCCTTCCTGGACCGGAAAAAAGCATCCTGGGACTGGTTTCAGGGTATGTCATCCTTCATCAGCCAGGCTAGCTTAAATCCAGAGGAACAGTGAGCAAGGGACCCACGTCTGGGCATACCCATCCCACTTAGGGCAAAACGTATTACTGCAAACAAATGATGGATGGAATGCTGACAATGCAAACATTCTCCCCCAGTCAAAAGATCTGGGTTAAATTCATTATTGTTTGCCCACTACACCACTCCAGTTTGGACCCAGCCATATGAAAATCAGTCTTCACCCTGTGCCCCGAGGTAACAGTCCAGACCAAACTGCCAGGACAGGTCCTCCATGGACTGGAAACAAGCATCCTGGGACCGGTTTCAGGGTATGTCACTGTCGTATGGTTTATGGGCCTCTTTTGCGTGTATGTTAAGTTAGCAAGGCTTATTCGAAGTTTAGACGCCATTTTTCCCTTTTGCTATTTTTGCGCACAACACTGCTTAGCTGTTTTTGCTGACTTAGCTTGGATGAAGGTCTATACATGGGAAAAGGGTTGTTTTTCAACATCTCTAGACATACATCGTATCCCCAGTTTGTACAGTGAGTGCTAAGCCGCCAATGTTATCATAACGCAAGCCTGTTTATTGGCTTGTCCGTGTAACACATTCTAGACACAACAATTTGGCAGCCGCAAATCGAGTAGGATTCTGGCGCCTTTATCATAGCACACTTGCCAGAATTGCACACACTTGGAAGATTCCAGGCATGCAGAGAGACTAACCAATCCTGATGTAATTTACACTTACTGAGCGGACAGGTAAATGGGGTCCCCCTAAGAAAGCTCAAGAGACCTTCTATAGTTTTATAATACATAGTTCTTTGATAGTGAGGGTGCTTTAAATAGGTACTTTTTATCACCTGTTTGCACTATCATTGTAACATAATTCCTCCTTTTGGATTTTATGGAATTGGAACCATGCTATCCGTATTGTTATTATCTATATGTATGCAGATGTTGATTAGGAGCGTATAACACAAGAGTGTTCTCACTTCCCTTCATTCCTGAGATGGTCCTTAGTCACATGTTCTAGGTTGTCTAATCATTGGTTTCTTTGCTATAGAACGAAGAGCTAATGTGACACTGATTGCTAGTCTGGTAGGGGATTTTGGGTACTAAGGTGAGTTTTGGTACACCCTAATTCACTGAGGTCCTAAGTCTCTGTGCACAGTTCTGTGTTTGCACAGAATCCCTGTAACATAACCCTTCATCAGCCAGGCTTGCTTGAATCCAGTGGCATAGTGAGCAAGGGATCCACGTTTGGGCATACCCATTCCACTTATTGCGAAAAGTGTTACGGCAAACAAATGATGGACGGAATGCTGACAATGCAAACATTCTCCCCCAGTCAAAATTTCTTGGTTGAAATTCATCATTCCATGCCACTGGAGTCAAGCTTTCTTTGCTTATGAGGGCTGAAAGCCCGAAACCGGTCCAAGGATGCTTGTTTCCAGTCCAGGGAGGACCTGGCCTGGCAGTTCAGGCTGTACTGTTTCCATTGGGCGCAGGCTCAAGACTGATTTACATATGACTGGGTCCAAACTGGAATATCATGGTGAGCGAAAAAAGAATGGATTTAGGCCCAGATCTCTGTACTAGGGTGAATGTATGACATTGTTCTGCATTCTGTCCATCAATTGTTCTTTCTACATAAGCCCAGGGCCTGTAAATTAAATGCTACTAGTGGGCCTACAGCACTGATTGTGCCACCCACTTAAGTAGCACTTTAAACATGTCTTGTGTCTGCCACTGCAGAGCCTACACGTGCAGTTTTAAACTGCCATGTTGAGCTGGCATGTTAACCTACTGGACAGACCCAAACTGTCCTTTTTATTACATACTAGCAGCCCTTCCCGACGTTGTCCGGGTTCAAAAAGTAAATTGTGTAATCTTGTTGGCGAAAGGTCCCTCTAGTTAATGTTACTCGTGTTTCCTTGTTTGTCCTTGCCCCCCCGTGAGAATGTTGTTGCTTCTGCCAAGACGATATTTTATGTAGCACTTGGTGATGTTGGCGAGTGAAATATTTGTTTAAGCCCTGAAGTCAAGTTTTCTCCTTAGCGCCGCAAGAAGTGGGAGTGTTACAGTGGTAACACAGATAGCGGCGAGTGAATCTGTAGCTTTGTTCTTAGGTTTAGAACGCAAGTACTGTGGTGAACGCTGACTCACTTAAGGGCCATGCGAAAGCCTGTTTTTTTTATGTATGATATCTCCGTGCAATAAACATTGCAGCTTCAGAACGGCAGAGTGCTTACTCGCCTAAGCCGTGAAACGCCGAGTAAGCCGCATCTCTTTTGCTTGAGGTCATCCCCCTGTGAAAAACAGGAGCGTGACCAATGGTGAAATTGTTCATAAAATATTCCTCGCAAGGCTTGCATGTGTTATGCGAGTTATGTGGCGTGATTGGTCGGCTGTGAATGCAAGCCGCGCCCCGTCCCTGATGTCAGCGTACAATGGTAACGCCCAGGTCAATGAATCTGCCTACCAGAAGATGTGTGTGTGTGAAGACTTCGTGTTTGCATTATGCTGCACTGTGATTATTGCGCGTTTGAAATACGCTGCATTGTGAGCACGAATGGTTGAAATACTCTGCACTGTGAGCGCGAATGGTGTGTTTGGTTTTGCACCGTGACACTTCTCGCATCTCAATGTTCTCCTCGCCATCTAACGCCCACAACTTGCCTCTCTGAATGTTAACGCCCACATCTAACACCCACATATCACAGCCACATCTCCTCACTGTTTGGTTTTGCACCGTGAACTACAATGTTAACGCCCACATGTAACGCCCACAACTTGCCTCTCTGAATGTTAACGCCCACATCTAACGCCCAGAAGGGACTACTTTACCACTGATGGCGCCCCCCCTTGTTAGTGTATATGGTGTCCATTTATATAGCCTATGTCCATCTCCTGGACCTCCCCTTTCCAACGCTGTATTGGGTGTTGTGATTGGTGGTGTACTTTTCGAGTTTACCTGGCTCAAAGGACACAGTTCTCTCTTTATAATAGTAGTATAGATAGGTCACCCCTAAGGTAGGCCCTGGGCAGACAGTGGGCAGGGATTTAAAAAGTAGGACATGTATTTTTAAGTTTTGACACTGTATACCTGAAACAGCTGTGTCCTGTTCCCACAAAAAGGATTGTGGAATGAGTCTGGAGCCAGCGTAGGAAAGGCGGGGTCTTGTACACATTTAAATAAATATATGTATTTCTTTATTGTGCATTTCACAAAACCTTTGTACTTTAATAACACAATCAACATAAGACACTTTCCCGTTTGTTTGACATCACAATAACAATTATACCTTATATTCTTGCTGTCCATGGCAATAAAGCATAGTAGACTAGCAACACTATATATCATATTAATCACATTCTGCGCCCTCCGACAAGGCACGAGTTATGGAAGCAGTATATCCCCAATCTTGAGTTCACATTAAGGTTTACAGTATCCCACACAAACTCACGCCTCCACTTGTCACTCTATGGAGTGACAGTCCCATTCAGGCACATTACAGAGTTCCAATACTACTGGGGTGGGTACACTCATGTCCTGACATTCTCCCTCAGCCACCCCGCTATCCCCGTCTTCAGTGGCTCTATATACACTATACAATGCCCAAAAATGTTTAGGACGATTGCGGGGAGAGAGAAGGTCACTGTAGCATTCCATTTGGGTACGGCAATACAAATATGTACTGTTTCTAAACTCTATAATTTGTTCCCATTTCAGAAATACATAGGTGTCTTTCATACCGATTTTTCCATGTATACATTTTCCCACAATAATTGCTATATACCCGGTACATAATAAAAAGCCATTTATTATGGAGGCGTGGGTCTTCATTCTATTTGTAATCAAAATAAAAACGCTTTTTCTTCAAAGCAAAGGCATTATCAACTACTCTCTCTACTTCTGTTTCAGTGCCTCTCTCCTTCTTCTATACTTTTTCATAGTTCGCAGTAGATTTATAACTGCTATACTACGAAACACCCTGGTTCTGATTACTTTCTTGTTCTTGTTATATAGATTTTGTTCACTCTTATGCTTTCTCATAGTTTGACATGCATTTTCAATTTGTTGTAATCTTTGGAAATGTCCACATATATTTTTAAGAAATGTCTTTGTCCTCTTACCAGTAGCTCTTTTTTCTTTTACCACTTTTTCTTCGTTTTGCCCTTTTGTGTCTCAGTTCTGCATAGATATTGTAGTTGCTTCTGCTGCTTTTTCCTGTGAGCTTTTGCAGCCATTCTCTCTTTAGTTATGCAGATAATGTTCAGCCAGGCTAGCTTGAATCAAGTGGCACAGTGAGAAAGGGACCCACGTCTGGGCATACCCATCCCACTTTGGGCGAAAAGTGTTACAGCAAACAAATGATGGACGGAATGCTGACAATGCATACATTCTCCCCCAATCAAAAGATCTGGGTTAAATCCATCATTCTTTTGCCCACTACACCCCCCCAGTTTGGACCCAGCCATATGCAAATCAGTGTTGTCCTTGTCCCCAATGGGAACAGTCCAGACCGAACTGTCAGGCCAAGTCCTAGCTGGACCGAAAAATGCCTCCTGGGACCGGTTTCAGGGTATGTCACCCTTCATCAGCCAGACTAGCTTGAATCCAGTGGCACAGTGAGCAAGGGACCAACATCTGGGCATACTCATCCCACTTAGTGGAGAAGTGTGGCTCAAATGGTTAGAGCGGCAGACCCTGATGCAGAGGTCTAGCCTGGGACCAGGGTTCAATTCCCGCCTCGGAGGGTCTTGGGCTCAACTTCCTCAGACCTGATAATTCTCGCCTCGGTGCCTATTCTAATCATGGGTCCCACTCTGTGACTCTGGGAAGTAGCTTGCTTAATCTCCACAACGGCCCCAAAAGCGCTGGGATGCCTGGTTTCACCCTGGGGGTGCCCAAGAGTGGACACTCACAGGGAAAACCCGGAAGGGTTCCTAAGCGGTATACGGACAGCGCCGGGACACTACCTCAGGGAAGTAGCTGTGCGCTCTATAAATACCGGTACATTTACATTTACATTTAGTGCGAAAAGTGTTACAGGAAACAAATGATGGACAGAATACTGACAATGCAAACATTCTCCCCCAGTCAAAAGATCTGGGTTAAATCCATCATTTTGTTGCCCACTACACCTCCCCAGTTTGGACCCAGCCATATGCAAATCAGTGTTGTCCCTGTGCCCAATGGGAACAGTTCAGACTGAACTGCCAGGCCAGGTCCTAGCTGGACTGGAAACATGCCTCCTGGGACCGGTTTCAGGGTATTTCACCCTTCATCAGCCAGGCTAGCTTGAATCCAGTGGCAGAGTGAGAAAGGGACCCACGTCTGGGCATACCCATCCCATTAAGGGCAAAAAGTGTTACGGCAACCAAATGATGGATGGAATGCTGACAATGCAACATTCTCCCCCAGTCAAAAAATCTGGGTTAAATCCCTTGTTCTTTTGCACACTACACCACCCCAATTTGGACCCAACCATATGCAAATCAGTGCCCCATGGAACAGTCCTGGATGAACTGCCAGGCCAGGCCCATCCTGGACTGGAAACAAGCATCTTAGGACTGGTTTCTGGGTATTTCACCCTTCATCAGCCAGACTAGCTTGAATCCAGTGGCACAGTGAGCAAGGGACCCACATCTGGGCATACCCATCCCACTTAGGGCAAAAAGTATTAAAGCAAACAAATGATGGACAGAATGCTGACAATACAAACATTCTCCCCCAGTCAAAATATCTGGGTTAAATCCATTGTTCTTTTACCCACTATACCACCCCAGTTTGGACCCAGCCATATGCAAATCAGTCTTGCCCCTGTGCCCCTTGGAAACAGTCCAGACCGAACTGCCATGCCAAGTCCTCCTGGACCAGAAACAAGCATCCTGGGACGGGTTTCATTATATGTCACCCTTCATCAGCCAGGCTAGCTTGAATCCAGTGGCACAGTGAGCAAGGGACCAACGTCTGGGCATACCCATCCCACTTAGTGTGAAAAGTGTTACTGGAAAGAAATGATGGACAGAATACTGACAATGCTAACATTCCCCCCCAGTCAAAAGCTCTGGGTTAAATCCATCATTTTGTTGCCCACTACACCGCCCTAGTTTGGACCCAGCCATATGCAAATCAGTACTGACCCTGTGCCCCATGGGAACAGTCCAGACCGAACTACCAGGCCTGGTCCTCCCTGGACCCGAAACAAGAATCCTGGGAACGGTGTCAGGGTATGTCACCCTACATCAGCCAGGCTAGCTTGAATCCAGTGGCACAATGAGCAAGGGACCCACTTCTGGGCATACCCATCCCACTGAGGGCGAAAAGTGTTATGGCAAACAAATGATGGACGGAACGCTTACAATGCAAACATTCTCCCCAGCCAAAAGATCTGGGTTAAATCCATCATTCTTTTGCCCATTACACCACCCCAGTTTGGACCCAGCCATATGCAAATCAGTCTTGACCCTGTGCCCCAGGGGAACAGTCCAGACCGAACTGCCAGGCCAGGTCCTCCCTGGACCGGAAACTAGCATCCCGGGACCAGTTTCAGGATATGTCACCCTTCATAAGCCAGGCTAGCTTGAATCCAGTGGCACAGTGAGAAAGGGATCCAAGTCTGGGCATACCCATCCCACTTAGGGCAAAATGTGTTATGGCAACCAAATGATAGACGGAATGCTTCCAATGCAAACATTCTCCCCTGTCAAAAGATCTGGGTTAAATCCATCATTCTTTTGCCCACTACACCACCCCAGTTTGGACCCCGCCATATGCAAATCAGTCTTCACCCTGTGCCCCATGGGAACAGTCCAGACTGAACTGCCAGGCCAGGTCCTCCCTGGACCGGAAACAAGCCTCCTGGGATCGGTTTCAGGGTATGTCACCCTTCATCAGCCAGGCTAGCTTGAAGCCAGTGGCACAGTGAGAAAGGGACCCACGTATGGGCATACCCATCCCACTTTGGGTGAAAAGTGTTACAGCAAACAAATGATGGACGGAATGCTAACAATGCATACATTCTCCCCCAGTCAAAAGGTCTGGGTTAAATCCATTGTTCTTTTGCCCACTACACCACCCCAGTATGGACCCACCCATATGCAAATCAGTCTTGACCCTGTGCCCCATGGAAACAGTCCAGACCGAGCTGCCAGGCCAGGTCCTCCCTGGACCAGAAACAAGCATCCTGGGACTGGGTTCAGGGTATGTCACCCTTGATCAGCCAGGATAGCTTGAATCCAGTGGCACAGTGAGCAAGGGACCAACGTCTGGGCAAACCCATCCCACTTAGTGCGAAAAGTGTTAAAGCAAACAAATGATGGACGGAATGCTGACAATGCAAACATTCTTCCCCAGTCAAAATATCTGGGTTAAATCTATCGTTCTTTTGCCCACTACACCACCCCAGTTTGGACCCAGCCATATGCATATCAGTCTTGATCCTGTGCCCCATGGGTACAGTCTAGACCGAACTGCCAGGCCAGGTCCTTCCTGGACCGGAAAAAAGCATCCTGGGACTGGTTTCAGGGTATGTCATCCTTCATCAGCCAGGCTAGCTTAAATCCAGAGGAACAGTGAGCAAGGGACCCACGTCTGGGCATACCCATCCCACTTAGGGCAAAACGTATTACTGCAAATAAATGATGGATGGAATGCTGACAATGCAAACATTCTCCCCCAGTCAAAAAATCTGGGTTAAATTCATTATTGTTTGCCCACTACACCACTCCAGTTTGGACCCAGCCATATGAAAATCAGTCTTCACCCTGTGCCCCGAGGTAACAGTCCAGACCGAACTGCCAGGACAGGTCCTCCATGGACTGGAAACAAGCATCCTGGGACCGGTTTCAGGGTGTGTCACTGTCGTATGGTTTATGGGCCTCTTTTGTGAACTACGCCGACGACACGCAGCTGATTCTCTCCCTGGAAGGCGAGGACTCTACTTCCTTGGAGGTTTTACATAACTGTCTGCGTGAACCATCTAGGTGGCTGAAGGATAATTCCCTTCAGTTTAATGCAGGAAAGACGGAGGTGCTTTTCAGTGCTGGCACGAGGATTCCTCAACCATTTCCATCTAATTTTTGGCCCCCGGAAACTGGGGCTACTGTACGACCAGTGGAATCTGTTCGGAATCTAGGGGTCATGTTGGATCAGAGGCTCAGCATGGAAACGCATGTTCAAAAAACGTCTGCCTGTTTCTTTGCCATCCTTCGCTCTCTAAGGAAAGTCCTGCCCCTCCTGCCTACTTGTGCCCGTGCTCAAGTGGTTAGATGTACCATCCTTAGCAGGCTGGACTATTGTAACGCCCTCCTGCTCGGGTCCCCTGAGCTCAAGCTGGATAGACTCCAGAGGGTCCAATCAGCGGCTGCTAAATTGGCCCTGGGGCTTCCGAGAAGTTCTCATGGAGCATCCGCACTGGCAAAGCTGCATTGCTTCTTATAAGGCAGAGGATCCATTTTAAGGCCCTCTGTATAGTGTTTAGGGCTCTCCATGGAGCTGGCCCAGCTTCTTTGCAATCTAAATTTGCCTGGTATACCCCTACTAGACAGCTTCGATCCTCTGACGCTAAATTGGTAGTTGTCCCCAGATTCAGAAAGGTTAGAGCCGGTGGCAGATCCTTCGAAGTGACTGCCGCCAGACTATGGAACACTCTTCCCATCGAGATTAGTCATATTAGCGAACTCCTCCCGTTCAGAAGGAGGATAAAAACTTGGCTATTCCCCTGCTAGTCCGCTTCCCTCTGGTTTCTTTTCTCTTAGCGCCAGGATGCCTGCAATGGTGATAGCTGCGCTTTATAAATGCTTAAAATAATAAATAAATAAATAAATAATAATTTTGCGTGTATGTTAAGTTAGCAAGGCTTATTCGAAGTTTAGACGCCATTTTTCCCTTTTGCTATTTTTGCGCACAACACTGCTTAGCTGTTTTTGCTGACTTAGCTTGGATGAAGGTCTATACATGGGAAAAGGGTTGTTTTTCGACATCTCTAGACATACATCGTATCCCCAGTTTGTACAGTGAGTGCTAAGCCACCAATGTTATCATAACGCAAGCCTGTTTATTGGCTTGTCCGTGTAACACATTCTAGACACAACAATTTGGCAGCCGCAAATCGAGTAGGATTCTGGCGCCTTTATCATAGCACACTTGCCAGAATTGCACACACTTGGAAGATTCCAGGCATGCAGAAAGACTAACCGATCCTGATGTAATTTACACTTACTGAGCGGACAGGTAAATGGAGTCCCACTAAGAAAGCTCAAGAGACCTTCTATAGTTTTATAATACATAGTTCTTTGATAGGGAGGGTGCTTTAAATAGGTACTTTTTATCACCTGTTTGCACTATCATTGTAACATAATTCCTCCTTTTGGATTTTATGGAATTGGAACCATGCTATCCGTATTATTATTATCTATATGTATGCTGATGTTGATTATGAGCGTATAACAAAAGAGTGTTCTCACTTCCCTTCATTCCTGAGATGGGCCTTAGTCACATGTTCTAGGTTGTCTAATCATTGGTTTCTTTGCTATAGAACGAAGAGCTAATGTGACACTGATTGCTAGTCTGGTAGGGGATTTTGGGTACTAAGGTGAGTTTTGGTACACCCTAATTCACTGAGGTCCTAAGTCTCTGTGCACAGTTCTGTGTTTGCACAGAATCCCTGTAACATAACCCTTCATCAGCCAGGCTTGCTTGAATCCAGTGGCATAGTGAGCAAGGGATCCACGTTTGGGCATACCCATTCCACTTATTGCGAAAAGTGTTACGGCAAACAAATGATGGACGGATTGCTGACAATGCAAACATTCTCCCCCAGTCAAAAGTTCTTGGTTGAAATTCATTATTCCATGCCACTGGAGTCAAGATTTCTTTGCTTATGAGGGCTGAAAGCCGGAAACCGGTCCAAGGATGCTTGTTTCCAGTCCAGGGAGGACCTGGCCTGGCAGTTCAGGCTGTACTGTTTCCATTGGGCGCAGGCTCAAGACTGATTTACATATGACTGGGTCCAAACTGGAATATCATGGTGAGCGAAAAAACAATGGATTTAGGCCCAGATCTCTGTACTAGGGTGAATGTATGACATTGTTCTGCATTCTGTCCATCAATTGTTCTTTCTACATAAGCCCAGGGCCTGTAAATTAAATGCTACTAGTGGGCCTACAGCACTGATTGTGCCACCCACTTAAGTAGCACTTTAAACATGTCTTGTGTCTGCCACTACAGAGCCTACATGTGCAGTTTTAAACTGCCATGTTGAGCTGGCATGTTAACCTACTGGACAGACCCAAACTGTCCTTTTTATTACATACTAGCAGCCCGTCCCGACGTTGTACGGGTTCAAAAAGTAAATTGTGTAATCTTGTTGGCGAATGGTCCCTCTAGTTAATGTTACTCGTGTTTCCTTGTTTGTCCTTGCCCCCCCGTGAGAATGTTGTTGCTTCTGCCAAGACGATATTTTATGTAGCACTTGGTGATGTTGGCGAGTGAAATATTTGTTTAAGCCCTGAAGTCAAGTTTTCTCCTTAGCGCCGCAAGAAGCGGGAGTGTTACAGTGGTAACACAGATAGTGGCGAGTGAATCCGTAGCTTTGTTCTTAGGTTTAGAACGCAAGTACTGTGGTGAACGCTGACTCGCTTAAGGGCCATGCAAAAGCCTGTTTTTTTTATGTAAGATATCTCCGTGCGATAAACATTGCAGCTTCAGAACGGCAGAGCGCTTACTCGCCTAAGCCGTGAAACGCCGAGTAAGCCGCACCTCTTTTGCTTGAGGTCATCCCCCTGTGACAAACAGGAGCGTGACCAATGGTGAAATTGTTTATAAAAAATATTCCTCGCAAGGCTTGCATGTGTTATGCTAGTTATGTGGCGTGATTGGTCGGCTGTGAATGCAAGCCGCGCCCCGTCCCTGATGTCAGCGTACAACGGTAACGCCCAGGTCAATGAATCTGCCTACCAGAAGATGTGTGTGTGAGTGAATACTTCGTGTTTGCAATATGCTGCACTGTGATTATTGCGCGTTTGAAAAACGCTGCATTGTGAGCACGAATGGTTGAAATACTCTGCACTGTGAGCACGAATGGTGTGTTTGGTTTTGCACCGTGACACTCCTCGCATCTCAATGTTCTCCTCGCCATCTAACACCCACAACTTGCCTCTCTGAATGTTAACGCCCACATCTAACGCCCACATCTCACGGCCACATCTCCTCACTGTTTGGTTTTGCACCGTGAACTACAATGCTAACGCCCACATGTAACGCCCACAACTTGCCTCTCTGAATGTTAACGCCCACATCTAACGCCCAGAAGGGACTACTTTACCACTGATGGCACCCCCCCTTGTTAGTGTATATGGTGTCCATTTATATAGCCTATGTCCATCTCCTGGACCTCCCCTTTCCAACGCTGAATTGGGTGTTGTGATTGGTGGTGTACTTTTCGAGTTTACCTGGCTCAAAGGACACAGTTCTCTCTTTATAATAGTAGTATAGATAGGTCACCCCTAAGGTAGGCCCTGGGCAGACAGTGGGCAGGGATTTAAAAAGTAGGACATGTATTTTTAAGTTTTGACACTGTATACCTGAAACAGCTGTGTCCTGTTCCCACAAAAAAGATTGTGGAATGAGTCTGGAGCCAGCGTAGGAAAGGCGGGGTCTTGTACACATTTAAATAAATATATAAATTTCTTTATTGTGCATTTCAGAAAACCTTTGTACTTTAAAAACACAATCAACATAAGACACTTTCCCGTTTGTTTGACATCAAATAACAATTATACCTTATATTCTTGCTGTCCATGGCGATAAAGCATAGTAGACAAGCAACACTATATATCATATTAATCACATTCTGCGCCCTTAGACAAGGCACGAGTTATGGAAGCAGTATATCACAAATCTTGAGTTCACATTAAGGTTTACAGTATCCCACACAATCTCATGCCTCCACTTGTCACTCTATGGAGCGACAGTCCCATTCAGGCACATTACAGAGTTCCAATACTACTGGGGTGGGTACACTTATGTCCTGACATTCTCCCTCAGCCACCCCGCTATCACCGTCTTCAGTGGCTCTATATACACTATACATTGCCCGAAAATGTTTAGGACGATTGCGGGGAGAGAGAAGGTCACTGTAGCACTCCATTTGGGTACAGCAATACAAATATCAGAAGCCCACTGAGCAGTCGTAGGACGCGGCCCCTTTGACCAACAAATCGCCACTCTACTCTTGGCCATCAACAACCCCATGTCCACCAATCTGCGCATACCTTTAGGCAAAGGTTTCGAGTAGCCTGACAGTGCTAGAGCCAGTTCAGGTGTAAGTGCTTACCCTGTCATCACTGCCATTTCCAAAAATACACGTTCCCAAAACTTCGCAACCCCCGGGCAAAACCATGCCAAATGCATAAGGTCAGCCACTTGCTCACTGCAATGCTCGCACCTCGATTTCTCCCTCAGACCATATCTGCAAAGCCTTTCCTGGGTGTAGTAAACTCTAGTAAGATATTTGAAATGTATCAGATGGTGTCTACCATTGAGGGAAACTCGTTTCGCATTAAGGCAGCAGTACGTCCACATAGCGTCATCAATTTCCCTATTCAGATCTCTTTGCCAGGCTAAGCGGGCCTTTGTTAAATAATTCTCACTATATGACATACCGTGTTTATAAATTTCAGACACTAGTCCCGTCGGGGCATCTGTATTTATGACAAAGGTAAGAGCGGTCAGCTCCGGCGGTTCAGCCAAGTCACTCCCCAATAGCTGAAGTAATGCATGTCGGGTTCTGTGGAATTGAAACTTGGTGAGAAGTGTGGGCGTAACGTCCCCTGCAATCATGGACCCCCAATACTTCGTTGTGCGACCCTCAAATAATTCACCTATAGTACTGACTCGAATGGAATTAAGTGCGCGAACTACGCCCCCATCTCTACACGGCGACAACCAGTGGCACCATTCCAGGGCAGCTGAAGGTGAATACAGTATAGCTCCAGCCTGCATCTTTAGGAGGTGACGCCAGGCATGGGTGGTCACATTTATCAAGTCCATAATGTCAGTCCTGCGGTCTCGAGGTGAAAAGAGCAGCATGGGCAAGGGGAGGGTCTTGTACACTTTAAAGCATTTCTTTGAAGTCTTCCTACCTCAGATGCCCTACTGGGTGTAAGTACTGGACCTCCGACACCACCAAATCAGAACACTTCTAGAACTGAGGACATTCTGTCGGGAAGAAGGATTGATGTGCTACCAGAAGGGACTGCCACTTTGCTGAACTACTTTGCTGACTTGGCCTGCTGCTTGCTGCTTCTTACCTGGGAGTGAAAAGGTCTGGACCTGCATCACTACATCCCAGAACCAACCTAAGTTCCTCCAAAGGCTTGTTGGCTTGCCTCATGTTGCTGAAGACTCAAGAACATCAAAGACTTCACTTACGTCTTCAAACAGCTCCTTGACTTTGCTTGCTGTAAGTCCTGCTCTGCCAAGGGGTGCCAACCAAGTCCAGGGCCCTGGAAGTGAGTGTGAGAGAGCTGCATCTACCAGAACCTGCACTGCGACGCTGTTGCACTGATTGGAACTGATGCATCGCCTGCTGCGGGATCAGAATCAAAGCATTACCGCTGTTGCAGGGATTGGACCACGGCTTCAGAACATACGCATACCACCCACTGCATCGAGGAGATCTATACATCACTCTTCTAGCATGAGTTAACCCGGTGCAACACCTTCAGAATTGCCTCACTCAGTACCTGAGCCTCACTCAACAGAACTGACTAATCGCCGTAGTTGCGTGGTGAAATCCAGCACAACACCCCATCTGCATGGGGAACATCGACACTACTCATGCTGTGACAAGTATTAAGGTATTTGTGCTCACTGGGCCCTGCGTGGGTCCTATAGCTGGCATGCACTCCATCACAGGTGGCCTGAACTATTGACTTTGTCCCAGTCCAGTGCGACTCATTAACTCTTTGAGCGCTATTTGCTTCTGAGTGCTATTTTTGCATTTCATGTTTAAATATTCATATCTCACTTCTACTGATTAGATTTTGTTATATTTTGTTCTAGATTTATTTATGAAACTAATCTCTAATTTTCTAATTTGGTGTGGAGTCCTTTTGTGGTGTTTTCACTGTGTTACTTTGTGTTGTGTGCACAAATACTTTACACATTGCCTCTTAAGTAAAGCCTGACTGTTCCGTGCCAAGCTTCCAGAGGGAGAGCACATGATAATTTTGTATGTGTATTTGACTGACTAAGATTGTGATTTCTGCTTGGACAATGTGTATGCCCTGCCAACTAGAAACAACATTTCTAACACCATCACCCATGACATGTTCTAATATATCATTAATACCATCAATGCAACATCTGAAATAACATCATTGATGACACCTCCATGCATGACGGGGCGGGAGTTACAGTTAACTAAGAAAGCTATAACTGGTGAATTTCAGTTGTTTTGATCATAGAACTGGTATGATTTAACTAACTATCACCTCATTCTATCAGTCCTTTAACATTATATGTTTTTAATAGAAAATATAGGGGTTCAGACTTTGAGCCCTCTTCACAGCAAAAGAAATTGTATCATGATGACCGCCGGGCAGATGGCCATGCGAGTAGCCAGGGCGTATTTTCCGGCAATAATTGAATTGTTCATGGAGGCTTGTTTTGGAACATTGCAGGTTTATTAAATTAGGTGAGGAATGAGGCCTGGCTCAACCTTGTGAAATATTATAGTATTATATGCCTCCAAGAAACATGGACCAGGGAAAAAGTCCATATTGATGGTTATTTCCAAACATACCCCGGCAGGCGCAACACTGGGTGTTCATCACAAGGGGGGCCTGCTCACTTTAGTGAGAACTACACAAGCAGACAAGGTTGGCAAGATGCAACTTAAATCACTGCATTTTCAAATAACGAATATTCTCTATAATCAGAGTGTATCGTTGGTTATTGTTAACTTTTATCGCAATAAGTTTGTTCCAAATAAAACTGATATTGCAGAGAAGCTAGAAAAATCACTCAGTAGACACTTATAGGAACTTAATACAGATTTTATTTTACATTGGGGGAGATTTTAATTGTAGATGATGTCTTTTATCAAAGCAGTCTGCTTGCAGTCTGGCAGGCGGGGAAAACAATGGTAGTTGTCATTTTGAGCATAACCCCTGCGGGAACATTTTTATCACACTACTTTCTAGATTTTCTCTATTTTCAACAATAGCTCTTATCAAACCAGTGGGCTCAGATCATGTCGCCGACATAAGAAGAGGCCAAAGTAGCCTCATTGATTTTATTGCCCTTTCTGAATATTTTAAACCTCATTCAGTGGCATTTTCCATTTTAAAGGTTTGTCTCAGTGATCACTTTCCCTAGCCATTCGCTTAGAGACACAAATTTGTTATTCTACTTGGAATTCAAAATAACATCCCATAACTTATAATAACAATAAGGATCTCCTGCATAAGTGGGCCCTGGTAGACGCAGATTCAGTTCTTCAGCAGATCTTGATTGACAATAAGTCACACATTTTGGAGTGTCTGGAAAGTACAATAAATCCATCATCTATGCTAAGGGTTTTTGCTGAAATAACGGAGGCTATTAACCCCTTCACTGCGGGGCTAATTCCCCCACAGCGCGGGGGAGGGAGGCCACGCATGGCGCCGCGGTACTCATGACGAGCTGAGCTCATCATGACTCCGCCCACTCCCTTGGAACGTCCGCACAGTAGGGGAATTAGCCCAGCGTGGGCGTTCGGCAGCAGTTATGACGAGCTCAGCTCGTCATGAGGACAGCTCCACTGTGCCTCATGAGGAGCTCAGCTCGTCATAAGCGCCAAAGGAGTTAACAATGAACTACAAGAGAACAGGAAACCAAGACCACAGAGGCTTTATAAATTGATTAACAACCTAGGGATCATTTAGTGGTAAATGAATATAAACAGGTAATTTGGAAACATAAATTGGCCAAAAGAAAAGAAGCATGGTAACAACTTCATGAAGCTAGTCTTAACAAACATCCCAGACTTTTTGGTAAAACTGTCAACTCACCTTTTTTTCAAAGCTCCCACAATAGTGATATTGATGGTACAATTACGCCTGATGCTTGGGTTCAACACTTCTCTAGCTTATATTGCAACAATGGTGAGCATTGTTGCATCCTAAATCATAGTGACAAGAAAATCGGTCAGGGAACTTTAAAGCTGGTGCCCCCAACTTTTGAAGAAGTTAAAAAAGCCTTCAATCAACCTATAAAGAACAAGGTATCTGTCCCGATGGCATCACTGCTGACCTTTTTCTGGCCAATCCTGTCCTCTGGCTCCCACTGCTGACTAATATTTGAAGCTTTATAGCTTCCCTGGGCCCTCCAAAATCTAGGGCCACTGTGATTATAGTACCCATTTCTTTTAAAAAGAGATAGGTTTAGACCCAAGGTGCTATCATCCACTTTCATTAATTGATAGGCAGGGTCATTTTAGATCGGCTGGAGACCTGGGCAACTGAAAGCGGGAAGTTCTCTGGTATACAGTATGTTTTCAGGAGGGGCCTCTGAACTGTTGAGCAGTGTCTTAACCTCCACCTGGGCATAAGCAAGTACACAATAGGTAAAAACAGCTCCCTCTATCTTGGGTTTATGGATCTTACATCTGGTTTTGACTGGGTGGAGAGAGGGCAATTATGGGAAAAAATGCTGGAGCTGGGCATTGATACATCTTTAGTTCATGTTCTAGCAGAGAGGCACCTGGATGTGACAGGGAAGGTCAGGTATGGGGTAGACAGGGAACTCACATCTCCCATTAAAATGAATCGCAGGAGAAGTCAAGGGTGCATGCTTGCCCCTTTTTTATTCTGTCTTTAAATTAATGATTTGGAATGTTATATTAATCAAGGGAATGTTGATGTTCCCAAGATAGACACCATAAATCTTCTGGCATTACTTTATGCTGATGATTGTGTGTTAATGTCTAGAACAAGTGTGAGCCTGCAAACGTTTGTCACTAGATTTAATAATTTTATGTTGGATTTGGGTCTTAAGACCAATTTGGCCAAGTCTTAACCTATGGTTGTAAGCAGACCTCCCCCCCTTTTAAAATCATGTTTTATTATCAATGAAAGGATGTCTTATCTTCCAACTTTCTCGTATTTGGATATTCCCTTTGACCACAAAGGCACTTGGCATCATTTAGTCGAAACAAGGGTTACCAGCTTCAAACAAAACTTTGAGGCATTGTTCCGGTTTACAAAGAAACTAGGATCCAGACCCATTGACTCAAAAATGAATGGGGCAGATTTATGAAGGCCTTGCGCCGCCGGTGCGTCATTTTTAACATGGGAAAAAGTGACGCACCGGCGGCGCAAGGCCTTCATAAATCTGCCCCAATATCTATAAGGCTCGTTCGTGTTCTGTAATTTATATGGCGCTGGAGTGTGGGGATTTTGCAATCCGGCTCACTTCAGGTAGTGGAGAAAAATTTCCAAGTAGTCTCCCTATTATTTTTTGTCAAAAGAAACTTGCCTTGACTTCCTTAACCCATTGTATATAAATTGCACCAGATTTACTATGACACTCAGTATGGGCAAAAGATGAGCCAGCCCTCAACTGTGTAATTATATTGGACTGTTTCAGACTTGACCATATGCAGAAGATAGAGTGTGGGTTTGGTGGACTGTTTTTATAACCCTGAACCAATTTCCAAGATCCCAAACATTCAGTTAAAAGGGGACCTTTTATCTTTTTTAAAGTTGACCAGTGAGCACCTGGAGATTGGGAAAAAGAGAGTCTTGGAATATTTGCCTTTAGTAGGCTCCCCAAGTGTTGAGCCCTACCTCTCTTTTTATTTTTGTCATGCAAAAAATGTTTTATCGTATTACATTTAGGCTTCGCATCGAACACTTCCTTGTTCCTTATCCTTGTAAAGTTGATTGTGATTGTGATGACAAAATTGTACCATAACTGTGTGACTCTGAATCAACCCAGAACATGCTGCACTTCTTTTTTTGTTGTTGTCTTTATACTGAACAGAGATGGGATTTTATTATCCCCATTAAGATTTTTAAATATCAGGAAATGTAGGCCAACCTTATATCCCCTCCAGCTTTTAAATGACGAATACACATGTCTAATGGTCTCTAGATATATCTCCACAGCAGTCTGCTTACGGAATCTGGTTGGGAAATTATTTTTTAATTTACAATTGGTATTTTTTTACTGAATTTACTGTCATCACTATACCAAGCTCTGGTCACATATCTCATAGTTTTTCAACTTATGGTTTTTCTCCCAAAAAGTATTTTTTTTGCTTTACTTGGTAATTAGTAATATGCTGCTTTCTGATGAAATGTCATCATATCTGTTAGATCTATGAATTTTACTGTTATGAATTTTATTACATATTGTCTGCTTCTTGTTTCAAACCTTGAAGTTCTCGTTTATGGTTGCAAACGAAACGGATAAAGAATATTTGACTGACTGTAATTGTATAATTTTGCCTTCTTAAACTGTAATCACCAAACAGATTTTTGCACCATTTAGTGAAATGTACACTTGAGCATATCTTCTAACAAAGTGCGGCCATTACAGGCACGTCCATTTACAAAGGATGAACAGTCACAACTTTGCATGTTTGTGTATATTCAATTGATAAAGCACTCTTGGAAGACAGTCTCAAAGTCATTGAACGGTTTTCCAGTCCAGATCTTGCAGGAGACCGAAACGAGCACGTGATCACGTGAGCAACAGCGGTAGCGGCGAAGCGGAGCGCAGCAGCGTGAGGCAAGCGGCCAGGAGAAACTAAAACCGAAAACTGAGAACTGCACCAGCTTGCCACTAACCTGTGCCGCTATTCTGTGAAAGCCGCGAGCCACCAGCTATGGGCCGCACGAGCCACACAAGCGCAATAGGAAGCATGATCGTAGCGCAGCTGGAGCGGTACTCGAGCGGCATTGGAGTTGAGCTGTGAATAGGACAACTAGCGTGACTAAATACCATGGGCGCCGCCACAAACCGCCACAAGCAGGTAGGCACTGTGTGAACCACGGAGAGTCTGTAAGCCAAAGAGACGTGGCGTAGGACATAGAGCTGTAGTGCCGATGGTGCGGCGGGTACTGCGGGTGTTGGGACGTTGCCGCGTGTGCTCTATGAGTGCTCTGCGTGTGCTGTGAGTGCTGCGGGTACCATGAATGGACTGTTATTATGAGTAAGAATGAGATTCTAAACCTGACTCTCACCTGATTTCCCGCCTCAGAGTTGCGAGGCCCTTCTGATCATCCAGTCAGAAAAGCTAATTAGCCATCAAACACCCTAACTAACTAACAACAAAATAAAATAAATAACAACAAAATAATAACCTACACAAGAAGGCATACCAAATAATAACCTCCACAAGAAGGCATATTCATATTCCTGGTTGGAGATTGGTTATCAGTGCTGGGACCCAGTTGGAATTGGCGGCGGTGGCACTTTTTGAGGCAGTGGTGGTCTGTGTTTTGGCGAGGAAGTGATAGGAGGGGTCCATTGGCGGCATTAGACCTTGGTCCCTGATGGTCTTGTCCCCTGCTTCTGCCTTTGCTTACTGGTGCTGTTGCTGCAATTCTTGTCTTGGTTGTAGCCCCCTCTTGGCCGCAGAAGGAGCAGAAGGAGCGGAAGGAGAGGGGCCGAGATGGAGACGGTGTCGGTGGCCTGAGCCCTGACCCCTGAGCATTGAATCCCGACCGTGGAACTACAGGCATTGGCTCTACAAGCCCCTGATGGGCAGCAAAGCGCAGAGAAGTAATCTGGTAAGCGCCAAAAGACTCAAAAGGGTACACAGGATTTCAAGCAAGGTAGTGTGCAACTGGCGACCAGCTAGAGTGTAAAGGCTGGTTCAAGAGTGTGCACGACAGCTGAAGAGCAGCTGGTGGCCTTGCACGACAGTATACACTTACCCTTTGGTTGCTTTTTGAGTTATAGGATATTCGAGCGCCCCATGGTGCCTGTGGAGCCTCGAGCCGCATAACAACATATTTGGAATCAACTTAGTGAATCTTCTCCTCACCTTAGCTTCTTGTCTTTGGACTGCCTCTTTTCGTAGCATCTCGTACATCGTGACATTTAAGAAAATCTGCATTCCCAGTAGATCAAGTGAGGTAGCCACTAGAAATGTGCTCAGGTAAAGAAAGAGCTTTGGGTACTCCAAAAAAATGTGTCTGAAAAAATCAAGCACCTAAAGTGCTAAAAAACTCTAATTTCACCTATTGCTAGGATGTTTGAAAGATCTACAAAAAAAAAAAAAGAAATTTGATTTTATGAAATATCCAACAACAGCACTCATGTCAATGCAACTAGAACCAAAATTGAAAACTCTACAAACCCCAATCAAGCCAACAAACAAGTTGAAAGAGAACTTAGTTTTACTTGATGAAGTTGACGTGGGTTGGGTTTCTGACCAAACTAAAGATCAGCAAGGGAAAGATCGTGAAGTTCAAAGTAATGTGCATACAGAGGAAACAGATTTTTTGCAGCTAGTAAATCCTCTGAACCAAATAATCTCACAAGAAATGAAATATAGAGTGTCGGATAAGACAAGGATGGTTGTAATAACAAAGGAATGTAATCAAAGTGACAATTTCAAGAATACATACAACGGAGGAGTTCCGCTCCCACTAGAAGTTAAAGTTGATATTCAGAAAAAAAGGACGAAGTAGTCAACAAACATCAACTTGATACTAAAGCACCTCATCGAAAGGCCAATGAGGAGGACAAAACCGACCATATATTAGGAAATCAACAAAAAGGCCTTATTGGATCAAGTAACTTGGAAAATGGCCCAGCTGGACAAATAAAGGCTGGCGGAGAAAATACAACAGTACAAAGATACGAAACCCAAGAACAATTAGAACAGGCTGCTGCTAATCAATTAAAGAAAACAGTTGGAACAAATAATCTCTTAGGAAGCAATGAACAACTAGTATCTGCAAATGAGCCTGCCACAAACAAATCCAGTGTTTTAACGCCAAAATATGTATAGGAATTTACTGAGAAAGAAGGCGGCCACAATGACAACAATATCCCCTCAAGTTTTAAAGAAATATACATGGACAAAACAAGAAAAAAATAGAAAATCAGGATCCAGGAACCATATGGGACATATTCTAACAAACATCAGTGTTGACTCTTGAAGCGCTAACAACACATTCAAATAGACATACTGGGAGTTATGGCCAATGCAGTTGCCGGGATTGAGAATAAATTGGCTGACCTGAATAATCTCATAATAAAGGTACAAAGGGAAGTTGCGCCAAGTTATATCGAGTGCACATGTGCTCCCATAATTAACAAACTAGTAACCATTCCAGAGGTTGTGAACACAATCTTGGAGAAGGTTAAAGATATTGTCTGCGTAAGGAAAACGGATTACTGTAAGGAGGATGGTCAGTATCCTAATATAAGGGAACTTATACTAGTAGACAAAGGGGAGCAACTGGAAAAAATGGAGATCAAGGACGCTAATACATCAAGCACGGCAAAACAATCAAATACAAACTAAGACAGAAATAACATAAAAGGTAATAAAATATTGTTAGTTTCTCCACAAGAATTGAATAAAGAAGGTTCAAATGACTACGACTTAGTAGCCTTTGAAATAACAAAAAGACAGAGAAAAAGCTATGTAAAGCAAGAAATAAGGCAAAAAAGGAAAGTTTGTCGCAAATTGATATTAAATTGGGGACATCAAAAAAAGAAAGAGGAACAACAATAGATACCAAAACGCATTTATTGCCCAACTCAATTGAAATAGGAGGAAAGCTAAGGAAAAAATCAATAGATAATAATGTTACTGGGATGAAATCTTCAAATGCCAAAATATTTAGTGATGGAAAAGAAAAATATTATGATATTTTGGTCTAATATATTAAAGAGAGAAAACATAAATGGAGTGAACGAAAAATGGATCATGACAGCTTTACACAGTAAAAAGGAGCATTAACAAATTTCATCACAAGCCGTACAACAGGAACAGAGCACGGTCACCTCTAAAATAAAGATTTGCTCATGACATATAAATGGGATTTGTAAAAAACTAATTGATGCTCAAATACATGGATTACCAAATAACCGTCAAATAGTACTATTGCAGGAAACATGGGCAATGGACCCATTTATACTTCTAGCCTGCAATCAAATACCAGAAATGTGGTCATCCTTGTTGTGGGCTAGCAATATTCGTATGATTGATCTAGAAGTAAAACACGACCAAATACAGATGAAGAATTCAAATCTGCTCCCTGTAAAGCTACAATATAAAGCTTGCAAAAACAGGTCATACAAAACTCTAATTTTAGTCAACATATATATACCTCCAAAACAGACCTCCAAGAAACAGATGTGTGCCGCTCTTAATAATTTTCTTCTGGAGCAAATCTTGGAAGAGCCCATAGCTGACTACATTGTAACAGGGGATTTTAATATAAACTTGCTAATACCCTTTGTGCGGGATGATTTTGTTCAGTCACAAAATCAACAATGGGAAATCCCGGAACCAATAATGGAGCCCAGAACAACTAATAAACAAACTAGAATGGGGAGACATTTTGTAATGGAAATGGAAGCTCTAGGACTCAGAATATTAAACGGTAGATTCTCAACGGACAGTCCATCTGCGTGCTCATTCCATTCATGTAACTGTAATTCATGCATTGGTTACACACTGACATCGCTGTGTACTTTCAACAAAGTGACAACATATCGTTTGAGTAAAGTCCCGGACAGTGATCATAGTGAACAAATTACTGAGATAAAGCTTTCCTATCCAAAATCTCAAAAAGTATCAAACAATGCAAGGCCAGACCTGCACCATCAATTACGGGAAACATATATGGAAAACCCATAATGCGGAGGCGATCATGGCAAAAGCGGAAAGTCTAGTTGAAGAATGTTTTAAAGAAACAATGATGAGAACAGTAACGGACCAATTGGAAAAATTTACAGAGAAGATAGTGAGCTCTAATGAAAAAACATCTTGTGCTGAAAGAAGAAAAACGACCCAGAATGAACCAAGTGAACCTAACATCTACCTCCCGTATACTGTAAGAAAACTTAGACATATGCGAAAAAGACTTAGGAAACAGTTAATTAAGTTTCCGTTTAATGAGGAACTACAGGTACTATTAAAAAACACAAATTACAATCTGAGGAAACTAATATGGAATGAAAAAACAAAGCCAGACAAGATCTGTGGACAAAAATCTTCCATGCAAGTACTTTAACAAACTCACTGGAGTTCTGGAAATTGATTAATGGTTTAGCTAAACCAAAAAACCACTCTGAAACCTGGGTTAGGGTGAGGATTGGTGATGGAAGCATACTAACCAATGAAATTCCTACAACAAGTGGTCTTAAAGAAGGGTGTGTTTTGGCCCCCCTTACTTTTTTACTTATTTTTAGCTGATCTCTCTACTACGTTGAACCAAATCAATGCACAGCCTCCAAGGCTAGTATACAAACAGATATCCAATTTGTTAAATGCTGATGACGTCATACTTTTAAGTCATACTAAAACTGGAATGCAACGAATAATTGATGGCATTTTTAAGTATTCAAAAGCAAATGGTATGGTAATAAACTAAGCTAAGACCAAAGTAATGGTTATTACAAAAAATGTGCGACTTAAATTTAAACACAAATGGTTTTTGGAACATAAAGAACTGGAACAAGTTGCTATCTACAAATACCTTGGTGTTATTTTTAACGATAATGGAAACTTCTTGCCACAAAAACAGGATATTACAAGGAAAGCAAACACCCTTTTCGTGGCATTTAGAATCATTCAGAAAACTGTAGGAGAACTGTCTTATCACCCATTCCTAAAAATAATCGCTGCAAAACTACTCCCTACTTTAACATATGGTAGTGAGGCAACCAATGGAAAAGATGCTGAGATCATTAACACTGCTGTCGCTAAAGCAACAGAATTGTATTCTCCCTGCCAAAGAATGCCTCACAAGCTCAGGTCCGGCTGGAATTTGGGCTAAATAATCAACTATATGCAAGGAAAGGACAAATCCTGAAAGTTTGGAATAGAATAAAAAATGATCAGGATAACCAAATGTCTTGTATACTGTGGCAAGAAGTAAAAAATAACAGAAATGTAAATGTCTGCTCCTATTTAAATAGGTCAATAGAATAATTCGGTATAACATTGATTTGGAATCCCACTATTACACAGGATAGCTTCAAAAAAACAATAAATAAGCTTAACAACCACCTTTCCTTGATAAAGGACAAAGATATGTTAATAAAAAGAAACCATGCATGGCCAATCGTAAACAGTTTCAAGGTGAAAAAGGTGCAAAAATATCTAGAAACATCGTGGTCCAAGAAAAACAAACAGATTTTTATCCAAGCTAGATTAGGTTGTTTGCCAGGACTATGTCACTTACCACCATGGAAGAGACCAGAAGAAGATAATCTATGCAGGCTTTGTAAATTAGGTCCAGAAAACATTATTCATCTACTGTGCCTCTGCCCGGATTTGGAAAGTGAAAGAAAAACTACACTTAAGAGACTGCTTAATATACGTAGTGTAAGGACATGTAGGCAAGCCCTGGTTGCATGTTTAAACCCTGAGGATTTAGAAATGAATTCAGCATTTGTGAAATTTTTACGTGTTGTAGAAAATAAGCTGGAGGCTTTTATTTCAGTTACTTATCGAGTTAGCTACATGTACAAAATATAATCAAGTCTTTGCACACAATGCTAAATGATCAATTGTTTTATAACATAATGTGTATGATATGTAATCAAACCTCTGAATATAAATTGGAATGATGAATGGTTTTATAATTTAAAAATTGGTTGATATTTGAGCTATTTTTGTAAGATTTTAATTAATCAAACAAAATACAATATACTTGAAACTTGAACTAATCTTTTCAAGTATTTTTCGACCCAAAACAGTCAACGATGTAAGTATGCCATGGGCAGGTCCAAATATTTTTTCAGGATAATAATTATGATGATACGCTGCAAAAGGTGGTTGATGTGTCAGGGATGGAATCTCTAAATATATTTCAGAGTAATAATTCTGATAATACACTACAAAAGGTGGTGGATGTATCAGTGAAGGGATCTCTTCAAAGGAGACAATATTTTTAATATGATTAATAAAAATATAAATGTAGCCGTACACTTTGACTTCTCATTTCTTGATAGGGTAATGTAGACATGTACTTTTCAATACACATAAGTGACTATGGGCTTGATTTTATCTCGGCAGATGGGTTATAAAAAAGTAAGACAAAAATAATTAAGACATGATCAAACTTAATACTCTTTCATCTTAAAATGATATGTAGGACTTAAAGTGCACGATACTATTTGCATATTATATTCATCCTACATTACATTCGATTTGTTTTTGGGAGTCTAACTTAGCTATCAATTGTATAAAAAACTTTTCAAAAGCTGAGGTTAATATTATATCATCGGTAAGAAGACATCTTATCAAGGCTTGTCTGCAACTCCTTATTCCTCGAACACTAAATTGTCTCCTAGGGATAAATATTCTTTCAAATTTCAGTTTCGGACATACACAAAGGAGGTGCATAATGTTGTCTTCTCCGAGTTTACATAAGGTGCAGGCCATCGGTTCATCTGTTCTCAGCCATGGCATTAGGTGGCATGAACCTGGAAATACTCCAAAACAGGCTTTCGTAAATATTTGCTTATGCTTCACAGACCATGGGATATCAAGATTCGGTTGAATTTTCACCTTGGTATAGCCATTTATTAGAGGCCATGCATGTTTTATTTTTGAGAAGGCATCTCTGTCCAGAAGAAGTGATAAATGTTTTGTTGTATTATTGATGGCTTTTTAAAATAAATGTATAGTTATTGTCATTTCCCAGATCGAGTTCGCTGAGTATTCATCAATCGAAGCGTGTAGATATTTCCATGCCATGGCTTTCCAGTTTGTATTTATTTCCTGCCACAGTAGTTTAGACATTTGATTTACCGTATCCATTTTTATTCTTTTCCACACTTTTATAAATTGGCCTTTTTGAGTTAGTAGCTGATTAGTTAACCCATAATCCAAACAAATCTGTGCAGGTGATTCATTATGTGGCAATTGAAAGAGGGCTTTAAAAATGTTTGTAACAGCATTATTAATTGTAACTGAATCTTTTCCACACATTGCTTTGCTTCCATATGTTAAGGTCGGGAAATGTTTTGCTTATATTACTTTCAAAAATAGTCGATAGCTTAGCCCACCTATGGATTTCTGTAATGTTCTAAAAGCCGATAGCAATATATTAGCTTTCCGTTGCATATCAATCTTATGTGGCTGAAAGGATCCTTGGTAATTAAATAATACTCCCAAGTATCGATATGTTCTTACTTGCTCTGGTTGTGAATTATCCAAAATCCATTTATATTTATGTTTTGCCTTTCGATTTTTGTTAACCTCCATGTTTTTTGTCTTTGTTTAGTTGATAACCATTCCGTTTTCTTTAGAGCATCTTGATATCCTGTTTATCAGGCGTTGCAGTCCAACCTTTGTTTGGCTAAGTAAGATAACTTCATCCGCATATAGCCGGTTTGATATCAAAGTATTCGCTAATTTGGGTGGACAGGCGTTCACTTTGTCCAATGCTTACATTAGATCTGCTAAAAACAAATTAAAAAGTAGGGGGCCGGTACAAACCCTTGCTTCAGGCCTGACGTGGTTGGAATTTCTTTTGTTATGGACGATCCATCCCCCATCTGGACTCTGACCCAAGTGTCGGAGTAGAGAAGTTGAATTGATTTTAAAAGGGAGAGAGGTAAGCCTTGTTCTATCAGTTTTTGCCACCAGAAATTTCTATGAACACAGTCAAAAGCAGATTTAAAATCCACAAAGCACAAGTACAGTGGTTGCTTCTTTGTAATATATTTATCCATTAACCCCTTGTGTACTTCGGAAGGCCCCCGGCCGTCCGACGTCACGGTGGCCATGTGCGGAGGACGGCTGGGGGCTGTCCGAACTCCGCCCACTCAATAAAACGCTTGCACAGCGCGAAAATTTGCACAGGCCGGAATGGGTTAACACAGATAGCACAAGAATGTTTTTAGTAGTGCATAAGCCTTGTATAAATCCTGTTTGATTTGGGGGAATTATCTGTTTTTCCTTTACCCATTCTGTTAGATTTGATAATAATAAACCTACAAATAGTTTGGCATGAGTATCCTGAAGAGTAATAAGTCGATAATTTTCCGGTTGGGACCAATATCCATTTTTATAAAATGAAGCTATCAATAAGCCCTCCCAGGTTTCTGGTATTGTCGATGACCTAACAATTTCCTTACATACTGTTGTCAAAATTCTGACCATAAACTGGGATCGTCCTTAAAAAGTTCAAACGGTACACCGTTTGGGCCAGGCGCACCATTTTTTTGTTTCTGAATTAATTTCCACAATTGCTTATTTGTTATGTTCATTTCTTGATCCAGGTCATTCCTTGATGTATCAGTCATATTGATACTAACATTCAGCTGGTTTATTTCCCCACCAGGATTTAGATGTGTTGACAGGAATCTGATCCAATCTTTCTCACTTAAAGAAGATGTTACAGCTGTTTCATTTGGGAGAGCTAAACCATTTACCAATTTACAGATTTCCCTAGAGTTCGATTGCTTGCTATAAAAAAGCACTTTTGACCAAAGGTCATTATTTTCTTGTTTCCTTTCATTCCACAATAATTTCTGCAGGTTGCGATTAACACTTTTTAAGTTAGTGCACAAATCCAAATCTTGAGGGTGCTTTTTTATCTGTCTTCTAAGATGGTTACGTGTTCTTTTTATAATCCTCGTTGTTGATGATAATGAAATGTTATTCCTTCTTCCTAGTTGCATCTTTTGTTTTTGCTTTTGGTAAGGATTTAACTCATAGGTTTTGACAAGTTTTTGTATGAAATCCGCCTATTGTTCAATCGCAGATAAAGTTTTATCTTCAAAACACGCTCTAACCAGGTTATAGGCCAATTTGTAGTATCTTCTTTGGGGGCCGATTATGATTGCGGTTTTTCTGCATCCTCCGGGCGGGCGGAAGCCTCCAAAGACCCACCGCCATATTAGGATGGCTGGTGGGTCTGGGATTCCGTCCGCAGCTTTTCCGCCGCGGTCGCCTTCCGACCGCGGCGGAAAAGCTCTAACATGGCTGGCGGTGTCTATCAGACACCGCCAGCCATATTAGGATGGTGTGACAGACATGCTTTTCCGCGGCGGCTTTTCCGCCGTGGAAAAGCATACGGACTTTCACTTTGGGGGCCCGTTGCGGGCCCCCGGGGTGAAGGGAGGGTGGGTGGTACCCCCCTGTATTTGCGTGCTCAAAGCAGCAGGCACTGCGTGGTGCCTGCCGCTTTGTGCATGCAAATGCGATGCATGCATTTTTAACCTTGCGGCGGGTGCAGCTTTAAGCTGCACCCGCCGCAATGTTAAAGATAGAGGATGCGACCGCCACCCTGGCGGTCACATCCTAATATGCTCAGAAAGAACGCCGCAGCCCTTGCGGACATTCCCTTCTCCTCAGGGGTCGCGGACGGACTCAAGTCCGTCCGTGATCATAATCGGCCCCTTAGTGTGTACTTTCCAGATTAGTTTCCTATAATTTACTGTGCCCGTCTGACCAAGTAAGGTGTCATATCCAGTATGCTTAATATCCAAATTTGTAAAAAGTATTTGCTGACTAAGGTCACTCTCAGACACTTTTTCAATGGAGAAAGAAGTCACATTGCTAAAGATTTTCAAAGATACTATTGTGTAATCGATTCTTGATTTGTGATTTTGTGATTGAAATGCCCATGCTAGTGGTGAGTCTTGGGGTAATCTCCCATTTAAAATT
Organism: Lissotriton helveticus; assembly: GCF_964261635.1. Classification (NCBI taxonomy): domain Eukaryota; kingdom Metazoa; phylum Chordata; class Amphibia; order Caudata; family Salamandridae; genus Lissotriton; species Lissotriton helveticus. Next base: position 1,304,125,456 of record NC_136067.1, on the reverse strand, counting down.
CTTAATCCCATCACTTCTATATCTTTAACGAAGCTCATACCTAGTTGGCTTTGGATGGAATTGACTACAATGGGTAATGTTTGATGTGGGATTGCCCAAAGATAGTCCTGTTGTTGGATTATGTCATCTCTCGAAAAGGGCACAATCAAGTTTAAGTTAAAATCCCCTGAGATAATATATTCTGTGAATGCACCCTCCCTCATTATCTAGTAAAGTAATGAGGGTAGTGCACAAGTTAGTTATTGTGCTTGTTGTGGGACGTCCAGCATTTCAGGTGTAGGCCTGGAATAATAAAAAAGTTTAGTGACAGCCAAATCACAGGCATATACCATTTGAGCATATTTCCGTCTTTCACTTGGGATTTTAGTCCCATTACAATTGTGTGTGAACTCGTGCATCATGTGTTTGTTGTACAGCAAGCTGCTTATGGCTGGTGGTTTATTTCGAAATATACTTGAGATATTGCCTGCCTCCTAAATGTAAACAATCAAGAAAGAAGCTTCATAATAAAGTGAAACATCACTATTTTCTGATATCACACACTGACCTACGCTGGACCACTGTTCAGAGGGTGAGAATGTGACAGAAAAAAAGGCCTCGACACCAGAATAAAAACAAGCTCACAGTAACAAATCGGATACCTAAACATGACCCGCAAATGTAAATCGGTGCAGTTTTGAACTTGCAAAGGCACACTGTACAGGTGACTTGCTTGGTATGAGGGATGGCAGGGTGCTTGCAGCATGCAACGTTTTCTGTTAATACCAGTGAAATAAACGGTACATATTAGCCCACCTGAACTTAAACTGGCCCACAAACACCCAAAACACTGGCCCATACAATGAACGGTCACAGCAGCCCTTATGCACTACCAGATTTCTGTTTATGCCAGTTCGACCCTGATCGTTCAGGGCTTCTTTTTTAAATATGGTGTAGTCGAGCGTAACACTGTTTCTTATCTACGAAGGCCAGAAATAACTGATGAAAAGTCTATGTTGTGTTTCAATTTCTTTAGGTCTCGTTAGAATGCTGGTGATGCTCCGCAGACACCAAAACAATATCCCTACAGGGATGAAACTATACTTGGGTGAAAGACATGGATGATTACATTGTGAGCCAGCAGCGAAAACCCCTAATGATGAGGGAAAACATACCACCCTGCATCTGCTGTGTAATTCCCTTATTTTTATTGAAACAACCCCCTCTAATGCGTTTATAAGTCTGTTCTGATCTTAATGAGACATTCCAGTAACAAAGGAAAACAGAAAATTATCTTCAAGACAATAACAAACAAACCCATGACGCATTATGTTTGTGAGTTTCAACCTAATTTGGATCATGTACCTATCATGAGCGCGCGGATAAAGAGGTTATTTCTATTTCCAGATATTTCATGCGCTTGTAAGTTGGCATAAACACAAGGCTTGTTACAGAGGAAAAACAATGTTCACCATTCAGTTCCCAGGAATTGCTGACTTCATCTGCTGTATGCCCTTAGAAGCTTCCCCTGCTGCGAAGAAAGGGTTTAACATGTACTCTAAGTGGGAGGCTGATTTAGGGCCAGTGGCAGGGATAGACTGGGAGGCAGTCCTAGTGCCCCCCGGAAGTGACGATCAAATCAAGCCTGAGTCTCATCCAGCTCAAGATTCTCCACAGGGAAGGGCTCGGGCCTCGAATTTCTTTCAATGTGTGGAAGCAGTGGATATATCCATCCACACACCATATCCCCTATACAGGAATGCTGGTGGGTGATTTTGGAGTTGTGGTTACGTATGGTAGCCCGGGTCCTGTGCACCCATCAGTTTTTTCATTCTGGGAATCCCAGGCAACATGGTTTGCTCAGGAAACAGCTCCTCTTCTCTATGCTGCTCTTAGATATGGCAACGCGCGACACAGCCAGGGGATGGTAAAGTTCCAACAAGCCCATCAAGAGTCAGTGGATGAACCGCATGACACATTGCATGGAGGCAGTGATCTATAATGTATAGGACTGCCATGGGAAATTTCAAAGGATATTGGGACGACAGCAAGTCTGTAGGCTTAGCATGGGAACGCAGAAACTCCTCGAAGACCCACATACAAGGGGAAACATACTATACCAGGTAACCATTACAACGCGGTATGGTTACATTGTGGTTTTAACAACGCAAGTAGTTACTATGACTTGCACTGGAGGGCGGTCTATACTGAGGATTAGTGTGAATTACTATTCCAACACCTTCCCTACCGTACGTAGACTGGAGTTGGAATAGTAATTCACACTGGGGCATATTATCAAGGGGGTTTATCTCTGCTTTTTTGGCTTTAAAAGCCAAGAAAGGGGAGATAAAATTATCTCCCTATTACCTAGCTGTCGCTATCACCAGTTAGCGACAGCTAGTAGGAGATAGCGACCATCTTGGGCCCCACTTTGCATGTCAGTGATATTTATCACTAATGACATGCAAAGTGGGCGTGCCAAGATGTTAGCAACTGGAAACAGTCGCTAACATCGCTATCTCCTATTACCAAATTATGGAGATATTCGCGCTAAGCGCGAATATCTCCCAAAGCTAACACCTGCCCTGAGCAGTTCTTAGCCATGTTATCCAATAGGAGGTGGATAACATGGCTAAGAGCATTAGCTCGGTAATGCATGAATATCGCTGACTTTTCTGCGATATTCATGCATTGCGGCCGATTTTTATCGCATTTGCGATAAACCTTGGTAATGCCAAGGTTTATTTGCGATAAAAATCGCCACAGCTCAGCGGTAAATTTTTGTCTCTAACCAAGCAATAGCGATAATTATCGCTATTGCTTGGTAATATGCCCCACTATTCCTAAAACCAGCGCCCTACAGCGCAAGTCGATGTAACGACTTGCGTAGTTAAAACCGCGATGTAACATATCGCGTTGTGATGGTACACATTGCATCATCATACATCCCATACATGGGGGTAGAATCCCAAGAGAGGGGAACTAGGGGGAATCATGCAAGACACCAAGAGTAGCATCTGCCGCCACGTACAGAGGAGAGACTCTTTGGTACTTTGGATGGGAGCTTGTATGTGATCCATAATCACTGTACTGTATTTTAGTGTTTTTGGAAAACCTAAAAACAGTAAGACAAACTTTAACAAAAAGATAATTAATTGCATAGGCCTTCTAATTGTCTAAAACCTGCCAGATTAGGCAGGGCAGAAAAGTTATTATGAAAATAATTGTCCTCAGCATTGTATTACCTTAGCAAGGGGGTATGGTCATTGCCTAATTTGTAAAGGAATACACGCTGGTGCCCAAAATATTGTTCATAAGCCCGAGGCCACAGCTGTCAGTGTTCTGGGTGATGTCCACCAATTCTGTGTTGTCTTCATTGCACTTCACACCTCTTTAATCCAGCACTTGACACCCCATATCTTTCATATCACTTTTGCTGGTTCTTTTTCATCCCTGCTTTCTCCTTTTATCAATGTTGTTCGGTCTTTTTCTTCCTGCATCTTTCTTGTTTTGTGTTTTCTCTCTCTTGCTCTAGATCAAAGTCTTTTGAGAATAACTAAGTGCCGGTCCCCCAAAATAAGTGCTAGTGGACCCCACCTGCAACCATCAGCTAAAACTATTAAGCACTGGGAATGGTCCTCTTACTGTCAATACATTCCCATTGGTAACAAGGAGAAGCCAGAGTAGAGCGAATGGACTACATCTCTCCACCAGGGTAGTTTGTGTATGGACAGGAGGGAGGGAGACTGCTGCATATTGAGACGCTGATTCGCCATCAGGTCAGCATCAGTATATCAAGAGCAGAAGGCAATTTTATTCACCTGTGTGTGACATTATAGTAGTCATATGGAGATAGTACTCCAACTTAGACTGACATTACATCAACAATATCATTGCTGTCAATAGAATCCCTTTCCTGGGTGTCCCACCCAGAGTGAGGTTTCTAAAGAAAATCGGGAATACAGGAGCATGCTGGGCACTGGATACGAGTGTGAGCTTTGGCTTCCTGTTCAAATTCAAGCACGAGTCTCTAAAGGGTGACTTAAATAATCCATTATTGAATGCTTCTCAGGACAACAGGGTCATCCCGAGGTAGAGGAGTGGGCTGAGGACTTTGAGGTAAGGATCAGTACACTCATTAAGCAAGAAGTTAAAACGGTATTAACTTGAAGTCAACTAAGCTGATTGGTATGGTTTTCTTAGAGAGTTATAATTTTGTATGAAGGCATGAGATTGCATCACTTAGTAGAATATATTAAACTGCTAAATGATAATAAACACATTAAAAAGTAAGTAGGGGTCTTATTTTTCGCTTATGCATTGCGCTGAAAAAGGCTGAGAGGCCTTATGCTGCACAATTATGGTATTGGATTTCTGGAGCTCTTTCAAATGGTGCCAGTTGTGAGGCTCTGGGTTCAGGAGCTGGCGAACGTGAACATTGTTGTCATGATTGATACAGTATGTCGGCCAATGAGGAGTGGATGGTGCGGTTTTTGAACTAGTTGGTTTTGACTCGTAAACGAGTTCCTGACCTGGAGCACTTTCCCATTTGCAGTATTTAGATTCTGTGAGTTTGCACGGGAGCAGAAGAGTTAGGCAACTGGATCCTAGACAATGTGTGGATGGAATAGCAGTGAAAGCACTACTGTTGGCTGGAGCATCCTCGGTGACAACTCAAAAGTTAACAGCCATGAGATAAGTTTTGAGAAGCAGAGCTAGAAGGAGATGGAGTGACAGGACTGTTCAGGAACTGAAGACGAAGGATGCGTTTGACTTTATTTTGACTCTGGTAAAGATAGAGTTGTCCCCGACGATGATTGCTGGAAAAATGGATGGATTTCTTCTTTATGGGAAGTGTTTGAGGATGAAATAGGCCAGAGGGGATGAACGTGGAAGAGAAATTATGGAGGCCTTGTTGATAGACATTACAGTACCAGTTTTTATAGCATTAGTGTCACAGGCTAGGTTAGCATGTGCACCCACCTTAGAGTTAAGGTTATTTAGAGCTGGGATTATGTTGATGTTTTGCAGGGGTGTTCATGGACGGAGAGGTAACCGGCAAGAGACACCCATACCTTGGTAGTAAAACGGTCCTGTCTGTATTTCTGTGAATCCTAATGATAGACTCCCAAAGCAGGGGTCTATCAAATTGATGCAAAGAAACAATGCCCCTTGTGCTTAATGTCTCCTTAAGCATGTGAGGAATATTAAAGGACTATTTCTGTCCAGGTTCACCATATTTTACATTTTAGTATGACACTTTGAGGATGCTAGTGGACTTGGTGTTGCAAGGGTCACCTTAATGCAATTTCCACTACTTTCCAGTGAAGAAGAAAGCAGTGTCTTCTTCAACATAAGGAAACCGTATTCCTCCAATTCCTAGCTGTGGCGTGGAGAGAGAGAGATGGGTAGATGTGACTCCTGCCAATTTTGCCAGCTGTCCTGTTCCCACCAACGTCTAAGTGAGGCTCCTAATCTGAAATCTTTTTGGATTGGACAATTGCCATAGATGTAGAAAAAACAGAAATGTTTATCTCATTTGGAGTAACCTTATGAGTAACAGATTAAAGTACCATGTAGAATAACTTCACACTTGTACTGCTAAGAAGTGCATTTTAGAAGTTCGTCCAATATAGATTGGTGACAATCTATATTTCTGTAAAACATCCTGCGTGGCACTGGTACTCCAGTGCAATGACTAACTCGAATAGCTGTCCAGATGAAGTTCAAAATTTGTGACACGTTGTCCTTTTAGAATTTTTCTAACTCTGCGCATTAATTTTTAGAGACCAATATTACAAAAGTGAGATCAAAACAAGACCCAATGCATTCATCCACTTAATAAAACGTTAGAAATGGGATGCTTGCATAGCATCGGTGTGCTTCATAAATGACCCTAAAATTATTGCATAACATATGTGTCTTGATTGTTTATTAAAATATAAAAACGATGGCAAACAATCACAATTGAGAGCTGTTTATCATTGAGTCACTCCCTTTCCACCTCATTGATGGTGATCCAATCTGCTTCCAATGGGTAAATGGCAGTGGGAGACCAGCAGACTTTGATCTCTGGTTCTGACTGCAGTAGGTCAAGTCGTGGTGATCTTGTCAAAATGGAACCCAAAGACCTCAATGTTATATACTTTCACAGATACACATACATGGAGCATTTAGCATACACAAACACATGCATGTTTCACACCGGTAAAGTCCTCTCATGTAGGCCACGCGAGTTGCCAAAACAGCTGAAGAACTTTAACCCAGTTGGTGGGTAGTCTCCACTCCTATGGCATGGGGAACAACCTAGCCATTCTCCTGTTCACCAAATGGAATACCACCACCACCGCATTGGTATTGCGCTAGCTGGGTAAGAGCAGTAGCTCAACCCATTCTGAGCTTAGTACTTTAGGATTCGCTCCCAATCTTTGGTAGACCACAGCCATGGCTCACATTTATGATTTGTGCATGTGGACTGACCAATTTCTTAAACAGGGTTTCAGATCCAAATGCAGTTGAGGCACTCTTGGCTAATGTGCATATCCGTTCAAATGCAGGTGACTTTCTCATCCTAACTGAGGTTATTTATGTCAGGTGATATTCTGTCGATGATATGCTGGTACCACACCCTCCCGACCCAACCCATGCTCACCTAGATGCACACTGAAAAGCCTAAACTTGTGCTAAATAAACACAAATTGCAATAAAACCATTAGGTTGGAGTTAAATAATTTTTCATTTGCGAGATCTTTCAAATTTCAAATCAAAGGATAAAAAAAACTTACAAGAACATTTCAAACCATCAATTGTACAGTAAACATGCATTTGCAATGCAATAGGTTGTGCATTTACGAGAGCTTGAGCTATTGGCATTGTACATTACAATGCGTTTTATTTATGTGTTTTTTTCAACCACGAGACCTATTGCTTTGCAAATGCATTCGGGGCCCAAGCTATCAAAATAAAAAAAACATTAGGAGAGAGCGTGTCCTGCCTGAAACAGCAAACAGGGCAAAGCTATTTGAGAAAATAGTGCTCGGAGGCTGTAAATAAAGCCTACCGAGTATCAACACACCTAACAGTGGGTGTCACCATTGGAGGTTCCAAAATGAGACGAGGCGGTACTAAGGAGGGACTGCTAAGCCTATTGACCAATAAACAGCCACAGTTTACAGTGGACAATGACACAAGGCAGTGAAAAATATGGGCGGAGAGTGGGCGGAGCTTCAAGTCCCTACCTGAATACAGCATGCCTCGCAGAGCAGCGCATGTGCTGCCCAGGCTCGACCTAAAAAGCAACTTATGTATCATTATAGCTCACATTCTGTGGCACTACTACTTCACTATTTTGATGTTTTAACACATACTAACAGTGCATGTGGAAAGGTTCCACATCAGTAATACCTTTTACCACACAACACTGCGACCAGCAACTCAAATGTGACCCGCTGCAATGGGTCACTTTTAGCTAAAAAATTTTAAATAGTTTGTGATGCTTGGGTGAAAATTGTGTTGGCTGAGATGTAGGCTCCTTCTAGGTACCCCCCAAACCTTTATAAGACTGTTATCTGTGGTAGAGGTGGGTGAGCTACTGAAAGCTCGAACCAGGCATGAGCCTGAAATCTTGCTCAGCTCAAGGTCCTGTTGGAAACTCAATCCCATAACGAACCAGTTGAATAAAACTATAATTTTTATTAAGTACTTCACAGTGCGGCGCTAAAACGTGCAGTATTAACGTCAAAGTCTTCACATTTTAAGGGCTCGCGGACGTCTAATCGGCTGCACTTGTAATTCTTCAACAAGACGTTGTGGGTTAATTGACTGGGTGGGTTTGAGTGCTTGCAGGCCCACGGACTCAAATTTTACATAGTTCCTCTTTCATGAAATAACCCATTGCTGCATAGTATTGACTAATTCCATACCTTTTGTATGTGCAATTTGCAATTTATGGATAGCTCTCATTGAAGATAATACGTTTTCACAGATTACAGTTTATGGGCATTCATTCCTCTCTGATGAGTGCAGAAGCATCTGCTAGGCCTGACATCTGGTTTGATAAATTTTCAGCAATTTTACCAGGCTAGAACGGTTTAGTTTGTATGAAAGGCCACAAATGTGAGCTCGTACCACAGGGTTTGTTTTATGTTTATGAACGATAGTTTCATCCCTTTTTGAAAGAGTGGTATGACGGCAAATTCTGAACTCTTCAGTGATGGTCCTTCTGCTAGCAGCTGACCCAGAGAAGGCTTACAGGATTTAAAACTTGACAGTTGAGCTGCTTAGGTCCATGCTACAGAGAGAAGCATAAGTGTGTGCTGCAACAACACACATGTTCCCCTAAGGCTGGAGTCACCCAAAGGGCTGGCAGTCTGAGAAGAGCAAATGGCCAATTGAACAGATGTAATATCACGCACACCACACTCTGAGATTTGATATTCTAACCTCTAGCCCACAGGAGTCTGCAGATCTCTGCAATAGCACCTCAACCCACGAAAGTTACCTTTCAAGCTCCACCCATTGCTAAGGGAGACTTATGTATTTTCACGCCATGATATCCCTCTGGGATGAATGTTGCCCTCTACAAGTACATTGAATAAATAAATGTATAAATACATTTTGAAAACTTAATTTTATTTCTATCCTGATCACATATAGTTGAAACTCTCTAGGCACTAAAAAACGAGGACATTTGCACTTAAGTGCCAGACGCTTACAGGGACCAGAGGTGAATGCGGAAATACAAGAACAGCTCTTCAAGTTACACATATTTGTAATTTTAGGCATAGGGAGATGAAGTGATCTATGTAGAATTTAATATGTTTTGTCAAGTGGGACCCCTTGCTGCGAAATTCAAACGTAGATGAGCACACGCACACAGCTAAGCCAGCCCAGAGAGAAGTGAACTCACAGCAGCATCGTGGGCACACAGATATCATTATAAGATCGCAAACTAAACTGAACTGTACTTTTATACCATTATTACATTTATATTTTGCTTTATTAAATTGGACTCATTTTATCCACAGCAAAAGAAGTAAAGGCTGAACTGTGCTGGCAGCTGCAGGATTTGCACCCGTGTCCTTAGAATAGCCTAGGAGTTGGAAAGACCAGGCAGCAAACCAGATACAAAACCATATTTATTTTTTATCGCTCACTAGTGCCAGTACCCACCTCCCGCCACCCAATATTTCTCCTCCTCTCAGCTTTTCCCTATCTAATTTATCTCCATATAAAAGATTATTTCCTTTCTGCCACGAGTTACAGAAGGCACAATAACTCTGTGCCTCGGCAGAATGCAGCATTTTGAATCTTCAGGACAGTAATTCGTGGCTCTCTGTGTACTCTATTAGGTAAGCTAAAAATGCTCACTCCCCAAACACCATTTCGGTGTTAGAGCAGCAATCGAAAAGTGATGGGGGAAGCCGGAGTTGAGAGAAAGTCGTAATAGGAAGCTGTGTGTTACCTAAGAAAACTGGCAGGTGCTAGAGGCTGACCGGGCTTTCAAATAGCCCCAAGAGATCAACGCAGGTTGGAAGACTGGAGACAAGAAAGAAATTGGAAGTTCAAATGTTAGGAAACAGAATACAAAAGTGTGTTAGAAAGCAGCCATATTTCCAGTGCTTGGATCAGTAAAAGTGCTGATGTCCACCTTGGAATTTACACATTATAGGATCTGGATGTCAGAGCATGGCCATGTGCCAAGAGGTCTCCCGGTGCAGCGCTGTGCAGGTCTGTCTGCACTTGCTTTCCTGAAGCACTGTTGCATGTGCAGTCTCAGGCATGCAGTGGGTCCGCCCTGCACACCCCACTATCGAGAAAAATAAATATCTTCCAGAATGTCAGTTAGAGATAAACCGAGACAGAAGGAAAGACGGCAAGTGCACTGCACACTATAATTTCAATATACGTACTCCATCCTTGCAGTGCCAGCCACCAGGCGATTGAGAGTTTGTTTGCCGCTGCCTCCTGAGTCCTGCAAAGTCTCTACAACTGTACACTCTGCCTTGTGGGCAATTGAATTTGTGTTGGGGGAAGGGGTCACATTGATTGTAACACTGATTTTTAACAGCTGAGCCGAAAACGGCTGGCGGCCGTTGCAAGCACTCAGGCAGCGCTGCAAGCGTCGTGATTGCCACACCACAAACTAGTCAGCTGCCCTCCCACAACAAGCTTCGGCACTGCTGCAGGAGAATAGTAACATCATGGCAACAGGCCTCCACCCCTCTTAGCGTGCATCCCGCAAATAAAACACTCCACACGAGTGTTAACTTGGGAAAAGCTGCTGCAGGTTTATTACATACAACGTTATGTAATCATTGTGGGTTAGCTTACGGGCGATCCAAGGGCAGGCAGCATTCTCGCCGCCTGCCCCCCTGATGAGCCAAACAGCACCGTGGCGAACCACCTATGTGCTGCTCCTTCTGGTAATCCCTTAAAGGATCACCTGACCATTGGTCCCTTGTACTCACGCCCCTTTCGGGGGTGGAGCGTAGCTAGGCAAGCCCCCGGTTGCTCTGGCCCACAACCGCCCGAAGGACTAATGGGATGTCGACACAGGTTCCAGGAACCTCCCATGAGGCCCCTAGTGTTAGGCTCTGGCACTCCTATGTGCCACGCTGAGGTACCCATCTGTACCCTTCTGCTTCCAGATGGCCCTGTAACTCCGCCTGCAATGAAAATTAAAACACTAAAAAGTTCTGGCCATATCCCCTACGCCGACACGCTGGGTAAGCGGTAGGGTGGGAGATTCTGTGTTCCCTCCCGAGGCATCCACGGCGCGTCCATGCACCAAAGAGGCAGGTAAAATGGCGAGGGGGACTTAAGTACCCCTCGCCCTGCCTGGTGCACCGGACGTGACGTAGCGCCCCACGACTCCCAGTAGACTCCTCCTCTCGCCATCCCCCCCTTGGGGACAAGAAGGGGGGGGCAGGGGAAGCCCAATATCACTAGAGGGCCGCCCTCTTGAGTGGCCCCCTACGGTGGCCTCGGGCAGCCACATAGTAACATCATGGCAACAGGCCTCCACCCCTCTTAGCGTGCATCCCGCAAATAAAACACTCCACACAAGTGTTAACTTGGGAAAAGCTGCTGTAGGTTTATTACATACAACGTTATGTAATCATTGTGGGTTAGCTTACGGGTGATCCAAGGGCAGGCAGCATTCTCGCCACCTGCCCGCCTGATGAGCCAAGCAACACCGTGGCTAACCACCTATGTGCTGCTCCTTCTGGTAATCCCTTCCAGGATCACCTGACCATTGGTCCCTTGTACTCGCGCCCCTTTCGGGGCGGAACGTAGCTAGGCAAGCCCCCGGTTGCTCAGTCCCACAACCGCCCGAAGAACTAATGGATCGCCGACACAGGTTCCAGGAACCTCCTATGAGGCCCCTGGTGTTAGGCTCTAGCACCCCTATCTGCCACGCTGAGGTACCCTTCTGTACCCATCTGCTTCCAGATCGCCCTGTAACTCCACCACAGCCCTCGAGGCGGCCACCGTCGCTGCCAGGGCCCCCCACTATCCCTCTCTTTGTCTCTTACCTGCAACCCTTCTGCTCTAAAGCTTCCTGACAGTCTAACAGGAACAAGTTCCTCCCTAATGGCGATAGGTGGACCCCATCAGCTTCATAATAACCTTTGACCCTTCCCTGGATCATTTCATGTCTAATGAAACCCAGGCCCCTCTGCTCCGTGAATTTGCACATGGAGCTGTGAATTCATCTCCTGGAGTGCTCAACCGCCTCGCAGGATTACGCCCCATGCCACACCCTACGCGGCACAATCTCTGACCACCAGAGCTCACACTGGCCCATGCGCTTGCTGACCTCCCCCAAGTCAGATTTCATCATTTGCAGCAGTAAAGTCCTTTACGAGGTAGTGAGGTCATTGCCCCCCAGATGTATCACCAAACAATTGGGGGGGGGGCTCCCAGCGTAGCTAGCAAGTGCTCAAGTCTGTTCATGACTTTGTCTTTGAAATGCCACACATCTAGTTTCTGATCGATGCCCAACGGGCTAACCTGGAGATGACCGAGTGTCCAATGACCCACACTCTGGACCCTGATAAAACAAAGGACACGTTTCAACTCAGTATTTTTATTAAACCTTCATTATGCTATTGTACAAACACTGCAAAACACTGCAAACCAATTATCACACGACACTGCAAGCTACGTTCTACAACACAGATGCCCTCAAGGGTGGATATAGCATTTGTAACATTGGGACTCCCAGCGTCCCACTTTCTTCACACCTGCCGGGTCCATGCCTGATTTAAATGCAGAGGTAGCGGCCCCAATCCTGAGTGAATGGCTCGAATATTTTTTGCCCGAGCGAAGGAGGCCAGCCCTGGACAAACACGCCCCCATTATACGGTCCATCTGATACTTAGTTAGAGGCCCTCGGTCTGCATGAATCAATAAATAGCCAGGTGCCACTGGGTGCAGTGCTATGTACTCCCTTGAAGACCGGACAGTACCTGTGGTCACCCAACGGCCTTAACACAACATCTACGCCCTTCCCTGCCTAATCTATTTTAGACTTCCTGAGGTGGATCGTCAACCTGTCCTCCAAACCGATATCCGCTATACACAAGGCGTCCCCTGAACTGTCAGCTTTAGAGCGCGCCACTAGCTCACTAATGCGGAAGGCTCCAAAATGGCCAAGCAGAATGCAGCTGCGAATAGGGAAGCCTCGAAGGGCGAGTGGGTGACCACTCCTAGGACATCCAGTATTGCCTATAGTATGGTAAAGTCAATGGGGGACCTGCTGTCTGGAACCCTAGGCTCCTCCCTGGCCCACCCTCTCAATGCCGCCCTGATAACAAAGGACTTAGCTGGGTCCTGTGCCTTTCAACCTAGCATCATGGCTGACTGCCGCAAAATGTCCACAAACCCAGGAGTGGATTTTACCCTGTTTCTTCGCCCAAACCACAAAAGCCTGTCCTTTGCCCTCCATTGGTATCTCACATAAGCCCAAATCATCCACCACTTTGTTGAACGAAGTCAGCTGGGTCAAATAATGTTCCTTGTACCTGGGGCTAATAACCGCTCGCCCATTCCTCTCTCCTCTTGTTCCACTCCAAGATCCACCAGAGGGTTGACGGGAAGGGGATCATCTCTGCTCTCGCCTGCGGCCATGCCTCCTGGAAACGGTGCCACTGAAAACGAGAGAGAGCGTCAGCTGCCACGTTTTTGACCCCCTCAATATGTCTGGCCCTAAACTCGGTGTTGCAGTGCAGGCTCCCTCTGGCTAGCTCCCGTAGCAAGCACAGCACCAGCGGGCACTTCGCTGTCTGCCCATTGATGGCCTGTACCACCGCCATGTTGTCAGACCAGAATAGGACCTTTCTGTCCGACAGGATCTCGGGCCAAAGGTGGAGTGCGATGACGGTGGGGAAGAGCTCCAGGACAGTGATCTTGGATGTAATGCCACGCTTGTGCCATGCGTAGGGCCACTCCTGTGCACACCATCGCTCACCCAGGATTGCCCCAAAGCCCTCCCTTTCATATGCATCAGTGAACAAGCACAGCTCAGGACTGTCAATCCATGGAGCCCTCCAGATAACCATGCCATTGAAACAAGACAGGAACTCACCCCACATGGCCAGGTCCTTCTTCAGACCTAGTGACAGCTTAACAAAGTGGTGCTTCTTGGAAACCTTAGCAGTGGCCCTGGCCAGTCTCCTGGCAAACACTCTCCCCACCGGAATGACTCTGGCTGCGAAGTTATGTTTACCCAAGAGGTTCTGGATGACACCTAGCGGCGCCTTGTCTTTCCCCAGCAGTGACCGAATGTCCTGCTGCAGTGTCTGCACCTTCTCAGCCGGGAGTCTCGACACACCCATCACCGTGTCCAACTCAATGCCCAGAAAAGTGAGAACCTGCGCAGGGCCTTTCGTCTTGCCAGGTGCTAACGGCACCCCCAGGTGTCGAACCAAATCCTGAAAGCATTGTAGTACCCTGCTGCACTCCTGCGTACCAACTCCCCCAATGAACAGGAAATCATCCAGGTAGTGGGTCACCCCCTCAACGTTAAACTTTCGTGCAAGTGACCACTGCAGGAATGAGCTGAAAGCCTCAAAGAAGGCACAAGACACCGCACAGCCCATGGGCATGCACCTGTTGAAAAAGAAATCCCCCTGCCACTTGAAACCAAGAAGGTGCTGACTCTCTGGGTGGACTGGCAGTAGCCGGAATGCTGACTCAATGTCAGCCTTGGAAAACCATGCTCCCTTCCCTGCCCTCCTAAACATGTCGACAGCCATGTCAAGGGAACAGTATGAAACCGAGCATGAGCCCTCCTCCAGCCAGAAGTTCCGGGTAGGACAGATGCTGGATCAACCTGAAGGCCCCTGGCTCCTTCTTAGGGACCACACCCAGGGGAGAGACTACAAAGTTCGGAAGAGTCGGTTGCTGAAAGTGGCCCGCCATCCTCCCCAGGGCCTTTTCCTTCCTAACCTTGGCTGACAACCACCTCTGGGTGAGCCCTAGTCAACCTGAGGTTCTCAGAATCCCTGCCAACCATTGGCTCCTGATAAGGAATTTTGAATACTTCCAAGAACCCTTGCGCTAACACAGTTCTGTCTTTAGCATTGGGGTACTCCCGCAGCATAGGTAGCAAGTTCTGATTGTCAACAGGTGACGGGCCTTTGGCCAGGAGAGTTCCGGATAAGCATGGGCGGATTTTGCGAATTGGCAATCCGCGAACTTGCGTATTTATGGATTCGCAATCCGCAAAATCCGCGAACTCTCGCGAATTTGCAGATTTTTTTTTTTTTGTGTTCGCAAGGGTTTCTGCCAGTTCGCGAGGGTTGTGTACCAGTTCACAATTGCAAACTGACTTGTCGGCTTGCAACGGCCGCGACTATGTTGTTTCTACGTCTGGTTCATCATCACAGGTTCACAGCAACCTCTGTTTCACCACTGCCACCCTCTGGTACACCCATGCCACCCTCTGGTACATCACTGCCACCCTCTGGTTGGTTTATCACTGTAGATTATGGGGGTGAAAAAAAGCAAGCACACCTGCCCTGCTTCAACTGACATGAA
This sequence comes from Lissotriton helveticus, assembly GCF_964261635.1. Taxonomy (NCBI): domain Eukaryota; kingdom Metazoa; phylum Chordata; class Amphibia; order Caudata; family Salamandridae; genus Lissotriton; species Lissotriton helveticus. Next base: position 1,304,110,432 of record NC_136067.1, on the reverse strand, counting down.
TTAATTTGGGGTTGATTAATGTGTCACTGAATTTAAACTTCCAGTCTGGCTGGCACCTGCTTCCTTATCTGTAATTTGCTTTCTGTTGCAGTGCAATTTTTTTTCACAGGACCTTTGTGGCCTACTTGTAGCTATTCTCTGAGCCTACTGTGAGGGTCAGAGCAGGGTCATAGAATAGTTGCAAGTAGGCAACTGAACTCTGAAGGGCCCCCTCAGGAAGCACTACAGGGAATGGTTACTAAAGATAAGATTGAACTTTTGCACCTGCTGAGTGCTTTCAGTTTTGTCTGTAATTGCTTTCTGTTGCAGTGTAATTTTTTAACAGGATCTTTGTTGTATACTTGTAGCTATTCTCTGAGCCTGCTGTGAGGGTCAGAGCAGGGTCATAGAATAGTTGCAAGTAGGCAAATGAACTCTGAAGGGGCCCCTCAGGAAGCACTACAGGGAAAGGTTACTAATGATAAGATTGAACTTTTGCACCTGCTGAGTGCTTTCAGTTTTGCAAAAATCCAAATATCCAGCAGCATCCACAAAAAGTAACCCTTCCAGGTCAAGATCCAAATCAAAGTGACCAGCACATGAAGAAAGCACTGGGAGGAGCCTGCTGGACAGGAACAGGAAGTTGGAGACTGTGGGGCACTGCCTTCCTCCCACCCCCCCCCCCAAAATGGACTCCTTGCAAAGAAAAAGTGCAGGCAAATGTCAACCTGAGGAGTTATTCTGATAAAAATCATAATTTTCAAGGTTTATGCTGCCTGCTGGTGGATTTCTTGTGCAAAATTGCAAATTTTGCAATCTCGCAATTGCGAGATTGTCGCTGCCCGCCGCATCTACGTGTTCGCAAGTGTTTACTCCCGCGAAATTGTATAGTATTCTAGTTGGCAAGTGCGACCAAGCAAAAAATCCGCTTCGCACGGATTTTACGAATTTTCGGCAAGTTCGCGGATTGCGAATTTGCCGAAAATCCGCAAAATCCGCGAGCGGAACGGATTTTACGCCCATGCTTAGTTCCGGATAGAGCACCAGGGAGAGGATTTGCCACGGTGGCCATAGTAGCGGGACGGGGACGAGCAGGGGTAGCCAAGTTGGAGGGAGGGGGGTGGGGAGGACCTAGCTGTGGGCCGGTCAGAGAACCTACTTGTCTTGTCTAGCGGACCCAGAGGAGGACTCGCGCTTGTCACACGCGGTGGCGGGGTGAGTACCACCACACTTGCTGCAGGTGTGAGAGAATCTACAAGCCTTCCCCCAGGAGCATGTCCCCCCATTATAGAGCCTGCACATCCCATTAAAGGGTCTTCTAGTTCCTTGCTTCTACCCCCAGCCACGGCCTCCCCGAAAGGACTGCCTAAACTAACCCTTCTTGTCCTGCTTCTATCCCTTGCTCGTCTCCCCCTTCTTATGGTTAGTAATAGCCTTCTCGCCAGGCTCCAACCTACCCTTGCCCATGTGCTGCATCCAAAGACGCACTTCCATCTGGTCCCACCCCAGTTCTGGGCACATGGCCATCTTCTTCCTAAACTCAGAATCATACTTGTACCAACCCATGCCCCCATTGGTCTCAGCCTTGTTGGTGATGATGCTTGCATATTGAAACTGACCATCTCCTTGTTCTGGGTATCGCTCCATCACTACTGCTGCCAAGATAGCGAAGGCCTGTCACCATGTCTTAATCGATTTCTCAGGCCATGCCTGAAAGCGCACTTTCTTATCCTCATCCTTGCCGCCCATTTTCCTGGTATCTAAACCCTCTGGCCCATGCATTAGTAATGTAAAAATATCAATGAACTCCCTCCGCCATATCCCTTCCTTGGCTGCAAGTGGCACTTGCCACGCTAAGGAGCACTGACCTGACAACAGGGGGGCCATGAGAGATAATAAATCAAATTGCTGAGACAAATCACTAAATATGTCCCCCGGTATAGAACATTCAAAATGAAACCCCCTCACTCTTGCGCACCCCAGGTCAGCCAAACATGCCACTCTAGGGTACCCACAAGGGTGGATGTTAAAATTCCCTGCAATCGTAAAGTTTTGAAAGTCAGCATTCAATGTTGTCTAACAAAGGAGCCTAACTCTGTGATAGTACATATTCCCTCAATAGATGATGTGAATTATAAAAATTAATAAGGCCCATTTTTTTTATCCCTTCCCTAATGCCAGGGATTGGATACATGGGCTAGCTGCAGCTAACATGGATACCTTGCCTTCAACTGCCACAGAGATGTAAATTACAAGGCAACAGACTCTGCCCTCTGCTGGCAGCCTAAGTCACTTGTAGTTCCCCCTGTTGCTTCTCCCCTTGCAGGGGTGATGTGTGAACTCGGGCCTCCCTGTGTCCCAACTGAATCTTCCCCTCCACCCCACACCTGTGTGATAGATGGGCCAACCTGTGCCTGAACTGGTGGAGCTGATGCCACGACCCCCAGACCACTATTCGCGACAGACTCAGCCCTCTGCTGGCAGCCTAAGTCACTTGTAGTTCCCCCTGTTGCTTCTCCCCTTGCAGGGGTGATGTGTGAACTCGGGCCTCCCTGTGTCCCAACTGAATCTTCCCCTCCACCCCACACCTGTGTGATAGATGGGCCAACCTGTGCCTGAACTGGTGGAGCTGATGCCACAACCCCCAGGCCACTATTCGTGCTGGCGACCCCACTGGAGTTGCTGGCAGCCCGGAGGCCAGCTCTGACTTCCGCCATGAAGTTCGATAACGTGTCCGTGAGCTTACCAAGGTCCTCACGTGTGGCAAACGTCGACGACGGCGGAGCGCAGGCCAGGGGTAACGCCGGTCCGACTACGGGGGGTGGAGTGGCAATGACCGGTACGACTGCTGCACGTGAATGTTCCGTGGTCTGACTGTTAGCTGGCAGCAGGTCTGCTGGGAAGTCTTTTACTGTGGGCCTGTGAAACCTTTTAGACCTGGTGGGGCCTGTCTCTTCCCCCTTTTGTACCGCCGAAGGCGGGACAGGCATGGCGATTCCGGAGTCACCCGGACAGAGCGCTTTCAATAGCTCGGTGGCCCACGCCACTCCTTTGACCCTGACCATTTCCATAACGACTGCCAGCTGCGCATCTTGGGAGGTTCATTGCAGGGAATCCTTCACCTGGGACATCTGTGAGAAAAGCAGGGGGATCCCTGGCAATTCATACTGATCGTCTCTGACACAGTTCACCTGAAAAAGAATGGAACTGTAAGCCAACGACCTGGATGAATCGGAGGTCCAACCTTCCTGACCCCCCTCGCTTGCCCCGTCCAATCCCCCCACACGATACTTACTTCCCAGTTTGTTGCTACGATTTATCTTGCGACCCTTTCATTGGTGAGGGAGGGGGGGAGTGATGGGCGTCGGGCTTACACTGACCTTTCCTGCATAAGGTGGAGAGAGAATTATTAACACCTCAACCTTTCGGTACCCGCCGAGCCCTGGCACAGCTACAACTCGCCACTGCCGTCATGTCCCGTCCCTCCCATTGAGACTCTATGTGTCCCAACCTGTAGTGATCGGTTACACATCACCCCATCAAGTGCATTATCTCAGAGGCCACCTGCTGTCGATGTGCCTGTGTTGAAACCTACACCTCAAGGACGTCAGACAGCAAGTAATGGGACTGAAAAAGAAAGACAGCGCAGTGTGAACAAGGCTTCACCCACCATTAAAACGTGGGTCCCCCTTTATCATCCCTTTTTAATCTTTAATGCAAAGTGAAACAGGGAAGACTTCCGCCTCTTACGTGGCACACACTGTATTGTTGAGGGTCTCCCAAGCCTGCCTCGCCCGGCCCCCCATTACCTGCTAATTCATGTCCGTGTGGGCCCTAGGAAGGTAAAAAAACGTCTTTCCTGCAACCTGCATAAAATAAAGAAATTGCATTAATACCTTAGACGCCTTCGTGGCGCTGCCCTTGCTTGGAAGTGCCAAAGCGTTAGGTCCCAATTCTTGCATAATCATACAAAACAACTGCCATGCCACCTACATGTCTTTTCACGAGTTTTACAAGGCTAGCACTGCCTTTTCTTGTGTTCATTACCCGCCTATAGTACCTGACGCAGGGCGTGAGGGAGCAGGGCTTGAATGTTTATATTAATGTACCATTCCAACCTTAGCACAAGCAAGCCTTGGCGCTCGGAGAGATCCCACCACCACTACCCCAGCAATGACTGTCACGCACAGCACTAAGCCTTCCGATGGTAACTCCTCATAGCTAACAGATAGCTGTAACTAGCGGCTGCCCGAGGCCCCAAGTGGGGGGCCACCCCGGGGGAGCGGCCTGTCTTGGGATGTGCGAGTTCCCTCAAATTTACAGTGCTACGGCGGGTGCCCGCCCTGCTGTTACCCCCGCTAGGGAGCCTACCCCTCCTTGGAGCTACCGGTCTCACTTGCGCCGCTGCCGCCCGTGGCCCACCTGGTTGTGGGTGGGTCATGCGAACGGAAGCGGACGTGCGGCCACCGAGCATCTGGTCCGCATAACGGATGTTCCGGGGCTCCCCTAGGTGAGTGGGAGCCCCGCGCTGATGTTGTAGTGCCATTGCCCCCCTTGACTTTAAAACCATTGCGGTGCACGCAGCCGTCCGGCCGCCTCCGCAATGTTGCCCGGCCTACCTGGTTGTGGGCGGGCCACACGTACGGGAACGGAAGTGCCGCCCCTGAGCGTCCGGTCTGCATATCGAGTGATATGGGGCTCCCTAAGGCGAGTAGGAGCCCCGCACCGACTGTTGTAGCGCCAATCTCCTTTCTCGGCCCCTGACTGTTAAAACCATAGTGGCGCAGGCAGCTCCCCGGTCGCCTCCGCAATGTTGAACTGCCCTCGCATGCCGGCTGCTAGACATCGCCAGCAGCCAGAGATATCTGGGATCAGACTCGGGGCCTCCTACATACCGAGCCTACACACTACCGCTGCTCTTCACTCCATATGCACGGTGCTCCCGGTAAGTCCTACTTATGCCCTGCACGTCGCGATTGGCTGCTGTAACCGGATGGGCATACCACTCGTTGAGCGAGGGCTGGGGGTGGTGTGGAGAGCTGGTGCTGTGACCTGCGGTGCCTACTTGGCAGAAGCTGTGGGTACTGGTCAGGCGGAGTCAGCGCTTGCCCTATCTCGACCCTCACTGGGCCATGACCAACTTCCTCGCGGAACGATCGCGCGCCAGCCAGGGGGATGCAAAATTGAGTCAGAGGCCAGGCATCGGGACCCTCTGCCATCTTTGGAAGCCATCCCCGCCATGCCCCTGCACAGGCCCCAAAAAGGTGTGCAGGGCCCTGATCCCGACTTCCTCCACGGTGCCTGCCCAGGAGCGCCCCTCCTTGGGCAGCGCGCCCCCCCAAAAAGGCTGTGTGGAAAGTTGGGGCTGCGACCCTTCATTTCACCCCCATCGCCCTGCCCGCCAGTGCAACACATTGGGGACCACCCCCCTGCGCTCCTGAACGCACGCGTACCTGTGGGGGGGTGCTGGGGCTCAAACGTGCCCCAATCATCATGGCCTGGAACCCCATCTCGAAGCCTTCACGCACGCACTCCCAGATTCCTGGGTACGGGATTCAGTATGCCCCTCCTCCTGTACGCTCGCCCAACTGCGGAATGCAATCACAACCAACATCTTGCAGTCGGGGGCGGCTAGCCCCCTCGCATGGAGCCGCAGTGCTGTGCATCCCCTATAGGGACTCCCAACTCGACCCCGGGGCTGCTACACAGGCAAGTTCCTACCCAAAGGTGAGCCCGGGATTGGGACCCCGAGTGCATGGACCGGGGTGGGAGGGAGAGGGCGACACTCACCGGTAGTCTGGAAGCCTGCAAGCTCTTCAAGCGGCAATCGGATGGGATGGCTGCGGACTCGCGAAAGCAGATTGCGGTTCCCCTCCTGAGGCATCCACGGCACGTCCGGTGCATCAAAGAGGCAGGTAAAATGGCGAGGGGGACTTAAGTACCCCTCACCCTGCTAAGTGCACCGGACGTGACGTAGCGCCCCACGACCCCCAAGAGACTCCTCCTCTCACCATCCCCCCCTTGGGGACAAGAAGGGGAGGAGGGGGGCTGAGGAAGCCCAATGTCACTAGAGGGCCACCCTCTTGAGTGGCCCCCTACGGGGCCTCGGGCAGCCACAAAGAGGAGATCAAAGAGAGAAAGGTGGAGACAGAGCGAGGCAGGAGATACTGCATGTGATATAAAGAGAGAAAGTTAGAGGCCGGTGGAAGAGGGGAGGGAGAATGAGAGAATAGGAGAACAGGAAGGAGGATACAAAGAAAAGTGAAACAGTGTACTGCATGTTACACACAGTCACCACAGCAGGTTCATTCACCCACTAATTTAGTACACCAGCACCATGTTGAAGTAATGCTTTGTCGCACTGCCCGTAATTGTTATGTAACGCACGGATATACCCTGGGCATCAACTGGTTAGATAGACGGTATGTGACGTAACACCCTAGCTGTCGACTTTGTAGCAGGGAAACCAGGTTTGCGTCTCAGCACGGCTCTGGATCCTGTGATTCTGGCCAAATCACTTAATCTCCCCGTGTCTTCCAAAAATGAATGTGTCATTGTGTAACATAGCTAGTGCTTATGTAAAGCTTTCCAGTACCTTTGGTCGATCTCACGCTATATACAAAACTGCAAAAATAAAACAAGAAAGACGAGTATACGAAAGTAGCACTTAATTGGCTAACTCTGTAAAGTGGCGCTACACCGGGTCAGAGTAGTGTGCTTTTAGGGGGGGTTTGTCAGAAATGGTTCTAATGAAAATGAGATGAGGAGTTAACGTACGCATGAAGTAAGGCACAGTTCACAACAAACAAGGTACAAAGCCTTGTAACCTGATGCAAAACAGATGGCAGGCACACTGCTGAAGCTGATGACTTTGGAGCTGGAGAACAGGGTTTGAGCCTCGGTGTTGGCTGCATTATTTAATTATTTAAAAATAAACGGCTATCTCGGAGGGAGGGTGGGGAGAGACAAATTAAAAAAATAATCCATGTGAAGGGGGAGACACATACAATAAAAAAAAAACACTGTTGAGATTGGCAAATGTAGCATCTGAAACCAAGAGAAACAAACGGTGCACGGAGGTGGCTCAACATATAACGCTGCCGTCTTTGGAACAGGAAAACAGAGTTTGAACCTGGGCGTGGGCTGTATCATTTAAGTGTGAATAAATGAAACATAAATAAATAAGGACAGGAAGCTGCCAGACGTGGAAATGCAAGCAGCAAAGAAAAAAGGTAGTCCCTACATAAAAAGATAACAGCCAGCATCATAAGTTAACTGTAGCTGGTCCATGCTGCTTCCTCCAGAAACGGAAGAAAAAGGAAGTGATGTATCGGACCACCAGCCAATAATGAGCAAGATAGGAACAGCAATGCCAGATTCCACCAATGGCAAGCGACAAAATAAAGAGAAACGTAATGGGTGGAGTTTAGCTAGTAATACTGATTACTTGATGCCTCGTAGAGGCAGCAGGCGCTGCCTATGCGAGACCTAAAAATGTAGTTGGGTTAGATGGCTTAGTAGACTATTGAGATCTGTGTTAGACCCCATAGTCATGGGGCTTTATCCCCCTGAAGTTGCTAGAATGAATATCACTTAGTTGAGCAACAAAACACATTTGTTATTCAACATCAAGATACCCACAAGTGAATGTGTGCTTTACAGATACTGACATTATGAAAAGTTGATTATTATGCAGTCTGTGTTAAAATGCACTGCTTTATCCTGATAAACATACATGTATCCCGAAGACATTGCTTCTTTTAATAGAAAATGTAAAAGTTCTTTGAAATCCATATAAGCAGGTTGGGCCCTTTGTCTCTTCTTTGCTCTTCATCTTTTATGATATGCTGTGTACTGCTGACTTGCAAAGGATGTTAAAAAAATCCCAGAGTGTGCATTGACATATTTGCCTGTTATAACATTTTACTATTGTACATTTTCATGTGTACTCCTGCTGCCTTACACTTGTGCATAGTATTTTTGTGATCCAGTAGTGGATCTTATTTAGGATACAAGGTAACAGTGTTATTGAGTGGCTATCATTTAGATTAGGATGTAGTGCTAGATACTGATGTGCGATGATCATTTGTTGGAAGAGCCCTTCGGGGATTTAACGGGTAAAACATACAATCAGCTTTCCTTGTTGGTGGAATTCAAGCAGCCTGTTGATCTATCTTCAATCTGTTGCTGATGGTTTGGATTCTGAGGGCCTGATTATGATGCCGGTTGGACTCTCATATGACCAGCAACATTGCAGAAGCAGGACGGCCCGACTAGGAGTCAGCGGTCCCGCTGCCCTAATTTTGATGCGACAGCCTTCATGGCAGTCGCAATGTGTATATTCTCTACTGCAGCGAGTGCTGCGGACTGCAGCACACACCCCAACAGAAAATAAACACTTTGAACACATCCCTGCAACATGTGGAAGGCATCATGCGATGCTTGACACATGGTGCAGGGATAATCAGTGGGGCACAAGCGGTTCCCCCGGGGCCCATAGAGGAAGGCCAGGGGGAATGGGAGCCTGCTAGGGGCCCCCAGAGTTACTTTCCACCTGCCTTTTCATGGTGGGTAAACCGCCATTAAAGGGCAGGCGGAAAGGGGCATTGTAATCCCTATGGTGTTGCGTGAACAGGCACCACCCTTATTGTAGGAATTACTGACCCTCGGACGCACCAATGGGCTCCTTGAGCCCGCAGGGTGCATGGCGGACAGTCCCTCCTCTGAATGCCTTTGCCCGCCACATCTTAATGTGCTGGGCAGACCGCTGGGGCAGATGTCGGTGAGTCTGTTGAGCCTTTGGTGTCAGACTCACTGACATCGTAATCAGGCCCTAATGAATTTATTTCTACTTATTAAAGATATTTATATAGTGCAGACCTAGCCACATGGGCAGTTAGAAAGGAAACAGAAAACAGTCATTTGTAACCTCATACAATAGTTAAAAGTCTATTAAAATAAGAACAACTGATTAATATTGCTATGTACTGTCTGAAAAGTTGGATATTTACTGATATGTTGCATAAAGGCCAAAGCGGCTTTATGACAAATCACTCCACAAAACACAATGTACGGAGATTGCTTAATGCAACTACAATGAGCACCAACTGCAGGAACCTTCAGCTATCCTACATATAGACCTTGAAAAAAGCCATTGACAACCTCTCTTGGCAATATCTATTTGCTCTACTCGAACACTTAGGCTTTGGACCTCTATATCTCTCTTGTGGCAATATATTATACACATCTTTGTTAATGTGCCTCCACCTTGCCTCTTCATGACATCACAAGTTGAGATTCCAGTATCCTTGCCAGCCTGTGCTGGCAATAAAATGTATATTTCCAAACGGTTCCTGAGGCAGAGCTTGTTGGGTGGCTGAACTGTTCTTCCTGATTTCCATCTAATAAATTCTACCTAAGAAACTACAAGACTTGTGTACTTCATTGCAGATTTCGCTTCAAGTAACTTTTTAACACGGGTGACAACTGGGACGAAAGAACAGCTCAACTCCTTCATCATCATTAATTTTATTTTTAAAATTCAAAGATACTGCAATCTTTAAACAGTTTCTTGCTCTGCCACCATTCTGCCAATTTGACTGCCTCTACTCCACTATGCTTCCGAGTGCATACAGACTTATTATCAACCCTATGATATACTGAAAGGAGGAGCACCGTACTTTGCGTGAACTGTTTCACTCCTCGAGCCTGTAACTGCAGCATATGTGCGATGATCGTTTGGGTGAGCAAATGTAACTTTTTATATTTTTCTGCCTAGCACGGATTTTACTAACATTATTAATTTACTGAATACACTCAAGCGCTTACCCGTCTTTCTAACTTGCGCGAGTGAAAGAACCTTGTGAGGATCATTTCCATGAGAACCTCTTTGCATTTTGCTTTATCTATGTCACTGGATTGCAGCGCGTCGTGTGGCGGTGTAAACACGCCACAGCTCCTTTGCGCTACCCGTCATAGGAGGCGTCTTCAAGCTCCGTTTCTCATTATTTGCTTTGGTTGCCATGATCCATCCGGCATTTCGTCACAGCTTGCTTTGATGCCTGACGGTTGCTAGGCACCGATCTCACAGCTCCGTCACAAAAAGAGTAAGAGTTGTCATGCTCCAGCTCTCCGTTTCTTTTGTACTGCCAGCATTTCGCTAACACGCACAGCTAGGTTACTGCGTGCCAACAAATCCCGTGAAAGGTGGTAATAACGGCCTTGCTGACATGCAGAGCAATTCTGTGTGTCAGCTGTTAAATACACTTCTTCACTGACACGCACAGCTGTGATACTGCGTGTTACCTAATAACTTAAAGCTTAAAATCACGGCTTCCCTGACATGCACAGCAAATCTGTGTGTCATCTGTTTTATACAGTTCTTTGCTGACAGGAACAGTTACTTTACTGCATGTCAACTAAATATTGTAAAGTTTGTAGTCACAGCTTCGCTGACATGCATAGCACTTCTGTGTGTCAGCTGTTGAATACAGCACTTAACTGACACACAGATACAACACTGTGTGTCAGGGTATATTCAAATTATTGTGATCACAACTTCGCTGACACACACAGCTATTCTGCGCGTCAGCTGTTAATTACATTTCCTTGCTGTGCGTCTCAACATATTTTATTGTTAATAAATGAAGCTTTACCAACCGAACAGCAATTCTGTGTGTCTACTGCTGGATTTCGCTCATCCTTGACACGCACAGCCACAAATGTTGTTTTAGTTCAGTTTGCGAGTCTTAGCTTGTACACCTTAACTATGCAAAATGTTACTGCTCTTCCCTTTTTTCTGCAATCTCCTGGTGATCCATCCATTAAGTGGTCAAAGTTGAAACAAGTTTTTGAAAGTTACGCTCGTGTTTGTGGTACTTCTCTCTGTGCAGAGTAGAGAACAGCTTTACTGCTACACTGTCTTGGATCTGAAAGCCAAGACGTTTTTGATCGTGTTCCTGATGTTCCAGTTAGTATTGCAGTGGATACTAATGAATATGAGATTTGCATGCATGAACTGGATGTACACTATCTACCCAAAGTAAGCACCATTCTAGGACAATATCATTTTAGTAACAGATTACAAAGGGAAGGAGAATCAATTCCCGATTCACAAAGGGTAATCTGAGACAAAATCCTAACTTTACGACTTTCCGTATTCACAAAAGGCACTTAGGAGTAGTAAAGTTAAACTTAAGTTAGGATTTTGTCTTAAGACAAAAACTTAAGAAAAACATAAGACTAAATCCTAACTTTTGTGAATCGGGCCCTCTGTCACAGACCTGAGACATTTGGATTCTTCCTGTACATTTGATACCTTAATTGATGAAAGGAACAGAGACCATATTATGTTAGGCTGTAAAATAGAAAATGTACTTGAGGAACTATGGCTCAAAGATGAACCCAGTTTGGACGAGGTTTTACTGGGCGCGAAACGGATTAAACGTTCCCTGTTGTGTGTGGAGGTGATCAAAAAGGACCTCAATAAAGAAGTATCTGCTGTAAGTTTAAACTTAACCTCGAAAGACAATGTTTCTTCCAAAGGTAGTGAGAGAAATTCGAAGGCTACTCCACATAAAAAGGAAGCTACCATGGTCCAAGTTTGGAGAGAAAGAAAATGTTATAGGTGTGATAGAGTGGGTCATCTAGCAAACCACAAGTTATGTCCAGCCCTTAAGTTTGTCTGTACATTTTATAAAAAGAATAGACATTTTCCAGTGGAGTGTAAGATGAGAGGACTTTAACAAAGGGTGAGTGAAGTTGAATGTGACTTGGATGAAAATGTACATCAATTTCAGTGTGGTCAAATTTTATTACAGGTTGGATGGGATGGACCTTTAGACTTTATCATGGTTGAAGGAGAAAAAACGAAAGTTGTATTTGACTCAGGTGGGTGTGAAAACTACTATTGTTGCCAAAACATTATTTGAACACAAGTTACAAGGAAAGGTCATACTATGCAAACTGTACATCACACCTTATTCCTATGGAGGTGATCACATTGAATTGCGGGGGTATTTCTTAGGGCTGGTGGAATATTAGGGTTGTTACACCTCTGTTAAGATCTATGTTTCAAAGAAAAGTAAAAGCATTTTGAGTTGGTAGCACCATAGAGCCCTAGGTGTCATGTTAGATCCCATTAGTGATCCCACTATTATTCTTAAGAATATACAACCAGTGGGGCATGATGTCTCCTTGCAAGAAAATTTGAAGGAAGAATTTCCTCAAGTTTTTGGTGGAAAACTTGGTTGTTTAAAAGGTTACTGTCACAAAATCAAACTTCCTCCAGGTTCTGTTCCTGTTTCCTGTGAAGTCAGCAATGTTCCTTATACAGTAAGAGAGGAGATGTTTAATGAATTGGAGAAGCTTAAGTCTCAAGGTATTATAAAAGAAGTTGAAGGAACATCGTGGTTGGCTCCAGTTGTAGCTGCAAAGAAGGCCGATGGCTCGCTGAGGTTGTCTGTGGACCTCAGGCAGCTTATCATTGTGTTTAAGTAGATAAATATCCCCTGCCTAATATTTCTGAGCTTTTGACGATGGTGGGTGGTGCTAAGTTTTTCAGCACCATAGATTTGACTTCAGCATATCGTCACATTTTATTGGATGAGTCGTCTAAAGATCTCACGGCTTTTGTCAAGCCTTTTGGCACCTTTAGATTTGTAAGAATGCCTTTTGGTCTGGTGTTGGCAGCCCCAGTTTTTCAGCGAGCCATGGAGAAAGTTCTGCACTGTTTTCCTGGAGTCTGTGTATCAAGATGATATATTAGTCCATGGGTGTGATGGGCTTAAACATGATAATATTAATAGTTAAATTTGTAAGACGCAACAGCTACCCAAAAAGGGTTCCCCGACGTTGATATTAGGGTCAGAAAAGTTCTAGGTGGATTGAATTCTCACATTCTCACTATCAAGTTAGAGAAATGTAAGTTTGGTCTCAATAAAATAGACTATTTAGGGCATTCCATAACTAGTGATGGTGTAGTACCTAACACTGAACTGGCTGATACTATCAGGAACTTAACTTCACTGTCATCTAAAGAAGAATTTTATTTTCTAGGATGGCAGAGTACTACAACAAGTTTTTAAAAGATTTTGCCAAAGTCACTTATAACGTGAGAAACTTATTAAAGAAGGGGGCTAATTTTGACTGGAATGATGAGTGTGAATGTGAATTCCATCAAATTAAAACAAAACTCTCTCAGACACCAAAACTTCTCAACTTTGATCCAAGCAAACCCTCTAACTATGTGACTGATGCAAGTCTTAAAGGATTAGGTGCTGTTTTATATCAAGGTGGTTTTGGTCCAGAGAACACCATAATGCTCATTTCCAAGAGTTTAACTGGTGCCGAAAATAAGTACACTATCATCAAGACGCAAACTCTTGTGGTTCATTGTGCAATTAAGAAGTTGGAGACGTTTTTGTAGGGCACTACCTTTTGATAAACACTGATCACAAACCTTTATGCAAAGTTTTTTCCAGCAAATGTATTCATTTCATTTCACCTAGGATTTCCAAATGGGTTGTAAGTCTGCAGTCTTTTGACTTGTTTTGTGAAATATATTCCTGGGTCTGAAAATATCGTGGCTGATACACTTTCTAGGTTAGTTCCTTTCACAAATGATGATTCACATTTTGATACTGAACAGAATGATTTATCTTTCAACAGATATTCTGATTTTGTTTAGGAAATTTAGTATCAAACTATTTTACTGGAATAATGGCATGAAGCTTGTCGGGAGGATGAAGTTCCTCCGAATATTATGGAACTCATTTGCTCTGGTTGGCATAATAAAGAACAAGCAGGTGCATGTTGTAATCAGTTCTGGTGTGTGAGGGATCAACTACCTCTAATGAAAGCTTGTTGAGAGGCCATTGACTTGTGCCTCCAGTTATCTTACGTGAGGAATTAATGGAACTGGCTCATAAATCTCATTTGGGTATTTCCAAAACCAAAGAGAGATTATGGTCTACCAATTGGTAGCCTGGTACGGACCTACACGTTGAACGTCTAGTGAGAGATTGTGTGCAATGTTCTTTGAGTGAAAAAAGTATAAAAACTAGAACCCAACTCATGGTAATTCACACACGCCAAGTGGTTCATGAAAAGTCATTGTCTTGGACATTTTGGGTCCTGTTCAGGGTGATGGCCTGGACATGTATGTCATTGTTGTTATGGATCTTTACTCCAGTTGGCCAGAGATCAGTTTCTCAGGGGTTGTAGACACTAAAACTTTAATCAACTTTCTTAAAGTTTTGTTTAGCATAGAAGGGCTACCAGAGACACTGTTTACTGAACATTGGGTACAGCTTGTTTTGAAAGAAATAGACAAGTGTGGAGTTATACATAAGAAATGTGCTCTTTATCAACCTGAGTCGAATGGAATTGTAGAAAGATTTAATTGTGTCCTGAAGGAGATGATTTCATTGGCTAAGAATAATTGTCTTAACTGGAAAGAGGAGGTGTTAAAAAGGGTCAGAGTATACAGATTTACTGCTCACATAACCACGGGTAAACATTCTTTTTTCCTATTTCGTGGAAGACAACCTGATACTTTCTTGGAACCTCCATGGGTAAATACATTTCTTTCTGGGAAGCGTGTTGACTCAGATATGGAAAATTGGAAACTAAGAGAAGATGAAAAGTGTTTGACTGGTAAAATGCAATATGATTTAATGCATGCTGTCAAAACACAAAGGTTGCAGCAGGTGGTTTTGTGGGAATTAAAAAACCTGGATGGTGTGCAACTGGTTTCACGTTTACCAAACTCTTGAAGGTTAATAAATTGTTTAACAACACAGTCAAAACTTATGATCATAGGGTGTGAAATCTAGGCAGAGTTATTGTGTGCAAGGGAAGGAAGGTGGGTTGTGACATTAATTCTGTTGAGGATGGTGTTGAGGGTGGAAATAAACATGATATGGTCTTGAGGAGAAGATCAGAAAGAACAACTCTTTCTCCTCTATATTTGGAAGACTATGTGGTGTAAATTCTTTATTGCATTCTTTTTATTGCATTCAATTGCTGTGTAAACTTTTAATTTTATACATAACCTTTGTTCACTCTTTTATGCTTGTAATCTGCATTTTCTCTTAAAATATTTACTGTTTGTTTTTGTATTAGTAAGGGATATGTGTGGTAATGTGCCTCCACCTTGCCTATTCATGACATCACATGTTGAGGTTCCAGAATCCTTGCCAGCCTGTGCTGGCAAAAGAATGTATATAGTCAAACGGTTCCAGAGACAGAGCTTGTTGGGTGGCTGAGCTGTTCTTCCTGATTTACATCTAATGAATTCTAGTTGGGAAACTACAAGACCTGTGTACTTCAATAAAGACTTCAGTTCAAGTAACTTTTTAACAACATCACTACAGGCGAATGTTGGGTTTGACTCCATTTCATTTTTTTTCTCTATACTAGTGTATCTAGGATATTAGACAGCGATGTCCACTGCTGCACCTTGTATTTGCTCTGGTAGTTGAACCCCTCACACACTCAATTCAGACAGACACTCGAATTAAGGACTTTGGTCAGATACCTATGAAAATCTTTTTGCGCAGATGACATACTTCTATATATAAGGTTCAATCTGAATGGTCTTGGTCCAGATCGATACTAATTTAGATCCTGGAAACCTTCTGGGGCTATTCTGAGTTCAGGATTAACTGGAAGAAAGCAACGCTTTTTTCCAATTGGACAAATCGGACTACACTATAATGGGCATCCTCAGCTGATATGACTCTCACTCACTCCGGATTTCGCTATATTGGGATAAATGTAACTGGTAATGTCATGAGTGCCAGGAAGACACAATTATGCCCCAACTGATCACTTTTTGTAGAGATACACAACAATAGGCTACGCTCCCTCTCTCCTTACTTGGAAGGGTAGCTTTTATTTAGAATTCCACTGAAAATCCTCTACATGGTGCAAAATGATCCCTTCTTCATAACATACATACTTGAATTGACCATTCACCACTCTACTTACCTCATTCAGTGCGGGAGGGGGCCTAATCAAGTGGTATATAACAAATGTTGAAAATCAACATATTATGGAGACCTTGTTTTGATTGACACCGGCTGTTATTGCATGGGCATCCTACCACTAGACTTTATTTATAATTCCAATGATAGCCCTGCATATCTACGAGATTGCTGGCTCATTGATGGCACACCCCTCACACCATGGGGTCGATTAAGATCCTGTTCGGAAGGGCTCCCAATTGAATTCGGGATTGGCAAATCCGATTCCAAACCCTTGTTGCCGACCGAATCCTGCACAGTTCCCAACAACCAATTAAGATGCCCGTAAAACAGTAGGGCTGTCCGAATTGGTTCCGAAGCATTCGGATAGTTTGAGTCTTTCGGAGCCATATCGTACAGCTCTATGGACTAATTTTCCAAGCGAGCGAGTACGATGCTTGATTCGGACAGCCATTCCGAATCGGTTTCTACGGAATGAATCGGCTGGCGGAATCTGTCTTTGGGGACCTGTAGCAATACCCCCATTGACCCAAGGCCCACTGAGTCGGGCTTGTGGGGGTACCCAAGGGGCCTTCCTTTCCAACCATGCCCAGTGGGGCAGGCACCATGGGGTGCCTGCCACAGGGTGCAAGGTTTTCCACAGCCACCCCTTACTTCTGTGGGAGCCTGTGGTCTCCTTCGGAATACAGGTTCTGATTAAAGTCAATAGGAGTCTGAACAAATCGTATCTGGAAGCATACAGATACATCAAATCGCTTGGTCGCCTGATCCTAGTCGTCCAGATAGCATTCCGGGACCGATTCGGTAGGAATTTTTTAGGACGGGATTGTAATCAGCCTCCAAGTATACAGTGGAAAGCCACCCTAACATACTCCCTGTTGCAATGAAAGTGTTAAGGGTATGGAAGGTGCCTCTCAGACTACTTGGTTGGAATGGGAACCACATGAGAAAGACAACTCTATGGTGCAGTGTGGTGCTTGCATGCCCCAGATCTCTGCTCCGGTGTGTTTTGTGGGATCCTATTTTCCTGGGCATCCCATCCATGGGTCATATTATCAGAGCTGATCCCCTCAAATACTTTGAACTTACAAACCAAATTCAGCCTTTAGTGTTCTTAGTTTTTCAAATACGTGCACATTAGACGTGCTGTTTGAGCCTGCTCCCTTGACATTGCAAAGCTGGTGGACTTTACTTTCTTAGAAGCTCAATTGACAATGTCCCAATTACCTGCAAGGGAAAAGTCTCCAACATTTATAAACATCAATACACCAGACCCATCCCCTGATCTTGAAATAAAAATTGGGAAACTGGCTTAGGTCCCCTCGAGGATTTTGAGTGGTCTGTCGCACTGATAGTCCCTAGAGAAGCTGCGATCTCTACTGGGTTCAGACTTATCGAGCTGTAACACATCCATCATATTAACTGGACTCACAGTAATTGGGCAAGGTAAACCGAAGTAACTGTAACAAATGTTTTAGATCAAAAACAGAGGAGGGGATTTCACAATACCACATGGGAAGGCAGGGTACTCAGACCATTCTGGGACAATATTCATGCCACATTGGGGGCTGGTCATGGATATACAGCTATATCTCAATCCAAAAATTGCCCTTTAAAGATAGTTGACGACGAGGACTTAACTCATGGAAAAATACCTATATATTCTTTGGTCTGTATACTGGAAAGAGATATATTGCTAGGAGATAGAGCCAATGAACTCCCCCATCAGGAACAGGATGGATGGCAAGTATGGACATACGCTTTATACTGGCGAAGCCTGTATAAGAGGCTTGTATCTGCCAAAGGAAGCATGGTAAAGTGTAAGACAGTTGGTTGAAATATAGACAAAAAATCTGATTGCGTATGCATTATTAATTGGTGTTGGTACATGTTAACATATTTCAATATATTGCCCTTGAGGGAACTACATTTGAATAGAATTTCTTATCCTTTGAATTATTAATGTATGTTATAATCATGATGCGATTGGTGTGCAGACGTAAACGTTTATAGCTTATTACTTATAACATTCTGGTTTAATATAATAAAGATATAGAAAGAATATTTTGAAGGTGAATTATTTAATCTTTTTCTGGAGTCTTCATATATGTACAAAATATAATATTTTGAAGTTGTTGGTGCCATAGTTTTTGTGCCTAACCAAAGAAAACCTGCCTAAGAGTTTGTGTTTTTTTAATATTTGTGATTTCCAGGAGTTGGTCAGATTTGGCTTCTGTGTTTTTCCTTCTCAGGTGCAGAGTTTGCTTTCTAGATAGTGAGAAGGCTGAGATATACGGGCACATGCATCAACGATAATTGCATTCGCAAACGGTGCGAATCGCAATTTTCGGCCGTTTGCGAATGCAATTATCAAAATTGCAATGCATCATGTATTTCGCAATTTTAGGAATCGCAATCATGTCGCGATTTCTAAAATTGCGATTGCATTTCAAAAATCGCAATTTCAGATTTCTGAAATGCAATGCATGATCATTTTTAAATTGCGAATTTTCAATTTGGAAGGGGTAAATTAGCATGAGGTTGAACCTCGTGCAAATTTACCGAAAACCTTCAAACATGCACAAAAATGCATTTTTGAAAGTTCCATTTTACACACACACATGTCCTTGTGTGTAAATTGCAGTTAAGTTTAATTTCAGGGGTGCAGGGAGGGGTTCTTTGGACCCCCCCTGCACCTTTGAAATTGCATTTTCAATTTGCGATTCGCAAATTGAAAATTGTAAATGCCTTCTCATTGATTCCTATGGGCCTCTTGGCCCATAGGAATCAATGGGAAGGGTTTTCCTTAATTGTGAATCGCAATTGAGGAAAAATACCGAATCGCTAAAAAAAATGCGAATTAATCATGCATTGCCGTTTGCGAATCCTTAATTGCGATTCCTTATTTTTCGCAATTAAGGATTCGCAAACGACAACATTGATGCATGTGTCCATCAGTCTTTTATATGTAATGCAGCCATTTTGAATTGAAGTCAATTCTGCTTTTGAGAGGGAGCCAGTGAAGATCTCTGAGAATTAGAGTGCTGTGTTTTGATTTTTTTGATCTTTGATGCAGCAAGTAGCAATATGGAGGATAGCTTTAGGGCAGCAGTCTCCAAACGTTTTAACGCCATGCACCCCTGTGCCAAATGCTTTTCTATCAGGCCCTCTTCATGTAGACGAGCATGGTGAGAATACATTTTTGATAGCGCAAACAGTGTGTAATCGGAGAATGATTATTCAATTGTATTGCACAGTGGATTTCTACTGTGGCATAAGGAGTAAAGAAGTTGCCCGCTGGGGTACGATCTACATGGCGTTCAAGGATCTTTCCTCCGCTTTCGATTGTGTCAATCGGGGGAAATTGTGGCAGCCCATGAGGGCCATGGTGTGGAGGCTAGCCTGGTCAACTTCCTGGGACCTGCATAGGGACACCAAGGGAAACATTAGATTCACCCAGGATCTTAGGGTATCTAGGGATTTTAATCCTGAAAGGGGTGTAGGGCCGGGGTGTATCTTGGCCCTGTTTCTTTTTAATTTATACATCAATGACCAGGATAAGATCTTGGTAGAAACTGGGGCCTACTTCCCTTGCGTGGGGCGAAGGGGTCTGCCGTCCTGCTTTACGCGGACGACGCGGTCCTCCTCGCCAGAACTGCAAGGGGTCTTCAGACTCTGCTTGAAACCTTTAGAAGCTTCATGGCTGAACACGACCTAGCCATGAATAATTCAAAATCCTGTATTATGCAGGTTGGGTTGCGCCCCAAGAAGCAGTATCCCTTTAAAGTAAATGCCGAGAAAGTGCCTATAACCTCAACTTTCTCATACCTGGGCGTCTTATTAGATGACCACTTCAATTGGGGTGCCCTAGTCCTGAGAAAAAGGGGGGAGGTGATTAGAGCAAATACAGCCATTTTCAACTTTGCTATGAAAATGGGTAAGCGCCGTATCGTGGCAATGTTGAAAATATACCAGGCAAAAAGTGTTGCTATTGCCAGTTATGGTAGTGGACTATGGGGACATGCAGCATCTGAGGGTATCCAGGTGGCAGAGAACACCTTTTTAAAACAGCTCCTGGGAGTACCTAGAGGAACATCTAACTTAATAGTACATGAAGAAACAGGGGTACCATTCATCTGTGACATTCTGGACATGCGCAGATACTGGGAGAAGTTTTGAGCCTGGACCACATGATTCATATCCCGTGGCTACAATTTATAAAGGGCTCTTTTGGTGAGCTGTGGCGCCCGGACCTTTTTTTAAGGCCTGATCTTATTACCCCAGCGGACGTGGAGTTTGTAAAGAAGTCTTTTATCTCACTCAAAAAACTTAATAGAGATGGGGTAGAACTGTGTAAACCTAGCGTTCGTAAATTCGTGGTGCTCAAAACTACTCCTTCCACAGAGCCATATATTTTGTGGCCTTTGTCAGCCCACGAGCGGTGTCTATTGACCAGGTTTTGTATGGATTATTTCCATCTTTTACTTGCTGTTCCGAAGGGGAGCCATAGAGGCCAGGTGCTAGCACCCTGTGGCTGCGACAGAGTGTCTCCACAGGACTTGCTGCACTTTATGTTTTTCTGTAACCTCTACGAAGCTCCCCGGAGGATCTTTTTAGAACCACTTTTAAAAAAGCTGAATTTTATCCAGGTCTGCCCAGCCCTTTGCTTTCTACAAATGCTGAAGCCAGAATGTATTCCATTTGTGGTTGGTTTTCTGAAATCTTCACTGAGGTCCAGAATCTGTATGGAGTACTAATATATCCCCATATTACAGCTGGCATCTTACTAGCTTTCCCCCATGAGTTTACATGTTTTACCGGTGGTTGATTCTTCTCCCATCACTTTTACTAATGATCCTGATGTATATATACTCCTTTGTACTTATAAGAATGGATATCTGTGTACTGTGATCAAGAAATGTATATATGTGCTTTTTTAAGTTTCTATAGGAGACTTGTAACTGAGGGTAACCGAATAAAGTATTTTGAAATTGAGTAAAGAAGTGAGCCTTTCCCCTAACTTCCTTGCTCCAGCTGCCTGCAGCCCTCATTCGCTGCTGATTTCTGCTTTTCAGGTGCCAGCCTTGCAAAGTCTCCCTGCCTACCTCCTGAATTTCTGTATTGCCCCATCCTGTTTATCACTGCCACCCTCCCTATCTACCGCCTGGTACTCAATTAACCACCAGACTCTGGAGAGTATCACCCTCTGTAGACTCATATTCATCCTCCAAACAAGCATAAAGCCTCCAAATAATCTCAATGGGATCAGCTGCTCAACTTCCCAATCACACCAGATTTGGAGACTCAAAATGTTGAGATGGATGCTTCAGGATACTTTAGCACTAACTCTCAAAAGGTTCCTGCAGGGTTAATTTCCCATGTTCCTCTAGTGCTCACCCAGTCCATCCTCTGCAGAATCCCCTTCCTTAAATATTTTGGAGCTCTCTCTTGCTTCTAACTGGTGTACTTTTCAATCCATCCATGCTCTCTCCAGCAAACCCTCTCCCTTCAGTCTCTTGGAGTGCCCCAGCCCCTGAGGCTTCTGCATCACCTGACTGATGTTGTCCCACTACAACCACAACTTCCCTAGGAAAGAAATACAAAACAACTCTAATCCACACAATGATTCGGTTAAACCACTAGAGTGATGCAAGAAAACACTTAGATTGAAACAAATAGGAGTATAGCATGACACCATCTTTACCAAAAACAACATGGGCACATTTTACATAGTCGCACATCTAGGGAAAGTGAACTCTAAACAATCCCCAGCCATATGCTGTCACAAAGCACTTTCCACCACCGCTGTAACTTTTTACCTAAAAGAACTTCTGTTATAATACAGATCTCTGTGGTAGGCGTAAAAGATGACATCTTTTGACTTTCAGGCTCCATACAGATTTCAGTTGTAATCTCTAAACCTGCTAACCCATGGTAATAGTAACAGTAGAGACAACATCTTATTGTTAAACATGCTTGTAACCAAAATGTAGTGGTGTCCTGGGCTATTAGAGGTGTCGCACTCATGTTACGGACATCAACGGGATGAAGGTCTGAGGCAGCCCTGTCTGAATAGCACGATAAAATGCTCACCAACGTAAGCACGGGGATAAGCAAGAGCATTGCACCTTAAAGGGTGCATTACCATTTCCCTTACACAGGAGAGAGTAGGACAAAGCCAAGCGTAAGCTTCACTCTGAGGGTCTCATGTCCTTCATCAGCACTCTGTTGCTCTTTAGCTAGATTTAGACTCTCGACACACCTAACATAAACGTATTTAAGGCATGACCCTGCAGGGAGGCTAATTAGCTAACTGGCTTCTGATTGGGACCCACCTCTATTCACAAAACGAAAGTACAGGGGAACACTGTAGATGCAGTTGTGTGAAAACATTTATCGAGTTCAAATATTTAGGTAAACGGAAAAAAAAATCTGACAGGCAAGTATAATATTTAGCACCAGAGAGCGATTTTTAAAGAATTCTGCGACTACGCTGGTGCCCGATTAGAGAACCTATCCTATTAAAGACAAGTGGAACATTTTTGCGTTTGTCACACAAGGCAGAAAGAACGGATGCTGGTTTTTGGCATGCAAATTAGTTTAGCACTGCTATCAAAGGTGCATCCCTGCGATGCACTTCTGAAGCATACACAGCTGCGTGCAAGGCTCAAGCAGGACGGGCCTAACTGCCTTGACTGCACCAGACCAATCAGTCCGTGTTCCCGCTATGTAAACATTAACACTCTTTGAAGTGCAGAGGAGCTTGACACTGCACTTGAAAGAGTGTTAATGTTTTATAGCGGGAATGCACGCAACGGTTCAAGAGCTAGCCTAGCTACACACACACACACACACGAAAGTCGTGTCGTGTATTTCTATAGGTTCTGAATCGATCCCCCTATTCCTGACCCTATTCTGGTTAAACTAACTATCAAGTTAACTAACAGTCAGCCCATGAGGCAAGAAAACCCCCATGATGCAGATACCGTTATCTGACGCAGTCACACTACGGCACAGGAACGTGTTATCTGATTAGGTCATAACGCTTGAGATCTAATTAGACAAGCGACATTCCTCCAGCCCCTGATAAGGCATACGACGTTCTCATAACAAATCAAACCTATGACAACCTGGAAAATCCGTGCGGCCATTGTTTTGATTTCACAGAGAACTTTAGTAAAGAATGTGCTAACGAGCAAGTCGTATGACATCTTTATTGACGTATCTATGTCCATCCTTACGTCAATCTCGGCACCTTTAAGGTATAAATATTGCCGACCTTGCCCTATGCAAACACACGCGTGGTGACAAGACGGAGCAGCCATACTTGCCGAAGCCGAGAGCAGAAGCAGACCCCGCTGGCAGCAGCCCCGCCTTCCTGACGCGCTGAGAGACGCGCTGCTATCTCAAGCCGAGAGACCCAGCACCGGCGCTTCTGGGCAGCCCTCGCAGGCAGCCTGGAATATCGAGAGCAGAGAAAGAGATACCATTCCTCATTCATCCTAACTTCCAGGTACAGAACTGAATAACCCCTCACAGAGAATTCTTTAGTTATTCACTTGGCAAAAACAAACTTAACTTAAACTGTAACTTTCTATTCCCGCCCACGCATTAGACTTAGGTCAGGTACACGGGGTAGGCGTATTTAGAAACACCAGTTGAGCACGTTTAGTCAAAATGTATATGTGTATGTAAATATATTTTAATCATTTTAAACATCATATGGCTCAGAAACCATATCAATGTTTTTACAGTATTATTTTATACTATTGCTTTTAATGTATGCACTTTACTTAACTATAAGTATTGCAATAATATCGATCCATTTCTCATGTATGAGAAAAGAGACTGATCAATAAATAACATCTTTTATTGAACACGCCCGTCTCTTCCTTTTCTCTACATTCTGATGAGACTAAGAATGCACGTACTGACTGAGTAAAATAATTGCCTTGTGCTCACACGACTCTCGAGATTGACTCTTGATTAGGGGAGAGCAAAGTTGTCATGTTCTATGGTTGTCAGAAACTAAATCCCTTCTTGTCTAATCAGGGGAGTTAATTCCTTCCTTGAACATTCGAGAAAGTTTCTAGCGAACTCTGAGCTTAGCTGGCAAACCCAAAAATTAAGTCTAGTATCGACAGTAGTAGACCTAGTTAACGTCTGGCCTAGGCCTTTACTGCTGTAGGTACTATTCCAATGCGCAGAGCCTATTGGGAAAATAGGAGCTACACTACATGGCGCCCAACGTGTTTGGAAAGGGCGATAAAACTAACGTAAGACATTTAGAGTAACTCAGTCGTGCTTTCTCACTCAGACCCCTTTTTCCATTATACTCCAAAGACGTCTGGAGTGGGTGAAAGGTAATATCTTCCAAAACCTCGCAGGAGGGAACTCCTATGTATGGTTCTTGGTATAGTCAACGTTGAAGGATAAAAACAGTCCCAAAATATTGTGCATCTAATCTTTGTTCCATAAGAAACCTGATCTGCAAACAAACATAATACCATCCTGTCTGTAAAATGGCAGGGAGTGATGATGAAAGAGAGGCAGTTAGATTAGCAACTGAACTTGCAGATGCTGATGCTACCATGCAAGCAGCAGACCCGAATATAACACTCATTCCGGTCATTAAAAGGAGATCTATAACCTTAAAACTTATAGAAAATGGACTGACACCTAGAGGTGGCACAGTCATATTCGTAATCGAGGCACACGAATATCGGCAGACAGAGGTATACTATTCATGGATACATTTTCCAGCAGCAAATGCTGTAACAAAGTACTTCCACTATTACAAAGTAGAGGAACCTCCTGAAACGTACACTCCTTTCGAGGAGGTGGAAGTACCACTCAAATTCCAAGAGCATTTGCTCTTATTTGATGGCGCCCTAATACATAACAATCACATTACAAGGCTCGGTCCTTTAGGAAGACCAGGAGCAACGTGGCCGGTCTTAGCCGGATACACACCGCATCCAGACATCGATAGAATGCCTGCAGCAGAGCTGTTAATACAGCTAAAACAACTACTAAAAATTCATAGACAATTAGTTCAGTATGTAATGCGGACTTCAACAATTCAGCCAGCGATTAAACTTCCACAGCTGACCCCTCACCAGGGGAACACAAATAAAATTACACCACAGAACATCCAATCCTGCCTAGGTAAAGTTCCAGCTAAACGTGAACAAATACCATTCTGGTTGGCACAGAAAATCACCCAAATAGAGGCGGTGTTTCCTGACACCACCCCGCTGGAAAAACACAGGATTCTGACTATATGTCTCCCAATGGGAATCGCACCACACATTGAGGACTGTGACACTTGGGGTACAGTCTTTGCTTCCATCTACACAAAAACGCACGGTGTTCCATCCATTTCGGTAATACCAGATGTGCTAAAACAAATTCAAGATGAATACGGTCCAGAACCTGCTTTAACTCTTGGTATGAAATTACTAAAAGACTTCAAGCAGGTCTTGGCTATATTATTAGCCAACATAAAAGGTGAAGCAGCAAACGTGGCGATCCGCCAGAGGTTAAAAGAGACAGATATAGCAGACCAACCAGCTGAAATTGCCAGAATCATAGAAAAATCCTATGAAGAACTAGGCAGAGATAGTCTAGGTGGAATACCAGTAAAACCGCAACTGACTACAAGTCCAGAAAAAATATTTTTTAATAATAATAATTCACCAAAAAAGAACTGGGATGGAAACAAACAATCCAATCCTAAAGAAAAGAAATTCCAGTCCCGAGGAAGGTCTCCTAGGCGAAGAGAGAAATCTCCAAACCAAAGACAAAGGTCACCGCAGAGTGACCCCTCTGGGAATAGATATAACCTTAGAAATAGGGATAATATTAAAAAACCT
This sequence comes from Lissotriton helveticus, assembly GCF_964261635.1. NCBI lineage: Eukaryota > Metazoa > Chordata > Amphibia > Caudata > Salamandridae > Lissotriton > Lissotriton helveticus. The sequence continues at coordinate 1,304,084,592 of NC_136067.1, read as the reverse complement.
GATAGATATCAAGACATTGATACACGTCCCTCTCAATCTTTTCAGAATTCCTCGCAGAAATCGGAAAGAAGAGGACGATCAGAAGAGCACGCCAAGTCCAAAGACAAGGAACCTGCTCAGCTAAAAAAGAAATTACAATTTCCAAAAATAGAAGGTAGCCAGTATCAAGGTAGTTAAAAATGCCGAGAATACTGAGGACACAACTGAAAAACGGAGAATGGGCTCAGACAATGCTAGACAGCGCAGCAGAGGTGAGCATAGCTCGCAAAGTCCTTATGAATCATCTGGAGACAGTGGACACGAATGAATACCTTCAAGTGGAAACTGCAGACACCAGAGTTAGCAAGTCCCACAAGATATACGAGATAACATTACGTATAGAGGGAGATAAGACTAGGAAAATTAGGGGACTATTTTGGGATAACCTCTCAAAGGGTTATGACATCCTTCTAGCTGAAAAAGACTGGCCACCAGAGTTTGTCAGGGAGTGCCCTCATGGCGAAGAAGTAATTATGCCTGCCTTCTCGAATCAAATACCGATTCATAAAAAATACACACTTGCTAGAAAGTGGGCAGTGGCCTTAGCACCTGCTTTATATAAAAATCATGTAGGATGGGATGAGGATTCTCCTCCTCACAAAATCCAGTTAAAATCACAACCTACTGCACAAAGGCAGTACCCAATTAAGCAAGAAGCTAAAAAACAAGTAAATGAAATACTAGATCAGCTAGAATACCAGGGGGTGATTGAAACTTGCACCTCACAAATGAACAACCCTTTGTTTCCGGTCTCCAAACCAGACAATTCATATCGTCTAGTTTTGGATTACCGACACCTTAACACATGTTGCAAAACCTTTGCAGTGCAAAACTCACACAGTGCTGCACTAATGAATAACATAGTGCGCAAAAAATACAAAACAACCTTGGACATCTCCAATGGATTCTTTTGTCAAAACATAGCACCAGAGAGCAGATCTTTAACTGCATTCTCAGTAAATGGCACTCAAAAGCAATTCTGTCGGTTAGCCCAGGGGTACAAGAACAGCCCGGGGGTATTCTCAGCGAGAGTAACAGAATTACTACAACTATATGATGATGAAGCATTATCTTATGTCGATGACATTTACTTAACAGATGATGACTTGGAGACTCACTTGAAAAGGGTGAACACCATAATACTTGGGTTCGCTGCAGAGGGTTACAAATTCAACTTTAAAAAATCCAGAATTGCCCATCTGACAGTCCTATTCTTAGGATATGAGTTATCAAGTGAAGGTAAAAGCCTGGCAGACAATTTCCTAGAGAAATGTGCCGTAATCCAAGCTCCTAAAACACTAAAAAACCTACAGTCAATTCTAGGCTTCCTAAATTTCGGAAGAACATACATTGCAAATTACGCAGAAAGGGTCAAACCCCTTTATGATCTAATTAAACCAGACTTTAAAAGATCCAATTGGACTCAAACACACACAGAAATTTTGAGATCCTTACAAACAGACATGCTAATTAAAACAAAATTAGAAACACGTGATAACACACGCAACCTTGTGATCCGAGTCATCCCAGGGAGATGCGGATTCACATACCTGACTTCTAATGAAGGAGAAAAGGTACCAATTGCATTCAAATCACACTTGTACACTAAGGCTGAAATGAAATTTAGCCCAACGGAAAAAATTCTTACAGAAACACAGACAGCTATAGCAAAAGAACGAGCCCTGGCACAAGGTAAACGAATAATAATCGTGACACCAATACCAGCCTTAGAGGCGGTAACAAAGGCAAGCATTCCAAATGCTAAAGCACTCCATCCAAGATGGATACAATGGGCTAACTCTCTTGCTGCAACAGACGTGGTGTACGAATTTGATCCTTATTTAAAAACACAAGAATTTCTCCAATATGAATTTGAATGTCCTCCGCCAACCGAAATTCTGCCTCTAGATCACTACGGCTGTATAATATATACAGACGGATCAGCACAACCCGCAGTAGGGGGTAAACAAGCTTACAGTGCTGCGTGCGCGATTGTTAAAGGTCGTTGGCACGAAGGGAAATTTAAACCAACCCTCACTAAAACACAATCCCTAGGAGATTGTACAGCTCAGCGATCTGAACTACTAGCATTCAAGATGGCGCTTGAAAATACCGATCGAGAATTCCCCACACTCATAGTGTGCGATTCGTATTATTGCGTTCAATCTTATAATGAATACTTGCAGATCTGGCTTCAGAACGGTTTCAAGGATGTGAAAGGTGGCACAATCAAGCATAAAATGCTCTGGGAACAAGTAGCTCTTTTACAAAAAGAACTACCAAAGACTCACGTGATACATACACTGAGTCATCAACGTGATGGCGTTCACGTTGCAGGGAATTCATTGGCTGATGAGGCCGCGAAGGCAGCTGTGCAAACGGCTTCCGTAGCTGCCGTCACCAGGTCAAAAACAAAAATAGACAGCGAAATATTACAAGCTGTCAGCGCTTCAGAAAAGGATTCGATAGAACCACTCCCTAAAGGCTTTCCAGTAAAATACTCATACATAACTGATGCAAACAATGTTCCTTTTGCTCAAATCCCTGGAGTGGGGGATAGGGCAATTCCAAACATGGAACATAGGTTAGGACTAATAATAGCGGCACACGAAGGGCTTGCTTCTATTCATGCTGGCGTCTCAGCCACAGTATCATTATTAAAACAGAGATACTGGTGGCCACAAATGAGAAGACAAACAAGGAACTATGTTCTAGCATGTGAAATATGTCAAAAAATGAAAGTATCAACGGTGAGACGTCCAGCACAGACGCCCCTTCTAATCTCGGATAAACCATTAGCCTGTGTTTATCTAGACCACTGCGGTCCCTTACAAAGAGATGGGAACTATAAATATATCTTGGTCGCAGTGGATTCATGCACGAGATTCATATGGATGTGGCCCCAGCGAACGGCTGACGCCAGAACTGTTATAAAAGATTTGCGAGTCTTTATCGGCACATACGCAATTGGCATGCTGCATTCGGACAATGGTCCTGCTTTTAGCTCTAGGGCTTATAAGGAGGCCATGGTCAGCATGGGCGTGCAATTGCGGTACTCTTGTCCATTTCACCCTGAGGGGAACGGAATTGTTGAAAGAAAAAACCGTGACATAAAGCAATCTATAACGGCAAAGGTATTAGGTACGGGAGCTGGGTGGGTCAAACATCTAATAAGTGTCCAACGTAGTCTAAATAACTTGCCAAGAAATTCTCTGAAGGGATTCAGTCCGTACGAATTATTATTCGGAACTAGGATGTTGATCTCTGACCTTGATAGTCAGACTTCAGTGGTAATAGAAAAAACCTTTGATGTCAAAGACCGTTTGGCTATTTTGCAGGACTTAAACAAAACAAGAAAAGACCTGAGCAACATACAGTTGAAACAACAGCCAACAACCACTGAAGAATCACCACCTGTCCCAGCAAGACCTGTCTGGATTCCAAAAGTCGGGGATCTAGTCAGGGAGAAGATCGCGGTAAAGAAGGAATTTGGGCCTTCTTACAGAAAAGCAGTTCCTGTCTTGTCTGTCAACGGGACAAGATCAGTTGTACTACCGCCACTTGCTGGTAAAAAGGAGAACAGAGTTGTATCCATCGACCTGGTAAAACCACAACATGTGGCCGATAACAAACAGTAGGCCAAGTGGACTCCCAATAAGTAGCAGAACACCAAGGTTTGCTACCAGCACAGAGGTCCTAACAAAAAGGCTCATCACATTCGAAACGCCTAAAGAAGAACAAGAAGGACTATGCAACAATGCAATAGAACTCAGACCTCTTAAAACCCAAATAAAGACATTTAGCAGAGACACACCAATCTACAATGAAGTGCCGAGTGAAAATGCAAAAAACAGAAATCCTGAACCAATTGGAACAATTGACAGAACTGCATCCGGTTACTTCATCAACTTCGATGATTCCTCTGACGGCTTCAGTGAATCAAAGACACAGCCATCATCAAAATCCTTTAAAGACAAAGCTAAGGAACTTTTGAAACAACTGAAAGAAACATATCTGGTTTCTCCATGGATTGAATTTTGGGTGGGTTTTGGTGCATTTATCCTCATACTTTGGCTCATCATGGTATTTACTTTGGGACGCTTCATTGAGGGAAAATATGCTAAAATGGACACAGCAAGTCAGAACATCAACTTGGTCCTCAAACCACACACATCTTCACACGTCGAGAAAAGAGAACTTTCTTCAGCCAACTTCACAGCCAATCCTATACCTGGTGGGGTAGCCTGGGACAACACTGACTATGAAATTTATGGTCCGGTCGAGATCCTGAAATATCCACACCAAATCAAGATCTCCTTGAGTGACTTTGCAAAACCAAACTCATTTGCTGATGATTGGGACTTCGAAAGTATTAACAACATGATGTCTGACTTAGTAATGTCTGCTAAATTTACAAAACATGATTATTTGCAAGGTTCTACAAATTATAACAGTATGTATTGCTATAACCACTATGGTAACCATTTTTTACATAAATCTGCACAACCTAGAAATGTTTTAAATTATAATCAATGGGAACATTGTGCTACACCTCCAAAAGGGAGCTCTAGAACTGTGTATGACAAATATTCATATTTTTCAGGTTTTAACATAAGTAATGCTGAAACATTTTATTTTAAATTGTCAAACAAGACAGGGATGAAAACCATGATAACCAACACAAAATTGATATATTCAGATTCATTCTTTGAAAAAATGAATACATTTGGATTTGATTATTGGGACAAAAATGTTGATTTGAAAAGTGTTTGGGGTACAAAAGAATGGCAAGTACAGGGTTTAGAAGCTTTGTTTAGAGCCTGCATGATCCCAGAACAAATGATATTTTTAAATGACACTGTTCAACAAACCACCTGTCTTGGCTTAGCCAAAATCAAAGATTTAATTAAACCGTCTATTCCAAAGCCAACAATGTTTAGCAATAGCTCTGATACAGATGAAGAGATAGACGTAAACCATATATTAAACCAAAACAGAACACATCCTGATTGGAAACAATGGTTGATCTGGCCCACAGATACAAATAACTGTCAAGATAGATTCCTGAATAAAACACAGGGTTTCAAAATGACCAGGCCAGACCCTAGATATCCCCAAAGACATCACCCAGGGATAATAACAACCTACAGTGTGGGCAAATTATGCCTTTAATGGCTACAAACTTCCACACTGCCTGAAATTAAGCAACACCTAACTTTACTTACTGATGGTGCTGACTTGCGTGATTTCATAATGGGACCACGCAAACAGCGTCAAAAGCGTTTCATAGCAGCCTCTGTATATGCAGCATACAATGAGGCCTGGAAGGTTACTCAAATTGAGACAGCAGAAAGAATACGGGAAATTGACCGTATTAATTTGGAAAAATCACTTTCTGTAGTGGACAATGGGTTAATGACTCTGTCCTCCAGAATTTTTTCATTGGACAGCATTGTGTCTTCAGCAATCGATATATTATCGCAAGACTTACTGTTATTACAACATGGTCAGTCACAATTGCGTTCTATTGTACAGCTTGGCTGGACGTTACAAAATCTGCGTTCAGGCTATGTGCCTTGGCGTTTAATCAACACAACGTCACTATTCCAAATCTTTAACCTTACTGATAGACAAATCGGTATGGCGCAAAAGGGTGCTGATTATACAATCTTGAGCATTGAAAAACTAGAAAGATTACCAATGACAATGTCAGAACGACCTGTCAGTGAATGGATAATCCACGGAATCATAAATATTCCAATCTCAACCTTCAGGTTTCAATACTGCCAAAAATATATACAGGCTGGCATGTACGAGAAATTGGGAAAGGGGTACCTTAAAACAACTTGGAACCTGCCCTATTCACATGCATGTGTCAGTAATAAAGGACAGAAAGTGTTTCTTAGTGGCAACAATTGTGCTATGTCACTAAGCGGCACGCTTCTGTGTAACGGTATTAGTTTGCACGGAGCCTGTGAAGGGAATTCATACAACCTTTCATGTCACCAGCAAGGCGCACCTGCAACTGAAATAGAACCATTCTTTCAAAGACTCTATAAGGGGAGTTACATTCTTATTGTAGACCGCAGATGTTGTAGTCTTAGGCCCGGGACTCCTTATCTAGTCACTACGACGGCGAAGGTCAAGTGCTGTGGACGCTCTTTATTCCCCAGCTCCTTTCCAGACAGGGAGGCAAGGGCATGGCCCAGTTTGAAAATTACTTCTATTCGAATAGATACTTTAAGCAGAATGAAAACAGTGCTTCTTCAGACGCCTACAAGGCTCACGTCATCAAAAGAAACGTATGATCTACAAGTCGCAAGGACGACTGCAGAGATACATACATTATTATCAACTAATTCCCCCGTACATTTCGCGGAAATCCTGAGCGAAATCTTAAATATTTCTGATACCAATGGGATCTCAGGGGTATTTAAGACAGTATTTTCGATGGCATTAACACCATTCAAAGCCATACTGGGTATTTTTCCAGATTTCGTCCATTCGATTTTTTACGGACTTCCCCTGATCCTGGGACTAATTGCAGGAATCCTATTCCTAGTCCTTATTTTTCGTTATGGCAACCCATGTCACAGATCAAACTCTCGCGACAATGTAAGATACGATCCTAGCCATTGGATACCGGGACCGGATATCAAAAATCCTGGGACTCTCCCGGCTTAGAGACCTGAACATGACTTGGTTTCTATCATTTCGACCAATGTGGCAAAGGTGTGTTTTACCTGTACTAAGGTGTCTGCTATGCGGAGAAGAATGCGTGTTAGACACCTGTCTGACGCTACAATCGGATGCGCCAGTGGATGCAGATACACTGTTGGTTCCTACCAAGGTTCACGCTTTGTGCTGCCCTCAAAGGCTGCCAATCCTGATGACGGCATTCCTGGAATCTTCACCACTGCGATTGAAGAGTAGTGAAGTTCAAGATGAAAGCGGCATCGAACAGGTACGACCTTCTGTCAGCAATGCGAATCAGAATGTCAATGCAGACAATCATGCGCACGAATGCATGGTTACCCCTATTTCCGACTTAGTGGAACTTTCCCATGAAGCTGTTGACAGTTTTTTCGAAAGCCTGAATGATATGATGTTCTCTCCAGAACAGAAATAGAGACTTTTGAGCAAGCTCGCACACGGCGTTCCCTGAATTCGGCCTTCAACTTTAAAAATAAAGTCACATGAACAATTCTTCCCACCAGTTCACGGACAACAATTTTTTAGCAGCCCCAAATTATTTTTCACAAATTTTTCGGGACACTTATCTTCTGCTTAAAGTAAGAAACTATTCCTAGAGAACTAAGATTTCTATTTTTAGATACTTTATAAAACTTTAGTTGCCCGCTGGGATGTTCACAAATATTTTATTATGTGATGAGATGGTCTCGAACTTCCTTTCTGTATAGCTATATTAAGAGCCATTTCATGTGTATTTCTCATATACCAATAAGCAATAATGCATAACAATGCGTGTTTACTTTTGCATTTAATTCATAGCTTAAGTGCATACAATATATATGACTGCAATTTTTCAGTATATTTGAAAATTTCAAAATGCATTTATGTATTTTGGGGTGGTAAGGTATACACTATACTCTATAGTATGTTGTACTATGTTATACTATGCATAGATTAGTGGATATGACCATAGTTAGCGTGGAGTGGGTGTCGTGTATTTCTATAGGTTCTGAATCGATCCCCCTATTCCTGACCCTATTCTGGTTAAACTAACTATCAAGTTAACTAACAGTCAGCCCATGAGGCAAGAAAACCCCCATGATGCAGATACCGTTATCTGACGCAGTCACACTACGGCACAGGAACGTGTTATCTGATTAGGTCATAACGCTTGAGATCTAATTAGACAAGCGACATTCCTCCAGCCCCTGATAAGGCATACGACGTTCTCATAACAAATCAACCCTATGACAACCTGGAAAATCAGTGCGGCCATTGTTTTGATTTCACAGAGAACTTTAGTAAAGAATGTGCTAACGAGCAAGTCGTATGACATCTTTATTGACGTATCTATGTCCATCCTTACGTCAATCTCGGCACCTTTAAGGTATAAATATTGCCGACCTTGCCCTATGCAAACACATGCGTGGTGACAAGACGGAGCAGCCATACTTGCCGAAGCCGAGAGCAGAAGCAGACCCCGCTGGCAGCAGCCCCGCCTTCCTGACGCGCTGAGAGACGCGCTGCTATCTCAAGCCGAGATACCCAGCACCGGCGCTTCTGGGCAGCCCTCGCAGGCAGCCTGGAATATCGAGAGCAGAGAAAGAGATACCATTCCTCATTCATCCTAACTTCCAGGTACAGAACTGAATAACCCCTCACAGAGAATTCTTTAGTTATTCACTTGGCAAAAACAAACTTAACTTAAACTGTAACTTTCTATTCCCGCCCACGCATTAGACTTAGGTCAGGTACACGGGGTAGGCGTATTTAGAAACACCAGTTGAGCACGTTTAGTCAAAATGTATATGTGTATGTAAATATATTTTAATCATTTTAAACATCATATGGCTCAGAAACCATATCAATGTTTTTACAGTATTATTTTATACTATTGCTTTTAATGTATGCACTTTACTTAACTATAAGTATTGCAATAATATCGATCCATTTCTCATGTATGAGAAAAGAGACTGATCAATAAATAACATCTTTTATTGAACACGCCCGTCTCTTCCTTTTCTCTACATTCTGATGAGACTAAGAATGCACGTACTGACTGAGTAAAATAATTGCCTTGTGCTCACACGACTCTCGAGATTGACTCTTGATTAGGGGAGAGCAAAGTTGTCATGTTCTATGGTTGTCAGAAACTAAATCCCTTCTTGTCTAATCAGGGGAGTTAATTCCTTCCTTGAACATTCGAGAAAGTTTCTAGCGAACTCTGAGCTTAGCTGGCAAACCCAAAAATTAAGTCTAGTATCGACAGTAGTAGACCTAGTTAACGTCTGGCCTAGGCCTTTCCTGCTGTAGGTACTATTCCAATGCGCAGAGCCTATTGGGAAAATAGGAGCTACACTACAGTCGCAGCTCGCAATACTTGGGGAGGGGATGGTCGCGCGGGGGGTGGAGGCCGCCGGGGAACTTTAAAATTTAATTATCATTAAAAAAAAACTTACCGGTCTGCGCCGCCTCTGCTCGACTGCTCCTGGGCCGGGGTCTAGCGCTCCTCAACAAACAGGAACAGCCGCGACGTCACTGGGCAACCTCTCTACATGCCAGGCCCAGGATTGGCTGAGGGCAAGGATACTATCTGCCCATTAGAAGACGGGGGCTGCGGCATGAAGCAACCCTCGGTCTCTTAAGGGGTACACTAGTGCGCAAGTGCGGGCTGATCGTAAATATGATCAGCCCAACAACGAACATGCTCAGTAGCAATGCAGTGACGTGACTGTTTAGTGCCGTGCCTGCTGTCACTCAAACGCTGCCGCAGCCCCATCCCCTTCAGCGCGATGTCCGTAGTTCTACTTCTCCGATGTTAATTCCAATCATTAGTCCTGATTGGAATTAGCGTGGGAGAAGTAGAACAAAGAATTTGAATGGCATTAGTGGGGCAATGCCCCAGCGCTATTAGTGTGTGAATTAAACGTATTTCAGTTATTTGGTGTGGAAATGATCTGCTTTCAGACAACGGCAATGCCCTAAGGGATATTGTGAACAGGTCTTACATTAAAGAGCTTATTTTACACACTCCATATTTACCAACTTTTTAGGTATATACCCCATAATTTGAAGAGCTCTGCTTTAAGATGAGCTGAGACATATATGGAAAGTCTAAGTGCTGGGAGTCGCCATTTTTTAAGTATGATATGTTGCCCTGTAAGCTCTGTTCTGGCATCATATTGAGAAGAAGAAAGTATATGTTTTTGAGTGAAAAACACAGCAACATGGAAGCTATTTTTACATGCTGGTTGATGTGAGCATCACCGTTAGTTTTGGCTGATGGTGAACCCTAGCAATTTTGCGAAGGGAGTTAGATTGGGAGAAATGGCTCTGTGTATACGCTGCTGAAGCGGGTTTTTGACCGGAGGAAGGTTTTCTCTCTCTTGACCACTGTAGGTTCTTAGTGGTGTTCCACCATATTTGACTAACACTATCTGGAGTTAATTTACTAGAACATAGGTTACTATCCTCAACAAAGTGGGAAACCATCTTCTGTAGGTGGTTGGTCCCGTTTGCCACAGAGGTTTTTAGGCCGATGCAGCTTGTTTAATATATTGGCACCTGATAGGTGCAGGAAATAAATCAAATCCACACCATTTACTTTTGTAACCTTGAAATGCTTAGTGTTTTCTATAACTTTTTATATGTCACTGTGGGCTGCAAACAGTGAACACGTACACCATGAAGTACTCTTGGTTTTAGGAATTCAACAGCTGGCAGAAAGACAAGATCACTAATTACAAATATATCTTTTATGTTTATTCTAGAAGGACAGATACAAGTATGTGGTAGTATTGTGCAGAACAAGAGAAAACACGGCCGCTGAATCTGGTTTAGAGAATATAATGAACTTTTTTTTTTACTAATTAAATAATCTACCTAAAATGTTAAATTATACTAAAGAAAGAACATGAGCAAAAAATTGTTTTGTGATATCGCAGGATGACCTTCAATTCCATTGTATCTTTAGAAAGCAATATTTTAACTTGAGATGTGTTTAAATATCACGTTAGGAGATGTGCTATAAAAATGAAGTTAGCATTTGGTCTTACACAACTGACAGACAGATGATTAATGGGAAGAACGTGGTGCCAGCTTACTTTATAGCAGTAAAAAATGAAAAGGAAAACTTTGTGAAATGTTAACTAGATGGATCCCTGAATATTTCGTTAACTCACTGGGTACGTACCTGGAATGTTTGTATTTGTGCCACCTGGCTGCATGCAATGCAGGGGGCATAGGTCTGAGGAGGGTGGATGTGCTACAAGGTGAGTTCAAAGTGAAAAGCCTTATGGGAGCGGGAGGGTGACATTAAAATCAGGCTGGTTCAGTGATATTTCTAATTTGTCAGAGCAGGTTTATTGCATAGACCGTAAGGGCCCTATTTATCAGTGTGTAATTTAGAGTAACTGGCAAAATTGCAATATGGCGCATTCCTGTCGTTTTCACACCGCTGTCACACAATGGGCTGCCAAGCGCCAACACAGACACTCTTTCACCACAGTGCAGGGGTGCCTGCGTTACATGCATGATTGTTTGTGTGCAGGAAGTGGCACCTTCCTGCACAAAAACAATCCTGTGAGACATATTCCTCTTTCTAAATGCACTGCAGAATGCCGCACACATAGAAAGAGGAAGTAACAAGGAGAAATGAAGATATTTCTACTTGGCACATTCCCAGGCCTACCAGCAATGGTACATTTGGGAGTGCATCAGATCCATGAGAGATGGATGGGAATACCCAAGCAACACCAGTGGAAAACCTTCCTAGGGCAAAGTAATGCAACGCAGTGATTTGCGCTGTGTTGAGTTACTCCTAATTTATCAAGTCACTCAGGGGCACGCAAAGTGGCCTTGCGTGGCATGATAAATCGCTTTTAGGGTTTGTGCCGTGTGTGCACCACGTTGCATGGTGCAACCGCAACATAAAACCCTTGATAAATAGGGCTCTGAGAATGCAGCAATGAATATGTGGTTGATCAGGAAGAATCTCACCTCAATGGCCCCGATTACAAGCTGTCTAGTATATAGAATTCTACTCTGCACAATTATAAGAGGTTTGATTTTTCCACACCAAGATTTACTGTGAGCGGCTAGGAAGTCAAGCTGGTAAAATCACCTTGGGAAAGAGCAGCATTCTAGTCCAGACCTATTACATGGACCCCATTGCCTTTCCTGACACCCGCCACCTCCACCCTAAACTGCTCCTTCCACATATTCTCTTAGTACTACCCCCACACATTTACCACCTGCTGAGTGCAAGTAACATATTACGCATTTCAAGCCATGTTTTTTCACAGCATTGAAAAGTTTGTTTTTTCTAACTGGGATTTTTTTTTAATTGTAAGCAGAATACTTAATTACACTGTTTGGTTGCCTGCAGTAAAAAGAAGAGAAGAATTAAGGAATGTGATTTTAGGAGGAAAACAAATTGGGCTTTGTTCAAAGCATTCTCTGTTTGTTGAGGGAGTGATTGTTAAAGCTCTTCAAGGCCCAGCTTTCAATTATGTTTAATACAATTAAAATGTAAAGGTTTTATTTACCATTCATGAACAGATTCTTGGTAAAACAATGGAACATTCTTTGACTGTGCTGTTTATCTCATAATTTTGCAAAGTCATGCATTTACAATACATGCTTCAAATTTTGGCACATATTTTCTCCTCACAATGTTGTTCTAGGTAAAATGGATCTAAAGAATATTGCAAGAGAATGTGCTGTTTAGTCTGCATTTTGCTTGACGCATTATTTAAATAAACCTGCAGCATAATTTGACCCTTCTTGCTGCATAATGTGTTTTGCACTCACAATATAAAAATATGAAGAACACTTTGGTGTTTGTGACTAGACAACAAAAGCCATATTTCTCAGGGGCCCCTTACATAAATTCCATATTTCATATGCCCCTGTGAAATATGAGTTTCTAAATAACTACATTCTGTGTAGTTAAGGCTAAATCTAACTTCCCTTTGAAAATGATTTCCTTATTTACTTCAGAACTTGGGTGACTTTTGAGGAATCTTTACAAAATATTTCAATCAAATAGTTTTCAAATGTTATGTTTCATGCAGATCAGTATGAGATAAGGAATAAAGAAGGGAGAAAAATGTGATTTCTATTTTAACTCCCATTAATCTCTGCTATAACAAAAACTACAGAAAAGCTTTAAACCAAACGTGGGCGAAAGTTTTTCTTTATTCAGAGATGTGCCTTTGGTTGGTATAGTGTAAATCAGTTCAGTAATTTTTTGAGAAATGCGTGTTACAACAAGGGTTTCAGACGGTAACATTCTGGATATTTTGACCGTTAATTCGCAGAGAGTTTACAAACTGTCAGTGAACCCAAAATAAAAAAAAAATAGAGACATTTTCCTCCTGTTGTCCATTTCAGGTCCATGAATATTATCTAAAGTCCGCGGACCAGAAGGTTCTGATTGGTTGGCTGTGACTGGAACGTTTTGGTTATAGCCACCATTGTCGAATGAGAGGCATCGTCCCTCCTTCCTGAAATATTAAAATAAATGGCATCACAGAAAATATAACGTGTGAGGCCTTTATTGATGTTACCCCCCCCCCCTGTCCTACTTAATGATGGCTGCAGTGTGCACGCGGATGTGCACAACAGGTGTACCTCCTGTGCACAAAAGGCATACCAAAGGCAAGCCTGCCTGTGCCCATCTTTGCTTGGACTGCACCCCGTTCCATGAAACCTGCTCGTCCCACTCCCATGCTACTCTATATCATTCCTGCAGTAATAGAATCCTGGCACCCATCCAACCTCTGCTGCTGCTCCGCACCACGACACACAGAAGGAGCTTTTGTTTGTGCCTACTGCTGCTTTGTGCATAGCACCACACCCTCCATGCTTACTGCACCCACCCCCACATACAGAACACCACCCCACCCACACCCAAACATGCATGCCAAGACAAACTTTCATGTATACTCCTCAACACCCGTTTATTCAGCAAACACACCATGGAAAACTGGGACATCCCGGAAAATGATGCCTCAAACTGCCTCTTCCGCACAGAATATCAGCTGACCTCTCAATCGTCACCTGATATCACCATGGCTAACCCATCAGGATACGAGCTTGAAAGTCAGGACTGCCAACACAGACAAGGAGTTGGAATCTCTGTAAAATTCAAAGAAGCCCTCAACTGCAACACAGCAACAGAAAACACAACTCCCTACATTGCGCACCTACACTTCAAGCTAAGAGTCTCATCATCCTACATCCTGAGCGGAAACCTCATCTACCAGCCACCAGCCACCAGGACCACAAGCCACTTTCACCGAAAAATTGCAGACTTTGTCGCTCCCTTCACCATCGACTCGAACAACTACATCCTATTAGGAGATTTCAACTTTCACTTAGAAGACAGAAACAATACAAGAACCACCACACTCCTCAAGAGCCTAGGAAACCTGGGACTGACAAAACACATCATCAGACCCACACACTCAGCCAGACACACCCCAGAGCCTGTCTTTACCACCTTCAATGACACTGAAATCATCTCAAGTATTCCTTCCACCTGGACCGGTCACAACACCATCGAATTCCAAATCAGCGTCCCTTGCCAAACAAAATCCACAGACCTGGCCAGATGCAGGTGGAGCAGCATTATGGAATCCAACTGTTTTGCACTCTGTGTCTCAATCAGCAGAACTCTAAATATGACCTAAACAGCAACATCAAATAGCTGAGCTGGTGGATCACAATATGCACTGACTCAGTAGCAACCCGTAAACCCAACACACAAAAAGGTTATGGCAGTAGGCCAGCACGCACACCGAGGAATTGAGCGCAACAAAACAACACTGCAAACAGTTGGAAAGAAGATGGAGAACAAACAACCTTGGAAGTAACAACAAGACAGATAAGCTATCCCTGAGATGATACCATCAGCAAATCAAAGAAACCAAGAAGAAGGTTCTAACAGCCCCAAGAGAGGCAAAGGTATTTTTCATGATCAGCAAAGACTTTGCTTCACCAGTATCCAGCATGAACAGCATCACCGCCTCAAAGGAACTTTGTGGTAACCTCTCAGAATTCTTCAGCAACAGAATTGACATCATCTACTGCAACTTTGGCTTCCAGCCAAACCCATGTACCTTCACCCATAGCTTATCCACAAACAAACATGGAAAATCTGACTTCCAGGTAATCATTCAGAAGAACCAGCTAAAATCATGAGGACAATCCACTCCGGGGCACCAACAGATCCCTGCCCCCACTACAACTTCAATACGGGCACTGCTCTCTCAATGAAATCCTCATCTGCATCCTGAACAACTCACTACTGAGACATTCCTGGATGTCTGAAAACATGCAATGGTCAATGTATTACTAAAGAAACCTTGGGCAGGCCCACTCAACTAGCAAACTACTACTCCTTTCTACTCTACCCAGCCAAGGTAATGGAGAAAGCCATCAACAAGCAGCTGCTCACAACCACAACTCACACCAGCTCCTACACAAGATGCAATCAGGTTTCTGGCCCAACTACAGCATTGAGACTGCCATTATCACAGCCACCGATGACATCAGGCTGGTCATCAAATGTGAAGATACAGTGGCCCTAATACTGCTCGACCTTTTCGGCAGTCTCACTACACCCTGATCAAACGACTTCATGAAATAAATATCCAAGGACCTACCCTTCAACTGGATCTGCTCCTGCCTCACAGGAAGAACACAAACAGTAAACATGCCACCCGACACATCGGAGACAAGAACTTTATATGCGTCTCCAAAGGATCATTTCTCAGTCTGACACTATTCAACATCTACATGACCCTGCTGGCAGACCTCATCAGATCACACAACATCAACATACTCTCCTATACCGAATGGCATCCCGCAAGCCGCTTACAAATATGCACCAGACTATTGGAGTTCACTTCTGGAGAAACTTTTTGCAGATGTGCAAATTTATAACAAGTTCCTGAAAGCTGGTAAGGCTCTATAGTTATGCCAATATATAAAGGTGGAGAAAGAACTAACCCGATTAATTACCGATTAATAGCATTGCAGGACGTAGAGGCAAAATATTTTGCATCGCTTCTTTTAAACGACTTGGTAAATTGGACAAGTGAAATAGAATTGATCCCTATTAATCAAACAGGGTTCAGAAAAGGGATCGGAACATTATCAAATATCTTATTCATCAACATGATAGCGGAAAAATGCTTACGCAGTAAACAGAATTTGAACTTGTGCTTTATAGACTTGCAAGCCGCTTTCGACAGTGTGGACCGAAATTTATTATGGATGAAATTAAGAGCATGGTCTATACCAGAGAGTATCTTAAGGGGCCTGTTGCTATTCTATTGTAACACCTGGACTCAAGTGAAACTGGGGGATGGTTCCCGTTTATCGAGAAAAGTGTTTACATCAATTGGCTTAAAACAAGGGTGCGTCCTTGCTCCTCATCTATTCAATCTTTTTATTTCAGATCTTTCCGGCAAATTAAATATCTGTAATGCACATCCCCCGAAATTGGGCAATTTACAGCTCACACATCTGGCATATGCTGATGATATCGTCCTTATGAGTTTAACGAAGGTTGGTCTATCCAGGTTACTAACAGAACTCTCAGTTTTCCTGTCTGCAAACAAGCTGGCTCTAAACGCAACTAAAACCAAAACAATGTTAATTACTAACCGTCGTTTAACACATCATAATATTTGGTTAGAAGGAAAACAGTTGGAGAAGGTATCAAATTACAAATACCTGGGATATTTTATCGATGATAAGCTCGCCTTAAAATACCAGAAAAAATATCTGACTCAAAGAGCAGGAGCCTTAATATTTGGGCTAAGCACTCTGTCGAAGAAACTGGAAGGTCCATCCTTAAAACCACTATTAACTGTGATGGCGAATAAGGCCCTTCCCACTTTGACATATGCAAATGTAGCTATGCATGGAAAGGATTCGGACCTTTTAAACAACTTAATAACCAAAATTTACAAAAAGGTCCTTCGACTTCCCAACTCCGCTTCTCTAGCGCAAATGTGCCTAGAATTCGGCTTAAAGAACGAATCATTGGGAAGACTCTATTCATACATTAAGGTGTGGTACCAGATTAAATAGAAAGCAACCGATAATAATCGTAATACATTTCTATGGCAGGAGTTGGAAACTCATAAAAAATCAGAGGCAAACAAATTCCTATCGCGGGCATTGGAGGTAACATGCTCTGCAAATCTTTGGGATAAAAATTTGCCATTCGCTTCATTCAAACAGGCACTAAACAAAGCGGCCAAATTTCATTCATTGATTACGGACAAAGACATTTTTTCCCATCGTTCCCACTACTGGGCCGTGATCAATAGTTACAAGTCACTCACCCCGGCAGCCTACTTGGATACAACTTATTCTCTCTTTATCACAAAAAAGCTGATGGCCCTGAGATTTGGTACATTTCCAACCTTAGCTGAGGAGTCCGCTTGGAAACAGTCTGAAGTTGTCACCTGTCCTCTCTGTGGTAGTACAAAAGAAGATTCAATTCATATAATATGCCACTGTAAGATGTTGATCAGGGAACGAACATTCTTTTTAAAGATTATCTTTCGGATTAAGAGACTACGTACTTGCAGAACTGCCATCATTGGAGGCTTGGATTCAACAGCGCCTCAAATTAACTGCAATTTGGTAAAGTTTTTGCAGGCCTTTGAGAAACGCCTTAAAATTATTTGAGTCTATCTATGTTAATGGTCTAACTTCCTGTCTCTTTTTCTTTTATTCTGATTTTAGTATTAGAAGGAAAATTATCAAGATTTTATTTTGTTTATACTCAACTATTATGTGACTTCTTCTTTTTAATGAGTCCCTACATTTTTTAATATTGGTTATGTACTGTAAATGAAATTGTTATGGTTTTAATTAACTAAACAATAACGTTTAAATTCATACTCTCCTATGCAGAAGATACCCCACTCATACTCTCCCTGTTGGAAAATATCCCCATTACAAAGATCAACCAAGCCACCTGCATGCCCACAGTGCTAAATTCAAGTGCATCAAACTCAACACAGACAAAACAGAGATGGTATTCTTTGGAAGGAAAATCTTGGGTTTGGATTGTGCCTGGTTGGCAGCTGACCTTGGCTTACACCTACCCATGACAGATATCTGAGAATCATCCTGGACGACAAGCTGGACATGGCAGCCCAAGTAAATGCAGTGACCGCCACCTGCTTCTACACCTAAGAGATGCTGCAAAAGATCTTCAAATGGGTACCATAAAGCTCCAGGAAAATGGTCAGCGAAGCCCTGATTACCAGCAGACTTGATTAAAGCAATGCATTATATGCTGGAATCACCAAGAAGCTCCTAGCAGACTACAACCCAATCAAAACACCACAGCAAGGCTCATCTACAATCTTCCTTGCCGCACCCACATGACTCCACATCTAAGAAAACCCCACTGGCTCCCCACACACAAACACATCCAGATCAAACAGTTCACACACATAGAAAGCACTACACAGCAATAACCTTGCCTACCTCAACAGCCACATACACTTCCACCTACCTCCCAGGCACCTCCAATCAGCAAACTCTCATTATCACATGTATCCGCATCCAAAAAGCCAGTTGGAGGTCGCACCTTCTCCTACATCTCCCCAAAACATGGAACAACTTCCTACACCAAGTCCGAATGAGGTCGCACACTGCTCGTCCCATCAGCGTGTGACCCCGGAGCATGATGGTCGATGTGGTCGGTATCAGCGGGTGCGCTTCTACCCGAGTTTAAAGTCTTGAGGGTGTTCACTGGTGTGCTTGCCATCCCTGGACACGTGTTTCGCGTTCATTAACGCTCATCAGCAGGGAAATATCTGCCAGGTATAGTACCACTCAGGCGCGTAGGTGCGGAATCCCAGGCTCGTCAGCCCACTGCTCACGGGAGCTTTAAAGTTACAAATGGGGGTGGTGTCGCACACTACTCACACACCGGCGGTGTCGCCCCTAAGGACTCTGGTCAATGTAGTAAAGTGTTCGCGATGCATCATCTTTCGATCTTCTGCTATCTTCGCTGTCTTCGCCATCCCTGGACACGTGTTTCGGGTATCACCCCTCGTCGTGTACCGGGGTTGCCGATGGCAGCCATCGGCAACCCCAGTACACGGCCTATCCCTGCTGACGAGGGGTGATGCCCCGAAACACGTGTCTACATTGACCAGAGTCCTTAGGGGCAACACCGCCGGTGTGTGAGTAGTGTGCGACCCCACCCCCATTTGTAACTTCCTACACCACATCAGAGCCTACTTATCACTTCTCAAATTCAGCAAGGATCTGAATGAATGGCCTTTTGAATAACCTCACCAAAAGACAGCTGCCTATACCTGCTGCAATGTGCGTGGATATCCTCATGGGTCATTAATGTGCCATACAAATATACATACCATACATAAAATGCCTTTAGCCAGGATTATGTTCAACATCTCTACCCCAAGGGTTCACCTAGGCCATGCCACTGCACTTTGGTCTAACACTTAGTTTGAGAAGTTGGCCTGATATGTGATGTCCACTATTCTAGTGGGCACCCTGTATCAGTCCAAACAACCCTTATGGTGATGGTTGTAAAGTCAACCTTATAGACCACCTATCCTAGTGGTAGCATGGACAAAGCAGTCTTAGGCTAAACTCAAGAGGGCATGTGAAGCCAGCTGTTTTACCATATGCAATCCCTTTAATACCAAAAGGACACCACACAGGTTATATATAAAATATATATGTATTTATTACTAAAATAATCCTCTGAACTCTTTATGAGGTCAGAGGCACGAGCACATAACAAGATACTTAATTATCATACAATAAGTTGCACAAAATACAGTAATGCCCTAGGGGCACTTCAAACCATATACTAAAATAGTGGTATCAGAACCACGTCACAAACAAAGGATAGGCCTAGGGCGTGGAGAATCGCTGGGGCTACGCTGTCCTACCAAAGGATAGGGAGCAGGAGGCCCACGAAATGCGTGTGCAGTGTCTTTACACACACGCGAGTTACCATAGAGTAAGAATGGGAATGAAAGAATTGGAAACTAGTTCTTTTAGGTCACTTCCGGATGGACAAGGAGAAAGCTACTTGAAAGTTAGACACTAGGATAGTAAATACCCACAGGAGCACCGAAGTACTCGCGTTACCTCACCCACAGGAAGCGGGTGCATAGGTGTCAAAGTGTGTCGGGTTTCGTCGCTGAATCCTATGGAGCCTTGAAGAAAGATGCTGCAGGCGACCAGGTGAGAAGTGTCCGGTTGGGTCCAAGAGCGGATCGAGGATGTAGAGTACCTGAAAGCAGAGGGGACAGAGTCTGGGTCACTAGCCAGTGACCACGAAGGAACCAGGAAGGAACCAGGCGATGTCGCTAAGCAATCAGGTGATGTCGTGAAGCTTGTCTCTGCAGCCACGTGGACCAGGAGATGTCGATGACAACCAGGAGCTGGATACGGACTGTCCCATGAAGGCTCTCGCTGTCAGCGGTGTCGGCTTCTGGATTGGAGTCAACAAGCCTTGGCAAAGGCAACCCATGCAGGAATCGAAGATGGCTTACGGATGAGACCAGCAAGGTCTGATGGGCTTCTCCTTTTCATGGAAGCAGGGGCCAGTCTGGAGCAACCAGACCAGCAGTGTAAATTCAAAGGATCGTCGTCACAGAGGCCACTAGCCAATGGGCAAATGACCGGACAGATGCGTCAAGCAGGAAATTGCAGAAGGGCCCCACGCAGAACTCGTGGAGTGTGGATCTTTGGTGCAGTTGGTGCTTGGGGCTGGGGCTTCACAATCCCTAATGCACAACTTCAAGGGTGCCTCAGAAGTTACACGGAAAGCAATTTGCTGGCTTTCCAAGATGGCCAGTCCCACGTCTCTCTTCGCCTCCATGGGTCTCAGCTCTGGTGTGACTGTGGATCTGGCTGTTGGAAGTCTGGAAGTCCAGGTCTTGTCAGGCTCTGTGCTCGGGCTCTGGCGGGAGCGTCAACAAAGCAAACCGTTGTTCGCTTGATGGTGCCTGCTTGCACAGGGTGGTCACTCCTTGACCAAAAGGGAGATTCTTCAGTCTTCTATCTTCAAGTAGAACGTAGAAGGTCCAGAGTTTCGTTTCAAGTTTCAGTCAGGATAAATCTAAAGTCTTGGGACTCAGCTTCTACCTATATACCAAATGTAGGGGCTGGATTACCTGCTAGATCCCTCCTATGGGTGGGACCAGGGAAGGGGGTGGTTACACCCCTTTCCCTTTGTCCAGTTTTGCACCAGATCTGGGGCTGGAGTGCCCCAGCACCGGTTTGAACTGGACTATGCATAGGACACCTTCTGTGCCCCAGGCAGTGTCTCATTTCATTCAGCCCTCTCTGCTCCAATACACTATGGCCTGTCTGGGGTGGTGCTAGCACCTCCCAAGACAGGAAACCTATTGTCCAAGTCTCCCTCGCTTGAAGGACTCCCAGCAGGAGGAGGTCAGACTTGTGTCTGTGGCAGCAGCATCCATTTTGTGATGCTGAGGCTCTGGTTAACTTTAACCGGGATTAGTAGGAACAACATGTCTTCTCCCTCTAGAAGGGTGGAATGCTACCCCCGTTGCCAGAACTGGCGAGGGGGTAGTATTCCAAAGCGCATGACACCTTACACGACATGTTTTGATAAAGCCAAACCAAAGTTAGCATTCAACCGCGAGGATTATAATGCACTTAAAAGTATATGGTATGGCTATATCCTAGAACAGCTATATGGACATGGTTCCGAATGCGGCAGACAGGCTCAGCTCATGCTAGAGCCTCATCTCACATAAAACCTAGCACTCTGCCTTCAGGATTGTTAAGGCCTGCCATAGGAGTGACTTATAGGTGTATATGTGTCTAGATATAAGGTTAGATATAGGAATACTATACCTAAGCAAGGGGTGATTACACGACCTTGCCCCAGCTGAGTGATCAGCCAGTGTGTCAGTTTGGATGGCCAGCCATGGGTGGCAAAAGATATGCTGCAGCCCCTGGTAGGCCTTGTATGCACCTATGCCCTGGGTACCTATGGTGCACTATACAGGGGCTCATAAGGTGACCCAATATCCAATTGAAGATGTACCTAAAGTACATGGAGTCCATTTTACAGTGAGAGCAGATAGCCTGGGGCCCTGATTAGCAGGATCCCAGGCCAACTAAGTTGAAAACCAGCTGAACACAAGGCAAAAAATCTGGGGTAACCATAGTCAGGTATCCACCTTCCTACACTTAGTAGCCCTATTCTCAGGACCAACTGGAACTGGCCTTCAAACCTGTCCTGGATGCTCTGGATTCAGGGTCTGATGTTTGCCTTCCATTTTGGGGCTGTGAAGGAACAGGACCTCTGGCAGCTGCCTCCTTCTCTTTTTCTTTTTAAATTTGTCCTAGCCCTTGGGCAAGGTGCAGAGAGTAACAACAAAAAATGTCCATACTTTGCTAATGTGGGGGTTGGACTACTAAGTACCGCCCATTCTGAGAAACAGTAGGGGTATAGGACATACTCCCCATTTACAGTTGTGCCATGCAGAGGAGGGAGTGCGGCATGGGCACTGCTGCCCTCTTTGTTTTTTTTAATATTTCATCCCCCAGTTTTGGGCAGGTGGGGTCGAAAGAATTCTTCGCTCCATAGATTGGAGGCTTCAGGGGTCACCAACCCTTACTACAAGGCCACAATGGCACAATGGGAGCAGGGTAGCTGTTAGCTCCTAAATAGCTTTTAAATTATTGCCCTCCTGGCCTTGGGCAAACTAGCCCACGGGGTTCTATTTACACCTTAACAGACCTTAGACAAGGTAACTTGGGAAGAAGACCAAACCCCCTTCCTTTATCCGACGTGGAAGTGTGTGAGAGGGAATCCCTCCAAGTCAGTCTGTAGGCTATCAAGGATTTGTTGTCTTACCTGCTGCCATGCTAAGCATCAACATATTTTTAAGGCCTCCTAGTCCTGACCAAGTTAGAAGGTGTTCGTGAAGGTGTGGTCCGCAATATCACGTATGGAATATCATGCTTGTAAGAAAATGCCTCTTTGCATGAACACCCTAATATTTAGAACTAAAGCTGCTACTTTGTCTGACTGTGCACTGGCACTCTGCAAACCAGGCCCTTGTACATGTACTCTGAACCCTAAAACATGTAAACATTGGCTATAATCTAAATTGGCACGTGTGACTTACCAGTAAGTCCTTCATATATCATGCAAAGTGTACTCACGGCCTGTAAGTAAATGTGACTAGTGGACTGCATTACACATTGTGACATTATTAGAGTGACATTTCACAGCATGACTAAAGACCTGCCAACAGTTACGTGGCTGTTTAGTTTTCAAATGTAAATTTGAGCTGTCAGAATAGACCCTTTTGACAGATTTAAACCCTCTTATTAAATATTAGTTTGCCATATAAAGCTTTAATGTTAAAAATGTTGTTACACGAGCAAGTATTTTTGACTATGGGAAGCACTCTGCAAAGTTGGGGAAGCGGGCGGGGTTAAGTCCGTGGAGCAGGGGAGCAGGGAGGGGGGAGGGAGGGAACGTTTTGAAGTTAATGTTAGTATTGATAGTCATCTCTCACGCCATATGGTACACGAGCGCACCGACTAACGAGCTATTCCTACACCTCAACACAGAACGCTATATACACACTGGAGCCTGTAACATGGCAGCTGATACACTACCCACCCTATCCAATGGCCCAACGGTTACACACTGCACCCACTGAGGGCACGCATACAACAGTTGAGGTGCCCCCTCTGCGCCTGCTCACTTGGAACGTCAGAGGGGTCGGAGATAAAATAAAGAGGGGGTTGGTTCTGCAAGCAGTTAAACGCCAAGGGCCCGACCTAGTACTACTCCAGGAGACGCACCTCACGGGGACAACATGTAAGGCGCTTGATAGGCGCGGATACGTGATGGCAGTACATGCTGAATTCACGACAGGCTCCCGGGGGGCGGGGATACTCATGAAAAAATCATCACTCTTTATAGTAGAACTCCCCAAGACGGATGATCAGGGCCGGTTCGCAGCACTGCATGGACAATGGGAAGGGAAACCCCTCAACGTGGTTTCCGTTTACATCCCCCTGGCACTCCAATCTGTTGCCTTGCCTGCCCTGGGTAAATTCCTTTTGGACCTCCCGGATGGCGACACAATCATAGGAGGGGACCTCAATACAATAGTAGACCCAACACTGGACACATATCCCATTAGAGAATGTCCTCGGGGCCCCGCTATGCTCCCGGGTTTTCTAGAGGCACTGGGCATTACAGACGTATGGAGACAGCTAAACCCCACAGCGACGCAGTACACATACTATTCAGCTGTGCACAAAAGCCTATCACGCATTGACTATTTATTGTTCCTAGGGGTTGGAATGGGGAAAGTGGATAAAATAGAAATCTTGCCGAGAGGCATATCTGACCATTCACCTATATTACTGTCACTTACCACCAAAGAGAAGAAACGTACCAGACTCTATCCACTATACCCGAACTACTTAAAAATCCCCAAGATCAGGAAAGAACTTAAATTAGTGACCACACACTATTTTGAGGAAAACGCGGGCTCGGTCTCCTCCCCCTCGGTTTTGTGGGAGGCGTATAAAACGGTCCTGCGGGGAGAGGCGATAGCGGCAATTACAGGGCACAAAAGAGAGTCCAGGCGAGAGCTCGCAGAGCTCGAGCTGACATTGCATAACGCAAACAACACCCACATGGCTGGTCCCACACCGGAAGCAGCGCATCTATTGCAAATACGGCAGCAACAGTACCAGGCCCACCTCAAAACAACAGTCCAAGGACATCTCACAAGTACAGCACATAGAATATATGATGTAGGCGACAAAGCAGGGAAAATTCTGGCGTGGTTAGATCAGAGAGGGGGTAGTAATAGAGGTATACAGAGGCTACACTCACATGACGGACAGTTGCAGACACATCCGGAAGAAATAGTATGCACCCTGGCACGCCACTTCCGAGAGATATATACCCCAGAGCAGGAAGTCACGGCTCAGGCGGCGATAACCTCGCTTGAGAATATTACCATCCCCAAGCTTTCACAGGAGGCAAGGCAAGAGCTAGAGGCCGACCCGACAGAAGATGAAATTCAACTGGCGATTCAGGCGTTGCACTCAGGAAAAGCGTTGGGGTTCAACGGAATACCCATAGAATGGTATAAATCGATGGCCGACACTCTTAGTAAACCATTACTGGAAATGTTCAAAGAGAGCCTGGAAAAGGCAGAGCTGCCGCTAGACCAGCGCACCGCAACAATTGTGGCCATACCAAAACCGGGTAAATCTCCGTCTGATCGCTTCTCGTATCGCCCCATTTCCCTACTTAACGTAGAGGCCAAAGTTCTGGCAAAATTACTAGCCAACCGTCTGGTACATCACCTGCAGACGCTGATCCACCCTGATCAGTCCGGCTTTATGCCTCATAGGAGTACGGCATTGAATCTCAGGCGAGTACATGGGGTATTGGCGCGAGCACACCTTCTCTCGGAAAAAGCAGTGATTCTCTCCCTTGATGCCAAAATGGCTTTTGATCTAGTGGAATGGGAATATCTGTTTGCGGTATTGGCACGTATGGGCTTTGGACCGAACTACATAGCGTGGATACGACTACTCTATACGAAACCGGTGGCACAAGTAGTAGCTAATGGTCACGTCTCACAGACGTTCCCGCTGGGCAGGGGGACAAGGCAGGGATGCCCTCTGTCGCCCCTGCTTTTTGCCCTGGTACTAGAACCCTTAGCAATCCTAATCAGAACAACACCGTTACTTAAAGGAATCAAATGGGAAGAAGGGTGGGAAGATAGAATATCCCTGTATGCGGATGATATGCTGATTTATATGGTTGAGCCTGAAAATGGGATCCCAGCATTATTAAATCTCTGTAACACACATGGGAAGTCGTCGGGCTATACCCTGAACTGGTCCAAGTCGGTGATCTACACTCTAAAGGGTCCGGATCCGGTGCTACCATCGGATTGCCCCCTTGCACTGACCCCGAACTCCTTTAAGTATTTATGCATTGGTATTACGAAGAATGCCGTGGACTTCTTTGATAAGAACTTGAAGCCGCCTATGGAGCGCCTTCGTGCGGACGTTAAATACTGGGCGACCTTGCCACTGACCCTCCTCGCGCGTGCAGCCCTTTATAAAATGATGGCATTGCCCAGATTCCTATATGTATTGGAAAACACCCCGTATCCTATAGTACCACGATACTTCAAGCAGGTCGCAGCTCTGGTCACAAACCTCCTCTGGAATAATGGCCCGGCGCGTATAGCATATGATAAGATGACTAAAAGTTGGTATGAGGGAGGCATAGCATTGCCGAACATACAGCTGTACTACTGGGCGGCCCATCTTAAAATAATAAACCAATGGATACATGCTTCAAGGAGTGACCCAGCATATAGAGCGGATTGGTCACAGCTGGATGCAGACTGTAGGTTCGCGGTACTATATAACAAATCACAAGTTAAGAAGCTGCTGGGACCGACGCAACACACAGCGGCCCTATGGCACATAGCACAATCACGACTAGGTTGGAACGGGAAAATCACCAAGGTAACATCACTGTGGGACACCAAGGCATTGGGGAACCTACGGTCTAGTAAGGGGTTTGCACAATGGGACTGTATAGGAATCTCCACAGTTGGGGACTTATGGGACAAGGGCACGGTGATCGCGCTTCCACAGCTCCAAGAACAGTACCGCCTGGGCCCGACGGAGACGTTTAGGTATGTGCAAATAATAATTAACAGAAGGGGGGAGGGAGAGGGAATAGTGGATTCTGTCTCCCCTTGCAATATTCATAAACAAAATGGAATCCACTCAGTGGGGTACGGTTGTTACCACAATGGTGGGGAGCAACCAGTGTTGTTAAAATACCCCTCACACACCAACAGGCCCCTTGGTGTCATGCTTCATCATCGGGGTCTTCGCAAACCTCTACGGGATGCGGCGTGCTACGACTCACGGCTACGTAGGAGCACTTATCTGTGAACTATGTGTTCGGTGTGTGTGAGTAAATAATGTGAGTGGTGAGGTGAAAGTGAAAAATTAAAAGATACCTGGCACGTGAGTACTGAAATTTTTTTTTTATTTTAGTCTCCGGCTGGTATCGTTAAAAGAGTGCTAGAGTGGTTGTTGTCTACTAATTAGGGTAAACCAACCATGTTAGTGCGTCGACATGTTTCGGAGTTAAAAAACTCCTTCTTCAGGACGAGGATGTGCACTACTTATCCCCACCTTACTCACATGTATGTAGATATAAAAGTGTGCTCTACAAAAATAAGATTAGGTGATAATGTACCTATCTGTGTTTAATATAATAAGGTCCGTTGCGCCCAATTGGCGATTAAAGACACCTGAAAATAGAAAGGGTCAGGTAAAACATAGTGTAATACCTGTTTTAAACTAATACTGTGTAAATACACAGAAGGGTAACAAGGAACAAAAAGTGAAGGTCCAGGAACCCTAAAAAGAAAAGAAAAAACGAACAACATATAGACTGGGACACACATTGATTCATAGTTTCTGATAAAGCCCTTAAAGGGGAAGTTTCTGACACTGATGTAATGCTTACTTATAGAAAGAGGTCAAATGGCCTCATGAGCCAAAACGTGATGAGGGGGTCCGTTCTACCCGTTCTGGCAACCTGTGAGGTATTCAAGGAAATGAATCAAAGCATTGTAATTCCTCGATCTTAATAAAGGTTTTTCACGTCATTCATCATTTCCATACATTCACACACACTCACGGTTACTTCTAGGGCTGACTGGCTTCCTACCCCTCCACGCGGCTCCGACGAGTAATTCGTCTGGTCAGAAGTGAGCCTTTTTATCGTCTAGCTTGTTCCAATTAGCCACTAATTGAAAGCGGAAAGCGCCCATATCAGGGCCTAACCCTTCGTCTCTATTCCGCATCTGCGCGCATCGGGTAGGGTGTTGCCAAACAAATGCGCATGTGCGGGAGAGCGGTGAGAGCCACCCGCGCATGTGCATCGCGGTGGTTTGGTTCTGAATGCGCTGGCATAGTATCTGCCGTTATGCGCATGCGCGAACGAGGTTATGGCGCCGCGCATGTGTCGGCCAGGATGTTTTGGATCTTCCTAACCTCGGATATGGAAAGTACATTAGGGTGAGCTGCCAGACATAATAAAGGCTCGAAAAAAGGCTTGAGAAAATACAATCATTATTTAGGGAGTTAACCATAAATCCCTTTAAGCAGCAGGTGTAGTTATCACTGCAAGTATAATTATCACTACATGGATGATAACGAGGATGTTTACCTTGGCAAGGTATTTTTAGGCAAAAGTCTCTTACAGTAGGGTATCAGAAATTTTCAGTTGTTAACGTGGTTGGCTTTCAGTTATTAACGTGGTTGGCAAAGCAGTTGGGTACCAAGGGTTTTCAGTTTCTAACGTAGTTGGCTCCATGGAATGGAGTCGTTCAACCCAATTACATCTGAGCCCAGGCGGAACACCCATCTCTGTTCTTTCTCAAATAAGCCTCTTTCTGATGGCAACTGTTCAATAATAGTCCAATGTATGTCATTTACACAGTGCTGTGCTTCAAGGAAATGGGATGCCATTTTTGTTGTCTGTTTTTTGCATCTCACATTGCTCTTGTGTTCATTAATTCTAGTTTTTACAGCACGTGTGGTCATTCCCACGTACTCTTTTCCACAAGGGCATGTAATGAGATACACCACATTGCGGCTGTTGCAATTCGTGACAGCACGTTGTTCCCACTTTTCGCCGTTACTGAATTGAAGGCTCAGGCTTTTCTCAGTGAGGTGGCAGTTGTTGCAATTCCCACATGGGTAGTGCCCATGTAGTCCTTTCAGCCTTGTTTGCTGTATCACATTGGTTTGGGGTCTCGTGTGGACCAAATTTTACTGAGTCTCGATGTGGAGAGCTTATACACCAGCCTCCCGCACGATGAAACTCTTAACATCATTGAGGAAGTTCTATACAGCAAACAGTGGCATTACCATACCCCACGAGGCGTAGTGATGGAATGCATCTCGATGGCCCTCACTAAGAACTTCTTCGAGTATGAAGGCACCCTTTACTTGCAGCGCCATGGGACCAGCATGGGGAGCACATTTGCTCCAAGCCTGGCAGGTCTCTACGTACACCATCTGGAGACTACCAAAATCCTTCACCAAGACAACCCGTTCAGGAGTAAGATCCTCTCCTGGAGACGTTATATTGATGACGTCTTGGTCATATGGGAAGGAAATAACCAATCTGTCACGGACTTCATGCAATGGATTAACAGCCAGAATGATTTTCTGAGGTTTACCCATCAAATGTCCAATGAGTCCATGGTCTTTTTAGACCTTAACATCTATCATGAAGCAGGCCATTTAAAAACCGAGACACACTTTAAACCGACAGCTAGGAACTGCCTCCTTAGGTTCAACAGTTTTCATCCACGTCACCTAAGAGAAAACTTACCATATGGGCAGTTCCTACGCCTACGTCGTAACTGCAGCGATGTGGGGAAGTACAAAATCCAAGCACTGGATCTGAGTAAAAAACTGCAACAAAGGAAATACCCAGATAAGATCATCAACCAGGCTATGAAAAGAGCCCGGAACAACAACCGAGAAGCTCTTTTGGATGACAACCCACCAAAAGAGGAAACTGGCAGAATAGTCTGTGTCACGACATACAGCCCTGTGTCTAACCAGGTATCTAAGCTGGTGAATAAACATTGGCGCATCCTGACAAGTGGGAGTCTAGATCTGGAGAAACCCATTTTTGCCCACAGAAGAGGGAGAAACCTGAAGGATATTTTGGTCCACACGAGACCCCAAACCAATGTGATACAGCAAACAAGGCTGAAAGGACTACATGGGCACTACCCATGTGGGAATTGCAACAACTGCCACCTCACTGAGAAAAGCCTGAGCCTTCAATTCAGTAACGGCGAAAAGTGGAACAACGTGCTGTCACGAATTGCAACAGCCGCAATGTGGTGTATCTCATTACATGCCCTTGTGGAAAAGAGTACGTGGGAATGACCACACGTGCTGTAAAAACTAGAATTAATGAACACAAGAGCAATGTGAGATGCAAAAAACAGACAACAAAAATGGCATCCCATTTCCTTGAAGCACAGCACTGTGTAAATGACATACATTGGACTATTATTGAACAGTTGCCATCAGAAAGAGGCTTATTTGAGAAAGAACAGAGATGGGTGTTCCGTCTGGGCTCAGATGTAATTGGGTTGAACGACTCCATTCCATGGAGCCAACTACGTTAGAAACTGAAAACCCTTGGTACCCAACTGCTTTGCCAACCACGTTAATAACTGAAAGCCAACCACGTTAACAACTGAAAATTTCTGATACCCTACTGTAAGAGACTTTTGCCTAAAAATACCTTGCCAAGGTAAACATCCTCGTTATCATCCATGTAGTGATAATTATACTTGCAGTGATAACTACACCTGCTGCTTAAAGGGATTTATGGTTAACTCCCTAAATAATGATTGTATTTTCTCAAGCCTTTTTTCGAGCCTTTATTATGTCTGGCAGCTCACCCTAATGTACTTTCCATATCCGAGGTTAGGAAGATCCAAAACATCCTGGCCGACACATGCGCGGCGCCATAACCTCGTTCGCGCATGCGCATAACGGCAGATACTATGCCAGCGCATTCAGAACCAAACCACCGCGATGCACATGCGCGGGTGGCTCTCACCGCTCTCCCGCACATGCGCATTTGTTTGGCAACACCCTACCCGATGCGCGCAGATGCGGAATAGAGACGAAGGGTTAGGCCCTGATATGGGCGCTTTCCGCTTTCAATTAGTGGCTAATTGGAACAAGCTAGACGATAAAAAGGCTCACTTCTGACCAGACGAATTACTCGTCGGAGCCGTGTGGAGGGGTAGGAAGCCAGTCAGCCCTAGAAGTAACCGTGAGTGTGTGTGAATGTATGGAAATGATGAATGACGTGAAAAACCTTTATTAAGATCGAGGAATTACAATGCTTTGATTCATTTCCTTGAATACCTCACAGGTTGCCAGAACGGGTAGAACGGACCCCCTCATCACGTTTTGGCTCATGAGGCCATTTGACCTCTTTCTATAAGTAAGCATTACATCAGTGTCAGAAACTTCCCCTTTAAGGGCTTTATCAGAAACTATGAATCAATGTGTGTCCCAGTCTATATGTTGTTCGTTTTTTCTTTTCTTTTTAGGGTTCCTGGACCTTCACTTTTTGTTCCTTGTTACCCTTCTGTGTATTTACACAGTATTAGTTTAAAACATGTATTACACTATGTTTTACCTGACCCTTTCTATTTTCAGGTGTCTTTAATCGCCAATTGGGCGCAACGGACCTTATTATATTAAACACAGATAGGTACATTATCACCTAATCTTATTTTTGTAGAGCACACTTTTATATCTACATACATGTGAGTAAGGTGGGGATAAGTAGTGCACATCCTCGTCCTGAAGAAGGAGTTTTTTAACTCCGAAACATGTCGACGCACTAACATGGTTGGTTTACCCTAATTAGTAGACAACAACCACTCTAGCACTCTTTTAACGATACCAGCCGGAGACTAAATAAATTTTTTTTTTCAGTACTCACGTGCCAGGTATCTTTTAATTTTTCACTTTCACCTCACCACTCACATTATTTACTCACACACACCGAACACATAGTTCACAGATAAGTGCTCCTACGTAGCCGTGAGTCGTAGCACGCCGCATCCCGTAGAGGTTTGCGAAGACCCCGATGATGAAGCATGACACCAAGGGGCCTGTTGGTGTGTGAGGGGTATTTTAACAACACTGGTTGCTCCCCACCATTGTGGTAACAACCGTACCCCACTGAGTGGATTCCATTTTGTTTATGAAGGTATGTGCAAATAAGACACGCACTGCTCCAGGCGATCCCAGTGGGCGCAGACATACCAGAGTCCTCCCCACTGGAGGATAGGCTCTTAACGGATTATATGCAACAAAGCGCGACCTCCCTCACATACAAAAAACTGATCAACAACCTAGGGGACCCTACAATAAAGTTAAAGGAAAAATGGGTGGGAGAAATAGGTGAGGTCACAGAGTCAGAGTGGAATGAAGCACTAGCCTCACCGAGAGAAGTAGGTATCTCAGCAAAATTCAGATTAGTGCAACTTAAAATTTTACATCACATTTATTACACTAGAACTCTGCTTCACAAAATACATAGGGCGCCACATCCCTTTTGTCTTCGAGGATGCGGCGAGGAGGGAACACTGTACCATACACTCTGGGATTGCCCACGCATACAGGAATTCTGGAGGCAGGTTATGCGCACGGTCTCACAAACACTTAAGATCTCCGTTCTGCCAGACCCTCGCAAATGCCTCTTGAACATTTGGGACCCCAATGATCTGGATAGATATGGCCGAACATGGGCTACCCTGGCCATGATGGTAGCTAAACGGGACATTGCGCAAAAATGGGGGCACAGGAACTGCCTACGACTGCTAGGTGGCGTATAAACATGGACATGCTGATGGTTACAGAAAGGGCGGTGTATGTACTCAGGGCATGCCCCCGAAAATGGAATAAGGTATGGACAGCATGGAATATATACAGAGGGGAACTTTGCGAACCCTTACCGGAGGAAGAAGACTTGGACTCTGAGGGGGACGATGAATAGCTAGCTGGGTGATGGTTGCTATCTTTATTGCACCAGATAGAGCAGCGTTCAAATATGGAGTGACAAAGCTGCCTACCGTGAAGCAGGTGGGGTGGCGGGCGGTCGGTGTATGCGTGAAAAGACTACCAAAATGTGATGACTCTTTTTAGTTTTAAGTTTTAATGTTCTGATGGTTAGAGTACTATACGGTACAAAACGAAAGGCCTATACAATGTACTACAAGAAATGACTTATACATGCGAGGTTACGTTATGACTTCTTATTGTTTGCAACCGGCTAGTTATGTACATGATCAAGCAGTAGAAACTATGAATATACTCTGTATGTATATGTGCTTCTGAGAAGGAAGTTCAGAAGTAACTTTGAAAAAACGACTTATGCATTAAATTCAATAAAGATTTATAAAAAAATAAATAAAAAATATATTGTTACAGTGACAAGGACCTAAAAGTAATTTTCACTGTAGCAGGTTTAGCCATTCCATAGGAAAATTAATAAAAAAATGTCCTGGTAAAAAGTTAATTCTAGGACTTTCTAAAATATTTATTACAAATCCACTTCATTGCTAAATACAAATTTGGTTTAAATATTTTACAAAGGATAGTCTTAACATTCATCTTTTGCCTGCCTAAATTCCTTCTGGACCTCCCGGATGGCGACACAATCATAGGAGGGGACCTCAATGCAATAGTAGACCCAACACTGGACACATATCCCATTAGAGAACGTCCTCGGGGCCCCGCTACACTCCCAGGTTTTCTAGAGGCACTGGGCATTACAGACGTATGGAGACAGCTAAACCCCACAGCGACGCAGTACACATACTATTCAGCTGTGCACAAAAGCCTATCACGCATTGACTATTTCTTGTTCCTAGGGGTTGGAATGGGGAAAGTGGATAAAATAGAAATCTTGCTGAGAGGCATATCTGACCATTCACCTATATTACGGTCACTTACCACCAAAGAGAAGAAACGTACCAGACTCTATCCACTATACCCGAACTACTTAAAAATCCCCAAGATCAGGAAAGAACTTAAATTAGTGACCACACACTATTTTGAGGAAAACGCGGGCTCGGTGTCCTCCCCCTCAGTTTTGTGGGAGGCGTATAAAACGGTCCTGCGGGGAGAGGCGATAGCGCCAATTACAGGGCACAAAAGAGAGTCCAGGCGAGAGCTCGCAGAGCTCGAGCTGACATTGCATAACGCAAACAACACCCACATGGCTGATCCCACACCGGAAGCAGCGCATCTATTGCAAATACGGCAGCAACAGTACCAGGCCCACCTCAAAACAACAGTCCAAGGACATCTCACAAGTACAGCACATAGAATATATGATGTAGGCGACAAAGCAGGGAAAATGCTGGCGTGGTTATATCAGAGAGGGGGTAGTAATAGAGGTATACAGAGGCTACACTCACATGATGGACAGTTGCAGACACATCCGGAAGAAATAGTATGCACCCTGGCACGCCACTTACGAGAGATATATACCCCAGAACAGGAAGTCACGGCTCAGGCGGCGATAACCTCGCTTGAGAATATTACCATCCCCAAGCTTTCACAGGAGGCAATGCAAGAGCTAGAGGCCGACCCGACAGAAGATGAAATTCAACTGGCGATTTAGGCGTTGCACTCAGGAAAAGCGTTGGGGCCCAAATGAATACCCATAGAATGGTATAAATCGATGGCCGACACTCTTAGTAAACCATTACTGGAAATGTACAAAGAGAGCCTGGAAAAGGCAGAGCTGCCGCTAGACCAGCGCACCGCAACAATTGTGGCCATACCAAAACCGGGTAAATCTCCGTCTGATCGCTTCTCGTATCGCCCCATTTCCCTACTTAACGTAGAGGCCAAAGTTCTGGCAAAATTACTAGCCAACCGTCTGGTACATCACCTGCAGACGCTGATCCACCCTGATCAGTCCGGCTTTATGCCTCATAGGAGTACGGCATTGAATCTCAGGCGAGTACATGGGGTATTGGCGCGAGCACACCTTCTCTCGGAAAAAGCAGTGATTCTCTCCCTTGATGCCAAAATGGCTTTTGATCTAGTGGAATGGGAATATCTGTTTGCGGTATTGGCACGTATGGGCTTTGGACCGAACTACATAGCGTGGATACGACTACTCTATACGAAACCGGTGGCACAAGTAGTAGCTAATGGTCACGTCTCACAGACGTTCCCGCTGGGCAGGGGGACAAGGCAGGGATGCCCTCTGTCGCCCCTGTTTTTTGCCCTGGTACTAGAACCCTTAGCAATCCTAATCAGAACAACACCGTTACTTAAAGGAATCAAATGGGAAGAAGGGTGGGAAGATAGAATATCCCTGTATGCGGATGATATGCTGATTTATATGGTTAAACCTGAAAATGGGATCCCAGCATTATTAAATCTCTGTAACACACATGGGAAGTCGTCGGGCTATACCCTGAACTGGTCCAAGTCGGTGATCTACACTCTAAAGGGTCCGGATCGGGTGCTACCATCGGATTGCCCCCTTGCACTGACCCCGAACTCCTTTAAGTATTTAGGCATTGTTATTGCGAAGAATGCCGCGGACTTCTTTGATAAGAACTTGAAGCCGCCTATGGAGCGCCTTCGTGCGGACGTTAAATACTGGGCGACCTTGCCACTGACCCTCCTCGGGCGTGCAGCCCTTTATAAAATGATGGCATTGACCAGATTCCTATATGTATTGGAAAACACCCCATATCCTATAGTACCACGATACTTCAAGCAGGTCGCAGCTCTGGTCACAAACCTCATCTGGAATAATGGCCCGGCGCGTATAGCATATGATAAGATGACTAAAAGTTGGTATGAGGGAGGCATAGCATTGCCAAACATACAGCTGTACTACTGGGCGGCCCATCTTAAAATAATAAACCAATGGATACATGCTTCAAGGAGTGACCCAGCATATAGAGCGGATTGGTCACAGCTGGATGCAGACTGTATGTTCGCGGTACTATATAACAAATCACAAGTTAAGAAGCTGCTGGGACCAACGCAACACACAGCGGCCCTATGGCACATAGCACAATCGCGACTAG
The DNA here is from genome assembly GCF_964261635.1 of Lissotriton helveticus. Lineage (NCBI taxonomy): Eukaryota > Metazoa > Chordata > Amphibia > Caudata > Salamandridae > Lissotriton > Lissotriton helveticus. The sequence continues at coordinate 1,304,049,097 of NC_136067.1, read as the reverse complement.
GTTGGAAGGGGAAAATCACCAAGCTAACACCACTGTGGGACACCAAGCATTGGGGAACCTACGGTCTAGTAAGGGGTTTGCACAATGGGACTGTATAGGAATCTCCACAGTTGGGGACTTATGGGACAAGGGCACGGTGATCGCGCTTCCACAGCTCCAAGAACAGTACGGCCTGGGCCCGACGGAGACGTTTAGGTATGTGCAAATAAGACATGCACTGCTCCAGGCGATTCCAGTGGGCGCAGACATACCAGAGTCCTCCCCAATGGAGGATAGGCTCTTAACGGATTATATGCAACAAAGCGCGACCTCCCTCACATACAAAAAACTGATCAACAACCTAGGGGACCCTACAATAAAGTTAAAGGAAAAATGGGTGGGAGAAATAGGTGAGGTCACAGAGTCAGAGTGGAATGAAGCACTAGCCTCACCGAGAGAAGTAGGTATCTCAGCAAAATTCAGATTAGTGCAACTTAAAATTTTACATCGCATTTATTACACTAGGACTCTGCTTCACAAAATACATAGGGCACCACATCCCTTTTGTCTTCGAGGATGGGGGGGAGGAGGGAACACTGTACCATACACTCTGGGATTGCCCACGTGTACAGGAATTCTGGAGGCAGGTTATGCGCACGGTCTCACAAACACTTAAGATCTCCGTTCTGCCAGACCCTCGCAAATGCCTCTTGAACATTTGGGACCCCAATGATCTGGATAGATATGGCCGGACATGGGCTACCCTGGCCATGATGGTAGCTAAACGGGACATTGCGCAAAAATGGGGGCACAGGAACTGCCTACGACTGCTAGGTGGCGTATAAACATGGACATGCTGATGGTTACAGAAAGGGCGGTGTATGTACTCAGGGCATGCCCCCGAAAATGGAATAAGGTATGGACAGCATGGAATATATACAGAGGGGAACTTTGCGAACCCTTACCGGAGGAAGAAGACTTGGACTCTGAGGGGGACGATGAATAGCTAGCTGGGTGATGGTTGCTATCTTTATTGCACCAGATAGAGCAGCGTTCAAATATGGAGTGACAAAGCTGCCTACCGTGAAGCAGGTGGGGTGGCGGGCGGTCGGTGTATGCGTGAAAAGACTACCAAAATGTGATGACTCTTTTTAGTTTTAAGTTTTAATGTTCTGATGGTTAGAGTACTATACGGTACAAAACGAAAGGCCTATACAATGTACTACAAGAAATGACTTATACATGCGAGGTTACGTTATGACTTCTTATTGTTTGCAACCGGCTAGTTATGTACATGATCAAGCAGTAGAAACTATGAATATACTCTGTATGTATATGTGCTTCTGAGAAGGAAGTTCAGAAGTAACTTTGAAAAAACGACTTATGCATTAAATTCAATAAAGATTTATAAAAAAAAAAAAAAAAAAAAAAAAATGTTGTTACAGTGACAAGGACCTAAAAGTAATTTTCACTGTAGCACGTTTAGCCATTCCATAGGAAAGTTAATAAAAAAATGTCCTGGTAAAAAGTTAATTCTAGGACTTTCTAAAATATTTATTACAAATCCACTTCATTGCTAAATACAAATTTGGTTTAAATATTTTACAAAGGATAGTCTTAACATTCACCTTTTGCCTGCCTAAACCTTCTAAATGCCTATTTGCATGGGCTTCCAGCCTGGAGCTGAAATTCTCCTTCATGAAGTATGAACTTTCTCCCTGAGATGAGACAAAGCCCTTGAGTATGGGGAGGTGGCCTGTTCCTCTGACAGTATGACCACCTGGGCAATGGCAAGTCATTTAGGGGCATATTATAAAGGGCCTTATCTCCGCTCTTTTGGCTATAAAAGCCAAAAAAGCGGAGTTATTTGTTTCACCCTATTTACAAGGCAGTGCTAACATGCATTAGTGCATGTTAGCAGCCTTTGTAACGACGCTTCACTTTGCATCTCCAATGAGATGCAACATAGGCGTTTCTTCAAATAACAACAGGGAAAATAGCGCTAACAGCGCTTCTCCCTATTAACAAGATGGCACATGAAACCCATAGTGATAAAAAATCTGCGCTAACAGCGGTTATCGCCATTAACTAACGTCTGCAAATTGTCAGACTTAGCTCTATTAATAAAGGTAGGTGGATTCTAAGCCTAAATCCACATCTCCCTATTTACAAGGATTCCCTGATCGCCGCATTTGTATCGCTGGATTTCCAGCGATGTCCCCTTATTCTGCCGCTATCGCCGGATTGTTTAACACTGTTGAGATAAACGTTGAAAATACCGCGTTATCTCAGCGTTTCAATCCAGCGATGGCCGGCGTTACTAAAAATAGCGCTAAGCGCGTTCAACTTTATTTTTCACTGTGTGTTGTTAATATGCCCCTTAATTATTTTTAAAGACACTTACTCTATCAAAGGCAAATATAGCTAACACCTGGGTCTGCCCCCTCTTTTGTCCTTCTAGCCAGGCGCCAATCCCGGTTGAAGAGGAGCTGCCCCCAGAGCCAAGTTTGAGCAAACAAAGAGTAAGGGTTGCTGATTTCCTTGCCCACACCTATAGGGTGGGCACAGAAGCTCTGTACAAGGTAAAGAATGTTCTGCCATGCTTAATTTAGGTAGTGAAGGATACTGGAATCGTTTGTAGTAGTACACATAGTAACTTCTGCAAAAGTGGGTCGAGTAAGTCCTGGAATGTTTTCCTCTCCATCACTTAGGAAGGGGAATGAAGTCACCACCCACCCCAGGACAGGCTAGTGGCAGAAATAAAAGTGGCACCACCTTCAGAACACTGCATGACCTGGGGGAGACAGAAGAAGGACTGCACCTTCTGTGTTAACCTGTGATGAGAAACCTAAGGGATGGACCTGCTCCCATTTGTACACAAGAATAAGAAGTGGACTCCAAGGGTCTGTTGGCTGACCGCCTGTCAAGCTAAAGTGACAAACAAGTTGTAAGAACTCCACTTTACTGGAAGAGCTCAGCTTATCAATTTCAACTGGACTTGAACTTGACCCCGCCGGTGGCTTCTGGTGGAGTGAATCTTCAAGTCTTGTTCCTGAAATCCTGAAATCCTTGGCTAGTGTCAAAGTGTAATCTTCCTGCCCAAACATTTTGAAACTTGCTCAATCATTTCACCTGAAGAACTGATAGAAGACCAGGGCCAACCTGCCAAGCCAATCCTCCATGGTTGCTATGCCAATGGCCCTGTCTTTGCTGTAGCTCTCGCTACATTCTTCTCTACAGCAGCCAATCCACTTTAGGCAGGTTGATGCCGACCACCATACGATGCGTCAAACCTTCTTAGGCTACAGGCTACAGCCTTACCCCACTGAGAAAATACAACATCCAGAAAGGAGTCTAAGTCTGAAGGTATGATTCTTAACCGGGCGCCGACTCGGAGCAAAATCCAATCAGCGATGATGACTTCCTGAGCTCTAACTCCAGAATTTTTCCCTCTTGGGAGATTTTTCCACCTTCATTAATGGCTTTACTGGAAGCTTGGCTTCAATTAGATTGTATTCAGAATGATCCAGCCTTAATCCTTGCCCTGCTAAGTTCTAAATGTGAGCATAACTTTTTGTCCAGGACAAATGTGGTCCTTGTATCCGTCTCACTTTCCATCGTTGACAGCCTTAAACCTTTGGATTCTCTCTGTCTAGCGATACCAGTTGCCCGCAGTTGGTGCTTTATCGTTAATGATACTTCATAAATTTTGGAGTTCATATCTCCTCTTCCCCTTATTACTTTTTCTTGTTTTGGAGTCATTTAATTAAGTAAAATATTCTCTCTCTAATTTTATATATATATATATTCACTGAAAAAACCATAGGTTTCACACCAGTTATAGTTAGGTGGAAATTTTACTCGCATAAAACCATTGAAATTCCCACGTTATAGTTAGTTGGACTCACTATAACTTGCGCGTGCAATGCACTGCTGATGACCTCCCATATTACATCACTCATGACATGGTCAGTGACATCACTCATGACATCACTGATGACATCTCAAATGACATCACTGATGACAACATCCTTGTGACAAAGTGGCAGACCTCCTATCAGCATTAAATAACCTTTGACACACACATTCAAAAATAGAAACTAACATTTTCTTAAAAAAGGAGAAACCAATACCAATTACAACAACTTATTAGGTAATTCCAACATCTACATACACATCCACTCATTCACCAACAGTTCTATATAGTCACTCATGCATGTACTTACTCATTATATGTACTCATACACCTATACATCCTGTTACACACTAATACTCATCCATATAGTTACTCACACACAAATTCACACATGCAAATAAACTATCAAAAAAACATTTACTTGATTATACTGCTATATACACACCACTACACATATTTCTACAGAAACGGAAACATATTTACTCTCTTAACCCCTTCGACGCTCATGACGAGCCCAGCTTGTCATGGAGTTTCCATTGATTTCAATGGAAATTACATGGAAGCACTGCATTTAGCTTAGCATCCAAGTGGTTAAACAATCAATTATAAAAACACATACTCACTAACCCACCCATACACACAATCATCCACCCATACAGTCTTGCACACATGCTGTCTTCAAAATACATACAAATAGTGAGTCACTCATTCATGCATCTGTGCTCTAAGTAATATCCCCCACCGAACCATACAGACACTGATACTGATACTCAAAAAACAACTAATAACCCATATACACACTCATGTAGCTACTCACCAACCCATGCAGCCACTTATACACAAAGTGAGACAGAGATACAGATATTTAAATAAAAAAAACATTACTCGCTAATATATGTATTCACTAAGATACATTTCATAAGTCAGTTAACCAATCAATTTTACACAAAAAAAACATCCATTTAGACATTTATTTACCCATTTATTCTTCCATCAACCTTTAGATATACATATATAAAAAATATTTATTTTTCAGAAAGATACACATTCACTGGATGATGTCATCAGTGATGTCATTTGAGATGTCATCAGTGATGTCATGAGTGATGTCACTGACCATGTCATGAGTGATGTAATATGTGACGTCATCAGCAGTGCATTGCACGCGCAAGTTATAGTGAGTCCAACTAACTATAACGTGGGAATTTCAATGGTTTTATGCGAGTAAAATTTCCACCTAACTATAACTGGTGTGAAACCTATGGTTTTTTCAGTGAATTTAATAGGTTTTTTAATTGCTAATTCCTAACTATAACTGGTGTGAAACCTATGGTTTTTTCAGTGAATATATATATATATATATATATATATATATGCTCCAAATGTCCAAGCATTCACTGCTTCCACCATTTCGAGAGTTGCGTCGTCACCAAGAGACTCCTTGAACTGAGTCTTGCTTACTCCTCCATTAAACGACCACGCCGTGTGAGATTTTCAAAAGGATTTCTTTATTTAGCCACTGCCATACGCGTTTCGACTACACAGTAGCCTTGGTCACTGGTTACGGTTTTGAAAAGCGCGCGGCCATTATTTAAAGAAAAAACATTCATGCAACGTCATCGGGACTACCTGTCAATCGACAGGAAAGACAGACTTTCAATTTGCTTTGTTCGTGAATGTCGTATTACACATATGTCTCAATTTAAATAAATCCATTTAAAAAAAATTCATTGCGTGTATCAATACATTAATTTAAGCATAACTATACGTTTGTTGAATTATACGGTGCATGTGATACTAAAATTCAACTCTATGTCAACAAAACTTTATCGACACTGACAAGCAACTCTGAAAATGCACTCTGAGCATTAATATTCTGCGCTCGCTTCCTAAATATCAAGCAATCTCGCCCACGTGGGCCTGCCGAATAATGTATAATCGGTTGTACCATCATAGAATAGACCATAATGTACCAAACAATTGGGATATTATACTCCCCATTAACAATCAACCTTATCGGCATATTTAAAAAAAAGAAGCTTTTTCATTATTGCGCAGTGAGTTGTTACATACACATACACCAATTGCACCTTATAAGTGACTCTAATTTGAGATGTCATCAGTGATGTCATGAGTGATGTAACTGACCATGTCATGAGTGATGTAATATGTGACTTCATCAGCAGTGCATTGCACGCGCAAGTTATAGTGAGTCCAACTAACTATAACGTGGGAATTTCAATGGTTTTATGCGAGTAAAATTTCCACCTAACTATAACTGGTGTGAAACCTATGGTTTTTTCAGTGAATTTAATAGGTTTTTTAATTGCTAATTCCTAACTATAACTGGTGTGAAACCTATGTTTTTTTCAGTGAATATATATATATATATATATATATATATATATATATATATATATATATATATATATATATATATATATATATATATATATATATCCTATATATATATATATATATATATATATATATATATATATATATATATATATATATATATATATATATATATATATTACCTACTGGCGGTCGCCAGTAGGTATATATAGTTAGGATTTTTTCTCTATGGGTTTTTTGAAAATTCTATGTCTAATAACTTTGGCGTTTGTGGACGGAATTGGCTGAAATTTTCAGGAAAATGGCACATTTTGTTTCTGAGCAGCCCCTGAAAATTTTGGGGGGTTCGTCAAGGGGGGGCCGAGAAAAAAGGGGGGTCCCAAAACGCGTTTTTCCCATGTTAATTTCCATAGGGCGGTTGGCCTCACTTTTAGCCCGAACGGCTGAATGGATTTGCACGAAACTTGGCAAAATTGTAGGGACTGGTAGCCCGATGTGCCTTTTGTAGGTCTCAATATATGTGCTTCAGTGGATTTTGAGAAATTAATGTTCAAAAAAAGATATATATCTGTAACAGCGGACTGGGCAGCGCTCCGCTACGCGTACTTTTCGCGCAACGGAGCTTTGTGAAGCGAAGCTGATTGGTTCTCCGGCGTCTGTCAACATTCCAAACAGTCCGTAGCGGCCGCCATCTTGTCTCTCGGTAGGATCGAGAGACAAGAGGAGGCCAAAGCGAAGGGGCAAATGACCATAAGGGGGCATAGTACATTGTCGCTCACCCCCTAGGTTTGATGTGGAGGTTTTAAAAGGGCCCCGCGGGGCAAAAAAAAATAAAAATAATAATAATCGAACAGCTGAATGGATTTGCATGAAACTTGGCAAAATTGTAGGGACTGGTAGCCCGATGTGCCTTTGCTAGATCTCAATATATGTGCTCCAGTGGATTTTGAGAAATTAACGTTCAAAAAAAGGTATATATCTGTAACAGCACACCGCTTCGCGTACTTTTCGCGTTACGGAGCTTTGCGAAGCGAAGCTGATTGGCTCTCCGGTGTCTGTAAACATTCCAAACAGTCCGTAGCGGCCGCCATCTTGTCTCTCGGTAGGATCGAACAGCTGAATGGATTTGCACGAAACTTGGCAAAATTGTAGGGACTGGTAGCCCGATGTGCCTTTGCTAGGTCTCAATATATGTGCTTCAGTGCATTTTGAGAAATTAACGTTCAGAAACAAGATATATATCTGTAACAGCGCTCCGCTTCGCGGAGATAAAATGATATGTGTATTACCTAGCTGTTGCTAACACCAGTTAGCGACGGCTAGTAGAAGATAGCGACCATCTTGGGCCCCACTTTGCATGTGAGTGATATTTATCACTAATGACATGCAAAGTGGGCATGCCAAGATGTTAGCGACTGGAAACAGTCGCTAACATCGCTATCTCCTATTATCAACTTTTGGAAATATTCGAGATAAGGGCGAATATCTCCAAAAGCTACCACCTGCCCTGAGCAGTTCTTAGCCATGTTATCCAATGGGAGGTGGATAACATGGCTAAGAGCATTAGCTCGGTAATGCATGAATATCGCTGAGTTTTCAGCGATATTAATGCATTGCGGTCGTTTTTTATCGTATTTCCGATAAACCTTGATAATAGCAAGGTTTATCTGCGATAATTTCTGACGGTAAAAAAATGGTTGCTAAGCATCGTTAGGGATAAATATCGCTTAACTTTGGTAATATGCCCCAACGTCTGTTAACGTTCGATTCGAAGGAAATCAGGAAGTGTTGAAAAACATTGTCTGCGCCATCTTGTCTTTTTTCAAATGCCACACTTTTGTCGTGCACGGCAGCCATTTTAGATGCCTTGACCAGACCCACTCTGTGCACGCTGTCGATCCTTAGCATGGCTCCCCACCCTCGCAAGCATCTCCCCCAGGCAGTGGTCACCCCCGCTCTCTGTCTTATGCATGGGTAATAAACCTCCCCCATCTGCGCTGCTGTTCCCTGAGAATCACACCCTGTGCCCGCCCGACACCTCCCTTTCGCCCTATTCACTACCGCACCCTCTGACAGTCCTTTTCCTCTGTGTCCGATTGTCCAGGCTGGTCCTAGGGTATCAGCTAGCCCTGCAGATGTAGTTTATGGCCACAGCTGTAAAGAATCACCCCTCTTCAAAGGAGTTATAGTAGATCAAGGCCCACACTCGATGAGATCCGTCACAGCAGAAGCGTTGCTATTATCTGAAAACCATCCTGTATTGTGATTGGGGAGGGGACCGAGCCTGAAGCGGAAGATTCCAGGGATGACTGTTTGTACATCAAAGTTTTTACAATTATGTGTCACATTAAAAATATATAGCACTCCGACAAAGTAGTAAGATTATAAAACTTTAATAATTTATAAATATATACAAGAAAACAAAAATAGTAATAACATATAAACATTTTTAGGGAAAAACAACGAAGTAGCGGTCGGCTGTGCGAATAGTCCCAACGCAGCACAACGTCCAGATTTCCGGCGTGGGGCGTCGCGGGGGGTGGGTCATCAGTAGCAAACTGTTGTGCGAATAGTTCCAAGGCAGCAGAACGCGCCGAAATCTAGATGACACGAAAGTGATGTCTAGTAAGTTGCCACCCAGCAAATAACGGCATGGGGCGTCGCGGGGGGTGGGTCATCAGTAGCAAACTGTTGCGCGAATAGTTCCAAGGCAGCAGAACGATGGCACCAAGGTGATGTCCAGTAAGTTGCCGCACTGGTTTTGGTATCCTACAATGCTGCTCCGAATAACGGCGTGGAGCGCCCCGGGGGAGGCGGCGTGAACGGGCCTCTCCAGGTGGAGTCTCATCTGTTGTAGTGGGGCGCCCCTTTACCGTTTCAGTTGCCATTCCGTCCGTTTTTGGTCCACTGTGTCAAAAGCCGCAATTCAGCTGAGTTGCGCCCACTCTTGCGGTGCAGCGATAGGCGGCTGTCACAGGACTCTCAAAATGGCGGCAGGCTGTTTCCTTTTTGGGCCTGGTCCACTGAAATGGCCCTGGGACACCTTGGAAATCGGACGCTTGTCTGCTAGGTCTTGGACCCCATTCTCGAAAGCGTCCCCTCCGCCTTGAGAATTCATCAAAAGTTTTGGGGGCTCCGACTCCTGCAGGCTTCTGGTGGGGAGCGGCTGCCATGATTGCTCGCGGAATGACCACGACTGAGCTACGAGATGGTGGTGCTTTCATGCTGACGCCAGCTTCAGTCTGAAACATCCAGAAACAAGGTGGGGCTTTCATCGTTTGGGAAAAAAAAAAAGTTTTCATCCTATGAAAAGTGTTGTTTTTAGGTCACATGATCATGCCTTCCATCATTAGGAAACCAAAAGTAAAATGAACCAATGAAAAGTTTTATAAACAAGTCACATGACCTGTTATGCGGCATAGGGTGTAAAATGCGGAGAAAATACGTTGGCACGTGAGGCGGCGTCAGTAGCGGACCGATGTGCGAATAGGCCGAAGGTAAGACAACGCGCCAAGATCCGGATGGCACCGAGGTGGTGTCCAGCAAGTTGCAGCACTGGTGTGGCCATCCTACAATGCTGAAAGTCGGCGTAGGGCGCCCCGTTGGCCTGTGAGTTTGCGTCAGTAGCGGACCGATGTGCGAATAGGCCGAAGGCAGCACAACGCGCCAAGATCCGGATGGCACCGAGGTGGTGTCTAGTAAGTTGCCGCACTGGTGTGGCTATCCAACAATGCTGAAAGTCGGCGTGGGGCGCCCCGTTGGCCTGTGAGTTTGCGTCAGTAGCGGACCGATGTGCGAATAGGCCGAAGGCAGCACAACGCGGCAAGATCCGGATGGCACCGAGGTGGTGTCTAGTAAGTTGCCGCACTGGTGTGGCCATCCAACAATGCTGAAAGTCGGCGTGGGGCGCCCCGTTGGCCTGTGAGTTTGCGTCAGTAGCGGACCGATGTGCGAATAGGCCGAAGGCAGCACAACGCGCCAAGATCCGGATGGCACCGAGGTGGTGTCTAGTAAGTTGCCGCACTGGTGTGGCCATCCTACAATGCTGAAAGTCGGCGTGGGGCGCCCCGTTGGCCTGTGAGTTTGCGTCAGTAGCGGACCGATGTGCGAATAGGCCGAAGGCAGCACAACGCGCCAAGATCCGGATGGCACCGAGGTGGTGTCTAGTAAGTTGCCGCACTGGTGTGGCCATCCTACAATGCTGAAAGTCGGCGTGGGGCGCCCCGTTGGCCTGTGAGATGGCGTCAGTAGCGGACCGATGTGCGAATGGGGCCAAAGGCAGCGCAACAATATTTTCTGATTTGAAGACACCACAAGGCGCTGAGATGCCAAGATCCGGATGGCACCGAGGTGGTGTCTAGCAAGTTGTGGCACTGGTGTGGCCATCGTACAATGGTAAAAGTCGGCGTGGGGCGCCCTGTTGGCCTGTGAGATGGTGTCAGTAGCGGACTGATGTGTGAATGATGCCAAAGGCAGCGCAACAATATTTTCTACTATATTTTCGGAGTAGAAGACACCACAAGGCGCTGAGATGCCAAGATCCGGATGGCACCGAGGTGATGTGTAAGTTGCGGACCGATGTGCGAATGGGGCCAAAGGCAGCTCAACAATATTTTCTGAAGAGAATACACCACAAGGCGCTGAGATGCCAAGATCCGGATGGCACCGAGGTGATGTCTAAGTTGCGGACCGATGTGCGAATGGGGCCAAAGGTAGCGTAACAAGATTTTCTGTATGGAAGATACCACTAGGCGTTGAGATGCCAAGATTCGGATGGCACCGAGGTGATGTCTAGCAAGTTGTGCCACTGGTGTGGCCATCGTATAATGGTAAAAGTCGGCGTGGGGCGCCCTATTGGCCTGTGAGATGGTGTCAGTAGCGGACTGATGTGCGAATGGGGCCAAAGGCAGCGCAACAATATTTTCTGACTGACACCAGAAGGCGCTGAGATGCCAAGATCCGGATGGCATCGAGGTGATGTCTAAGTTGCGGACTGATGTGCGAATGGGGCCAAAGGCAGCGTAACAATATTTTCTGTATGGAAGATACCACTAGGCGTTGAGATGCCAAGATTCGGATGGCACCGAGGTGATGTCTAGCAAGTTGGTGTGGTCATCCTACAATGCTGAAACTCGGCGTGGGTCACCCCATTAGCCTGTGAGATGGCGTCAGTAGCGGACCGATGTGCGAATAGGCCGAAGGCAGCACAACGCGCCAAGATCCGGATGTCACCATGGTGGTTTCATAGTTGAGAGGCACTTCATCTGCAGTGGGGCGCCGAGATCCGGATGGCACCGAGGTGATGTCTAGCAAGTTGCTGTACTTGTGTGGTCATCCTACAATGCTGAAACTCGGCGTGGGTCGCCCCATTAGCCTGTGAGATGGCTGTTCTTTGGATTTGGGCCTGGTCCACTAAAATGGCCCTGGGACACCTTAGAACTCGGACGCTCGATTTTTTTTTCCTTTCCTGTACATGCAAAAAAAGGTAAATGCCCGGTATGTTACACGCTTCATCTGCCACGATGAACTCTCCAGAGGAACCGAAAAAAAATATAGTTGTGGTAACTATACCATGCATCGTCATATGGAGAGGTGGCACCAATTAATTATAGTGCTTCATAAAAGAGAGATTTGGAGGAGAACCCCTGACCTGCTAGTACATTCATTAAAGAAGTGGCACTGAGAGCTTCAGAGGCAAGGGAAACGGTCCCAAATATTTAGAAGAACTTTGGAAAGATTAAAATGACATGTTTAGATTGTGGTAAATTAATTTCATGTGGGCAGATGAGTGTTACTCTAATAAATACAGCATATGAACATCATCATAGTCGATGGTTGGTAGAGACATTTTGACTATATCCTGGACCTGCCCGTCCTCGCCCAAAATGGCGCCGGAATAAATGGGACTCGTAACTCCTTGTTGTGTACTGGTTGCAGAACCTTGAAATCACGAGATACGTATGCAGTTTTGAAGCACATGGCGGGCGGGGACGAGAATTGATTGAATATTTCGACATCCCTTTTGATATTAAGTTCTGATGTGTTATTGATTACTGTACTGTTGAAAATTCGAATTAACGTCACCCATGGTACTTGCCCGCAAATGTATATCTAGATAATTTTATTGTAACTGGCCCTGTCGTATTTTAATTATAAAATGTACGTCCACCGATTCCGTAACTGTTAGACACCTTAGTTTTTGCAACCTAATGGCCCGCCCGTTACGTTCCTCTACAGTGTAAATGTCTATTCATCATATACGATTACAGTTTGCTCCGTGGCAGGCCCACGTGGTTATAGGCTCGTATTTGTATAATGAAATTTTCACAATAAAGGTTTTTAAAAGAAAACATGGTAGTAGTGTATACATTGGTAAAGTTTTTAATAATAGTCACTGTTTTAGAATCATTAAAAGGCAAGTGAAATAAAGCAGACCAATTACATGAAGGGTAAAAGGTATAATACGAAGGAACGCAGTAAAGATAAATGGTCAAGGGCTGTTGTGTTTTCTATTCCTGCAACATAAAGTGATCGATAAGAATCTCATATTCAGGCGTATCGGCGACTAAGACAGCAGGTCGACCCTCTTTTGCTCAACGGCTCCGTCATGGGACGAAGAAACGCTCTTTTTCTCGAAAAAAGAATATATTTTACTTGCAGGACAGTTGTAAAATTTCCGGGAAAGTACATTAGCCTGGAACATTATAACATATATTTAAGAGAAAATAATGTTCGGAAGTAATTAAAAGCGTAATTTTTAGGTGATATGACCAAGGCTTTCATCATTAGAATAAGAAAAGTAAAATGAACCAATGAAAAGTTTTATTAACAAGTCACATGACTTGTTATGCTTACGTTACGCGCTGCGCGCCCCGGATGACTTCCGGATGCGCTAACGCGGCGCGTCATATGACGCATTACGCGACAACGCAGGTCCAGAATATAGTCAAAATGTCTCCACCAACCAGCGGTCGAAACACAACCCCTTTCAGCAGGCTAAATAGTTCTGTTAAATGACAACAGAAGGGACAGGCAACAAGAACCATCAGTCAAAGAGGGGAGGGCTAGTTCTTCTCTACCGGGTTACATTGGGGCGCTACCATAACTGATCGAATTGGTAGTCTACAGTGTTTCTGGATGTTTCAGACCGAAGCTGGGGTTAGCATGAGAGCAGCACCATTTCGTAGCTCCGTTGTGGCCATTCCGCAACCAATCATGGCAGCCGCTCTTTATCGTTATTTTGGGCGGGGTGGGTGGCGGAGCCGAGCTGTTTTGCAGCCATCATTGTGTGGAGTTCAGTTCATCTCACTAGTTTTGTATTTGTCATGAGGGGTTGTTCCTAATGTTTCTATTTTAGCGAGGTCAAAAAGAGATCCCATTAGTGGCCTACTGATTTTGCTCGATTCCTTTTCTTTTTTTTTACACGATTTTTCGTTATCTGCAAAGACTAAACAGAGTATTGCGACTCTGTGTTTGTTTGTAAATAGAGAATGAACCAAAGAGAACTAATTCTAAAACAGTAAATACTTGGATAACAATCAATCAAATGGAGAGAGAAGCAGGCACGACGGATTACAACGGGGGCAAAGGCCTGCGTTAACTACCTTTCACTATCTGCAAAGAGAGAGTACTCCTAATAGAAATGAGGGGGGGGGGGCACCATTCAAAGCAGATCAGTGTGCATAAACACGAAAATGTTTTCACTTACCACGTACTTGACATTCGACAGCTTATGATATTTGCTATTAAAAAACCATTGAAATTCACTGAAAAAACCATAGGTTATAGACCATATATAGTTAGGAATTAGCATTTACAAAACCTTGAAAATTCACTGAAAAAACCATAGGTTATAGACCATATATAGTTAGGAATTAGCATTTAAAAAACCTTATTTTACTCACACAAAACCATTGAAATTCCATATATAGTTAGTTGCACTAACTATATATTGCGCACCCGCAATCCACTGCTGATCATGTCACATATTACATCATTCATGACATGGTCAGTGACATCACTGATGACATCACTGATGACATCTCAAATGACATCACTGATGACATCACTGATGACATCTCATTTGACATCAATGACCACATCACTGATGATATCATTCATGTGACAATACAATGCATCTCCTCACATTTTAATATAACCTCTGTTTCACCCAGTGTTAAATACAGAGTATAATTTATGAAACCATTGACACACCAATACTAGTTACTACATACGTACTCACTGATTCCTACGTCTACACACACATTCACTCATTCACCCATACAATCATTCATACATACAATCACTCATCTTTACAACACTATCATATGCACTCATACACCTATACAGACACTCACACTCTGCCACTCATCCATGGAGTTACTCACACACCTAGTCAGTCCTGTAAAGAATCAATCACACTTCCATTTTCTTGTCTATACAGTTAAACATAGAGCACCTTACATTTTCAAACATATAGTAACACATACTTACTTTCTTATACAATCATTGATACAAGTACACATTGATCTGCACAGAGTCACACACCTCCCAGCCAGCCACACACACACTCAGTCTCCCATACAAATACTTGGACAATCAATCAATAACCCATATAGTTAATCATATAGCTACTGATCAACACATGCAGTAGTTTACAGAACAACAGACATAATGATGCACAAATTAAGACAGTTTAGTCACTAACCCATGCACTCAGTGAGACACATTTAATCACTCACTCATACATTCAGTCATGCACCTACTAAATCCTTCGTCCAGACAGTTATACATCTACTCATTCTTCAATATCTAAAACATATTTAAACTTTACAGAAACACACAGTCACTGGATGATGTCATCAGTGATGTCATCAGTGATGTCATTTGAGATGTCATCAGTGATGTCATCAGTGATGTCACTGACCATGTCATGAATGATGTAATATGTGACATGATCAGCAGTGGATTGCGGGTGCGCAATATATAGTTAGTGCAACTAACTATATATGGAATTTCAATGGTTTTGTGTGAGTAAAATAAGGTTTTTTAAATGCTAATTCCTAACTATATATGGTCTATAACCTATGGTTTTTTCAGTGAATATATATATATATATATAACCTACTGGCGGTCGCCAGTAGGTATATATAGTTAGGATTTTTTCTCTATGGGATTTTTGAAAATTCTATGTCGAATAACTTTGGCGTTTGAGGACGGAATTGGCGAATTGGTACGCGAACCGGGTAGCTAACCGGTCTCGTAACGGGAGTCCGCCATCTTGTGTTTCGGTCGAATTTAATCACAAGATGGAGGAAAAACAATGTGGGAAATGGGTATAAGGGGGCACGGGAGACGTATCCTGACCCCCTAGGTTTTCTAAGGGTGGCTGAGGAGGCTCATATATGTCGAAAAAGAAAAAAAAAATTACTTTTTCGCGAGGTTAGCTGCTGGTACGCGAACAGGGTAGCGAACCGGGAAGCGAACAAAAGTGAAAATTAGTGAAAAAGGTACATTTGACATTTTAAAAGAATAATCATAGTTAAGGTAGCTCTGAAAATAGCTTTTGGGTTCTGTGTAAGTTCTAGGTACTTATAAGTAGGTACCAATACATAGTCTTAAATTCAGGATGAAAATTCTGTTCCCCTCATCTGAGAAGTGAACTCCATCTCCTCTGTAGATATCTTGCATGGAGTAACGCAAGTTATTGTTGTAGATGGAGCCCATTCCATGGTCTCTCATGTAAGCTGAAACAGACTTATTTACATGCTTCCTCGATTTCTCAATTTGTGGACAAAATTGGTTGGACCACCTCCATTTCTGTCTTTGGCATATATTTGAATAAACCAAGGCAGTTTGAGGAAAAAGTGCCATCAATTGCTCAAAGGTGTCCTTTAAAAACATTTCCAGACCTACCCCAGTCAAAGTGCCCAAGTCATTTCCTCCACAGTGCACAATTAACAGGTCAGGGTTTGGCAAATGCAAAAAGGTTTTCACCAATGGTATCAATTGGTGACATCTTAATCCTCTGTGGCCAATCCAGTTGATTTCCACATTTTGTAAATTGAGGTTGTGTAAATTTCTGTTATCAGCATACCTTTGAGCCCAGTGGATGTAACTATGTCCAACAATCCAGACAGAAAACATGGTGAGAGGAGGTTCTGCTGCAGTCAGATGAAGTGTGGGAATGAAATGGCAGTTGAAACAGTAGGAGTTTGTAATGAAAAAAACTGTGGAGTTTCAGTGCTAATGATTCAGTAGCAGTGATTGGTGGATTTTGATTGCTGAACACAGAAAGTTAGGGTGCATGGATGAGTTCTTTGAAAGATGTAATTTGAGTGGTCAAGAATAAATCATTTTATGAAAGATTGCACTGGATATGCGGGTGTACTGAGAGTTCAGAGTTCAATTGAAACATTGTTGTGTGAACTTGTAAACATGAGAGGTCTTTCAGGAGGTGGTTGCTATGGAAAAAAGGCAGAAAGGGCAGAGGGGGGAAGGGTGTTGATTTGAAAAAAGTGAGGGAAGAGTTTTGATTGGGTGACATGAGAGATATGTGTGATGAATTACAGCATTTATGTGCCTTTGTTGGTTGCAGCCTCTGGAGTGCATACCCTTTGCTCTGCTAAAGAAAAATTGGTGTGTGTCTGAGACTGTTTTGAAACTCAAAAAGTATTTGTTAAGGTGAGAAAAGATTCATTTAATTTAGATAGAGAATAGTATGCTTTAGGGAGAAAATTATGAAGAAAGTTGTGTATTTAAAATGTTGCTTTGTGTCAAGTGTTTTACAAATAGATTTTGTTTCTTTGAGTTTCATAGCCATGTTAAAAGTGACGCAAAAGTGGTGTAAGGGCCTTAAAAATACGCTTTGATGTGTGTTAGGGCATTTTAAGTCACTTCCCCATGAATCTGTGTGAATAATTTGCTTACTTAATGTGTTTAAAAACGTTTCTTGAAGTCAATTAGGTCTCTTGATATGTGCTGCTAGAGTTTCATAGCCAGCATGGGGCATATTTAGAAGGACTTTGAGCCACTTTCACGTTATTTTCCCCATGTTAAAGGTGACGCTAAAGTGATGAAAGGGCCTTGTAAATACACTCTCATGTTTGAGCCATTTTCATGTTATTTTCCCTATGTTAAAAGTGGCACAAAAGTGGTGCAAGGGCCTTGTAAAATATGCCCTCATGTGTGTTAGGGCATTTTAAGTCACTTCACCATGAATCTAGGTGAATAATTTGCTTACTTGATGTGTTTAAGAACGTTTCTTGAAATCATTTAGGTTTCTTGATATGTACTGCTAGAGTTTCATAGTCAGCATGGGCCATATTTACAAGGCCTTTGAGCCACGTTCACGTTATTTTCCCCATGTTAAAAGTGACTTTAAAGGTGGTGAAAGGTCCTTGTAAATACGCCCTCATGAGTGCTTTGCAAATTTAAGTCATTTCCCCGTGGTGCAAGGTCCTTGTAAATACGCCCCCATGTGTGCTTGGCAAATTTAAGTACTGACAGGGTGTGGTTGTACATAGGAGCTGTGTTGTGTTTTCAAATTATGACCAGAAAATCGTTTTTTAAAAAAAAGAAATGCTTTTTACATTTATGAGAAGGTCAAAATGGTGTCTGCTTCTTTAAATAAATATTTCACTTTCCACCATGAATATGGGAGAATAATTTCCTTGTTTGTTGGTTTAAAAACACGTTTCTTGAAGTCATTAAGGTTTCACAATATGTTCTGCAAGAGTTTCATAGTCAACATGGGGGCAAATTTACAAAGCTTATGAGCCACATTCATGTCATTTTCTCCACGTTAAAAGTGACTTTAAAGGTGGTGCAAGGTCCTTGTAAATAAGCCCTCATGCGTGCTTGGTAAATTTAAGTCATTTCTCCGTGGTGCAAGGCTCTTGTAAATACGCCCGCATGTATGCTTGGCAAATTTAAGTACTGACAGGGTGTACTTGTACATAGGAGTTGGGCTGTGTTTTCTTTGGTAAATAGATCTATTAAATAGTATCTCTGTGTTACTCCCTCTAGCTGTCTTTATTTTCACATTACTCTCTGTTTCCTTCCCTTATACTCACTCTTCCTTTTAAAAAAAAAAAAAATTGTTTCGCTTCCGGTTCACGTACCGGGTAGCGAACCGGGAAGCGAATTAAAAGAAATAGAGGTTGCCAGAGTGCTAAACATTCTAGCAATTTTTCATAACTGGGAGGTAGTTCTGAAAAGAACTTTTTTTTAAATAGTTTTTGTTGTTTTATATATTTTTTTATTTTTCTGAACAATTTTTTTACTTTTTTTGTATTTTTTGAACGGTTTTATATTTTTTTTGTTTTTTTGGGGGGGGGGAACGAAAACCATTCGTTATAAAGGGCTCAACAGGAGCAACAAAAAAAAAGATAATTTAGTTTCTGGGGCGTTTTGGACATTTATGATTGTCAATAGCTCTGTTAATTAAAGTGATGCTACTCTCCCTATAGCGAATTAATTTGCCACAAAAAATGCACACTTGCTTCACGACCCCGAACTTCATCTGAATGTTTGGGACCGTCTCCCTCGCCTCTGGTCCCGTCACTGCCTCTTCTGTTGATGTACTGGCCACAGGAGGGGGTTTTTCCTGCAGGTCACGTACCTGCGCAGCACTATAATTTATAGGGTGCCACCTCTCCATGTGTCGATGCATGGTGTAATTACCATAGCTGTACTTCTTATCAGTCCCTCTGGACAGAGATTTGTCACAGATGAGACATGTGACGTACCGGGCATTTACTTTTTTTGGGCCCCAGGGAAATGTAAAGAATTGCCAGATGTAACTATCCTTTACATGGGACCTCCTTGGCTCCTCACGCAAAAACTGTCTCCTCCCTTGCTCCTCTTCCTCTTCTTCCTCTTCTTCCTCTTCTTCCTCCTCTTCATTAAGTATGACCTGAGGAGGTGGTCCTCTCTTCCTAGGAGGTGGTGGTGGTGGTGGGGGTGCACCAGCTGCAGCTACTAATGAAGCCATTTCTTATCAATCAAAATAGGTCTTCCTCTCACAAAGTTGAAAGTCAGAGTGAGAAAAAAGGTGGGGGCTTTCATCATTTGGGAAAAAAAATGTTCTAAACCAAAAAAAAGTGTTATTTTTAGGTCACATGACCTAGCCTTACATCATTAGGAAACCAAAAGTGAAATGAACCAATGAAAAGTTTTATTAACAAGTCACATGACCTGTTACGCTTACGTTACGCGCTCCGCGCCGCGCCCCGGATCGCTTCCGGGGCGCTGCGCGCCTCGGTTCGCGCACTGGAGCACTTCCGGGTGCGCTAACGCGGCGCGTCATAAGACGCATTACGCGACAACACGATACGTCGCCCTTACGCGACGCGTCACAATGTTGTTTTCTAACGCGGCAGTTGCGCAAACGGAACGTTGACCGGTTCGCGGACCGGGTCGCGGCACCAAATTGAGCTAACGGGAAGCTACCCGGTGCGCAGACCGGTAGCGAAACAAAAAAAAAATTACAAAAAAATATATACATAAAAAAATTGTATTAAAAACATATAAAATATATTTTTCAATTTAAAGAAGAATACATTTTAAAGCTTTTGATATTTGCTATTAAAAAACCATTGAAATTCACTGAAAAAACCATAGGTTATAGACCATATATAGTTAGGAATTAGCATTTACAAAACCTTGAATATTCACTGAAAAAACCATAGGTTATACACCATATATAGTTAGGAATTAGCATTTACAAAACCTTATTTTACTCACACAAAACCATTGAAATTCGCATATATAGTTAGTTGCACTAACTATATATCGCGCACCTGCAAATCCACTGCTGATCATGTCACATATTACATCATTCATGACATGGTCAGTGACATCACTGATGACATCACTGATGACATCTCAAATGACATCACTGATGACATCACTGATGACATCTCAAATGACATCACTGATGACATCACTGATGACATCTCATTTGACATTACTGATCACATCACTGATGACATCATTCATGTGATAATACGATGAACCTCTTCAGACTCTAATATAACCTTAGATACACTCAGTGTAAACAGACACTCACAGACTGTCACTCATCCATGGAGTTACACACACACCTAGTCAGTCATGCAAAGAATCAATCACACCTCCATTTTCTCAACTATACAGTTATACACACCTTACTTATTCAAACATATACTAACACATATTTACTCTCTTATACAATCCCGGATACAAGTTCACAATGATCCATACAGCCACTCACACATTCACTGGCTCTTATGCACAGTTATTTATATATGTCAACTCTCAAATGTACTGTGTTTTACATCTGTACTAACTTTGACATGTAGCACTGAGATATCCATTCACTCACCAATACACTCATGCACAAAGTCAACCGCCCATGTAGCTGTTTCCACATGCACTCTTGAACTCATACATCTAGTGAATCAACTGCTCACACATCTATGCACAGAGTCATACACCTCCCAGCCACCCACACACACACTCAGTCTCCCATACAAATACTTGGGCAACCAATCAATAACCAATATAGTTACTCATATAGCTACTGATCAACACATGCAGCAGTTTACAGAACAACAGATATAATGATGCACAAATTAAGACAGTTTAGTCACTAACCCATGCACTCAGTGAGACACATTTAATCACTCACTCATACAGTCAGTCATGCACCTACTAAATCCTTCATCCAGACACTTATAAATCCACTCATTCTTCAATATGTAAGACATATTTTAACTTTACAGAAACATACAGTCACTGGATGTTGTCATCAGTGATGTCATCAGTGATGTCATTTGAGATGTCATCAGTGATGTCATCAGTGATGTCATTTGAGATGTCATCAGTGATGTCATCAGTGATGTCACTGACCATGTCATGAATGATGTAATATGTGACATGATCAGCAGTGGATTGCAGGTGCGCGATATATAGTTAGTGCAACTAACTATATATGCGAATTTCAATGGTATTGTGTGAGTAAAATAAGGTTTTGTAAATGCTAATTCCTAACTATATATGGTGTATAACCTATGGTTTTTTCAGTGAATTTTCAAGGTTTTGTAAATGCTAATTCCTAACTATATATGGTCTATAACCTATGGTTTTTTCAGTGAATATATATATATATATATATATATATATATATATATATATATATATATATATATATATATATATATATATATATATATATATATATATATATATAATGCCACATGGTTGCCCTGTTATGAATGTCGCACACCTCAGGGTTTCCGCACTCTGCATCTCAGGCGGCAACACAGACAGCATTCCTCACGCTTTCACAAAGCCATACGCGTTTCGAGCTTCTCGAGCTCTTGATCACTGGCGGGGAAATGAGGTAAGAAGCGGTAATTGCAGAACATACTTTTACTTGAATAAACAGTCCCGCCCCTGTGGGCGTCAACGTGAGCATTGTGGTTAATGTAGTCAAATAATGCCACCAAAGACTGAGTATAGTTCTCTCACCCAGTGGTTAACTCGCTTCTGCCTCATTTAAAAATAAAGTTCCATCAGGGTGAAGAGCTTGCCGGCACCCCGTCGGCGCTGCCAAAGTCTTTCTGAAATTCAAGGCCCCTTTGGTCCCAAAGCGGCGCTTTGTAGTGTAAGCACCTGGGAACGCCTCTCCGGCGTCAGGACATCCACGCGACCGGACCAGCCGCTCCAAATAATGCCACAAGGTTGCCCTGTTATGAATGTCGCACACCTCAGGGTTTCCGCACTCTGAATCTCAGGCGGCAACACAGACAGCATGCCCCACGCTTTCACAAAGCCATACGCGTTTTGAGCTTCTCGAGCTCTTGATCACTGGCGGGGAAATGAGGTAAGAAGCGGTAATTGCAGAACATACTTTTACTTGAATAAACAGTCCCGCCCCTGTGGGCGTCAACGTGAATTTCTTGAATTTCAGAAAGACTTTGGCAGCGCCGACGGGGTGCCGGCAAGCTCTTCACCCTGATGGAACTTTATTTTTAAATGAGGCAGAAGCGAGTTAACCACTGGGTGAGAGAACTATACTCAGTCTTTGGTGGCATTATTTGACTACATTAACCACAATGCTCACGTTGACGCCCACAGGGGCGGGACTGTTTATTCAAGTAAAAGTATGTTCTGCAATTACCGCTTCTTACCTCATTTCCCCGCCAGTGATCAAGAGCTCGAGAAGCTCGAAACGCGTATGGCTTTGTGAAAGCGTGGGGCATGCTGTCTGTGTTGCCGCCTGAGATTCAGAGTGCGGAAACCCTGAGGTGTGCGACATTCATAACAGGGCAACCTTGTGGCATTATATATATATATATATATATATATATATATATATATATATATATATATATATATATATATATATATATATCAAAACAAAACCCTTTCAGGCATAGAGTGACCCATAAATTATGCAAAAAAGAAGGAGAGAACTCTGGGTAGGTCTCAGTTTAGGTGGAAAGCAGCTCCTGTTAGAGCACTCTCAACACCAGCGACACTCTAGATCTGCTCACCTCAAATGTCTGTTTTTCTATCAAAGTTTTTAAGCATAGGATTAGACAGTGCTATCCATGCAGAGATAGAAAATGACAAAGTCTTTCGCCATTTAAACAGCAAAGTCTTTAAGCATAGGACTAGTACAGTGCAGTCCTTGCCGAGCTGTCAAATAACAAAAGCCATTTATCACTCCAGGCACAATATTACAGCTTTGAATTGGTAAAATACCAACTCAAGCCAACCTGAAATGAATAAAAGCAACCCCTGACACAGTGTTTCGCTCTAATTAGAGCTCTTCAGAGAGGTATAGCTTTGTCCAGACACAAGGGAGCACCCAGTATTAAGTCAAAACAAAACCCTTTCAGGCATAGAGTGACGCATAAATTATGCAAAAAAGAAGGAGAGAACTCTGGGTAGGTCTCAGTTTAGGTGGAAAGCAGCTCCTGTTAGAGCACTCTCAACACCAGCGACACTCTAGATCTGCTCACCTCAAATGTCTGTTTCTCTATCAAAGTTTTTAAGCATAGGATTAGACAGTGCTATCCATGCCGAGATAGAAAATGACAAAGTCTTTCGCCATTTAAACAGCAAAGTCTTTAAGCATAGGACTAGTACAGTGCAGTCCTTGCCGAGCTGTCAAATAACAAAAGCCATTTATCACTCCAGGCACAATATTACAGCTTTGAATTGGTAAAATACCAACTCAAGCCAACCTGAAATGAATAAAAGCAACCCCTGACACAGTGTTTCGCTCTAATTAGAGCTCTTCAAAGAGGTATAGCTTTGTCCAGACACAAGGGAGCACCCAGTATTAAGTCAAAACAAAACCCTTTCAGGCATAGAGTGACGCATAAATTATGCAAAAAAGAAGGAGAGAACTCTGGGTAGGTCTCAGTTTAGGTGGAAAGCAGCTCCTGTTAGAGCACTCTCAACACCAGCGACACTCTAGATCTGCTCACCTCAAATGTCTGTTTTTCTATCAAAGTTTTTAAGCATAGGATTAGACAGTGCTATCCATGCAGAGATAGAAAATGACAAAGTCTTTCGCCATTTAAACAGCAAAGTCTTTAAGCATAGGACTAGTACAGTGCAGTCCTTGCCGAGCTGTCAAATAACAAAAGCCATTTATCACTCCAGGCACAATATTACAGCTTTGAATTGGTAAAATACCAACTCAAGCCAACCTGAAATGAATAAAAGCAACCCCTGACACAGTGTTTCGCTCTAATTAGAGCTCTTCAGAGAGGTATAATTTTGTCCAGACACAAGGGAGCACCCAGTATTAAGTCAAAACAAAACCCTTTCAGGCATAGAGTGACGCATAAATTATGCAAAAAAGAAGGAGAGAACTCTGGGTAGGTCTCAGTTTAGGTGGAAAGCAGCTCCTGTTAGAGCACTCTCAAAACCAGCGACACTCTAGATCTGCTCACCTCAAATGTCTGTTTTTCTATCAAAGTTTTTAAGCATAGGATTGGACAGTGCTATCCATGCCGAGATAGAAAATGACAAAGTCTTTCGCCATTTAAACAGCAAAGTCTTTAAGCATAGGACTAGTACAGTGCAGTCCTTGCCGAGCTGTCAAATAACAAAAGCCATTTATCACTCCAGGCACAATATTACAGCTTTGAATTGGTAAAATACCAACTCAAGCCAACCTGAAATGAATAAAAGCAACCCCTGACACAGTGTTTCGCTCTAATTAGAGCTCTTCAGAGAGGTATAGCTTTGTCCAGACACAAGGGAGCACCCAGTATTAAGTCAAAACAAAACCCTTTCAGGCATAGAGTGACGCATAAATTATGCAAAAAAGAAGGAGAGAACTCTGGGTAGGTCTCAGTTTAGGTGGAAAGCAGCTCCTGTTAGAGCACTCTCAACACCAGCAACACTCTAGATCTGCTCACCTCAAATGTCTATTTTTTTATCAAAGTTTTTAAGCATAGGATTAGACAGTGCTATCCATGCCGAGATAGAAAATGACAAAGTCTTTCGCCATTTAAACAGCAAAGTCTTTAAGCATAGGACTAGTACAGTGCAGTCCTTGCCGAGCTGTCAAATAACAAAAGCCATTTATCACTCCAGGCACAATATTACAGCTTTGAATTGGTAAAATACCAACTCAAGCCAACCTGAAATGAATAAAAGCAACCCCTGACACAGTGTTTCGCTCTAATTAGAGCTCTTCAGAGAGGTATAGCTTTGTCCAGACACAAGGGAGCACCCAGTATTAAGTCAAAACAAAACCCTTTCAGGCATAGAGTGACGCATAAATTATGAAGAGCTCTAATCAGAGCGAAACACTGTGTCAGGGGTTGCTTTTATTCATTTCAGGTTGGCTTGAGTTGGTATTTTACCAATTCAAAGCTGTAATATTGTGCCTGGAGTGATAAATGGCTTTTGTTATTTGACAGCTCGGCAAGGACTGCACTGTACTAGTCCTATGCTTAAAGACTTTGCTGTTTAAATGGCGAAAGACTTTGTCATTTTCTATCTCGGCGTGGATAGCACTGTCTAATCCTATGCTTAAAAACTTTGATAGAAAAACAGACATTTGAGGTGAGCAGATCTAGAGTGTCGCTGGTGTTGAGAGTGCTCTAACAGGAGCTGCTTTCCACCTAAACTGAGACCTACCCAGAGTTCTCTCCTTCTTTTTTGCATAATTTATGCGTCACTCTATGCCTGAAAGGGTTTTGTTTTGACTTAATACTGGGTGCTCCCTTGTGTCTGGACAAAGCTATACCTCTCTGAAGAGCTCTAATTAGAGCGAAACACTGTGTCAGGGGTTGCTTTTATTCATTTCAGGTTTGCTTGAGTTGGTATTTTACCAATTCAAAGCTGTAATATTGTGCCTGGAGTGATAAATGGCTTTTGTTATTTGACAGCTCGGCAAGGACTGCACTGTACTAGTCCTATGCTTAAAGACTTTGCTGTTTAAATGGCGAAAGACTTTGTCATTTTCTATCTCGGCATGGATAGCACTGTCTAATCCTATGCTTAAAAACTTTGATAGAAAAACAGACATTTGAGGTGAGCAGATCTAGAGTGTCGCTGGTGTTGAGAGTGCTCCAACAGGAGCTGCTTTCCACCTAAACTGAGACCTACCCAGAGTTCTCTCCTTCTTTTTTGCATAATTTATGCGTCACTCTATGCCTGAAAGGGTTTTGTTTTGACTTAATACTGGGTGCTCCCTTGTGTCTGGACAAAGCTATACCTCTCTGAAGAGCTCTAATTAGAGCGAAACACTGTGTCAGGGGTTGCTTTTATTCATTTCAGGTTGGCTTGAGTTGGTATTTTACCAATTCAAAGCTGTAATATTGTGCCTGGAGTGATAAATGGCTTTTGTTATTTGACAGCTCGGCAAGGACTGCACTGTACTAGTCCTATGCTTAAAGACTTTGCTGTTTAAATGGCGAAAGACTTTGTCATTTTCTATCTCGGCATGGATAGCACTGTCTAATCCTATGCTTAAAAACCTTGATATAAAAACAGACATTTGAGGTGAGCAGATCTAGAGTGTCGCTGGTGTTGAGAGTGCTCTAACAGGAGCTGCTTTCCACCTAAACTGAGACCTACCCAGAGTTCTCTCCTTCTTTTTTGCATATATATATATATATATATATATATATATATATATATATATATATATATTACCTACTGGCGGTCGCCAGTAGGTATATATAGTTAGGATTTTTTCTCTATGGGATTTTTGAAAATTCTATGTCTAATAACTTTGGCGTTTGTGTACGGAATTGGCTGAAATTTTCAGGAAAATGGCACATTTTGTTTCTGAGCAGCCCTTGAAAATTTGGGGGGGGGTTCGTCAAGGGGGGGCCGAGAAAAAAGGGGGGTCCCAAAACGTGTTTTTAACATTGAGTTTTCCATAGGGCGGTTGGCCTCACTTTTAGCCCGAACGGCTGAATGGATTTGCACGAAACTTGGCAAAATTGTAGGGACTGGTAGCCCGATGTGCCTTTTGTAGGTCTCAATATATGTGCTCCAGTGGATTTTGAGAAATTAACGTTTAAAAAAAGATATATATCTGTAACAGCGGACCGGGCAGCGCTCCAGTACGCGTACTTTTCGCGCAACGGAGCTTTGTGAAGCGAAGCTGATTGGTTCTCCGGCGTCTGTAAACATTCCAAACAGTCCGTAGCGGCCACCATCTTGTCTCTCGGTAGGATCGAGAGACAAGCGGAGGCCAAACCGAAGGGGCAAATGACCATAAGGGGGCATAGTAGATCCTCCCTGACCGTTTAGGTTTGATGTGGAGGTTTTAAAAGGGCCCCGCGGGGCAAAAAAAAAAAAATAATAATAATAATCGAACAGCTGAATGGATTTGCACGGAACTTGGCAAAATTGTAGGGACTGGTAGCCCGATGTGCCTTTGCTAGATCTCAATATATGTGCTCCAGTGGATTTTGAGAAATTAACGTTCAAAAAAAGATATATATCTGTAACAGCGCACCGCTTCGCGTACTTTTCGCGTTACGGAGCTTTGCGAAGCGAAGCTGATTGGCTCTCCGGTGTCTGTAAACATTCCAAACAGTCCGTAGCGGCCGCCATCTTGTCTCTCGGTAGGATCGAGAGACAAGAGGAGGCCGAAGCGAAGGGGCAAATGACCATAAGGGGGCATAGTAGATCCTCGCTGACCCCCTAGGTTTGATGTGGAGGTTTTAAAAGGGCCCCGCGGGGCAAAAAAAAAAAAAAATAATAATAATCGAACGGCTGAATGGATTTGCACGAAACTTGGTAAAATATTAGGGACTGGTAGCCCGATGTGCCTTTGCTAGGTCTCAATATATGTGCTTCAGTGCATTTTGAGAAATTAACGTTCAAAAACAAGATATATATCTGTAACAGCGCTCCGCTTCGCGGAGATAGAATTATATCTGTATTACCTAGCTGTTGCTAACACCAGTTAGCGACGGCTAGTAGGAGATAGCGACCATCTTGGGCCCCACTTTGCATGTGAGTGATATTTATCACTAATGACATGCAAAGTGGGCATGCCAAGATGTTAGCGACTGGAAACAGTCGCTAACATCGCTATCTCCTATTATCAACTTTTGGAAATATTCGAGATAAGCGCGAATATCTCCAAAAGCTAGCACCTGCCCTGAGCAGTTCTTAGCCATGTTATCCAATGGGAGGTGGATAACATGGCTAAGAGCATTAGCTCGGTAATGCATGAATATCCCTGAGTTTTCAGCGATATTAATGCATTGCGGTCGTTTTTTATCGTATTTGCGATAAACCTTGATAATAGCAAGGTTTATCTGCGATAATTTCTGACGGTAAAAAAATCGTTGCTAAGCATTGTTAGGGATAAATATCGCTTAACTTTGGTAATATGCCCCAACGTCTGTTAACGTTCGATTCGAAGGAAATCAGGAAGTGTTGAAAAACATTGTCTGCGCCATCTTGTCTTTTTTCAAATGCCACACTTTTGTCGTGCACGGCAGCCATTTTAGATGCCTTGACCAGACCCACTCTGTGCACGCTGTCGATCCTTAGCATGGCTCCCCACCCTCGCAAGCATCTCCCCCAGGCAGTGGTCACCCCCACTCTCTGTCTTATGCATGGGTAATAAACCTCCCCCCATCTGCGCTGCTCTTCCCTGAGAATCACACCCTGTGCCCGCCCGACACCTCCCTTTCGCCCTATTCACTACCGCACCCTCTGACACTCCTTTTCCTCTGTGTCCGATTGTCCAGGCTGGTCCTAGGGTATCAGCTAGCCCTGCAGATGTAGTTTATGGCCCCAGCTGTAAAGAATCACCCCTCTTCAAAGGAGTTATAGTAGATCAAGGCCCACACTCGATGAGATCCGTCACAGCAGAAGCGTTGCTATTATCTGAAAACCATCCTGTATTGTGATTGGGGAGGGGACCGAGCCTGAAGCGGAAGATTCCAGGGATGACTCTTTGTACATCAAAGTTTTTACAATTATGTGTCACATTAAAAATATATAGCACTCCGACAAAGTAGTAAGATTATAAAACTTTAATAATTTATAAATATATACAAGAAAACAAAAATAGTAATAACATATAAACATTTTTAGGGAAAAACAACGAAGTAGCGGTCGGCTGTGCGAATAGTCCCAACGCAGCACAACGTCCAGATTTCCGGCGTGGGGCGTCGCGGGGGGTGGGTCATCAGTAGCAAACTGTTGTGCGAATAGTTCCAAGGCAGCAGAACGCGTTGAAATCTAGATGACACGAAAGTGATGTCTAGTAAGTTGCCACCCAGCAAATAACGGCGTGGGGCGTCGCGGGGGGTGGGTCATCAGTAGCAAACTGTTGTGCGAATAGTTCCAAGGCAGCAGAACGATGGCACCAAGGTGATGTCCAGTAAGTTGCCGCACTGGTTTTGGTATCCTACAATGCTGCTCCGAATAACGGCGTGGGGCGCCCCGGGGGAGGCGGCGTGAACGGGCCTCTCCAGGTGGAGTGTCATCTGTTGTAGTGGGGCGCCCCTTTACCGTTTCAGTTGCCATTCCGTCCGTTTTTGGTCCACTGTGTCAAAAGCCGCAATTCAGCTGAGTTGCGCCCACTCTTGCGGTGCAGCGATAGGCGGCTGTCACAGGACTCTCAAAATGGCGGCAGGCTGTTTCCTTTTTGGGCCTGGTCCACTGAAATGGCCCTGGGACACCTTGGAAATCGGACGCTTGTCTGCTAGGTCTTGGACCCCATTCTCGAAAGCGTCCCCTCCGCCTTGAGAATTCATCAAAAGTTTTGGTAGCCCCGACTCCTGCAGGCTTCTGGTGGGGAGCGGCTGCCATGATTGCTCGCGGAATGACCACGACGGAGCTACGAGATGGTGGTGCTCTCATGCTGACGCCAGCTTCAGTCTGAAACATCCAGAAACAAGGTGGGGCTTTCATCGTTTGGGAAAAAAAAAAGTTTTCATCCAATGAAAAGTGTTGTTTTTAGGTCATATGATCAAGCCTTCCATCATTAGGAAACCAAAAGTAAAATGAACCAATGAAAAGTTTTATAAACAAGTCACATGACCTGTTATGCGGCATAGGGTATAAATAGGCTGTGGGGTTTTAGGTTTAAACCTATAATAACTGATAAAACCCCACTGAAAGAAAAATAGCCCTCACCGGTGAAAACATATAAACACTGAAAAAACACCTGTACAACCACAAACTAAATGCCATTCAAAGAAAGGAAAAAGAGAGTAAAAGTCATTTTTTTCTTCCTGAAGGGGTCAATACAATGTAACTTTGTTATACAAGTAGCAGTAAGAAAGACTGGCTAACATTATTCTGCTTGAGTTTTGTTCTTTAGGGATGCCACTAAAATATTGTTTCTTCTTCCTTTTACTTTTTCAATTTTGTGGCCTTGGTCTAAAGATGCAGGGTTTAGTTTCATGTTTTGGGTATTGTTTAATTATTTTATAAACTATAGAGAATCAGGAAATATCAAACTCATATTTGATATTTTGGCTGCATTTGATTCTTTCACCGATAGGTAAAATGGCTGGTTACATAAAAATCTTTCCTAATATGTGTCATCACATTTTCCCACAGATAATGGGTAAAAACCCTTAATACATCAGACCATAGTTTCTAGCGGGTCAGTGTTGATAGTAGGTGAATTGCCAACACCTCAGGCTTTAAACATTCAATGCAAGGTATAGTGACAAGTATATATATCACCAAGCATCTGGGATAGTGGTGAACGCATGACACCAGACTTTTGGAAAACATGGAACGCAGTATCACTTGTAATGCTCTGCAAAAAAGGTTCTTTCCAAGTTCAACAAAGATTGGAGTGATATTGTTTGTATTTGCAGTGATTCAGCTACGTATATAAAAAAGTTGTGTGATGACCTGTCAAAATTGATACCCGAGCTGAAGTGATTCCCTGTAGTAGATCCTTGCCACTTGTTAGATGGCATGATGAAGCATCTTTACAATCTTAAGAGTTAATGAGGGATGCTATTGACTTTTTAGTCTATTCTGGTGCACTGGTTTCTAATGTTCAAGAACTAAAACGCAAATATTGATAATTTCGTGCTTTATGTGGCATCAAAGAAAGAGTCATCCCAACTGTGTCCCTGAGCCGATGGTTCTCTGCCCAATAGGCTAAGAATGCTGATAGGGCCTTTTCACAGAAGTTTACATGGGAAGGAAAGAGCGAGCGCACATGACCCAAAGACTCACTGAAGAAGTATTGTATGGTGTACTACAATAAGATTAATTTGCAAAAATCTATTTGGACCTCATATACACTATACGTACACTGTCTATATACCATGTTCTTTCAGTGCAGAAAGCAAGCAATAATAAAATCAAAACGTTCCATAAAAACCGGAAAAACACCTTTTCTGTTGTTTTTAGTGGCGCGAAAATGTGTAACCACTGATAACAACTGTTTTTTAAGATATTGAAAACACTGAGAAAACCCCACCAGAATTTACCAAAAATAGAAACTGAAAACAGGAAAGCCTAGGTATAAAATGCGGAGAAAATACGTTGGCACGTGAGGCGGCGTCAGTAGCGGACCGATGTGCGAATAGGCCGAAGGCAATACAACGCGCCAAGATCCGGATGGCACCGAGGTGGTGTCCAGCAAGTTGCAGCACTGGTGTGGCCATCCTACAATGCTGAAAGTCGGCGTGGGGCGCCCCGTTGGCCTGTGAGTTTGTGTCAGTAGCGGACCGATGTGCGAATAGGCCGAAGGCAGCACAACGCGCCAAGATCCGGATGGCACCGAGGTGGTGTCTAGTAAGTTGCCGCACTGGTGTGGCCATCCAACAATGCTGAAAGTCGGCGTGGGGCGCCCCGTTGGCCTGTGAGTTTGCGTCAGTAGCGGACCGATGTGCGAATAGGCCGAAGGCAGCACAACGCGCCAAGATCCGGATGGCACCGAGGTGGTGTCTAGTAAGTTGCCGCACTGGTGTGGCCATCCTACAATGCTGAAAGTCGGCGTGGGGCGCCCCGTTGGCCTGTGAGATGGCGTCAGTAGCGGACCGATGTGTGAATGGGGCCGAACGCAGTGCAACAATATTTTCGGAATAGAAGACACCACTAGGCGCTGAGATGCCAAGATCCGGATGGCACCGAGGTGGTGTGTAGCAAGTTGCCGCACTGGTGTGGCCATCCTACAATGCTGAAAGTCGGCGTGGGGCGCCCCGTTGGCCTGTGAGTTTGCGTCAGTAGCGGACCGATGTGCGAATGGGGCCAAAGGCAGCGCAACAATAGTTTCTGACTGACACCACAAGGCGCTGAGATGCCAAGATCCGGATGGCACCGAGGTGGTGTCATAGTTGAGAGTTCTGAGCAGCGGTTGTAACACTGTCTGAAGCTTATTTGCAGCTGCTGCAGCTTCACTACGCGTCAAGATCCGGATGGCACCGAGGTGGTGTCTAGTAAGGTGCACTGGTGTGGCCATCCTACAATGCTGAAAGTCGGCGTGGGGCGCCCTGTTGGCCTGTGAGTTTGCGTCAGTAGCGGACCGATGTGCGAATAGGCCGAAGGCAGCACAACGCGCCAAGATCCGGATGGCACCGAGGTGGTGTCTAGTAAGTTGTCGCACTTCTGTGGCCATCCTACAATGTTGAAAGTCGGCGTGGGGCGCCCCGTTGGCCTGTGAGATGGCGTCAGTAGCGGACCGATGTGCGAATGGGGCCAAAGGCAGCGCAACAATATTTTCTGATTTGAAGACACCACAAGGCGCTGAGATGCCAAGATCCGGATGGCACCGAGGTGGTGTCTAGCAAGTTGTGGCACTGGTGTGGCCATCGTACAATGGTAAAAGTCGGCGTGGGGCGCCCTGTTGGCCTGTGAGATGGTGTCAGTAGCGGACTGATGTGCGAATGGGGCCAAAGGCAGCGCAACAATATTTTCTGACTGACACCACAAGGCGCTGAGATGCCAAGATCCGGATGGCACCGAGGTGATGTCTAAGTTGCGGACTGATGTGCGAATGGGGCCAAAGGCAGCGTAACAATATTTTTTGTATGGAAGATACCACTAGGCGTTGAGATGCCAAGATTCGGATGGCACCGAGGTGATGTCTAGCAAGTTGCTGTACTGGTGTGGTCATCCTACAATGCTGAAACTCGGCGTGGGTCGCCCCATTAGCCTGTGAGATGGCGTCAGTAGCGGCCCCATGTGCGAATAGGCCGAAGGCAGCACAACGCGCCAAGATCCGGATGTCACCGTGGTGGTTTCATAGTTGAGAGGCACTTCATCTGCAGTGGGGCGCCGAGATCCGGATGGCACCGAGGTGATGTCTAGCAAGTTGCTGTACTGGTGTGGTTATCCTACAATGCTGAAAGTCGGCGTGGGGCGCCCCATTAGCCTGTGAGATGGCGTCAGTAGCGGACTGATGTGCGAATGGGGCCAAAGGCAGCGCAACAATATTTTCTGAAGAGAAGACACCAAAAGGCGCTGAGATTCCAAGATCCGGATGGCACCGAGGTGGTGTCTAGCAAGCTATGCAGTTGAGTTGTGTGCACACTTGCGGCGAATAGGTCGAAGGCAGCATAACAATGTTTTCTGAATAGAAGACACCACAAGGCGTTGAGATTCGGTTACCACCGAGGTGATGTCTAGCAAGTTGCCGCACTGGTGTGGCCATCCTACAATACTGCTCCGAATAACGGCGTGGGGTGCCCGAAGGGGGGGGAGCCGGCGTGAATGGGCCTTCCTAGGTGGAGGCTCGTCTGCTGTAGTGGGGCGCCCCTTTACCGTTTCAGTTGCCATTCAGCTGAGTTTCGGCTGCTCTTGATGCTACAGCGACAGGCGGCTGCAAGAGGACTCTCAAAATGGCGGCCTGTTCTTTGGATTTGGGCCTGGTCCACTAAAATGGCCCTGGGACACCTTAGAACTCGGACGCTCGATTTTTTTTTCCTTTCCTGTACATGCAAAAAAAGGTAAATGCCCGGTACGTTACACGCTTCATCTGCCACGATGAACTCTCCAGAGGAACCGAAAAAAAATATAGTTGTGGTAACTATACCATGCTTCGTCATATGGAGAGGTGGCACCAATTAATTATAGTGCTGCATAAAAGAGAGATTTGGAGGAGAACCCCTGACCTGCTAGTACATTCATCAAAGAAGTGGCACTCAGAGCTTCAGAGGCAAGGGAAACGGTCCCAAATATTTAGAAGAACTTTGGAAAGATTAAAATGACATGTTTAGATTGTGGCAAATTAATTTCATGTGGACAGATGAGTGTTACTCTAATAAATACAGCATATGAACATCATCATAGTCGATGGTTGGTAGAGACATTTTGACTATATACTGGACCTGCCCGTCCTCGCCCAAAATGGCGCCGGAATAAATGGGACTCGTAACTCCTTGTTGTGTACTGGTGCAGAACCTTGAAATCACGAGATACGTATGCAGTTTTGAAGCACATGGCGGGCGGGGACGAGAATTGATTGAATATTTCGACATCCCTATTGATATTAAGTTCTGATGTGTTATTGATTACTGTACTGTTGAAAGTTCGAATTAACGTCACCCATGGTACTTGCCCGCAAATGTATATCTAGATAATTTTATTGTAACTGGCCCTGTCGTATTTTAATTATAAAATGTACGTCCACCGATTCCGTAACTGTTAGACACCTTAGTTCTTGCAACCTAATGGCCCGCCCGTTACGTTCCTCTACAGTGTAAATGTCTATTCATCATATACGATTACAGTTTGCTCCGTGGCAGGCCCACGTGGTTATAGGCTCGTATTTGTATAATGAAATTTTCACAATAAAGGTTTTTAAAAGAAAACATGGTAGTAGTATATACATTGGTAAAGTTTTTAATAATAGTCACTGTTTTAGAATCATTAAAAGGCAAGTGAAATAAAGCAGACCAATTACATGAAGGGTAAAAGGTATAATACGAAGGAACACAGTAAAGATAAATGGTCAAGGGCTGTTGTGTTTTCTATTCCTGCAACATAAAGTGATCGATAAGAATCTCATATTCAGGCGTATCGGCGACTAAGACAGCAGGTCGACCCTCTTTTGCTCAACGGCTCCGTCATGGGACGAAGAAACGCTCTTTTTCTCGAAAAAAGAATATATTTTACTTGCAGGACAGTTGTAAAATTTCCGGGAAAGTACATTAGCCTGGAACATTATAACATATATTTAAGAAAAAATAATGTTCGGAAGTAATGAAAAGCGTAATTTTTAGGTCATATGACCAAGCCTTTCATCATTACAATAAGAAAAGTAAAATGAACCAATGAAAAGTTTTATTAACAAGTCACATGACTTGTTATGCTTACGTTACGCGCTGCGCGCCCCGGATGACTTCCGGATGCGCTAATGCGGCGCGTCATATGACGCATTACGCGACAACGCAGGTCCAGAATATAGTCAAAATGTCTCCACCAACCAGCGGTCGGAACACAACCCCTTTCAGCAGGCTAAATAGTTCTGTTAAATGACAACAGAAGGGACAGGCAACAAGAACCATCAGTCAAAGAGGGGAGGGCTAGTTCTTCTCTACCGGGTTACATTGGGGCGCTACCGGAACTGATCGAATTGGTAGTCTACAGTGTTTCTGGATGTTTCAGACTGAAGCTGGGGTTAGCATGAGAGCAGCACCATTTCGTAGCTCCGTCGTGGCCATTCCGCAACCAATCATGGCAGCCGCTCTTTATCGTTATTTTGGGCGGGGTGGGTGGCGGAGCCGAGCTGTTTTGCAGCCATCATTGTGTGGAGTTCAGTTCATCTCACTAGTTTTGTATTTGTCATGAGGGGTTGTTCCTAATGTTTCTATTTTAGCGAGGTCAAAAAGAGATCCCATTAGTGGCCTACTGATTTTGCTCGATTCCTTTTCTTTTTTTTTACACGATTTTTCGTTATCTGCAAAGACTAAACAGAGTATTGCGACTCTGTGTTTGTTTGTAAATAGAGAATGAACCAAAGAGAACTAATTCTAAAACAGTAAATACTTGGATAACAATCAATCAAATGGAGAGAGAAGCAGGCACGACGGATTACAACGGGGGCAAAGGCCTGCGTTAACTACCTTTCACTGTCTGCAAAGAGAGAGTACTCCTAATAGAAATGAGGGGGGGGGGGCACCATTCAAAGCAGATCAGTGTGCATAAACACGAAAATGTTTTCACTTACCACGTACTTGACATTCGACAGCTTATGATATTTGCTATTAAAAAACCATTGAAATTCACTGAAGAAACCATAGGTTATAGACCATATATAGTTAGGAATTAGCATTTACAAAACCTTGAAAATTCACTGAAAAAACCATAGGTTATAGACCATATATAGTTAGGAATTAGCATTTAAAAAACCTTATTTTACTCACACAAAACCATTGAAATTCCATATATAGTTAGTTGCACTAACTATATATCGCGCACCCGCAATCCACTGCTGATCATGTCACATATTACATCATTCATGACATGGTCAGTGACATCACTGATGACATCACTGATGACATCTCAAATGACATCACTGATGACATCTCATTTGACATTACTGATCACATCACTGATGACATCATTCATGTGATAATACGATGAACCTCTTCAGACTCTAATATAACCTTAGATACACTCAGTGTAAACAGACACTCATAGACTGTCACTCATCCATGGAGTTACTCAGACACTTAGTCAGTCATGCAAAGAATCAATCACACCTCCATTTCCTCAACTATACAGTTATACACACCTTACTTATTCAAACATATACTAAAACATATTTACTCACTTATACAATCCTGGATACAAGTTCACAATGATCCATACAGCCACTCACACATTCACTGGCTCTTATGCACAGTTATTTATATATGTCAACTCTCACATGTACTGTGTTTTACATATGTACTTACTTTGACATGTAGCACTGAGATATCCATTCACTCACCAATACACTCATGCACACAGTCAACCGCCCATACAGCTGTTTCCACATGCACTTTTGAACCCATACATCTAGTCAATCAACTGCTCACACATCTATGCAGAGAGTCATACACCTCCCAGCCACCCAGACACACACTCAGTCTCCCATACAAATGCTTGGGCAACCAATCAATAACCCATACAGTTAATCATATAGCTAATGATCAACACATGCAGCAGTTTACAGAACAACAGACATAATGATGCACAAATTAAGACAGTTTAGTCACTAACCCATGCACTCACTGAGACACATTTAATCAGTCACTCATACAGTGAGCCATGCCCCTACTAAATCCTTCATCAAGACACTTATACATCCACTCATTCTTCAATATGTAAGACATATTTTAACTTTACAGAATTATACAGTCACTGGATGTAGTCATCAGTGATGTCATTTGAGATGTCATCAGTGATGTCATCAGTGATGTCACTGACCATGTCATGAATGATATAATATGTGACATGATCAGCAGTGGATTGCGGGTGCGCGATATATAGTTAGTGCAACTAACTATATATGGAATTTCAATGGTTTTGTGTGAGTAAAATAAGGTTTTTTAAATGCTAATTCCTAACTATATATGGTCTATAACCTATGGTTTTTTCAGTGAATTTTCAAGGTTTTGTAAATGCTAATTCCTAACTATATATGGTCTATAACCTATGGTTTTTTCAGTGAATATTACCTACTGGCGGTCGCCAGTAGGTATATATAGTTAGGATTTTTTCCCTATGGGATTTTTGAAAATTCTATGTCTAATAACTTTGGCGTTTGTGGACGGAATTGGCTGAAATTTTCAGCAAAATGGAACATTTTGTTTCTGAGCAGCCCCTGGAAATTTGGGGGGAGTTGGTCCAGGGGGGGCCGAGAAAAAAGGGGGGTCCCAAAACGTGTTTTTAACATTGAGTTTTCCATAGGGCGGTTAGCCTCACTTTTAGCCCGAACGGCTGAATGGATTTGCACGAAACTTGGCAAAATTGTAGGGACTGGTAGCCCGATGTGCCTTTTGTAGGTCTCAATATATGTGCTGCAGTGGATTTTGAGAAATTAACGTTCAAAAAAAGATATATATCTGTAAGCGCGGACCAGGCAGCGCCCCGGTTCGCGTACTTGACGCGTAACGGAACTTCGCGAAGCGAAGCTGATTGGCTCTCCGGTGTCTGTCAACATTCTAAACAGTCCGGAGCGGCCGCCATCTTGTCTCTCGGTAGGATCGAGAGACAAGAGGAGGCCAAAACAAAGGGGGAAATAACTATAAGGGGGCATAGTAGATCCTCGCTGACCCCCTAGGTTTAATGTGGAGGTTTTAAAGGGGCCCCGCGAAGCAAAAAAAAAAATTTTTTTTTTTTGTTTTTTTTCGTGGTTAGCGCCCGGTACGCGAACCGGGAAGCGTTCTGGGGAGCGTACCACAATGAAAAATGAATGATAGACTTTTCAAATGCTGTATGTTAATTGATTGTTGGTTTTGTTGATTATTTTTTATTTTTTTTTATTTTTTAAGCTTTTTTTATTGTGTTTCATAATTTATTAAACTTTCTAACATTTCATTGTCAGAAATTTCATAATAATCATGGAATATAGATTGTAGTCTCTGAGGTTGTAAAATGTCCTCATTTGCAAGGAGGTTATCTACTGCTTGTACACATTGCAGTAGTTCTTGGTCCCAAGTTTCATCCATAAATTCAATCTCATTTGGATCAATGATTTCTGTGTTGGACTCTGGAAGGACAATTTCAAATGAAATGTTTTGTTCACTTTCCATTTTCCCTGAAATTTGCATAAAAAAAATATATATTAGTAGAGGTAGGGCACTGTTGGGATTAATTTTAGATAGGCAGTTTTTAACAGAGAATTTATCTTTGGGCAGTGTATAGTATCAGAGTGGAAGTAGGAATATAAAAAAGTGTATCTAAATTTATAAGTACTACAGAGGGATAGTATATAACTAACAGAAAAAGTTTGCCATATTAACTTAAAGTGCACAATATACTTCAGTTTTAAAAATAACAACTTACCTTTAAAAAGAAGTTGAAGTTATTAATGAAAATCCTATTGAAATGTACACCAGGAAGTAGTAGTCAAAATGGCTGTGTTTCCTTCTCTTCCTTTATATATATTCGGGTACATAACCAATCAAATGTCAGGTAAAAAAAGTAGAAAATGAAAGTAACATTTTAATTGGTTGTCAATTCCAACATTTCAGATGTGTTTTGTGAAGTAATTTACCTCACGGTATTTAGAGAGGTCTACAGGCTAAATGGCTAAATGGAATTCCAATCAAATTTGTGAAAATGGTAGGGATTGGTATGTAGTATGAGCTAATCTATATTTGGTGAAATTGTCTCAAGTGGCTTTTCTGTGAACTACTTTCCCACCTTTTTTGATGGTGCGCTTACCAGGGAGCGACCCGGTACGCGAACCGTTGAGCGCCCCGGTTCGCGTACCTTAAGCGTTCCGGGAGTCCACCATTTTGTGTTTCGGTCGAATTAAGATACAAGATGGAGGGCAAATAATGTTCAGAATGGGTAGAAGGGGGCACGGTAGACTTATCTTGACCCCCTAGGTTTTCTGAGGGTGGCTGAGGAGGTTTATATGTGCGAAAAAAAAACATTTTTTTAAAAAATTTCGCGAGGTTAGCTCCCGGTACGCGTACCGGGTAGCGCCCCAGGGAGTGTACTTTGTTGAAAATTAGTGAAAAAAGTTAGAGTAAAATAATAATTGTGAGTGATTAGATGTAGGGTAGCTCTGAGAAGAGCTTTTGGGTTTATGGTACATTTAGGTACTTATAAGTAGGTACCAATGCACATTTTTAAATTCAGAGTGAAAATTCTGTTGCCCTCATCTGAGAAGTGAACTCCATCTCCTCTGTAGATATCTTGCATGTAGTAACGCAAGTTATTGTTGTACAGGGAGCCCATTCCATGGTCTCTCATGTAAGCTGAAACAGATTTGTTTACATGCTTCCTCGACTTCTCAATTTGTGGACAAAATTGGTTTGACCACCTCCATTTCTGTCTTTGGCATATATTTGAATATACCAAGGCAGTCTGAGGAAAAAGTGCCATTAATTGCTCAAAGGTGTCCTTTAAAAGCATTTCCAGACCTACACCAGTCAAAGTGCCCAAGTCATTACCTCCACAGTGCACAATTAACAGGTCAGGTTTTGGCAAATGCATAAAGGTTTTCACCAATGGTATCAATTGGTGACATTTTAATCCTCTGTGGCCAAACCACTTAATTTCCACATCTTGTAAATTGAGGTTAGGTAAATTCCTGCTTTCAACGTACCTTTGAGCCCAGTGAATATAACTATGACCAACAATCCAGACAGAAAACATGGTGAGAGAAGGTTCTCCTGCAGTCAGATGAAGTGTGGCAATGAAATGGCAGTTGAAAAAATGAGAGTTTGAAATGAAAAAAACTGTGGAGTTTCTGTGTTCATGAAGCAGTAACAGTGATTGGTGGATTTTGATTGATGAAAACAGAAAGTTAGGGTGTACAGATGTGTTGTTTGAAAGATGTATTTTGAGTGGTCAATAAAAAATCATTAAATGAAAGAAAGCACTGGATATGCAGGTGCACTGAGAGTTCAGAGTTCAATTGCAACATTGTTGTGTGAACTTGCAAACACCAGAGTTTCTCCAAGAGGTGGTTGCTATGGAAAATAGGCAGAAAGGGCAGAGGGGGAAGGGTTTTCATTTGAAAAAAAGTGAGGGAAGAGTTTTGATTGGGTGACATGAGAAATATGTGTGAAGAATTACAGCATTTCTGTGCTTTTGATAGCTGCAGACTCTGGAGTGCATACCTTTTGCTCTGCTGAAGACAAATTGGTGTGTTTCTGAGACTGTTTTCAAACTCAAAGTATTTGCTAAGGTGAGAAAATATTTCTTTACTTTAGATAGAGAATAGTGTGCTTTAAGGAGAAAATTATGATTTATGTGGCGCAAATTGCTTGTAAATATGCTCTCACATGTGCATGGAAAATTTTGATTTTGAATGTTTGTGTTACATAGCCATGTTAAAAGTGACCCAACCATGCTGGAAAGCCAATCAAAAAATGATTTCATGTGTTTTAATGACATTTTAAGTCATTTTCTGATGTGCAGTGTTTAGAAATTATGATTTGAAGATCGTTTTTGTGGAAAAGGAATTGTTTTTAAATTCATGACAAGGATATAGTGGTGTATGGTTCTTTATAAGGCAATTGACTGTCCCTGATGTTATTTTTCTCATTTTAGTGTAAGACCTTTCTCTGTGGCGCAAATTGCTTGTAAATATGCTCTCACATGTGCATGGAAAATTTAGATTTTGAATGTTTGTGTTAAATAGCCATGTTAAAAGTGACCAAACCATGCTGGGAAGGCAATCAAAAAACGCTTTCATGTGTTTTAATGACATTTTAAGTCATTTTCCCATGTGCAGTGTTTAGAAATTATGATTTTAAAATCGTTTTTGGGGAAAAGGAATTGTTTATAAAATCATGACAAGGACATAATGGTGTATGGTTCTTTATAAGGCAATTGACTGTTCCTGATGTTATTTTTCTCATTTTAGTGTAAGACCTTTCTCTGTGGCGCAAATTGTTTGTAAATATGCTCTTACATGTGCATGGAAAATTTTAATTTTCAATGTTTGTGTTACATAGCCATGATAAAAGTGACCCAACCATGCAGGAAAGCCAATCAAAAAACGCTTTCATGTGTTTCAATGACATTTTAAGTCATTTTCTCATGTGCAGTGTTTTGAAATTATGATTTGAAAATCGTTTTTGGGAAAAAGGAATTGTTTTTAAATTCATGAGAAGGACATAATGGTGTATGGTTCTTTATAAGGCAATTGACTGTCCCTGATGTTATTTTTCCCATTTTAATGTCAGACCTTTCTTTGTGGTGCAAATTGCTTGTAAATATGCTCCCACCTGTACATGGAAAATTTTGATTTTGAATGTTTGTGTTACATAGCCATGTTAAAAGTGACCCTACCATGCAGGAAAGCCAATCAAAAAACGCTTTTATGTGTCTTAAGGACAATTTAAGTAATTTTCCCATGTGTAGTGTTTTGAAGTTATGATTTGAAAATCGTTTTTGAGGTAAAGGAATGTTGTTAAAATTTATGTGCGCCATATGCCCCCAAATTTCTTTTTTAGGGTTGCAGCAGGGTGTTCTTGAGACACCCCTGCACCTTTGGAATAAATTCCTAATTTGTGATGAGCAAATTGTTAATCGCAAATTGCACCTTCATTTATATGAGCCTCGTAGCCCATGGAAATGAATGGGTAATTTGCAATTAGCAATTTTCTCAAAGCAAATTTGGAATGGTAAAGAATCGCTATTTATTCCTTAAAATTCGCTTTTTTGGAAATGCAAAATAGTTATATGATACATATGGCGGTTGATGTCTAACAAGATAAGAAGCTTATGGATACATTTATGATGACTGGCGCAATGAAGTAGAAATCACTTACTTCATTGGTAGGCCTTTACAATAAATTATCTCCTCTGTATTCTTCATCAAGCGTAACTTTAATCTGCAATCCTGAGTAGGCCTCACCTTAAACAAACCTCTGGATAGGCCACATCTTATTGTCATCCTGAATTAATCATTTAAAATGCTAGGGACAGATTTATGATAGGTGTATACCTCTTTTGTGCCACTTAGAAAACATTGTCCATGGGGAAATGACTTAAAATGTCCTTAAGACACATGAATGTGTTATTTTAAAACGTTTGCAATTTTTTTGGGTCACTTTCAACATGGCTATGTGTCTGAAACAGTCAAAATCTAAATTTGCAATGCACAGGTGGGAGCATATTTACAAGGAATGTGCTTCATGGGGAAAGGTCTTATAATGTAATATGGGAAAAATGACATTAGAGATACTGAAATGCCTTATAGAGAAGCATACACCATTATGTCCTTGTCATAAATTTGCAAACCATTACTTTTCCACAAAAATGATTTTCAAATTATATTTTGAAAACACTGCACATGTGGAAATTACTTAAAATGTCAATAATTCAAAATTTGTGATTCCTTAAATGCAATGTATCCAAAAAAAAATAAGTAAAAAATGATATTAAGGATTTGGAAACTACCACCAACTTCTAGTTTGTGGTAATTTGCGAATTCTTTTCAAAAAGCATTTTTTTCAAAAAAAAAAAAGGTCCCATATGACGCCCATACATGCCATTAGGGCATGTAGGTGTGCCATGTGCTCCCAAATTTCTTTTTCAGGGGTGCAGCAGGGTGTTCTTGAGATACCCCTGCACGCTTGAAAAAAATTCTATTTTGTGATGAGCTAATTGCTAATCACAAATTGCAACATTAATTCCTATGAGCCTCCTAGCCCATGGAAATGAATGGGTAATTTGCAATTAGCAATTTGCTCATTGCAAATTAGGAATAGTAAAGAATTGCTATTTATTCCTTAAAATTTGCTATTTAGGAAATGCAAAATAGTTTGATGGTACATATGGTGGTTCATCTGTAACAAGATAAGAAGCTTAGGGATACATTTATGATGACTGGCGCAATAAAGTGCACATTACTTACTTCATTGGTAGTCCTTTATATGTATTATCTCCTCTGTATTCTTCATCAAGCGTAACTTTAATCTGCAATCCTGAGTAGGCCTCACCTTAAACAAACCTCTGGATAGGACACACTTTATTGTCATCCTGGATTAATCATTTAAAATGCTAGGGATAGATTTATGATAGGTGTATGCCTTTTTTCTGCCACTGTGCGTCACTTTTATGATGCAGCGGTGGTGCATAATATTTGCTATGAGGTGACAACATTAAAAATTGATGCATTTAGGCAGATATGTCATGGTGTAAAAAAAAAACGTACCACATAAAACCCAATCAGCAGTAATGCAAAAGATGCACCATGTCGCAAGACAGGCCTCACTTGGGGCCATATGTATCAAGCTAATTAGCATTTGCGAAGATCAAAATTCTATGAATTTCGGCCTTTGCGAATGTTAATTAGACAAATGGTATGTATCAAACAACTTTGATGCAAAATAAGGAGTAGCAAAATTTGCTATTCCTTATTTTGCGATTGCACTGAAGCATTTGTAAATTTTGTGACTACTTAAATGCAATGTATCAAACAAAAACTATGTAAAAAATGACATTTAGGATTTGGAAACTATTGTGGTAAATTAGTGGTAATTTGTGAATTCTTTTCAAAAAGTTTTTTTCAAAAAAACAAAAGGTGCCATATGACGCCAACACATGCCCTTAAGGCATGTATGTGTGCCATATGCCCCTAAATTTCTTTTTCAGGGGTGCAGCAGGGTGTTCTTGAGACACCCCTGCACCCTTGGAAAAATTCCTACTTTGTGATGAGCAAATTGCTAATCGCAAATTAAACCTTCATTCATATTAGCCTCCTAGGCCATGGAAATGAATGGGTAACTTGCAATTAGCAATTTGCTCATCGCAAATTAGGAATGGTAAAGAATCGCTATTTATTCCTTAAAATTCGCTATTTAGAAAATGTAAAATATTTTGATGATACATATGGCAGTTCATCTGTAACAAGATAAGAAGCTTAGGGATAGATTTATGATGAGTGG
The DNA here is from genome assembly GCF_964261635.1 of Lissotriton helveticus. NCBI lineage: Eukaryota > Metazoa > Chordata > Amphibia > Caudata > Salamandridae > Lissotriton > Lissotriton helveticus. Next base: position 1,304,004,814 of record NC_136067.1, on the reverse strand, counting down.
CGCATCACCAGGGATGTGACAGTCATCCAGCGCCACTGTTCCGCCACCCATGTTGTGCTGCATTTACAATGCGGCGCAGCATGGGGCAAAAACGGCACAGATGCGTGACGCATCTGTGCCGTAAAGGTGGCGCATTGCTGGAGTTGTATCGCAAGTGCGATGCAGCTCCAGCAAGACTCAGGGGTCCCCCATCTCTACAATGCTGCGTCAAGACCTATGCCAGCTTCAAGCAGGCGCAGGGTTTTGACGCAGCTTTCTCCTATCTGATTGTAAGTAGTGTGTTATGTTTTTGATCACTATTACTGATTTACTGTTTGATAATAATGTTTATTAACATTTTTTATTATATTTTTCCTCAGATTCAACTGCAGATCATTTCAAGATTTAAATATGCCTACAAAAATAAGAGAGATAAAGGCTGCAAAACGTCAAAGACAGCAGGAGAAAAAAAAAACGCAGCAGTCCTCTAACAAAAAGATTTCTCAAGTCATGAAGAAAGCACCGGGTAAGAGCTCTAAATATTTCATAAGAAATATTTCTAATAAAAAAAATATTAGTACAGAAAATGTTTCAATCCATAACACGAGAAGTAAATCAAATGGAAAGAAAAGGACAAATGAAAATGTTACTGCTAGAGCAAGAGATAAATCTGTGCATGATAGTAGAAGGAAACAACAGTTTAGGGAGATTCGTAAACGAATGTTCCGTAACAGGATAATTGGCAATTTGTTAAAAAATATTAAGAAAGGTCAACAGAAATTAGTTTTTTATAAGAGAAAAAAAAAAGTTGAGAAAGTTATTGAACAGGCATTTGAAATTAAACGTAAGTTATTTATTTTGATAATCAATAGAATTAGGAAGCTAAACAAGGCAATTTTTGATTTCAAAAGAAATAGTAGATGGAAGAGAATAGTTAATCGTAGTAATTTTTGTGAAGTTTTTTCTGGAGAATGGATACATAGTTCAAGCTGTGAGGCATTTTTTAATGAAGAGAGTTATTTCCAGGATAATGATTTGGTGCATGCAGTTGACATCAGTGGTCGTGCTTATGAAGTGAAAGATGGTTGTCCCGTTGAAAAAGAAAAACTTGTGACAACAGAGGCAGAAGAGTTGTTAGGTAATGAGGTTTTAGGAAGACGTGCTAAGGGTCCTGTGTACACCTGGAAGTGTAGTAGTATTTGCAGTGTGCGACAGGATTCCATCAATTTGCTTTGTGATTTTGTACGGTCATTTAACAAAAAAAGTTTGAAGCAGAAAATGAGGTTGTTGCAAGAATTAGATCCTTGCAGAGTAAGAGAAGTGACAGGTTTGCATGGTCATTCACTGGCTTGTCTTTCCAGGAGAGTATGCCAGAGTGTTTTTCATCATTTCAGGATGCTAGCAGTGCATCATAACAAAGTGAGGAAGTTAGTTAGAATGTTGTATTATGCTAAGAGTCCAGCAATTATGCTGAAACAATTATGCGCTGCTCTTTTGCATGGTTCTGAAATAGATGTGAAGAATATATGTGAAGAAATTGAGTTTTGTTACTTTGGAAGTAAAGAGGAGAATGTTGAAATTGAGCAAGAAGTAGAGGGTCATTTGGAAGATAGTGTACATGTTTCCAGTACAGATAATTTCCAGAGGGAAATTGCGACGTTTGACATGAAATCAAGTGAGAGGCCTAATTTCACTTGTGTGTGTTGTAGACGCACTTTTTATAAGAATCAGACTAAGTTAGTGGATTTATATGCAAAAAGTGAAAGGGAAAATAATAGTGAATGGAAGGATTTTGCAACATACTTGATGGTAGAAAATTGTTTTGATTTGGGATTGGATCAACGTGTGTGTACTTATTGTTGTAACAAATTAAAACAAAACCAGATGCCTGCTAGAGCAGTTCATAATAATCTGGAATTGGTTGAGATTCCTTCTGAATTGAAGGACTTAAATACTTATGAATCTATTTTGATTCAAAGTATCCATCCCTTTCAGGCTATTGTAAGAATGGAGCCAAAGACAGGGAAATTGCCTCCATCAGATTTACAGAGAGGATTAAAGGGAAGAGTTGTTTATTTGCCTCTAGATTTCAAGAAAAACATTAACACAATTGGAGTAGAAAAAGTGGAAGAGGAACCTCTGGTTATCTTAGTTAATGGGGTTCCGACAAAGAATAAGAAAATATGGCAAGATTTAGTAGATGTTAGGAAAGTTAAAAAGGCAACATTGTATTTGAAAAAAAATAATAAATACTATAAGAATGTATATGTTGCAGAAGAGGAAGTAAGTGAGGAAGAGGATAGCGATTTGTGTGCTGGTCAAATTGAGAAAGTAGAAACCTCTACTAGTGAAGAAATATATGAACATTATAGTGTTCATCCTTTGCATTCCAAGGAAGTCATGGGGAATGCTATTGAGTTGTTTCAAATGAAACAAGCCAAAGGGAGTCCCATTAGTGTTTGGGAGGAAAGTTTGGAAGCTCGGTGTTTCCCACAGCTTTTTCCAACAGGTCAGGGAGGAAGATATGATGAGCGACCTCATCAAATTCCTGCTTCTGAATACCGGACTTTGCGATTGTATGCAGGAGATGCTAGGTTTCGACAATGCATTCCCTATTTGTTTCATCTCCTGTTTGAAAGCGATCTGTCTGGACTGTCATATGCAGTGAACCACATCTTGAAAAGTGGTATACACATGCAAAACATCTCGGCAAGTGACTTTATGGATAAAGTCAATGTCCAAGATAGTATTTTGGATTCTCACCTGATTAATCTCATGGCGTGTCAGCGTGGTACTAATGAGTACTGGTACCGTCGTCATGGTGATTTAAAATGTATGCTGAGGAACTTAGGTACTCCCACATGGTTCCTCACTCTGAGCTGTGCCGAGTATGGCTGGGAAGACTTACTTGAATTTCTACGAGAGGCAAATGCTAACGTAGATAACATCGAATTCAAGACACCCGGAGAACTGTGCTCTTTGGATCCAGTCAATGTATGTAGGTACTTCAATCATAGATTTGAAGCTATGATGTCTTTCATCATGAATAAGAAGAATCCACCTCTTGGAGAGGTGTTGGATTTCTTCTGGAGAAAGGAGTACCAAGCAAGAGGTGCTCCTCATATACATATGTTGCTGTGGATCAAGGATGCACCTAAATTTGGAACGGATCCAGAAGACTCAGTGATGAGTTTCATCCAACAGTATTCTACGTGTGCTGTTCCAAACGCAAAGGAGAAGAAAAGCCTAAGAGAAAAAGTTCTGCGTTTCCAAAGCCATCGATGTGGAAAGTACTGCCGACGTAAATTCCGAAACAAAGACAAGTTCTACACCAAATGTCGTTTCGGCTTTCCACGACCGGTGATTTCTAAAGGAAGAGTAAACAGTTTGATGTCTTCGCTGCGACATAATGTGATGAAGAAATCACCTAAAAACACTTACAATTTGAAGAGGAACGAAGAGTCCAAGTACATCAACGACTACAACCCGGTGATTTTGTCCATGTGGAATGCTAACATGGATATACAGTTTGTGGCTGATAACTGTATGGCTGTGGCTCGGTATGTGACGTCTTACATCACCAAAAAAGAGAAGACAGAATTGAAGGATATGTGGGAGGACATTTCCCATGAAAAGAGCCTCAGCAAGAAGTTGTACAGTTTCAGTCTGAAGATGTTGTCGCATCGAGAAATCGGAGCGTACGAATGTTCTGACCGGTTGTCTTCAGCAAGTCTCTATGCCAAGTCCAGGAGTATCGTTTGGGCGAGTCTTGGTCTTGCTGCAACGCGTAATCGAGTTCTCAAACCTGTGCGGGAAATTGAGTATTTGGCGGAAAAGGAGCCAAACAGTACCGACATTTTGAAGACAAACATGTTGGATACATATTATCCAAATCGAAGCAGTCACCTAGAGAATGTTTGTCTGTATGAGGTTCTGCAAAATTACATGTTCAAGAGGAACATCAAAGAAGATACTGAGAAAGGAGTGTATGCTGTAATAGGAAGTGAGGGATGTCTGGTCAAGCAAAGAAAATGCCACTTGATAAACCATCGAAAATTGAGTGGCGAATCTCCTGAAAAAAAGGAGTTTTTCTATTTAGCACTTTTGCAACTTTTCAAGCCTTGGCGTGCAGAAGAGGAACTGCTTGGAGATTTCCTCTGTTACGAAGACTCTTTCAATGCCGCCAAGGAGACCATAGAATGTCCTGCTTTTCCCAAATATGTAGAAATGTTGAATGCGGAAATTGAGCAGGAATCAACGATTGCAGCCGAGATTGCCAGAGACAGTTCTCAGGACAGTCAGAGTTCTGCTTCATTGAGTCAGGATCCACTAGGAGGACCTCTTATTGAAAATGAAGCTGCCACTGCTATGAATGAAGTGGAAAGAGCCATGGCACATGCTCAAGAGGATGCGGTTAACTTAGAAGAGTTGGAAAAGCAACTTAACGTTGAGCAGAGGAAAATATATGATGAAGTTACCATGCAAATTGATCATGGATTAAGTCATGATAAGAAAGAGTGCTCATGTACGTCGTTGAAGCCTGTCCGACTGTACGTGAGTGGAGAAGCGGGAACTGGAAAAAGTTTCCTCATTAAAGCAATTTCATGCTATTTGCAGGAAAGGACAGAGTCATCGCTGTCTTGTGTTGTCACTGCTCCAACTGGACTGGCAGCACATAATATTAAAGGGATTACTTTACATCGTTTACTGATGCTGCCAGTGGAGCATGACAACAAATTAGAATATCACAAGCTATCTGGAGATGCTTGTTTTGAAGTTTCAAGAATCTTGAGGAAAATGAAACTTCTTATCATTGACGAAGTAAGCATGGTTTCCAATGTCATGCTTGCCTTTGTGCATTTGAGGATGCAAGAAGTTCTCAAAACAGAGTATGATGTGTTATTTGGTGGCAAACACATCATTGTTTTCGGAGATCTTCTGCAGCTGACACCAGTGAAAGGGCAACCTGTGTTCAAAATGCTCACGCATGAAGATACCAGGAAGTGCCTAGGCAGCATTGGCAACGTCAATATATGGTTAAACTTCAATTATGCTGAACTGCATGAAAATATGCGTCAGGCAAAGGATGAAGTTTACAAGACTATTCTACAAGATGTTAGAATTGGAAAAGTGACCGAGCATGGGAAAGAAGCTTTACATGCACGATTACTGTCAAATTTATATCCAGAACAAGATGTTGTGCCTGAGAATATTTTTCAGAAAATTACTGATAAGAAATCTGGAATATGTTTGATGCCAACTCTTGCAGAATGTGCCAAATTTAACAACAAAATGTTGCATTTAGAAAAGCAAGAGATTGTGAAAGTGGAAGCTATTGATAGAGTAGAGCATATGGGATCAACAATTATTTTGTCTGAGAATCTGAAAACAAAATTGGATTCATTAGAGAAGAGTATATCTAAAACTGCAGGTTTTGAAAAGACTCTGAATGTGTGCTTGAACTGCCGTATAATTTTAAGAAGGAATTTACATGTTGAAAGAGGTCTGGTAAATGGATCAATGGGTAATGTTGTTGATTTTGTGAAATACAGAAATAGAGATGGAATTGAATTTTTAAAAATTAAATTTGATGGCATTGAGGAAGTACAGCTAATTGCTCGTTGTTCTGCTAGATTTTTGCTTGTAAAAGACTTATATGTTCGCCGTAAGCAGTTCCCTGTTTGCTTGGCATATGCGGTGACAATTCATAAATCGCAAGGTTTAAGTGTAGACACTGCATTGGTGAATATTGGCAGTTCTGTGTTCAAGGAGGGTATGGCATATGTGGCATTGTCACGAGTTAGAACTTTATCGGGATTGTACTTGATTGAGTGTGATGTCAGAAACATTTGTGCAGATCTAGATTGTGTTAAGGAATACAATAGGTTAAGAAGAGAGTATGCGCCACATTTGCCTCAGTTTCCTTTGTTTGAGAAACGTCTGGTAGGCCGGAAACGAAGAAATGAGAACAATACTGGGGAGGTTGTAGCAAAAAGACAAAAAGTGAATGAACCTAAAATTACAAGCAGAAACAAAGAGGATTCTGTTGAAGATGTTGTTGGTTTTCAGTTTGAAAACAGTTCTGGTGTCAACTGCTATGCTAATGTAGTAATTAATGTTTTGTTTTCTCTAAAAAATGTAAAAGAAGAGATTGTGGTCAATTCTGATCAAAGATTTTGCAGTTTGTTAAATTCTGTGTTAGAGAAATGTACCACTGATAGAAGAAACATAGAAAGTGTGTCTGAAATTAGAAATCTGTTAGATAGATGTTCAGGCCAAACACAATTCTCTCAAAATATTCAGCAAGATTGTCAGGAGTTTTTAATGTATATGCTTGATGTATTACATGCTGAAGGTGTAGATGTAGATCAGCTGTTTGGGCTTTCTTATCAATGGCAGCATGACTGCGAGAACTGTATGGTATCAAGTACTACTAGTGTAGACTCAGAAAGATTTATATATTTAACTTTGCCAGACAGTAAATCAGTCTCCTTTAATAAGCTAGTAAAAGCTGCTAATCACAACATGGAGTGTAGCCAATGTAAATCTGAAATGATGTCCACATTATTTATACGAACATATGGCCAGTACGTCATTTTAATGTTCCAACGATGTAGGCCTGATGGAACAAAATTGACAACTTTAATAAAAAAAATTGTAGCTTCGCAGTTGTCAATATCAGGAAGGACTTTTGTAACTACAGCAATTATATATCATGACGGCCCTTCAATATCATCAGGACATTACACAGCTTATTTAAAGTCTAGAAATGGCTGGTCATTCTGCAATGATTCTGTTTTAATTTTCAAAAAAAAATTGCCGTATGACCTTAAAAACTCTTACCTGGTGTTTTTAAAACCAAAATTTTAGGGAAATAATCTCGGGATGTGCTCTGTGGAATTTCAAGAAGTTCTAATGGCTCCTACACAATTTGGCCTTGAGGATAAGTGTAGTTCAGAGACATAACTTCTAATCATAGGATTGGACATCATGGAGATGTATGTGCACTTTGAATGAGTTCAGAAAAACTGTTTCTTTTCATAAGCTAATTGAAGCAGCCAATCAAAACATGGAGTAGAGGGAATGTAAGTCTGCAATGCTGTCTACTGTTTTACATTGCTTTGTGATTAAAAGTGATGTAGAGAATTAAATAATTGTAGTACTCATAGAGGTAGTGTAAGTCTGCTTCATATTAAGCAGTATCAGTGTCATAGGAAATGTAGAACATGACTGAGCAAGAAGGGGAAGATATTACTATTCCAGGATTGTGAAAATGATCTTCAACATTTTAATTGTGAAAGTTGCGGAAATGCCAAATGATGGGATTGGCTTACAAGAAATCCAAGAGTTATAAATATCTCTGACTAGATTTGGCCTTGTGGAAAATAGTGGTAGAGAGCAAGAAGTCATTTATTGCATGTAACGTGTTTTTAAAAACGATGGAGGTTTTCTTTCAGAAAGTGGCGGGCTGAAAGTAATAACAGCACAAAAGAGTGTAAGCTGTTCATAGGACATCCTTGGACGTCATGGAAAGTAAGTTAACTTTAAGGAGTTCTGAATTTTAATTTCTGATGTTGTATGGGTTTTTTAAACACAATCATTTTGATTGTGTTTTTTTTTCCCCGCTGTTACATGATGAATACCTTCAAGTCACTGTTTTTAGTGAATTTTTATACATTCTGAGAACAGCAAAAATAAACCATTTAACATGTATAATTAATTCTGTACTGTTTGCATTTATGATGTATATGTAGAACTGTGTAGGAGGCATGGAGAAGGTGAGTTTTCTGTAAGTGTTAAATTTATTGCATGCAGTGCTGCACTTCTACGTATTCTTTCATATGCTGGACTACATCTGCACAATGAGATACCTAAGCAAAGGAAACACAAGTGATGTGATTGTGAAATGAGCAAAATAAATTGCACATATTTCAATTACATCACCTGTGTTTCCTATCATTACGAATCACATTGTGCAGATCAAGTTTAGGTCTGTCCAGGGAAACATAGGAGGTTTCTACTTTGTTGAAGAGTGCAGTGGACATGACTCACTTCATTAGTAGACTTTCACAGATATTATCTCCTCTGTACACTTCAACAAGTGTAAATCTCATCTTGAACTCTGAGTAGGCCTCACCTCAAACAAATCTCTGGATAGGAGACATGTTATTGGCATCCTGAAGCGACACTTTTCTGAAACAAGAGCAATGCAAAAGATGCACCATGTTTTAAGATAGGCCTCACTTCATCTGCATCAAGATACTGTTAGTTTAAAATGTATATCTTTAGGATTGTGTAGAGGACCTGGAGAAGCAGAAGCTTCTGTCAGTGTCAAAGTTGTTGAAAAACTATTTGTCCTTCAATATTTTCCCTTGTCTTTTGTAATTTTTAAATACATGTTTTAATATTTTTCAAATGTTGGTTCTCTCTTTCACAGATTGAAAGTATAAAAATAAAATGTGATTAATTTAACGGCAATTACAAGGTAAATAGTTGTACTCTTTTCGTTACATTTCTATCACATTCACCTACTATTAGATCCACTGCTTCACTTCTTTAATCCTCAGTTTCCTGCCTTTGCTACTTTCCTCATTCCTTTCTCTATTACCTATTTACTCAACTCCTTCCACTCTTTTTCTCAGTCCCTCTGTTCTCATAGTTCCTCAGTCTTGTTCACTCACTCCATCTCTATTACTCTTAGTGTCTGTGAATTACTTTCCCAACTTTTTTTTTTGGACCGCTTCCCGGGAAGTTGCCCGGTTCGCAAACCAGCAGCGTTATGGGAGTCCACCATTTTGTGTTTCGGTCGAATCAAGATACAAGATGGAGGGCAAATAATGTTCAGAATGGGTAGAAGGGGGCACGGTAGATGTATCTTGACCCCCTTGGTTTTCTGAGGGTGGCTGAGGAGGACCATAGTTCTTCACTCTTGTTCACTCTCTCTGTTTCTATTAATGTCACTGTTTATGACTGATCAAAAAAATGTTTTTTAAAAAAGAACAGTAACTATAAGGGAAGGAAAGAGACAGTTATGTTAAAAGAAAGACAGCTATAGGGAGTAAACTAAGGATACTGTTACCTACAATCCACTGCTGTTGATGTTACTGACCATGTCATGAATGATGTAATATGTGACATCATCAGCAGTGGATTGTAGGTAACAGTATCTCTTGTTTACTCCCTAGAGCTGTCTTTCTTTTCACATAACTGTCTGTTTGCTTACCTTATACTTACTGTTCTTTTTTTTAAAAAATATTTTTTTGGGTTAGCTGCCGGTACGCGTACCGGGTAGCGCCCCGGGGAGCGAACTAAGAGAAATAGAGGTTGGCAGAGTTCCAAATATTCTACCAATTTTTTTATAATGGGGAGGTAGTTCTGAAAAGAACTTTTTTTTTTAGGTTTTTGTTGTTTTATATTTTTTTTGTATTTTTTGAACATTTTTTTACTTTTTTTGTATTTTCTGAACGTTTTTAAAAAATTTTTGGTTTTTTTGGGGGGGGGAAACAAAAACGATCCATTATAAAGGGCTCAACAGGAGCAAAAAAAAAAAAAAGAATTTATTTTTTGGTGCGTTTCGTACAAACATTAATATGATTTTGAATTGCTCGCAAAATCAAAGTGATGCTACTTTCTCTGTAGCAGATGAAAGTGCCACATTCCACGCACACTTGCTTTACGTGCCCAAACAACATTTGGATGTTTGCGATCATCTCCCTCGCCTCTGGTCCCGACACCTCTGGAACCACCGATCTTCTTGCCATTGGGAGGGGATTTTGTTGCTCGTCACGTAGCTGGGCAGCACTATAATTATTTGGGTGCCACCTACTCATATGCCGATGCATAGTATGATTGCCATAACTGTATTTTTTATCAGTGCCCCTTGACAATCTATCACCGCATATACGGCAAAACACGTAGCGTGCATTCACTTTCTTTTGCCCCTCAGGAATTCTGTAGAATTGCCAGATGTAATTCTCCTTTCGATTGTACCTCCTGGGCTCCTCTGGCAAAAACCTTGGCTCTTCCTCATCTTCCTCCTCTTCCTGTTCTTCCTCTTCTTGCAAAATTACTTCTGCAGGTGGTCCTCTCTTTCTTGGATTTGGTGGAGGTGGTGGGCTAGCACCAGCTGAAGCTACTAATGAAGCCATCTCAAAGTCTCAATAAAGGGTCTTTCTCTCACCAAGATGAAAGTCAGAGTGAGGAAAGAAGGAGGGGTTTTCATCATTTGGGAAAAACAAAAGTTCTAAACCAATGAAAAGTGTTCATTTTAGATCACATGACCTAGTATTACATCATTAGGAAACCAAAAGTGAAATGAACCAATGAAAAGTGTTATTAACAAGTCACATGACCTGTTATGCTTACGTTACGCGGTCGGCGCCGCGCCGCGGATCGCTTCCGGTTCGCGTACCGCTGCGCTTCCGGGTACGCGAACGTAGCACGTAATATGACGTATTACGCGAGAACGCGAAACGTCATGCTGACGCGACGCGTCACGATGTTGTTTTGTAACGCGAGAGGTTCGCAAAAGGAACGTTTACCGGTTCGCGTACCGGGTCGCGCCTCCGGATTGAGCTAACGGGAAGCTAACCGGTACGCGTACTGGGAGCGAAACAAAAAAAAATAAAAAAAAAATTGTATAAAAAACATGTAAAAAATATTTTTCTTTTTAAAGAATAATACATTGTAAAGGTTTTGATATTAGCTATTAAAAAACCAATGAAATTCACTGAAAAAACCATAGGTTATAGACCATATATAGTTAGGAATTAGCATTTACAAAACCTTAAAAATTCACTGAAAAAAACATAGGTTATAGACCATATATAGTTAGGGATTAGCATTTAAAAAACCTTATTTTACTCACACAAAACCATTGAAATTCCATATATAGTTAGTTGTACTAACTATATATCACGCACCCGCAATCCACTGCTGATGATGTCACATATTACATCATTCATGACATGGTCAGTGACATCACTGATGACATCACTGATGACATCTCAAATGACATCACTGATGACATCACTGATGACATCTCAAATGACATCACTGATGACATCACTGATGACAACATCCAGTGACTGTATTTTTCTGTAAAGTTAAAATATGTCTTACATATTTATGAATGAGTCGATGTATAAGTGTCTGGACGAAGGATTTAGTAGGTGCATGACTGAATGTATGAGTGAGTGATTAAATGTGTCTCACTGAGTGCATGGGTTAGTGACTAAACTGTCTTAATTTGTGCATCATTATGTCTGTTGTTCTGTAAACTGCTGCATGTGTTGATCAGTAGCTATATGAGTAACTATATAGATCAGATCAAAATTATGTTTATTATGACCGTAGTCTTTAAACAAACAAGCAGTGAGCATAACACACTAAGAGGAGTGTATACAGTAAAACCTATACTTATTTCTTAAAAAATTATTCTTTAAAACAATTCTACATTTCAAGTCCAAAAATACATAGTCCAGTTATAAAATCCTAGTCCCTCTAAAAGTTACAAATGCCTTAAAACATGTTATAAAAAATTTAAAATCCTAATCACTTTTCTCACCATCCTAACAGATTCGGTCAATAAAACTTCATACACAACTACATTTTCCCTAGGTTCTCAGTACCTCTGGGTCACCTTTAGAAATTTCCCTAGGGCGATTGCAATGTCAATGGAGGGTACTTCTGTTAGGAGGCTGGCTGCCAGCGTCCTTGTTTTAATTCCGTATTTTTGGAAAACTGGGCGCAGCCATAGTTTTCTCTGTTCCAGGAGAAACAGGCAGTCCAACAGAATGTGCAGCCAGTCACACTTAGTTCTCAGGTTACACTTGCAGCGGCCTTCTTGATCTATGAATGTGACTTTGAGCTCTTTATTTATTATCCACGGGTTAATCCCAATTCGACACCTCAGGATCTCTTGCCTAAGCCCACGGTTAGGTAGTCTATCAAGGTAGGGGAACCAGTTTCCGTTGGGCCAAGCCTTTATCATATGTGCCACTGATTTTTTGTTTGTTAAATAGCTTAAATCAATTGCTTTAGAAACTTCCCTCCCCCTTTGTTTCAGCTCCCCTTTGGTACTTATTACCTGCAACGTTTCCTGGTCCCAATCAATCTCTAGTGAGTTGCAGATTCCTTTCAATTTGTCCCTGCAGATTTTTGCCCATTTTAACTCACTTCTCAGTATTTCATTGCGGCACCAATATGCGACTTTTTGGCTCTCGGGGTCTTCCAATCTCTTCCAAAATCTAATCACGGCCATCTGGGATTGTATTTTCCAGGATTTTGAGGCTATTTCTAGCCTGATGGCTTGTGTCATCGAAGATCGAGGAAGGGATAGGAGTCTTTTTAAGCAATTTCCCTCTATCACGTCCCAGGACCCTTTACCGCTCAAATAAAGGATCTCTGCGCCATATAAAATTTGAGAGGGTATCATTGCTTCGAAGGCTCTCAGCATAGGTCGGTGTGACATCTCTCCATACACCCCATTAAACCTTTTTAACCCACATATGGAGGAAAGTGCCTTCGCTTTTTGGGTATCCAGATGGGAGTTCCAATTTAAATCTCTATCGAACCACAAACCCAGATATCGATATTCATTAACCGCCTCCAGTTTGAGGTCGCCTATATACCAGGAAAATTTACTTATCTTTTTCCCGAAGCACAGGGTTTTAGTTTTATCTAAATTGATTGTTAGGAATTTTCTGTCACAATATGTTTTGAAGGCGTTAAGCTTCCTTTGTAGGCCCCTCTCAGTCTGGTCTACTATCACCAGATCGTCTGCGTACAATAGGCAGGGTATTTTATTGCCATCCATTTTGGGGCTGGCGCTGCCCTCCACCTCTAAATGTGCCGGGAGATCTGACAGGAAGATTGAGAAGAGCTGTGGGGCCAGCACACAGCCTTGTCTTAGTCCATTCTCTATGGGTATTTTTGGTGTTAAGGATCCGACCTTATCCTTAATTACTTGCCCCCAGTTTTCCCTGTGGAGTTCTTTTATTATAGTGAGTAGATCATTGGGGATCTTCAACCTCTCTAATAACTCCCATAGGCAGGCCCGATCCACTGAATCAAAGGCAGCTCTGAAGTCGACAAAACAGCAGCATAATTTGCCGTTCTGTTCCGTCGACTTCTTCGCCATCGCCCATAGTGCAAATCCGTGGTCTATTGTCGAATGGCCTGCTCTAAATCCCCCCTGTTCTGTGGGTATTATTTGAAACTCATCTACCCATACATTCAATTGTTTCAACAAAATTTTAGAGAACACCTTCTCGCCTATATCTAGCAGATTGATTAGCCGATAATTTTGTGGCTCTTCCTTGCTCCCTTTCTTATGAATTGGCCTAATTATTGCCCCCTTCCAGGTTGGTGGCATTACCCCTTCTTTTAGGACTACCTGGAACATCTTGGCAAGAAATCTTGCCCACCATTTTACCTCGGATTTCAAAATTATAGCAGGAAGATTGTCCGGACCTGCTGCCCGAGTTAGCTTAAGTTCCCTTATTGTGCGCTCGACATAGTCTTCATTAAATTGTAGTAGTAGGTCATCTGAGATTTCATGCCATACTTTATGCTCCACCTCCTCTCTAGAAGCCCTTGCCCCATACAGTTCCCCTATGTACCCTTCCCATGCAGCCTCACTCACCACACAGTTCAAATCTCCAACTGGTGTTCCCGCTACCGACTTTACTAATCTCCAAAATTCCCTTAAGTTTTTATCCTCTATGGCTTCTAGTAGTTCTAGCCAACACTTTTCTTTATGAACCCTTTTTGCATTAGTTACCATTATCTTAAATTCTTTTTTCAGTTTGGCTAGCTGTGCCTGTCTCTCAGATGTAAAGTTCTTTTTTTGTCTTCTTTGTGTTGCACGTATCTCCTTTTTCTTATTTTGGCACTCCACTGAAAACCCTTTACATTGGTTTATTTGTTTAGCCATTATGCGATGGTTCCCTTTTAACTTTATCTTTAGGCATTGGACCACCTCTTCTAGTTTCCCTAAGAACCATTCCAATTTCTTATTCTCACAGTTTTCCGGTGCTAATTTAATTTGCAGGGCCTTCAATTTTTCCATATATTTTTCAGTAAGGCGTGTCGTCACCCGTTTGGGGTATTCAACCTCCTGGGTGATTACCCTTTCTCTCTGTAGTTCACTTCCCCCTATCATTGATATATACAGGAGTTTGTGATCACTCACAGCTTTTTGTTCTAACCTAAACTCCCTGATCTGGGTGAAATTCCAGGCCTGCAGGAATATATAATCTATTGGGCATATCTGTTGCCCTGGGATGAATGTCTTTCCTGCTGGGGAGTCTGTCTCCGTTCTCCCATTTACGCAATGAAAGCCTCTCCCTCCCAGGGTGTGAACAAGGTCGAGATCTTGTTTCGAAATTTCCCCATCTGGGAACTTAGCCGGGTTTATTCCATACACCTCTAACTGTTCCCTATTCCAATGGTCTGCTTTTTTTGGATTTAGTTTATGGTTAAAATCCCCCATTATCATTATTGACTCTGCGGGATATTTTTCTAAAAAACTATCTACATCCTCTTTGAAGTACTTCATTTCCCTTTCATATTCCTCCCCGTTATCCCACTGCATGTATACATTAATTAAAATCAACATTTTATATTTCTGATCCACCTTCATGAGTTCAATTCTGCAAGCTTGTGCCCATTTGCATTTTGTATTCAACAATTTAAAGTCCCTCATCGCTTTTGTTGATATCAATGTCAGCAGCCCCCCCGAGGGCCGTCCATGGTTTTTCTTTATGGCTGACTGCTGTATCTGAGCGTATCCGTCGAATGTAGGGGTGTTGTCGCATAACCAGGTCTCTTGCAGGCAGGCAATGTCCACTTTATTTATGACTTCCTTTATATACTCACGTTTTTGCTCATTGCCTATCCCATTTATATTCCAGGTTAAGAGACCTAGATCTTGCGATCCCCCTCCATCCTATTCGACGTCACTCAAATCGCCTTCTTCCTCCATATCCAAAAGATTACTTGGGTTGCCTTCTTCCATTGGATTACTATGGATCGACCAATTGCCCCATGAGGAGTCGTTCCTTGTGTTATTTATTACGACATTCAGGCGGCTTAGATCCTTCTCCGTTTCTCTACTGAGGATTACTTGCCTCTTCTGGAGCCCGGCATGGTGATTTAGGAAGTTTTTATCATTGGAGGTTTTTATTTCTCTCTCTGGGATAATCCTTATTCCCTGTTGAGTTATCTCACTTGAGGCTTTCAGGATTGCCCTTTTTACTAGGCCTGAGTGGAGGGTAATTTTTGTTATCTCCTTTCCATACCTGTTTTCTACAAAACCAACCTGCTGTAGATCTTTAGTACCAATCCCTCTCAAGCTGTCGCATTTTTGAAATGCGGACAGAATCCGTGCCCTATTTAGGTGACCTGGATTTCCTGTCGGCTTCTCTTTCCTCCCGGGAGGTATTGGGTCCAGAAATAACCAATTGTTCTTATCCCTCTCCGATAGATACGTGTTTGTTACCAGCGCCTGTTGAGAGTCGATTGGTCTCCCCGTTTGCCGTCCGTTCCTTCTCTCATTGGGATCTTCATGTACCTGGGGTCTTACTGTCCTTTGAACTATAACTTGTTCATCCCTATGGCTTACTTTCTGTTTCGTCGTACGGAAGTAAGGGATGGTCTCAATTGCCTCCTTGCATCTCAGCGATTTCCTTTGTACCCTCTGGGTCCTAGGGGACTTTGGGTCTTTTGACTCTACTTGCGTGGGTCTAATTGTTGTAAAAGTTGGTGCTGATGCATTCAGGCCTGACTGTATCACTCCCGACACTGTTTCCTTCCCTTTTTTCTTCCCTACTTGGTTCAATTTCCTGTTTTTTCCAGACCTGGTCGTGGTCCCACGTGTGACATACCCCCCGCGCCTTTTTATCAACATAGGTCTTCTTGATATATATACGTTGTCTGCAGACTCGTCTGCCTCCTTTGCTGATTGTTTTGCGGGTTGGGGGTCCCTTCCCAGGGATACACTACTTTCTTCTTCTATTATTACCATGTCACTTTTCTCCCTTGACGAGGTTAAATTCATAGACATTTCCTTAAATGGCATTTTGCTCTTTATTTCTCCTAGTTTCTCCGAGTAACTATATAGGTTATTGATTGGTTGCCCAAGCATTTGTATGGGAGACTGAGTGTGTGTGTGGGTGGCTGGGAAGTGTATGACTCTGTGCATAGATGTATGGGTTCAAAAGTGCATGTTGGAAACAGCTGTATGGGCGGTTGACTGTGTGCATGACTGTATTGGTGAGTGAATAGATATCTCAGTGCTACATGTCAAATTAAGTACATATGTAAAATACAGTACATGTGAGAGTTGACATATATAAATAACTGTGCATAAGAGCCAGTGAATGTGTGAGTGGCTGTATGGATCATTGTGAACTTGTATCCAGGATTGTATAAGTGAGTAAATATGTTTTAGTATATGTTTGAATAAGTAAGGTGTGTTTAACTGTATAGTTAAGGAAATGGAGGTGTGATTGATTGTTTGCATGACTGTCTAGGTGTGTGTGTAACTTCATGGATGAGTGACAATCTGTGAGTCTGTGTTTACACTGAGTGTATCTAAGGTTATATTAGAGTCTGAAGAGGTTCATCGTATTATCACATGAATGATTTTATCAGTGATGTCATCAGTAATGTCATTTGAGATGTCATCAGTGATGTCATCAGTGATGTCATTTGAGATGTCATCAGTGATGTCATCAGTGATGTCATTTGAGATGTCATCAGTGATGTCATCAGTGATGTCACTGACCATGTCATGAATGATGTAATATGTGACATCATCAGCAGTGGATTGCGGGTGCGTGATATATAGTTAGTGCAACTAACTATATATGGAATTTCAATGGTTTTGTGTGAGTAAAATAAGGTTTTTTAAATGCTAATCCCTAACTATATATGGTCTATAACCTATGGTTTTTTCAGTGAATATTCTATTCGCACATCGGTCCGCTACTGACGCCATCTCACAGGCTAATGGGGCACCCCACGCCGAGTTTCAGCATTGTAGGATGACCACACCAGTACAGCAACTTGCTAGACATCACCTCGGTGCCATCCGGATCTCGGTGCCCCACTGCAGATGAAGTGCCTCTCAACTATGAAACCACCACGGTGACATCCGGATCTTGGCGCGTTGTGCTGCCTTCGGCCTATTCGCACATCGGTCCGCTACTGATGCCATCTCACAGACTAATGGGGCGCCCCACGCCGAGTTTCAGCATTGTAGGATGACCACACCAGTGCACCTTACTAGACACCACCTCGGTGCCATCCGGATCTTGGCATCTCAGCGCCTTGTGGTGTCTTCTATTCAGAAAATATTCTTGCGCTACCTTTGCCCCATTCACACATCGGTCCGCTACTGACGCCATCTCACAGGCTAATAGGGCGCCCCACGCCGAGTTTCAGCATTGTAGGATGACCACACCAGTACAGCAACTTGCTAGACATCACCTCGGTGCCATCCGGATCTTGGCATCTCAACGCCTAGTGGTATCTTCCATACAGAAAATATTGTTGCGCTGCCTTTGGCCCCATTCGCACATCGGTCTGCAACTGACACCATCTCACAAGCCAACAGGGCGCCCCACGCCGACTTTTACCATTGTAGGATGGCCACACCAGTACAGCAACTTGCTAGACATCACCTCGGTGCCATCCGGATCTTGGCATCTCAACGCCTAGTGGTATCTTCCATACAGAAAATATTGTTGCGCTGCCTTTGACCCCATTCGCACATCGGTCCGCAACTTAGACATCACCTCGGTGCCATCCGGATCTTGGCATCTCAGCGCCTTGTGGTGTCAGTCAGAAAATATTGTTGCGCTGCCTTTGACCCCATTCGCACATCAGTCCGCTACTGACACCATCTCACAGGCCAACAGGGCGCCCCACGCCGACTTTTACCATTATAGGATGGCCACACCAGTGCCACAACTTGCTAGACACCACCTCGATGCCATCCGGATCTTGGCATCTCAGCGCCTTGTGGTGTCTTCTATTCCGAAAATATTGTTGCGCTGCCTTTGGCCCCATTCGCACATCGGTCCGCTACTGCCGCCATCTCACAGGCCAACGGGGCGCCCCACGCCGACTTTCAACATTGTAGGATGGCCACACCAGTGCGGCAACTTACTAGACACCACCTCGGTGCCATCCGGATCTTGGCGCGTTGTGCTGCCTTCGGCCTATTCGCACATCGGTCCGCTACTGACGCAAACTCACAGGCCAACGGGGCGCCCCACGCCGACTTTCAGCATTGTAGGATGGCCACACCAGTGCTGCAACTTGCTGGACACCACCTCGGTGCCATCCGGATCTTGGCGCGTTGTATTGCCTTCGGCCTATTCGCACATCGGTCCGCTACTGACGCCGCCTCACGTGCCAACGTATTTTCTCCGCATTTTATACCCTATGCCGCATAACAGGTCATGTGACTTGTTTATAAAACTTTTCATTGGTTCATTTTACTTTTGGTTTCCTAATGATGGAAGGCTTGATCATATGACCTAAAAACAACACTTTTCATTGGATGAAAACTTTTTTTTTTCCCAAACGATGAAAGCCCCACCTTGTTTCTGGATGTTTCAGACTGAAGCTGGCTTCAGCATGAGAGCACCACCATCTCGTAGCTCCGTCGTGGTCATTCCGCGAGCAATCATGGCAACCGCTCCCCACCAGAAGCCTACAGGAGTCGGGGGCCCCCAAAACTTTTGAAAAATCCTCAAGGCGGAGGGGACGCTTTCGAGAATGGGGTCCAAGACCTAGCAGACAAGCGTCCGATTTCCAAGGTGTCCCAGGGCCATTTCAGTGGACCAGGCCCAAAAAGGAAAGAGCCTGCCGCCATTTTGAGAGTCCTGTGACAGCCGCCTATCGCTGCACCGCAAGAGTGGGCGCAACTCAGCTGAATTGCGGCTTTTGACACAGTGGACCAAAAACGGACGGAATGGCAACTGAAACGGTAAAGGGGCGCCCCAGTACAACAGATGACACTCCACCTGGAGAGGCCAGTTCACGCCGCCTCCCCCGGGGCGCCCCACGCCGTTATTCGGAGCAGCATTGTAGGATACCAAAACCAGTGCGGCAACTTACTGGACATCACCTTGGTGCCATCGTTCTGCTGCCTTGGAACTATTCGCACAACAGTTTGCTACTGATGACCCACCCCCCGCGACGCCCCACGCCAGAAATCTGGACGTTGTGCTGCGTTGGGACTATTCGCACAGCCGACCGCTACTTCGTTGTTTTTCCCTAAAAATGTTTATATGTTATTACTGTTTTTGTTTTCTTGTATATATTTATAAGTTATTAAAGTTTTATAATCTTACTACTTTGTTGGAGTGCTATATATTTTTAATGTGACACATAATTGTAAAAACTTTGATGTACAAAGAGTCATCCCTGGAATCTTCCGCTTCAGGCTCGGTCCCCTCCCCAATCACAATACAGGATGGTTTTCAGATAATAGGAACGCGTCTGCTGTGACGGATCTCATCGAGTGTGGGCCTTGATCTACTATAACTCCTTTGAAGAGGGGTGATTCTTTACAGCTGGGGCCATAAACTACATCTGCAGGGCTAGCTGATACCCTAGGACCGGCCTGGACAATCGGACACAGAGGAAAAGGAGTGTCAGAGGGTGCGGTAGTGAATAGGGCGAAAGGGAGGTGTTGGGCGGGCACAGGGTGTGATTCTCAGGGAAGAGCAGCGCAGATGGGGGGTGGTTTATTACCCATGCATAAGACAGAGAGCGGGGGTGACCACTGCCTGGGGGAGATGCTTGCGAGGGTGGGGAGTCATGCTAAGGATCGACAGCGTGCACAGAGTGGGTCTGGTCAAGGCATCTAAAATGACTGCCGTGCACGACAAAAGTGTGGCATTTGAAAAAAGGCAAGATGGCGCAGACAATGTTTTTCAACACTTCCTGATTTCCTTCGAATCGAACGTTAACAGACGTTGGGGCATATTACCAAAGTTAAGCGATATTTATCCCTAACGATGCTTAGCAACGATTTTTTTACCGCTAAGCATCGTCAGAAATTATCGCAGATAAACCTTGCTATTATCAAGGTTTATCGCAAATACGATAAAAAACGACCGCAATGCATTAATATCGCTGAAAACTCAGCGATATTCATGCATTACCGAGCTAATGCTCTTAGCCATGTTATCCACCTCCCATTGGATAACATGCCTTAGAACTGCTCAGGGGCAGGTGTTAGCTTTTGGAGATATTCGCGCTTATCGCGAATATTTCCAAAAGTTGATAATAGGAGATAGCGATGTTAGCGACTGTTTCCAGTATCCTACCGAGAGACAAGATGGCGGCCGCTACGGACTGTTTGCAATGTTTACAGACGCCGGAGAACCAATCAGCTTCGCAAACCTCCGTTACGCGAAGCGGAGCGCTGTTACAGATATATATCTTTTTTTGAACGTTAATTTCTCAAAATCCACTGGAGCACATATATTGAGACCTAGCAAAGGCACATCGGGCTACCAGTCCCTAATATTTTACCAAGTTTCGTGCAAATCCATTCAGCCGTTCGATTATTATTATTATTATTTTTTTTTGCCCCGCGGGGCCCTTTTAAAACCTCCACATCAAACCTAGGGGGTCAGCGAGGATCTACTATGCCCCCTTATGGTCATTTGCCCCTTCGCTTTGGCCTCCTCTTGTCTCTCGATCCTACCGAGAGACAAGATGGCGGCCGCTACGGACTGTTTGGAATGTTTACAGACGCCGGAGAACCAATCAGCTTCGCTTCACAAAGCTCCGTTGCGCGAAAAGTACGCGTACTGGAGCGCTGCCCGGTCCGCTGTTACAGATATATATCTTTTTTTAAACGTTAATTTCTCAAAATCCACTGTAGCACATATATTGAGACCTACAAAAGGCACATCGGGCTACCAGTCCCAACAATTTTGCCAAGTTTCGTGCAAATCCATTCAGCCGTTCGGGCTAAAAGTGAGGCCAACCGCCCTATGGAAAACTCAATGTTAAAAACACGTTTTGGGACCCCCCTTTTTTCTCGACCCCCCTGGACGAACCCCCCCCCAATTTTCAGGGGCTGCTCAGAAACAAAATGTGCCATTTTCCTGAAAATTTCAGCCAATTCCGTCCACAAACGCCAAAGTTATTAGACATAGAATTTTCAAAAATCCCATAGAGAAAAAATCCTAACTATATATACCTACTGGCGACCGCCAGTAGGTAATATATATCACAAGAAGGGCTCCATTTTGCCGGGGCCCCCTGACCCTGCAGGGTAGGCTCTGTTATCAGGAATGGAGATCCTGGAGGAATTTGCAGCAGCAACAGAAAACAATATATATATATATATATATATATATATTC
Source organism: Lissotriton helveticus (assembly GCF_964261635.1). Taxonomy (NCBI): domain Eukaryota; kingdom Metazoa; phylum Chordata; class Amphibia; order Caudata; family Salamandridae; genus Lissotriton; species Lissotriton helveticus. Next base: position 1,303,983,439 of record NC_136067.1, on the reverse strand, counting down.
ACTGAAAAAACACTCGTTATAGTTAGGAATTAGCATTTAAAAAACCTTTTAAATTCACTGAAAAAACCATAGGTTTCACACCAGTTATAGTTAGCTGAACATTTTACTCATACAAAACCATTGAAATTCCCACGTTATAGTTAGTTGGACTCACTATAACTCGCGCGCCCGCAATCCACTGCTGATGATGTCACATATTACATCATTCATGACATGGTCAGTGACATCACTGATGACATCACTGATGACATCTCAAATTACATCACTGATGACATCACTGATGACATCATCCATGTGATAATACGATGCACCTCCTCACACTCTAATCTAACCTTTGATACACCCAGTTTTAAATACAATCTACCATTGCTGAAACCATTGACAAACCAATACCAGTAACTACATACGCACTCACTCACGGATTCCTAGGTCTACACACACATCCACTCATTCACCCATACAATAACTACTACGAGTGTTAAACCTATGGTTTTTTCAGTGAATTTCAAAGGTTTTTTAAAAGCTAATTCCTTACTATAACGAGTTTGTAACTTACGATTTTTAAAGTGAATTATTACGTTTTTTAATAGCTGTTTTTTATAACTATTAATTATTATAGTCAAAATAACCTTTATTCGGATATTAAATTATCCATAAAAGTGTGCACGTAATTACATACATGGTCAAATGCAAGGATCACCATTAAAACAGCAACAATATATACATAGGACATATATTCAGCAGCATATGTTAAACATGTATTTTCTAATGAACATAGAGCGTACATCCTAGTTATTAAACAATCTAGATAAAAAGGCACAATGTAATAGGAACCAGGGATCAGAGGGTTAATTATTAACTATATCTCCATATTTACTACAATACTGACATATGAAGGATGATTCACATATTTACAAATAGCAGCATAAGTTTTAAAGTGCCAATGTGCAAAAGTGCAAAAATCCTAAAGTGCCAGTATGCAAAAAGTGCAAAGAGACCTCCTTCCAATCTTATTAAAATGGCATGGCAATATATACATAGAGCTTATCTAACAGCATTATATTGAACACCAATTTTCTAAAGTGCATACGGCATACATCCAAGTTATAGGATTATCTTAATAAAGTGCATTGTGTAATAGCAGCCAGAGATCAAGAAATGAATTGATATCTGTCTCTATATTACTACAGTACTGGCAAGAAAAAAGAGTGTTCATATATTTACAAATAGCAGCATCGATTTATAATGTGCAAATGTGCGAATGTGCAAAGAAATATCCTCCCAGTCTGTTAGAATTATTATTTTTTTAATAAAATTATTTAAATAGTGTATATTTTTCTAAAATTAATTGTTCAATGTATTTTTCCTGTGTTTTATTTTTTATCATTTACCTCGGAGCGCTCAGGGTACGCTCACCCATAAACACACCCGTAAACGTAGCGTAAGCGCTATTCCCGCGTGCGAAAAAAAATATAAGTATGTATTTAAAGTAAATAATAATGCAAAACATTCAGTGGCATACTTATAAAAGTAGTATTTTTGATTTTAAATAACCGTATTTTAACTTTAAATGCATTTCTGAAAATCTAGCAAAACGTTATTCAGACACGCCGCCTAAGCGCCCCCGGAAGCGCCTACGTACGTGCCACGTAAGCGCCCCCCCGGAAGCGCTCCGGAGCGCGTAGCGTAAGCGCGTCAAGTCATGTGACCTTAAAATAACACTTTTCATTGGTTGTTCACAGTTTTTTTTAAAACTAATGAAAACCCCACCCATTTCCTTCGCTACCTCTTTCTCTTTGGAGAGCAAGACCTGTTCCCTGTTTCTCCTCTTGAATTCTTTGAAAAGAATGGCTGGAAGAGCACCAAGCATCAGTGACTCTGATACGTTTCTACATGAGGACCCTCCTCAGCCAAAAATTAAGGAGCACTTCATCTGGAAGTTTTTTACCATTCCAGAATGTGAGAAAAAAGTCAATGCACCAAAGGTGGAATGCAAAATATGTCACACAATTCTATCACATGGTGACCCAAGAAAGAAATACAGTTTTGGCAACGCCACTATGATTCGACATGTACAAAGAAGGCACCCCCAGAACTATGCCCGAGAGAGTGTCAGGGACCTGGCACCGAATGCACCGAGAGATGGGGCCAGCACCTCGACTGGTGGTGCAACAGCTTCGGGAAGACAAGGTGGAAGAATGATCCCGAACAACCAGCCAGTCTTTGCACGCATCAAAATTCTATGCATGGACTGCGATGAACTACTCTGTTATGGTAAGCAGAGCATTGAGCTGATTGCTCGGAGGAGAGAGGAACACCGCTGCCCTCCCCACCCCTCATTTTTCCCCTTTTTTTTGCTCCTGTTGAGCAGTTTTGGAATCCCTGGTTTTGTTTTTCCCCTGAAAAAAATACGAAAAAAATATAAAATCGTTATAAAAAAGTATAAAAAATATATTAAAAAAAGAAGAAAAAAAAAGTTATTTTCAGAACTAACTCCAATTCTCCAAAAAGAGCAATATTCTTTACAAATTTTGCAATTCTTTTCTTTTTTCAGAAAATGTGTACTGAATAAATGAATGAATGAAATGAGTGAATGAAGGGGAGAAAGTGACAGAGGGAACAAGTGACAGAAGAGGAGTGAGAGAAGGTGAGTTGTAAACAAGAGTGAGTCGAGGTGGAGTGAACGAACGAGAGTGACAGGGAGTGACGGAAAGAAATGAGTCAAGGTGAAAAAAGGGGATTGATATTGAGGGAAAGAGGGTGAGGGAGGATAAAGTAATGGGAGTGAGAGTAAGGCAAGGGGAGTGAGGGAGAAGGAAGGTGGAGTGAGTGAGAGTGAGTTGATGACAGTGAGGGTTTGAAGATGAGTGAGGGTGATTGAAGGGAAGTGAGAGTGAGGGGACAGAGAGAGTGAGTGTAAGACAGACTGAGTGAGATGAGAGCAGTGAAGAAGTGAGAGGACAGAGGGAGTGTGAGAAGGAGTGAGTGAAGTGGAGTAAGGTGAGTAAGGTAAGGGGAATGAGTGAGTGAGCAAAGGAAGGGAAGAGAGTGGAAGGGAAGTGAAGAAGGCGGACTGAAAGAAAGTGAGTGTGGGAGGGGAGTGAGGGGAAGGGGAGTAATCATGGGGAATGAGGATAAGTGAGGGAAGCGGAGTAAGAGAACGGGGCTGAAGGAGGGTGAGAGAAGAGCAATGAGGTTGAGGAAAGAGTGGTAGATAAAGGCAAGTGAGCGTGAGACAAGGGGAATGAGGGAGTGAGGAGATAGAGGGAATGAAGAAAAGAGTGAGAGAAGGGGACTGAGTGAGGGAGCAAAGAAAGATAAGTGAGGGGGTGTGGCTGAGTTATAGGGAGTGAGCGTGAGAGAAGAGGAGTTAGAGACTAAGAGGACGGAGAGAATGAGGCTAAGAGAGAGAGTGAGGGAAGGGGAGTGAGGAAGTATGAGGATAGAGGGAGTGAGAGAAGAAGTTAGTGAAGTGTAGTAAGGAGAGTAAGGGAAGGGAAAAGAGTGAATGAGCGAAGGAAGGGAAGAGAGAGGAAGGAAAGTAAAGCAGGAGATCTGAAAGAAGGTGAGTGTGGGAGGGGAGTGAGGGAAAGGGGAGTAAACATGGGGATTGCGAATAAGTGAGGGAAGCGCAGTAAGGGAACGGGGGTGTGGGTGGCTGAGAAAAGAGTAGTGAGGTTAAGGAAAAGAATGATGAGAAAGTAAATTTTGTATGTCAAACTTACCTTATATGTAATGTAAACTTAATTACAGGAAGAAAGGGGAGTAAGGAAAGGGGAGTGAGTGACAGGGAAGGAGGAGTGAGTGAGGGTGGATTCATGACAATGAGGGATGGAAGGTGAGTGAGAGTGAGTGTAGGGGCGTAAGACAGTGAGGAGACAATGGGAGTGAGGGTAACAGAGAGGGAGTGAGGAAAGAGGAGTGAGAATATGAGAGAATAGAGGGAGTGAGAGAAGGAGTGAGTAAAGGGGAGTAAGGTGAGTGAGGGAAGGGGAATGACTGAGGGAGCAAAGGAAGGAAAGAAGGGGAAGGGGAGTGAAGCAAGGGGACTGGGAAAAGGTGAGTGTGTGAGGAGAGAAAGGGGAAGGGGAGTTAAGGATGGGGAATAAGGATAAGTGAGGGAATCGGAGTAAGGGAACAGGAGTAAAGGAGGGTGATAGAAGGGCAGTGAGGTTGAGGAAAGAGGGATGATAGAGGGTGGGTAAAGGTGAGTGAGTGTAAGACAAGGGGACTGAGGGAGTGAGGACATAGAGGTAGTGAAGGAAAGAGTGAGAGAAAAGGACTGAATAAGAGAGCAAAGAAAGGTAAGTGAAAGAGTGTGGGTGAGTTATAGGGAGTGAGCGTGACAGAAGAGGAGTGAGAGACTGAAGGGACGGAGAGAGTAAGGCTAAGAGAAAAGGAGTGAGGGAAGGGGAGTGAGGAAGTAAGAGGATAGAGGGAGTGAGACAAGGAGTTAGTGAAGTGGAGTAAGGAGAGTAATGAGTAATAAAGTAATAAAGAGAAAAATGTGAAAATATAATTCCTTATTTCACACAGACACTCAGTGTGATCCTTGACCAAAATTTAAAAGCCAGACATTTTACCAAAAAACATTTACCACAGTGACATGAGACACAGGCACAGAGTACCCTTTAAGCTAAGAGAGACAAACTGTCAGCAGACACAGGTGACATCATTGAAATATGTGAAAATATAATTCCTTATTTCACACAGACACTCAGTGTGATCCTTGACCAAAATTTAAAAGCCAGACATTTTACCAAAAAACATTTACCACAGTGACATGAGACACAGGCACAGAGTACCCTTTAAGCTAAGAGAGGCAAACTGTCAGCAGACACAGGTGCCATCATTGAAAAATGTGAAAATATAATTCCTTATTTCACACAGACACTCTATGATCCTTGACCAAAATTTAAAAGCCAGACATTTTACCAGAAAACATTTACCACAGTGATATGAGACACAGGCACAAAGTACCCTTTAAGCTAAGAAAGGCAAACTGTCAGCAGACACAGGTGACATTATTGAAAAATGTGAAAATATAATTCCTTATTTCACACAGACACTCAGTGTGATCCTTGACCAAAATTTAAAAGCCAGACATTTTACCAGAAAACATTTACCAGACTGACATGAGACACAGGCACAGAGTACCCTTTAAGCTAAGAGAGGCAAACTGTCAGCAGACACAGGTGACATTATTGAAAAATGTGAAAATATAATTCCTTATTTCACACAGACACTCAGTGTGATCCTTGACCAAAATTTAAAAGCCAGACATTTTACCAAAAAAACATTTACCACAGTGACATGAGACACAGGCACAGAGTACCCTTTAAGCTAAGAGAGGCAAACTGTCAGCAAACACAGGTGACATTATTGAAACATTTGAAAATATAATTCCTTATTTCACACAGACACTCAGTGTGATCCTTGACCAAAATTTAAAAGCCAGACATTTTACCAGAAAACATTTACCACAGTGATATGAGACACAGGCACAAAGTACCCTTTAAGCTAAGAGAGGCAAACTGTCAGCAGACACAGGTGACATTATTGAAAAATGTGAAAATATAATTCCTTATTTCACACAGACACTCAGTGTGATCCTTGACCAAAATTTAAAAGCCAGACATTTTACCAGAAAACATTTACCAGAGTGACATGAGACACAGGCACAGAGTACTCTTTAATCTAAGAGAGGCAAACTGTCAGCAGACACAGGTGACATTATTGAAAAATGTGAAAATATAATTCCTTATTTCACACAGACACTCAGTGTGAGCCTTGACCAAAATTTAAAAGCCAGATATTTTACCAGAAAACATGTACCACAGTGATATGACACACAGGCAGAGAGTACCCTTTAAGCTAAGAGAGGCAAACTGTCAGCAGACACAGGTGACATTATTGAAACATGTGAAACTATAATTCCTTATTTCACACAGACACTCAGTGTGATCCTTGACCAAAATTTAAAAGCCAGACATTTTACCAAAAAACATTTACCACAGTGACATGAGACACAGGCACAGAGTACCCTTTAAGCTAAGAGAGGCAAACTGTCAGCAGACACAGGTGCCATCATTGAAAAATGTGAAAATATAATTCCTTATTTCACACAGACACTCTATGATCCTTGACCAAAATTTAAAAGCCAGACATTTTACCAGAAAACATTTACCACAGTGATATGAGACACAGGCACAAAGTACCCTTTAAGCTAAGAAAGGCAAACTGTCAGCAGACACAGGTGACATTATTGAAAAATGTGAAAATATAATTCCTTATTTCACACAGACACTCAGTGTGATCCTTGACCAAAATTTAAAAGCCAGACATTTTACCAGAAAACATTTACCAGACTGACATGAGACACAGGCACAGAGTACCCTTTAAGCTAAGAGAGGCAACTGTCAGCAGACACAGGTGACATTATTGAAAAATGTGAAAATATAATTCCTTATTTCACACAGACACTCAGTGTGATCCTTGACCAAAATTTAAAAGCCAGACATTTTACCAAAAAAACATTTACCACAGTGACATGAGACACAGGCACAGAGTACCCTTTAAGCTAAGAGATGCAAACTGTCAGCAAACACAGGTGACATTATTGAAACATTTGAAAATATAATTCCTTATTTCACACAGACACTCAGTGTGATCCTTGACCAAAATTTAAAAGCCAGACATTTTACCAGAAAACATTTACCACAGTGATATGAGACACAGGCACAAAGTACCCTTTAAGCTAAGAGAGGCAAACTGTCAGCAGACACAGGTGACATTATTGAAAAATGTGAAAATATAATTCCTTATTTCACACAGACACTCAGTGTGATCCTTGACCAAAATTTAAAAGCCAGACATTTTACCAAAAAACATTTACCACAGTGACATGAGACACAGGCACAGAGTACCCTTTAAGCTAAGAGAGACAAACTGTCAGCAGACACAGGTGCCATCATTGAAAAATTTGAAAATATAATTCCTTATTTCACACAGACACTCTATGATCCTTGACCAAAATTTAAAAGCCAGACATTTTACCAGAAAACATTTACCAGAGTGACATGAGACACAGGCACAGAGTACCCTTTTAGCTAAGAGAGGCAAACTGTCAGCAGACACAGGTTACATTATTGAAAAATTTGAAAATATAATTCCTTATTTCACACAGACACTCAGTGTGATCCTTGACCAAAATATAAAAGCCAGACATTTTACCAGAAAACATTTACCACAGTGATATGAGACACAGGCACAAAGTACCCTTTAAGCTAAGAGAGGCAAACTGTCAGCAGACACAGGTGACATTATTGAAAAATGTGAAAAAATAATTCCTTATTTCACACAGACACTCAGTGTGATCCTTGACCAAAATTTAAAAGCCAGACATTTTACCAGAAAACATTTACCAGAGTGACATGAGACACAGGCACAGAGTACCCTTTAATCTAAGAGAGGAAAACTGTCAGCAGACACAGGTGACATTATTGAAAAATGTGAAAATATAATTCCTTATTTCACACAGACACTCAGTGTGAGCCTTGACCAAAATTTAAAAGCCAGATATTTTACCAGAAAACATTTACTACAGTGATATGAGACACAGGCACAAAGTACCCTTTAAGCTAAGAAAGGCAAACTGTCAGCAGACACAGGTGACATTATTGAAAAATGTGAAAATATAATTCCTTATTTCACACAGACACTCAGTGTGATCCTTGACCAAAATTTAAAAGCCAGATATTTTACCAGAAAACATTTACCAGAGTGACATGAGACACAGGCACAGAGTACCCTTTCCGCTAAGAGAGGCAAACTGTCAGCAGACACAGGTGACATTATTGAAAAATGTGAAAATATAATTCCTTATTTCACACAGACACTCAGTGTGATCCTTGACCAAAATTTAAAAGCCAGACATTTTACCAGAAAACATTTACCACAGTGATATGAGACACAGGCACAAAGTACCCTTTAAGCTAAGAAAGGCAAACTGTCAGCAGACACAGGTGACATTATTGAAAAATGTGAAAATATAATTCCTTATTTCACACAGACACTCAGTGTGATCCTTGACCACAATTTAAAAGCCAGACATTTTACCAGAAAACATTTACCAGACTGACATGAGACACAGGCACAGAGTACCCTTTAAGCTAAGAGAGGCAAACTGTCGGCAGACACAGGTGACATTATTGAAAAATGTGAAAATATAATTCCTTATTTCACACAGACACTCAGTGTGATCCTTGACCAAAATTTAAAAGCCAGACATTTTACCAAAAAACATTTACCACAGTGACATGAGACACAGGCACAGAGTACCCTTTAAGCTAAGAGAGACAAACTGTCAGCAGACACAGGTGACATCATTGAAATATGTGAAAATATAATTCCTTATTTCACACAGACACTCAGTGTGATCCTTGACCAAAATTTAAAAGCCAGACATTTTACCAAAAAACATTTACCACAGTGACATGAGACACAGGCACAGAGTACCCTTTAAGCTAAGAGAGACAAACTGTCAGCAGACACAGGTGCCATCATTGAAAAATTTGAAAATATAATTCCTTATTTCACACAGACACTCTATGATCCTTGACCAAAATTTAAAAGCCAGACATTTTACCAGAAAACATTTACCAGAGTGACATGAGACACAGGCACAGAGTACCCTTTTAGCTAAGAGAGGCAAACTGTCAGCAGACACAGGTTACATTATTGAAAAATTTGAAAATATAATTCCTTATTTCACACAGACACTCAGTGTGATCCTTGACCAAAATATAAAAGCCAGACATTTTACCAGAAAACATTTACCACAGTGATATGAGACACAGGCACAAAGTACCCTTTAAGCTAAGAGAGGCAAACTGTCAGCAGACACAGGTGACATTATTGAAAAATGTGAAAAAATAATTCCTTATTTCACACAGACACTCAGTGTGATCCTTGACCAAAATTTAAAAGCCAGACATTTTACCAGAAAACATTTACCAGAGTGACATGAGACACAGGCACAGAGTACCCTTTAATCTAAGAGAGGAAAACTGTCAGCAGACACAGGTGACATTATTGAAACATGTGAAAATATAATTCCTTATTTCACACAGACACTCAGTGTGATCCTTGACCAAAATTTAAAAGCCAGACATTTTACCAGAAAACATTTACTACAGTGATATGAGACACAGGCACAAAGTACCCTTTAAGCTAAGAAAGGCAAACTGTCAGCAGACACAGGTGACATTATTGAAAAATGTGAAAATATAATTCCTTATTTCACACAGACACTCAGTGTGATCCTTGACCAAAATTTAAAAGCCAGACATTTTACCAGAAAACATTTACCAGACTGACATGAGACACAGGCACAGAGTACCCTTTAAGCTAAGAGAGGCAAACTGTCAGCAGACACAGGTGACATTATTGAAAAATGTGAAAATATAATTCCTTATTTCACACAGACACTCAGTGTGATCCTTGACCAAAATTTAAAAGCCAGACATTTTACCAAAAAACATTTACCACAGTGACATGAGACACAGGCACAGAGTACCCTTTAAGCTAAGAGAGGCACACTGTCAGCAGACACAGGTGACATTATTGAAAAATTTGAAAATATAATTCCGTATTTCACACAGACACTCAGTGTGATCCTTGACCAAAATTTAAAAGCCAGACATTTTACCAGAAAACATTTACCAGAGTGACATGAGACACAGGCACAGAGTACTCTTTAATCTAAGAGAGGCAAACTGTCAGCAGACACAGGTGACATTATTGAAAAATGTGAAAATATAATTCCTTATTTCACACAGACACTCAGTGTGAGCCTTGACCAAAATTTAAAAGCCAGATATTTTACCAGAAAACATGTACCACAGTGATATGAGACACAGGCAGAGAGTACCCTTTAAGCTAAGAGAGGCAAACTGTCAGCAGACACAGGTGACATTATTGAAAAATGTGAAAATATAATTCCTTATTTCACACAGACACTCAGTGTGATCCTTGACCAAAATTTAAAAGCCAGACATTTTACCAAAAAACATTTACCACAGTGACATGAGACACAGGCACAGAGTACCCTTTAAGCTAAGAGAGTCAAACTGTCAGCAGACACAGGTGACATCATTGAAATATGTGAAAATATAATTCCTTATTTCACACAGACACTCAGTGTGATCCTTGACCAAAATTTAAAAGCCAGACATTTTACCAAAAAACATTTACCACAGTGACATGAGACACAGGCACAGAGTACCCTTTAAGCTAAGAGAGACAAACTGTCAGCAGACACAGGTGCCATCATTGAAAAATGTGAAAATATAATTCCTTATTTCACACAGACACTCTATGATCCTTGACCAAAATTTAAAAGCCAGACATTTTACCAGAAAACATTTACCACAGTGATATGAGACAGAGGCACAAAGTACCCTTTAAGCTAAGAGAGGCAAACTGTCAGCAGACACAGGTGACATTATTGAAACATTTGAAAATATAATTCCTTATTTCACACAGACACTCAGTGTGATCCTTGACCAAAATTTAAAAGCCAGACATTTTACCAGAAAACATTTACCAGAGTGACATGAGACACAGGCACAGAGTACTCTTTAATCTAAGAGAGGCAAACTGTCAGCAGACACAGGTGACATCATTGAAAAATGTGAAAATATAATTCCTTATTTCACACAGACACTCAGTGTGAGCCTTGACCAAAATTTAAAAGCCAGATATTTTACCAGAAAACATGTACCACAGTGATATGAGACACAGGCAGAGAGTACCCTTTAAGCTAAGAGAGGCAAACTGTCAGCAGACACAGGTGACATTATTGAAAAATGTGAAAATATAATTCCTTATTTCACACAGACACTCAGTGTGATCCTTGACCAAAATTTAAAAGCCAGACATTTTACCAGAAAACATTTACCAGACTGACATGAGACACAGGCACAGAGTACCCTTTAAGCTAAGAGAGGCAAACTGTCAGCAGACACAGGTGACATTATTGAAAAATGTGAAAATATAATTCCTTATTTCACACAGACACTCAGTGTGATGCTTGACCAAAATTTAAAAGCCAGACATTTTACCAAAAAAACATTTACCACAGTGACATGAGACACAGGCACAGAGTACCCTTTAAGCTAAGAGATGCAAACTGTCAGCAAACACAGGTGACATTATTGAAACATTTGAAAATATAATTCCTTATTTCACACAGACACTCAGTGTGATCCTTGACCAAAATTTAAAAGCCAGACATTTTACCAGAAAACATTTACCACAGTGATATGAGACACAGGCACAAAGTACCCTTTAAGCTAAGAGAGGCAAACTGTCAGCAGACACAGGTGACATTATTGAAAAATGTGAAAATATAATTCCTTATTTCACACAGACACTCAGTGTGATCCTTGACCAAAATTTAAAAGCCAGACATTTTACCAAAAAACATTTACCACAGTGACATGAGACACAGGCACAGAGTACCCTTTAAGCTAAGAGAGACAAACTGTCAGTAGACACAGGTGCCATCATTGAAAAATTTGAAAATATAATTCCTTATTTCACACAGACACTCTATGATCCTTGACCAAAATTTAAAAGCCAGACATTTTACCAGAAAACATTTACCAGAGTGACATGAGACACAGGCACAGAGTACCCTTTTAGCTAAGAGAGGCAAACTGTCAGCAGACACAGGTTACATTATTGAAAAATTTGAAAATATAATTCCTTATTTCACACAGACACTCAGTGTGATCCTTGACCAAAATATAAAAGCCAGACATTTTACCAGAAAACATTTACCACAGTGATATGAGACACAGGCACAAAGTACCCTTTAAGCTAAGAGAGGCAAACTGTCAGCAGACACAGGTGACATTATTGAAAAATGTGAAAAAATAATTCCTTATTTCACACAGACACTCAGTGTGATCCTTGACCAAAATTTAAAAGCCAGACATTTTACCAGAAAACATTTACCAGAGTGACATGAGACACAGGCACAGAGTACCCTTTAATCTAAGAGAGGAAAACTGTCAGCAGACACAGGTGACATTATTGAAAAATGTGAAAATATAATTCCTTATTTCACACAGACACTCAGTGTGAGCCTTGACCAAAATTTAAAAGCCAGATATTTTACCAGAAAACATTTACTACAGTGATATGAGACACAGGCACAAAGTACCCTTTAAGCTAAGAAAGGCAAACTGTCAGCAGACACAGGTGACATTATTGAAAAATGTGAAAATATAATTCCTTATTTCACACAGACACTCAGTGTGATCCTTGACCAAAATTTAAAAGCCAGATATTTTACCAGAAAACATTTACCAGAGTGACATGAGACACAGGCACAGAGTACCCTTTCCGCTAAGAGAGGCAAACTGTCAGCAGACACAGGTGACATTATTGAAAAATGTGAAAATATAATTCCTTATTTCACACAGACACTCAGTGTGATCCTTGACCAAAATTTAAAAGCCAGACATTTTACCAGAAAACATTTACCACAGTGATATGAGACACAGGCACAAAGTACCCTTTAAGCTAAGAAAGGCAAACTGTCAGCAGACACAGGTGACATTATTGAAAAATGTGAAAATATAATTCCTTATTTCACACAGACACTCAGTGTGATCCTTGACCACAATTTAAAAGCCAGACATTTTACCAGAAAACATTTACCAGACTGACATGAGACACAGGCACAGAGTACCCTTTAAGCTAAGAGAGGCAAACTGTCGGCAGACACAGGTGACATTATTGAAAAATGTGAAAATATAATTCCTTATTTCACACAGACACTCAGTGTGATCCTTGACCAAAATTTAAAAGCCAGACATTTTACCAAAAAACATTTACCACAGTGACATGAGACACAGGCACAGAGTACCCTTTAAGCTAAGAGAGACAAACTGTCAGCAGACACAGGTGACATCATTGAAATATGTGAAAATATAATTCCTTATTTCACACAGACACTCAGTGTGATCCTTGACCAAAATTTAAAAGCCAGACATTTTACCAAAAAACATTTACCACAGTGACATGAGACACAGGCACAGAGTACCCTTTAAGCTAAGAGAGACAAACTGTCAGCAGACACAGGTGCCATCATTGAAAAATTTGAAAATATAATTCCTTATTTCACACAGACACTCTATGATCCTTGACCAAAATTTAAAAGCCAGACATTTTACCAGAAAACATTTACCAGAGTGACATGAGACACAGGCACAGAGTACCCTTTTAGCTAAGAGAGGCAAACTGTCAGCAGACACAGGTTACATTATTGAAAAATGTGAAAATATAATTCCTTATTTCACACAGACACTCAGTGTGATCCTTGACCAAAATATAAAAGCCAGACATTTTACCAGAAAACATTTACCACAGTGATATGAGACACAGGCACAAAGTACCCTTTAAGCTAAGAGAGGCAAACTGTCAGCAGACACAGGTGACATTATTGAAAAATGTGAAAAAATAATTCCTTATTTCACACAGACACTCAGTGTGATCCTTGACCAAAATTTAAAAGCCAGACATTTTACCAGAAAACATTTACCAGAGTGACATGAGACACAGGCACAGAGTACCCTTTAATCTAAGAGAGGAAAACTGTCAGCAGACACAGGTGACATTATTGAAACATGTGAAAATATAATTCCTTATTTCACACAGACACTCAGTGTGATCCTTGACCAAAATTTAAAAGCCAGACATTTTACCAGAAAACATTTACTACAGTGATATGAGACACAGGCACAAAGTACCCTTTAAGCTAAGAAAGGCAAACTGTCAGCAGACACAGGTGACATTATTGAAAAATGTGAAAATATAATTCCTTATTTCACACAGACACTCAGTGTGATCCTTGACCAAAATTTAAAAGCCAGACATTTTACCAGAAAACATTTACCAGACTGACATGAGACACAGGCACAGAGTACCCTTTAAGCTAAGAGAGGCAAACTGTCAGCAGACACAGGTGACATTATTGAAAAATGTGAAAATATAATTCCTTATTTCACACAGACACTCAGTGTGATCCTTGACCAAAATTTAAAAGCCAGACATTTTACCAAAAAACATTTACCACAGTGACATGAGACACAGGCACAGAGTACCCTTTAAGCTAAGAGAGGCACACTGTCAGCAGACACAGGTGACATTATTGAAAAATTTGAAAATATAATTCCGTATTTCACACAGACACTCAGTGTGATCCTTGACCAAAATTTAAAAACCAGACATTTTACCAGAAAACATTTACCAGAGTGACATGAGACACAGGCACAGAGTACTCTTTAATCTAAGAGAGGCAAACTGTCAGCAGACACAGGTGACATTATTGAAAAATGTGAAAATATAATTCCTTATTTCACACAGACACTCAGTGTGAGCCTTGACCAAAATTTAAAAGCCAGATATTTTACCAGAAAACATGTACCACAGTGATATGAGACACAGGCAGAGAGTACCCTTTAAGCTAAGAGAGGCAAACTGTCAGCAGACACAGGTGACATTATTGAAAAATGTGAAAATATAATTCCTTATTTCACACAGACACTCAGTGTGATCCTTGACCAAAATTTAAAAGCCAGACATTTTACCAAAAAACATTTACCACAGTGACATGAGACACAGGCACAGAGTACCCTTTAAGCTAAGAGAGTCAAACTGTCAGCAGACACAGGTGACATCATTGAAATATGTGAAAATATAATTCCTTATTTCACACAGACACTCAGTGTGATCCTTGACCAAAATTTAAAAGCCAGACATTTTACCAAAAAACATTTACCACAGTGACATGAGACACAGGCACAGAGTACCCTTTAAGCTAAGAGAGACAAACTGTCAGCAGACACAGGTGCCATCATTGAAAAATGTGAAAATATAATTCCTTATTTCACACAGACACTCTATGATCCTTGACCAAAATTTAAAAGCCAGACATTTTACCAGAAAACATTTACCACAGTGATATGAGACAGAGGCACAAAGTACCCTTTAAGCTAAGAGAGGCAAACTGTCAGCAGACACAGGTGACATTATTGAAACATTTGAAAATATAATTCCTTATTTCACACAGACACTCAGTGTGATCCTTGACCAAAATTTAAAAGCCAGACATTTTACCAGAAAACATTTACCAGAGTGACATGAGACACAGGCACAGAGTACTCTTTAATCTAAGAGAGGCAAACTGTCAGCAGACACAGGTGACATCATTGAAAAATGTGAAAATATAATTCCTTATTTCACACAGACACTCAGTGTGAGCCTTGACCAAAATTTAAAAGCCAGATATTTTACCAGAAAACATGTACCACAGTGATATGAGACACAGGCAGAGAGTACCCTTTAAGCTAAGAGAGGCAAACTGTCAGCAGACACAGGTGACATTATTGAAAAATGTGAAAATATAATTCCTTATTTCACACAGACACTCAGTGTGATCCTTGACCAAAATTTAAAAGCCAGACATTTTACCAAAAAACATTTACCACAGTGACATGAGACACAGGCACAGAGTACCCTTTAAGCTAAGAGAGACAAACTGTCAGCAGACACAGGTGACATCATTGAAATATGTGAAAATATAATTCCTTATTTCACACAGACACTCAGTGTGATCCTTGACCAAAATTTAAAAGCCAGACATTTTACCAAAAACATTTACCACAGTGACATGAGACACAGGCACAGAGTACCCTTTAAGCTAAGAGAGACAAACTGTCAGCAGACACAGGTGCCATCATTGAAAAATGTGAAAATATAATTCCTTATTTCACACAGACACTCTATGATCCTTGACCAAAATTTAAAAGCCAGACATTTTACCAGAAAACATTTACCACAGTGATATGAGACAGAGGCACAAAGTACCCTTTAAGCTAAGAGAGGCAAACTGTCAGCAGACACAGGTGACATTATTGAAAAATTTGAAAATATAATTCCTTATTTCACACAGACACTCAGTGTGATCCTTGACCAAAATTTAAAAGCCAGACATTTTACCAGAAAACATTTACCAGAGTGACATGAGACACAGGCACAGAGTACTCTTTAATCTAAGAGAGGCAAACTGTCAGCAGACACAGGTGACATCATTGAAAAATGTGAAAATATAATTCCTTATTTCACACAGACACTCAGTGTGAGCCTTGACCAAAATTTAAAAGCCAGATATTTTACCAGAAAACATGTACCACAGTGATATGAGACACAGGCAGAGAGTACCCTTTAAGCTAAGAGAGGCAAACTGTCAGCAGACACAGGTGACATTATTGAAAAATGTGAAAATATAATTCCTTATTTCACACAGACACTCAGTGTGATCCTTGACCAACATTTAAAAGCCAGACATTTTACCAAAAAACATTTACCACAGTGACATGAGACACAGGCACAGAGTACCCTTTAAGCTAAGAGAGACAAACTGTCAGCAGACACAGGTGACATCATTGAAATATGTGAAAATATAATTCCTTATTTCACACAGACACTCAGTGTGATCCTTGACCAAAATTTAAAAGCCAGACATTTTACCAAAAAACATTTACCACAGTGACATGAGACACAGGCACAGAGTACCCTTTAAGCTAAGAGAGACAAACTGTCAGCAGACACAGGTGACATTATTGAAAAATGTGAAAATATAATTCCTTATTTCACACAGACACTCAGTGTGAGCCTTGACCAAAATTTAAAAGCCAGATATTTTACCAGAAAACATGTACCACAGTGATATGACACACAGGCAGAGAGTACCCTTTAAGCTAAGAGAGGCAAACTGTCAGCAGACACAGGTGACATTATTGAAAAATGTGAAACTATAATTCCTTATTTCACACAGACACTCAGTGTGATCCTTGAAAAAAAAATTTAAAAGCCAGACATTTTACCAAAAAACATTTACCACAGTGACATGAGACACAGGCACAGAGTACCCTTTAAGCTAAGAGAGACAAACTGTCAGCAGACACAGGTGACATCATTGAAATATGTGAAAATATAATTCCTTATTTCACACAGACACTCAGTGTGATCCTTGACCAAAATTTAAAAGCCAGACATTTTACCAAAAAACATTTACCACAGTGACATGAGACACAGGCACAGAGTACCCTTTAAGCTAAGAGAGACAAACTGTCAGCAGACACAGGTGCCATCATTGAAAAATGTGAAAATATAATTCCTTATTTCACACAGACACTCTATGATCCTTGACCAAAATTTAAAAGCCAGACATTTTACCAGAAAACATTTACCACAGTGATATGAGACAGAGGCACAAAGTACCCTTTAAGCTAAGAGAGGCAAATTGTCAGCAGACACAGGTGACATTATTGAAAAATGTGAAAATATAATTCCTTATTTCACACAGAAACTCAGTGTGATCCTTGACCAAAAATTAAAAGCCAGACATTTTACCAGAAAACATTTACCAGAGTGACATGAGACACAGGCACAGAGTACCCTTTAAGCTAAGAGAGGCAAACTGTCAGCAGACACAGGTGACATTATTGAAAAATTTGAAAATATAATTCCTTATTTCACACAGACACTCAGTGTGATCCTTGACCAAAATTTAAAAGCCAGACATTTTACCAGAAAACATTTACCACAGTGATATGAGACACAGGCACTAATTACCCTTTAAGCTAAGAGAGGCAAACTGTCAGCAGACACAGGTGACATTATTGAAAAATGTGAAAATATAATTCCTTATTTCACACAGACACTCAGTATGATCCTTGACCAAAATTTAAAAGCCAGACATTTTACCAGAAAACATTTACCAGAGTAACATGAGACACAGGCACAGAGTACTCTTTAATCTAAGAGAGGCAAACTGTCAGCAGACACAGGTGACATTATTGAAAAATGTGAAAATATAATTCCTTATTTCACACAGACACTCAGTGTGAGCCTTGACCAAAATTTAAAAGCCAGATATTTTACCAGAAAACATGTACCACAGTGATATGAGACACAGGCAAAAAGTACCCTTTAAGCTAAGAGAGGCAAACTGTCAGCAGACACAGGTGACATTATTGAAAAATGTGAAAATATAATTCCTTATTTCACACAGACACTCAGTGTGATCCTTGACCAAAATTTAAAAGCCAGATATTTTACCAGAAAACATTTACCAGAGTGACATGAGACACAGGCACAGAGTACCCTTTCCGCTAAGAGAGGCAAACTGTCAGCAGACACAGGTGACATTATTGAAAAATGTGAAAATATAATTCCTTATTTCACACAGACACTCAGTGTGATCCTTGACCAAAATTTAAAAGCCAGACATTTTACCAGAAAACATTTACCACAGTGATATGAGACACAGGCACAAAGTACCCTTTAAGCTAAGAAAGGCAAACTGTCAGCAGACACAGGTGACATTATTGAAAAATGTGAAAATATAATTCCTTATTTCACACAGACACTCAGTGTGATCCTTGACCACAATTTAAAAGCCAGACATTTTACCAGAAAACATTTACCAGACTGACATGAGACACAGGCACAGAGTACCCTTTAAGCTAAGAGAGGCAAACTGTCAGCAGACACAGGTGACATTATTTAAAAATGTGAAAATATAATTCCTTATTTCACACAGACACTCAGTGTGATCCTTGACCAAAATTTAAAAGCCAGACATTTTACCAAAAAACATTTACCACAGTGACATGAGACACAGGCACAGAGTACCCTTTAAGCTAAGAGAGACAAACTGTCAGCAGACACAGGTGACATCATTGAAATATGTGAAAATATAATTCCTTATTTCACACAGACACTCAGTGTGATCCTTGACCAAAATTTAAAAGCCAGACATTTTACCAGAAAACATTTACCAGAGTGACATGAGACACAGGCACAGAGTACCCTTTAAGCTAAGAGAGGCAAACTGTCAGCAGACACAGGTTACATTATTGAAAAATTTGAAAATATAATTCCTTATTTCACACAGACACTCAGTGTGATCCTTGACCAAAATATAAAAGCCAGACATTTTACCAGAAAACATTTACCACAGTGATATGAGACACAGGCACAAAGTACCCTTTAAGCTAAGAGAGGCAAACTGTCAGCAGACACAGGTGACATTATTGAAAAATGTGAAAAAATAATTCCTTATTTCACACAGACACTCAGTGTGATCCTTGACCAAAATTTAAAAGCCAGACATTTTACCAGAAAACATTTACCAGAGTGACATGAGACACAGGCACAGAGTACCCTTTAATCTAAGAGAGGAAAACTGTCAGCAGACACAGGTGACATTATTGAAACATGTGAAAATATAATTCCTTATTTCACACAGACACTCAGTGTGATCCTTGACCAAAATTTAAAAGCCAGACATTTTACCAGAAAACATTTACTACAGTGATATGAGACACAGGCACAAAGTACCCTTTAAGCTAAGAAAGGCAAACTGTCAGCAGACACAGGTGACATTATTGAAAAATGTGAAAATATAATTCCTTATTTCACACAGACACTCAGTGTGATCCTTGACCAAAATTTAAAAGCCAGACATTTTACCAGAAAACATTTACCAGACTGACATGAGACACAGGCACAGAGTACCCTTTAAGCTAAGAGAGGCAAACTGTCAGCAGACACAGGTGACATTATTGAAAAATGTGAAAATATAATTCCTTATTTCACACAGACACTCAGTGTGATCCTTGACCAAAATTTAAAAGCCAGACATTTTACCAAAAAACATTTACCACAGTGACATGAGACACAGGCACAGAGTACCCTTTAAGCTAAGAGAGGCACACTGTCAGCAGACACAGGTGACATTATTGAAAAATTTGAAAATATAATTCCGTATTTCACACAGACACTCAGTGTGATCCTTGACCAAAATTTAAAAGCCAGACATTTTACCAGAAAACATTTACCAGAGTGACATGAGACACAGGCACAGAGTACTCTTTAATCTAAGAGAGGCAAACTGTCAGCAGACACAGGTGACATTATTGAAAAATGTGAAAATATAATTCCTTATTTCACACAGACACTCAGTGTGAGCCTTGACCAAAATTTAAAAGCCAGATATTTTACCAGAAAACATTTACCACAGTGATATGAGACAGAGGCACAAAGTACCCTTTAAGCTAAGAGAGGCAAATTGTCAGCAGACACAGGTGACATTATTGAAAAATGTGAAAATATAATTCCTTATTTCACACAGAAACTCAGTGTGATCCTTGACCAAAATTTAAAAGCCAGACATTTTACCAAAAAACATTTACCACAGTGACATGAGACACAGGCACAGAGTACCCTTTAAGCTAAGAGAGTCAAACTGTCAGCAGACACAGGTGACATCATTGAAATATGTGAAAATATAATTCCTTATTTCACACAGACACTCTATGATCCTTGACCAAAATTTAAAAGCCAGACATTTTACCAGAAAACATTTACCACAGTGATATGAGACAGAGGCACAAAGTACCCTTTAAGCTAAGAGAGGCAAACTGTCAGCAGACACAGGTGACATTATTGAAAAATTTGAAAATATAATTCCTTATTTCACACAGACACTCAGTGTGATCCTTGACCAAAATTTAAAAGCCAGACATTTTACCAGAAAACATTTACCAGAGTGACATGAGACACAGGCACAGAGTACTCTTTAATCTAAGAGAGGCAAACTGTCAGCAGACACAGGTGACATCATTGAAAAATGTTAAAATATAATTCCTTATTTCACACAGACACTCTATGATCCTTGACCAAAATTTAAAAGCCAGATATTTTACCAGAAAACATGTACCACAGTGATATGAGACACAGGCAGAGAGTACCCTTTAAGCTAAGAGAGGCAAACTGTCAGCAGACACAGGTGACATTATTGAAAAATGTGAAAATATAATTCCTTATTTCACACAGACACTCAGTGTGATCCTTGACCAAAATTTAAAAGCCAGACATTTTACCAAAAAACATTTACCACAGTGACATGAGACACAGGCACAGAGTACCCTTTAAGCTAAGAGAGACAAACTGTCAGCAGACACAGGTGACATCATTGAAATATGTGAAAATATAATTCCTTATTTCACACAGACACTCAGTGTGATCCTTGACCAAAATTTAAAAGCCAGACATTTTACCAAAAACATTTACCACAGTGACATGAGACACAGGCACAGAGTACCCTTTAAGCTAAGAGAGACAAACTGTCAGCAGACACAGGTGCCATCATTGAAAAATGTGAAAATATAATTCCTTATTTCACACAGACACTCTATGATCCTTGACCAAAATTTAAAAGCCAGACATTTTACCAGAAAACATTTACCACAGTGATATGAGACAGAGGCACAAAGTACCCTTTAAGCTAAGAGAGGCAAACTGTCAGCAGACACAGGTGACATTATTGAAAAATTTGAAAATATAATTCCTTATTTCACACAGACACTCAGTGTGATCCTTGACCAAAATTTAAAAGCCAGACATTTTACCAGAAAACATTTACCAGAGTGACATGAGACACAGGCACAGAGTACTCTTTAATCTAAGAGAGGCAAACTGTCAGCAGACACAGGTGACATCATTGAAAAATGTGAAAATATAATTCCTTATTTCACACAGACACTCAGTGTGAGCCTTGACCAAAATTTAAAAGCCAGATATTTTACCAGAAAACATGTACCACAGTGATATGAGACACAGGCAGAGAGTACCCTTTAAGCTAAGAGAGGCAAACTGTCAGCAGACACAGGTGACATTATTGAAAAATGTGAAAATATAATTCCTTATTTCACACAGACACTCAGTGTGATCCTTGACCAAAATTTAAAAGCCAGACATTTTACCAAAAAACATTTACCACAGTGACATGAGACACAGGCACAGAGTACCCTTTAAGCTAAGAGAGACAAACTGTCAGCAGACACAGGTGACATCATTGAAATATGTGAAAATATAATTCCTTATTTCACACAGACACTCAGTGTGATCCTTGACCAAAATTTAAAAGCCAGACATTTTACCAAAAAACATTTACCACAGTGACATGAGACACAGGCACAGAGTACCCTTTAAGCTAAGAGAGACAAACTGTCAGCAGACACAGGTGCCATCATTGAAAAATGTGAAAATATAATTCCTTATTTCACACAGACACTCTATGATCCTTGACCAAAATTTAAAAGCCAGACATTTTACCAGAAAACATTTACCACAGTGATATGAGACAGAGGCACAAAGTACCCTTTAAGCTAAGAGAGGCAAACTGTCAGCAGACACAGGTGACATTATTGAAAAATTTGAAAATATAATTCCTTATTTCACACAGACACTCAGTGTGATCCTTGACCAAAATTTAAAAGCCAGACATTTTACCAGAAAACATTTACCAGAGTGATATGAGACACAGGCACTAATTACCCTTTAAGCTAAGAGAGGCAAACTGTCAGCAGACACAGGTGACATTATTGAAAAATGTGAAAATATAATTCCTTATTTCACACAGACACTCAGTGTGATCCTTGACCAAAATTTAAAAGCCAGACATTTTACCAAAAAACATTTACCAGAGTAACATGAGACACAGGCACAGAGTACTCTTTAATCTAAGAGAGGCAAACTGTCAGCAGACACAGGTGACATTATTGAAAAATGTGAAAATATAATTCCTTATTTCACACAGACACTCAGTGTGAGCCTTGACCAAAATTTAAAAGCCAGATATTTTACCAGAAAACATGTACCACAGTGATATGAGACACAGGCAAAAAGTACCCTTTAAGCTAAGAGAGGCAAACTGTCAGCAGACACAGGTGACATTATTGAAAAATGTGAAAATATAATTCCTTACTTCACACAGACACTCAGTGTGATCCTTGACCAAAATTTAAAAGCCAGATATTTTACCAGAAAACATTTACCAGAGTGACATGAGACATAGGCACAGAGTACCCTTTCAGCTAAGAGAGGCAAACTGTCAGCAGACACAGGTGACATTATTGAAAAATGTGAAAATATAATTCCTTATTTCACACAGACACTCAGTGTGATCCTTGACCAAAATTTAAAAGCCAGACATTTTACCAGAAAACATTTACCACAGTGATATGAGACACAGGCACAAAGTACCCTTTAAGCTAAGAAAGGCAAACTGTCAGCAGACACAGGTGACATTATTGAAAAATGTGAAAATATAATTCCTTATTTCACACAGACACTCAGTGTGATCCTTGACCACAATTTAAAAGCCAGACATTTAACCAGAAAACATTTACCAGACTGACATGAGACACAGGCACAGAGTACCCTTTAAGCTAAGAGAGGCAAACTGTCAGCAGACACAGGTGACATTATTTAAAAATGTGAAAATATAATTCCTTATTTCACACAGACACTCAGTGTGATCCTTGACCAAAATTTAAAAGCCAGACATTTTACCAAAAAACATTTACCACAGTGACATGAGACACAGGCACAGAGTACCCTTTAAGCTAAGAGAGACAAACTGTCAGCAGACACAGGTGACATCATTGAAATATGTGAAAATATAATTCCTTATTTCACACAGACACTCAGTGTGATCCTTGACCAAAATTTAAAACCCAGACATTTTACCAAAAAACATTTACCACAGTGACATGAGACACAGGCACAGAGTACCCTTTAAGCTAAGAGAGACAAACTGTCAGAAGACACAGGTGCCATCATTGAAAAATTTGAAAATATAATTCCTTATTTCACACAGACACTCTATGATCCTTGACCAAAATTTAAAAGCCAGACATTTTACCAGAAAACATTTACCACAGTGATATGAGACACAGGCACAAAGTACCCTTTAAGCTAAGAGAGGCAAACTGTCAGCAGACACAGGTGACATTATTGAAAAATGTGAAAATATAATTCCTTATTTCACACAGACACTCAGTGTGATCCTTGACCAAAATTTAAAAGCCAGATATTTTACCAGAAAACATTTACCAGAGTGACATGAGACACAGGCACAGAGTACCCTTTCCGCTAAGAGAGGCAAACTGTCAGCAGACACAGGTGACATTATTGAAAAATGTGAAAATATAATTCCTTATTTCACACAGACACTCAGTGTGATCCTTGACCAAAATTTAAAAGCCAGACATTTTACCAGAAAACATTTACCACAGTGATATGAGACACAGGCACAAAGTACCCTTTAAGCTAAGAAAGGCAAACTGTCAGCAGACACAGGTGACATTATTGAAAAATGTGAAAATATAATTCCTTATTTCACACAGACACTCAGTGTGATCCTTGACCACAATTTAAAAGCCAGACATTTTACCAGAAAACATTTACCAGACTGACATGAGACACAGGCACAGAGTACCCTTTAAGCTAAGAGAGGCAAACTGTCAGCAGACACAGGTGACATTATTGAAAAATGTGAAAATATAATTCCTTATTTCACACAGACACTCAGTGTGATCCTTGACCAAAATTTAAAAGCCAGACATTTTACCAAAAAACATTTACCACAGTGACATGAGACACAGGCACAGAGTACCCTTTAAGCTAAGAGAGACAAACTGTCAGCAGACACAGGTGCCATCATTGAAAAATTTGAAAATATAATTCCTTATTTCACACAGACACTCTATGATCCTTGACCAAAATTTAAAAGCCAGACATTTTACCAGAAAACATTTACCACAGTGATATGAGACACAGGCACAAAGTACCCTTTAAGCTAAGAGAGGCAAACTGTCAGCAGACACAGGTGACATTATTGAAAAATGTGAAAATATAATTCCTTATTTCACACAGACACTCAGTGTGATCCTTGACCAAAATTTAAAAGCCAGACATTTTACCAGAAAACATTTACCAGAGTGACATGAGACACAGGCACAGAGTACCCTTTAAGCTAAGAGAGGCAAACTGTCAGCAGACACAGGTTACATTATTGAAAAATTTGAAAATATAATTCCTTATTTCACACAGACACTCAGTGTGATCCTTGACCAAAATATAAAAGCCAGACATTTTACCAGAAAACATTTTCCACAGTGATATGAGACACAGGCACAAAGTACCCTTTAAGCTAAGAGAGGCAAACTGTCAGCAGACACAGGTGACATTATTGAAAAATGTGAAAAAATAATTCCTTATTTCACACAGACACTCAGTGTGATCCTTGACCAAAATTTAAAAGCCAGACATTTTACCAGAAAACATTTACCAGAGTGACATGAGACACAGGCACAGAGTACCCTTTAATCTAAGAGAGGAAAACTGTCAGCAGACACAGGTGACATTATTGAAACATGTGAAAATATAATTCCTTATTTCACACAGACACTCAGTGTGATCCTTGACCAAAATTTAAAAGCCAGACATTTTACCAGAAAACATTTACTACAGTGATATGAGACACAGGCACAAAGTACCCTTTAAGCTAAGAAAGGCAAACTGTCAGCAGACACAGGTGACATTATTGAAAAATGTGAAAATATAATTCCTTATTTCACACAGACACTCAGTGTGATCCTTGACCAAAATTTAAAAGCCAGACATTTTACCAGAAAACATTTACCAGAGTGACATGAGACACAGGCACAGAGTACTCTTTAATCTAAGAGAGGCAAACTGTCAGCAGACACAGGTGACATTATTGAAAAATGTGAAAATATAATTCCTTATTTCACACAGACACTCAGTGTGAGCCTTGACCAAAATTTAAAAGCCAGATATTTTACCAGAAAACATGTACCACAGTGATATGAGACACAGGCAGAGAGTACCCTTTAAGCTAAGAGAGGCAAACTGTCAGCAGACACAGGTGACATTATTGAAAAATGTGAAAATATAATTCCTTATTTCACACAGACACTCAGTGTGATCCTTGACCAAAATTTAAAAGCCAGACATTTTACCAAAAAACATTTACCACAGTGACATGAGACACAGGCACAGAGTACCCTTTAAGCTAAGAGAGACAAACTGTCAGCAGACACAGGTGCCATCATTGAAAAATGTGAAAATATAATTCCTTATTTCACACAGACACTCTATGATCCTTGACCAAAATTTAAAAGCCAGACATTTTACCAGAAAACATTTACCACAGTGATATGAGACACAGGCACAAAGTACCCTTTAAGCTAAGAGAGGCAAACTGTCAGCAGACACAGGTGACATTATTGAAAAATGTGAAAATATAATTCCTTATTTCACACAGACACTCAGTGTGATCCTTGACCAAAATTTAAAAGCCAGACATTTTACCAGAAAACATTTACCAGAGTGACATGAGACACAGGCACAGAGTACCCTTTAAGCTAAGAGAGGCAAACTGTCAGCAGACACAGGTTACATTATTGAAAAATTTGAAAATATAATTCCTTATTTCACACAGACACTCAGTGTGATCCTTGACCAAAATATAAAAGCCAGACATTTTACCAGAAAACATTTACCACAGTGATATGAGACACAGGCACAAAGTACCCTTTAAGCTAAGAGAGGCAAACTGTCAGCAGACACAGGTGACATTATTGAAAAATGTGAAAAAATAATTCCTTATTTCACACAGACACTCAGTGTGATCCTTGACCAAAATTTAAAAGCCAGACATTTTACCAGAAAACATTTACCAGAGTGACATGAGACACAGGCACAGAGTACCCTTTAATCTAAGAGAGGAAAACTGTCAGCAGACACAGGTGACATTATTGAAACATGTGAAAATATAATTCCTTATTTCACACAGACACTCAGTGTCCTTGACCAAAATTTAAAAGCCTGACATTTTACCAGAAAACATTTACTACAGTGATATGAGACACAGGCACAAAGTACCCTTTAAGCTAAGAAAGGCAAACTGTCAGCAGACACAGGTGACATTATTGAAAAATGTGAAAATATAATTCCTTATTTCACACAGACACTCAGTGTGATCCTTGACCAAAATTTAAAAGCCAGACATTTTACCAGAAAACATTTACCAGACTGACATGAGACACAGGCACAGAGTACCCTTTAAGCTAAGAGAGGCAAATTGTCAGCAGACACAGGTGACATTATTGAAAAATGTGAAAATATAATTCCTTATTTCACACAGACACTCAGTGTGATCCTTGACCAAAATTTAAAAGCCAGACATTTTACCAAAAAACATTTACCACAGTGACATGAGACACAGGCACAGAGTACCCTTTAAGCTAAGAGAGGCACACTGTCAGCAGACACAGGTGACATTATTGAAAAATTTGAAAATATAATTCCTTATTTCACACAGACACTCAGTGTGATCCTTGACCAAAATTTAAAAGCCAGACATTTTACCAGAAAACATTTACCAGAGTGACATGAGACACAGGCACAGAGTACTCTTTAATCTAAGAGAGGCAAACTGTCAGCAGACACAGGTGACATTATTGAAAAATGTGAAAATATAATTCCTTATTTCACACAGACACTCAGTGTGAGCCTTGACCAAAATTTAAAAGCCAGATATTTTACCAGAAAACATGTACCACAGTGATATGAGACACAGGCAGAGAGTACCCTTTAAGCTAAGAGAAGCAAACTGTCAGCAGACACAGGTGACATTATTGAAAAATGTGAAAATATAATTCCTTATTTCACACAGACACTCAGTGTGATCCTTGACCAAAATTTAAAAGCCAGACATTTTACCAAAAAACATTTACCACAGTGACATGAGACACAGGCACAGAGTACCCTTTAAGCTAAGAGAGACAAACTGTCAGCAGACACAGGTGACATCATTGAAATATGTGAAAATATAATTCCTTATTTCACACAGACACTCAGTGTGATCCTTGACCAAAATTTAAAAGCCAGACATTTTACCAAAAAACATTTACCACAGTGACATGAGACACAGGCACAGAGTACCCTTTAAGCTAAGAGAGACAAACTGTCAGCAGACACAGGTGCCATCATTGAAAAATGTGAAAATATAATTCCTTATTTCACACAGACACTCAGTGTGATCCTTGACCAAAATATAAAAGCCAGACATTTTACCAGAAAACATTTACCAGAGTGACATGAGACACAGGCACAGAGTACTCTTTAATCTAAGAGAGGCAAACTGTCAGCAGACACAGGTGACATTATTGAAAAATGTGAAAATATAATTCCTTATTTCACACAGACACTCAGTGTGAGCCTTGACCAAAATTTAAAAGCCAGATATTTTACCAGAAAACATGTACCACAGTGATATGAGACACAGGCAGAGAGTACCCTTTAAGCTAAGAGAGGCAAACTGTCAGCAGACACAGGTGACATTATTGAAAAATGTGAAAATATAATTCCTTATTTCACACAGACACTCAGTGTGATCCTTGACCAAAATTTAAAAGCCAGACATTTTACCAAAAAACATTTACCACAGTGACATGAGACACAGGCACAGAGTACCCTTTAAGCTAAGAGAGACAAACTGTCAGCAGACACAGGTGCCATCATTGAAAAATTTGAAAATATAATTCCTTATTTCACACAGACACTCTATGATCCTTGACCAAAATTTAAAAGCCAGACATTTTACCAGAAAACATTTACCACAGTGATATGAGACACAGGCACAAAGTACCCTTTAAGCTAAGAGAGGCAAACTGTCAGCAGACACAGGTGACATTATTGAAAAATGTGAAAATATAATTCCTTATTTCACACAGACACTCAGTGTGATCCTTGACCAAAATTTAAAAGCCAGACATTTTACCAGAAAACATTTACCAGAGTGACATGAGACACAGGCACAGAGTACCCTTTAAGCTAAGAGAGGAAAACTGTCAGCAGACACAGGTGACATTATTGAAACATGTGAAAATATAATTCCTTATTTCACACAGACACTCAGTGTGATCCTTGACCAAAATTTAAAAGCCAGACATTTTACCAGAAAACATTTACTACAGTGATATGAGACACAGGCACAAAGTACCCTTTAAGCTAAGAAAGGCAAACTGTCAGCAGACACAGGTGACATTATTGAAAAATGTGAAAATATAATTCCTTATTTCACACAGACACTCAGTGTGATCCTTGACCAAAATTTAAAAGCCAGACATTTTACCAGAAAACATTTACCAGACTGACATGAGACACAGGCACAGAGTACCCTTTAAGCTAAGAGAGGCAAACTGTCAGCAGACACAGGTGACATTATTGAAAAATGTGAAAATATAATTCCTTATTTCACACAGACACTCAGTGTGATCCTTGACCAAAATTTAAAAGCCAGACATTTTACCAAAAAACATTTACCACAGTGACATGAGACACAGGCACAGAGTACCCTTTAAGCTAAGAGAGGCACACTGTCAGCAGACACAGGTGACATTATTGAAAAATTTGAAAATATAATTCCTTATTTCACACAGACACTCAGTGTGATCCTTGACCAAAATTTAAAAGCCAGACATTTTACCAGAAAACATTTACCAGAGTGACATGAGACACAGGCACAGAGTACTCTTTAATCTAAGAGAGGCAAACTGTCAGCAGACACAGGTGACATTATTGAAAAATGTGAAAATATAATTCCTTATTTCACACAGACACTCAGTGTGAGCCTTGACCAAAATTTAAAAGCCAGATATTTTACCAGAAAACATGTACCACAGTGATATGAGACACAGGCAGAGAGTACCCTTTAAGCTAAGAGAGGCAAACTGTCAGCAGACACAGGTGACATTATTGAAAAATGTGAAAATATAATTCCTTATTTCACACAGACACTCAGTGTGATCCTTGACCAAAATTTAAAAGCCAGACATTTTACCAAAAAACATTTACCACAGTGACATGAGACACAGGCACAGAGTACCCTTTAAGCTAAGAGAGACAAACTGTCAGCAGACACAGGTGCCATCATTGAAAAATTTGAAAATATAATTCCTTATTTCACACAGACACTCTATGATCCTTGACCAAAATTTAAAAGCCAGACATTTTACCAGAAAACATTTACCACAGTGATATGAGACACAGGCACAAAGTACCCTTTAAGCTAAGAGAGGCAAACTGTCAGCAGACACAGGTGACATTATTGAAAAATGTGAAAATATAATTCCTTATTTCACACAGACACTCAGTGTGATCCTTGACCAAAATTTAAAAGCCAGACATTTTACCAGAAAACATTTACCAGAGTGACATGAGACACAGGCACAGAGTACCCTTTAAGCTAAGAGAGGCAAACTGTCAGCAGACACAGGTTACATTATTGAAAAAATTGAAAATATAATTCCTTATTTCACACAGACACTCAGTGTGATCCTTGACCAAAATATAAAAGCCAGACATTTTACCAGAAAACATTTACCACAGTGATATGAGACACAGGCACAAAGTACCCTTTAAGCTAAGAGAGGCAAACTGTCAGCAGACACAGGTGACATTATTGAAAAATGTGAAAAAATAATTCCTTATTTCACACAGACACTCAGTGTGATCCTTGACCAAAATTTAAAAGCCAGACATTTTACCAGAAAACATTTACCAGAGTGACATGAGACACAGGCACAGAGTACCCTTTAATCTAAGAGAGGAAAACTGTCAGCAGACACAGGTGACATTATTGAAACATGTGAAAATATAATTCCTTATTTCACACAGACACTCAGTGTGATCCTTGACCAAAATTTAAAAGCCTGACATTTTACCAGAAAACATTTACTACAGTGATATGAGACACAGGCACAAAGTACCCTTTAAGCTAAGAAAGGCAAACTGTCAGCAGACACAGGTGACATTATTGAAAAATGTGAAAATATAATTCCTTATTTCACACAGACACTCAGTGTGATCCTTGACCAAAATTTAAAAGCCAGACATTTTACCAGAAAACATTTACCAGACTGACATGAGACACAGGCACAGAGTACCCTTTAAGCTAAGAGAGGCAAACTGTCAGCAGACACAGGTGACATTATTGAAAAATATGAAAATATAATTCCTTATTTCACACAGACACTCAGTGTGATCCTTGACCAAAATTTAAAAGCCAGACATTTTACCAAAAAACATTTACCACAGTGACATGAGACACAGGCACAGAGTACCCTTTAAGCTAAGAGAGGCACACTGTCAGCAGACACAGGTGACATTATTGAAAAATTTGAAAATATAATTCCTTATTTCACACAGACACTCAGTGTGATCCTTGACCAAAATTTAAAAGCCAGACATTTTACCAGAAAACATTTACCAGAGTGACATGAGACACAGGCACAGAGTACTCTTTAATCTAAGAGAGGCAAACTGTCAGCAGACACAGGTGACATTATTGAAAAATGTGAAAATATAATTCCTTATTTCACACAGACACTCAGTGTGAGCCTTGACCAAAATTTAAAAGCCAGATATTTTACCAGAAAACATGTACCACAGTGATATGAGACACAGGCAGAGAGTACCCTTTAAGCTAAGAGAGGCAAACTGTCAGCAGACACAGGTGACATTATTGAAAAATGTGAAAATATAATTCCTTATTTCACACAGACACTCAGTGTGATCCTTGACCAAAATTTAAAAGCCAGACATTTTACCAAAAAACATTTACCACAGTGACATGAGACACAGGCACAGAGTACCCTTTAAGCTAAGAGAGACAAACTGTCAGCAGACACAGGTGACATCATTGAAATATGTGAAAATATAATTCCTTATTTCACACAGACACTCAGTGTGATCCTTGACCAAAATTTAAAAGCCAGACATTTTACCAAAAAACATTTACCACAGTGACATGAGACACAGGCACAGAGTACCCTTTAAGCTAAGAGAGACAAACTGTCAGCAGACACAGGTGCCATCATTGAAAAATGTGAAAATATAATTCCTTATTTCACACAGACACTCAGTGTGATCCTTGACCAAAATATAAAAGCCAGACATTTTACCAGAAAACATTTACCAGAGTGACATGAGACACAGGCACAGAGTACTCTTTAATCTAAGAGAGGCAAACTGTCAGCAGACACAGGTGACATTATTGAAAAATGTGAAAATATAATTCCTTATTTCACACAGACACTCAGTGTGAGCCTTGACCAAAATTTAAAAGCCAGATATTTTACCAGAAAACATGTACCACAGTGATATGAGACACAGGCAGAGAGTACCCTTTAAGCTAAGAGAGGCAAACTGTCAGCAGACACAGGTGACATTATTGAAAAATGTGAAAATATAATTCCTTATTTCACACAGACACTCAGTGTGATCCTTGACCAAAATTTAAAAGCCAGACATTTTACCAAAAAACATTTACCACAGTGACATGAGACACAGGCACAGAGTACCCTTTAAGCTAAGAGAGACAAACTGTCAGCTGACACAGGTGCCATCATTGAAAAATTTGAAAATATAATTCCTTATTTCACACAGACACTCTATGATCCTTGACCAAAATTTAAAAGCCAGACATTTTACCAGAAAACATTTACCACAGTGATATGAGACACAGGCACAAAGTACCCTTTAAGCTAAGAGAGGCAAACTGTCAGCAGACACAGGTGACATTATTGAAAAATGTGAAAATATAATTCCTTATTTCACACAGACACTCAGTGTGATCCTTGACCAAAATTTAAAAGCCAGACATTTTACCAGAAAACATTTACCAGAGTGACATGAGACACAGGCACAGAGTACCCTTTAAGCTAAGAGAGGAAAACTGTCAGCAGACACAGGTGACATTATTGAAACATGTGAAAATATAATTCCTTATTTCACACAGACACTCAGTGTGATCCTTGACCAAAATTTAAAAGCCAGACATTTTACCAGAAAACATTTACTACAGTGATATGAGACACAGGCACAAAGTACCCTTTAAGCTAAGAAAGGCAAACTGTCAGCAGACACAGGTGACATTATTGAAAAATGTGAAAATATAATTCCTTATTTCACACAGACACTCAGTGTGATCCTTGACCAAAATTTAAAAGCCAGACATTTTACCAGAAAACATTTACCAGACTGACATGAGACACAGGCACAGAGTACCCTTTAAGCTAAGAGAGGCAAACTGTCAGCAGACACAGGTGACATTATTGAAAAATGTGAAAATATAATTCCTTATTTCACACAGACACTCAGTGTGATCCTTGACCAAAATTTAAAAGCCAGACATTTTACCAAAAAACATTTACCACAGTGACATGAGACACAGGCACAGAGTACCCTTTAAGCTAAGAGAGGCACACTGTCAGCAGACACAGGTGACATTATTGAAAAATTTGAAAATATAATTCCTTATTTCACACAGACACTCAGTGTGATCCTTGACCAAAATTTAAAAGCCAGACATTTTACCAGAAAACATTTACCAGAGTGACATGAGACACAGGCACAGAGTACTCTTTAATCTAAGAGAGGCAAACTGTCAGCAGACACAGGTGACATTATTGAAAAATGTGAAAATATAATTCCTTATTTCACACAGACACTCAGTGTGAGCCTTGACCAAAATTTAAAAGCCAGATATTTTACCAGAAAACATGTACCACAGTGATATGAGACACAGGCAGAGAGTACCCTTTAAGCTAAGAGAGGCAAACTGTCAGCAGACACAGGTGACATTATTGAAAAATGTGAAAATATAATTCCTTATTTCACACAGACACTCAGTGTGATCCTTGACCAAAATTTAAAAGCCAGACATTTTACCAAAAAACATTTACCACAGTGACATGAGACACAGGCACAGAGTACCCTTTAAGCTAAGAGAGACAAACTGTCAGCAGACACAGGTGACATCATTGAAATATGTGAAAATATAATTCCTTATTTCACACAGACACTCAGTGTGATCCTTGACCAAAATTTAAAAGCCAGACATTTTACCAAAAAACATTTACCACAGTGACATGAGACACAGGCACAGAGTACCCTTTAAGCTAAGAGAGACAAACTGTCAGCAGACACAGGTGCCATCATTGAAAAATGTGAAAATATAATTCCTTATTTCACACAGACACTCTATGATCCTTGACCAAAATTTAAAAGCCAGACATTTTACCAGAAAACATTTACCACAGTGATATGAGACACAGGCACAAAGTACCCTTTAAGCTAAGAAAGGCAAACTGTCAGCAGACACAGGTGACATTATTGAAAAATGTGAAAATATAATTCCTTATTTCACACAGACACTCAGTGTGATCCTTGACCAAAATTTAAAAGCCAGACATTTTACCAGAAAACATTTACCAGACTGACATGAGACACAGGCACAGAGTACCCTTTAAGCTAAGAGAGGCAAACTGTCAGCAGACACAGGTGACATTATTGAAAAATGTGAAAATATAATTCCTTATTTCACACAGACACTCAGTGTGATCCTTGACCAAAATTTAAAAGCCAGACATTTTACCAAAAAACATTTACCACAGTGACATGAGACACAGGCACAGAGTACCCTTTAAGCTAAGAGAGACAAACTGTCAGCAGACACAGGTGCCATCATTGAAAAATTTGAAAATATAATTCCTTATTTCACACAGACACTCTATGATCCTTGACCAAAATTTAAAAGCCAGACATTTTACCAGAAAACATTTACCACAGTGATATGAGACACAGGCACAAAGTACCCTTTAAGCTAAGAGAGGCAAACTGTCAGCAGACACAGGTGACATTATTGAAAAATGTGAAAAAATAATTCCTTATTTCACACAGACACTCAGTGTGATCCTTGACCAAAATTTAAAAGCCAGACATTTTACCAGAAAACATTTACCAGAGTGACATGAGACACAGGCACAGAGTACCCTTTAATCTAAGAGAGGAAAACTGTCAGCAGACACAGGTGACATTATTGAAACATGTGAAAATATAATTCCTTATTTCACACAGACACTCAGTGTGATCCTTGACCAAAATTTAAAAGCCTGACATTTTACCAGAAAACATTTACTACAGTGATATGAGACACAGGCACAAAGTACCCTTTAAGCTAAGAAAGGCAAACTGTCAGCAGACACAGGTGACATTATTGAAAAATGTGAAAATATAATTCCTTATTTCACACAGACACTCAGTGTGATCCTTGACCAAAATTTAAAAGCCAGACATTTTACCAAAAAACATTTACCACAGTGACATGAGACACAGGCACAGAGTACCCTTTAAGCTAAGAGAGGACACTGTCAGCAGACACAGGTGACATTATTGAAAAATTTGAAAATATAATTCCTTATTTCACACAGACACTCAGTGTGATCCTTGACCAAAATTTAAAAGCCAGACATTTTACCAGAAAACATTTACCAGAGTGACATGAGACACAGGCACAGAGTACTCTTTAATCTAAGAGAGGCAAACTGTCAGCAGACACAGGTGACATTATTGAAAAATGTGAAAATATAATTCCTTATTTCACACAGACACTCAGTGTGAGCCTTGACCAAAATTTAAAAGCCAGATATTTTACCAGAAAACATGTACCACAGTGATATGAGACACAGGCAGAGAGTACCCTTTAAGCTAAGAGAGGCAAACTGTCAGCAGACACAGGTGACATTATTGAAAAATGTGAAAATATAATTCCTTATTTCACACAGACACTCAGTGTGATCCTTGACCAAAATTTAAAAGCCAGACATTTTACCAAAAAACATTTACCACAGTGACATGAGACACAGGCACAGAGTACCCTTTAAGCTAAGAGAGACAAACTGTCAGCAGACACAGGTGACATCATTGAAATATGTGAAAATATAATTCCTTATTTCACACAGACACTCAGTGTGATCCTTGACCAAAATTTAAAAGCCAGACATTTTACCAAAAAACATTTACCACAGTGACATGAGACACAGGCACAGAGTACCCTTTAAGCTAAGAGAGACAAACTGTCAGCAGACACAGGTGCCATCATTGAAAAATGTGAAAATATAATTCCTTATTTCACACAGACACTCAGTGTGATCCTTGACCAAAATATAAAAGCCAGACATTTTACCAGAAAACATTTACCAGAGTGACATGAGACACAGGCACAGAGTACTCTTTAATCTAAGAGAGGCAAACTGTCAGCAGACACAGGTGACATTATTGAAAAATGTGAAAATATAATTCCTTATTTCACACAGACACTCAGTGTGAGCCTTGACCAAAATTTAAAAGCCAGATATTTTACCAGAAAACATGTACCACAGTGATATGAGACACAGGCAGAGAGTACCCTTTAAGCTAAGAGAGGCAAACTGTCAGCAGACACAGGTGACATTATTGAAAAATGTGAAAATATAATTCCTTATTTCACACAGACACTCAGTGTGATCCTTGACCAAAATTTAAAAGCCAGACATTTTACCAAAAAACATTTACCACAGTGACATGAGACACAGGCACAGAGTACCCTTTAAGCTAAGAGAGACAAACTGTCAGCAGACACAGGTGCCATCATTGAAAAATTTGAAAATATAATTCCTTATTTCACACAGACACTCTATGATCCTTGACCAAAATTTAAAAGCCAGACATTTTACCAGAAAACATTTACCACAGTGATATGAGACACAGGCACAAAGTACCCTTTAAGCTAAGAGAGGCAAACTGTCAGCAGACACAGGTGACATTATTGAAAAATGTGAAAATATAATTCCTTATTTCACACAGACACTCAGTGTGATCCTTGACCAAAATTTAAAAGCCAGACATTTTACCAGAAAACATTTACCAGAGTGACATGAGACACAGGCACAGAGTACCCTTTAAGCTAAGAGAGGAAAACTGTCAGCAGACACAGGTGACATTATTGAAACATGTGAAAATATAATTCCTTATTTCACACAGACACTCAGTGTGATCCTTGACCAAAATTTAAAAGCCAGACATTTTACCAGAAAACATTTACTACAGTGATATGAGACACAGGCACAAAGTACCCTTTAAGCTAAGAAAGGCAAACTGTCAGCAGACACAGGTGACATTATTGAAAAATGTGAAAATATAATTCCTTATTTCACACAGACACTCAGTGTGATCCTTGACCAAAATTTAAAAGCCAGACATTTTACCAGAAAACATTTACCAGACTGACATGAGACACAGGCACAGAGTACCCTTTAAGCTAAGAGAGGCAAACTGTCAGCAGACACAGGTGACATTATTGAAAAATGTGAAAATATAATTCCTTATTTC
Organism: Lissotriton helveticus; assembly: GCF_964261635.1. Classification (NCBI taxonomy): domain Eukaryota; kingdom Metazoa; phylum Chordata; class Amphibia; order Caudata; family Salamandridae; genus Lissotriton; species Lissotriton helveticus. The sequence continues at coordinate 1,303,946,212 of NC_136067.1, read as the reverse complement.
ACACAGACACTCAGTGTGATCCTTGACCAAAATTTAAAAGCCAGACATTTTACCAAAAAACATTTACCACAGTGACATGAGACACAGGCACAGAGTACCCTTTAAGCTAAGAGAGGCACACTGTCAGCAGACACAGGTGACATTATTGAAAAATTTGAAAATATAATTCCTTATTTCACACAGACACTCAGTGTGATCCTTGACCAAAATTTAAAAGCCAGACATTTTACCAGAAAACATTTACCAGAGTGACATGAGACACAGGCACAGAGTACTCTTTAATCTAAGAGAGGCAAACTGTCAGCAGACACAGGTGACATTATTGAAAAATGTGAAAATATAATTCCTTATTTCACACAGACACTCAGTGTGAGCCTTGACCAAAATTTAAAAGCCAGATATTTTACCAGAAAACATGTACCACAGTGATATGAGACACAGACAGAGAGTACCCTTTAAGCTAAGAGAGGCAAACTGTCAGCAGACACAGGTGACATTATTGAAAAATGTGAAAATATAATTCCTTATTTCACACAGACACTCAGTGTGATCCTTGACCAAAATTTAAAAGCCAGACATTTTACCAAAAAACATTTACCACAGTGACATGAGACACAGGCACAGAGTACCCTTTAAGCTAAGAGAGACAAACTGTCAGCAGACACAGGTGACATCATTGAAAAATGTGAAAATATAATTCCTTATTTCACACAGACACTCTATGATCCTTGACCAAAATTTAAAAGCCAGACATTTTACCAGAAAACATTTACCACAGTGATATGAGACAGAGGCACAAAGTACCCTTTAAGCTAAGAGAGGCAAACTGTCAGCAGACACAGGTGACATTATTGAAAAATTTGAAAATATAATTCCTTATTTCACACAGACACTCAGTGTGATCCTTGACCAAAATTTAAAAGCCAGACATTTTACCAGAAAACATTTACCAGAGTGACATGAGACACAGGCACAGAGTACTCTTTAATCTAAGAGAGGCAAACTGTCAGCAGACACAGGTGACATCATTGAAAAATGTGAAAATATAATTCCTTATTTCACACAGACACTCAGTGTGAGCCTTGACCAAAATTTAAAAGCCAGATATTTTACCAGAAAACATGTACCACAGTGATATGAGACACAGGCAGAGAGTACCCTTTAAGCTAAGAGAGGCAAACTGTCAGCAGACACAGGTGACATTATTGAAAAATGTGAAAATATAATTCCTTATTTCACACAGACACTCAGTGTGATCCTTGACCAAAATTTAAAAGCCAGACATTTTACCAAAAAACATTTACCACAGTGACATGAGACACAGGCACAGAGTACCCTTTAAGCTAAGAGAGACAAACTGTCAGCAGACACAGGTGACATCATTGAAAAATGTGAAAATATAATTCCTTATTTCACACAGACACTCTATGATCCTTGACCAAAATTTAAAAGCCAGACATTTTACCAGAAAACATTTACCACAGTGATATGAGACAGAGGCACAAAGTACCCTTTAAGCTAAGAGAGGCAAACTGTCAGCAGACACAGGTGACATTATTGAAAAATTTGAAAATATAATTCCTTATTTCACACAGACACTCAGTGTGATCCTTGACCAAAATGTAAAAGCCAGACATTTTACCAGAAAACATTTACCAGAGTGACATGAGACACAGGCACAGAGTACTCTTTAATCTAAGAGAGGCAAACTGTCAGCAGACACAGGTGACATCATTGAAAAATGTGAAAATATAATTCCTTATTTCACACAGACACTCAGTGTGAGCCTTGACCAAAATTTAAAAGCCAGATATTTTACCAGAAAACATGTACCACAGTGATATGAGACACAGGCAGAGAGTACCCTTTAAGCTAAGAGAGGCAAACTGTCAGCAGACACAGGTGACATTATTGAAAAATGTGAAAATATAATTCCTTATTTCACACAGACACTCAGTGTGATCCTTGACCAAAATTTAAAAGCCAGACATTTTACCAAAAAACATTTACCACAGTGACATGAGACACAGGCACAGAGTACCCTTTAAGCTAAGAGAGACAAACTGTCAGCAGACACAGGTGACATCATTGAAATATGTGAAAATATAATTCCTTATTTCACACAGACACTCAGTGTGATCCTTGACCAAAATTTAAAAGCCAGACATTTTACCAAAAAACATTTACCACAGTGACATGAGACACAGGCACAGAGTACCCTTTAAGCTAAGAGAGACAAACTGTCAGCAGACACAGGTGCCATCATTGAAAAATGTGAAAATATAATTCCTTATTTCACACAGACACTCTATGATCCTTGACCAAAATTTAAAAGCCAGACATTTTACCAGAAAACATTTACCACAGTGATATGAGACAGAGGCACAAAGTACCCTTTAAGCTAAGAGAGGCAAACTGTCAGCAGACACAGGTGACATTATTGAAAAATTTGAAAATATAATTCCTTATTTCACACAGACACTCAGTGTGATCCTTGACCAAAATTTAAAAGCCAGACATTTTACCAGAAAACTTTTACCAGAGTGACATGAGACACAGGCACAGAGTACTCTTTAATCTAAGAGAGGCAAACTGTCAGCAGACACAGGTGACCTCATTGAAAAATGTGAAAATATAATTCCTTATTTCACACAGACACTCAGTGTGAGCCTTGACCAAAATTTAAAAGCCAGATATTTTACCAGAAAACATGTACCACAGTGATATGAGACACAGGCAGAGAGTACCCTTTAAGCTAAGAGAGGCAAACTGTCAGCAGACACAGGTGACATTATTGAAAAATGTGAAAATATAATTCCTTATTTCACACAGACACTCAGTGTGATCCTTGACCAAAATTTAAAAGCCAGACATTTTACCAAAAAACATTTACCACAGTGACATGAGACACAGGCACAGAGTACCCTTTAAGCTAAGAGAGCCAAACTGTCAGCAGACACAGGTGACATCATTGAAATATGTGAAAATATAATTCCTTATTTCACACAGACACTCAGTGTGATCCTTGACCAAAATTTAAAAGCCAGACATTTTACCAAAAAACATTTACCACAGTGACATGAGACACAGGCACAGAGTACCCTTTAAGCTAAGAGAGACAAACTGTCAGCAGACACAGGTGCCATCATTGAAAAATGTGAAAATATAATTCCTTATTTCACACAGACACTCTATGATCCTTGACCAAAATTTAAAAGCCAGACATTTTACCAGAAAACATTTACCACACTGATATGAGACAGAGGCACAAAGTACCCTTTAAGCTAAGAGAGGCAAACTGTCAGCAGACACAGGTGACATTATTGAAAAATTTGAAAATATAATTCCTTATTTCACACAGACACTCAGTGTGATCCTTGACCAAAATTTAAAAGCCAGACATTTTACCAGAAAACATTTACCAGAGTGATATGAGACACAGGCACTAATTACCCTTTAAGCTAAGAGAGGCAAACTGTCAGCAGATACAGGTGACATTATTGAAAAATGTGAAAATATAATTCCTTATTTCACACAGACACTCAGTGTGATCCTTGACCAAAATTTAAAAGCCAGACATTTTACCAAAAAACATTTACCAGAGTAACATGAGACACAGGCACAGAGTACTCTTTAATCTAAGAGAGGCAAACTGTCAGCAGACACAGGTGACATTATTGAAAAATGTGAAAATATAATTCCTTATTTCACAAAGACACTCAGTGTGAGCCTTGACCAAAATTTAAAAGCCAGATATTTTACCAGAAAACATGTACCACAGTGATATGAGACACAGGCAAAAAGTACCCTTTAAGCTAAGAGAGGCAAACTGTCAGCAGACACAGGTGACATTATTGAAAAATGTGAAAATATAATTCCTTATTTCACACAGACACTCAGTGTGATCCTTGACCAAAATTTAAAAGCCAGATATTTTACCAGAAAACATTTACCAGAGTGACATGAGACATAGGCACAGAGTACCCTTTCAGCTAAGAGAGGCAAACTGTCAGCAGACACAGGTGACATTATTGAAAAATGTGAAAATATAATTCCTTATTTCACACAGACACTCAGTGTGATCCTTGACCAAAATTTAAAAGCCAGACATTTTACCAGAAAACATTTACCACAGTGATATGAGACACAGGCACAAAGTACCCTTTAAGCTAAGAAAGGCAAACTGTCAGCAGACACAGGTGACATTATTGAAAAATGTGAAAATATAATTCCTTATTTCACACAGACACTCAGTGTGATCCTTGACCACAATTTAAAAGCCAGACATTTTACCAGAAAACATTTACCAGACTGACATGAGACACAGGCACAGAGTACCCTTTAAGCTAAGAGAGGCAAACTGTCAGCAGACACAGGTGACATTATTTAAAAATGTGAAAATATAATTCCTTATTTCACACAGACACTCAGTGTGATCCTTGACCAAAATTTAAAAGCCAGACATTTTACCAAAAAACATTTACCACAGTGACATGAGACACAGGCACAGAGTACCCTTTAAGCTAAGAGAGACAAACTGTCAGCAGACACAGGTGACATCATTGAAATATGTGAAAATATAATTCCTTATTTCACACAGACACTCAGTGTGATCCTTGACCAAAATTTAAAACCCAGACATTTTACCAAAAAACATTTACCACAGTGACATGAGACACAGGCACAGAGTACCCTTTAAGCTAAGAGAGACAAACTGTCAGAAGACACAGGTGCCATCATTGAAAAATTTGAAAATATAATTCCTTATTTCACACAGACACTCTATGATCCTTGACCAAAATTTAAAAGCCAGACATTTTACCAGAAAACATTTACCACAGTGATATGAGACACAGGCACAAAGTACCCTTTAAGCTAAGAGAGGCAAACTGTCAGCAGACACAGGTGACATTATTGAAAAATGTGAAAATATAATTCCTTATTTCACACAGACACTCAGTGTGATCCTTGACCAAAATTTAAAAGCCAGACATTTTACCAGAAAACATTTACCAGAGTGACATGAGACACAGGCACAGAGTACCCTTTAAGCTAAGAGAGGCAAACTGTCAGCAGACACAGGTGACATTATTGAAAAATTTTAAAATATAATTCCTTATTTCACACAGACACTCAGTGTGATCCTTGACCAAAATTTAAAAGCCAGACATTTTACCAGAAAACATTTACCACAGTGATATGAGACACAGGCACAAAGTACCCTTTAAGCTAAGAGAGGCAAACTGTCAGCAGACACAGGTGACATTATTGAAAAATGTGAAAATATAATTCCTTATTTCACACAGACACTCAGTGTGATCCTTGACCAAAATTTAAAAGCCAGACATTTTACCAGAAAACATTTACCAGAGTGACATGAGACACAGGCACAGAGTACTCTTTAATCTAAGAAAGGCAAACTGTCAGCAGACACAGGTGACATTATTGAAAAATGTGAAAATATAATTCCTTATTTCACACAGACACTCAGTGTGAGCCTTGACCAAAATTTAAAAGCCAGATATTTTACCAGAATACATGTACCACAGTGATATGAGACACAGGCAGAGAGTACCCTTTAAGCTAAGAGAGGCAAACTGTCAGCAGACACAGGTGACATTATTGAAAAATGTGAAAATATAATTCCTTATTTCACACAGACACTCACTGTGATCCTTGACCAAAATTTAAAAGCCAGGCATTTTACCAGAAAACATTTACCAGAGTGTCATGAGACACAGGCACAGAGTACCCTTTCAGCTAAGAGAGGCAAACTGTCAGCAGACACAGGTGACATTATTGAAAAATGTAAAAATATAATTCCTTATTTCACACAGACACTCAGTGTGATCCTTGACCAAAATTTTAAAGCCAGACATTTTACCAGAAAACATTTACCACAGTGACATGAGACACAGGCACAGAGTACCCTTTAAGCTAAGAGAGACAAACTGTCAGCAGACACAGGTGACATTATTGAAAAATGTGAAAATATAATTCCTTATTTCACACAGACACTCAGTGTGATCCTTGACCAAAATATAAAAGCGACACATTTTACCAGAAAACATTTACCAGAGTGACATGAGACACAAGCACAGAGTACCCTTTAAGCTAAGAGAGGCAAACTGTTAGCAGACACAGGTGACATTATTGAAAAATGTGAAAATATAATTCAATTTTTTAGACAGACACTCAGTGTGATCCTTGACCAAAATTTAAAAGCCAGACATTTTACCAGAAAACATTTACCACAGTGACATAAGACACAGGCACAGATTACCATTTAAGCTAAGAGAGGCAAACTGTCAGCAGACACAGGTGACATCATTGAAAAATGTGAAAATATAATTTATTCTTTCACACAGACACTCAGTGTGATCTTTGACCAAAATTTAAAAGCCAGACATTTTACCAGGAAACATTTACCACAGTGACATGAGACACAGGCACAGAGTACCCTTCAAGCTAAGAGAGGCAAACTGTCAGCAGACACAGGTGATATTATTGAAAAATGTGAAAATATAATTCCTTATTTCACACAGACACTCAGTGTGATCCTTGACCAAAATTTAAAAGCGACACTTTTACCAGAAAACATTTACCAGAGTGACATGAGACACAGGCACAGAGTACCCTTTAAGCTAAGAGAGGCAAAGTGTAAGCAGACACAGGTGACATTATTGAAAAATGTGAAAATATAATTCCATTTTTCACACCGACACTCAGTGTGATCCTTGAGCAAAATTTAAAAGCCAGACATTTTACCAGAAAACATTTACCAGACTGACATGAGACACAGGCACAGAGTACCCTTTAAGCTAAGAGAGGCAAACTGTCAGCAGACACAGGTAACATCATTGAAAAATGTGAAAATATAATTTCTTCTTTCACACAGATACTCAGTGTGATCCTTGTCCAAAATTTTAAAGCCAGACATTTTACCCAAAAACATTTTCCATAGTAAATCGTTTTTGACACAGAGCACAGCCCTTTTAAATGACCACTATATAACAAGGCAGAAACCTAACTCATTTCCAAAATACATTTCCAATATGCACCATTACATTTTTTACCAGCATTACAAAAAAACATGACACACAATGCAAGAATAAAGAAGCACAATATGCTTCTTAATCTTCCCCGTAGTGCATACAACAGTCTATCTTTATTAAATGAATTATTACTCACCTTTAAAAATGCTTTAGAAGATTTAGAACAGTGTCAGTCACACACACCAGATTTTCTTAAGCAGAATCTCTGAAATGCTCCTCAAACACTGCAACCACAAATGGCCCTGATTCCCTGTAATTCTTGACACATATCCCTGGACTTAACCAATAAAAATTCTTCCCATACTATTTCAAAACCAAACTGACATTTTAATTGGTTCTACATTTCAACACTTTCAAACTCACATAATATTCACCCATCCCCCCAGTGCTCATTCAGCCTGTTACCATGGTAACTCCCATCTAACTCGGCACACAGTTGAAAAGATCATCATACTATGTTGCAAATAAATCCAGCAAGGGTGTTTGACCTCTCAATGTACTAGCTATTCATGTGCAATGTTTCTTTCAATGACTTATTCTCAACCATTAGAATTTCTTTTTTCAAAAATCAAAAGCATGCACCCTAATTTTCAGCGGAGAATTTTAAAAATCATCAATCATTTCTTCTCTTTCAAGGGTACTGCATCTCAACCACTTTTTTTCATAACTCCTACTTTCAAACTGCCATTTTATTTCCACAACTCATCTGAATACAACCACATCTACCTTGAAGATGCCAAAAGTCTGGATTGTGGGTCATAGCTTTGTTCACTGGAGTGAAAAATATGCAGCTAACAGAGGTATTTCCAACCTTGATTTACCGAATGTGGACATTATGTGGATTGGCCAGAGAGGATTGAGATGTCACCAATTGATACCATTGGTAAAATCCTTTATGCATCTACCACACCCTGACCTCATAATTGTGCACTGTGGTGGAAATGACCTGGGCCCTTTGACTGGGGTAGGTCTGGAAATGCTTTTAAAGGATATCTTTGGGCAATTTATGTCACTTTTTCCAAAAACTGCCTTGGTATATTCCAATATATGCCAAAGGCAAAAATGGAACTGGTCCAACTAATTTTGTCCACAGATTGAGAAAGCAAGGAAACATGTGAATAAATCTGTTTCTGCTTTCCTCAGAGACTATGGTATGGGTTCCATATACCACAACAACTTTTGTTACAACATGCAAGGCATCTATAGGAGAGATGGTGTACATTTTACAGATGAGGGGACTAGAGTCTTCCTCTTGAATTTTAGACTCTGCATCGGTACCTTCTTGTAGGTACAAAAAACACCCACATAACACAACAGCTCTTTTCAGAGCTACCCTACCTCTAAGCACTCTAAAATCTTATTTTGCTCTAATTTTTTACTGTTTTTCCCCGTGGCGCGCTCAGGGTACGCGTACCAGCAAGATTCCATGGAAACGCACCCAGCGATTACCCTGCGAAAATTTCAAAACATTTTTTTTACTATTTTTGCCCTTCAGGATACTTCTAGGCCCCCCTCAGAAAACCTAGGGGGTCAGGGGATGTCTACCCTGCCCCCTTTTTAAACATGTCCCCCTTTTTTTAACACCTCTTGTGTTTCGATTCTACCGAGACACAAGATGGCGGACTCTCCGGACTGTTTGGAATGTTGACAGACATCCGAGAGCCAATAAACTTTCCGCTCGCGCACTCCCGTGGCGCACCGGGTGCGCTCCCCGGTACGCGTACCGGTAAGCGCTCGAAGCGCGCTTATTGATATATATGTGTTTTTGAAGTTGCTTTTCATAAAAACCACTGGAACAATTTTAAACAAATATGGAAAAGGCCCTACTACCTACCAGTCCCTACCATTTTTCAAAGTTTGGTGTAATTCCGTTCAGCCATTCAGGCTGTAGCCGTGTCTAAATGTCCTATGGAAAATTGCATGGGGAAAACACATTTGAAAGTGTTAAAATTTAGAACCAATTAAAATGTTACTTTGGTTTTGTATTTGTGTGTGATGAAGTTTGATTGGTTATGTATATATCTAAAATGAGAGGAAAACACTGCCATTTTGTGAAACTACTGTCTGAGGTACATTTGTGAGGAATTTTTGGTGCTCAATTTCTGGTGTTTGATTTACACAGTACTAACTCTTCTCCTACTTTCAAAAAGGTGAGTTGTTAATTTGTAAGGGGAACTATGTTGTACACTTTAAGATAATTTGAAAAAGGTTTTCTGTTAGTTATTTACAGTCCTTCTGTTATAGTTATGGATTAAGATGGGCTTCATCACATGCAGTACTTTATATTTCTAGTTCCTGCCTGATACTATACACTGCCAAATTAATTTTAAAGAACTAAATACTTGATAAAATTACTTTTATATTATGTATTACTAAAAACGATAAATGAAAGTGATTATTTTTTTCTACAATTTACAGCAAGAAATTTCAAAATAAAATGGATCACAAAGATGAGACCGTCGAAATTTCTTTTGAATTATCCACTACATTTATTGAAATTAACAGCACTAATAATGAAATATTTTCACAAGGAGAATATGACTTGAATGATTTTTTTGATCAATCTCTTGAAGGCGAATTTATCGAATGTTTGGAGACCATAGAGTTACAAGAATCATCATTGCAGACTTTTCATGAGGAGATTCCTGATGATATGATTGAAGACGAAATTCCTGATGAGGACATGTTACTAGTTCTTTTAAATTATGAAAATTCAGAAGAATACATTTTTATTTAGAAATTTAAAATTGTTTGAGACATTATTCATTTTTATTTTTAATTTATGAGGTTGTAGTGAAGTGATTGTAGTATAAAATGAGACTTTTTTAGTATAGAGTGCAACATTTTTATGTTACATAGTACGTTTACTCATATTTACTTCCCTTCTCCCACTATATTATCTCCAATGTGTATTTGACATCTCTTCTTCATCTCCAGCCTCCTTTCTCTCACTGTCTGTCTCTGATGCACCCTATCACCGCCATTTTGTGTAGTTACAGAAGAGATTGAAATATAATAGTTCAGAACGTGAAAAGGGGGCAACGTAGAGTACCCATCACCCCTTAGGCCTTCTCAGGCGGTCCCAAAAGGATCTGTTCCTGCTTTCCTGAGAGACTATGGTATGAGTTCCATATACCACAATAACTTGCATTACAACATGCAATACATCTACAGAGGACACAGTGTACATTTCTCAGATGAAGGGAACAGAGTCTTTCTCTTAAATTTTAGACTCTGCATCGGTACGACACGGTGTACATTTCTCAGATAAAGGGAACAGAGTCTTTCTCTTAAATTTTAGACTCTGCATTGGTACCTACTTGTAGGTACTTAAATCACCCACATAACACAACTGCTCTTTTTAGAGCTACCCTACCTCTAAGCACTCCAAATTCTTATTTTACACTATTTTCTGTCACTGTTTTTCCCTGTGCTACGCTCAGGGTACGCGTACCTGGAAGCGTACATGGGAACGCACCCAGCGCTTACCCCGCAATTATTTTTACAAAAAATAGGTTTTTTGCCTTTCAGGGTCCTTCTAGGCCCCCCTCAGAAAACCTAGGGGGTCAGGGGAGGGTCTACCCTGCCCCCTTTTAATCATTTCCCCCTTTTTATTTTCACCTGTGTTTCGATTTTACAGAGACACAAGATGGCGGACTCTCCGGACTGTTTAGAATGTTGACAGACACTCGAGAGCCAATCAGCTTTCCGCTCGCACACTCCCCGGCACGCGTACCTGTAAGCGCTTGAAGCGCGCATATAGATATATATATTTTTTTTAAAGTTAATTTTCGTAAAAACCAGTGGAGCAATATTCAACAAATATAGAAAAGGCACTTCTGCGTACCAGTCCCTACAATTTTGCAAAGTTTGGTGTATTCCGTTCAGCGGTTCGGGCTGTAGCCTTGTCTATTTGTCCTATGGAAATTAACCTGGGGAAAACACGTTTTGGGACCCCCCTTTTTTCTCGGCCCCCACTTCACGAATCCCCCTGAAACTTTCAGGGAAGGAGCGCAGTGGAGCTGGCCTACATTTTGGAAAATTACACGCAAATTCCTCAACCGGCGCCAAAGTTATTCCCAATAGAATGTTGCGGATTTCCTATAGTAGCTAGGTCCTAACTATAACTACCTACTGGCGACTGCCTGTAGGTAATATATATATGGGGCAGATTTATGTCGGACTTGCGCCACGTTTACGCCGCCGTTGCGTGACGCAACAGTGGCGTAAATGTAGCGCATCCCTGCGACCCATTTACAACGTGACGCATCTAGGCAGATGCGTCACGTTGTAAAGCCCTGCGTCACATGTGGGCGTTCCGGCGCAGGGTGGGCGTTCCGGGGCAGGTCCGCCTCGCAAAAGTGCCTGCGTGAAATCTAAAAAATTTCACGCAGGCACTTGTGCGACGCTGCTACGTCAATTCCTTACGCCTGCTTGAAGCAGGCGTAAGGACTGACGCAGCACGTTATGTATAGGGCACACCCGAGCATTGCTGGAGTCGCGTCGCGCTTGCGACGCGACTCTAGCGATGCGCCGCCCTAACGTCACGAGATGCGTCACGCATCTGCCTACCCTTGCGCCACGGCGCGCCCCATTGTAAATGCGGCGCATCCGCCGTGACGCAAGGGTAGTTTTGCGTGACGCATTTGTTCTGGTGCATCCCTGCTGCTTTGCAGAGATGCGCCAGAACTCATAAATATGCCCCATATATATATATATATTCACTGAAAAACCTAAAGGACAGAGATGTCATAGTTAGGCTTAGGTTTAACTTGTACAAAACCAGGGAGATTCATCAGTTATAGTTAGCTGATCTAAGTATAACTCATGCCCCCAGGATGCACATGATCAGTGACATCACTGATGACATCTAAATTTGATATTACTGATGACATCATCCAGTGACTGTGAGTGTTTTTAAAATGTTTATGAGTGTTAAATGTTTATAGCAAGGTGCCTTGATGATTCAATGGGTGTGTGACTGACTTTATAATTGAGTGATTAGGTGTCTCTGTGAATGTATGGGTGTGTGACTAGGTTGTGTGAATGTCTGTATCAGTTGGTGTCTAAGTGGCTGTATGGGTTATTGAGTGGATACATGAGTGACTGTATGGGTGACTAATTGGTTGTCTGTATACCTATATGGGTATTTGAGTGTCTGTGTGGGTGGGTGAGGGGGTGTGTGACTACCTGCATAGATGAGTTACTGGGTGAGTCAGTGGCTGTATGGGTTAGTGAGTGCATCTGTGAGGGGCTGTATAGGTGACTGTGTATGTGTATGCCTGTGTTGGTGAGTGAATGGATGTTCCAGTGGTATATGGGGAAGTAACTGCATATGTGAAAGGCAGTATAGGTGAGTGTCGGAGTATATGAGTCACTGTATGTGTGTGTGAGTGAGTGAGTGTGAGAGTAGCTATATGGGTGGGTGTGTCAGTGACTGTCTCACTCTGAAGCCCCAGATTCTTGGCCTAGCTGGTAAATGCTTCGGCATTCTCAAGATGTTGAGGACATTTCTCCCGCTGCTGTCCTTCGCCCATAGAAAGATCACGGTGCAGGCTTTAATAGGCTCTCGCTTGGACTATGCGAACGTGTTATATCTCGGACTCCTGGAGTACCTTTTATCGCGTCTCCAAATAGTCCAAGATTCCCCTGCACGTGCCATCGCGGGCCTTCATCGGAGGTCCAGCGCTAAAGAACTCTTGAAAACTCTACATTGGCTTCCCATTCGGAAGCGTATTGTTTTTAAGACGATGACACTGGCTTTTAAAGCTCTCCACGGAATTGGTGCGAAGTATATCAGTAAGCGGCTGACTTTTCACCAGCCATCTAGATCACTGAGGTCAGCGTCGCAAGCCTTGGCCGCCGTTCCTGGTATTCGGCGTGCCCGTATTGGAGGCCGTTCTTTCAGACGCATGGCACCACAACTGTGGAATTCCTTGCCTATCACTCTGAGAAAGACTGGCACATTGCTAGCTTTTAGGAAAGATCTGAAACCTTGGCTCTTCATTCAGTAGATCTGGTCTTCCTCTGCCTGCCCCGCTCCGCATCAGGTTAGAAGCGCCGGGACACTCCTCGGAGTAGCTGAGCGCTATACAAAACACGCAATAACATAACATAACATAACATGACTGTATAGATGAGTAAGTATGTGTTTGTATCTCATGAATAGGTGAGTGGGTGTGTGTATAACTATATAGGTGAGTAAGCGGCTGTGTGATTCACACTATGGGTGTGTGAGTAGCGCAATAGGTGCCCGACACTGTGTGAGTGGTGGTATGGGTGTACGAGTGGATGTACCAGTGGTTCTATTAGTGAGTGAGTTGGAGTATGAGTAGATGTATGGGTGTAGACCTAGGAATAATTGAGTGGGTGTGTAAGTACTGGTATGGATAAGTCAATTGTTATGAGAATGATAGTGTGGCAGTTGGAGCAGGTGTATAAAAGGTTATATTGCGGTATGAGTGGGTGCGTCAGAGAGTCTGTGTTGATGTCATCTGGGATGTAATTTGAAATGTCATCAGAGATGTCACTGACTATGTCATGTGTGATGCAATATGTGAGGTCATAAGCAGTGCATTGCTGGGGCGCGTGTTATTGTTAACTCAGCTAACTATAACTGTTGAATTTCTCTGAATTTGTATGAGTTAAACCTAAGCCTATCTATACCATCTCTGTAAACTTTGTATTTTACAGTGAATTTCTAAGACTTTTTTTAATTCCATTTCCTTTCTGTAACGTCCCTGTGACTTTTGTTTTTTTCAGTGAATTTCAAAGGTTTTTGAAATGCTAATTCATAACTATGATGTCCCTGTAAGCTTCGTTTCTTCAGTGAATTGCTATGGTTTTTTAACTAGTAGTCATGTTTCCAGGTGGTTGAGAAAGGGAGCTGGGCTTCCGACCACCTCTCAGGAATCCCACTGTTTAGGAGTTAAGGGAGATACCAGGAGGGCTTCTTGGTCCCCAAGGTCCCTCAGGAGAAGTGGACTTCATCCCCCAACCAGTAGTGCACCACAAGCGTCATTTGCAGAGTGGTGGGGAAAAAGGGCATGGCCCCAAAAAAACACTTAACCACTTCGGCGCTCATGAAGAGCTCAGCTCGTCATGAGTTACGGCGCTCGTACGCTGATGACGAGCTGAGCAACACGGTTTTTAAAAAAACGCAGTGCACAGCGGGAAAACCGCTAGCGCGCATGCGGTTAACAATTCCTCTGTGTGAGACTTATTGGAGGTGACAGGAGGGGTAGTAGGCCCCTAAGATGTCCTTACAGGCTAACTAATCCTTGTATTACCTATAGTCAGTCCCACACAGCAGTATCACTGAGACCTGATAGGAGGTCATGCTCCCTTTTCCTACCACTCTGCAAACGTGCCTCCTGGCAAACTACTAGTAGGGGGATGATGTCCCCTTGGTTATTGATGGTCCTTGGGTGCCAACTACGCCTCCTGTTACCTCCAGCAAGTCCAGTTTCAGTGGTCGCACTCCCTTTCACCACCACTCAGCAAATGTGCCTCCTGGTGCACGACTAGTTCGGGGATGTGTGTGGGGCGTACTGGAGGTAACAAGAGGGATAGTTGGCTCCTAAGAACCCTCAGCAGTGTAGGGGCCTTCATCCTCAACCAGGAGCATGCCAGGATGTGCGTTTGCAGAGAAGTGGAGAAGGGGGGCGGGACATCCGACAAGTTGCCAGCTTTTTTTTGTTTTGTTTTTTACAAAGGGGGCCACGTGGTCCCCTTTCCCAGGACCATTTTGGGCCCTGGGGACCCCATCTCCTGGGGCTTGTCAATTGTTTTCATTAAAAAAGGAGGGCAGCCATGTGGCCCCCCTCCTGGGCCTATGTCAGCCCTGAGACCTCATCCACCAGGGCCCGGTCTCTATTTTTATTTTTTTATAATTCAAAGGGGAGGGGGGCTGAGTAGCCTCGCTCCCGGTCCATTTTCAGCCTGGGAGACACCCATCTCCCTGGGATTGCCCTTATATAAATATCATGTAATTTTGAAGGAAGGGGGCTACTCCGGCCCCTCCCATGGCTGACTGTAACCCCGGGGAGCCCATCCCCCAGGGCTGGGTCTTTTCCTTTTTTTATTGAATTTTTTCTTTCTTCTAAGGGAGGGAGGCAAAACTACCCCTCTCGTGGGCCATGTTTTCCCCCGCGGACCCCATCCCCAGGGGCTAGGCTACTTTTTTGGGGATGACGGGGGGAGCACGAAAGCACCTGCGGTCCCTGCCAGTTCTCTGCCCCCTGCAGGAGTCGTCATTGCTTATCCACACAGGGAGCTCCTCAAATGCAGCTCCCTGTGTTTAAAAGCAAAGTGCTCCGCTTTGAACAAGCAAGAGCAAAATTCTTCTGCTTGCTCAAAGCGGAGCACACTGTTTGCTATGGCATGGTGAGAGCAGTGCTCCCACCATAACAAACAGTAATATCCTAGGGGCTGGCACCTTTGTTCATTGCCCTGGGTGGCGGCAGTCCCAAAGGCCATGTTGGGCTCCTGAAGGGGGGCCTTGGGAACCTCCTCCTTTGTTCACATTTGCCCTGAAGAGGTGGTGGTCCCAGGGCCTTTGTTCATTGCCCTGGGGGGCGGCAGTCCCAAAGGCCATGTTGGGCTCCTGAAGGGGGGCCTTGGGAACCTCCTCCTTTGTTCACATTTGCCCTGAAGAGGTGGTGGTCCCAGGGCCAGGGGTCCTCAACAGGCCCCCTTAACTATTGTATTTGTGCCCTGGGGAGGTGGCAGTCCCTGGGGCAGCGGGGAGGACCTGCGGCTTCCCCCGTATTACTTAAAAAAAACAATGTGCCCACGGAGGAAGTGGTCTGAAGGGCAGGGGGGTCAGTGAGGCCCCTCCATTTTACGGAACTTAGCCCCAGGGAGATGCTGGTACCCTGGGAAGGGGGGTTCGCCAGACCTAAGTTTATCATATGCTCCTGGGAGCTGGCCCACTTTGGGTTATTTCAAAGCAAACGCAGGAGCCCTCACTTGCTTTTTAAAAAATAAATTGCTGTGATATCGCAGATCCACTCACGAGTGCATGGCAACATTTAGGAAAAATGCTTTTTAACCCCATCATATCTCGGGGGTCATGGTATTCCTATTCTAGCCCCATTTCTTTTTTTAGAAACTTTGTTCTGGGACTTGGCTTAAATTCAAGTACCAGGATTGATGCCAATACTTCCTGGTTGAAGTGTTGACAGCTAATCAAATTTTAATAGGATTCGCAATTCCACTGCATGGACTCCCCAGATATCTATGTTTTTAAAAGATAGCTATCTCCAAAACTCCTGAATGGATTTACATCAAATCATGCTTTCTGGACCAACATCTAGCTTTCTGCAAAATTTGGTATAATTCCGTTCAGAAGCACCTTCAAAATATGAAAAATCCCCATAGACTTAACTTCTTGGCCCCTACTTGACGGATCATACTGAACCTTTCAACACAGCAGTTGAACAAAAAAGGGGACGTTTTCTGAAAAATTTGTGGAGATTCATCAAGCGGGGCAAAAGTTATTGGCAAAACAAAAAATGCTTTTCCTATGGAAATTATGGTCCTAACTATCCTACCTACAACTACCAACTGGTGACCTCCACCCCTCAGAGTGATTAATGGATGCTTGTCAGATTTGTTCAGCTTATGAATGCTGAGAGGAACTGGAGCAAGATCTCATGGCTGCCAGGGCTGAAGAGCATGCTGATCAACAAGCTACTGATATGGAGACAGGAGGTGCACAGAATGAGTAAATCATGAATGTGAAAAGTAAGCCAAAGCACAAGGCTGAGGGTCACAGAGTGGATTCTCCACCAAAAAAGAGGTTGTGCTTCAGTTGTGGATTCACGTTTCCACGCGAACAATTTTGTAATGGTTTGGAAGGTGAAGAAAAATTTAGGTGAATCATGGCGGGAAGACAAAATGGCAACCCGAAAGTTCCAGAAGCGATTTTCGATGCAAGCCCATAAGGCCACGCAACCATTTCAGATGTCATAAATCGATACCAAACAAAGTAGATCGAAATCTCAATCTCTGTCAAACAGTTCCTCCATATCAATATCAACTGAAACTGAAGAAGATGTATGAGCCATGTCGATGTTTAGCTTTGAGAAGCATGAAAATGTTGGAGTGGATGTGAGGAAAAATTGCCGTCCAAGAGAAGTCGACATGAAAAAGCTTCAAAGTCATTAAACATTGTCTGTAAATTGCACTAAAAGTCAATGGTTGTTCAATACCTTTCAGTATCGATAGTGGTGCTTCAATAAATATTATGCTTAAGGAGAAATATAATGAACTGTCTCCATTGCTCCGACTTACGCCATTGGAAACTGAAGTGTGCTCTATGTGTGGGCTGCATTGATGCCTCTAAATGGCAAAGTTCATTTGTAGCAACAACAAAGCATAAGAAAGCAAAAGTACAAGCACCCATTCATGTGCTTCAAGGTACAGCGTCAAGCGAGTGTTTACTTAGCTTCTGCACAGCTGCTGAAATGGCAGTGATATCCGTGAACTATAAAAACAATGCTCATCAAGAAATAGTAAGTACATTCCCTATTGCTCAAAGACACAGACAAATTGCCTTTCACGAACAGGAAGCTGTTGAAAAAGAACTTAAATCCTTACTCAGACACATTATGCCTTCCACTGGTTCAACTCAATGGTTTTCTCCAATAGTGGGTGTGCCCACACAGGACAGTGACGGAGCTATTCGCATCTACTTGGAAATGCATAAAGTGGACAAGTCATTTGAAAAAGAAAGACGTCCTGATTCGCACATTGCCATCATGATATCACAATTGAATGGTGCTTAGGTATTGTTTTGCCTGGATTTGAATAAAGGTTATCCTCAGTTGGAAAAGAATTGTAGGTACATTACAACCTTTTCTACTCATGTTGGTATGTTCCATTACAAAAGACTAAGTTTTGGTATGTCATCAGCTGTGAAGCTACACCAAGATGTCATTTGACATTCCATACAGCCTGTCATGAATGCTTCCAATTACAGCGATGTCATATTGGTTTTTGTAGCTACACAGAAAGAGCATGACAAAGCTCTCACGCAAGTGTGTCAGATGCTCGCTGATGCTGCCTTAACTTGTACTGCTGAGGAATGGGAGTTTCATAAGACAAAGTTAATATTCTTTGCCCATATCTTTTCTGATGGGGGCATGACACCGGATCCATTTAAAGTGCAAGCACTGTCAATTGCCAGTCCCCCACAAGATGTTTCCATGTTATGTTAATTCCTCAGCATGGCCAGCTATTGCTCTAGATACAAACAAGACTTTTCCACTGTTGGCGTGCCATTAAAAGACTTGGAAAAAAAAGAATGCTTCTTTCCTTTGGTCACATGAATGTGAGCAAAGCTTCCAGAAAATCAAACAAGCTATTTAGAACGTTACTGAAATGGCATACATGATCCAAAGCTTCATACAGAGATTGTTGTTGATGCCAGCCTGTCGAGTTGAGCACCATTCTTGCACAATATAGCAGACCCTCAATGATTTGCAACCTGAGAATAAACTGCATCAGTGATGTGGGCTTGTGAACATATCCACGTATTCTCGTATGGGAAGGCCGTCATGCTTGTGACTGATCATCAAGCATTGTTGATTATCTTTGGCAATCTAAAAGCAAAAATGCTGTGGTGCTCAAGGAGTTTTACTCCGTGGAATTCCATGGAATTACATCAAACCTCTGTGAGGCTCAGCAGAGTTCCACTCATCCTTTTCTCCTCCATAGGAATCGCCCTCTCCTCGTCACACATAACCCTGACTCCTCTCATTTCATCATATCTTCCACAAACAGCCTCTGCACACCACTCCCAGGGACTTGCAGGTCTGAAATGTTTAACAACATTCACAGCACCCACCTTTCTTGCATGTTTGTTCAGCATTAAAAATGACAACAGACGGGTGTCTGTCTTACTCTTAACAAGGATGCTGTGAAAGATGTCCATGTTCAAATGAAGCAAAAAAAATAGTCAGCTCTTGCATCTTCCTGCATGCTGACCTGGAAGGGCCTTGTTCTACTTACATGTACATAGATAAACGTTATTCATAAAAGCGCGAGCAGCCAGAGATGGGGCACCTTCACTTCTGAAGCCCATGCATGCTGCTCCCCAGGAGCCGAGGAGATTTGCTGCTTTAATGCTGCAGATTTTAATCAACTCTAACTGCACTTTCAGCAGTCACATAATCCTGCACAAACAGTAGAATGGCATATTGTTCTTCATATTTCTTATTGTGATATACAAGTGTGCGGTGCAGACACCCTTAGCATGATTTAAAAAAACAAGCACGTTCTTCGAGTGCTGCTTTAAACTGCACTGCCATGGTCTGTGCTTTCAAACTCTTCACAGAGAATTAAACAGGAAGGCTCTACATTTGTTATCGACATATCCCACAGCGCTATTAATATTACAGTAGCACTACATCAGAACCAAGTAGACAACCGAAAAGGAATACACATTACATGAAAAATAGGGTTGTTCCATCTGTGTGGTAGTTGGAGGACAGGACGGTACTGGGAGGCTTGAAGATTTATGGCAGGTAGTGGGAAAATCATTTCATATTCACAGATGGGGAGTGTAATCAATGGTCTCTCTGTTCAATGAGAATGCTGAATCAGGGCAGCACCAGCCTATGTCACAGACGCATCATCTGGTCCTTCTGAGTCGATGCATGGCTAGAGAAGTAGGGGATCCTCTGCTGCTGGACCCCATTTTCCTATGAGTGCCGGAGAGGGGAAACTCCACCTCATGTTCCCGCCTTCATGCTTAACTTCACTTCGTGTTTCTGCATGGTGCACTAGGATTGGCTGAGGTGCCACTAACACTCCAATCCTAAGTCACCTTATTTATTAGTAGTACTGTCCTCTCTCTGACAACTCCCAGAATATGTTTGGCAGTTGGATTGTTTGTTATTCAGCCCCTTTAAAAGATCAGAAATGGAAGACGGACACAAAAGTGATTCACCGATACCGATGGTCTGTGTAAATTAAATTGGATGCAAGTTGTACAGGTTCAATTCATTCGCTAAGCGACTCCTGGAGCCAAACACAAAACAAGTCAGGGTTTTGTATGGGTTCACAGTGTGAGTTCGCAATTCAGTATGATGTAGAGGTTTGGCACACCAAAACAAACTCAGAAACAAGGAGTTCATTTTTTCTTCAGTGGGAAGATGAGAGTGCTGAGTAATTATTCCTGCAGGCAGAATTTATTAGTAATTCCACATTACAAACGTAACATGGAATCACTTAATACTTGCAATTCCACCTGCAGAATTGAGAATTTCAGCCCACCCCTAAAAAATGCCTCCTCGCATTGAACAATGGGGTTTATGATTGCAAGAATACAACTACACCATCGTGCATCGTCCAGAGAAAGATCAGAATCCTGCCGACTGCTTCTCACGAATGTCTTTTCAATGCCCTAGTTCCAATTCTAAGACAGCTCAAGCTTACATAAATTTCATAGTGAAATCAAACACCCAAGCTGCCATTTCTTTGGAACAATTTGTCACTGCCACAAGTTGTGATAGTGACATACTGAAAAACATTACTACACACTATTTTGGTAGCAGCACCATCGGCCTCTTATCAGTGACAGTGAATATCAGAAGTTTAAAAAAATTACAAAGAAGAACTGTCCGATACTCCGGAAGGCATTATTCTAAGAATTTCAAGAATTGTCTGGAGAGTCTGTGACAAAAGACAATTGAAGTGGCCCATGGAGGATATTGTGGAATTGTTGCTATTAAACGAGGTCTCTGAGACTGAGCTTGGTTTTTACATCCCGACGAGTTGAACGAGAATTAAGGGCCAGTTATCTTTGTAACTGCCTATCATCAAAAACCAGTCGACACCCTTTAAAACTGTCAGAGTTGGCAGCTCATGCATGGGAAAGAATTGCAGTTGACTTCTTTCGTCCTCTTGACAACAGATATCACCTGATAAGTGATCGGTAATAAATATTCCCATTTTCAATTGACAGACAATCCCTCATCTATCACTCAAGAACATGTGATTGAGAGATTATACAGCTGTTCCTGCAATCTTAAAGTCTGAAAATGGCCCAACATTGCAACAGTCGAGAATTAAGAAACTTTCTCCATCATCTTAATGTGAAAGCATCAGAACAGCACACCTCTTTGGCCACAGACCAATGGCCTTTTTGAATGATTCATGAATAGTCTAAAGAAAGCTGTCCAGCGTGCTGTACTAGAAAGCTCAACCTTAACTTCTCTCTTCCAACTTACCGTTTGACCCCTGACTCAACAACAGGTGAAAGCACTGACACCTTGATGTTGGGGAGAGCCATTAAAACCAAGTTACCTCAATACAACAACAGGTGATCAAATACCAACTAAGAAACCCTCATGAAAGACTTGAATGGTAAGAGGAAAATGAAGGCCTATGGAGACAAGCATTGACATGCAAAATATGTTACATTCACTGAAGAAGATCGAGTGCTTGTTCATCAGCATAGAAAAAAAAGTCTGATGCTCCTTTCAATTCTGGATTATTTCATGTTGTGATAAAACAAGGACACATGGTGACTGGCCAATGTCCTGGGAAGTTCATTACATGAGGAGCATCACATTTCCAGAATGTGGCTCATCACTTGTAAGCACTGATTTCATTGTAGAGACTGGGTCTGAAAGGACAAGTGAAGAACTCCTGACTGCTGCTACTTCTACATCAACAACACCAGTAATAAACTTTTCTACTGCCTGTCCCCAGTTTCTGAAGACATGGTAGGGATGTGTGATCAAAGCGCCACAAAGATTCATTGAAGAGCTATATTTCTGTTTATATTTGTAAAAAAATGTTTTTTTGATTTGACAGAGGGGGAGATGTAGTTTTATGTGAGTGTGTAATGATGGAACCCTTGTGGCTCCTGATGGACTTCAGAGAACCAGTGGGGGCTCCTCCGCTAAGGCGGAAGAGTGTCGTCCCACTGCCTCGAAGCAGCAAAAGAAAGGAGAAAATGAAATCATAATAACTATTGTTATTATCATTTTATTTTGTCCTCCTGCTGCAGCAGCTTGCTTGAGGGGGCGAAGCAGAGCTGAAGGGGAGGAGAGGTGCAAAATGACTGTTTGTTTGGCCTTCCTGGGCTGCCCAAAACACTCATGTGCACTTTCTCTGATCTCCATGCAGGCTGCTTTACAGCCAGCATGGAGAACATGCCAACCCATAGAGCTGCTGGCTGAGCGCCATGTCATGGCACTTAGACCAATCAATATGCTGCATTGCAGCATTGTGATTGGCTGTGGAGAGCGTGGGATCACTTGTGCTTTCTACTTCCTGTTTCTCACAAGAAGCCAGGAAGAAGACGCAGGAGAGGCGGCAGTAGCGGCCAGCCAGCAGGCTGGGAGTTAAGTGATTTTTTTAAAGTCATATGCCCCCTGCCCCTTCCCCCCCTCTGCTCCAACCTGCTGCTTCCAGACAGCAGCCGCAATTGCGTCGAACACGCATCAAAGCATAGTGAAGTGAATGCAGGTTTAGAGCGTTGAGTTTGCGGACACATGCAGAAGAATAAATATGTGTTAGACTAAGCTCTGTGTGTAGCATAGTCATTGGTGAGTAGCAAGGATTGGGAGGACGCTTCAACCAAGATAAATCATTTCATGCTCATCTTCCTAGATCAGCTGGTGTATCTTTAATTCCTGTCAGTTGCAAGAGTTACCTTCTTCCATACCCTATCACTGCTCTCAATAGAAGGAGGGCGAGTACTTTCCTCCCGTATTGTCTCGTGTCTTTCCTAGATCTATGTGCCTGTCCTTGATGCCTGCAGACATTTCAGTGTAAAACTGAATACAGTGCCAAAAAGAAGACACACAAGGAGCAGCCAACCCTGAAGAAGTCACCTATTGGTAACACCTTACTGAGGGGAAAAAGCTCCAAAAAAGTCAAAGAATCATCAATAACAGCATAAACTACATAAACAAAATAACAATCATGAGTTGGAAGCAAGACACCCAGTATTTACTATGTGGCAATACAAGGAGAATACAAAGTAGTGGTCTTTAATGGGACTCCATGATTGCTTTGTCTGTCATGGATAGGAATCAATTAGGCGACCATCTTGCCATGGGACCATGTTAAGGTAAAAACTGGGGCAATCAAACATGCTTTGTGAGCAGTAGAAGGAAGACTTCACACCAGGAGGGATTGCTTTAAAACCCACTACCTAATAAACTAGACTATTGTCAGCAATGCACAATGGCTGGTCTACTGTTCATGCTATCTTGACCATTTTAGTGCAAAGTATGTATCATCCCAGCAGGAATTCACAAAAGTAGGCAGGTGCAGAAAAGGAGGGTGATTGGTTTGAGGACTAGTTGACATATAGCAAGTCAGAGAGGGAAATGGGCAGCAATGCTCAAACTTTTGATGTAGGCGAAGCAAGATACAGCCTCAACAAAGTGTGAGCTGGACTTCAAAGTGGGTGGCTATAGTGGAATACAAAGGGTGCCACTGCATTGTGAATCATTCTTCTATTCTGACAACCCCAATCCTGAGCCAAGACAGTTTCACCGAAAGAGTACCATCATATATACTGCAAACAGGATCTTCATGTGGAAGAACACTTATGAATACAATTCTCTTACTAAAACATAGAGCTACAGCAGGAAAAACATATAAGCATGCACTTATCTCATGATACAGTGAAATCTGACTAGAAACAAAACTATGGCTTGGGGTGTCTACTCTCTAAGCCTCTGGGGTTTCAACACTGCATACACACTGTCTCCTATGGGCTCTAATGTCTGTGTCTTCGAGGAATCCAGTCAATGCAGCAATGGCTTCACTGCAACACATACACGTCAATGTCACATAACTTCTAATGCCTGTGGCAATGGGGCACAAACAACCCAGCATTCCTATCCCACGGTGTCTGCTGCCTGTGGAAATTGTATACCTAGCACTTACATTAATTGTTTCATTTTGTGAAATAAAGATATGACTCTACAAAGGGGTCCAGTACCTAACCTCCTGGATTATATCATCCCAAAAATAATGTGCCCCAGGATACCCATGCGTATTGTTTCTGAAGAGGCACAGTGCATTCAACAATCAGTTCCTCGAAATCAGTACAGATACAAAGACGATTCTTTGAGCATTTATTTTACTTAACAAAGGCAGTAGACTTTATATATTTACTTTCTGTTCTTCACATGCCACTGTTTTCTCATCCTTGCTATCATCTGGAGCCTTATCACGAAGAGCTGACCTAGAATAAGCACAGATGGGAGTGACTTTTTTTGCATAAGTGGGGAAACAGATTTATACATATAACTCAGAATTTTTCCACGTTAATGCATACAATACAATGCTTGTCTGGTTTCCACTTGGTCTCTCTGTTTCCCAAATATTCTGTCTAAAGTTCACGTATTAGCCCTGAGAAATTATGAGTTATATGTATGAACGTTAGATCCCGAGGTTTTAGTACCGAGACAGCCTTATTGGCGGTCACAGATTCAATAAGACAAACCCTTGATGCAGGAGTGTCCAAGATACTTATTCTCCTTGACCTCTCAGCAACATTCGATACTGTTTCTCATCGACTGCTTGTGGAGAGGTTACGGGACTGCGGTGTCGAGGGTGTAGCACTGGAATGACTCAAAGAATTTTTTACCAGGCAGAGGACAAATGATTACCTTGGGTCCGTTTCGATCTCAAAAATGTTTGCTGGACAAGGGAGTACCGCAGGGCTCATGCCTGAGCCCTACTCTTTTCAATGTGTATATGGCTCCCTTGGCCAAGATTGTCCAACCATTTGGGTTCGAGATAGTATCATATGCTGGTGATACTCAGTTGCTATTCCCAATTGGTTCTAATCTAACTGATGAGAGATTGCGCTTTTCGGCGGGAATGCTTGCTATTTCAAAATGGATGATACAATGCTGCCTCCAACTCAATACTGAAAAAACCGAGCTTATGCTCCTTGGAAAAGCTACTAACATATGCTTGGCTGACTGGTGGCCATCCCAGTTGGGTGTGGCCCCCAGTCCTACCTCCTCAGTATAAAGCCTGGGAATACAATTAGATAACAAACTGACCATGAAAGACAATATTAAGAATATCACTGCTACCTGTTATTACAGTCTTCACCTTCTACGCAGGATACTCCATTACCTGCCATTAGAACATCTTAGAACGGTGGTCCAGGCAATGGTTATGAGCCGCCTCGACTATGGCAATGCGCTATTGGCAGAAGTGGGGGAAACCATGTTAGCCAAACTTCAGGTTATCCAAAACACCGCAGCGAGGATGGTCCTAAACCGTCCCCCGGGGTCTCCTTCAATGCCTTTGCTAGAGAGCTTCACTGGCTTTCAGTGAAAAAAAGAGCTTTTCTAAGACTTGTTGCCTCACTTTTAAAGCAATCAACACAAAAGGTCCAGGCTACCTGCAAAATAAACTTTGCATACAGGTGTCTGGGCAAAATCTTAGGTCTAACTTCTTGGCCCTGTTGTCGTAGCCAGGCTGGTGACAGAGCCTTTTCATATATAGCTCTCCAGTATTGGAACTCTCTTCCAGAGGCCTTACGTGAATCCACCTCCTACTTGGCTTTTAGGAAACAACTTAAAACCTTCTTGTTTTAATATTGTGTTTTCTGTAATTGTAGCTTTTCCCGGACTTCCTTTTTTGGGATATCTTTTTAGGTACGCACTGAGATGCCCCTGGGTGAGTCATGCGCTATACAAGAAACCACTAACATAACATAACATAACATAACATCCCTCAGATACAAAAAACAGGCATTCTGCCCTTTTCTGAGCCATAAGCTCTTAATGATACCTGATACCCGACACAGCACACAGATCTCTACCTGTTTAATGCACCTACAGGGCATAAAGTAAATTGATTTGACTCAGTACTTCCATGAGTTACTGTTTTAGTTTCAGATTGTACCTCTCAGTAACAGTGAACAGTGTTTGTCTCGTTCTGTTATTGAGCTGTGCTGTCTGAAAATAAGCACTCATACAGGGACTTTTTAGTTAAATTATTCCAATTTATGCCCAGAATCTGAATAAAACAGGTGCTTTGGATCTGCATGAGCACTACAAAAGCCCATTATGATAGTTCCCCAGAACTCTGTTTAATTCACTCTATTTCCAGACTTAAGGCCCGATTCACAAAGGTAACATACATTTGAGTAAGTTTACACTTTGAAGTATGTTTACTACTTTTGGTGTTCAGGAGCTCAAGAGCTTATTTACAAGGCCATTGTGCCACCAGTGCGTCACTTTTAATATTGGAAAACTTACTGCAAACGTGTAAGTGACGTGTCTCCACTGTTGTGAAGTTACATTGACCACGGGCACAAATACTTCCATTTTAAATGTTCCCATTTGAAGTTGACATCTTATCAAACAATAACTTTTAACGCACATTTGCTTGCACACCTGTATCGGATAATGCTCTCAGAATATGGCTTACTTACACTTACACTTCTCCATAAGCACATTATCAGGCCTTGGAACACTCTGTACAAGGACTAAGTTCACTGTGCAAAATGCATTTGTTATTGCTGTCCGTTTGGCAACAGCTATGGGTGGGTAGAATCAACAATGAATGACGGAGCAGAACTCCAGCATTGAACAAATAAGACATGTTTATTATATAAACTGTAATAAGCCTTTGTTTAGTTGAAGGATCCTTTTAATGGGATTATTGAGGTCACCCCATGACAGAATTCTAGCTAAAATCAATAACTTTACCATCCTGAGCAGGACGGTAGCCTGGCCTACATCAAGACTGGCTCCGAGATGACACACACCTGCAGGTAAATGGGGAGTTAGGCCACTCTAAGGTGTATTGGCAGTCCCGTACACCCCATGCTTTATAGGATAGGCAGTGCTAGGTGAGAGTACCATTATATGTATTCATATATGCAACATAATTGCACAATGGTTCAATTGTTTGCACTTTTCATCATTCTTTTACCACTGGTAACATTGTTTTGCTTCATTATATTAATAATTGCAGCACGTGTATTTTACACAAGAATCAAATTGCTTAAATAAATGTCTGAATTGCCAGTTTGTGTAGTTCTTGTATTTCCCTTTAGGCATGCCTGAGTTGTCAATGAAAGGGTAGTTCTGTTTCCATGATGTCCTTGAGGAATCAGGATTGTCATGTTCTGAGGTTGCAGACACCATCCAGACAATTGTAAGGTTTAGAGGTTCAAATGACGCACTGCGAGTTTGCTAGGAATTAGGTCAAAATATTCTGATGGTATGCGTGTACTCAGTCCCACATAGTTTTGATTCATATGTTGCCCAAACACGTAGTCATACTGAAAAAGTTGGAACCATGCGACATCACCCACAGAGTAGTGCATTCGTCTTACTCTATTGTGATTTGCTTAACATACCTCCGCAATTCCTTCTCTTCCCCTCTTTAAACCCCTGTTTCACATCCGTAATCCCACCCCCTTTCATGGTAAACCTGTCCCCTTTCCTACCCCACTCACTCCAGCCCACCCACAGTTGCTATTAAAACATATACTTACATGAGAAGATAATAAGCAGTCAGGAAGAAGAAATCTGCACACATAAGTATAGGTAATGGGAGAGGTGTAAAACACAGCAGGTGGTTTGTGAACTGCAATTTGTAGTACATATTGTAATATTACAATATACAGTTTATGAATCAGGCCACCCTATCTGTCCTCCCAATCACTGTCAGACACTCTCTTTGTCACATACGCACAGATGTACTTCCCCCACCCACACAACTGCACACCTTGACACAGCTCTTGAAAAAGTTATGAAATGAAACCCAGCGTTTTACTCTGCAAGGATGTTCAAAAAATCATCAGGAAATAGGCTGTCTAAAAATGAACACGATGAACCGACAGTGCTTTAGCTCGTTAGCATCTACAGTGAGAAATCGAATTCAGAATAATGACACCTCTTCAACACTGTCTGACCTCGACAACTTGAACACATCTTCTATGTCTAACGCAATGCTTCACTGCATTTCCATTACAGTATAAAGGTTTCACATTAAACTAGCTAGGATTTTTCATTAAAGGTAAATTGCACCTTGGTTTGAAATCTCAATAATGGGTTTTGTGCATCATCCATGACACTTACCAATAATTGAACATTCTGAATTTTTGGTCGTAGACAATATTCACCTCAGGTGTTAATACTTGTCTATCACGATTTTTACCCGTGCATAGCATTTTTTTTCTTTCCAAATCCAAGTCTTTGTTTTTACAGTAGTATAATTGGAGATAAATGTCATGTAATTTATAAACAAAGCAATCGCAGTGAGAACCAAAGATAATACTGTAGACTATGGAGGTTCTGCAGTACATGCAGGCTAAATAGGACTGATTGCTGTCAAATTAGTCTAATTTGAAAGTGATCAATCAAACTGTTTGTATACTATTCCGGAGGCACTAATATGGATTCCATGCCATTTATATGGACTGGATGAATTTACAGGACTTTGCACCTCCTAATTTTGAGATACAAGGAGAATCTTATAAACAAAAATTGCAAAAGAAAAGATCAAGAAAAAATAGGATTATCTTGAAAAAACTTGTAAATATCGAAGTCATGAGCATTTTTTCAACAAATTAGGGGAACCTCCTTTCAAGTATGTGCACTTTTTGGCTGACTTAAAAAAACAGACACTCGTTTGTTGGAGAGATAGGCCCTGATTACGATGTGACAAATGGGGGTGGGGTCGCACACTATACTCACACACCGGCGGTGTCACCCTAAAGGACTCTGGTCAATGTAGTAAAGTGTTCGCGATGCATCATCTTTCGATCTTCTGCTATCTTCGCAGTCTTCGCCATCCCTGGACACGTGTTTCGGGGTATCACCCCTCGTCAGCAGGGATAGGCCGTGTACTGGGGTTGCCGATGGCTGCCATGTGATCTGTGAATTCTGGCCTGCGATTGAACCCCTGTTTATGATTAGGTCCGATTTATGAAGTTGTCAGTTATTTAACGCATCAGATACTTATCGGGTGCATTAAATAACTCAACCTTAGTTGAATTTAAGCAGGTCAGACCTGTTGAAATATTATGGATGAAAACCATACTGTATTTAGCGTATTATGTGAATTTTGGTGCATTAAATACCAAATTCTGCATGTTATTCTCTGAGAACTCGTATTAGGTGTTATTTATTGCGCTTGAGAAATAACATACCCTACTGTATCGTTATTTATCATGTGTAATAGATACTACTTATAGTCATAATCAGGGCCATAATGTTCTATGTTTTTGCCAGAAAACCTATTCTGAAGCATTAATAGAAAAGAACTTCAGACTTCATCAACATTGTAAAGTGCAAATTCATAAACTTTGCGCAATTCTGTTTGCGGCATTAAAACGTTTATGACTTTCATTGCTGCAGAAATTCAGAGGGTGCTACTTTTAATCATTGCCCCAGAAGCTAGGACCTTATTATGAAGTATGCATGACACTGTTCTATTACTTACCTGCAATCTGCATTACTCCTGGTCCTGGTGTCCTCGTCCCATTCATTCCTGATGAAATACTATATTCCACAAGCAAAAAAAGAAAAGAGGAATACAGTTATACACTGCCCCATCCTCTTCCAATGGGGGTATTTAAGCAGTACTTACCCGGCATTCCTTCTGAACTACCAATACCAAACCTATGAAAGCTGGAAGTTCAGGAGGGAGGGATGGGCATGACGAATGGGATGAAGATAACAGGACCAGGTGTAATGAAGAATGCCAGTAAGAAATGGGACAATATCCCCAGGTCCCCTTTGTCCTTTTCCCCTTCATTACTAATGAGAATCACCAAGCCAAGCTAGCCGGCATCCATAGGAAAGTAGAAACCATATAAGGACACTTACACCATTATTGCAGCACCTTATGATTTATTCTTACAGACAATAAGGCACTTTTAGAAAGCAACCGCATGCAAAACACCTGAACCAATTTTTTTAACATCAGACAAAATATTTTGCAACCTTTAATGCTTAACAAAGGATTTGAGGAGGCCCATGTGGCTGCCCTGCAAATCTCAGAGATAGACAACCCTTTTAACTCCACCCAGGTAGCAGCTACCCCCCGGGCTGAGTGACCCTGAACCCCCACAGGAGAAAGAGTAGACCCTGACAAGGAGTACACCAGAGAAATCAACTAGTTGAGCCACCTACTGATTGACAAAGAGGAAGACTTGTCCCACCTGGAAGAAGCATCAAAAGACACAAATAAAGAGTCCATCGTTCTAAAAGACTTTGTTCATTCCAGATAGACACACAAAGCACTCTTCATGTCCAATAAGGCACACTGGTCTTCCGTAGAAGAACTTGGCTCTGAACACAGAGCCATACTTCTTGATTCATTTGAAACTGTGATGCCACATTTAGCACAAAAGATGAATCCAGAGGAAGAATTTCCCCATCATCCCAAAAACTCAATAAAGGTTCCTTGGCCATCAAGGCACCCAATTACCCAATGGACCTGGCTGAGGTTATGGTCACCAAAAATACTACCTTCAAAGTCACAAACTTAATGTCAACCAATTCCAAAGGTTCAAGAGGATCCAAAACCCTGACCTTCAACACTGAAGGCAAATCCCACAAAGGAAACAAAGGCTTAACCAAAGGGCGGGACAGAGAAAAGCTGCTCAACATCTGTGCCAGCAAATCCTCTACATCAGCCAAATTCCCCCAAGGGGTCACAATAGCTGTAATTGCCACCCATTGGGTCCACAGAGTACAAACAGAAAGACACTTCTCAAAGCCATCCCACAAAAACTGTGAGATCTCATTCATATTACAGTCAAGAGAGGACCGCTGAACAATGCCTCTCGTAGAACTTCAAAGTAGAAGGCTTGCAGGATTGCTGGATACCAACATCTAAATGCCTGGACAACCCCTTACTCGGCAATCCCCACCTCTCAACTTCAAAACCGAGAGATGCTGCCACTGCAGATACAAGAAGTGAGATGACCTGAGAGGAGAAGGAGAACATGGGATTATCCATGGACCCATAATCACAGAAATTGGAGCCTTGGTAACCATGAGTGACTGGGCTGAAACATAACCACCATTACCACAACTCACACTTCCCTCAACAGCCTTGCCAAGAATTTGTGAATGAGCAGAATTAGAGGAAAAGCACTCAACAGTTCACCCAGCCAAGGAAGTGTCAATGCATCTACTCCTCAAGCCCCGTCCTGCAGCCTGCAGGAACAAAACCTAGTAATTTGTGCATTGAGTTGGGAAAAAAAGAGGTCCAGGAAAGAAACAACAAAACCTCTTGCACACCTGAATAAAGACCTCCCTGGTTCGAGACATGTCCTGGGGGGGAAGGAAAGAATCGACTGAGGAATCTGCCACCCCATTGTCCATGCCCCTCATCTGGACTGCTACCAGAGACTGTGTTTGACACTAGACCCACTGAAAAAGCGGGATAGCCACAGCATCCCTTTGTTAATTCAAAAAGGCTACCCTCACCTGGTTGTCTGACGGTACCACTAGATCGTGACCCACCAGCAGGTGACTGAACCCCATTACCACGCTGGCCCTCCTGCAGAGACCACAACCCCAAGGCACTGTCATTGGTCGTTAGAACCAATGGAGGATCCGGCTGCAGTGGTACACCTTTGGAGAAATTGTCCTGCACAGTTCACCAACTCAGGTCCCTGACAACCCCTGCAGTCACTGGTATCACACAGTCGAGGTTTCCTGACTTCGGCTACCAAAAAGAATGAAGATGCACCCACAGGGGTTGAAGATGCAAGCTGGCCCGAGGAACCTTAAACACAGCAGCAGCCATGTGACCCAACAGCTGCAAGCAACGACAGACCGGAGGAGAAGTGGAGCCCATTGCCCTCTGTGTTAGAGATCTCAAGAGCGCATTTCTGGGTTTAGAAATACTCTGTTCATAACTGTTCGGAATCTGCCCCTATACAACAGATCCCTGGTCAGAAGCAGCTGACATTTCCCTCGATTGATCAGGAACCCATGATCCTGGATCATCAAGAAAACCAAGGTTAGATCCTGAAGGAGTTGCTTGTCTGAGGGGGCATGGAGAAGCCGATTTTCCAGATACCGATATAGGTGGATGCCCAGCAGATGGATCAAAGCCAACAAGGGATCCACCAGCTTCATTAAGACCCTTGAAGCTGACTTCAGGACGAACTGTAGCATCCTGAACTGATATGTTACTTCTGCACTTAAAACGTCAGATACTGCTAGAACTGAGGTCGAATTGGAACATGGTAGTATGCGTCCTGAAGAGCCAGGGTGCACATCAGATGACCATTGACCAATGATGAAATCACTGTCTGCAGGGTTTCCGTCTTGAAGGGCAGAGACTGAACATATTTGTTGAGTTGGGACAAAACTTGGATGAACTTTGAGGCTGCTGGCCCCTACAGCCCAAGAGCAAACCAAGGGACTTCATTCCCCAATTTATCCAATGCCTGGTGGCATGCCTGCAGAGGTATTCCAGGATGGGGCGGGGCCAACCACTGACACGGTGAAAAACGCAAGCAGCAATCCCGCAGTGCAGGACAAACCATGGAGGAACTTTGAGGTCACTGGCCCCAACAGCCCAAGAGCACACCAGGTTAACCTGTGCAAGGATGTGCACCTGCAGTGGTACCCCAGGAGGAGGCGGGGCCAACCACTGATGCGCTGAAAAGTGCAGACAGCAATTGTGCAGTATGAGATGCTTGGGGGGAAAACCGGGTGAAGTCCGGGACAAGGGCGGGCTCCTATTCATCCGTCATCATCTGAAGGAGGCTCTGCTGGTCCCCCCTCATTCATCTAGTAACCTACAGGGGTCTCCATGTGGGTAAGTCCTCATTAGCTTTTCATCATTAGCCCTCATCTCTGCACAATGCTTGTTGGATATTTGGTGAATGAGTAAACCCAACTGCTGGCCCACCAAGCTTTTGATGCTTCAACTAATGTAATGGGGAAGCGAAAGTTACCTGGATTGAAAAACGCTGCTATCAGATTTACAAGCAAAACTACTCTGGTCTGATTTTTGGCCCAAGCAGTAGGAGTTATTTTTACTGAGATTGACTTGGCTGAATGTAGACTTTCCCTAGATGCGGGAGAGGGCCCCAGTACTCTGTCAGGGGCTATGCCAACGCAAGGTTCACAGACTGCACCTCAAGTCCAGCCATGTGTGGAGGATAATTATAGCTCCTCTAATGTTTCCTCAGTGGCCCAGGAGTGTCTCCACAAGTGTATTTTATTGGCAACTCCAAATAACAGTGCCTGTGCCCATTTAAACAAGAGAAAGCGTCAACCGAAGCACACTGGTCCAGCCAAAGGTCCATCTCACCTACTAATGAATTGGAACAGTTCTGCTAACTCTGAGATTTTGGTACACTAATACGGATTGGGAAAATGTGTTCAGCAAACATAAAGACACCCTTACACAATGTATTGTCCTTTCGATGGAAAAATTGATTGTGTTAGAGCCAGTCATGTCAGAGCTATCAAAAGAGATTGGGGACTGTTAAGGAGGCTATTATTTCCCTTCACTCTATATGGCTTAAGCCCCATGGTGTGAATGTTTCAATTGTTAGTGGGGTTCCGCCCCAGTGTCCAGTCCTTGAAGGTTCGGTTCCTAGCTCTACTAAGCCCCCCCAGTAGCCCGCAACATAGCAGTCAAACTGAGCCTACAGAGTTGGGCTCAGCAGGGGAGAGAGGGGCACAATGGGGAGTAGGGATGACTTGCGTAAATTTACCTCCTGATTGCTGTCTTATGTATCAATCCTGACAGGGGTACTGCACGCTAGTGTAAACACTATGGAATCTACCCTCCTACTAACTAACAATGTCTGTCACTGGTTGGCTGATAATGCTAATTTTAATCCCAATGTCGTCACTGATGTTCTATTTGTAAGGGGGCTTGGGTGGACTAAGCCCATGCCCCAAACCCTAGAACAGGATTGTGTTGTAATCAATTGTAAGATTCCTGCCAAACGTCTAATTCATATTACTGCTTCACTGCCTATAAAGGATAAAGGTATCAATATGCTTCCACTTGTTTTTTTTTCTATCGATGCTCACAGCCTAGGTTTCCCTCATGGGATAGCATGGGATCTCACCCTCCAAAACAACATGCAGTTACTACTTTTAATGGATTCCTATTACCCATAGCTGACCTGGATCAAAACAATTGACTCCAGGTTACCGTCCCTTGTTTACATAACCCTAGCCCTCCCAGTTTATTTCAATGCTCTCCCACTAAATAACCCACTGAGATTATACCAACTTGTGCGATAGGACCATCCCATAGAGTTCTCAGTTGGAATAATGCTGGTATAGGACAATTTGTTGGACCCAGAATGGCTTAACTTTACCATCCAGTTGATATTATTATGCTTCTGGAAACCCGGGCCCAGAGCCAGTCATTTGGGATGGTTATGAAAGTTTTAATGTGATGGCAACTCTTCACCCTGGTCATGGATTATGCATTGGTTTAACCCCCATGGTATATATTTCCAAGCAATTAAGGGATTTTCCAGT
Organism: Lissotriton helveticus; assembly: GCF_964261635.1. NCBI lineage: Eukaryota > Metazoa > Chordata > Amphibia > Caudata > Salamandridae > Lissotriton > Lissotriton helveticus. The sequence goes on along the minus strand of NC_136067.1, from coordinate 1,303,911,669 downwards.
CAAACTTGGGCACAATGGAATACAAATCTTATGGGTGATTGCCTCTAATGATTTCTGCTTTGTACTCATTTCATTTCATTTCATGAAGCTTTATTCGGTTCATATTATACAAATGATCATTAAAGCATACAGGCAAAAACATATTATTAGGTGACGGCATACAATTAAAAACGAGATGTAAGGTTTAAAATATCATACTTTTCCTAAAATGAATAAATTTACATATAAATGGGGGGAGCATGTCACCTCCCCCACTCACGCCGGGGGTAACATCTTAGACCACATCTGGACACAGGGGGTGTCACTCTCTGGCCTGACTATCTCCCCCTGTGTTTGGTCCGATCATTTACTGATCGAATCTTCTATCTTCGTGAAGGGACTGGCCAAGCCCTCTCCTCGGCATGGAGGAGCTGCCCGGAAATGGAAGACTCTTGACTCATCTGCCTTCCTTTCCTCTCTTGCTGAGACCCAGCCTCCAACTCTTGACACCTTAGATGTCAACACCATGGATGCCAACATCTCCCATTGGCTGACGACGGCTAGCGACCTATTCGCACCTCTGTCCTGCTTCCCTCGAACACGTCTTAACAACTCGCACAAATGGTACAACCCTGCCCTGAAACAGCAACACCTTGAGCTGCGCCAATTGGAGCATAGATGGTGGCGCAATTATCTCAGCTCTGACAGGGAAGCGTATGTGTCCGCACGGAAAGCTTATAAAAAAGCCATCATTACAGTTAAGTCTGCTTTCATCTCTGACAGAATCCTAACAGCCCCCAACAAATCTAAAGAGATCTTTAAGGTCCTCGGCGATTTAACATCAGACGCCAGAACACTTCCGAATCTGCCTCCTTCCTCAGAGTCATGCAGTGCTTTAAATGCTTTCTTCATAGACAAGATTATTACAATCAAAGACTCCATCCCTCATTCCTTTCCCCCAGCCACAACAGTACCCTCCCCTGTCAATACCTCCACCCTGTCCCAGTTCCCTACACTCGACCTGGAATCTCTCGCCAAACTGTCTAGCCGCGTGAAATCTGGTTCCCCCAAGGACTGCTGCCCCCCTTCTGTGCTCCGCGATATTTGTCAGACTCTTCCACATTGCATTCTTCCTTTACTTAATTCCTCCCTCGCCTCTGGTATAGTCCCCAGGTCATTCAAGGAGGCCGTATCGGTGCCCCTGCTGAAGAAACCCGGCGCTGATCCAGCGGTTCTGGCTAACTACCGCCCCATCTCCCTCCTGCCCTTTCTGTCCAAGATCTTGGAGGCTCATGTCACGACCTGCCTCTCGCAATTCATCGAGGAGTCCAATTTTCTGGCGACCAACCAAGCCGGCTTTAGACAAGCCCACTCCACCGAGGCTGTGATTCTTGCCGTGCTGGACAACCTCAGAAGCAATGCTGACAGAGGACTACCCCAGGCACTAGTCCTACTTGACCTCTCGGCGGCATTCGACACGGTGGACCATAACATCTTAATCCATCGTGTCGGGTCCGCCGGTGTCTGTGGGGCCGCTCTGTCCTGGATCAAATCTTTTCTAGAGGAGAGGTCTCAGGCAGTTAGCCTGGGTCCTTTCAGCGCCACCAGTGTCTCGTCATCTTGCGGGGTCCCTCAAGGCTCCTCCTTGTCACCCCTCCTTTTTAATTTGTATCTCCAACCTCTCCTTCACTCCTTGGGCAGGTGGGACGTCACCGTGTTTAATTACGCGGGTGATTTGCAAATTATTTTCCCCCTCACCTCCCCTGATGCTGTCACCAATTTTCGGACGGCCATGACACACATCCAGCACTGGATGAATCAAAACCAGCTAAAGCTCAATCCAGGCAAGACTGAGCTCCTACTTCCTGGGAGAAGTGCCCCTCATTGGGGCCCTCAGTACTGGCCCACTGAGCTCGGTACACCTCCCTCTCCTGCTGGCTGTGTAAAGAGCCTTGGGGTCGTCATTGACTCCGGGCTCACTCTTAAGGCCCAGGTGAGTGCCGTAACATCCTCCTGTATGTTCCAGCTATACAGGATACGGAAAGTCGCCCACCTCCTGACTCCCGAAGCCTTGTTGCAAGTCTTAATCGCCTTGGTGATGTCTCGGCTGGACTTTTCCAACTCGATATATCACGGCCTCCCCAAATCTCAGCTGTCTAGGCTACAGATCGTCCAGAACCAGGCCGCTAGGCTTGCTCTTAAAATTCCCAGATGGCAGTCGGCCAAACCCCTATTACGTCAACTCCACTGGCTACCAGTCAGTGAAAGAATAGTCTTTAAGGTCCACTGCCTGGTTTTCAAGGCTCTTACTGGTCCCTCTCCTGCTTTTCTTAAATCCCTCATCACTCCTTATTGTCCCTCTCGCACCCTGAGGTCTACCCACCTCCAGCTCTTAGTTGTCCCCCGTTTTAAACTGACTAGATCTGGGGGTCGCAGTTTCTCTTGTCTGGCCCCTAAACTCTGGAATTCCCTTCCACTCTCACTTAAGTCCTCCTGTTCCCTTCTCTTTTTCAGGAAATCCCTAAAAACATTACTCTTCTCCCATCTACACTAATTCCATCCTTCCCAATCTTAGGATCCGATCAGCGCCAGGAAACTTACGGTGACAGTGCGCTCAAGAAATGTCTTATAACATAACATAACATAATATAAAAGTAGCAGTAAAAAACATGTATCCAACAAGTTCACGTTATAGATCAACTTCATAGCCTCATCAACACTATAAATTCCATATTTTATAAACATTGGTTTGAGGTAGGCCACCCTGAGATTCGAGAATAGGGTAAAGATTTACATAAAGTGGAATATGCTTTGTTTCGAATGCCCATCACATGGACAAGGGCCAACAGGATGCTTCTTAAGGTTGGGAAAGGCCACCAAAACGTGAGCCAAACCAAATCTAAGTCTTGTGAGAACAAACCCGTGGGCTGGTCTGGTTACCTGGCTCAGGTATAGTTGAAGGCCTTCACAATCGATATATTTGTTGTAGAGGTTAACTGTAGTCAGGTGGGCATTGGTAACTAGATGCTTTTGGGCTCTATACAACATGTATTTGTTTTTCATTTCCTGCTTAGGAATATCTTCTGCAGCACACGGGTCCACTATTATATTGAGACCATAAATAGCCTGAAAACTATCTACGATGTACTTTAGCCAAGGGATCTTGGTAAAGTTAACCAGGTCAAGACAATCCTTGATAACGTGTTGGTTGAAAACTGTCTCTTCCTTGTGCCAAATGGCACGCCAGATCATTAAAGACATTAATGAGACAAGGTCACATAGATAGGCAGCCCCCACTTCCCTATGGATCAAATCGGTTGGGGCAGAGGTAGGTAGGCAGAGGAGTTTTTTAAGGAATACATTTTCTTCCATTTGCAAACTGCCTATGTTTGAAAAGCCCAACAACCCGGCCCCATATAATGCAATCGAGACACTCCTTGCCTTATAAATCTGCATCATATCACCACCGATTCGTCTATCGCCGATTTTAGAGGTGAATTTAAATATTCCATAGGCACTTTTTGCCATTTTTGACCTTACATTTACGAGCACCTGGGACCAACTACCATCCCTTGAAAAGGTCACACCCAGGTAACAAATTTTTTTGACTTGTTGCACTTTCACCCCTTCTATAAAAAATGTATGGCTTTTATAAGTCCTAGGACCACAGATCATCATATGGGTTTTACTCTTATTAATTAATAATTTCCCTTCTTTTATAAAAACAGAAAACCGGTCCATCAGGCGCTGGAGACCTATGGGGGTCCGTGATAAAAGCACAGCATCGTCTGCATAAAGCAGTACTGGTACTCCTGACCCATTTACCTGAGGTGCATACGCTTTAACTGTTTTTAAAATGGAGTCAACAGCATTTACAAAAAGAGTGAATAGCAGAGGGGCGAGAACACAACCCTGTCTTATTCCACGCTTTACATTAAAATTAGGGGTACACTCCCTGCTTACTCCATAGTGCACACAGGCTTGCATCTTTTCGTAGAGTCGGGCTAAAAAGAAAATAATTGCCTCTGGTGCACCGAGTTCTTGCAGGGCTGGCCATAAAATGGAGTGGTCGACCAGATCGAATGCACTGCTTAAATCGGCGAAGCAAAGATTTATGGTGCCGTGCTTGGCCTTGGTGTATTTGCCAATTAATAATTCTAGATTTAAGCATTGGTCTAATGTACCACGGCCCTTCCTAAAACCATACTGTGAGGTCGCCAAAATCCCCTTCTCGTCAGCCCACTCTTCCAACCTGGTCAGCAACACTCTGCTCATGATTTTCACTGATGAGTCGAGTAGGCTGATTGGGCGGTAGTTACATGCTGCTGACTTGTCCCCCTTCTTATGGATAGGGACAATAATAGAGTCTCCCCATGTTGGCGGAATCATGGTACTTACTGCTGAATTAAGAACAAAAGTAAGAATAGGGCCCCATAACAGCGGGAGAGTCCTATAAACGTCAATAGGAACCCTGTCCGGTCCCTGGGCCTTACCCCCCTTGCTGGCCCTAATACTGCATTCCACCTCGGCTAGAGTAATGTCCAATGGGACTATAGGCCATGATCTTTGTTTTACACCATTTTGGCCAACAGCTTGAAATATAGCTGAAAAGTGAGTAACCCAGGCCTCACTACTGACATTGGACGCGAGATGAGGGGCTTTATCATCCTTAAGAAAGGTAGAGTTAACCGTGGCCCAAAACAGGCAACAATCCCAGGTATCCGCTGCCTGCGCTAAATTGTCCCAGGCTTCTTGCTGCAACTCCCTCTTCCTTTTGGAAAGAACCGTTTTATAATCATGTCTCAAAAGTGTTACTTTATTCTTGTCCCTAGGTCTAAAAGTTAAAGCCTGTTTCAATTGGGAAAGAAGGGCTGTACAAGCACGATCAAACCATCCATTTTTATGAGCGGTTTTCCCTTTCCTGGTCCCTGTAAATATGGTATCTATAGTCTTATTAATATTGATAAAATTATCTAGAATAAAAGCTAAAGCACTCCCCGGTGTCAGGATACCATTGATATCTACCATAGATTTAGATATAATTATGCTCATTACCTTCGCAGATTTTTCCCCGTTCCACCTTAACCTTGTCCCGTTAGAGCTATGTGGTTCAACGTTAGCTACAATTCTGGACGTCCACAGTGTACTACGTTTCCAGATCTCGGTTCTCATTAAAATACAGTTGTGGTCACTTAGGGTGGATTCCTCGATAACCAGGGTCAAACAATATGACACAATGCTTGATGAAACCATAACATGGTCAATATGAGAATTACTGTTCCTGCCTGTATAGGTAGGAATTGTTTGGCCCTTGGCATCTTTGGCAGGCTGTAAGAGCTCTAAATCATAAGTTGACATTAAATTATTTATTGCCTCACCATACTCATTATGTGGGAAATGTGGTGTATTATCATCTCTGTTGTTTAGTACCACACATGCTCTTGAAAACGACATTAGGCAGATCGAAGAGTTAAAATCACCTAACCAAAAAAAAAAAAAAAGTAGTTTTTGCCTCTAATACAAGCTTCAGTAAGGCACTTCTTAATTCGCCTTTAACTTTGTGCCATGTGTTGTCGAAAATATTGTTATAAAATTAACTAAAAGCACATGTTGACCTTCCTTCTCACGTATCCATAGGATTAGCGAATGTGTCCCTACAGTTAGATGTTTAAAAACGGTCAGCATTAAATTCAAAGATAGTAGAATAAGCAAACCACCCTTAGCTCTACCATGCCGCGAGTTTGATGCTTCTAAATGGTAGCATACAAACCCATCAAAACTCGGCTTTGTAGAATACCAGGGGCCATATTATCAAGGAAGCCGCGGTAGTTTATCGCCGCTTTACCGGGAGGAAACTGCAGATAAAGCGGCGATAATGGGTTTGATAATATGCGATCCGAATTTCAATCGAAGCCCAGGTTAGATGTGTGAACATCTAACCTGAGCTTCGATTGAAATTCGAATCGCATATTATCAAGCCCATTATCGCCGCTTTATCGGCAGTTTCCTGCCGGTAAAGCGGCGATAAACTACCGCAGCTTCCTTGATTATATGGCCCCAGGTTTCTTAAAAATACAGGATGTCATGTGATCTGGTCAAATCGGCCCACCCCAGCGTTTTTTCCTTAGATGCCCAGCCGGCTATATTCCAGCTAACGATTGATATTCCCCTCGTATTGCAACAATTGGACTGGTCTTGAGCAGTGAAACAATTAATACCATCCCCGCTGAGCTCCACCACGTCTAAACCAGCATTTATATTAACTACACCTATGAGTCCTTGGTCGTTTGCCAACCTCTCTATAGTAAAAACAGGTTTGTGCCCACTGCCGTTAGTCATATCTAGATCGGCCTTCGGGGATAGCTCTGAGTCTATGTATTTTCCACTTAATTCGTTCACCTGGTTATTAAGAATCACACACATAGGAGACCCACAATCCTGTGTATGTCAATCTTTTTAATCCAGGTAGCTCAGGGCTTGATATCTATTCTGTACCGGGACCTCGAAAGTTGGGCGATGAGTAGGTGTAAAAGGCCTACTTCTATTGTTAACAGGGGGTGCTTTAATAAGATGACTGTAGAAATAGCCAAGTGGGCGCACACATACACTGTTCTCATCATAAGTTAGGGAGGCCGCTCTTAACAAGACAGTTGCGACGTGTTGGGGATGTTTAAAGTTAACAATGAAACAATCGCCCCTGCAAGTCTTACTTGAATTGCCAATCCAATTTACCCATCTGGTAGTAAGTATTTGATCAGATTAGGTAATTAGGAACCCGCACTGCTTATGCAACCATGAAACTGTCTTATTTTTTAGGGATTCGTGTGGTTCCTGCTGAGGCTGGGTTGGGTTTAAATTAGAAGATGGTACGTTAGTTAGAACTACTACATAAGGTGCACAATCGGGTGGGAGATTGATAAAACGTCTTTTCTTTACTACTACTGTCCCCGTCTTACTTTCTGGTACTATTATTGCGTGTTCTTTCTGATGTACTATTGGCAGGGGGTCAGACGTAGCTTCTTTAGTTGTGCTTAACCTCCCATTATGTGACTTTGATGCATCATTACTAACTTCAGGGCCCTTATCAACAGCCCTACATCTTTCAGCCATACCAATGTGGGCATCCAAAAGTCCACCTAATCTTAACACTTCTGCTGAAATCAGATCAAGTTTATCTACTAAGGGTTTAATGATCTTTTCTAGCTTGGTCCCTATAATACTGACTAAAGAATCAAACTGCTTAATGTCCATATTAACTGTACCATTTTTGTCCTTTAAATCCACATCGCATGCGGTACTTTTGGGTAGTATTTCAACTCTTCTTTTGTTATGATTCCCCACACGTTTAGGTTGCGCTTTCCTACATGTCCTCAGTGCTCTAGGGGCTGGGGAGCACTGTATTGCAGTGTCATGAGATGTATCCAATATATCCTGATTGGGCGCTGGTAGAACTGGCACTTCCGTTGTTGAGTCATCAGGGTCACATCTATCATCCAATGGTAATGCAATCGTTGAAGTAGGAAGTGTAGGAGATAAGGCAGTAGGGCTCTCCCGACCTAGTGATTTTCACCGTTCATTAATAATTTTATTAACTACTTTCACTAAATAGTTATCCAGCGTGGCTTTCTGTTTGGACATAGTTGACGCTAGTGGCAAATCCCAAGTCTTTAACTCTAAAGGGCTAAGACTGCTGGATACAGTAAAGTTATGGTTTATATCACCTTATAAAGACCAATAGTGGTGCAAATCAATTAGTCAAATAGTCAAAGGGCACTGTCAAATAAATCATAAGTCTCACTTGGCATGTGTAGGTGATCTGTGTAGCAACGAGAAGGTGCCTGGCCCAGCCCAGCCTCGTCCTGCCCCGGACAGGCCACAGACTGGCCCGCCCTTTTCCCGGGCTTCTCCCGGCGCGCTCCTGCGCGCTTCTGCGACGCGGGTACTGGCGCGATGATTTATGCGCCTCCTGGCGTGCTTCCCCCGTGTGCTGCTTCCAGCTGCTAAGGCTGCTGGGAGGAGTAGTCTGCTGTGCCACACGCTCTCCCTCTCACAGTGGCCGCTCTGGTGTTACGGGAACGCGGCGGCGGGGGGGGTGAGCGGGAAGAGTGACACAGGGCAACAGGACTGGCAAAGGATTCGGCCTCAGCAACAAGTACCCCAAAATTGCAGGTAGGGTCACAAGGGTTCGCCACGGAATTCAACAGAGCCCCCGCTCCACCGCTACTGGCGTGATGATTTATGCGCCTCCTGGCGCGCTTCCCCCGTGTGCAGCTTCCGGCCGCTAAGGCTGCTGGGAGTAGTAGTCCGCTGTGCCACATGCTCTCCCCCTCACAGCGGCTGCTCTGGTGTTACGGGAACGCGGCAGTGGGGGGTGAGCGAGCAGAGTGACACAGGGCAACGGGACCGGCAAAGGATTCGGCCTCAGCAACAAGTACCCCAAAATTGCAGGTAGGGTCACAAGGGTTCGCCACGGAATTCAACAGAGCCCCCGCTCCACCGCTACTGGAGCTATGATTTATGCGCCTCCTGGCGCGCTTCCCCCGTGTGCGGCTTCTGCCCACTAAGGCTGCTGGGAGTAGTAGTCCACTGTGCCACACGCTCTCCCCCTCACAGCGGCCGCTCTGGTGTTACGGGAACGCGGCGGCGGGGGGTGAGCGTGCAGAGTGACACAGGGCAACGGGACCGGCAAAGGATTCGGCCTCAGCAACAAGTACCCCAAAATTGCAGGTAGGGTCACAAGGGTTCGCCACGGAATTCAACAGAGCCCCCGCTACTGGAGCGATGATTTATGCGCCTCCTGGCGCGCTTCCCCCGTGTGCGGCTTCTGCCCACTAAGGCTGCTGGGAGTAGTAGTCCACTGTGCCACACGCTCTCCCCTTCACAGCGGCCGCTCTGGTGTTACGGGAACGCGGCGGCGGGGGGTGAGCGTGCAGAGTGACACAGGGCAACGGGACCGGCAAAGGATTCGGCCTCAGCAACAAGTACCCCAAAATTGCAGGTAGGGTCACAAGGGTTCGCCACGGAATTCAACAGAGCCCCCTCTCCACCGCTACTGGTGCGATGATTTATGCGCCTCCTGGTGCGCTTCCCCCGTGTGCGGCTTCCGGCCGCTAAGGCTGATGGGAGTAGTAGTCCGCTGTGCCACACGCTCTCCCCCTCACAGCGGCCGCTCTGGTGTTACAGGAATACGGCAGCGGGGGATGAGCGGGCAGAGTGACACAGGGCAACGGGACCGGCAAAGGATTCGGCCTCAGCAACAAGTACCCCAAAATTGCAAGTAGGGTCACAAGGGTTCACCACGGAATTCAACAGAGAACCCCTGCTTTGTACTCAAACTTTCGGCCTTCCACTGGGGGTAAGTCATGTCTGTGTGTTGGTACCTATCTTTTTTATTATATATTAATAGCCTGAACACCTCTTTGGTTGCCAACAGGAAAGATATGTCCATCCTTCCTTGCACTATGCTGATGACGTGTGTTAATGGTCAAAACGGCTAATTGCCTTAAGCTATTAGTTGATCCCTTTGTTACCTTTATGGATGACTTGGAATTGGATGCAAACATCAGCAAGACCCATAGACATAAAGGGGCCAACAATTACTGGGTGCCTACTGTTCCCATTTTGGGAGTTTCATTTGATCAGCAGAATAACTGGTTGACCTGTATATCAACAATCAATTCCTTCTAAAGCGTACTCCTCTCCATGAGGGTCTCAAGGCGCTGAGGGGGGGAGCAGCTACTGATCGAATAGCCAGGTCTTGAGGAGTCTACTGAAGTTTAGCAGGTCCTGGGTCTGTCGTAGGTGGGTGGGGAGGGTGTTCCCTGTCTTGGCAGCGAGGTAGTAGATTGATCTGGCGCCACCGGTAGTTCTGCGGATGCGTCGGACAGTGGCGAGGGCGAGGTTGGTGGAGCGGAGCTGGCGGTTCGGTGTGTAGAAGTCGAGTCGGTCGTTGAGGTATGCTGGTCCGGTGTCGTGGAGTGCCTTGTGAACATGGGTAAGGAGCTTGAAGGTGGTCCTCTTGTTGACGGGGAGCCAGTGCAGGTCCCTCAGGTGGGCGTTGATGTGGCTGTAGCGGGGGATGTAGAGGATGGGGCATGCAGAGGCATTTTGTATGCGTAGGAATCTCTTCTGGAGTTTGGCCATGGTTCCCGCATAGAGGGCGTTGCCGTAGTCCAGCTTGCTGGTGACGAGGACCTGGATGACGTTCTTCTGGTTTCCATGGGGATCCATGTGTAGATCTTGTGTAGCATGCTGAGGGTGTTAAAGCAAGAGGAAGAGACGGCATTGACTTGTTGGGTCATTGATAGAGAGGAGTCCAGGATGAACCCCAGGTTGCGTGCGTGGTCGGTGGGTGTCGGCGCAGTTCCCAGCGAGGCCCGCCACCAGGAGTCGTCCCAGGCAGAGGGGGTGGGGCCGAGGATGAGGACCTCTGTCTTGTCCGAATTCTGTTTTAGGCAGCTGCTCTTCATCCATTCGGCGATGGCCTTCATCCCTTTGTTAAGTTGTTTTTGGCGGTGGTGGGGACTTTGGTGAGGGAGAGGATCAGCTGGGTGTCATCGGCATATGAGACTATGTTGAGGTTTTGCGATCGGACGATGTTGGTGAGCAGTGTCATATAGATGTTGAAGAGGGTCGGGCTGAGGGATGATCTTTGGGGTACGCCGCAGGGGATCTTGGTGGCTTCGTATCGGAATGGAGAGAGGCGGACTCTCAGGGTTCTGTCGATGAGGAAGGAGGTGATCTAGTCCAGGGCTTTGTCACAGATCCCTGCGTTGTAGAGGCGTGTGCGAAGGGTGTGGTGGCAGACGGTATCGAAACAGACCGAGAGGTCGAGGAGGATGAGGGCCGCGGTTTTGCCGTTGTCCTGCAGGGTCCTGATGTCATCAGTGGCGGCGATTAGGGCAGTTTCAGTGCTGTGGTTGCTGCGAAATCCGGAGTGGGAGGAGTCCAATGTGTTTTTCTCTTCGAGGAATTGGGTCAGTTCTCTGTTGACTATCTTCTCTATGACTTTCGCCGGGAATGGGAGCAGGGAGATGGGCCGGAAGTTCTTGAGGTCCTTTGGGTCTGCCTTGGGTTTCTTGAGCAGGGTGTTGATATCTGCGTGTTTTCAGCTTTCTGGGAAGGTGGCGGTCTCAAATGAGCTGCTGAAGGGAAGTATGACGGTACATAGCAAACGTTTACATCATATGCCCTCACATTGCCATTTTAACATTACATGTTCCCTAACATTGGAAGTAATCACAACGCACCCATTACATCGCATTTCTACAGGAAAGCATGCAAACTACATTTACACCGCATACAAACACCCCGCATGCTTCTTCATCCCAACTTTTACCAATGCACATTCCCCCTGACCCGACCCTAAACCCTAAACACTGAAGCCTAAAACAGTACCCTATAGCGCATTCCCCCTGACCCGACCCTAAACCATGAAGCCGAAAACAGTGACCTACAGCGCATTCCCCCCTGACCCGACCCTAAACTCTAAACCCTGAAGCCTAAAACAATACCGTATAGCGCATTCCCCCTGACCCGACCCTAAACCCTGAAGCTTAAAACAATAACCTACAGCGCATTCCCCCTGACCTGACCCTAAACCCTGAAGGCTAAAACAGTACCCTACAATATGACCTGCTAACACTTCCCTAAACCTTAAGCACAAAACCCTAATACAGTACCCTACAGTAAGACCCCATGACACTGCCCTAAGCCCTAAGCGTACCATACACAATGACCCCCTGACACTTTCCTAAGCCCTAAGACCTAAACTACACTGTAAGCACAATCCCCCTTACCTCTGTCTCCTCGCGTCATCTCTTCCTCGCCTCTGTCCCAGTGCTAGTTTGTTCCTGTGTGTCCATTACATCACATGCGTTTTATAAGCGCATGTGATTTTAAAGTGCATGCGATGTAATGGGACTCGTCGCAATGGCTATGCGCTGTTACATTGCTTGCGTTGTAACGCGGAGTTGGGGTGCATAGATGGAGCTCGCTTTGTTGAACATGTGGTGGGTACAGGGGTCTGATGGTGACCCGGAATGGATGGTGTTCATGGTCTTGATGGTGTCTTCATCATTTATGTGCTTCCAGGAGGTCAGGCAGCTGGTGTAACTGGGGGGGCGGTGGGTCTGGGTTGTCGGCGGCTGTTGGAGAGGTCTAGGAGTTGAAGCTGTTGTGGATGTCTGTGATCTTGCGGTGGAAGAAGGATGCTAGAGAGTTGCAGAGGTCTTGTGATGGCGGGATGACGTTGGAGCTGGGGCTGGGGTTGACGAGTTCCTTCATGATGTTGAAGAGCTCTTTGCTGTTGTGAGCATTGTTGTCGGTGCGTTGAAGGTCCTTTTAGCCGTTCGGATGAGTTGGTGATGTTCTCGAGGACTGTCTGGTTGTCCGGTGTTTCCTCGTGGCACCATTTTTTCTCTTGTCTTCTGCAGGTCTGCTTGGATATCTGGAGATCGGGGTGAACCACATGGCTCTTCTGCCGCTGCATCTGTTTGAGGGTTACATGATCGGTGCGAGAGTGTTGGCACAATCGTTGATCCATTGCCTGAGGTTGCCGGTGGCTATGTCGATGTTGGTGTGGTTGGCTGGTGGGTTTTGGAGGAGGGTGGTGGTTAGCTGGTCTTCAGTGACCCTGCTCCAGCTGCGGTGGGGATTCTTTACTGGTAGTTGTGTGCTGTGGTTTTCATGAAGAAGAAGTGGACACAGTGGTGGTCGGTCCAGTGGAGTTCAGTGGTGTGGCTGACGGAGATGTGGCTGCTGGCAGAGGAAATGGGGTCGAGAGTGTATCCGGCAGAGAGGGTGGGTGTTGTGACGAGCTGTTTGAGGCTGAGGTTGGCGAGGTTGTCTAGTAGTGTGGTGGAGTTGCTGTCATTGGTGTTCTCAAGGTGGAAGTTGAGGTCTCCGAGGAGGATGTAATCTGTGGAGGCCAGGGCAAGAGAGCTGACGGCGTCTGTGATGGAGTTGATGAGCTGTACCCGGGGTCCAGGGGGTTCCTCTGAGGGTGGTGTTGGGGTCGATGTGGATCTGGAAGTGCAGGTGTTTGGCGGTGCCAACGCTGTCCTCGTGTTGGTTGAGATTCTGAGGGTATTTCTGTGGACGATGGCGATTCCTCCTCCGGGCCTGTTAGTACGGTCCCGTGGGTGATCTTGTAGCCATCCGGGATGGCTATGGCAATGTCGGGTGCCGATGAGGTGTTAATCCAAGTCTCCATCAGGAATGCGATGTCCGGGGAGGATGAGTCGAGCAGGTCCCAGAGTTCGATGGCGTGCCTGTGGACGGAGTGGGTGTTGAGCAGTATGCATCTGAGGTGTCTGTCGCCTGCCTTGGTGGGGGGACAGGATGTGCTGGTGTACGCTTGCTAGTGAAGCTGCAGTTTCGGCAAGTGAATGGTCCATGGGTGATCTTCGGGGTGGCATGGATGCAGGCGGTCGATCGGCCGGCGTTGAGTGTGTGGAGGTGGACGACATTGTACCGGCATCTGATGTTGTGGTGCTCGCTGGGACCAGGGGGTCTGGTGCTCGGCACAGTCCAGGTGCAGTAGCGGCGTGCCCACCGCACAGCAATCACCATATGTAGGGGAGGGGGGAGGGGCTAGCATCTGGGAGGCAAGAGCGGAGCTTGAAGCGTTGTGAAAAAACATGAAAGAGCATTAAGGGCAGCGGGAGAGCAGGCGAGAAAAAACTTGAAAAAGCCAAGAGCCAGGCCAAGATAGGGACCCATCAGGGAGGAGGCTCTTACCCTGCTTTGACTGGACCAAAGCTGAGCACTGTCAGGTGGAGCTGCAGGAGGAGAGCTGATCTCTGACCGAGGCTCGGTGGTCTAGCTTGCGCTCCCCGCAGCGGTTGTCATATAAGTAGGGGAGTGCGGAGGGGCTAGCGGCTGGGAGGCGGGAGCGGGGCTGAAAGCGGCAGGAAAAAACATGGCCGAGTGTTAAGGGCAGCGGGGCAGCAGGTTAGAAATAAAAAAGAAAAACGAAGAGCCGGGCCAAGATCGCGACCCAGCAGGGAGGAGGCTTGAAGCCTGCTTTGACTGGATCAAAGCTGAGCGCTGTCAAGCGGAGCTGCCGGAGGAGAGCTGATCTCTGACCGAGGGTCAGGGGTCTAGCTCGCGTTCCCCGCAGCGGTCGACATATAAGTAGGGGAGGGGGAGGAGCTAGCGGCTGGGAGGTGGGAGCAGGGCTGGAAGCGGCGGGAAAAAACGTGGAAGAGCGTTAAGGGCAGCTGGGGAGCAGGCGAGAAAAAAATTTGAAAACCAAGAGCTAGGCCAAGATAGGGACCTAGCAGGGAGGAGGCTCGAACCCTGCTTGACTGAACCAAAGCCGAGCGCTGTCAGGCGGAGCTGCAGGAGGAGAGCTGATCTCCGACCAAGGGTCATTGTTGTCCCTAATTTAGTCTAGCTTGTAGTACTTTGTTTGAATTGCACATTACTACAAATCTACAAAATTAAATGCCTCCCTGTACAGACGTATGGTGCTGCAATTTCGAAATATCATAATTGCAAGGTCACCCAGCAGGAAGAAGACTGATTCTGTAGAAACAGTTTTGGCCTGAGCATAAACAGTGCGTCTTTTTTTGTCCATGAAGAATTGGGATTGGACTATATGGAGGATATGTCAAATTGGCCTCACTCCTACTATGGATTTTAGTGTGGTGTGATGAGAAATTGGATTTTAACAGGGACATGTTCGAGGACTGCTTTGGATATATGTACGGCCACAAGATACTGTGGTTAAATAATATTAAAACTGTTGCTCAGTCCCAAGACTGCATGGACCTTTTTCACAGGCTGCAGCTTCTTAAAAAAAGGGGAGCTGAGGCTTTTCAGGGAATGATTTTTAAACCAATTAAACAATGAGAGGGAAGCTATTGCTCTTGAAAAGCCCACTACTAGATCCCTTTTGCTTCTGAAAACTGTTGCAGGTATTGAACCCTATCTTTCAGTCAGCAGACATCCTTGGTATGGATCATTGTTAACGGATTTTTTCCTGGGCTATATCCACCCACCTATTTGTTATCCCATGGGCCAGTTTAATCCCGGAATTCCCCAGCAATGGTTGTTTCCCTCAAACCTTGAATCACATGGTTTTATTGTAAATATTTTATGATTTTCTGCGCGAAAGCTATCTAACACCACTTCTAAAAACTAAGGGCCAGATGTAGGTAGGGTTTTACCGGTCGGTAACGGCCGAATTCGGCCGTTACCGACCGGTAAAAGGAATTTGAGATGTAGGGGGCAGAATCTGTAATTTTACCGTTCTGTAATTTACCGATCTGTAATTTTACAGAATCTGTAAATATACCGGTCGGTAAATTTACAGAACGGTAAAATTACAGATTCTGTAAAATCGATATGTAGGTGGGACTCTGATGAGTCCCACAAGGCCTAAGAAATCGGTATTTTACCATCAAATTCAATTTGATGGTGAAATACCGATTCAGGTGAGCATGCAAATGTGTGCATGCACACCTGTGCCATATGACAGGCAGACCTGCCCTTAGGGCAGGTATGCCTGCCATATGGCCCCCGAACCTTTTTTGGGGGTGCTAGAGGGTGTCAAAGTGACACCCCCTGCACCCTTGCCAAAAATCTGTATTTACCGATCGGTAAATACCGACCTGTAATGCCCCATTCATTCCTATGGGCTTCAAAGCCCATAGGAATGAATGGAGCATTACAGGTCGGTATTTACCGAATCGGTAAATTCCGACTTTTAAAGATTCGGTAAATCCACATCTGGATTTACCTACATCTCGGTACATCTATTTTACCGACTCTTAAATACCGAATCGGTAAAATTCGGTATTTAAGTGTCGGTAAAATAGATTTACCTACATCTGGCCCTAAGGGGTTTTGGCCGTTGCGGCCAGCCTTTATACATCTACAGTTATTACCAGACTATGCTGTGGTGCTGGCTGTTTCTTCTTACTTAAAAGGTGCTTTATTCTGGTACAAATTTATGAATTCCTAATACTCCTATCTGCTGTAGTCTGATTGAAATGTTTGTACATTGCATTTTGTTTGTTTTAGGGTACTCTGTTTTTAACTGCTTGATAGTAATTTTTAGAATATGTGATCCGAGGTAAATATGTAGGTTGGCATGTTTTAATGCTTTTACTGTATTTGTGTGGTTTTACATGTTTTTTCTGTTATGATTATGATGTGAAATCGAATAAAAATTCTTTCAATCAATAATTGTTGAGCACCTTTAAGTCCAACACAATTCTGAAACCTCCTGTGGAACTTGCCACAAGAAAGATTATAGAATAGAAACTGTTGCCCCTCTCTTCCTGAGGTACTAACAGAATCACTTGCTTATGCAGAAGAGAGCGGATTTCCTGATTCAGAGCCAACCTCTTCTCCTTCTGGGAACAGCACGGATTCAGACGGACTCCTGAAGAATGGGGAATCTCCACTAATTCCGTTTTGTAACCCTCTCTCAGGATTTCCAACTACCAGGCGTCTGAGTAAGATGCCTCCTTTACCTGGAGAAACTGCTAGATCTGACCTCCAACCACATGCTTGTGACTCTCCATATAGTCAGGAATGTGGTTTTGAAGGAGACTTGGCTTTCTTGTCTCAACTCCCACCACCCTAAAACCTACCTTGAGAGCATGGATATTGCCTCTGAGAAGGGTGATGGAAGGGAGACATAGGATTCACAGGCTGTTTCTCAGAAAAAGCGAGCTTCAAGAAGGATGCATGTGTCTTCTCTTTAAATAACCTGTGGAGTTTATCCTCCAACTCTGGCTCCAATAGCTGCTTACACTGTAATAGTAGTCTGAGTCCAGATACCTTCTGGCTGAGTCAGTACACCAGTCTTTGAGTACCAGTTTATGGCTGGCCAACAAACTGTCCCTCCAGACAATACAGATGCCCTCACTACATCAAAAGAGACATCAGGCAAGCATTCCAACTGGTATTCAATGTGTTCCAACAAACCTGAACAATCAGATGCAAAGCAAACAAAATGAGATGATGGACAGATCACTGAAACTTTTCAGACACTCACCCCCAGTCACAGATCTTGGTTGAATTCATCATCATTCTTTATCTCACCCCAGTTCAGACACAGGCATATTCAAATCAGTCTAGACCCTGTGCCTCATGGGAACAGTCCAGCCCGAACGTCTTCCCTTGAGCGAAACAAACATCCTAGGACTGGTTTTGGGTAACACCTCTCATCAGCCAGGCTAGCTTAATTCCAGTGGCAAAGTGAGCAAGGGACCCACGTCTGGGCATACCCTGCCAACTAAGGGCAAACAAAGTGTACACAAGGAGATGATGGATGGAGCGCTGATACTTTTCAGTCACTCACTCCTAATCACAGATCTGAGTTGAATCCATCATCATTCTTTAACTTAGTTTGCCCCCCCCCCCAGTTCAGACACAGCTTTATGCAAATCAGTCTTGAACCTGTGCCTCATGGGAACAGTGCAGCCCAATCTGCCAAGTTAGGTCCTCCCTGGACCGGAAACAAGCATCCTGGGGCTGGTTTTCGGGTAGTACCCCTTATCTGCCAGGCTAGATTGAATCCAGTGGCAAAGTGAGCAAGGGACCCACGTCTGGGCATACCCTGCCAACTAAGGGCGAACAACACAAACACAAGGAGATTATGGACATAGCACTGAAACTCTTCAGACACTCACCCCCAGTCACGGAACTGGGTTGAATCCCTCATCATTTGTTAGCTCACTTCGCCACCCCAGTTCAGACCCAGCTATATGCAGATCAGTCTTGACCCTGTGCCTCATGGGAACAGTGCAGCCCAAACTGCCAAGCCAGGTCCTCCCTGGACCGGAATCAAGCATCCTGGGGCTGGTTTTGGGGTAATACCCCTCATCAGCCAGGCTAGATTGAATCCAGTGGCAAAGTGAGCAAGGGACCCACATCTCGGCATACCCTGCCAACTAAGGGCGAACAACAAAAACACAAGGAAATTATAGACATAGCACAGAAACTTTTCAGACATTCACCCCCAGTCACGGAACTGGGTTGAATCCATCATCATTTGTTAGCTCACTTCACCACCCCAGTTCAGACCCAGCTATATGCAAATCAGTCTTGACCCTGTGCCTCATGGGAACAGTCAAGCCCAAATTGCCAAGCCAGGTCTTCCCTGGACCAGAAGCAAGCATCCTGGGACCGGATTCAGGGTAATACCCCTCATCAGCCAGGCTAGCTTGAATCCAGTGGCAAAGTGAGCATGGGATCCACATTTGGGAATACCGAGCCAACTTAGGGTGAACAAAGCAAACACAAGGAGGTGATGGACGGAGAGCTAAAACTTTTTAGACTCTCACCCCCAGTCACAGGTCTGGGTTGAATCCATCATCATTTTTTAGCTCACTTCGCCACCCCAGTTCAGACACAGCAATGTGCAAATCAGTCTTGACCCTGTTCCTCATGGGAACAGTCCAGCCCGAACTGCCAAGCCAAGTCTTCCCTGGACCAGAAACAAGCAACCTGGGATCGATTTTGGGGTAACACACCTCATCATCAAGGCTAGCTTGAATCCAGTGTCAAAGTGAGCAAGGGACCCACTTCTGGGAATACCCTGCCAACTTCGGTGAAAACAAAGCAAACACAAGGAGATGATGGATGTATCGCTGAAACGTTTCAGACACTCACCCACAGTCACAGATCTGGGTTGAATCCATCTTTATTCTTTAGCTTACTTTGCCACCCCAGTTCAGACGCAGCTATATGCATATCAGTCTTGAACATGAGCCTCATGAGAACCGTCCAGCTGAACTGGCTAGCCATGTCTTCCCTGGAACAGAAACACGGATCCTGGGACCTGTTTTGGGGTAACACCCCTCATCAACCAGGCTGGCTTGAATCCAATGGCAATGTGAGCAATGGACCCACGTCTGGACATACCCTGCCAACTGAGGGCGAACATAGCCAACACAAGGAGATGATGGACAGAGGCTGAAATGTTTCAGACACTCACCCCCAGTCACAGATCAGGGTTGAATCGATCATCATTCTTTAGCTCACTTCCCCACCCCAGTCTCCCCGCACTTCTTTGACCGACAGAGAGAGGAGGAAGAGTCTGGTGAAGAGGAGTATGTTTCCTTATGCCTCTGTTTCTTTCATGTTTCACCATCGTGAAAAACACCAGGAAATTGTACCAGAACACTTCAATAGGAATCACCACTCCAAATAGTCAAAAAACGCTATGCATACTCACACCCGAAGCCGGCTCACCCATGTGTCCATTCCTTGTGTGGTGCGCATGTGCTGAACCTAACCTTGACAATCTAGAAGTCAGGCAGTGCCATACTGAACAATTACATTGAACCACAGGTGGCCGCCGCTGTATGCTTTCCCCAGATTCATCAAAAACAAGCATTGGCATAGCCAATAGGTCTCGCCTTTGGGACCTTGTAAGTAAAAAAAAAACCTCAAGTATAAGACTTCACGTTTACATTTACTTCGTATTATGGATGCAGTAAATGTAAGCGAGAAGTTTTACACTTCAGTTTTTTTTTTTTACTTACAAGGTCCCAAAGGCGAGACCTCTTGGCTATGCCAATGCTTGTTGTTTCTTTGCAAGAGATGAATCCTTGAACATGTTTCAGTGGTCAAGTACACTGTTGCACCTTGCCTCCAGGCTGAGCAGCCACTCAGGAGAAACAAAAATGCACTGTTTTGATACTCTGCAAGCTTGCCATAAGATAAACCAATGTGAAAGTCTTCTAATTTGTCAACTATTCGAAAAAAGAAAAAAAACAAGCGATAAATTATTAAGAAAGAGTTAAGATGTTGTATTCCGATAACAAAAGGAAGAGAAAACTGCTTATATATTGCATACTACTTCATTAGTCATGGACAATAACATTATAACATTTATAACGCTTTCGTAATATGTTGCATGTATGTAGTAAGCGTGTGCATCTACACTAACAATGACTCTTTCTATACCATAAAATATAAACTGAAATCATTTCGACTACCGAGTAGAAGTCTTAATTACCACCCAATGTAATAGTATTGATTCCACTGATGGCACAAAAATGAAAGTCCAAACTAGGGTGGGCGTAATTTGCGTAATTGCGTTACGCAAATCTCCGCGGAACGGTAAAAAATCTCCGCGAACACGCAGAAATTCCGTGAACACACGGAATTGCTTGTTCGCGATGCATTTTTCCTGTTCGCAATCACTGCTTGCGTGCTCGGGGGGAAATATCTCGCGAACACGCATATTGAGATTGCAAAGAAGCAAAAAATATCACGGAGTCGCGGAACGCAGAATTTTGGGCAATTTCGAGCTCTCCCCGGAATGCGAAATTACCCAAATTCCGCAAATTCTGTGAGCGGAACGTAATTTACCGCCCAGGCCTAGTCCAAACCAGCCGTGCGACATAAATGAACGCCCAAGCCTGCCCTGCAAGGATTCTAACCAAGGTCTCACACGTTACATTTATATAGCAGGCACAATGACACTGAAACCTTCCCCACAAACTGCATGACTTGTTTTCACAAATATCTCTACAATATGCAAACAAACCCCCTGTGCTATCTTACTAGGCTTTAAATATGTCATATGCACCTGATGCGCACATTAATCCTCCTCAATTATGATCATTCAAATGTAGGATTAGGAGTTAACAAACAGATCCCGGCAGCAAGTGCACAATCCATCATGGCTGCATTATATCATAAATTATAACAGGCACACGTGTAACCCGTGCCATCGGGAGTCAGCTATACATGACCAGCAGTTCAGAAACGGCTAGGCTATTTAGGCTCAGGGACTCACAGCACCCATCGCGTATGTGCAACTTAATCTTGCTCTGGCAAAGAAGGCAAACTCGGCCATTTTATCATTCATGACAAATAAAGTTAGCATTACCGAACGGCATGAATAAGGAAACCAATATTCATGCATGCTCTCGTTCATATTGTTAAGCAGATGGAGCCAAGTATCCACAAAAAAACAAAACGAGAGGAAAGAAATACAACAAAAATACAGAGAACGAAGACTACTAAGCCCAACACCACCTGCAGGGAAAACAGCGGTTAATTCACAGTATACTGACCATCTCCGGTTAATAATTATCAAAGTCGATGACCATGTGAGAAGCATGAAGGGCATGCATAAAGTGGTGATATTATCTGGAACGGAATCCCTAGATGTACCCCACATAAAATATAAAAAAGCTCATCCACACTCGGTTATATTCTTTGCATCCTGGTATCTGGAGTGTTAAACAGGATGACTACTAAAAATCCCAGATCACGCAGGAAAAAAATGGGTGATCTTCTTAAACTGGGCATTGGATAATTCAAGAACTAGACTTGACTAGCATGTGAAACACATGAAAGTCAGCTAAATTGGATAGCAATGTATCCTGCAACCTAATATGAACAGGCTAGAAAAAATGATGAGCATTATTTTCCCAGATGATTAACGCTGTGTGTTGTGCAATTTGATTCTTGAACCAGCAGCTATTAGAATTCCAATTATAAATATACCCAATATATGTTCATATAAGCTATGTGTGCCCTACTTAAGTGACATACTATTGTGTTAATTTGCTGACAGCTCTTGGTTAGATAGTTACTTAAACAAGCGCGGCAGGATTCCGGCAGCAGAGGGAGGATTGCGCGCGCCTTGCACAGCAGCAGGGGGGAAGAGGGGGGCTGCGCGATTTCCTTGCGAGAGCGATGATTGCTACCATATGGTGGCGCTTGCTCCTGCAAGGGAATCGCCACACGTGCACGCGTTGCCATTGAAGGCAATGGAACGTGTGCCCATTTTAGCCTAAAAAAGGTAATCGATGGCTACAGGTCTCTTTGATTCGCAGCGCATGCGCGCTGCATAGGCGAGACCTAATGATACTCTGCGCATCTCTCCGCAAGCCCAACAGGCTGGTAGATACACAATTCGGCTGGCCGATGCCCCTGCCAAGCTGAAACGTCGCCCCCCTGAAGTCTTCCACGAGCGATCCTCGGCCCACAGGAGCCTCGTCCCATCGCCTGTCAGTTAACAGAAAAAGGAACAGAAGGAATGCTGGGTAACCAGTGGTTGGGTACCCCCAATGGGAGGGGGGATGGCAGTGTACCCCATTATTCTTCTGTTCTTTTTTCTGTCTGTGATATAGAGTATCTCACTAGTGATGAATGGGACAAGGACAAGAGGGACTGATTCCAGAGGTATCAGTAACTGTGGAGCAGAGGAGTTACATGCTATTAAGTGTAAGACGCTGACACTGAAGGTGCCCTAAAAAATGGGATATTACCAGTAGACTCTGCAGTTACTGTCTTTATTACCTGAGTTACTCCCATTGCTTTGTATTTCAACTGTAGCTTTTACCAAATAGAGCCTCTGAATGAAATTCTCTCGATCTGTGAAGTTACTGTGTATCTTGTGATCCTGAGTAGGTGTTTAAGATGTTACCCACTGAATGAGGATTACTTGGGATCTCTTTGTAAGGATGACAGATCCTACAGATGACAACGCACAAGGAAACCTTTTGAGCTTGTCATTGTAGAACAGCTTTTTCCAGCAGATGGTGAAGATAGGTTTGCAATGTAGGTTATGCGTGTGCAAAATTGTGACGTTTTCATCCCTTGACTTCAAACAAATATTTTTATTAATTTCTGATGCTTCATTACATTCACAAAATGTGTAACTTCGAAATAAATGCTGGCTAAGTTCCTGATATAGGAGATTTCGTTGGAAACAACAGCAATACAATTCACATTTAGTGTGAATGTTATCTCTCAAAAATATTTTTTAGGACAAAACACCTTTATAAAACAAGCTATAGTGGAAATTGCGACTTTAATATTAGCATGAAATATATTCTCATCTCTACCTTGGACGCAAGGATAAATTTCAAGTTAAAAATAAGTGCACAAACACAAGTTCCACAAAAAAAGTTGTTGCCAGTGTTCTGGTGTGGCACCTAAGTATTGCACCACATGTAGAGCTTGATTTTTGCATAATCATGTGTAATTTACAGCAATTCTTCTGAAATTACGCTTAATTACACAAATCCAAGTAATGCATACCCCTATAAAAGCAGGTTACCATGAAACTTACTATTTGTGCAAAACATATCCGTTATACTGTCTGTGTTCAAAGCTGAAAAGACATTGATGACAATATCCAATGTGTTAGCCCATGGAGAACAAAGGATTAATCATCCGTTTAACACAGCTTTAAATTAAAGATGAATATCTGGTGCTTTAGTGGCAATTTGTTTAAATACTGCATGTACTTTATTGCTTGCTAAAATGAGGAAATTATGGCTATTGGAGTTTTGCCTGAAGCAAAAGACACCCAATGGACTATCACTCTCATAGAGTCCATGCTTTGGGCACATTTCAACATATTCATGGCCAGACGTGAGGCCAGACGTAGGTGCATATTATCAAGAAGGGCGTTAAAAGTATCGCCGCTTTAGCGGCAGGAAACTACTGCTAAAGCGGCGATAATTTTAATGTCGTTTCTTGATAATATGCCCTCTAGTTCGATTCACTTTGAGTCTAAAAGTATATTTTGTAGCTTTGCATTTACCTAGAAACAGGGGGGCATATTAACAAGGGCTTTATCTCCGCTTTTTTGGCTTTAAACGCCAAAGAAGCGGAGATAAAAATATCGCCCTATCAACAACGGAGTGCTAACATGCAAAATCGCATGTTAGCACCCTTTTTTACTACGCTTCCCTTTACATCTCTAATGAGATGCAAAGTGGGCATTCCAGTGCAAAATAATAGGAGAAATGTCAATAAGTGATATTTCTCCTATTATCAAGCTTCACGCTAACCCTGTTAGAGACAAAAAAAGCTGAGCTAACCACGGTTAACGCTGCTTTTTTACATCTGCTAATTTTCAGACTTATCCATGTAATCCAATGTGAGGAGGATTACATGGCTAAGTCCACCATGGTCTATCAACAAGGATATCCCTATCCTTGTAGTTTTATCGCTACATTACTAGCGATAATCTCCCAAAATGCCACTATTGCTGGATTTTTTTTATCGCCTAGGCGTTGTTAATAACGCGATAACCAGGCGATATTATCCAGCGATAGCGGGCATTAAGAAAATTAACGCTAAGCGCCCTTAGCGTTAATTTTCCCTGTTCCTTGTTAATATGCCCCAGGGTTTTGGAAAAGCCATTATAGTCACAAAGAGGTAACTTACAATCGTCCACAATGGGGTCAAATATGCAATGTTCACTTTTGAAACCTTGATCTCAATAGTGGAAAAAGAAGCACGTTAATAACCAACAATTAAGATTTTCAGTTTGAAAGCTTTATTAATATACTTGAATAAACAAGGACAAAAGGAACTGTATGCAGAATATACAAAAGCAAGAAGATTATAACATTCCTAATGTCAAAAATCAATACCTAAGCAGTTTATAAGTTTTAAAGAGAGGGGAGGGAGAGGAAAGAAAGAGAGAAAAAGAAAGAAGGAACAAGAGAGAGAAAAGAAGAACAGAAAAGAAAAAAGAAAAAGAGCAGAAGAAAAACTCAGGAAAGGAGAATATGAGAAGGAAATATGATATAGCTGTATATTATAAATAGGCAATGAATTGATGAAGTATAATATACAGGAAAATAGCCTGATAGAAATATATCAATACATACCAAATAAATGTGTAGAATGTTAATGGAGTTAAATAGAGAGGAAACATAACAATAATTCTGATTCATATATATAAAGAGAAATAGTAGAAGGGAAAATTCAGGGAGGTTTAAAATTCTCAGATGTGGTGGAAGAGGGACGATTCTTGATAGCAGCTTGATCCAAGTAAATAGTTAACGGGAGCCAGTAAAGTTCCACATTACGAAGGGGCTTGGAGGAGGAAGCAAAAGAAACATCTAATCTGTGAAAATGGCAAAGGGAGTTCCACCAATGTTGCAAAGAAAGCTTTGTGAGATCTTTCCAGTTAGAGGAGATATGTTGAAAGGAAAGTGCAAGCATAAGATCAAAAAGACCAGCAGAATGAGGGGGTAAGATGAGAGTATCTGAAAGACTACCCAGGAAAAGAAGAGAAGGAGAATGAGGAATAGAGAGTGAGAAAATGCGAGAGATGCAAGACCAAACTTGGTTCCAAAGGGTAAATACTGGGGGACAGAGAAAGAACATATGGAGAAGGTCAGCATCAGGAGAATTACATGTCCAACAAGTAGAAGTAGAAGTAGAGGAGAAGCGGGAAAGAAGAAGAGGGGAAAGATAAAGTCTATGATATAGAAAGAAGAGAGATTGGGTAAGAGAAGCAGAGCGAGATACCTTCAAGGACTTAAGCCAGAGTTTGTCCCAAAGAGAAACCGACCAAACACATCCAAGGTCAAATTCCCAGGAAGATTCAATCTTGGATTTGGGTCGCTCCGGATTAGGGGCAGACAATTAAGATTTTCATGCATTCAATTTCTAATGATGTTTCCTTTGGTATTTACTTTGTTGTTCAAGAGTTTCACATGGATTTTTTGGGGGGGTTTTGGTGGCTGCTGCTGCTGGTGAGTCCATCACATTGAGTCAGTAGTTTTGCGCCTTCCGGCAACCGTGGGCACATTGCTGTTTCATAAGCAATGCCTTATAAGCAGTTCCAATTGCCACATATACCACACATGTCTTAGAATATATTAGGTGCCTATTGCCAACACTTCTCATGCATTCTGTCACCGTTTGCCTGGAATCAACATAGACCTGTGACAATTCTTCATGTTTTTGTTTGTAACTTTATATGATATGAACTCATCTGAAAGGCAGGAGAGCACTTTCCAAGCGAACCAGATATGCCATATATTGCATTTGGCACAGGGAAATTAAGGGGCGTATTCATCATTTAGTCAGTTAGTGCAGCAAGCCACCTTGCTGTGCTGTGTGACAGAGAAAGGGCAGAAATGCACCATATTTAACATAATTTGGAACATAGCTGTCTTTTCCCAGTGCTGATGCACAAGGTGCTGACCAGCGCTAACGCAGGCACTCTTGAGCCATGGTGCAAAGCAGGATTGTTTTTGTGCAGGAAGGAAAACCTTTCTGAACGAAAACAATGCCCTGAAGCCTTTCCCTCTTTCAATGTCTGCAGACATTGAAAGAGGAAAAAACAAGGAGAAAAAAAGATACTTGTCCTTGTTACGCCTCCACTGAGGATGCGTAGCATTATGACACATTCCCGGGTCTGCCAGTATTGGTAAATCTGCAAATTTGCCAAAATCCATGGATGTTGCATGGAAACAACCATGCACCACCCATGGAACACCTCCCTGGGGCAGAATAATGCAGCACAGTGATTTGCGATGCAATGCATTACATTACTCCAATTTTATCAAGCCACTCAGGGCCACGCAAGGTGGCTTTGCATGGCTTGATAAATTGTACTTGGTTGTGTCGCTTTTGCACACGTTGCATGGTGGAAAAGTGATGCAACCCTATCATAAATATGCCCCTAAGTGATTTGCAGAGAATCATAGGTTGTTCAGCTGCCAAGGTTGAGATTTAAAACTGGTTACCTGGTTCAAAGAGCAGCTGCTCAAGCCACTAGACCACATGTCCTCTCCAATATGAGATGTTTTTCTCAATTTCCTTACTATCTGTCTACATTTTCACTTCTGGGCCCATATTATACATTGTGCAATGGGGCCACATTGGGCATGTGCCCCTGCTTTGAGCACCCCCTGGGAACAATGGTGTTACAGAAGGTGCTGCAGACGCTGTGCCTCCCCATCAGTAATACAGTAGTCACTCACTGAACCTGCCTGCAAGGCGATCTCTAATCCCCCTTAAAAGTGCAGGCAGGTGGCCGCCTGTATAATGAAACACAAAGCAGCTTTTCAGCAGCTGCTCCGTATTTCACTTGAACCCACTCCCCGCAGGGCAGTGCAGGTTCGCGGCTGACCTGGGGACAGCGCAGTCATTACAATATGGCGCACCTTCCTTGTTTGCACCCGGTGCATCTTTTGAAAAGTGTGCAGCGGCACAAACAAGGAAAGTATGCCGTATCTGTAATACAGCCCCTGGTCATTTTCTCATGTATGGAATAAACTGTACAGTTTGGTGCTGCTGTGACCAGCTTAACGTATTTTCACATGAGTGAGTGCCAGCACTTAAAATTCCACTGGTACAATTTGACATCAGAATGGCAGCACCGGAAGTGGTTTCTGCACTCTACCTTCAATGCTCCTGACAAAGATCCGCAGGATACTACAAAGATACTACAGAATCGATGTTACTTCTCTACCTGGTGAATATTGTTGTGCTTTTCGTGTTGCACTTGTTTTATAGCAACTTCTTTGTTCGTTCCTTGAAAATTGTAGTGTTGTTTAGCTTCATTAATAGTAATCTTTCAGCAACTTCTGCAATCTTTAACTTTTTCTGTTATAGTGAGAAGATTTATTCTGCCTGCATGCAGGGAAATTGCAGGTTGAAGCACTCTCCACACAGACACTTCCAGACTTGGCTGTCAGTTGGAACTGGTTTTATTTTGGCACTTGTAGATGCATTTGAATTGTCTTGTTCATCACCAGGGACAATGTGATCAGACTGTGAGGAAAACAGCATGGCAGCGCTCCTCTTGTGCCGGCTGGTGCTCTTCATTTTGCAAGTTGTGGTGCAATGTACACAATCGAGTAAAAAGTGATATGAAATGCTGGCTGATCACATTTCCCAATAAATGCTTAACTTTGTGAACTTTATACATTTTTTGAGAAAAAAAAATTAGGCATTTTCACCCAGCCTTAGTTGCGTGACTCTTAAATGTAGCATGGTATTGTTTTAATAAAAGTGATTACTTATTGTAGCACAACAAAACAGTGCCTCCAGTCTCCACTGACAAAACAGGAATTATACAGAGAGTAGGAATAAAGAAAGAGAGATGCAATCAAGTGCTACATATAGATGCCATTGAGTAGCTACAAGTTCTAGGCTGGCAAATGTGCACCACTATCTTGCAGATAGGGGCCCTCATTTACAAGAGGGCTGCGCCCCTGGAGCATCACTTGTAATGACGCTCTGGTTGCATAGGCCTCTCAATCGTATCTATGAGGCGACACAAAGTCACCCTGCGTGGCCTCATAGATATGGAGTAAAGGCAGTGCAAAGAGCTACCTTACCTTACTCTACGTTGAGGTTGCGTTCCATGGGCGTTGAGGTGGGTTTTCCCATACCACACCTATGGTTTTTGACACATTCCCAGATTTACATTCTGCAGCACACATAGAAAGATAAAAAAGTGTTCATTGATTGTTTTTGTGCAGGAAGATGTTCCTTCCTGCAAAAAAAAAAATCATGCCAACCATGCAGACACCCCTGCACCATTCTGCTAGGGTGCCTGAGTTGGTATTCAGCTGCAAAATGTGTGCTGGCTGAAAGGACAGAAATGCACGATATCTTGAAAATATGATGCATTCCTGCCCTTTCGAATTGGTGTAGGGGAAAACATAAGCCTTACGGTGCTGCCCTTTGCCAATTTCTTGTAAATGAGGCCCAGGGATCCTATGTCCTGTCACAGAATTCCATCTAGGTGATGTCAGGTGTAGACTCCAAAAAAGAGGGGCTGCCAACTTTTCATGCAGGTCTTGTAATCATGATGGACCAAGAATAAAAATAATTTAAAGATATAGGGGCAGATTTATGAGGCCCTTGCGCCACGTTTACGCCGCTGTTGCGTCACGCAAGGCGGCGTAAACGTGGCGCATCCCTACGAACGATTTACAACGTGACGCATCTAGGCAGATGCGTCACGTTGTAAAGCCCTGCGCCGCTTGTGGGCGTTCCGGCGCAGGGTGGGCGTTCCGGGGCAGGTGCGCCTCGCAAAAGTGGCTGAGTGAAATCTATAAGATTTCACTCAGTCACTTTCAGGCCAATGCTGCGTCAAAAGCCTGCGCCTGCTTGAAGCAGGCGTAGGTCTTGACGCAGCATTGTTAAGATGGGCACCCCCGAGCCTTGCTGGAGCTGCGTCGCGCTTGCGATGCAACTCCAGCAATGCGCCACCTTTACGGCACAGATGCGTCACGCATCTGTGCCGTTTTTGCCCCATGGTGCGCCGCATTGTAAATGCGGCGCACCATGGGTGGCGGAGCTGTGGCGCACTGTGGCGCACATTAACTGGCGCATCCCTGGGGATGCGCCAGTTAACATAAATCTGCCCCATAGTAAACATGGTGCACAATTACATGCAGCAAGATCAATGATTCCTTTGTGTGACAATACAAAACAGAGAGAAAGAAACAGAAAGATTGGTAGGTAGTTGACAGTAAAAAGGATATTGTGCGGGGAACAACATTTGTGTCACCGCTTCCGTTGTAGAGTCAGCTTTCTTCTGTTACCTGCACTGTGGACAGATTTCTAGTGCAGATCAGAAACTTGTTGTTGTGCCTAAGAGCAAGAGGGTGGGGTGTTTCCCCCCAAGAGTTCGGTGTGATAGAGAGAGAGAGAGAGAGATGAGGACCAAGTAGTTGTCTAGCTTCGCAGTCCACCTGCTCGCTTCCCTGATCCACAGCAACATTTCGAGCCGATTGTGCAGAGAGAAGCAGAAATCCTCACTCGGTTATTTAGAGCATTTCCAGCTGGGTTAGCAGCCCAGTGCTCCAAGCAGCTTAGACGATATATTGAGGTTGCTGGGCCAGAAGTGCAGCGGATAGCCTGTTGGTAGGCTGCGTGTGTGTCTTGCTCTTTTAAATCTTATTTGGTTTAATGTGTGCGCAGATTAGAGTATTTTAAATTATATATATTTTAAGCAGACTACTCCTAATTCCTCTCTTCCCTGCTCATTTCCCTGGTCCGCCATGACATTTCGGGCCGATTGTGCGGCGGGAAGGGGAACTCTTTGCTCGGCTATTTGCAGCACTTCCGGCTGGTTTAGCAGCCCAGTGCTCCAAGCAGCTTAGCCCATATATTCACCATACTGGGCCGGACCTGCATCGGATGCGCCGCTGGCGCGCCAAAGGCAAGCCCGTCTGCACCCGTCCGCTCCTGGACTTCTTTTTGCACCTGGACCCCTAGTCTTTGCCCTTGGGAAAAACTGGATTCACTTGCCTACTCTAAGAAACAGATCCTTGACTTATGGAGGCAGGGGAACATTGACTGACACTTTCTTTTGAATCTGGCAGCTCATTCAACTGATAAAATCATTGCTGGCCCTGTCTGCAATTTTCAGTTCTGCTCCTGCAAACAGGGCCTCACATCTTCTCAGGATCTTTCCCTTCCCCTGACCTATGGGAGAATACCCTCTCCGGATTCCTAATTAGTACTAGATCATTGATTAAAAATAAAATCGAGTTTTGTGATTTTGTCTCTCATTTAAACCCATACTGGGTGTTCATCAAAGAAACCTGGGCCAATGACTCTTAGGGTCCTGACCTGGTTGATGCTATCGCACTGGGATATACCCTATCACGACTTAACAGAATAGGTAAAAGTGGGGAGGGTTAGCCATTATTTATAAGGATTCCTAGACCTGTTACATTGAGCCATTAACTACTCATACAGACTCTTATGAAGCACTATTCTTCTCACTAAAAGTAATCCAGACAAAAACTTTTGCTGGAGTCCTGACCTACCGGTCTCTGGGGCCTAGGTCACCTTTCATCTTAGAGTTAAGAATCTTAAAGAGCCCTACCTGGGAAAACAAATTACTACAATTTTAGGAGATTTTAATTTTCATTTGGATAACACCTCTAGAAAAGTATCTCAGACTCTTAAAGAAACATTGGGCCCGATTCACAGAACTAACTTAAGACAAAATCCTAAACTTACTACCCTTTTGGTATTCCCAGAAGACACTTACTCATTTTAGTACTCACAGAAGGCACTTACTCATTTGGTATTCACAGAAGGCACTCATTTTGAGTAACTTACTCATTTTGGTATTCAAGGCAGGCACTTAATCATTGATGAGTAAGTGCCTTCTTTGAATACCAAAATGAATAAGAGCCTTCTGTGAATACCAAAATGAGTAAGTGCCTTCTGTGAATATCAAAATGGCAGTCATTTTAGGATTTTTGTCTGAAGTTAGTTCTGTGAATCGGGCCCTAGGTCATGTTGTGGTATATCTCAACTAGTTAAGACAGCCATCCATGATGCAGGACATATACTGTAAGGCATTTTTTTTTAATAATCTTCGTCTCAAGGTGGCTGAATCTTTGCCCCTCTCTTGGTCTGACCATTACGCTGGTAATTTTTTCCTTTCTTTACAAGCATTATGTGAGGCCACCAGTAAGGGAAATAATAAGTAGCTTAAAAGAAATTATAAACGCGCAAGCAAGGAACCGCTCTCTTGGGCCCTTAGTAACCAACAATGAACTGAGCATAATGATCACAGTCTGGCAGCCACTGAGTATATAAATTGGCTCAAAGCAGCCATTGATTCTCTCGCCCCCCCCCTCAAAGAACTTTATCTAGGCAGAAAAAAGCTCAGACAAGCCTATCGCCGCCAAGAGAGCATCTGGCAGAGACACTTTGACCCGACTGAGAGAACAAATCACAAGATTAAGTTAGCAGAGTATTAAGAAGGTATTCAATTTGAAAAAAACATAATTTTACATTCAGAAGACAGCATTGCTTAAGTCCCCCAGGGAATAATTCAAATTGATCAATCCATTATCCTCTCCACCTGCTCCAGCATATAACGAAAGCTCGCAGGATTTTTGTGACGGCATGGCTAAATATTTTCACTCTAAAATTCTTGAGATCCATTTTTTCAGGACAGCCTTAACCCAGAACTCTCTATCTCGGTGCAAAATATTAATGTCCCCAGTTTGTAGTTCTCTCAATATTGAGAAGAGGGATGCAGGTCAGTCAGCTTCCCTCCCTTTATCAGACTGATCAGCTTCTAAGGGGAATTCAATCTGGCTCCCCATTGAAGCCCTGCTCCCTGAAGCTTATAAAGTTGGGAAGGGAGATTATTATTCCTCATTTAACATCATCTCTCAATATGGCAGTTTACTCTAGATGCCATCCTCTTAGCTAGAAAACAGCGGTTGTTAAGCCTCTGCTTAAGAAAACCAACCTGACCCATCGGAACCCAGAACTTTTGGCCCTTTTCCTTGCTACCTATTCCCACTACGATCTTGGAGAAACATCTAAATGCCCAGTTGAGTACTTACTTGGAACAGCAGCACCTGTGTGATTTCTCTCAACATGGATTCAGGAGTGGCCATGGGTTTGAGACTGCATTAATAGCCGCAGTAAACAACATACGCATTTAGGTAGCTGCCGGGTGGACTTTGTTGCTTATTTTGTTGGACTTATCCGCCGCAGCCTTCAATACCATCTCCTTGACAAGGCTGATTGACCTCCTGCAGGAAATTGGGGTGACAGACTCTGCTTTGGAGCTCCTGTCCTCATTCCTGATAGATAGGTCACAGAAAGTAAAGATGAACCAATTATATTCTGATCCTATACCTACCTTCTGTGGAGTTTGGCAGGGCTCCTCCCTAAATCCCACTCTATTTAATATATAGGTTTCTCCTCTATCTAAGACGATTAGATCCTTTCGGCTGCAGGCCTTATCCTATGCTGGTGATACACAAATAATCATGTCTATCACAAAGCACATAGAGGCCTCCGCCGCCAATTTCAACAACTGCATGCAGGCTCCGGCTTCTTGGATGGTAAACAACTACCTATGACTCAATGGCTACAAAACTGAGGTTCTGGTCTTTGGCAGCGAGCAAACTAGTTGGACCCACTCACGGTGGCCAGGAATGCTTGGACCCAGTCCTTGTCCTACTGCTTCGGCAAAGAATCTTGGTGTCATAGTTGACAAGAAGCTGTTTTTTTGATCTCCAGGTTAACAGGACTGTCTCATCCTGTTTCTGTATTATAAGGACTCTGGAAGGTCTTCCTGTTTCTCTCTCACTTTGCACACAAGCGAGTAGCTGTGGCCCTGATTCTCTCCAGTATGTATTACTGTAATTTACTCTAACTGGACATTAACAGGGCAACCATTCATAAGCTGCAACTTGTCCAGAATGCTGCAGCGAGACTTATTTTGAACTTCCTAAGTTTAACTAGATTTCGGCTGCTATCCGCAAATTGCATTGGCTTCCAGCTGAGAAACGAAACCTATTCAAGGCCCTATGCATTATTCATAGGGCACGTCATAACTCAGGTCCAGAGGGAATCAAACACTTTTGAGAAGATGGCCTGGTTATCCTATGGCAATGAGTTTCGTGTGAAGAACTAGATAATTACCTCTTCAATGAATGGCGGTGACTAGGTCATTGCAGTTGGTGTGTTTCACCTGGTTCATCACCTATTGATGCCTGGGGTTTCCTCAGTAAATGATTAAATTGACCAAATTGGCAATAATGGAAACTGATGCCATGATCATTAGCTATACACCTTTTTGATGGCAGGTAAACTGCTAACAGCCATACAGCTACACAATAGAAGTGGAAGAGCAATCAAGGTTGGCAAACTGTCTTAAAATTACACAATCTTTCAAGGTCCGTATTTCATCTACTCCTGCTTGGCCAAACAAAACCAGAACTTCGATCAAAGGTTTTCACGCCAAGCCCCACTCATGCTTCTGAAGTCTTCCAAAGGCAGATGAGCACCTGCCGGGAGAGCTCTAGTCAGATAATGGCTCTAACTCTAGCCAGTCTGGCACCCTGCACGTGCAATTATGTGAGAAGAAGCAGCTGGTGTATTGCTACCTGGACAATAGAGGACCAAATTGGCCACACTGTTACCCATCTGTCTTGACTTTCCCATGCAAGCCTAAAAAGTTGTCATCCCAGAAACCCTTTAATTTACTAGTTTATATGAGAAGGTGTTTACCTTCCCTTTTACAATGTCTTCCCAGACTAACTCCACTTTCATTATTAGTACTGAATAATGTTTCCAGGTACAAAAGAGACAATGTAGTGAAAAGAGACCTACACTGCATCCATTGTGTTGGCTAGAAATCAGTATGACATAGATATTATTGTCCTCCTTTTATTAAATGTAAGCCCATATCTTTTCTAAACTGTGAGCCTTGCAAATTTCAGCTTTCATGTATTTCTATAAAAGTTAACATCCATTTCAATCTCCTATGCCTGGTCCCTTTGAGAGGTTGTGTAGGTTGGCAGATGATTGTATTTGTTGTGATCTAGTCTATCGTGTAAAGACAGCAGAGCTATGCCTGAGGTCCCTCAGGTATATCGAGCTGCGTATTAAGTTAGCAAAGCTCTTCCTCAGGTCACATCGGTCGTGAGGTAGAGTGTTAACAAAGCAGAGCTCAAGTCACACAGGTCTTGCAGGTAAAATGTTCTGAATATGGAGCTATCAATCAGGACACACAGGTCTTGCAGATAGAGTTTAAATACAGCATAGCTGTCGCTCAGGTCATACAGGTCTTGCAGGTAGCATGTAACATCAAGGTGACTCTTGCATGTTTACCTCTTATTGTCTCACTCTCCATATTATTACAAGATGATCACTGGGCCTCATCCATCTTTGATAGCACAAAACAAGGATTCTCTAGTGTTAGATCTGTCATAGATTCACATGCTTGAATTATACACATTATTGAATTGGGATTCCCATTGTTGGAAAAGTGAGTAGCGCAATGTCAAACAAAGCCTGGAATGACGTGGCCACATTATTAGCCTATTGACATCAGTTCAAAGGAACCAAGGGGCAGATGTACCTAGCACTGGTTGCAAAATACTGGTTGTAATTTGCAGCCAGTATTTTTGTGACCAGTATGGTATTTGGCGTAATGCCCTATATCATAATAGGTCAGTTTGCAAAATCCCAATTCCTAGTGGGTTGCAATTTACACCACCTCATAAATATTTTGATGCAGGGTTCAAGTTTTAACCAACTAAGTGTCACATGAACACAATTTCTGTAATTGTTTTTAAATAAAGCAATTACCTTAATGGAAAATAGAATGAGTTTTAAAAAAACGAGAAATGTTACTAACATTTTACAGGATTAGGTGGTAGCCAATGGGACCACTGCCTACTCTTAAAAATATTTTTCAACATTCACAGAGGGGAAGGGGTTCCTCATGGACCCCTTCCTGTTTGCGAATGTCTTGCCACTACCTTTCAGTAGTTGGTAAAATATTAATGTTTTGTAACCGAATTACAGTCAGTTGTATTGCGTAGGCAAGGATGGTTGAAGTCTACCTCTTTTTGACTGGAGATGCAAAGCTGCATCTTAGACATGCCCTAAGATGGTAAATCTTTATATGGTCACCATGTTAATGATGTACTACAATCTAATAAATCTAATAGAGACACAGCAAGATTGCTTGGAATTTTACAACAGGGACCGACTGAGCCCTTTTGAGGAGCAAGGGCAAGGGCAAGGGAGCAGTACTCCTTTATAAATGGATTCAATCTTTTAGTTATCAGTAATATCCTGTATCTAAACAAGACTATCGCCAACAGTATACCCTTCAATGAGGAGCCTGCCTCCTGTGTCCTATCAGAAAGAAGCCCCCGTCAAATAGAAGGCAGTCAATCTAATGGCTAAGATTCATCAAGGTGACAGTGGGAACTTTCTGATGATGGCCATGACATCACCAGGAAATCCTGTAAGGGGGTTATGGTCCTATGAGAAAAAAATAACAGTGGATTGTGTATCTTACACTATGTTTCCACACGCTAGGATTTGTCCAAACACATCTATTAATGCTCTTATCCAAGAAACCCCATCAACATATGTGTGTGTTGCAAGCAGTAATCACCTCAATGTTAAAGAAGGGAGCAATACATCTGGCCCCTGGCTCCTAGTTAAATGTAGGTCTCTATTCATACTTTTGTCTCATCATAAAGAAAACATGTAAATGGAGACCAATTTTAGATCTTTGCCAATAAACAAAACTTCTTAAGAAGCAATCATTTTGCCTAGCAACTTTGCAGGAAGTCACCTAGTCCCTTCAAAAAGGAGATTGCATCACCTCATCAGATCTACAGAATGCAAAATTTCATATTCCAATTCACGCCAAGCATCGAAGATTTTTGAGATTTAAAATTGCCAGGTGAAAAGTACCAATTCGAAGTCCGGAAAGCAAAGACACCAAGTCTCAATTATTTGCTTGTAAAGTAGGTGTATTCACATCAAAAAATGTCTCCACCAAAGCCTGTCCGAGGCTAATTGAAAACTAGGCCATATCTAGATAAATAACAAAAGCATTCAATTTTTTTGGACCAGTTCTGAACACAGAGTTATAAATAGCTGTACCATCCAAAGATAGAATAGTTTGATTGTCTATCTTTGCACATTGGTTGAAGCTGGAAAATAAGATCACTCCGCTGCTTTTTAAGCCTCTTTGAGGGAAGTTGTTTTCTTGAATGTATTTAATCCAAAACTGCCACCTGCACATGTGACCTTTCAAGGAAGAACTCGTAAAGCAATGAGTGCAAAGCCAAGGTTCATTTGACAAACTTGTCATTGTGGGGTATAATTGGTCTCCTCCTGTGTCTCCTGTGAGGATCAATAATGGGTCGGGAGTAATGAAACATTGGTTGTAGATGTATCATGGGAAGGGCTTTGACCCAAAATGCCTGTATCTGAGGGCAAGTCCACTGCATATAAAGAAATATACCCCTATCCTGCACCCCTCCCAGCACAATCCTGAACCCCCATACATCTGATTGAGACACACTGGAGTGAGGTTCCAGCGGGTCATTATTTTATAGGCATTTTCATTTTAGCAGAGGCAAATAGTTGACTTGGAAGCCCTCTGCCATATAGCCCCCCCATGACTCCCCGGACATCTCAGTGTCCAATTCCCTCTCACATTGACTTATGTATGTTTTTTTTAGTGGGAGTGGGAGAGAGAATATGAATATATAGGCATTAGATTACATTTTGGTGAACATTGTTAGTAAATAAGGATTCAATAGGTAATTCCTCTCTCTGCATGACACTACGAGCCTGATCCCTCCCCGGCGGGTGTAATGCTTGGGTGACCCTATATGTGTCACTTCGAGTGTGTTTTTCTACATGAGGATCCTTCTAATCTGAAGTTCATCATCATCATAAACGTCTCACAAGGTAGGATACCGGCATTCGGGCCCAAGAAAAGGAACCAGGATCTGACACACCAGGAGGAAAGTCCGGGTCATGGGCCTGTTAGGTAAGGGGCTAGCGGTGAGTCGGAAACGCTTGCTTTCTCCTAACTATTTGCTAATGTGCCAAGAGTGTGGTCATCAGGGGCAGAGGAGGGGAGGTCCACCTGGGCCTTGGCTGTAAGCCACAAACGTCCACCTAGGGGGATTAGGGTAAAAGGCTTGCTCCAACTGCACCCACCGTTTACCTATGGGGTCATGGTTCCAGTCTAAGGAAAGACAGAGGTGGGCCGCCAACATGTATGCAGTTATGTTAGGACTGTCGGCGGTGAGCAGAACAAGAAAGATTTTGCCAACCTTAGAGATTTGCCCTTCCAATTAAAATTGAGCAGCTTAGTTTGAAGCAATGTTTTGGTGGATTTAGGTGAAAGGTCTGGAGGACATATAGCAGATGGGCATGAAATTTATTTTGAGGCTATTTAGTTGTCCCAGCCAGGATATCTCCAGTTTGACCCACCTATAAAGATCCTTGAATAGGGATATGATCAATGGGGAATATTGCTTTCATCGAAGGTGCTTGTAATGTGGGAAGCTGGATCCTTAGATGTGTGATGGTTGATGTGACCCACATGAACACACCCCTCTGAATGGAATCCCAAAGGGTGCCCAGAGGGTCTGCTACTTTGCTTGATTTGGAGTAGAGAATCATAAATCCTGGTACCTGTTCAAAGCTGCTAAGTTCTTTCATTAAGTCCAGAATGCTGATCTCGGGGTCGGTGACAAAGCAGAGGATGTCATTTGAAAAAAGTCCCTGTTTGTGCTCTTTGTCACCCACCATCATGCCATGAATGGTGGGATTATTTTAGATTCTGGCAACCAGGGTTTCCATAGTCAAGTCAAACATGAGGGGAGACAACGGACAACCCTATCTTGTCCCTCTTGTCAGGGGGATGCTGGGAGTGAAGGCATTTCGAGTTTTGCACGCTGCTTTTTGAAGTTTGCCTCGATAAAACATTATATATTGGGGCCAATGCAAACTCTGTCTAGCACCTTCACCAAATACATCCAAGCCAGTTTGTCAAACACCTTCTGGGCTTCTAATGATGGCAGGGCAATTGGCTGTTGCCTCCCGTCCGCCACTTCCATGAGCGCCCCGCTAACCTTGTATTGTCGTTTGCCTCCGTATTTTGAATGAAACCCAGTTTGAGAAACAATAATAGTCAGCCAAATAGGCTGGAGGTTGGCCATGATGATTGATGCAAAAAGGTTTGCATCGCTTTTCAGTAGCGCATTTGGCCTATATGAGGATCATTATGTCAGAGGCTTGTCAGGTGGGACACTGTTAGAAATGGGGGTCCTTGGTTGGTATGGTTTTGCACGTTTGTCCTAGCAGGGACCCTTCTTCTTTGTCGGGACATGGGTAATAAACTACTGAAATAACCCATGCTCACCCACTTGGTAGCTTGACAGGAGCACTCAGACTTATCTCAGAGGCAGTGTGTACAGTATATGCACATAACCAACAGTAATACAGTGAAAACACTACAAAATGACACCACATCAGTTTAAAAAAATATCCAACCCATTATATATTCAAAACAAAGCCAGAACGATAACAAATCCAACATATAGTACTTAAAAATATGCACTTTGCAAGAATAACCTTAAAAAAAGCAGTTCCTTGTAGTCGGTAGCTCTGTCAAGTGCTACTGTGGTGCTGAAAACAACAGAATACAACAGTTCTGTCTGAATGCGTCCGTTGGGGTGTCAGCGGACTCATAAAGAGTACCTTTTAGTTGCGGCCAATCACATTGGTGCAGGCGGATTGTGGCAATCGTCGCAGTTGTGATGTAAAGCGTAGCAGAATGGCAGCACGTTGGTGAGACCAGGGCTGTGGTGCAGAGTGAAGGCAGTGCTTGTGACAGGGCTGACAGATCACGGTTTCAAAAAGGAACTGACACCTGATGTGTTGGGTTCCTCTGCAAACTTAACTTCCCACCATTTGCTATAATAATCCACAACAACACTGGCAAACCTAAACTTATGTGGGAGGGTACTGAAAGGACCAATATAATCAATTGCCAGTTTAGACCATAAACTCTCAGGAAGACAGACAAGTTGGAGGGGAACGGCTTCAGTTTTGAGACCCTAATCACTAGTAGCACACATGACACATGCCCGTATACTTGCTATGATTGCAGCGTCCATCTCAGGCCACCAATAATTGTCACTAATCTTTCTCTTGGGGATCATCTGCCCAAATGTCCTTGATGGTCACAAAGAATGATCTTATCTCTCAAACCTACAGGGGGTACACAATGGGCTCCACATACCAGCATCCCTTTTTTTCTTCAACAACTTTGAAATAAGCTTGCAAACCATAGGGCAACGCTTTCTCTTTAAGCCATCCCCCATAACAAATGTCCTAACACTCCCCAGTTCTTCATCCTTCACTGTTTCATCAATCCATTCCTGTTCTTTGAAAGATGTGTCTTGAAACACATCAAAGCTTGAAATTAAACATTCTTCATCGTCTTCCTCCCCATTATCTGGATACAAAGAAACACTTAGAGAAGAACAAGATAAACAGACCGCCCTCATGATTTTCCCACTTGGGATGTATTCCACATTGAAATTGTACTGTAACAGTTTTGAACTTAACCTGGAAAACCTGGGTGTATGATGTTTGATGACCAACCCCCCAAGAATTCTGACTAAAGTTTTGTGGTCAGTTCTGAATGTAAACTTTCTTCCCCAAATGAAACATTTGGAGCGTTCCACCACCCAACTACAACCCAACAATTCCTTTGCAATGACCGAAAATACTTTTCTGTTTACTCTTAGAGACCTGGACACAAACCCCACTATCATTTCAGAGGTTCCTTTGAGTTGACCAATGGTGGCACCCAAACCATCATTGCTGTCATCTACAGTGATAATACATTCTCTGGAAGGGTCAAATGGTGCTAAAACATCTGTGGAAACAATGTCATTTTCAAGGCCTTGAAATTGGGCTAGACACAAGTTGCCCCGCTCAAAAGGTATGTTCTTCTTTAAATGTTCCCTCAAATGAACTGTTTTTGCAGCAAAGGTTTTGATATATTTTGGATAAAACTCTCAAAGCCCTAGAAAAGATGCTACGTGTTCCTTACTTTTGGGCGTAGGTGCTTTTGTAATAGCTTCAACTAAACCAGGCCTGGGTTCCACTTCTTTTTCAGAAATAATGTGTCCCAAATATTCAATATTATTTCTAGAAAATACAAAATTTCTAAGACTGACTACAATTTCACACTTTTTCAAACTCTCCAACACTGCATTAATACGCTTGTCATGACTGACTACCTGTTCACCACCCACCAGTATATCGTCTTGGAATGTCATTACCCCTTTGATCCCCTGAAATATATTCTCAATCACATGTTGAAAAATGGAAGCAGCAGATGCCAATCCAAATGACATCCTCCTGAGCTGAAACATTCCAACAGGTGATACATAGGCCATAAGGTGTCGAGATGACTCATCAAGTTCGAGTAAGAAGACGCTAGATCGATCTTAGAGAATACAATAGCACCTGCAAAAGTGCTAAACATGTCATCTATACAGGGTAAAGGGTGGGAATCTACCAAAACCGCCTTGTTAAGACTGAGGTCTATGCAAAATCTCAAACTGACCAAGTGACATCATCTTCACACATTTTTTGAATATATCTGCCAACTCATCATGAACACTGAACAGTACTTTCCTTAAGTAATGTCACTTTGGACCTTGATCTTATACTTAAATCCCTCTATCCTTCCCAAGTTATCACAGACAACTATTCCAAACAAACCAGTCCACTTCATCTTGGGATTAACTTAACCAGGAACTTTATCAGTCAGGACCCCATCCGTGATCAAGGAAACCAGAATTTTCTTCCCTGGCTTCAGTGTCATGCCGAACAACCCCTGATGATACCGTCCAAGAATGTTCAAGCCTTTCTTGGCAACATCCAACTTACCTACAATAGTTCTGCCTTTATGCCTCAAATGACTTTCAAAATACCCAGACAGTTCAATCTTTCTCCCATCATATGTGACAGGATTCCTGTCAGGTGGGAATAGCTCCATGTCACCCCATACCTCCTGGAGCAATTTATCAGTGACCATTGTCTTCCTGGCACCAGAATCAATCAATAATCTCAACACCTTACCATCAACAATAATATCTTCATATGGATCAACACAATTGGATTCGTCATCTTGGACAACCAACACCAAATCTTTCACCATGACCTGTTCTTCCTCTAAACTGTCATACAACTTGCCGTCTGGTACAGCATTGACCTTATACTTGGTTGACTGACAAACTTTAGCCAAATGCTCTATTTTACTGCTGGTTCTGCACTTATCATTCTTCGCTGGACATGGCCAACCACTGGCACCATGATTTGAAAATCCACACCTGAAAAAAATGTTTTTTTGACTAATCCCCCTTTAGACTCTTTCCTCTTTGTGATTTTCTTAAAGTGGGCATTTTGTTTGTCACTGTCACTTTTGTTCACTACTGACACATCACTGGGCTCCCTACGTATCAATTCTTTCCAAGACTTGAGAGACACTTCAATGCTTTTCACAACATCGATAGTCTCAGAAAAACTCAGATTTTTCATAGTTAGTAGTTTCTCCTGAACTTTTTTACCCCTACAGTGTACAATTTTCAGGTCACGAATCAGCTGTGATGTAATATTCCCAAACTCACATTCAACAGCCAGCATGTGTAACACTGCTACATACGTGTAATTGGATCCATCCTGCTGTTGTTCTCTTGTAAAAAAATTGTGTCTAATAACTATTAAGGTGAGTTGTACATCAAATAGGTTTTTGAGTTTCTTCACAGCCAACTGATGATTATCAATCTCCTCATCATCCTCTTGTAATTGCAGAGGTGGCAGATGCTCATAAACAGACAGCCCCTGAAAGCCCAAATTATGCTCCAACAAAAACCTTTTCTGTTCTGGCCAATACCTGTTTCACCCAATGGCTCCTAAGTATTTAGGGAAAGCCCTGTGCCAATTTGTCCAAGAAATGGGTGGGTCACTGATGAATATATATTTTGATATATGATGTTATAAATACTTTAAAAAAGCTTTCCTTTACACCAACCAAAACAGACGCAAAATTGTACAGATCTGAAGGAAACTGTTTCTAAAACACCAGACACAGTTACTCTACACTGTTTGTCTGTGAATCACAGATGTGTAAATCCGACTGTATGGAATGTACCCACATTTTCTTCGGAAGATGTTAGACTGCGTGCGCATATCATGGTTAGGCAGGCCTTCATTCACTGGAATGTCCCCAAGGTTTCTTTAGATAACTGAAATATGCACAAAATATGTGTGTGCATCACAGATGTAGTAAGATGGACTTCTTTCGGACCTGTAATCTGATATTTAGTGATGTAGGCATCTGTTGATGAATGTGTGGTCTATACCAAACCAATATGGCGGTGTGAGTATTAGAAGAGCGTGCTTACGTTGGCATGCTGCATATGCCGTAAGATCGCATGAGGGAAGACAGGGAAGTGAAGTTGGGCACTGCACATTGGAATGTTGCTTAGGGCCTCAAGCTCTTGTCGTGCATCAACCAATGAATCGGTAAATGTGTGAGCCCCGCTTGAACAATGTCACATTCCAGCAGCTGCTGTAAGACTTACGTGCAGCACGCAGGCAGACCACAATACTTCTGCTTGTGTCT
Source organism: Lissotriton helveticus (assembly GCF_964261635.1). NCBI lineage: Eukaryota > Metazoa > Chordata > Amphibia > Caudata > Salamandridae > Lissotriton > Lissotriton helveticus. The sequence continues at coordinate 1,303,868,972 of NC_136067.1, read as the reverse complement.
CTACCTTTCTTCCACCCACACACATTTCCCAGACTGGCCTGAATGTTGTTCTCGTTCCTCTTCATTTCATTTGTATTCTGCCAGGAACGCCAACTTGAGTGCCTCAAACAATACTCTCTGTGACCAAACCATTGCCAAATTGTAGTGACAAGAAGTCATAGAAAATGCTGGAATTGTGTCTCGTACATGTATAGAGGTTTATTAGCCAAAGTGTCCACAATCCAGCAGCAACTGACACTTCTCGAACTGTCCACCACCAACCACCACACCACATTCCACATTCCAGGCAAATAGTTCTGAAATGTGGAATGTGTTATTAGAGAAATCACCAAAACTTACACTTTAACTCTGAACAGCAGTGAGAAAGTGCACAAAGACACTAAACCATCAAAAACAGTCAAAATCGGAAGGTCATAAAGCAAAAAGACAGGGAAAACATACCAAAAGATGCCAGGTCTAACAGACCAAAACAGTGTATCAGTAACTATCCCTGATGTTTACAGAGAATTAAAAACTTTTATTAGGAGTTCAGCCATTAGGAAAAGATATGTTTGGGAAAAGATAGCAGGAAGCCCATCTGGGCCCAGAGCTTTGCTGGATGGGAGGTGGTTAATTGCAGTCCAGACCTCATCGGGTATGATATCCTCGTCCAACATGCGCAACTCAGCCTCTTTATTCTGGGGTTCACGGTCACACATATATTCTTCTTGAAGCTGTTCGTCCTAGGCCAGATATTAAGTATTTAGTAGCGCAGGAAATAGTGGAGGATCACAGCCGTCTACTGTGCAGCTGGCCCAATATATAGGCCAAAAATCTATCTACCTTATTTCCTCATTCATGGTAGATTTGATTGATGTGGAGTAATTTCTTAGCTGCCTCATTTATCAGTGAAACTGTCACATAGGGTTGGGTCTCGGAGCACCAGCTCGTTCACCGCCCACAGTCTCAGAAGCATCTTTGTGAGTCTGCTGGCCCGACCACCAAAAAGGACCTTGACATCGATTTTGGAATCTTTGAGCCTTGGTAGCCAGGATTGAGAAAGCAGAACTTAGTCCAATCGCCAATAGGTTTTGTAGACGTTGGAATTGACTGTATAATATCGTTCCTGGGGGTGGTGATGATGCCATGCCTCAACCAGGGTCAGATCTTGCAGTCCATGGAGTCCATGGAGTAAGGCAGCAGAAGAACAGGGTACACTGTGTTGAGGATGAAAGCGGTCTAGTTCCTAATCTAGGGAGTATTGAAGTTGCTGTCCACCACTATGTTCCCCATTGCAAGGTGGAAGATCCTTGGGAATAAGAAAGAAAAAAAGCCCTTGGGTTTCCCATTTGGTCCATGGACCAATATCTTGGTATTTGAGTAGGGCCCAATAAGCCCCTTATCCCCACCTGTCGCCCCTCTTAGTCCCTATATGTGCTGTCTAGTTTGAAGGAGAGGTCCTTGCAGAAGAAAGTTGCCACTCTTTTAGATTTATCGCTATTGGAGGAGTGGAACTGCATTGGTTACCAGCATGCCATAGGCGGTTGGTATCAATTTTAAGTAGGTGAGTCTCCTAGAGCAGTTCTGCATCCAACTCTTTCTGTCATAGTCCATTTAGTAAGGCACAATGCTTCATCAGGGAGCTAAAGCCTTGCACTTTAAGTAAGACTATGTGTAAGGGTGTCATGGCAAGTTGTGGAAAAGAAACAGAGAGTCTTCACCCTGCTGGATGCCTTCACATTGGGAGAAAACAGATCACGGAGCCCCCCAAGACCTGCTCACCTGGAGACCGGCACCTGACAAGAGTTCTGGTACGCACCCCTCATGTTCTCAGAAACCAATACTCCTTTAGGCTTTTGGCTCCATGAGCCAGTTATTCAGAGCTACCAACCTGCCAGACCTCAGTCACCCTCTTTGTTTCCTTCAGGGTACCCTATCAAGGCAACTAGTGTCCGCTGCCTGCACTACGCACCTCACCCAGGCAGTGGTGGTCTCTCGCAGTGCCCCAGGCCATCGCTGCTCTGCTCTGGTCTTCACAGGACTCCCAGAGCCCACTGGAGCTGTTCTCCAATTGCTTTCTGCTCAGGAGATGTCATAGAGCCCCACCTTCAGGCCAGGGCCCACCAGCCCACTCAGGGACTAGTACTCTTACATGGGCTGTGCAGTTCCAGATGAGGGTTGCCTTTAGGAGCCCATGTGGTCCTAGTTGAGGATGTAAATACAGAGTATAGTATCTCATAACTACTCAGCCAATTGGCCCACCTGATTGCTGGTGTTGAGTCCTTCATCCTACGGGGGTCACACTCAGGCCGCTGGTATTGCATGTACCGGGCCAGCATCCAGGCCGTGGCTCACCTGTTGCATTAGCCCATCAAAAGCGTACCTCTTCAGCCACCAATTCCGTATGGGGCCCACTGGCACTGCAGCACTCACCAGGATGAACACTCTGGCAGGGGCCTTCAACTATGTAGACAGCCCCATTACTATCCTGAGGCCCTCTTGGTTCATAATTGCTCCAGGGTACAGGCAGAGGTCACTCACCCCCTCTTGTGATGGCTCATCCCCTGGGTAGAGCACACCAGTCCTGTCAGAGTCCGGATGCTGCCTTAAGGTCTCCCATGCCTCAAATCAGTATGGGTCCAGGACCCAGATGGAACCCCAGGCCTGGTTGCAGATCTCCGCAAGGGGGCCTACTGGCCTCGGGCACCACAATCCTCTCTCGGCAGATGGCTTCACCAGAGACTCAATCATGTAAGCCCTGGAAACCACACAGCACAGGCTCGGAGTCTTCTGGGAAAATGGCCACCACCTCGTCAGCTGCCACGCCCGTTCAGGGCTACACCATCAACTGGGCTCAGAATCCGCTGTTGGGACCCCCTTGATTCTCCCCCCACTCGGCCAGCATTGGAGGGGCACATTCGGGGCCTCTCTGCGATGGTCCATATATAGGGAGAGAAAATCGGGGCACTCGCATGGAGCTCATGAGAGACATGTTTTGCCTGGTCTCCTCCTTGGCCCCAGCCCATCTAATGCTTATTCTAGAACAAGTAGAACACTTTTGCTCAACATTACTGCCTCTCCTCAACAATACAGAGGGATGCTGTAGTGTGATAGGTAGTTTTATGCCATCTCTTTCATCGGAGTGAGACGATTTTTATTAATTACCAGCATCCACATTAAAATGCGGGCTGTGTATTTACTGCTTGCTACTCTAATTGGAGCATGTGAATCTATGAAAGATCCAATACTCAGAAACAAAAAAGATTACTTACCTGTAACTGCAGTTCTCCAGTCTTAGTTTGTTCCATGGATCTATGTGCAACTCATCGTCCTTTCCAGTGCGGGCTCACCTATTTTTTACCTCTCACACTTGTGCAAGGAAATCTGAGGTATAGTGGCCTCTTTGGGGATTGTGGGGCATATTACCAAGGGTGGCAATAGGCAATTATCGCCAGTTTAGCAGCCGTTTTCGGCCGCTAGGCGGCGATAATTCTATCGCTCTATTAGCAAGCTGTCGCTAACTGATGTTAGCGACAGCTTTTAGGTGATAGCGAGCGGTTTGGGGCCCACTTTGCATGTCAGCGATATTTATCGCTAATGATATGCAAAGTGGGCCTACCCAACCTGTTAGCGACTGAAAGCAGTCGCTAACGTCACTATCGCCTATTAGCAAGGCATGCGTAGCGATGGAAATATTCCCGCTATCGCCAAAAAACCAATGCCTGCTCAGACCAGTTCTAAGCCATGTTATCCAATGGGAGGTGGATAACATGGCTAAGAGCATTTCGTCGCTAATGCATGAATATCGCTGTATTCTCAGCGATATTCACGCATTTCGCCGCTATCGCTGGATATTTTAGCACAATGGAGAAAAACGTTGCTAATAGCATGTTTTCTCCGCTAACATATCAAGCGATAGGCAGCGATAAAAAAATTGTTGCTATGCCTATTTAGCGATAATTATCGCTACTTGTTGGTAATATGTCCCTGAGTTCTCTGAGCTTGTTTCTGATTGGTTAAAGTTTGTTTTCTTTTGAAATGAGGTGATTAGACTAATAAAGTGCTCATATTAAAAGTCTTCCAGGGTATGTTTAACATTGAGCTTATAACTAGATATATTTTGAGACTCCCAGCTTGATGACAGGGGTGATTCAAACAGTTACATCTATGGAATAAGTCATATTTATACTATGCTTCAGTATACTTGAGTAGAATACAAAATTCCAAACAGACATCAGTTGGTGGAATTGGTGCAGTACTTGCACAAGGGTTTATCATTTCAGCTGATCACAATTTTGAACTCGAAACCCAAAGAAGACAAACACTGTAATAGAGGAGCCCCTAAAATGCATTTCAGAAAAAGGGGGAAATGTCTTGTCTAGAACAAGAGCTTAGGGCCTGATTTAGATCTTGGTGGACAGTTACTCCTCACAATGGCGGATATCCCGTCCACTGAAATATAAATCTCATTATATCCTATGGGATCTGAATTTCTGTGGACAGGATGTCCATCACCGTGACAGAATGACCGGTCTGCCAAAATCTAAATCAGGCCTTTAGCCATGAGTACTGAAATGAACATGTGATATCAAAACGTATATATTTAGATTTAAATGCCTTGTGCTTTTTCTCAAGTGTAGGTGGGCGTTAATCACACTGAGCCTGTAACTCATGAGCTATCATGCCACTAAGCACTTTATTCAATGATGGCACTCGTTATTCAGATGCAGAAACTTTAAAAAGAATTTGGAAAGAGCAATCATGAACTTCCTGAAAGTTAGGACGGGGAAAGTAATATTTGAAATTCATTCCAACAAAAAGAGCCCGTTTTATCTTTCCAGACTGAATGCAACTTTACAGCTAAACACCTTATTTTATTACATTTCGTTTTGAATACCTCAGCTTCTGGCAGGCTGTCAAATAGAAAGATGGGAAATGCACCAGTAAACCAAACAATAAAAAACAACACTCGTAAATATTAATCGCCATTTTCTTTTGGAGCTGTTCCTTCATCTTTGTAAAGCAACAACTCCTCAATTACTTTTGATAATAAAAATATTAATTTTGCACATTAACGATCCACCTAACTAAGTCGATTCTACACCGAATATATTGTTTTTTTATTGCCTCTCTATTATTTGTCTGAAAATCCCAATCGAAAGCATGAACGTTCATAATCCTCGCAAGTCAACCATGTAGCAGTGACCTATATTCATGACAAATTGTTAGGGGTGTGAAACTCTCTCAGTGAAACGTCCAGTGGGACCATTTGTCTGAAACAGCAAGATGTATGAGCTTTAAAAGGTCACATCTGCAATCTTTAAGGTTAAGAGACTTCTTGCATCAGAGTTTAAATCCTAATTATTGTGTCAAGCTTTAAAAGCTGCATGCACCGCTTTCAGATCTTACTATGCCTTACAAACAACAATAGGATAGTTTATTGTTTTAACACAAATCTGATTTCTCTTTCCTCTTCAATCAACTGATATTTGTTTATTCAGTTGCAGTTTTATAGCTAGACCTAGCAAGGTAGCAATGCACTTCATCTAGGAACAGGACGCCTAATTAAATTTACAAGAAAAATGTGCAGTATATAGTCACATTTTTATAATTTACATTGGCTTCCCTATGCGAAATTGCAGAAAAATGATGTGAAATTACGCATAATTATGCAAAATAAAAATATGGCATCTAGCATTATGTTGGATATAGGAACGCATAAAGGGGCCCATTAGGATGTAGGGCGGATCGCAACTACCCGCATGGCAGAGGCGATCCACCCTACATCCTAACTCACCCACCACCCATTTCCCCCCGCCATGTTAGTATGGCGGGGGGACCGCGGTGGACGGGAAGTTCGTCCGCCACATTTCTGCCCGGTTGACAAGTCGACCAGCCGGAAAAGAGTTTCTTATGGTGGCGGTGTCTGCTAGACACCGCCATCCATATCAGGATGCAGGCGGGAGGGAGCCTTTCCGTGGTGGCATTGCTGCCACAGAAAGGCATGCGGTTTTCGAGGTTGGGGGCCCGTTGCGGGCCCACAGGATGTTGGTGAGGTGGGCACATAGGAGGTACCTATGGTACCCCCCTAAATGTGCATGCACAACATGGCACGCACTGTGCGGTGCCTGCCATGTTGTGCATGCTCATGCAAAACATGCTTTTTTGGCATTGCAGCGGGCGGTGCCCGCAATGTAAAAAATGCAGGATGCGCCCGGCCGTGTGGTGGGTGCATCCTAATGTCACCCCCGGGACCCCCGCACATATGGCGGGCGGTCCCTTTTACAGTCAGGATGGCGGGCAGGCAAAGTTCGCCCGCCATTCTAATGATGCCCTTTATGTTTAAAATAAAATAAAAACAAAAGTACCCCAAACAATAGCCACTCGGGTGCTGTTTTTTCTCTTTGTTCCTGTGCTCTCATTATATGATTTTCTCTCCAACAGACATGGAATTTCATGACGTGGCATAATGGCACAATGTGGGCAATTTTACATAACAGGCTTAAAGAAATGGTGGAAATTATGCAAGATGTTGCCCACATAATGAAGATTTTGCCTTGGCCTAGGGTTATTTAAGCTTAGGGCTCAGGGCGTCTCAGCCCGGTTGTCCAGGCTAAGGGCAGAGAGGACAAGGGGCAATTTCCTGTTTGGGCCTGTTAGGACAGGTCGGGCCTGAGGGCAGCAATGCTGCCCTTTTATCCATTCACCAGCAACCACCTCAACCCATCCACATACACAAACATATTAACATACCCACAGCAAATTCACTCTTCTCATTTGCTACAAATAAATCGTAACCACATTTCAATGTCTCAACATCGACTACAAGCCCTACAAATCACACCTACACACCATTCTGCACCATAATTCTCACAAAAATCACCACTCTAACCTATACACTAACAAATCAACAAATCACCAACACAACACAAAGCCAACTCCACATAACTTTAAACCAACCAGAACCACTCTCAGATCATACAAAAAACACCAGCAGTACCCACAGAACCATGTTGTCACCATCAAACCTATAATTGACTATCATTTAAAACACCAACCGCCTCAACCTCCGTTTTTACCAAAAAAACACAGCCAAGCAATCCTTACACTCCATCACACATATTACAGCTTCCAGCTCAAATCTGATACAAACAAACATAACTCTTGTCCATCCCCTATCACACCCCATACACTCTTTTCTAAAACACATCATCATCCAATTTACCATTCACCGTCCACTAACCAACACAACTTTACATACAAATCCTTCTCAGAAAACCACTACATCATCATCTCCTCTCACTACTCCACAAAAACAAAACATAACACACACGAAAGCACAACAGAATCTCACACACACATTATTTCATAATACATTCAATCACAAATTAGAAACATACACCCACTCCCACCTTCCTGACTACACAAATAATACACTTCCTATACCATCTTTCCTCCCACATTTTCTCTCTTCTCCCACACCTATAAAAATACATCGACACAAGAACTCTCATCCATTGCACAACTCAGAGCCTTACAACATGCCCCACATGCATCACCACAACCCCTAACTCATGCACCCCACCCAAAAAACACAAACAAATTAAACAACATGCCAATCTTCACAACTTTGCATTTCAATGTCTATTACACAACAAGGCTACTCTACAAAACATCACAGGTCGCAAATTCACTCTCAACTACTATCTCCACCACCTACACAGACAGAACCATCAAAATGCCTTCTACACCTGCTGGATAAGGAATATGGTGTAGAAAAACAACACTACTGCTTTCCATTATAACTAATACAAGCACTAATGACTCACCTGCTTCAAGTTCAAGCAATAAATGCTGCACACACTTCCACTAAACAAAGTCAGAATACCACCAAACCCCAGTCTCTAAACTGCGTAATAATAAATGATTGATCACTCTCTAAAAACAAGCACCACATCTAAGACATACTTACTGCCTCCCTACCTGACTTACTCTTCATAACTGAATCATGGTTGGGAGACGGAATAGATCCACTTTTGCTTGAAGCTGTTCCACTATGATATCAAACTATTATACACAATCATATATGCAAAAGAGGAGGTGGACTAGCTGTTATATATTCAAGGAAACAATAAATCTCAATAAAAGCTGACAACTGTTCCATACAAGGTTGTGATGCCCTCTTCACTAGAAGCAACCCTACACCAACTTCCTTCCTGTAACTTCGTCTCTTTCAGAGACCTCCAACTAAGTATACAGCAATCCCAGACAAATTTCTAGACAACATCAAACCGTATAACACTAAACTCTAACATATGCATTCTTGGTGACCTAAATATTTGGTTTGACATACCCAAAATGATCCATTGAAAAACTATTATTACTGGCCTAGACACACTGAACCTTCATCAGAACGTCCACAAACCCTCACACATCACTGGACACATCCTAAATATCATTATGGCAAATCTAGAACTGGTTACCTTTCAAACCATTACTCCAGTCACATGGTCAGACCACCATTTGCTAGTTTTCCATGATAATACACCGCAAAGCAACACACCTAGAATTCTGCTACCAGACTACTCCTACATACAAAGACACAAGCCCACAGCTCCCCTGCCTACAGGGACAGAAATTGGTTTCCAGTTGACAGAAGATCCACATTAAAGATGCTTTGTATAACCGACAAAGCAATACATGGAATAGGATCACTTTTCATTAGGAATAAGTTCACCAAATACATTCAGCAAAGGAACTTTACTCCAGATTGGCACCTCACCTCAAAATGCCACCATACAAGAAAGAAAACAGAGTTGGCACATCCTTCTCTGTTTAAGCAGCCAAACTATGTCACTCATTACCCCCAAACATAAGTTCCACAGATAACTATGTAATCTTCAAAAGACTGTTAATATTGATGCCGATGTGCGCAATGATACATGGATTTACAAAAACAAATTTAAATCACTGTTGTCGAAATCCCCCGATAATATGTCTCCATCAACCCTGAGTCAGAAACACATGGTCAGGTAGTCCCTGCGCCCTAGGCCTGAGATCAATGATTGACGGAGCACAGGTGGAGTGGCACGTAACCAACAGCTTGAACACCAAGCAAGAAAAACGCTGAGTAGTTCCACAGATAGGCAGCAACACCACAATGGTCCTGGGAGATTGTCCCCAATATAATGCACATGGGTGGAGGGCACACTTTCCCAAAACACATAAAGTTAGATGCCACATGACGTTGGAAAAACTCAGCCAATCAGGATACAGCACACACAACACACAAAGTAATCATGTGCTCCTCCATGCCAGATATGTGGATACGTTACCCACTGGTCCCCATTGTGTCCATGCAAGTTTGACACCAACCAGCATTTGTCATGAGATGGGAGATGACTGGGCCCACATTCCACTCCCAAAGTAGGATCCAATAATTTTTTTATGATGCTTCAAGAATATATAAAAAGTTGTTAAAATCTATTGTACTTTTAGACAGTCCTCAAACCCTGACTCTGTAACTCTGCTCCCTATAGTGTTTAATTAAACCAGCTGTTTCTATATTGCTAAACACTCGACTTCGTTTTGTCAAGGTAAATTCATATTCAAGTAACAAAACTACTCAAGAGTTGGCTCTTGCCTGCATAACTACTATACTCAAACACAAATGTACTGCATATCCCTGGGTATATAAACATTTAATATGTATCTAGAACTGTGTATTTCTTTGTATAACTATGTGTGATAATTATGTTTGCAAACATATAGATATTCTTTAGTTCTGCTTAACAAATGTACAGATTATTTATGGTTAAATTATATCTATATTATTCTATGCTTAACATGTAAATAGGTCACTGCATTGTTTTCATATGTTATTTAATTAGATTCTTATGGTTCTCTGTTTATTTATCTATCACAGCATGTAAATATTATCTTAACGCTTTATCTGCAATTGCTTCACTATTGAAATAATATAAAAAAAATAGGAAAAGTAAAAAAAATACACAAATAAATGTACGCCAACGCCAACAATCAAGAGGCACTGGGAAATAGAGGTGGAGAGTGACCCCGAGAAGGAGAAACGAAAGGCGGAGATTCCTGAGGGATCATGCTGTTCGGATTCCCCTTCATGCGGTAAGCTTTCCCTCGTCATATTATACCATGTAACAGTGTAGCGCAAAGGGCGCTTGTCGGCTGGTTTCCGAATAAAAGTGTCAATTTCAAAGAGGAAAGAAGCGAGCAAATACAACTCGGGGAACAATTCCTGTCCAAAGCCTTTTAAGAAGAAACTGACACGCGGAATCAGGCGCAGTGGTGAATCATTGTAAAAAAAGAGAGATTATATGTTTGAAACTTGAAATACAGCAGAAACACAAATTGCCAGAACACCATGGAAAAGAGGGAGGCAACAAGAAACGCCCTCATTCAGACTTTTTTTGAGGATGAAACACAAGCAAGTACAAATGGTGCATCTGGAGGAACACGAAAACCAGATATAAAAAATAAATTGCGCACTTGGGAAACTTTCAAAAAAAGAGATCAATAAATGGTGGGAGGTGGCGTCACTGAGAAAGTATATAGAAGTAAAACGCGTGCCACTCGGTTTACGTATTAATTTGATGCCTAACCACCAAGACACAAGTAACGAGTTATTGAGCGAATGCGGCGAATACATTCTACAATCCTCATTAGGATTAATGGTAATCTTAATAAAACATATAGAAATAGCCTTGGAAAGAACCACAAGACAACTGGAGGAATTGGAAAAAGAATTGTCTACAGTGGATTTGAACCCCAAAATTAAAAAATTCAAGGAAGAGCTGGAACATTACATTGAGAAACATGAGGAGACGGTACAAAAGAGAAAACAGTCGAAATTCCAAAGAGATAAGGAAGACTACCAGGAGGGCCACATCTTCACATACGCAAGAAAATATGACAGATTCAAACAAAATGACACATTGGACCTCTCTGCCAACAGAAGTGTGTCCTCACTAACCTCGACAGAAGCCAGTGTGAGTGAAGGAGAAGGGGAACAAAGAGATGTAAGATCAAAATGCTCTTTTTTAGAAGAAATGAAACTGGCACTACACCAGAAGAATTGGGAGAAATCAATGATGTCACCAATGGTAAACAACAGAGGGAGGGTAAGAGGACGTGGAAACACTCGCAGAAACAGACCAGAAGAGGCAAGCGGAAGTGCGGGACAAAATTTGGGCGCAAACCGAGTGGGAACAATGACCAGAAGCATGCGGTAGAAATGGAATTAGTGGATCAAAATCATGATACAACTCTGACAAATCAAGATCAGGAGTTGGAGGTGATCAACCTTTCCTCAAAAGTCCTCACGGAATTAGAATTAAAGTTGTTAAAACGGGGTTTGAACTTCTGTCCAACCAACGAAATAGATCTAGCGGAAACACGGATAGATCTATACAAATACGTGCGTGACATCAAACTGGCGAAAATATTTGCGGATAATCCAAACATGGCTAAACATAAGAAGAACAGAATAGATCCTGATATGGAATTACCAGCACATGATGCGGAACATTTTGTCAACTTAATGGAATCAGATCAAGACCCTGGATACAGTGGAAGGGAGCTACGCTGATACTGTGCACAAATAGGGGCTGGCAGCTCACAAAAAAACCACAATCTAAATTTTATCCACAACTACCACCAGGAAACAGAATTGACACGTTTCATGAGTGTGTGATAAAGGATCTCTACCAACTAAAAACACAAACTAAAAAAGACAACCTCACAAGTGAAGAACGCAATGCATTGAACATCAGATGATACCATTGAAATAAAAATGGCTGAGAAAGGGGGCAATGTCATCATCCTAGAAAAAGAGGCACACATGCGAGAGGCACACTCCCAACTTCGCAACAAAGAGTATTATGAAAAATTTAAATCTAACCCTACACCAACATGGAAGGAAGAATTGGATGTGAAACTTGACAATTGGCTCAAAATGAAATTACTGGATGAAGATGAATGTAAATACTTGAAAACACCATATCCAAAAATGGCAACAATCTATTTTCTTCCCAAGATTCATAAACACCCCACGAAACCACCAGGGAGACCGATAATCTCGGCCAAGGGGGCACTATTAGAATCTGTAGCAAACTATCTAGATGTCTTCCTTCTACCGTATGTGAAAGGACTAACCTCATACATTCAAGACACAGGTGATCTGCTAAGACGACTGCAAGAAACTCCGTTGCGGTCTACATATCAATTAATCACAATGGATGTGATATCATTATATTCAAACATCCAGAACAAAATTGGATTAAGAGCATGTAAGCATTTTCTGATGGACAGAAGCATTCAATTTACAAACCACAATGATATGCTGTTGGAAATGATTGGAATGTGTCTAGAACAAAATGTAATCATGTTTGGGGAAGAAATCTATCGCCAATCAAAAGGAACCGCGATGGGTTTTTGTTTTAGTCCATCATACGCGTGCTTAACCATGGGACTATGGGAACAGACCTGGGCATGGAACCATGAAAATGATCACTTTGTAACTTAATTCATAGCATGGTTAAGATATATTGACAATTTGCTATTGATTTGGGATGGAACCAGGGAAAAATTTGAACAATACTTTAAAATATTGAATGAATCTGATTTTGGCCTCAAATTTACATATGAAATCAGCGACCAGAAAGTGGCATTTTTGGACACTGAACTCTTCATCAAGAATAACCAGGTAGGGGAGGAGCCTAGCTCGCGACCGAGATGGCCGCGTTTTAGCTCGGCTCCGTCCGGCCGCCTGTTTATCTTCATTTATCCTGTATTCCTCCTGCCCCGGGAAGCCCTCCTTGCTGTGTTTCGGTACTCCAGTCACTTAGCGGACACTTACCCGTTGCTCCGGTGATCCTGAGTGCTATCGATCCTGTGCAGTGCTTCCGCTCGGAGCCTCCGGGGCGGTCTGGCCGGGCCTCCTTGCTACGCTGGGCCGTGACGGAACATGTTGGTCGGCCCTTGTTGGCGCTGTGGAGCTGGATGCGGAGGCTGATGTGTGCATTGATCGGCTGTGCCCCTTGACGGACCCGACTGTCCTGGGCCCAGAGGTACGAACGCTGCCCCTCGCGGGAGAGCCTACTCAATTGTCTAGCTGGGTCCCCCCTTCTGTTCCCCGGCCCGGCCATTTTGAATTTTCCGCCCGGGCTTGGAGAACGGGGCCGGCGGTACGGGGGGACCGACGGACATCCTTCTTCTGGTGGCTCTCCTTTCTGCCTTGGGGCGCCCTGCGCAGTCTGGCTGACCTCCCTTTTGCCCTGTGTTACCCCGGCCGGGGTTTCCGACGACCGGGGACGTGCTGGGCTCTTAAGATGGCGGCCGGCCCTGAGAGTTTTTGCCGGGCCCGGGCGAGCACTGGGGGCCCGCCGCATGGCCCGGATGTCGAATCTTGTAAAGAGTTTCCTGCGCTTCGAGTTGTCCTGGATGCACTGAACTCCTGGCGGACTACCGTGGCTGCGTCTGTCTCCGCTGTGGAGGCGGACCCTCATTCTGCACACTGTGGGCCCCCGTCATCGGATTTGACCTCCTCGTCGATGATCGCGACTGATGCGCTCCTTGACTCTGTGCCCCCGGCGGGGACCACATCCTTGGCTCGGAGAGTCTCCGACGCCCCCCGTTGTCCTGTCTGGTCGCTTCGCCCGCTGGGTTGCGGTCCGCTTGTATCCTGGCCTGGCGTCGACGATCCTTCCAGTCTCTCTTCGCGTCGACTCCCCGACCGAGAAGTATGTTCCGGCCCGGCTGGGCCTGCCCCGTTCGAACTGTCCTTGGAACTTTGTCTGCAATACGATTGTTGTACTGTGTCTTTCCTGGATCTTCAATATTTTCTTTCCGATTTCTTCTTTGGACTGCCGCGAAAATTTCTCCTGAGCCCTGTGTCCCTCATCGTTTGCTCTTGGTTTGTTCGGATGGTTACAACCTTGGACAAAAGTGGACAGGGCTGAAACGACTTTTACATGCGGTAGTCTGGTTTCTTATTTATGTGATTGCCAAGTGCTATTGTGATGTTCCTGTAATCTTGTGAGACTCCTGAAACTTTTTCTAATATCGTTCTCTTCCCGTGGGCTATACCTTTCCCTTGTAGCAGGTGGCGGGATGGAGGCAGATGATACTGATTTTTCGCCCTCCCCCGTGTGCGTTGTTCCTTCCCTTCCCCTGCCCCTTCCCTTTTGTCTTTGTTTCTACCTTGTTCCTTTCTTCTATATTTCGGGTTCTATTTAGGGCGACAGGCACGCTGCCGGGGGGTAGGCCATAGCCCTCTGCAGGGGTGTAGGGAGGGCTTGTGGGGTGGGTGGGAGGGTCTGTTGTTGTTTTTGGAGGGGTCTTTCTCTCCTCCTTTTTTCTCCCTACTTGGTTCTATGGCCCTTGTGTATCCCCTTTTTCGGGGCTCTGTATCGCCGTCTGTCCCCCGGGTGTCTTTCTGGTGTATTTTTCCGGTATTACTAAGATGGTGATTTGTTTTGTTTGTCTTCCTATTTTGTGGTCGATTTTGTACCGGAATGTTGTTTTTCCTGCTTTGTCACCTGGGGGCGGGTGGTTGGGTTGAGGTCCCTTCCTTTTCCTTTTTCCCCCCTTTTCCCTTCCCTCTCCCCCCCCTTTTTTGTGGGGTTTTTCTACTTGGGGGTTCATTTCGTGTCGTTTTGGTATTTGGGTCCTTTATTGTGCTGATCGGTGGGATGGGTGGTGGCTGCGGTGGGCGGGCAGTGGAAAGTGTGCACAATTGCTTTTCTTTCTACCCGTTGTTTTGCCCGGTGCTTACTGGTATACCTCTGTCGTGTTTATTTCTCCTGTGTCTTTAAGATCGCTGCGTTGCTGCCTGCCGCGACCCCGCCCCTCTGGCTTGTGTTATGGCCCGCCAGGTTCCTGACCTCCCAAACCCGTTCTTTAAAAATGAAAACTACCTTTCTATTTGTTTCCTCCTGAGATTGCTCTAAGGTGCTTGCTCTTTCCCCTATTTGTTGCCTTAGTGTATTGTGACACCTGATATACGTCTCCTGCTGTTTTTGTTATGTGGTGGCCAGCCCTGGTGGGTTGTAGGCCCGTATTTGTGAGCTTTCTCTGTTCAATAAAGGTTTTCAAAAAAAAAAAAAAAAAAAAAAAAAAGAATAACCAGGTACATACCATGTTGCATCGCAAAAGCACAGCTACTAACGCGGTACTCCATGATCAAAGTTTCCATAAATCGAGTTTAATCAAAAATATTCCATATGGGGAGTTCCTCAGAATAAAAAGAATCTGCTCAAGGGAGGAATATTGGATAAATCACCAGAAACAAGCAACAGCGAGATTTGAAAAAAAGAAAATACAACCCTGGAAGCATCAAAGTTGCTCTAAATCGAACCCAGTTCATGAACAGAACACAACTACTAAAAGAGAAACAATTGGCTACAACTGATGATGACAAAAAAATAAGATTCATCACTACCTATTCCACAGCCAACCAACAACTAATGAAAATTTTGCGAAAGAACTGGCACATATTACACATGGACACAACAACATCAAAAATTGTAGGGGACCATACGAATATAACCTACAGAAGAGCAAGGAACCTAAGGGACCAATTAGTCCATAGCCACTTTCAGCCCCCAAAAAAACCCGAAACATGGTTGAAACCTAAAGGATTCTATAAATGCTCAAATTGTAAAGTGTGCTGTATTGCGCAAAATATGAAAGAAATCACAATAGCAAACAAGGGAATATGGAGGATTCAACAATTAATAAACTGCAAAAGCCAATTTGTTATTTATATAATGGAATGTCCGTGCTCTCTTAAATACGTAGGGAGCACTAAATGCGAATTAAAAAAACGCATACTGGAACATGTTCGTGCAACCATTAATACAGACAGGAGCAATGCGGTTGCCAAGCATGTGGAGAAGGAACACAGTGGCAACTGGAAGGAACATGAATTTTACGCTGTAGAAAGTGTGGGCTCACACCCAAGAGAGGGAGATCGTGAAAGAACTATGAGACAGAAAGAATTGAAGCACATCATGACCTTCCGTACCCTAAGCCCACATGGATTTAAATCAGGATGAAGAATTACATTATCACCTTTGAACTAACACCTTTGAACAGTCATAAATGTCCTTGTTAAGATTAGATCAGGGAGTGTACACAACTGACCTCCATCATTAATTTTTAATTACTAATTTTTTTAATTTGTATTTTCAAACACTTATCACTTTTTGCACTAATTTTTCTTAACCTTGACCTTGATGTGCTACCACAGGGTGGGAAGATATAAGAAACTTATGGTCAAATTCTCCAGCATAAGGCTAGATATTGTCGGTACAGCAAAATGGTCTTACACTAGTATGCATTTGCCCACTGGAGGGCATAAAAATGTTCAAAATGTTAAAATGTAAAAATGTTAAAATGTTAAAATGATAAAGTTCTTTGCTTATGCAAGTAATTAGACCGCTGCGAGAAAATTTACAGCAGTAAACATTAATTGAATTACAGATAAATACCACTTTGAATATTACACAGTGTAAAGCACACAAGGGGGAGATGTATTGAACATATGAGCTGGGCCCACCAGAGGGCAGGAATCAGTATATCATATTAGGATGATTTGATTAAATTGTGAATCACATTGCAGACGAAACAATCAATTCAGGCAGAATTCGTTATAAACTACATGTCCCACAATGCCCTGTGAAGGAAACAGGAAATGATGTCATTGTTTGGAGTTTTTTTCTGTGCACTTTATTTAAATCACCTAAAAAATATGGTGACCGACAGTCCTGTGAGCAAGGTGACCGAAACGCATTAGGTGATGTCATTTGAGATGTCATCAGTGATGTCACTGACCATGTCATGAATGATGTAATATGTGACATCATCAGCAGTGGATTGCGGGTGCATGAAATATAGTTAGTACAACTAACTATATAGGAGCAATTTCAATGGTTTTATATGAGTGAAATGTCCAGCTAACTACAACTCCCCTATAACTTATAGTTTTTTGATTGAATTTCAAAGGTTTTTTAAATGCTAATTCCTTACTATATAAGGCCTGAAACCTATGTTTTTTTCTGTGAATTTGCAAGGTTTTTAAAATGTTAATTCCTAACTATATAAGGCCTGAAACCTATGGTTTTTTCAGTGAATTTGCAAGGTTTTTTAAATGCTAATTCCTAACTATATAAGGCCTGAAACCTATGGTTTTTTCAGTGAATTTTCAAGGTTTTTTAAATGCTAATTCCTAACTATAACGAGTGTGAAACCTATGGTTTTTTCAGTGAATTTGCAGGGTTTTCTAAATGCTAATTCCTAACTATAACGTGTGTGAAACATATGGTTTCTTCAGTGAATTTGCAAGGTTTTTTAAACACTAATTTCTAACTAGATGTGGTCTGAAACATGTTTTTTTCAGTGAATTTCAAAAGTTTTTAACATGGTCATTATAGTATCAATTTTTATTATTTCATATATATTTATTTTTTACAAACTGCCTTTGTATATTATAATGGATTGACTATATCCAGTAATATGCAGTGGCACAATGACTTTTTATGATTTGCTTAAAGTTGAACAGTATAGTCTACAACTTCAAACAACAAATAGCAGTCATAGTTGTTATTTACCTTTTTTTTTGATTTTTTTCTGCGTGCGCGCACCATGCGTGCATCCGCAATCTGTTTTTTTTAAAAAAAATTGGGGGGGGCCTTCAGGGGTCCTTCAGGGACCCCCTGAGAAGGCGTAGGGGGTCAGAGAGTGTCTTCACTGCCACTTTTACCACCTTCTCCACTATTGTTTTTTACTCTTTTTTGCCCTGGGGTGCTTGCACCATGCGCGCACCTCGCGTTTTAAAAAAATATATATATATTTTTGGGACCTTTAGGGCTGCTTGAGTAACTCTCTGAGAAGGCCTAGGAGGTCAGGGAGTCTCTTAACTGCCTCCTTTACCACATTCTCCATTATTTTTAGACATACCCTATCCTCAGGAAGATATCGTCTAAAGAGGACCTGCTATCGATCCAGCCTGGTGGTTAGTCCCAAATCTGTTTCACCCTCTACCCCAGGACATATGTAAACAATATAGTATGTCCCTCCTGCCTATTTTCTCCAATCTCCTAAATTATGAGAACCCCTCATTAAAATTAAACTCTCATAAGCAGCAACAAGCCTGCCCCTTCAGGTGTATCATCGTAAACACAAAGTTATTAATAAAAAACTGTGACGAATTTAAAGACCTCATTGACCGATACAATATTGATCTAGCGTTTGTAACATAAACATGGTCAAATGCTTCAGCAGGACCTGACTTAGACATAGCCAGTCCACCTGGCTATACAATTCATGGACATGATCACATTAATCACAGAGGCGGAGGAATTTCTCTTCCTCACAACTCTGAATGCAAAGTGTTTGCTTTCAAGATAAAGGTAGACAATAGTTGTTATTTACCTTTTTTTTTGTGATTTTTTTCAGCGTGCGCGCACCGTGCACGCACCCGAAATTTCTTGTTTAAAAACAAAAAAAAATGTGGAGCCTTCAGGGGTCCTTCAGGGACCCCCTGAGAAGGCCTAGGGGGTCAGGGAGTGTCTTCACTGCCTCTTTTACCACGTTCTCAACTATTGTTTTTTACTCCCTTTTTCCTTGGGGTGCTTGCACCGTGCGCGTACCTCGCGTTTTTTTTTTTTTTAAACAAACATTTTTTGGGCCTTTAGACCTCCCTCAGGGACCCTCTGAGAAGGCCTAGGGAGTCATGGATTCTCTTCACTGCCTCCTTTATCACGTTCTCCACTAATATTTTTTACTCACTTTTGCATTGGGGTGCGCGCACCGTGCGCGCACCTCGCGATTTTTTATCAAAATAAATTGGCTTTTAGAGGTCTTTCAGGGACCCTCTGAGAAGGCCTAGGGTGTCAGGGAGTCTCTTCACTGCCTCCTTTACCACGTTCTCCACTATTGTTTTTAACACACTTTTGCTTCGGGGTGCGTGCACCGTGCGCGCACCTCGCGATTTTTAATGAAAAAAAATTGGTTATTTTGCCCATCGGAGTCTTTCAGGGACCCCATGAGAAATCCTAGGGGGTCAGGGAGTGCCTGCCCTGCCTTCTTTTTGTGTTTTGAAACTTACCACTTTTGATTGGTTCATAGCAGTTACTATACTAGAATCTTCAAACACCCCACCCACTTCCCTCACTATCTCTTTCACTTTGTTAGGAGAAGGACCTCTTCAGACATCCTCCATTCAACTCTTAACATGGCAGAAGACTCATCATCGGACAGTGATGTGCAAACCTTATTTGTGGAGCCACCAAAGGACAAAAAGAAAATTTAGTTTATTTGGCAATTCTTCACAGTTCCAGAGGAGCAATACAAGGTGAATGCCCCTAAAGTCACCTGTGTGCTCTGTGGGTCTGTTTTGTCGAGAGGAGACCCGACAAAAATTAATACAGCTTTAGCATCTATACATTGATTAGGCACATCAAGAACGTGCATCCTATCAACTATGCTTGTGCTGCAACCAGAGCTAAAGCTATGGAGCTTCCACCTGCTGTGCCAAGCATATCTTCGAGAGTTCAATCTCCTACTTCTCGACAATTGGACATACAACCCAATTTCAAAAAAGTGCACATTTCGTGCAATGACTGCAAGGAAATCATTTGTTATGGAGAACAAAGTGTCAACCTAATTGACATGAGGATTGCAGAACATTAAAGGCACCAAAACTTTTTTATTTTCATTTTTGTTGCAGTTATACCATTTTTTGTTACCTGTTTACTGTTTTTGTTTTAAAAAAAAAAAATATATATATAAAATTGTTTAAAAACTAAAAAAAATACAAGACAAAAAAGACAAAAAAACAGTTCTTTTCAGAACTAACCTCACTTCTCAAAGAAGAGCTATATCTTCTATATACTGTGTCACACTTTTTTTGAATGAAAGTGTAGAGTATAAATGAATGACTGAAATGACTAAGTGAAAAGGAGGAAAGGACTAATGGAATGAGTGAGGGAAGGGTAGTATGGTGAGTGAGAAAAGGGGAGTGAAAGAGTGACTAAAACAAGGAGACTAAGGGTAGGGGAGTGAGGTAAGTGGAAAGAAAGAGTAAGGGAAGGGCAGTAAGAAAAAGAAAAGTGAGAGATGAGGAGTGAGAAAAGGGGAGCATGGAATAGAGACAGAGACGGTAAGTAAGGGATGGAAAGGGAGAAGCAGAGCAGAGTGAAGGGAGTAAAAGTAAGAGAAGTAGAATGACGGAGAGAAAAGGGGTATGAGAGTGAGGGAAGGGGTGTAATGGAATGTGAGAGATGGGGAGTGAGGGAGAGAGAAGTGGAGTGAGGGAATGGAGGAACTTAGAAAAGGGGAGTGAGAGAAGGGGAGTAAATAATGGAGTGACAGAATGAGAGCGAGGGGGTGGGAGAAAAGGGAACGGGAAAGTGAAAGGGTGAAAAATACAGACAAGAGGAAGGGGAGTGGAAAAGGATAGTGACTGTGAGTGAAAGACAGTGACACTTAGGGAAGGAGTATGAGGGTGAGGAAAGGAGAAAAAGAGAGAAGGAAGGAGATTAAGAGAGAGAAAAGGGGACTGAGGGATAATGTAGGAGTGAAGGAAAAAGAAAGAGAGAGACAGGAAGAGTGCAGGAGAGAAAGAGAGAGAGAGAGTGAGAGAAAAAGAGAGGTAAAGTGAGTGACTGAGAGGGAGTAAGGCTGTTAGACTGAGTAAGATAGAGGGAGAGAGGGAGAGACAAATAGAGTGAAGGAGAGTGGAAGAGTAAAAAAACGAAATCAACTGACTCAGATGTGAAGTTTATTGAAGAGCAGCCACGTAGTAAGAAGACCAAGAGTGAGTGAGACAGAGGGAGATAGGGAGAGAAAAATGAATGAAAAAAGTGAGTGAGGGAGTAAACGAAAGGGAGTAAGTAAGATGGAGTGATGGTGTGATGAAAGAGGAGTAAAGGAAGGAAAGTGAGAGAACGGGAGTGACAGAAGCAGAGTGAGGGGGAGTAAGGAAAAAGGAGTGGGAAAGTAAAGTGGTGAAAAACACAGATAGGATGACGTGCAGAGAGAGAAAGTGAATGATGGTGAGTAAACCATAATGATAGTTAGGAAAGTAGTAAGTGGAAAGATGAGTGAGGGAGAAGGAACAAAATTAAGAGACAGGGAAAGTGACTGAGGAATAGAATAGGAGTGATAGAAAGAGAGAGGATAGGATGTTAAGGGTAAAGGAGAGAGAAGGATAGAGTGACAGACAGGGAGAGGCAGAGCAAAAAACTGAGAAGGAGTGAGCCAGAGAGACTGAGTGACACAGAGAGAAACAGGGAAAGAAAAATGGATGAAAAAACAAATGACGGAAGGAATAAGTGAAGGGGAGTAAGGGTAAGGGAGTGAGTTAAGGGGAGTGAAAAGGTAAGGGAAGGGCAGTAAGGAAAGGAGAGTGAGGGAGTCGGAGTGAGAGAAGTGGAGCAGGGGCGGAGACAGGCAAGGGGAGTAAAGGATGGAGAGGGGGAAATAGAGTAGAGTAAGGTGAGTGAAGGTAAGAGAAGTGGAGTAATCGTGAGTAAAGGGGTATGAGGATGATAAAAAGGAGGTAAGTGAAAGTGAGAAGTGGGGAGTGAGGGAGAGAGAAATTGAGTGAGGGAATGGAGGGAGTTAGGAAAGCATAGTGAGGGAAGGAGACTGAGGATTTAAATGAGTGAAGAAGAGTGAGGGAAAGAGAGTGGAAAAGACATGAGGGGTGAGAAAGAGACAGGAGCAAATGTAGGGGGGGAAAGGGAGTGACGGTGAATAAGCAGCAATAACAGTTAGGGAAAGGGTATAAGGGTGAGGGAAGGAAAATGAAGGAGAAAGAGAAGGAGAGCAAGTGAGTGAGAGGGAGTGAGGCAGTTAGACTGAGTGACACAGAAGAAGAGAGGGAAAGAAAAATGGAGTGAAGGGGAGTGGGGGAGTAAACGAATGCGAGTTAGCAAAAGTGAATGAGGAAAGTGAAGTAAGGGAAGAGGATTGACAGATGGAGTGAGGGAAAGAGAGTAAGGGGGAGTGAGAGAATAGAAACAACTGAAAGAGAATAGGAGTGATGCACAGAGATGAGAATATGAAGTAGGAGAAGATGAGTGAGAGTTAGTGAAAGGCACTGACAGGGAGGGAAAAAGAAGCATATTAAGAGAGAGGAAACAGTAGTGTGTGAGAGAGAAGGATTTATGGAAAGAGAGAGGAAAGAAAAGAAAGAGTGCTGGAGAGATAGGGAGACAGTGAGAGAGACACACAGAGGGAGAGTGAAGAAGTGTGAAGGAGTAAATCAATTATACTGACTGAGATAGTGGAAGAGACTTACAGACAGATGAAGGAAAGGAGAATGAGGGAGAAGATAAAGGAAGGAGAGTGAGCAAAAGGGAGTGAAAGAGTGAGAGAAGTCGAATGAGTGAAGGTCAGTGACGGAAGATGTAATAGAAAGAGAGTAAGGGGGGAGTCACAACAGATTGAGCAATACAGCAACAGAAGGTAGTGATTGAAGAAGATAGGAAAGAGAAGTGAGAGACAGACAGTGGAAAGACAGAGTTATACAATGTCAGTTATGGTGGGAGAAGAGTACTTTTGGTGAGAAGAGGAGTGTAGAGGTGAATGAAGAGCACTAATCACAACGAGAAAAGGTGAGTAACATTAGTAAAGGAAGGTTATTAAGAGAGAGATTAAAGAATGGGAAAGACACAAAGAAAAGTAAGTGAGTGATGAAAAAGTATTTTTTGTTTGTCAAACTTACCTTAAAAATAATAACAACTTTATAGTATATTTAAAAAAAATTATACTATCTGTGGAAGAAAAGAAAAAATGTAGTTATAATATATATTTCCTAATAGAAAAAAAAGTAAAAGTCAAAGAAACAGAAACGGAAAATGAGGAAGGGTGAGGGAGAGAGAAAGAGAGAGAGACAGTGAGAGAGAAAGAGAGGGAGAGCAAGTGACTTACAGGAAATGAAGTGATTAGACTGAGTGAGACAAAGGGAAAGAGAGAGAGAGAAATGAAGTGAAAGAAGTGAGAGACTAAAGGAAAGGGAGTTAGCAAAAGTAAATGAGGAAAGAGAAGTAAGGGAAAGGGACTGACGGATGGAGTGAGGAAAAGAGAGTGAGAGGGAGTGCGAAATGTGGAGTGAATGAAAGAGACTGAGGGATAATATGAAGAAAAATCAGTAAGGAGAGGGAACGAATTAAGGAAGAGAATTGAGCAAAAAGGGAGTAAGGGACTGAGAAAAATTGAGTGAGTGAAGATCAGTGAGGGTTAATGTTATGGAAAGAGAGTAAGGAGGGAGTTAGAAGAGACTAAATGATACAGTAACACAAAGGTAGTGATGTAGGAACATAGGAAAGAGAAGTGAGACAGACATGGGAAAGACGGAGTTGGACAAGGTGAGTGACGGAAAAGAGAGAGTACTGATAGTCACAGAAAGACTATAAAAGTGAATGAAGGGCAATAATGAGAATGAGAAAAGAAGAGTAAAATGAGTAGAGGAAGAAGAGTAAGGAGAGATTAAATAATAGGAAAGAAAGAAACACAAGTGAGAGAGTAAAGAAAAAGTTTTTTCTGTTTGTTATACTTTCCTTATAAATAATGACAACTTAATAGAATTCTTTTGGTATAAATATAGTATCTGTGGAAGACAAGAAAAAAATGAGTTACAATATATTTTAAATATTACGTAAGAAAGTAGAAGTGAAAAAAAACAGAAAGAGAAATAAAGGAAGGGTGAGGGAGAAACACAGAGGAAGAGAGGAACTGAGTAATGGACTGAAAGGAGTAAAAGGCTAAAGGAATGAAAGTTACTAAAATGGATTGAGGAAACAAGATTAATGGAAGGGAATTGATGGAATAGGTGCAAGAGAAATGGAATGAGAGTAATGCAGAGAGAAGAGAACATGAAGTAGAGGAAGAAGACTCAGATTGAGTGAAGGGCAGGGATAGTGAGGGAAGGGATATAAGACTGTGGGAAGGGGAGTGATGGAAAAAGAAGCATATTAAAAGAAAGGAAAAAGAAGTAAGTGAGAGAGAAGGATTTATGTAAAGAGACAGAAAACAAAAGGAAGACTGGTGGAGAGAAAGGGAGACAGTAAAAGAGAGAAGCAGAGGGAGAGTGACGGACTGTGAAGTAGTAAATCAGTTATACTGACTGATACTGAAGAACAGACTTAGACACGAATAGAGAAAAGGGCAGTGAGCGAAAGGGAGTGAGGAAGTGAAAGAACTGGAGTGAGTGAAGGTCACTCAGTGATCATATGAAGGAAAGAGAGTAAGGGGTCAGTGACAAGAGACTAATTGATACAGCAAGACAAGGGTAGTGATGGAGGAAGATAGGAAAGAGAAGTAAGGAACAGACAGAGGAAAGAGGGAGTTGGACAAGATGAGTGAGGGTGAAGGAAGAGTACTAATGGTGAGAGAAGCAGAGTAAAGGTGAATGAAGGGGAGTAAGTAGAATGAGGGATGAGGAGTAAGATGAGGGAAAGTAAAAAAGTAAGAGATTAAGTGAAGAAAGGATAGAGAGAAATAGAAGTAAGAAAGTAATGAAAAAGTATTTTTTTGTTTTTTGTACTAACCTAAATATAATATCTGTGGAAGAGAAGAAACAATTGAGTTATAATATATTTTTCACAATACGAAATCCAAAATAATTTGTACAATATATTATATATTTTATTTTGCTGTTCTCAGAATACATTGAATTTCACTAAAAACAGTGAGTTCAATACAACTCATCATATGACAGCGGGCAAAAAAACAATCAAAAAGATTGTGTTTAAAAAACCCATTCAACATTTTCATTGACAATGTAACAATTAGAAAAAAACATATATTAAATGTCTTTTTCAAACAGCAATTTCTGATGTAAGTAAAGAATGTGAAAAACATTCACAAAGTAAAAAAACAATACTACTTCTTTATTATTCACTCTAAATAAAGTAATGTCCAAACATATGCTAATAACATTAACCCGAAATAGTCATTTGTTTGTGATACTATTCCTCATGGCCCAATAGTATCTGCGAAATCCTTAGTTTGGAAGTTACTTAATAGTACTCCTAAGTATCCGTCTCCCGACCTTCTGAAACAAAAGCACCCACATCTTTTGGACCATCTAACAATGGTTATACCTCCACCCGATAGTATTTATCATGAACATAGAACCTTAAACAAATAGCATGCTATCAGAACCTCAACATCATCTGGTATGCTGATCACACCCTGCTCATCCTTTATTTCACCAAGTAGCTGTATACCGTTAAAAGAAACCTCTACAAGGGAATAAAAAATGTCACCAACATCTCCAACAAGTACAACAAATCTAAAACACCACTGCCTCACTCATCATCAACATTTCCTGTAATACTCATATCACTCACTATATGATACACTTACACTACCTCTATGACAAGTTTAAGTTTTTTTTTAATCTTGATCACCCTGACTAACAAAGTAATTCTCAGCAGCAGATTAACCTGCTTTTTACAGCACTAATCTTCCTAGGCCAATTGTTTTCCCTAAAATTTGGGTTCTAAAAACACTAGGTAAGAATTTGGTAAGTCAAAAGGCAAACATTGTTTAAAAGTTAATTGAGTGTCATTACAATGAGTCCAGCCTTTTGCACATTTTAAGTAAGCTGTATAATGTCCTGATGTTGTAGAAGAACCATCATGGAAAATAATTGCTACAGTTACAAAAGTTCTTCCTGAAATTGATATTTGAGAAGCCACAAACTTTTTAATTAAAGTTGTCAATTTTGTTCCATCAGCTCTGCATCGTTGGAGCATTAAAATTACATACTGTCCATATCTTTGTATAAATAATGTTGATAACATTTCTGAGTTACATTGGGTACAAACCATGTTTTGATTTGCTTGTCTTACTAGATTATTAAAAGTCACTGATTTGCAGTCTTGTAATGTCAAATATATAAATCTTTCTGTGTCTATTTGAGAACTTTTTGAAAACGAACAATTATCACAGTTATGTTGCCATATATAAGAAACACCGTATATATTTTCAATATCTATACCTTCATCTTCCAATACAACATGCATATACATAAAAAATTCCTGACAATCTTGCTGAATATTCTGTGAAAATTGATTTACTCCAGAACATATGT
The DNA here is from genome assembly GCF_964261635.1 of Lissotriton helveticus. NCBI lineage: Eukaryota > Metazoa > Chordata > Amphibia > Caudata > Salamandridae > Lissotriton > Lissotriton helveticus. Next base: position 1,303,842,853 of record NC_136067.1, on the reverse strand, counting down.
CTAAAACATTTTGAATATCAGAAACACTTTCTATTTTTGTTTTATCACTGCTACATTTCTCAAAGACAGAATTCAACAAAATCTTTGATCCCGATTACCAACAATCTGTTGCTGTAAAGTTTGAAGAAAATAAACAACATTAACCACTACATTAGCATAGCAGTTGACACCAGTACTGTTTTCAAAGTGAAATCCAACAACCTTTTCAATACTATCCTTTTTCTTTTGCTTTGCAATTACTGGTTCATCTAGTTTTTTTCTTTTTTCTACAACATCACTACAATTTGTCTCCAATCTTCTTTTCCGACGTACCACAACCTTTTCGAATAAAGGATATTGAGGTAAATTTGGAGCATATTCTCTTCTTAACCTATTATACTCTTTCACACAATTCAGATCTGCACTAATCTTTGTCTCATCAAAATCAATCAAGTATAATCTAGATAAAGTTCTGACTCAAGATAAAACAACATATGCCATACCCTCTTTGAACACAGTGCTTCCAATATTCACCAAAGCACTATCTACACTCAAACCTTGTGATTTATGAATAGTCACCGCATATGCCAAACAAACAGGAAACTGTTTTTGGCGGACATATAAATCTTTTATTAGCAAAAATCAAGTCGAACAACGACTCAATTGTTGTACTTCTTCAATATCATCAAATTTGATTTTCATAATTTCAATCTCATCTCTATTTGGGTAATTCACAAAACCAACATGTCCCATTGCTCCATTTACTAAACCTCTTTCCACATGTAAATTACGTCGTAAAATTATCCGACAATTTAAACATACATATAGATTCTTTTCTAAACCAGCCGTTTTAGATATTGATTTCTCTAAAGAATTCAATTTTGACTTTAACTTTTCTAACAAAATAATAGTAGCTCCTTCATGCTCTATTCGATCAATAGCTTCCAATTTTATAATTTCTAGATTTTCTAACTTCAAAATTTTTTCATTGATGATTGCACATTTTACAGAGTTGGCATTAAGCATATCACTGATTTATTTTCAGCAATTTTTCTATATATATTCTCTGCATCAACATTTTCCTTTGGAAACAAACTGGAAAGTAATCGTGCCTGTAGAGCTTCTTTGCCATGTTCACTTAGTTTTCCAATTCTTATATCTTCAAGCATACTTTTATAATCAGCATCCTTTGCCTGTCGCATATTTTGAATGAGTTCTGTATATTTAAAATATAACCATATATTTACATTTCCAATGCTTCCCAGGCACTTTCTGGTATCTTCATGTGTAACAGTTTTAAACACTGGTTGTCCTTTCACAGGTGTTAGCTATAGTAGATCTCCAAAAACGTTGCTGTGTTTTCCTTGAAACAACACATCATACTCTGTTTTAAGAATTTGTTGCATTCCTAAATGCACAACACAAAGGCAAGCATTACATTTGATACCATGCTTACCTCATCAATAATGAGAAGTTTCATTTTTTTCAGGACTCTGGAAACTTCACAACAAGCTTCTCCAGATGGCTTGTGGTATTCTAATTTATTTTTGTGCTCTACTGGCAGCATCAACAAACGATGTAAAGTAATCCCTTTAATGTTAAGTGCTGCCAACCCAGTGGGAAGAGGTGTGGCGCCGCGGCCAGGGCGACTGACGCTGGAATCTGGGGATCAGGGTTCGATCCCCTGCTCCGGCGGCAGGTTAGCCCAGCACCATGTGACTCTGGGCAATAGCTCGCTTAATCTTCCCGACGGCCCCCAGCGCCTAGAGACCCTAACGGGTGATTGTGCGCTTTACAAATGTGGATTATTATTATTATTATTGGAGCGGTAACAACACAAGAGAGTGACGACTCTGTTCTTTTCTGTAGATAAGATGCAATTCCTTTAATTAGAAAACTTTTTCCAGTTCCTGCTTGTCCACTCACATACAGTCGGACAGGTTGAAAGGACGTACATGAACACTCTTTTTTCTCATGAAGTAAACCATGCTCAATCTGCTCTGTCACTTCATCATATATTTGTTTTTGCTGAACATTTAGTTGTTTTTCCAATTCTTCTAAGTTCATTACATCCTCCTGAGCTTGTTCCATTGCTCTTTCCACCTCATCCATGGCAGTGGCTGCTTCATTTTGGATAATTGGTCCTCCTAATGGATCCTGACTCAACGAAGCAGAACTTTGACTGTCTTGAGAACTGTCTCTTGCAATCTCTGCTGCAATTGTAGCTTCTTGCTGTATTTCCTCGTTCAACATTTCTAGATAATTGGTGACATTCTATAGTATTTTTGGTTGCGTTTAATGAATCTTTATAACTGAGAAAATCTCCAAGTAGTTCCTCTTCTGTACGCCATGGTTTAAAGAGTTGCAAAAGAGCTAAATAGTAAAATTCCCTTTTGTCAGAAGTTTCGCAACTCAGTTTTCGATGATTAATCAAATGTCCTTTTCTTTGTTTCACCAGACAACCTTCAGATCCAATCACAGCATATACTCCTTTATTGATATCTTCTGTAATGTTCTTCTTAAAAGTATAGCTTTGCAGTACTTCATAGAGACAAACATTCTCAAGATGATTACTTCTATTTGGATAGTATGTATCCAACATATTTGTCTTCAAAATATCTGTACTGTTTGGTTCTCTCTCTGCTAAATACTCATCATCAAAATCATTTTATTCGATTATTTAAAATCATAAAAGTACACAGATAAATCACATTCAGTATATACAGTATAAAACAATCAAAAGATCATAAAAAATACATGTGATAGTTAACATATTTCATGTATGTACAGATAAAAAAGGGGTGCAATAAAATTCATAGTTCAGTTATACTCCGGTCTCTTACAGCCTGATTCATCAATCTCCCGTTTTGCGAGCCCCTAATAGCGATTCATAACGAATCGCTATTAAGGACTTGCAAAACGGGATTCATGTAGGAATTGCTAAATAAATAGCGATTCCTACACATTCCTTATTTGCGATTAGCTAATTGCTAATCGCAAATAAGGAATAACTCCCCATACATTCCTATGGGCCAAAAGGCCCATAGGAATGATTGGGGAGTATTCCTTATTTGCGATTAGCAATTAGCTAATCGCAAATAAGATAGCGATTTAAAGGGTGCCAGGGGTGTCCAAAGGACACCCTGTAGCACCCCTTAAATGCAAATTGAAACAGGTGTTGCGCACACACATGTCCAAAGGACATGTGTGTGTGCAACATGCAACTTAGAAAAATGCTTTTAAAAGCATTTTTCTAAGTTTTCGCTATTTACCGCGAGGTTTGACCTCGCGGTAAATAGCGGCCCGAAATTGCAAATTCGCAATTTTTAAATGGATGATGAATTGCATTTAAGGAATCTCAAATAGAGATTCCTTAAATGTAAATCCTCGCAAAATAGCGAAATCGCTATTACCGATTTTTGCATTTGGGATGATGAATCCCAAATGCAAAAATAGCGCTCGCAAAGGGCCAGATTCTCAGAATCTGGCCCTTTGCGAGCCGATTTCGGCTTGATAAATCAGGCTGTTCGTTTCTTACATCTTATGGCTGCAACAAGATAGCTAGCTATATTAAAAATGTTACATGTATTGTTTAGTAATTGCAAATACATTAAGGCAGGTTTAACCTGGTCCAATCCCAAACCTCTAAGAAGTGGGATAATAAACCTTTTCCTAATCGAAGAATAGTGTTTGCAAAAGAACATAATGTGCATAGATTCTTGAAGTGAATAGTTATCACAGTCACAAAATGCTGCCTTTTCAGGTACAGATCATCCCTGATATGTTCCCAGTAAAAAATGTATCTGATTGAACCGGAATTTAGTTAGCAACCAGCGATGGTAAGGCTTTGTTACCACTTTTAAATACGGTTCAATACAAGGGGTGGTAACTAATAAAAAGTGGGATCTCACCGTGGGCTTTAGCAATTCCTCCGACTCACGCTCCTGGAGCAATAAGGCTAAAAAATATGTTTTGACCCACGATATGTCACCTTTACCAATGTTTTCGGGGAAATCATAGATTTCTGGCTCCCTCGTTTCACAAACATTATTTTGAGATATGAGAGACACTTTATTTCGTCTCCCCGATCTAAACGGGGAACATCCTTTACAACGCGGATGTTACACCGCAGTTCCCTTACGACGCAACTTTTACAACGCAAGTTGTAACAACGAATTGCGCTGGGGGGCGCTCCAGGATAGTAAATAGTTTAATTTACTATCTAACTCCTTCCCTACTATCCATGGGGACTGGAGTTGGAATAGTAAATTAAACTATTCACTATCCAGCCCCCAACAACGCAAGTCGTGGTAACGACTTGCGTTGTAAAACATGTGTCGTAAAATACTGCGATGTAAAACATCGCGTTGTAACGACATACATCCATCTAAACTGATACAGTCTTTTAAAATACTGTGATTTAGTGTTAGCTCTGGGTTAAGCCAAGTTTTCATCCAACAAATAAGGGAGGCCAAACCAATCAAATCGCCAACAAACCCCATCCCCAGCTCCTGATGGACAGCAAATGTTGGTGTAGACTGAGGGATAGATAAGAGACACCAAAACAGTTTGTTTTCAGCCCTTTGCACATCATCCATCGGGATGTAACCCCATATCGCAGCACCGTAAAGTGTCAGTGCAAGACATTTGGCATTATAAATTGCCAAGATTGCTTCAAATGGTCTCCCCCCGAGGCGCTGTGTCAAATTTAACAAGGCTGATCCTGCCCGTACCAAAGCATTCCTTTTCGCTAACCTCTGGGGCATCCAGGTACAGCAGTTGTCAAACAGGACCCCCAGATATGTGAAAACTCTTACTCCTTGGACCTCTACCCCTCTACAATAAAATGTTTTTGCTTTGCTCCTTCGGGGGCCCATGGCCATGACATGGGACTTAGCGGAATTAACCACCAGGTCCAGCGAGGCCATGAATTCCCCTTAGGAGTTCAGCAGCCTCTGTAGTCCTATCGGGGTATGTGCTAATAGGACGGCATCATCAGCGTATAGGAGAACTGGGATGGTACTGCCTCCTATACGCGAGACGTCCAGGGTAGCGGTTTCCAGACTTTTCTCTAGAGCATTAATATATAGTGCAAAAAGAAGAGGGGCCAGGATGCACCCTTGCCTAACCCCTCTCCCTGATTTAAAGTGCCTAGTGCAAATACCATCTTGGGTCATCCTAACAGTTGTATATAAATCCCGGTGAAGATCTGCCATAAAACAGACCAAACTGGGATCGATCCCCATATCCAATAAAATTGTCCACAGCTTCGACCTATTAACTAGATCGAAGGCTGTGGACAAGTTCATAACACCCAGGTAGACAGACCCCCTACTGGCCACTGTGTATTTGTTAATTAATAAGTACAGGTTAAGACACTGATCCACAGTGCTTCTGCCCGACCTAAAACCATATTGGGGTTCTATAAGGATATTTTTTTGTGTAACCTATTCAGACACTTTAGATAAAATAACTTTTCCTAAAATTTTAACAGAGGAGTCTATAAGGGTGATGGGCCTGTAACATCTCGGGTCCCCTCTCTGTCCTTTTTTAAAAATAGGAATAATGGTGGAAAGGGCCCATGAGGCAAGGAAACCATGAGTAATGGTAGAATTAAAAACTTTTGTTAAAATTGCAGCCCAAAATGTAACATTTCCCTTGTATAAATCTGCAGGGACACCGTCAGGGCCGGGGGCCTTGTTTGCAGCAGTGTTAATTATTGATTTTTCCACATCCCCCTCTATGAACATAAGTTAGATGTGGGTGAGATACCAGCAGGTGGAGTGAAGATATTAAATACTTCATTACTGGCATAAATTGATTCGAAATGTCTCACCCAATCTTCCTCCGAGATGTTCGTTTCAAGCTTATCATTGTCCTCTCCTAATAGCAGCGGGCTGTTAACGATAGCCCAGAACTTGGAGCTATCCTTTAAGACTGCTTCAGACATAAGACTCTCCCAAGCCTCTGACTTAATTTCGTTTTTGCCTGTTTGTATACATAATTTGTATTCCTTTCTGCAGTTGGCTATCCGGATTTTATCTCTAGGTAAAACCTTCAATGATTCCTTTAAAATACGATGGGCCCTAGAGCATTTAGTGTCGAACCATCTTTTCACTTTTTTTTTTATTGATCTAGCAGGGGCAGTTAGGTCAGTAGCAATTTGCTTACAAATTGCTTCGAATGCTACTATGCTCTCCCCTGCCGGGGTGGCACCATCTGCACATTTCCCAAACTCAACGCTCATCTTTTCACGGAGGGTGTCTAAAAATTGGCCCGGTACTATTTTTGCCCATTTCAGTCTTCGCCCTTGGTCACTAGTAGTCGCACTTATTTGGGATCTGTCACTATTAACGTTAACGGAACGGGAAAATCCTGCGTTCAGCACCAGTTTGACCGGGTTATGATCGCTAAATGGGGAGTTAACTGCATTGTAAAATATTACGTGACGCATCAGGGCAGGAGTTAAAAATATATAATCAATGATCGACTCACTTTCCCTGGATTTAAAGGTTGCTACTCTCTCGCGAGTATCGAAGAATGATGGCTCGTAAAGATTGGCACATGATGAAAGATCTCCAAGAGCCACTCCCCTCTGAGAGTGTTCAAAATGTGGGGGTGACGTAAAAGAGGGGCTATACCCATCATTAAGTTGGCAATTAAAGTTACAGAGTTGAATATTAAAATCTCCCAGAAGGATAATATCGACTAAAGTGGTTTGTTGAGCTTTATAGCTTACAATAAACTGTTCTAAAAAACACAAGTGTTCATCTCGATAGTCATTCTCCCCTGAGTTATAAAAATTTAAGAACAGAGTTTTCCCGTCGGTCTCAGAGGAGATCTCAACGAACAAACAATTGGGAGAAACAGAGTCTATGGTCTTAGCTACCCCTTTCAGTTTAACTGAGAGCAGTAACAATAGTCCTCCCCTGGCTCTCCCCGAAGCAAAGGGACGTGGTGGTTGGAAAAAGGATGTAAAGCCATCTACCCAAAAATTATTCTGTAGATCCCATGTCTCTTGGAATGCTACCACATCATTGGCTTTAATGAAACTCAGCCAGGATAGATCCTCCCGTTTAGACCTTAGCCCAGCGATATTCCAACTAAGTATCTTAAAATTGGGAGCAGACTTTGTAATAGGGTCAGGTTGAAGGGAGTGTTGTGATCTGGTTATGACAGATGACCCTAGTCAATCAATCTTGTTCAGGTGTGATAGTGGAAAGAACCTGTTTGTTAAGATAGGACTATCCTTAATCCTTATATCCCGGGCATTTTGAGGTTTGTTTGGCGTGATGACTACTGGCATGTTTCCTGTTTTTAAAGGGGCTCTTTTAAAGCCACCACAAGGCTGCCATCCTTGTACTACTTTAGAATCCTGCGGGGGGATGTAACTTTTGATTGGGGTCCAGGGAACGGATAGAAAAATCCCAAGGGGACTGCCCTAATGTTACCGTCCTTAATCATCATATCCGATCCATCCCATAACATCCGTGGGACTATGAGCGGGTTGTCAAAATTAACAATAACACAGTCCCCTTTAATACTTTTTGTTGTTCTCCCGAGCCACCCCACACGCCTTACCATGATGATATTCTGTGAGATATTACTACTTCCTGAACAATTGGAATCACACCATTTCTTTGTAATAGTCATGAGGGCCTCAGATGTTTCCTTTTCTCCCATCTTTAAGGGTGGCACCCCGACTAGTACTGTCACCAGCGGGGCGGCCTCAGGAGGGAGATTAATAATTGGTTGAGATAGTATTTCGCCTTCAGACTGATCTCTGATTTCTAGCCCCCTTCGGCTATTAAGGTCTGGGATATTTTGGGACTCAGGATAACTTGAAGAACTGGAGTGTGATTCCCTACCCTCATTAGTGTTTCGCTGGTCCCTATGTTTGTCAGTATTAGGGAGTGGGGGTTTAACCAAAAGCGGGGTTTCTATCAGTGGCCTATGATCTAAGACAACATTTCCTTTTGTGCATACCACCGAGGATTTGGCTAATTGAATAGGCAGTTCTACTTGTCTGACAATACACTTGTGAGTTAAAAACGTATTAATACCGTCACACTTCCCCAACAGATCAGAAACACACAAGTTCATAGTATCAATAATGTCCTTAACGATGTTGGATAACGCTTGCTCTAGTCTGGTAGGAAATAATTCTTCAATCATGTCCCGGGTTTTATGCTCTGTTAAGTTAGTTAACTTTAACTCAACATTAGATGCAGTTTTTTTATTGACCTTAACCTGCTTCAGGTTGTCCTTGGGCAATTTCTTTAGTGCAAGGCTAGGTTTATTAGATGCCCCTTTGGCTTTCGGGGGTGAACTTATGGGTTGACTTGTGGTTTGGAGAGCGTTATCCTCTTGTCTGATGCAACTTGCAGACTGGGTCACTTTGGGGCGAGTGATGATTATGTCGGGCTCCGGGGGAATGTGAGGTTTCTGAACAACAGGATCCTGAACAGGGCCACCCTCAGAGTTTCGTGTCAGACCCAGTTCTTTCTCAGCTGATTCTATTTCCGAAGATAAAACTCCTACTGCTGAAGTCAAGTAGGAGATAATGGATGCCGATTTTCTTGGAATTTTCGCCTCTTCTCCCCCTTGCTCTTGTGAAGTATATAATTTTCGCTTACCCATGGTTCAGGTACCGGTGATCAGGAGGGGTGGCCCAGCCCGGCCTCCTCTGGCCCCGGATGGCCACAGATGGCCCGCCCTCTGCCCGGGCTCAGCCCAGCGACGCCTGCGCGCGTCCCGCGATGCTGGAGGAGCAGCTCATTTTTATGCGCCTCCGGGCACGGGAGTGTGAGGCGGCAGTCCCCGTTAGGCAGGCAGGGGACGCCGGAAATGTAGTCCTTGATCCTCTCCCCTCTCGGCGGCCGTGAACCCAACAACGGCAGCGGGGGAGAGCGGAGGTGTCCACGGGTCTCCCACAGTGGCGGTCACGCAGGTGAGTGATTTGCAGTACCCCCAACAAGCTTAGGCCCCCGCTCCACCACAGGAGCAGCTCGTTTTTATGCGCCTCCGGGCGCGGGAGTGTGAGGCGGCAGTCAGCATCCCCGTTAGGCAGGCAGGGGACGCTGGGAAATGTAGTCCTGGATCCTCTCCCTTCTCGGCGACCGTGAACCCAACAACGGCAGCGGGGGAGAACGGAGGTGTCCACGGGTCTCCCACAGTGGCGGTCATGCGGGTGAGTGATTTGCAGTACCCCCAACGAGCTTAGGCCCCCCTCAATTTCTTGTACAGTAAGTAAATAGTTTATTGTGTAGTTAATTAAAACCATTACAATATTCCATAACACAAAATATATTACATATTGCCTTCATGAACTGTTATAAAAAATCAGGTGAAATCAATTAATATCAAGCTTAAGAAACATTTTGAAATTTTTGAACATCTGTTACTATTGTAAACATTGTTCTTTCTTCAAATTCTCAAATTTCTTGTACAGATTTCAAAACTCGGTTTCGTGTTCTTGCAAGACCTAAACTCACCCAAATGATTGTTCTAGATTTGGCATAGAGACTTGCAGATGATAAGCGATCTGAACAATCATATGCTCCGATTTCTCGATGAGACAACATCTTCAAACTGTAGCTGTACAATTTCTTTCTTAAGATCTTTTCATGAGAAATTTCTTCCCACATTTCCTTTAGTTCTGTCTTTTCAGATTTTGTCATGTAAGACGTTACATATTGAGCCACAGCAATAGAGTTATCTGCAACATATTGAATATCCGTGTTTGCATTCCACATGGACAAAATGATTGGGTTATAGTCATTTATGTACTTTGACTCTTCATTTCTTCTTAAGTTCTAGGTATTTTTCGGTGATTTTCGTGTCACAGTATGTCGCAAAGATGACATAAAATTGTTCACTCTTCCTTTTGATGTTACTGGTCGTGGAAATCCAAAACGACATTTTGTGTAGAACTTGTCCTTTGATTTGTACTTTCTACGACAGTATTTTCCACAACGATGGGTTTGAAACTACAAGACTTGATGTTTTAAATTCTTTTGTTCTGTGTTTTTAGGAACAGCACATGTAGAATACTGTTCAATAAAACTCATCACAGTGTCATCCGAATCTGTTCCAAATTTGGGGGCATCGCTGATCCATAGCAGCATATGTATGTGAGGAGCACCTCTTGCTTGATACTCCTTTCTCCAAAAGAAATCCAGAACCTCTCCAAGAGGAAGATTTGTTTTTTTTTTGTGATAAAAGACATCATAGCTTCAAATCTATGATTGAAATACCTGCATACATTAACTGGATCCAAAGAGCACAATTCTCCAGGTGTCTTGTATTCTATATTTTCTATGTTTGCATTTGCCTCTCGAAGAAATTGAAGTAAGCCTTCCCAAGCATACTCGGCACAGCTTAGTGTAAGGAACCATGTAGGAGTTCCTACGTTTTTAGCATACATTTCAATTCCCCATGACAACGGTACCAATACTCGTTAGTACCACGCTGACATGCCAAGAGATTTATTAGCTGAGATTCCAAAACAGTGTCTTTCTGTGGGACTTTATTCATAAAGCCCCTTAAAACATTCTGCAGATGTACACCACTTTTTAGTATGTGGTTCACTGCATAAGAAAGTCCAGACAAATCACTCTCAAACAGAAGATGAAACAAATATGGAATACATTGACGAAACCTTGGATCTTCTGCATATATTCTTGATGTCCGGTATTCAGATGCTGGTATCTGCACAGGTCGGTCATCATATCGTCCACCTTGACCTGTTGGAAATAACTGAGGAAAACAATGAGCTTCCAAGCTTTCTTCCCATACGCTAATGGGACTTTCTTTTGCTTCTTTCATTTGGAATAACTCAATAGCATTCCCCATTAATTCTTTGGAATGCAGTGGATGAACACTATAATGTTCATAAATTTGTTCACTTCTGGACACATCCACTTTTTCAATTTGTCCAGCTGAAAAATCACTGTCTTCTTCTATAGTTGTTTCCTCTTCTCCTACATATACATTTTTGTAGTATTGATTGTTTTTTATCCAATACAACGTTGCCTTTTTGACTTTCCTAACATCCACTAACTCTTGACAGATTTTCTTACTTTTTGTGGGTACGCCATTAACTAGAATAACTTGTTTCAATATTTCTCTTTAAATTTAGAGGCAAATATACAACTCTTCCCTTTAATCCTCTCTGTAAATCTGAAGGAGGCAATTTCCCTGTCTTAAGCTCCATACGAACAATAGCCTGAAATGGATGCACACATTGAATCAGAATAGACTCATAAATATTTGAATCCATCAGTTCAGAAGGAATATTTACCAACTCAAGATTATTATGTACAGCTCTAACTGGCATTTTGTTTTCATTTAATTTATTATAACAATATTTACAAAGATGTTGATCATAACCCAAATCAAAACAATTCTCTACCAACAAATAAGTTGCAAATTCCTTCCACGCATTATTATTCTCCATTTCACTTTTTAAATATAGTTCAACTAACCTGGTCTGATTTTTATAATGAATTCTTCTGCAACAAATACAAGAAAAAGTGGGCCTTTCTCCTGAAATGACCTTAAACCTTGTAATTTCTTGGTCATAATTTTCTGTACTAAAACATTGTACATTTTCTTCCACATTTCCTTCTATTACTGTATCAGTTTCTGCACTGCCCTCTTTTTCACAAAAGTAACTAACCTCAATTTCTTCACAAATGTTCTTTACATCTAATACAGATCCATGTAAAAGAGCACTGTTAAACTGTTTTAGCTCAAGTGCTGGACTTTTTGCATAGTACATCCTTCTCACTAATTTCCTCACTTAAGTATGATGCACTGCTAACATCCTAAAATTGTGAAAAACACTCTGGCATACTTTTTTAGAAAGACAAGCCAGAGAATGACCTTGCAAACCTGTTTTTTCTCTCACTTGGCAGGGGTCTAATTCTTGCAATATCTTAATATTCTGTTTAATACTTTTCTTAGTATACTTACGTAAGAAATTGTGGAAAAAATCAATTGAATCCTGTTGTACACTACAAATACTACCACAATTCCAAATGTACACTGGACCCTTAGGACGTCTCCCTAAAACTTCATCAGCTAACACCTCTTCTGAATTCCTTGGGACAATTTTCTCTTTTTCAATCGGATAACCATCCTTCACCTCATATGCTCGACCACTGGTGTCAACTGCATGCAACAAATCATTAGTGTGAAAGTAAGCCTCTTCATTAAAAAATGGCTCAGAACTTGAACTATGCTTACATTCTCCAGAAAAAACATTACAAAATTAGTTCCAATAATTACTCTTTTCCACTTACTTTTCGCATTCAAAAGATTAATTGCCTTGTCTAGTGTACGAAGTCTATTGATTACTAAAATAAACAATTTATTTTTTGATTCAAACACCTGATCAACAAAATTTTCTATTCTTTTTTTTGCTTATAAAAAGCTGTTTTCCTTTTAGAAGTCTTTCCACTTTTCAATAAATGTAATACTACTCTGTTATAAAACATTCTCTTACGAATTTCAACAAACTGATTTCTGCGTCTATTACTAAAGCCATTTTCATCGCCAGACACCTTTGCAACATTTTTCTTTTTAAAGTCCTTCTTTCCTCTTACAGATGTTTTGTTATTCTTTTCCACATTATCCAAATTTATTTTTCTTGCAGTTAATTTCCTAATCAAATCCTTTGTTGTCTTACCAGGAGCATTCTTCTTTTTCTCTGTACAATGTTGTTTAGACACATCTTGTAATTGTGTGGTCTTGGAAAAGTAAGTCTGTTTATATTTTCTTCTTTTCGCATCCTTGGTAGGCATCTTGGTTTTGAATCTATTATGAAGAAAAAAACATATTATAGACCACTTCTAACATACTACATAGCAATTAGAACAACTATATGATGCAAACACTGATTCACTTCATAAGTAAGTTGAAGGTACAGCATCAGTGTCTGAGCAGAGTGGAAAATCATGCAGTGAGTGCGGTTTTTGAGTTTATAAGCAGTGCAGTAGTATTTTAAAATTGTAGGGTAATTTGCTAAGAATGGTGTTTCAGGGTTCAGAACAGTGCAGTAGTGTTTAGACAGTGTAGAGAGTCAAGGTGGGATAGATATTTCTGACTTTAGAGCAATACAGTTGTGCTTTGAGTGTATGGTATCATGCAAGGGCAAGGATTATAAAGCACTTCATGTCCTAAATTCTAACTCACTCCATGAGTACATGTATTCACATCTCTTAAAAACACATACACCAAGGAAGTGAAATGATTACTACATGCTATGGAGAGAGTTCCTATGGCATTTCTACAACACAGCCAGGATCTTCAGTACACAGCATGGAGGCTATTTGCAAATTACGAGCCCTAACAGACATACTGCATAGCAGTTTCTACTACTACATACAGTAAACCCTAACACACTTCATCAGAACATGTATTCCCAATTTTTTTAAACACATCAACGATGCAAATTATTACAATAGTACAAAAAGGATCACTCAAATAATTTTTAATTATAAATTATACATTTATTCATCAATTTTCGTATTCCAATAAAACCTCCAACATCACTTCATCCGGTATTTCATTTTGATTTTCCTCAATTTCAAAATTTTGATCTTCAAATACAATATCTTCCACTGCTTCCAGAAATTCACTGTCCAAAGTCTCATCAAAGAAATCTGTATTTTCTTTATTAATTTCCTCTGCAAAAGGTCCATTTAACTTGAGATGTCAAAATTTAAAGCAAAGTTCTCCTGATGCTGTTCCATTGCACCAATATGATAATTTTATTGCACCTTGCAAAAAAATATAAACACTTAATTATATCATTTACCTTAATAGATAATAAAAAACTACCTTTATCAATTTTATAAGTGCATGTATTCCCATATTTTTAAACACTCTAACTACACAAATTATTCTGCCACATTCCTCTTAAATAAAAATAGACTCACACTGTAAAATGATTACTACAATGAAAGGGAATCTTGCTGGAAATATTCTTTCACAGTTTACAACACTGCAGTTGTGTTTCAAGAGTTTACAATATTTTTCTAGGAATGAAGTTTCAGGATTTAGGACAATGAAGTGAATTTAAAGCAGTGAAGTGAGTCAAGGTGTGACTGAGAATGTACTAATGAAATGCACTGAAATGATAACCAGATGCTACAAATACAGTTGCTTTTGCATTTCAACAGCACACCAAGCATCTAAATTGCACAGCATAAACACAATTTGAAAATTAAGAGGCCTGAAACACATACTGCATAGGACTTTCTACAACTACATCGCCTCTTTGTCTCTACTTCAACTATTTCACCCTCTCTCTGCACAATCTTTTCTGGGACTGCACCATCTGTCCCTCTGCCTGCAGGCCTGCACCATCTATCCTGTGATTGTACCAGTTTAATCTTTGCCTGCATTATCTTATTTTTTGTCGGCACCAACCCTCTCCCACTGCCTGCACCCTCTCATCTACATCTGCACAGGCCTATTAAGATATGGCTGCTGGTGTGTATTACATAGCACTACCATGTTAAATCCTTTCCTGCTCTGCCTGTAGTCTCACACCCCCTTCATGTATCATTTCATCACTGTCTTCACTATTTCCCCCCCTGTGTGCTCAATTAGAGTCTGCATGTAACATTTCTCAAACTGTTTCCAGCATTTCTTCTCTGTTGGACCATTCTATCCTCTGTGTGTACCATGTCTGTGTCTGCTTGCACTATCTGTGTCTCTGCTTGGACGATTTCACCCTCTCTCTGCACCATCTTTTCTATGACTGTACCATCTCTCCCTCTGCCTGAAGTCCTACACCATCTACCCTCTGTATATACCATGTCTGTGTCTGCTCGCACTATCTGTCCCTCTGCCTGCAGCCCTACACCATCTATCCTCTGTGTGTACCATGTCTGTGTCTGCTTCCACTATGTATATCTTTGCTTGAACCATCTCACCCTCTCTCTACACCATCTTTTCTGTGACTGCACCATATGTCCCTTTGCCTGCAGCCCTACACCATCTATCCTCTGTATGTACCATGTCTGTGTCTCCTTGCACTATCCTTCCCTCTGCCTACAGACCTCCACCATCTATTCTCTGTGTGTACCATATCTGTGTCTGCTTGCACTGTCTGTGTCTCTGCTTGAACCATCTCACCCTCTCTCTGCACCATCTTTTCTGTGACTGCACCATCTGTCCCTCTGCCTGCAGCCCTACACCATCAATCCTCTCTATGTACCATGTCTGTGTCTGCTTGCACTATCTCTCCCTCTGCCTACAGCCCTCTATCTTCGATCCTCTATGTGTACCATGTCTGTCTCTGCTTACACTATCTGTGTCTCTGCTTGAACCATCTCACCCTCCCTCTGCACCATCTTTTCTGTGACTGCGCCATCTGTCCCTCTGCCTGCAGCCCTACACCATCTATTCTCTGATTGTGCCAGTTTACTCTCTGCCTTCAGTATCTCATTTTCTGTCTAAACTCACCCAAATGATTGTTCTAGATTTGGCATAGAGACTTGCAGATGATAAGCGATCTGAACAATCATATGCTCCGATTTCTCGATGAGACAACATCTTCAAACTGTAGCTGTACAATTTCTTTCTTAAGATCTTTTCATGAAAAATTTCTTCCCACATTTCCTTTAGTTCTGTCTTTTCAGATTTCGTCATGTAAGAAGTTACATATTGAGCCACAGCAATAGAGTTATCTGCAACATATTAAATATCCATGTTTGCATTCCATATGGACAAAAAGATTGGGTTATAGTCATTTATGTACTTTGAGTCTTCATTTCTTCTTAAGTTATAGGTATTTTTTGGTGATTTTCGTGTTACAGTATGTCGCAAAGATGACATAAAATTGTTCACTCTTCCTTTTGATGTTACTGGTCATGGAAATCCAAAACGACATTTTGTGTAGGACTTGTCCTTTCATTTGTACTTTCTACGACAGTATTTTCCACAACGATGGGTTTGAAACCGCAAGACTTGGTGTTTTAAATTGTTTTGTTCTGTGTTTTGAGGAACAGCACATGTAGAATACTGTTCAATAAAACTCATCACTGTGTCATCCGAATCTGTTCCAAATTTGGGGGCATCTTTGATCCATAGCAGCATAAGTATGTGAGGAGCACCTCTTGCTTGATACTCCTTTCTCCAAAAGAAATCCAGAACCTCTCCAAGAGGAGGATTTTTTTTGTTTTGTGATAAAAGACATCATAGCTTCAAATCTATGATTGAAATACCTGCATACATTAACTGGATCCAAAGAGCACAATTCTCCAGGTGTCTTGTATTCTATATTTTCTATGTTTGCATTTGCCTCTCGAAGAAATTGAAGTAAATCTTCCCAAGCATACTCGGCACAGCTTAGAGTAAGGAACCATGTAGGAGATCCTAAGTTTCTTAGCATACATTTCAATTCCCCATGACGACGGTACCAATACTCGTTAGTACCACGCTGACATGCCAAGAGATTAATTAGCTGAGATTCCAAAACAGTGTCTTTCTGTTGGACTTTATTCATAAAGTCCCTTGCCGAAACATTCTGCAGATGTACTCCACTTTTTAGTATGTGGTTCAATGCATAAGAAAGTCCAGACAAGTCACTCTCAAACAGAAGATGAAACAAACATGGAATACATTGACGAAACCTTGGATCTTCTGCATATAATCTTGATGTCCGGTATTCAGATGCTGGTATTTGCACAGGTCGGTCATCATATCGTCCACCTTGACCTGTTGGAAATAACTGAGGAAAACAACGAGCTTCCAAGCTTTCTTCCCATACGCTAATGGGACTTCCTTTTGCTTCTTTCATTTGGAATAACTCAATAGCATTCCCCATTCTTTCTTTGGAATGCAGTGGATGAACACTATAATGTTCATAAATTTGTTCACTTCTGGACACATCCACTTTTTCAATTTATCCAGCTGACAAATCACTGTCTTCTTCTATAGTTGTTTCCTCTTCTCCTACATATACATTTTTGTAGTATTGATTGTTTTTTATCAAATACAACGTTGTCTTTTTGACTTTCCTAACATCCACTAACTCTTGCCAGATTTTCTTACTCTTTGTAGTTACGTCATTAACTAGAATAACTAGAGGTTCCTCTTCCACATTTTCAACATCAATTGTTTCAATATTTTTCTTTAAATTTAGAGGCAAATATACAACTCTTCCCTTTAATCCTCTCTGTAAATCTGAAGGAGGCAATTTCCCTGTCTTAGGCTCCATACGAACAATAGCCTGAAATGGATGCACACATTGAATCAGAATAGACTCATAAATATTTAAATCCATCAGTTCAGAAGGAATATTAACCAACTCAAGATTAATATGTACAGCTCTAGCTGGCATTTTGTTTTCATTTAATTTATTATAACAATATTCACAAATACGTTGATCAGAACCCAAATCAAAACAGTTCTCTACCAACAAATAAGTTGCAAATTCCTTCCACTCATTATTATTCTCCATTTCACTTTTTAAATATAGATCAACTAACCTGGTCTGATTTTTATAATGAATTCTTCTGCAACAAATACAAGAAAAAGTGGGCCTTTCTCCTGATATGGCCTTAAACCTTGTAATTTCTTGGTCATAATTTTCTGTACAAAAACATTGTACATTTTCTTCCACATTTCCTTCTATTACTGTATCAGTTTCTGCACTGCCCTCTTTTTCACAAAAGTAACTAACCTCAATTTCTTCACAAATGTTCTTTACATCTAATACAGATCCATGTAAAAGAGCACTGTTTAACTGTTTTAGCTTAAGTGCTGGACTTTTTGCATAATACATCCTTCTCGCTAATTTCCTCACTTAAGTATGATGCACTGCTAACATCCTAAAATGGTGAAAAACACTCTGGCATACTTTTTTAGAAAGACAAGCCAGAGAAGGACCTTGCAAACCTGTTTTTTCTCTCACTTGGCAGGGGTCTAATTCTTGCAATATCTTAAACTTCTGTTTAATACTTTTCTTAGTATACTTACGTAAGAAATTGTGGAAAAAATCAATTGAATCCTGTCGTACACTACAAATACTACCACATCCAAGTGTACACTGGACCCTTAGGACGTCTCCCTAAAACTTCATCAGCTAACACCTCTTCTGAGTTCCTTGGGACAATTTTCTCTTTTTCAATCGGACAACCATCCTTCACCTCATATGCTCGACCACTGGTGTCAACTGCATGCAACAAATCATTAATTTGAAAGTAAGCCTCTTCATTAAAAAATGGTTCAGAACTTGAACTATGCTTCCATTCTCCAGAAAAAACATTACACAAATAAGTTCTATTAATTACTCTTTTCTACTTACTTTTCGCATTCAAAAGATTAAGGGGCCTATTACGATGGAGGATTTTCCGCATCCTCCGGGCCGGCGGAAGCCACCGCCGGCCCGGAGGATGCGGAAAATCCTCTGCGGACCCACCAAAGACCCACCGCCACATTAGGATGACTGGTGGGTCCTGGTTTCCGTCCACAGCTTTTCTGCCGCAGTTGGCTTACAACCGCGGCAGAAAAGCACTAATATGGTGACGGAGTATCTCAGACACCGTCAGCCAGATTAGGATGGGCTCTGAAACATGCTTTTCCGCGGCGGCTTTTCCGCCGTGGAAAAGCATGTGTAACTTCACTGCGGGGGCCCGTTGCGGCCCCCTAGGTGAATGGGGGGGTGCATATGGGGGTACCTATGGTACCCCCCTGCATTTGTATGCAGAAAGCGACTGGCACTGCGCGGTGCCTGCCACTTTCTACATACAAATGCAATGCGTGAATTTTTAACATTGCTGCGGGTGCAGCTTAAAGCCGCACCCGCCGCAATGTTAAAAATAGAGGATGTGACCGCCAGGGTGGCGGTCACATCCTAATTGCACAGGAGGGAACTCCGCAGCCCATGCGGAGGTTCCCTCCTACTCTATGGTGGCGGACGGACTAAGGTCCATCCGCCATCATAATGTGCCCCTAATTGCCTTGTCTAGTGTACGAAGTCTATTGATTAGTAAAATAAACAATTTATTTTTTAATTCAAACACTTGATCAACAAAATTTTCTATTCTTTTTTTTTGCTTATAAAAAGCTGTTTTCCTTTTAGAAGTCTTTCCACTTTTCAATAAATGTAATACCACTCTGTTATAAAACATTCTCTTACGAATTTCAACATACGGATTTCTGCGTCTATTACTAAAGCCATTTTCATCGCCAGACACTTTCGCAACATTTTTCTTTTTAAAGTCCTTCTTCTTTCCTCTTACAGATGTTTTGTTATTCTTTTCCACATTATCCACATTTCTTTTTCTTGCAGTTAATTTCCTAATAAAATCCTTTGTTGTCTTCCCAGGAGCATTCTTCTTTCTCTCTGTACAATGTTGTTTAGATACATCTTGCAATTGTGTTGTCTTGGAAAAGTAAGTCTGTTTATATTTTCTTCTTTTCGCATCCTTGGTAGGCATCTTGGTTTTGAATCTATTATGAAGAAAAAAAACATGTTATAGACCACTACTAACATACTACATAGCAATTAGAACAACTATATGATGTAAACACTGTTTCACTTCATAAGTAAGTTGAAGGTACAGCAACAGTGTCTGAGCAGAGTATAAAATCATGCAGTGAGTGCTGTTTTTGAGTTTATAGCAGTGCAGTGGTGTTTTAAAATTGTAGGGTAATTTGCTAAGAATGGTGTTTCAGGGTTCAGAACAGTGCAGTAGTGTTTAGACAGTGTAGAGCGTCAAGGTGGGATAGATATTTCTGACTTTAGAGCAATACAGTTGTGCTTTGGCAGTGTATGGTATCATGCAAGGGCTAGGATTATAAAGCACTGCATGTCATAAAGTCTAACTCATTCCATGAGTACATGTATTCACATCTCTTAAAACACATACACCGAGGAAGTGAAATGATTACTACATGCTACGGAGAGAGTTGCTATGGCATTTCTACAACACAGCCAGGATCTTCAGTACACAGCATGGAGACTATTTGCAAATTAAGAGCCCTAACAGACATACTGCATAGCAGTTTCTACTACTACATACCGTAAACCCTAACACACTTCATCAGAACATGTATTCCCATAATTTTTAAACACATCAACGATCCAAATTATTACAATAGTACAAAAAGACTCACTCAAATAATTTGTAATTATAAATTATAAATTTATTCATCAAACTTTTCGTATTCCAATAAAACCTCCAACATCACTTCATCCGGTATTTCATTTTGATTTTCCTCAATTTCAAACTTTTGATCTTCAAATACAATATCTTCCACTGCTTCCAGAAATTCACTATCCAAAGTCTCATCAAAGAAATCTGTTTTTTCTTTATTAATTTCCTCTGCAAAAGGTCCATTTAACTTGAGATGTCAAAATTGAAAGCAAAGTTCTCCTGATGCTGTTCCATTGCACCAATATGATAATTTTGTTGCACCCTGCAAAAAATATAAACACTTAATTATATCATTTTCCGTAATAGATAATAAAAAACTACCTTTATCAATTTTATAAGTACATGTATTCCCATATTTTTAAACACACTTACTACACAAATTATTCTGCCTCATTCCTCTTAAATAAAAATAGACTCACACTGTAAAATGATTACTACAATGAAAGGGAATCTTGCTGGAAATATTATTTCACAGTTTACAACACTGCAGTTGTGTTGCAAGAGTTTACAATATTTTTCTAGGAATGGAGTTTCAGGATATATTACAATGAATTGAATTTAAAGCAGTGTAGTGAGTCAAGGTGTGACTGAGAATGTACTAATGAAATGCACTGAAATGATTACTACATGCTACAGACACAGTTGCTTTTGCATTTCAACAGCACACCAAGCATCTAAATTGCACAGCATAAACACAATTTGAAAATTAAGAGGCCTGAAACACATACTGCATAGGACTTTCTACAACTACATCACCTCTGTGTATCCACTTCAACTATTTCACCCTCTCTCTGCACCATCTTTTCTCTGACTACACCATCTGTGCCTCTGCCTGCAGCCCTACACCATCTATCCTCTAATTGTAACAGTTTACTCTCTGCCGGCAGTATCTCATTTTCTGTCTGTACCAACCCTCTCCCACTTCCTGTACCCTTTCATGTGCATCTACAGAGTCCTATTATGATATGCCTACTTGTATGTATTACACAGTGCTACCATATTAAATCTTTTCCTTCACTGCCTGTAGTCTCACACCATGTCTGAGTCTGCTTGCACTATCTGTGTCTCTGCTTGAAACATGTCCCCCTCTCTCTGCTCCATCTTTTCTGTGACTGCACCATCTGTCCCTCTGCCTGCAGGCCTGCACCATCTATCCTCTGATTATACCAGTTTAATCTCTGCCTGCATTTTCTTATTTTTTGTCTGCACCAACCCTCTCCCACTGCCTGCACCCTCTCATCTACATCTGCACAGGCCTATTAAGATATGGCTGCTGGTGTGTATTACACAGCACTACCATGTTAAATCCTTTCCTTCTCTGCCTGTAGTCTCACACCCCCTGCATGTACCATTTCATCACTGTCTTCACTATTCCCCCCCCTGTGTGCTCAATTAGACTCTGCATGTAACATTTCTCAAACTGTTTCCAGCATTTCTTCTCTGTTGGACCATTCTATCCTCTGTGTGTACCATGTCTGTGTCTGCTTGCACTATCTGTGTCTCTGCTTGAACCATTTCACCCTCTCTCTGCACCATCTTTTCTATGACTGCACCTTCTCTCCCTCTGCCTGAAGTCCTACACCATCTACCCTCTGTATGTACCATATCTGTGTCTGCTTGCACTATGTATATCTTTGCTTGAACCATCTCACCCTCTCTCTACACCATCTTTTCTGTGACTGCACCATCTCTCCTTCTGCCTGCAGCCCTACACCATCTATCCTCTGTGTGTACCATGTCTGTCTCTGTTTGCACTAGCTGTGTCTCTGCTTGAACCATTTCACCCTCTCTCTGCACCATCTTTTCTATGACTGCACCATCTCTCCCTCTGCCTGCAGCCCTACACCATCTATCCTCTGTGTGTACCATGTCCGTGTCTGCTTCCACTATGTTGGTTGATATGCTTTATTTCGATACATAAAAATATCTTAAAAGCAGTACATACAAGAGTATTTAAAAAAGACATCCACCAAATGTACATAACAATACATCCAAAGAGATAAAAACACAATAAAACATTAGGATATGTACAGTTAAAAGGGAATTAAATTGATTTGTTCAGTTAAAAAAAGAATTAAATTGAAACAGAAAGCCTATTTGATCGGATCAACCGAGACCATTTAAAAAATTTTGAGACGCCACAAACTACAAGAGGGGAAGTGTCTGTTAGTAGAATGGGTAGGGCCACTGAATATTGACGGGTGCCAAGTGATTTGCACACAGGTTTGAGCCAGTGCTTTCTTGGGTTGCAATAGTCTGGACATTCAAAGAGGATGTGGGCAAGCGTCTCCACCCGCGAAGAACATAGGGCACAATAGGGGGAGTGCTGGGAATTTCCATCTCGATATGAAATAGCCTACTGGTAGGGTGCCCACCCTAAACCTAAAGTACAGAGCCCTATCAGATGCGATGGAAACCAAATCAAGATAGGGTTCGTAAGCCACCACGTCTTTAATTCGTAGAAAAGCTGCGGTGGAATTGCAGTGTCGTGGGTTGGTAATAAGTTTGCAAGAAACCCAGTCCCAGTACAGTTTCTTCAGGGTGGCTTTGGGTGGGGCAGAGCGAGTAACCCATGCTTCGCCCAATCCCAGCTCCCCCAAAAGGCTTTTGACATCCCACAACCACTTTATCCTGTGCCAACCACCCATGGCCATCACCTCGGACAGGCCCTTAGCATATGAGGAGAGTTCTGGGACCCTCCACAAACGAGCCCACAACAATAGTTGTGCCTGGTCTGTGATCGATTTACATCCCAGGTCCAGTAGTACGGAGACTGTGGGTGTGCTCAAGGGGAGAGCCATTAGGTCTTTCAAAAGTTTCTCTCCACTTTGGCTAATACCTCCAAATTACAAGTACCCCACAGCTCAGCACCATATAGTGCAGCGGTGACCCCTCTAGCTTTATAAATATCAATAACAGGGGACATACATTGTTTGGGGGAAGAACAGTATTCCCTGAGTAACGCACCACCCACCCTTTTGTGTCTGAGAAGCATTTTATCGATATGCGGGGTCCAGCTCATGGAGTCACTAAGCCGGATTCCCAGGTAGTCAAATTCTGCCACCTTCTCCAATAGACAGTCATTCAGGACTGGTGGACGCCCTAGTTTCCTGGGGGGATTCATGACCAAATATTTGGTCTTATCAATATTGATCACCAATCCCCTCAGGGAACAGAACTCCTGGAAGCCACTATGTATATCTTTGCTTGAACCATCTCACCCTCTCTCTACACCATCTTTTCTGTGACTGCACCATCTGTCCCTTTGCCTGCAGCCCTACACCATCTATCCTCTGAATGTACCATGTCTGTGTCTCCTTGCACTATCTGTCCCTCTGCCTACAGACCTCCACCATCTATTCTCTGTGTGTACCATATCTGTGTCTGCTTGCACTGTCTGTGTCTCTGCTTGAACCATCTCACCCGCTCTCTGCACCATCTTTTCTGTGACTGCACCATCTCCCCCTCTGCCTGCGCACAGAGGGGGAGATAGTGAAGACAGAGATAAAATGGTACACACAGAGGGTGCGAGACTACAGGCAGAGAAGGAAAAGATCTAACATGTAAGCGGTGTCTAACACACACCAGCAGCCATCTCATAATAGGCCTCTACAGAAGCACATCAGAAGATGCAGGCAGTGGGAGAGGGTGGGTGCAGACAGAAAATGAGATAAGCATAGAGAGGTAGACTGTGAGGAGAGACAGGGGAGATTATAGAAAAAGGTGCAAATATAATTCTTTAATTTACACAGACACTCAGTGTGATCTTAGTCAAAAATGTTAAAACCATAGTTTTCACCAAAACGCATATACCACGGAAAAACCTTTAAGAGACCGAACAGTATCCCTTCCAATTCAGTAAAATGAATACTACAATGAAAGGGAGTCTTACTGGGAATATTCGTTTAGGATTTACAACTCTGCAGTTGTGTTACAAGAGTTTTGAATATTTTTCTAGGAATGGAGTTTCAGGGTTTAGGACAATGAAGTGAACTCAAACCAGTGTAGTGAGTTAAGGTGAGACTGGGAATGTACAAATCAAATTCACTGAAATAATTACTACATGCTACAGACACAGTTGCTTTAGCATCTCAACAGCACACCCAGCATCAATATTGCACAGCTTAAACACAATTGGAAAATTAAGAGGCCTGAAACACATGCTGCATAGGACTTTCCACAACTACATCACCTAAACCATAACTCAGTTCAAGATTTAGGTGATTTAACACACAGAGGGAGACAAAGTACAAACAGAGACAAAATGGTACACACAGAGGGTGCAAGACTACAGGCAGAGAAGGTAAAGATTTAACAAATAAGTGCTGTCTAACACACACCAGCAGCCATATCATAATAGGCCTCTGCAGATGCACATGAAATGGTGCAGGCAGTGGGGGAGGGTTGGTGCAGACAGAAAATGAGATACTGCAGGCAGAGAGTAAACTGGTACAATCAAAGGATAGATGATGCAGGGCTACAGGCAGAGGAAGAGATGGTGCAGTCACCGAAAAGGTGGTGCAGAGAAAGGGTGAGATGGTTCAAGCAGAAACATAGATAGTGCAAGCAGACACAGACATGGTACACACAGAGGATAAAATAGTACAACAGAGAAGAAATACTGGAAACAGTGAGAGAAATGTTACATGCAAAGACTACTTGGAACACAGACAGGGGGAGATAGTGAAGACAGAGATAAAACAATGCACACAGAGGATGCGAGACTCCAGACATGTAAGCGCTGTCTAGCACACACCAGCAGCCATATCATAATAGGCCTCTACAGATGCACATCAGAGGATGCAGGCAGTGGGAGAGGGTTGGTGCAGACAGAAAATGAGATAAGCAGAGAGAGGCAGACTGTGAGGAGAGACAGGGGAGATTATACAAAAAGGTGCAAATATAATTCTTTAATTTACAGACACTCAGTGTGATCCTGCACAAAAACTTTAAAACCATACATTTTACCAAAACACATTTACCACACGAAAAAGTTTAAGAGACAGAACACCGCCTATCTATTTCTGAACTACAATACAGTGCAGAAACCTGAGTGATTTTCAAAATACATTTCCAATTTACAGCATTACTTTTTGCCAGCATTACATCCAAACATGAGACACAATATTAGAAAAAAGAACACAGTATAAGCAGAGAGAGGTACACTGTAAGGAGAGACAGATATTATACAAAAAGATGCAAATATAATTCTTTATTTTACACAGACACTCAGTGTGATCCTGGACAAAAACTTTAAAACCATCCATTATCAGAAAACACATTTACCACACGAAAAAGTTTAAGAGACAGAACACAGCCTATCTATTTCTGAACTACAATACAGTGCAGAAACCTGAGTCATTTTCAAAATACATTACCAATTTACAGCATTACTTTTATGTCAGCATTACATCCAAACATGAGACTCACACTGTGACCTTAGACACTTAACAGAAATCCTTGCAATTCAGTTAAATGATTACTACAGTGAAAGGGGGGGAGGAGGGGACCTTCCTAGTACTGATGTATAAAGAGAGCAAAGGTGAAGGAAACAGAAAGATGGAGAAAATTAGAGGGAAGAAATAAACAAAAGGAAGTAAATCAGATGGACAGAAGCAGTTAGAAAACAGGAGTGAAGGAAAGGGATATGAGGGTAAAAAAGGAGAGTGAGAGAAAAAAAGCATATTAAGAAAAAAGAAAAAGGAGTAAGTAAAACAGAAGGATTTATAGAGTAACTGAAGAAGGAAAAAGAACAGTGTTGGACAGAAAGGAACACAGTGAGGAAGAGTGCAAGAGCAGGAGAGTGACTAACTTCCACATTGCAACTAATTTTTATAGTTAATTTAAAATGCACAATATATATCCCCTCACAAATTAATAACTCACCTTTAAAAATGTTTTTGAAGATTAAGAACAGTGTCAATCACACACCAGATTTTCTTAAGCAGAATCTCTGAAATGTACCTCAGATACTGCAACCACAAATGGCCCTGATTCCCTCTCATTAAACACACATATCTCCGTACATACCCAATGAAATTTCTTACCACACAAATTCAAAACCAAACTAACATTTTAATTGATTGTACATTTCAACACTTTCAAACTCACATAATGTTCAACCTTCCCCCACTGCTCTCTCTGCCTGTTACCATGGTAACTCTCCATACACCACCTAACTGAAGTCAAAAGGTGAAAAGTTCATCTCTCAATGTTGCAAACCAAAGCAGCAAGTGTGTTTGTCTTCTCAATATTCCAGCTTATCCTGTGCGATGTTCTTTTCAATTACTTTTTCTAAACCAATAGTATTTTCCTTTTAGAAATCAGTAGTATGCACACGAGTTTTCAATATTAAATAATCAGAAACCACCAATCATTTCTTGTTTTTTAAGTGCACTGAATATCAACCACATTTTTTTCTAAACCCCTATTTTTCAAAGTGCCATTTCATCTCCACAGCTCATTGAGTACAACCAGATCTGCCTTCAAGATGCTTAAAGTATGGATTGTAGGACATAGCTATATTTTTTGGAGTGAAAGGTATGCAGCAAATAGTTGCTTTCTGAACCTTGATTTACCAAATGTGGATGTTATGTGGATTGGCCAGAGAGGATTGAGATCTCACCAATTGATGTCATTGGTAAAATCCTTTTTGCATCTCCCACACCCTGACCTCATAATTGTGCACTGTGGTGGCAATGACCTAGGCACTTTGACTGGGGTAGGTCTGGAAATGCTTTTAAAGGACACCTTTCGGCAATTGATGTCACTTTTTCCATAAACTGCCTTGGTATATTCTAATATATGCCAAAGGCAAAAATGGAACTGGTCCAACCAATTGTGTCCACAGATTGAGAAAGCAAGGAAACATGTGAATAAGTCTATTTCTGCTTTCCTCAGAGACTATGGTATGGGTTCTATATATCACAACAACTTGCGTTACAACATGCAAGGCATCTATAGGAGAGATGGTGTACATTTCACAGATGAGGGGAATAGAGTCTTCCTTTTAAACTTTAGACTATGCATCGGTACTTACTTATAGGTACAAAAAACACTCAATGAACACAACAGCTCTTTTTAGAGCCAACCAACATCTAAAAACTCTAACTTGTTATTTAACTGTATTTTTTTTAGTGTTCTTTCTAACGTGCGCGCACGGTGCGCGCACCTCGCGATTTAAAAAAATATATATATTTTCTTTGCCCTTCAGGGGTCCTTCAGGGACCCCCTGAGAAAGCCTAGGGGGTCAGGAAGACTCTACCCTGCCTCCTTTACAACGTTCTCCGCTTTTGTTTTTCACTCTCTTCTGAAA
Source organism: Lissotriton helveticus (assembly GCF_964261635.1). Classification (NCBI taxonomy): domain Eukaryota; kingdom Metazoa; phylum Chordata; class Amphibia; order Caudata; family Salamandridae; genus Lissotriton; species Lissotriton helveticus. The sequence continues at coordinate 1,303,815,382 of NC_136067.1, read as the reverse complement.
CTACTCAAAATGGCGGCTATAGGGTGCGAGCACCGTGCACTCACCATGCGATTTAAAAAAAACAAACCATTTAGGGCCTTCAGGGGTCCTTCAGGGACCCCCTGAGAAGGCCTAGGGGGCCAGGGAGACTCTACCCTGCCCCCTTTTCACGTTATCCACTTTCGTTTTTCACTCTCTTCTGAAACTACACAAAATGGCGGCTATACGGTGCGAGCACCGTGCGCGCACCTCGCGATTTTTTTACATAAAAAAATTAGGGCCTTCAGGGGTCCTTCAAGGACCCCCTGAGAAGGCCTAGGGGGTCAGGGAGACTCTACCCTGCCCCCTTTTCACGGTATCCACTTTTGTTTTCAAGTCACTTCTGCCTGTGACATGTGACTTGAACAAAAAGTCATGTGACTCTAAAACAACACTTTTAATTGGTTTACAATAGTTTCTTTTGCAACTATTGAAAGACCCCACCCATTTCCCTCACATTCACTTTGCCTTTGTTGAGAGCAACACCTCCACTGACATCCTGCTTGCTTTTGGACCCTGTTTCCTGGTGAAAATGTCTGCTGCTGCTCCTCCTTCTTCGTCTGACTCAGACATTGACCTTGTGTCTGAGCAGCCACCTCAGAAGAAAGTAAAGGAGAGCGTCGTTTGGCAATTTTTCACGCATCCACAAGGCCAAAAGAAAGTAAATGCGGCGAAAGTCACATGCAGGATCTGCAAAACCACATTGAGCAGAGGGAATCCCTCAAAGCATTATAGCTTTGGAATTGCCAGCCTGATCCGCCACATGGAAAAAATGCACCGCAACAACTATCCACGGGTGTGCACAAGGGATCTTGCAGGAAATCGTGGTTCTGCTGGCCCCAGCACATCAACGGCAACACCGGGTACATCTTCTGGTGCATCCTCATATCTGGTGCCCAACATCCAGCCAGAGTTTGCCGACGGGAAAATTGTATGTAAAAAATGTAATGCGCTCCTTTGCTATAGGGGGCAGAGCATTGAACTCATCGTGCGGAGGAAGCAGGCACACTGCTGCTCGACCCAGCAGTAATTTTTCCCCATTTTTTTCTCCTGTTGAGCAATTTTTGATTCCCTGTTAATTTCTTCTCCCCCTAAAAATTCCCCAAAAAATATAAAACAGTTCCAAAAATTACAACAAAAAAACAAAACAAAAAAAACAAGAAAAAAAAGAGTTAATCTAAACACTCAAACTTGATTTTTAATTGTATTTTTTTATCAACTTTTTGGCGCGTGCGCGCATCGTGCGCGCACCTCGCGATTTAAAAAAAAAAAAAGATTGTTTTGCCCTTCGGGGACCTTCAGGGACCCCCTGAGAAGGCCTAGGGGGTCAGGGAGACTCTACCCTACCCCCTTTTCACGTTCTCCACTTTAGTTTTCAAAACTCTTCTGTCTCGTGGGGTGTGTGCAACGTGCGCACACCTCGCATTAAAAAAAATAAAAAGATTTTTTTGCCCTTTGGGGTCCTTCAGGGACCCCCTGAGAAGGCCTAGAGGGTCGGGGAGACTCTACCCTACCCCCTTTTCACGTTCTCCACTTTAGTTTTCAAAACTGTTCTATCTCGTGGGGTGCGTGCACCGTGCGCGCACCTCGCGATTGTTTGAAAAAAAAAAAATCTGGGCCTTCGGGGTCCTTTCAGGACCCCCCTGAGAAGGCCTAGGGGGTCAGGGGGTCTCCACCCTGGCCCCTTTTCATGTTTCCCACTTTTTAGGGGGGCTCCCTTCTGCCTCGAAGACAAGATGGCGACCAACACTTCCGGATTTCGATCGATTCGAATGTTGACAGATGTCCAACAGCAAATCAGAATTCCGCTCGCGCACGGGAAGGTGCATGCATGGTACGCGCCTATAGATATACAAATTTTTCCAAATTCAATTTTCTCAACAACTACTGGAGGGATTTACACCATTTAAACAAAAGGGCGTACTGCGTACCAGTCCCTACCATTTAGCAAAGTTTGGTGTAATTCCGTTCAGCGGTTCGGGCTGTAGCCATGTCTAATCGTCCTATGGAAAATAACACGGGGAAAACACGTTTTGGGACCCCCCTTTTTTCTCATCCCCCACTTGAGGAATCCCCCCAACTCTTTCAGGGAAGCAGCGCAGCGTAACGGGCTATCTTCTTTGAGAAATTCATATAGATTCATCAACCGGCGCCAAAGTTATTCCCAAAAGAATGTTGAGGATTTCCTATGTCAGTGATGTCATTTGAGATGTCATCAGCGATGTCACTGACCATGTCATGAATGATCTAATATGTGACATCATCAGCAGTGGATTGCGGGTGCGCGAAATATAGTTAGTACAACTAACTATATAGGAGCAATTTCAATGGTTTTGTATGAGTAAAATGTCCAGCTAACTATAACACCACTAAAACTTATAGTTCTTTGAGTGAATTTCAAAGGTTTTTTAAAAGCTAATTCCTAACTATATAACTCCTGAAACCTATGTTTTTTTTCAGTGAATATATATATATATATATATATATATATGTACTTGCATCTATGCCCCGACACCTACTCAAGGTTATTACAAAGCTTAAAAATTGAAATGCACATTGAACTTGAATTTGCTCGCATTCGGGAACTCAATATCCCATCATGCATTACTATGAAAGACTTGACAGCACACGCCCATTGTGGCCAAGCATGAATAAATTGAATGAAAATGAAGATAATGCTTGCCTGTTTGTGTGATTTCAGCAGCCCAGGAAGAAGCGGCGCAAGACCGTGAAATGCGTTGGCATATGTTAAAGAGTTGGAGCAGGAAGCAAACTGCATCTAATTGCCGGATGGTGGAGCACTGTAGTGTTCTCTCTCAATGCTTTGGGAACTTTGTGGAAAAAAAATATATATATATATATATATTTATATATATATATATTTTGAAACTCTACCCTGGAAGCAACAAGTTTTCACCAACCAGCCTCTGTTGCCAGCATTCCATATTGAGAGTTTCTCCGACTCAGGCGAATTTGCAATGAAAAAGAAGAGTGGCTACAACACAGTGTGAAAACGAAAAACATATTCTTAAGGAGGAAGTACAACAGTAAAATCGTAAACAAATGCTGGCTAAGAGCTAATGAAAAAAACAGAACTGAATGCCTAACACCAAAAGATCCAATTGAAACAGCAATAGCAGAGGAACCTATCTGCTTAATCTTGTATTATGCCCAAGAAGCAAAAGAGATCACACAGATTCTAAGAAAAAAATTGGAAAATCCTGAAAATGAACAACACAATTGGCAAATTATAGGGAACCACCCGACCATTACGTACCGTAGAGCAATCAATCTCAAAGATAGACTAATTCACAGCCACTTAAGAATCAACCAAAGAAAAAAAACATGGCTGAAAACAAAAGGCTTCACTAAATGCCATAGTTGTAAAGTGTTCCAAATCGCCAGTGCCACAAAGGAATTAACTATGGGAGATGGTAAGGTATGGCGGATACAGCAATTTATCACCTGCAAAAGCCAGTACACTGTGTACATATTAGAATGCCCATGTATACTCAAATATGTGGGTAGCACAATTTGCAAGCTCAAGAAGAGAGTACTTGAACACGTGAGAGCGACGGTAAATAAGAACAAAAATAATGCCATTGCAAAACACCTAGAATGTCACCACAAGGGTGATTGGAAATGTTTAAACTTCAGTGGAATAGAAACCATCCCCCAGAGTGAGTGTGGGGGCAACAGGGAACAAATTTTAAGGCAGAAAGAGTCCAAACATATCCTTAATTTCAGAACCATGTCCACGAATGGATTTAACTTATCTGAAGAATTATATATACACCATTGAAGCACCCTGGAGACCGTGATGTGTTCTCAATAAAGGAAAGAGAAATAGGAATCAGAAGAAAGAGTTGGTTCTACAATGAGAAGTGGTTTAAAAAGGAAAAAGAATTATTGGACAATTGAATGGAATCAAGTTATATTATTTGTAAGCACATTCAAGGAAACCAAGGCACAAATCAGAATGAATTTCGTGGGCCGGAAAGACCCAAAAGTAAAAGAATGAAATCAATTCTAGAAGCAATGGGGTTTGAACAATAAAGTTACAAAATTACAAAAAAAGTCATTAAATAGACCAAAATCCTTAGAAGATGCTTAATAGAACCTTAACCACTTGGATGCTAAGGCACTCTCAGGCTTTTACTCTAATTTCCATTGAAATGAATAGGCACTCATGACGAGTTACCCTTGTCATTAGCATCCAAGTTACAGTCTGCACAACTAAAAGACAAGTAACTAAAATATATAACTTGAAAAGGACAATATCTCTCTGTGAACCACAAGAACTCTTTCGGAAATTTTAAATTGTAAATATAGAAACTCTATGTCCCATAATGCACTATTGGACTAAATGCAAAGTAACAGGAAAATATGTAATGATTTGCAAATTACAAAAAATGCTGTTTGTTGTGAACATACCAACTGTGATCAAGGTATAAGCATACTGAAACGCGTAGATTGTTCGCCTGTACCTTCATTTTGATTTTGATTGGAACAATAAATCAATACACTGCTGCTGAAAATCGGAAAGTGAGAGTGCGACTTCATTTGGGATCCTGTGGGTGACACGGGATAGGAGAGGAAATACAAAACGGCAGTGGTTCTGCCTTGAAGCCCTGCACCTAAATGAGCGCCATGCAAACCCGGCATCTTGAACCAAACGAGAAGCATATATATATATACCCTAGCTGTACAATCCCTGTACACCATCATCGACCACCAGCAAGGCTTAGAGGTGTGCGGACAATTTCTTGCAGCACGTCCTCTTAGATTTAGGGAGCATAGTAAGATGTTTTTGGAAATTAGGAAACATTGTCTCACCAACAATATCTTCCTATTTGATGGGGTTCTTTACAAACAGGTGGTCGGGACCGCAATGGGTTCAAGCTTCGCTCCCAGCTTTGCAAACTCCTCATGGGGTGCTGGGAGAAGGAGATCAATGCCGACCCCATCTATATCAGGTACCTTCAGCAGGTAATAACGTGCTGGAGGCACATTGATGATCAGTTTGTCATTTGGAATAGCAATGAGCAGGAAGCCCTCCTTTTCGTTGACAAGCTGAATGACAACAACAAAAACATTGTCCGGACCAGCCACATCAGCCACATCAGCAACGTAACTGCTGAATACTTGGATGTCAAAATCGACATCAAAGACAACAAACTGCTGACCACACTTTTTAGAAAAAGTACGTCCGGCAATAGTGTTTTGCATGCCCTCAGCAGTCACCCGGATACTACTCTAGTGGAGTATACAGTATGGTGAACTGCTGAGGGCCAAAAGAAATTGCAACACGGAGGCAGCCTATCAACTGGAATGCACTGAGATGTTGGCACGTTTCACCATGAGAGGATACCCCAACTGGGTACTCCGTAGAGCCAAAGAAAGAGCAGATAAAATGCCATCTGACTGATAAGATTGCTGCTGAGAGTGAGGGCAATGAGGATAACTCTCGGTTGATTCTTACATACAATGCTGAATCACCGAGCATTCAAAAAATAGTGGCCAAGCAATGGGACATCTTAAAGTGTGACAATGTCATTGGTGATGACATCCCCGAGAGACCAAGCGTGACTTACAGGAAAGGGAGAAGTCTTAGAGATTTGCTTGTACACACTGATGTCACGACACACTCTGTGGGATCCGAACATGGCCTTAAGGGTTTCTTCCCTTGCGGCCATTGCAAGGCCTGCATGAATAGTTTCTTTACTGACATGGTTGACTACAATGGTGTACACAAGGAGATCAAACAGTTTCTGACATGCAGCACTACATATGTCATTTATGTGATTGTATGTCCATGTGAACGCTGGTATATTGGGAGTACCACCTTTGCTGCCAAAAAATGTGTGCTTGAGCATTGCCGGGCCATAAAGAACTATGATGAGAAATTCCCAGTAGCACGACACTACAGGGAGAAACACTTTACAGATGCTTCCAAAGTAAGATTTTTCATCTTGGAGAATGTTCAGAGGAACCCCAAGGGGGGGAATACGGTTTTGAAAATGAGGCAGAAACAATCAAGATATATAGTGGACTTCCAAACAAAAGACCCTGGTGGTCTGAACCAGGATGAGAAACTAGCAATACATCTCAGAGAATAGTTCCACTCGATCCTTACCCTTTCCCATGCTTTCCCCTTGTCTTCCTTCTAATGATTTGATCTGTATAAATAGCATATGCTGCCCCTTCAAGCAAGGTGCACAAGATGTTCTGAATTGTTGAAAATACAATGTTTTTAATGTTTTTATCAGCACTTTTCTCACAAGACATTTGTTTAGTGACATTTTCTGTTTCTTTTTCTCGACAGGATACAGGACTTGGCCCACTCACTGTAAGCACTTGGCACGGGCCTAAGTTCCTCCTTTCCTCACAATCCTATGAGCACGGTCGTATTAATGGACTTTAAGACAATCCACAACTCTGTCAATAAGGCAAGACATTGGAGCTCCAGATTGTGTGGTAATGCTTCACCCCTGGCACACAGTATGAGAGACTGTTTAAACACATTACAGTGTATGTGTAATAATGTATTTTACATGATAACTGCGTTTAGTCAGATGTGCTTCTGGCATTCATATGGGCGACATGCCACACCTATAACAGGATACCAGCTAAGATTATAATACTATTTACATCTCTGAATGCCCACTAGAGCGAGATGTTACATGTAGATTATGGACTTTAGACATCATTACGACAACAATGTGATGTATATGATAACACCTCACCCCACTGATAATACGGGTATAACCCCTATTAATGTTACATGCCTTTCAGTTCTAATGGTTTGAACCATTGTATCGCATGGACGGACACATACTGTTTCATTAGCAGCGGCAACGCATGGTAAAAGTGAATGAAAATGTATTACATTGATTGGCAATTTTATTTTGAGTATTGTATTTATTTATTTATTTATTAATTTATAAAGCTTATTAAGCGCACTACCGCCTTGCAGGCATCCTGGCGCTGGTACTCCATGAGAAGTGGGCGGAGGGGCAGCAGTAGAACATACCAATCAGACCATAGGGAACAGCCAGGTCTTCACGGATTTTCTGAACAGGAGAAGTTTATCCAGTTGCCTAAGCTCCCAAGGCAGACTATTCCAGAGTTTGGCCGCAGCCACCCTGAAAGATCTACCCCCTGCCCTAACTTTTTTAAATCTAGAGACTCTCACCAGTCATGCTGACGAGGAATGCAGCACCCTGGCAGGGGTATACCAGGCAAATTTAGCTTGCAGAGTTCTGGGCCCATGCCCATGGAGGGCCTTAAAAACAAGGCAGAGAGACTTGAATCGTAATCTCTGCCTAAGGGGGAGCCAATGGAGTTCGGCCAGAGCCGCAGAGGCTGGCCTTCTTCAAGGCCACCCCAAGACCATTCTGGCAGCCGCATATTGAATTCTTTGAAGCCGGTCAAGCAAAAAACTGGGAGACTCGAGCAGAAGTGCATTGCAGTAATCGAGTCTACTCAGGATAGTGCATCTGGCCACCAAAGCCCGAGCAGAAGTAGGTAGTAATGACATAATCTTGCGAAGGGATCTAATCAGGGCGAAGCAGGAGGATACAGTTTTTGCAACCTGAGCCTCCATAGTCAGCTTGTTATCCAGCATAACACCTAGGTTACGTACTGTTTTAACCGGTGAAATTTTAGTGCCTATTTCTGGGGGCCAGAAATTATCAGGAAGAGAATGGGAAATCTTGCTCCCTGCATAGAAGAGCAGTTCAGTTTTACCAGCGTTTAATTGCAGGGAATTAACACTCATGAAATACCTCCACCGATATTGAATCCTCCCCTTCAAAGGAGAGGATCAATTGAGTGTCATCCGCATAGTTAATAATATTGATCTTGTATGAATTAATCAAAGACACCAGAGGTTTTAGATAAAGGTTAAACAAAATAGGGCTGATTGCCGAGCCCTGAGGAACCCCATGCGGTACTGGAAAGAACGCAGATTGAAAAGGAGGGAGGGCCACAGCCTGCTGTCTGCCCTCAAGAAAGGATCAAAACCAAAGCAGGGCAAATCCACTCACCCCGGCCTCCTGCAATATACATAGGAGGATCTCATGGTTTACCGTATCAAGTGCGGCAGACAGGTCAAGCAAAATCAAAACAGTTGCCTGTCCCCTGTCTGCACGCATTTAAAGCTCATCCATGGCCGTAACCAGAGCCGTCTCCGTCCCGTGGGCAGGGCAAAACCCAAATTGCAGATCCTCCAACAACTGATGTTGCTCCAGATGTTTAGACAGTAAAAAACGAACCCTGCGTTCAACAATCTTTGCAGGGAACGGGAGCAACGAGATTGGTCTATAATTTTTAGAGCACTCTGGATCCAACAAAGGTTTTTTCAACAGCGGGGAGATCAGGGCTTGTTTCCAGCGAGCGGGCACGATACCGCTGGCCAAAGACTGGTTGCAGATCAGGCGAAGGGCAGGAAATAATTCCACCTCATACTCTTTCCAGATCTTGTGCGGGACCGGGTCCGTAGGTGAACCGGAGGAAATGCCCCACGCCAGCCTCCTGAAGTCCTCCTCCCCAAAGGGAGGAAACTCCGATAGTTGATCCCCAGGCTGCTGACAGAGGCCATTGTCCCTGTCGATCAAGATCCGGTCCCTCAATACCTGGGAACCCCTGGTCACAGTGGGGACTTTGAGATCATTGATAACAACCTAAATTTTTTTTCCTGAAGAACTTGGCCAAGTTCTCACAGAGTTCCTGCGAGGGGGATATCGAGTTCTTGGAGCAGTCAGGGCTGGTGAGGCTATTCAGGATATTAAAGATGCTCCTAGAGCTATTTGAAGAATTGCAGATCGTGGAGCAAAAATATTCTGCTTTAGAGTTATGGATCAAGATTTTGTAGTCAGTCAATTTAAGCTTCCAAAGCAGCCTGTCTGAGTCCTTATACCCCCACCTCCATTTCCTCTCTGCCTGTTTACAGGCTAATTTAGTGGATTTCAAAGTATCATTAAACCAAGGGGCTGAGGCTCTGCTTTTGCATCTGACTTTTTTAACCGGGGCATGGGAGGCTAACATTGTAGTAATCCTGAGGCACTACGCGGCCAAGTTCTTATCGACCTTTTTGTCCAGGGAGAAACAATCACCGACCTTGAACACCGAGTCTGACAGTCGCAGTCGTGCAAGGGCCTTCCAGTCCCTGCGCAGGAATTCAGTGGTGGTGCGCGCCAGTCGGGTCCGGACAGTATTAACGTTAACCTAAAATTTGATTAAAAAGTGGTCAGTCCAGACTAAAGGTAAGGTTTTCCCCATGTGCAGCAGATGAGGGCCGGAGAAGAGCAGGTCAAGGCAATGACCATCCTTGTGAGTAGCACCCACCACCTGCTGAAAGAGGCCCAGATCTTCGCACGAGTGGAGAAGATTACGGAACCCTACATCAAGGGGACCGTCTGGCCAGAGATTAAAGTCCCCTAGGATTATCAGATTATTGTGGGTAGCTGCCATGTTCGTGAAAGTAGTTAGCAGAGATTGTTGTTGCTGAGCCGTAAAGGTCCCAGGGGGTCTGTAGCAGATGACCCCAGTGGTAATAAGGCCAGAGGCATTCTTTATAGCCAGGCCAAGTAGCTCCACCCCGTTAACTGGATCCATCTCAATGGTCCCAACTAGCCAGGGGGCCCTGTAAATAATCCCCACCCCACCCCCCCTTCCATCGGGTCTAGGGAGGTGAAGGATTTTACAATCTGGTGGTCAGGCCCAGCCGGACTCAATCTCGCAGTCAGGGCGAGTCCAGGTCTCAGTCATAAATAAAACATCAAGCTGATGTGATTCAATTAGCAATTGGATTTCCACACAATGTTTTGGCATAGACCTCACATTAAGGAGTCCGCAGGAGAGAAGGCTTCCACTCAGGAAATCGCTCAAGAGAAGAGCTGAGTCAGTGAAAGCAAGATTGCCCCCACTGGCACAGCGTTCCCCTATATTGAGCAAGGTCTCCCTGGAATAATGTTGAGGATCAATTTTTGAAGAGGACGCCCTACCTTCACCAAAAAGAACAGCATGGCTGGCGCTGGACGCTACCTTAGCGCGGACGGGCGCAGATGGGCTTGCCTTCGGCACGCCTATGGCGCGCCCGCTGCACGGTCGCGCAAGCCCGCTTTTTCAAGGTCTGGGGAGGAGAAAAGACTAGAGCGCTCACCTTGGCCCACTCAAAATGGCGGCCGTCCAGGTGAGTGCCTAGTCTCGTTTCCCTTCCTTCTGGGGCCTCCAATTCGTGCAAAACACTAGCCTGTCTTCCATGAGTGGCTATGTCCACGTAAACTTAAATCAGCACAATTTATAGAAAAACTTTAAAAACAGGTAAAAACTAGAGTTAAATTCATTTAATTAGCAGCAAACAGATCCAGTGCAAATTATCGCAAAAACGAGGCAGAAAGGTGGAATTTCTCAGCAGTTCCCGGCTCACGCCTCAGGAGCAATAGTAAATGCGCGGTCGCACCAGCCCGCTTTTTCAAGGTCTGGGGAGGAGAAAAGACTAGAGCGCTCACCTTGGCCCACTCAAAATGGCGGCCATCCAGGTGAGTGCCTAGTCGTGTTTCCCTCCCTTCTGGGGCTCGAATTCATGCATTATTTTCATGTACTATTGTTATGTACTATTTTTCATGTAAGCCGTCCTCGCGTTAGGCATTGTCCTCTGCAATGTGATTGTAAATAACACAACATCTGACATGATAAGATGGCCACCACGTGTAATGCGATTATAGGCACCGAAGACAATCCCATTTCTTTTTCTTTGTCTATGCCTTTTCACACTGTGTTGAAGGGACTAGCCTAATGCTTTATTAGTATGTTCTTTGAGCACTTCCATTTAGAGTGATCAAGGCGTCTCCGTAAGCCGAAACATGTAGTTTTTTGGAATAAGCACCCTTGGATAATTGAGCTGGCTACTCGACGTGTTTTACTGAGAGCGCACTGTATTTGGAACTTATATATATATATATATTAAACTCAAATCCACACTCAATTTCCTTGTATCACAAGGTAAATATGAAACACACGAACTCCAAACTTGCATCAAGTAATTTATTTGGCAAAAGGCAACAAAGTAATAACTCGATGCGTTCCGGGGAACTTCCCTTGGTCACGAGTCAAGGTGTGTGCATTCAATTGGCTTTCATTGTGTTTGACAGTATCAAGCACACAAAAACTTAACAGGTCGGAATTCTGATCGTGGTGACTTTGGAAGTGTCTGGCGATTGGATAGGTTTTATCAACATTTTTAATCGCTCTCAGGTGTTCAAGAATACGTAGTTTAGCTTTTTTAATTGTGCTGCGAATGTATGACTTCTTGCATGGGCAGAACAATGCATAAACCGCATACTCAGTGTTACAAGATGTGTGTTCATGAATAGCAAATGGCTGAGCTGCTGATGATAAAACAGCTACTTTCATGTTACGACTATTTTGGCAGGCTTTGCAATTCCTGCAAGTGTAAAAGCCCTGTACACTCGGCATTATGGTTTTGGTTGATTCAGTTGCCCTACATAAATAGTCTTTCAGAGATCTTGTTCTCCTGAAAGTTATTTGGGGAGATATCTCTACACTGGTCGCAATATCTCGATCTGTCTGTAACATAGGCCAGAATTTATTCAGGCTTTTCCTCAACAAAAATGCTTTACTACTATAAGTAGTAATAAATCTAGTTTTTGCATCTTTGTCACCCTCTGGTTCAGTCTCAGTTTGCTGTTTAAGCAGTGACTCTCTAGTTCTTACAGAAACTGCCTATTGAGCATTACGTTTTTGTGTCCTTGATACTATCAAACACAATGAAAGAGGTGGCAATAGACTACAGTGTTTGAGAAGATTAGAGTCTAAAATTATAATACAGTACAGAACAATGACCCCGTTAGGACACAACAACGATGAGGAATTGGAAGTGCATTTAGGTTGAATAGCCCAGGATGTACACTGCTGAAAATAATGAAACTTGACCTGATTGCTCTTCCTTTGGAGCCTCACAGTTGTTTCCATCTTGAGAATTCTTATTTCGATAAAAAATAGATGTGCCCGCATGCAGTCCCTTTTTCCTCTGTATGAATATCATGACTGTGTTTTTTATGAGATTTTATATGGAATTTGTGTGATTTACAAATATTATTTTGGTTTTATTTCAGGGAATGTGTTCTTGACACAATACTGCAGTATTGCCATATTAAATATTCGGGAGCGTGAAAATAACACTGGAAATTCATGCCTACTTGGGCAGAATTGGGTGCTGAGTATTACCACAAAATGTTTGGTTGTTAGTATTATATGAATTTTGTAATAAGTTTTGCTTCGAAATTTTGACATGAACAAGAAGCGCTTTAGCCCACTGAGGCAACACAAGAGAAAGAAATATAATGAATTTCTATAAGCGTTTCATTGCCCACTAGGGCTTAAATTGACTATGGGAAGAAATATTTTAATAACTTTATTAACACCATTACCACTGATACACAGTGTTATAACTAATCATCGATTCTAGAAAATCCGCATAAAATCAGTTATAAATTTAAGTGGCTTATGTCACCTCCTGAATTTAAGTGTTTTGGATAAATCATCTTGCAGAACAAAATTGTACAGACACATTCCGACTACTCAGCGCAATGCAAGCGCAGACGGTAGTCTGTTGTTTTTGTTTATGTTATTGAGCTTTGATCACATGCACTGTTTATTTAAGCCAATTGAATGCACACACCTTGACTCGTGACCAAGGGAAGTTTCCCGAAGCGCGTCAAGTTATTACTTTTTTGCCTTTTGCCAAATAAATTACTTGATGCAAGTTTGGAGTTCGTGCGTTTCATAATTACCTTGTGATACAAGGAAATTGAGTGTGGATTTGAGTTTAATGTTAAGGATTCGCCATCCAGCACGAACCGCTGTCGACTAGTGGAGGAGTCATGGCGCCGTTCGGCATTTGCCAAACCCCTTGATTTATATATATATATATATATTTAACACAGGTTTTTGTTTCAATTGTATATAGAGATGAGCACGTAGTTGTCAAGTGAACGCGTGTTTCTTCTATGTCTATACTTTGAGACCCACGAAAATGGGTGGAGCATCACTGGTTAAAAAAATGTATAAATTTGTAGCTGACCTGGTGCGCGGTGTGTGACCAAGGGCACTCGGTGCTCGAAACGCGTAACCAGCGAGGGATTGATTAAAAGATTTCCTTGACTACAGCCATTGGGTCCGTGTCTTCGTTTTTTCCACGACAGGAGTGTGGTTATTTGAAGATCGTTTGGTTCATGTAATACGGGGAGCAGCTGTCCTCGTTAACGGAGCCCACTCGCCAGTAAGAGGTCGGGAGCACAACAGCTGCAAAGCAACGCTTGTTTTCCGTGAGGAAAAGAATTTACCCGAACCCCCTGAGCGGAAGAGAGAGCCTTCGTGTTGGCGGACAACTGCGTTCCTACAGTGGGTCCTAGTGGCCAGCAGTCGGTGAGCAGGGTCCAACCGGAGCGAGGCTAACATTTGGAATTCTCAGGTGGCGAGAATTGGCGTGTGGTCAAGAGACCGGCAGCGGCGCGAGCCCCCGCGAGCCCCCGGTTCACAGATTACAACACAGATTACAACAACAATTAAACCCTCTCCAGTCGCACTATGTCAGCTAGTTTGGAGAGAGAGAGGGAAGACGCCGCTGAAAACACTCATCAGCAATATACGAACAAACATTTTAACATCTAATGCGGCGAATAGTCAACCCAATGAAGCGCAACAGGATGTCAGACAGTTGCTGAAAATTTTGGAGAAAAAGACCAAATCGGAAATAACGAAGTGGTGGGAGCACAAGTCTCTCACCAAATACGTTGAGGCCGGTCGAGTACCGCGTGGTCTGCGGATCATGCTGGCACCCAGCTTCGAGGATCCCAACCCAGCGATGTTAAAAGAGTGGGGTGAGCTGAATTTGGATGCGTCAATGAACCTGGTAAAAGTGTTGATTAAATATGCGGTCATAGACCGTGATAAACTGCTGGAGGATATTAAGGATATTAATGAACAGCTGGACGCTGTTACAGACCCGGAAACCAAGTTACTAATCACTAATATGCGCAAAGAAATAAGTGAGAGACTGAACAAACATGAGGAGCGCATTAAAATTAGAAAAGTGAACAAGTTCGCAAGGGACCTGAGGGACTATGAGACAGGGCAGATTTACACGTTTGCCAGAAAGTACGATCGAGCCAAGCAAGCCAAATTGAACAAACAAACTGCCAAAGTGGGAACAAGCAGTAATTTGGCAAAAGCTAATCAACGGGATGAAGCGATGGAAAATTCAGATCTAGATACAGTCTCTCTGGCCAGCTCATCCAGCATGTCTCTGTCTGAAATTAGTAACACAGAAACACAGCCGGGAAGAATTTTAGAAATCGGTGAAGAAATTGATTTTTTAGTCGACGATCGGCTGCAAACTTTGCGTCCGAGGCACAAAAAGAACTACAACGCAAAAAGCGGAACGCAAGACGCCACGCAAGACGCAAAAGGAGGAAAGCAACAGCAGCCTCAACAGCAAAAGAAAAAGAAACAATGGTTCAACAAGAAGAAGCAATAAAGGATTGTACCATTACCAATCTTTCCGATGTTACCCTTACCACAGCAGAAGAGCAGTTATTGGCTCTAGGACTCAATTTTTGCCCAGAAAGTTCATTCAATTATACAAACACAAGAGCGGATGTTTTTAAATTTATTCGCAAACTAAAACTCAGAAAGTTTTTTGCATCCAAAAACGCTGCCAAAAATAGGGAGCGTACCACGGGCACAACAGTGAATAACAGTGCCATTGTCACGGCTACAGCTACAGTTCCAGCAGCCCCGGCAGCAAGAGATGCTAGACTTTTGCTCACCCTATGTGATCTGGGCAATACGGCGGCCTCAACAACGGTGGAGGATGGTGTTCTCAACACACAAAGAGAACTGAGTAATGTGGATATTCGCCAAAAAGGAGCTGGAGAGAGTCCCTTCAAACCGGTAAGCACCTTTTTACCCGTCATGCCTAAAGATGCAATCGACATTTATCATGAGTGTGTGACGGAAGATTTAAAAAGACTTAACCGTACTATACAGGCACAATCCAATAGAAACAATGCTAGGACAATACAATACAATACTCTAATGAAGAAACTTAGTCAAAATCAGGAAGTTGTTATTAACAAATCCGATAAAGGGGGTAACATTGTCTTATGGAGAAAGGAAGAGTATGTGGCTGAAGCCATGAGACAGTTAAATGACCCCACCTGCTATGAAAGATCCAATGGGATGGCCTACAAACGAGCCAAAGACAATTTGAAGAAAATGTTGTTGTCTTATAAAAGAACTAATTTGATCTCTCAAGCGGAGTTTGACTACTTGCACCGAGAACACCCGGTGTTACCAAGATTGTATTTGATCCCAAAGATCCACAAGCAGAAAATCCCCACTCCAGGGCGTCCCATTATAGCGGCAATAAATAGTGTGGGGGAGAACATTTCACACTATATAGACTTTTTTCTGCAGGACATTGTTAAAGATTTGCCTAGTTATCTAAAAGATACGGGGGACTTCCTCTCCAAACTGAATTCTATCCAGTGGTGTCAAAATTGGTGTATTTTAACTTTGGACATTGAGTCTTTATTTATACACTTCCATAGACCACAGTAAAGGACTGAATGCCATCACGCATTATCTTGGTTCCCGATCATGTGAATACTACGCACATAACAAGATGTTGTGTGAACTAGTGCAATGGTGTTTGAATAACAATTACTTCATGTTTGCTAAAGATGTATGGAGACAAGTACGGGGTGTGGCGATGGGATCGTGCTTCTCCCCCAGCTATGCATGCTTGCATGTAGGCTGGTGGGAGGAGCGCGGTCTCACCAACACTCCCGGATTTGAGCAGGTTCGATACTGGAAACGGTTTATTGATGATGTGTTTTGCATTTGGGAGGGGGATGAGGAAAGCGCTAGAGTCTTTGTTGATGCTTTGAATCAAAACAATGATAACCTGTTCTTCACGGCCCATATCAGCAGAGAGAAAGCAGACTTCCTTGATGTGCATGTTGCCATTGCCAATAATGTGGTCAATACTTCATTATATCGTAAACCAACGGCGGGCAACAGTATATTACACGCCAGCAGTAAACATCCCCAACACGTAATCACCAATATTCCCTATGGAGAGTTGCTCAGAGTTAAGAGAATTAGCAGCACTCCAGAAACCTTTGAACAAGAGGCACAGTTCACAATGAATAGACTGAGAGCCCGGGGTTATAACAATAAGGTTCTAAACAGTGCACTTAGGCGATGCCGAGCCAAGTCTCGGGAATCCCTTTTGACAAGTGAAACTGTAGAACAGGAATTAGACAATCCGGCTCCCCGACTGATTCTGGCATTCAGTAATCAAGAGAAACAAATAAGATCTATTGTGAAGAAACACTGGTCTGTTCTTCAAACAGACAGTATCTTGGGTGAGATTATCCCCAGTGCCCCTATTATAACATACAAAAAAGCACCTAGCATGCATAACTGTCTAGTCAAGAATAATCCTGAACTAAGCAATGGTAATGCCTGGCTCAAACAAAAAGGTTTCTTTAAATGTTCCTCCTGTAGGGCGTGTAAATTTGGAGTCAATACATCTTATTATTTTACACCTTTCAGCTCTAGGAGGAAAGCCATCCGGGGATATTTCAACTGTCACAGCGAGTTTGCAATATATGTTCTGACGTGCACCTGTGGCCTACGTTATGTGGGTAGTACCAAGCTACAGGTGCACGCCAGAATCTTGCAGCACTTACGTGCAATTGTGAACAGTGATAATACATACCCAGTAGCACGTCATTTCAAATCCACACATAATAATGATTTATCCAACTTATCATATTATGTTATTGATGTGGTTGCGCCCCTCATGCGAGGAGGCGACAGAGAAAGACTGCTCCGAAAAAAAGAAACCGAATATATTATTGAATTAGACAGTAAGTACCCAAATGGGCTAAACACCACTGAAGATTTGCATCATCTGTTATAACTTTATCCATCGCAAAATTCTTACGTGGTTTTCTCCATATTTTTCTCCTCAAGGTCGTTCTGAAAATAACAACTGATACCAGATGGCGCCAGCTAGGCATCACATGGGAGTCCAGCAAGGATTCATTTATCACATTGACCTTGTAGGGTTTTTGCCTTCATGTAAATTATATCTTTCTTTCCTTTTCTAAAGAATATATTGGTGACTAATGAATTTCAAGTCAACCAACAACTTGTTTTTAACTCACGATTTTGCACTTTCACGATTTGTCCAATACAGATCATATTTTGATTTAACACCAGTGGGTCAATCGAACATCTGTGTTGCCATGCTATAAATACATGTACAGGTTGATGTCATACATCCTTCTAAAGTATTGTCAATAACTATACATTGTTATAGGTCCTTTTGTCCATATAAATGCTATGAAATTTCCAAATTAGGATGATAATGAATGTATATTTGTAGATAAGAAGGGATTATATATTTTTGTGGTGTATAGATGTGTATATAGGTATAGGTATATAGAGAAATATATTTTTATATATATAATTTTTTTTATATTACACGTTGATATTGTATATAGGATAGCACGTATATATATATATATATGGATTTGAAATTCAATGGACATGAGTTAATATGGGATGTATGGGTGTATATATAATATATATGTAGTTGTACAATTATATTATTATATGTACATGGTCATGGTTAAATGAGTTAATAATATTGCATTCATGCAGTTATAACTTTTCATTTAACACAGGTTTTTGTTTCAATTGTATATAGAGATGAGCACGTAGTTGTCAAGTGAACGCGTGTTTCTTCTATGTCTATACTTTGAGACCCACGAAAATGGGTGGAGCATCACTGGTTAAAAAAATGTATAAATTTGTAGCTGACCTGGTGCGCGGTGTGTGACCAAGGGCACTCGGTGCTCGAAACGCGTAACCAGCGAGGGATTGATTAAAAGATTTCCTTGACTACAGCCATTGGGTCCGTGTCTTCGTTTTTTCCACGACAGGAGTGTGGTTATTTGAAGATCGTTTGGTTCATATATATATATATATATATATATATATATATAAATATAAATTCACTGAAAAAACCATAGGTTTTACACCAGTTATAGTTAGCTGGAAATTTTACTCGCATAAAACCATTGAAATTCCCACGTTATAGTTAGTTGGACTCACTATAACTTGCGCGTGTAATGCACTGCTGATGATGTCACATATTACATCACTCATGACATGGCCAGTGACATCACTCATGACATCACTGATGACACCATCCAGTGAATGTGTGCCTTTCTGAAAAATAAATATGTGTTATATATGTATATGTAAAAGTTGATGGAAGAATACATGTTTAAATAAGTGTTTATATGGATGTTTGTTTAAAAAAATTGATTGGTTAACTGGTTTATTAAGTGTATCTTAGTGAATACATATATTAGAGAGTAATGTTTAAATATTTAAATATATGTATTAGTGATGTTTTTCTTAGTATCAGTATGAGTGTTTGTATGGTTTGGTGAAGGTATTACTTAGCACATAGATGCATGAATGACTGACTCTCTCTTTGTATGTGTTTTGAAGACAGCATATGTGCAGGACTGTATGGGTGGATGACTGTGTATATGTGTGTGTTACTTAGTGAATGAGTGTCTCACTAGTTTCTTTATCAGTAACTACATATGTTTTAATCTAGTGTATGTGAATATTGATGTATATAAGTGAGTATATCTGAGAGTAAGAGATTGTAAGAGTTCCTATTTAAATTAGTATGTGTTTCTATAAGTGATTGTTTAAGAGAGTAAGTATGTGTAAGTTTCCTTAGAAGTAAAGTGGTAGTGTGTGTATAGCTGTATATGCAAATAAAATGATGTTGAATAGGTAATTTGCATGTGTGAGTATGTGTGTGAGTAACTTTTGGATGACTGTCGGTGTGTAACAGGATGTATAGGTGTATCACTACATATGATGAGTCAGTATATGTATGAGTGACTATATTGAACTGTTGGTGAATGAGTGCATGTGTATATAGATGGTGGAATTATTGAATTGGTTGTTGTAAGTGGTATGGCTATCTTCATTTTTTTGTAAATTTTAGTTTCTATTTTTGAATATTTGTTTCAAGGGTTACATTACAGTGAAAGGAGGTCTGTCACTCTGTAACAAGGATGGTGTCATCAGTGATGTCATGAGTGATGTCACTGACCATGTCATGAGTGATGTAATATGTGACGTCATCAGCAGTGCATTGCACGCGCAAGTTATAGTGAGTCCAACTAACTATAACGTGGGAATTTCAATGGTTTTATGCGAGTAAAATTTCCAGCTAACTATAACTGGTGTAAAACCTATGGTTTTTTCAGTGAATTTAATAGGTTTTTTAAATGCTAATCCCTAACTATAACTGGTGTGAAACCTATGGTTTTTTCAGTGAATTTCAATGTTTTTTAATAGCAAATCTTTATAGGTATAGAAAGTGAAAAATTTTAAAACTAATTTTATATTGTATAAATATGTAAAACATTTTTTTTTTCATTTTTAACCCGGGGCGCGTACCGGTGAACGCACGGGTAAGCGCAATATTACGGCACGCCCCGGGGCGCGGACCGGGGAGCGTCCCGGGAGCGCTATTGCCGCGAACGAAAACAACATCGTGACGTATCGCGTACATGCGTGATGCGTCATATGACGCCCAGCGTAATCGCAACCGAAAGCACGCGATCGCATACGATCGCGAAACGTCCTGACGCGCTTACGCTACGCACCCGCGGGCGCGACCCAGAGCGCGACTACGGGCGCGCCCCGGGGCGCGTAGCGTAAGCGCGTCGGGTCATGTGATTTGAAAATAACACTTTCTATTGGTGCAGACCAGTTTTGATTTCTAAATGAGTAATGCCTGGGTCTTGTGCTTGTGACCAGCCTGGGTCTTGTGACCTGAAAATAACACTTCTGATTGCTTCAGCACAGTTTGTTTTCCAAATGATAAAAAAACCCACCTTTCTTCCTTACTCTGACTTTGTCCTTTGACTGAGGAAGACCTGTTTCATCTACAGAGACAATTCTTTTGTACTTTGAAATGGCTACTGTAGCAGCAACAGCTGGAGCATCTGCACCACCACCAACACCACAACCACCAAGAGGACCACCACAACAATACATTGGTAGTGAAGAAGAGGAGGAGGAGGAGGAAGAGGAAGAGGAGGAGGGGAGCAGATGTCTGCCTGAACAAAATACCCCATACAAGCCAAAAGAACACATTGCATGCAAGCTTTTTTCACTTCCAGAGGGCAAGAAAAAAGTTAATGCGGCCAAGGTAACATGTCGAATCTGTGGTGCAGAACTCTCAAGGGGCAATCCAGATAAAAAATATTCATTTGGTAATAATACCATGATTCGGCATATGACCCGGAATCATCCTGCTAACTATTCTCGTGCAGAGATCAGGGAACTGGCCAGTCACCTCCCCCAGTGTTCAAGGACCAGGTCCAAAAGAAAGCAACCCACTCAATCGGGACCAGAAACATCAGAGGTGATGCCTTGTATCCAGGAACGATTTGGTGATTTTAAAGTCACTTGTACTGGATGTGGCAAGCTTATGGCCTATGGGGAAAAGAGTGTAAAGCTCATCGTCATTGCTGGTGACAATCACGATTGCCCCAAAAAAAGAAGTAATTTTTTCCGTTTTTTGTTTTTTGCTCCAGTTGAGCCATTTTCAATTCCCTTTCTCTTTATTTCTTCCCATACAAAATAGAAAAAAAATATAAAACTGTTTTGAAAAGCCAAAAAAAGTACAAAATGTTCAAAAACAATAAAAAAAATATACAACAAAAAGAAGAAAAAAAACAGTTCTTTTTAGAACTACCTTTCATATATAAAATTAAACCTATATTTTTAAAGGATCTCAGTCAATTTTTTGTCCTTAGGGTACGCGTCCTGGGGCGCGCCCCCCAAAAAAATTTTTTTTTTTTTAATGAAGCAGTTAGCATGAGAGAAGAACACAAAGAGAGTTATGTTAAGAGAAAAATAGCTACAGGATGAACACAGAGTGATTGTTTTGTAGTGTAGTTCCTATCATCCCAATAGGCTCTGCGCATTGGAATAATACCTACAGCAGTAAAGGCCTAGACCAGACGTTAACTAGGTCTACTACTGTCGATACTAGACTTAAAGTTTTGGGTTTGCCAGCTTAGCTCAGAGTTCACTAGAAACTTTCTCGAATGTTCAAGGAGGACTTAACTTCCCTGATTAGACAAGAAGGGATTTAGTTTCTGACAACCATAGAGCATGACAACTTTGCTCTCCCCTAATCAAGAGTATATCTCGAGAGTCGTGTGAACAAAAGGCAATTTATTTTACTCAGTCAGTACGTGCATTCTTAGTCTCATCAGATTGTAGAGAAAAGGAAGAGACGGGCGTGTTCAATAAAAAGGTGTTATTTATTGATCAGTCTCTTTTCTCATACAAGAGAAATGGATCGATATTATTGCAATACTTATAGTTAAGTAAAGTGCATACATTAAAAGCAATAGTATAAAATAATACTGTAAAAACATTGATATGGTTTCTAAGCCATAAGATGTTTAAAATGAATAAAATATATTACATACACATATACATTTGACTAAACGTACTCAACTGGTGTTTCTAAATACGCCTACCCCGTGTACCTGACCTAAGTCTAATACGTGGGCGGGAATAGAAAGTTACAGTTTAAGTTAAGTTTGTTTTTGCCAAGTGAATAACTAAAGAATTCTCTGTGAGGGGTTATTCAGTTCTGTACCTGGAATCTAGGTTGAATGAGGGATGGTATCTCTCGTCTCTGGTCTCGATATTCCAGGCTGCCTGCGAGGGCTACCTAGAAACGCCGGTGCTGGATTTCTCGGCAGGAGAAAGCAGCTTCTCTCAGCGCGTCAGGAAGGCGGGGCTGCGCCAGCGGGGTCTGCTCTGCTCTTCGCTTCGGCAAGTATGGCTGCTCCGTCTCGTCACCACGCGTGTGTTTGCATAGGGCAATATCGGTAATATTTATACCTTTAAGGTGCCGAGATTGACGTAAGGATTGACATAGATACGTCAATAAGGATGTCATACGACTTGCTCGTTAGCACATTCTTTTACTGAAGTTCTCGGTGAAATCAAAACAATGGCCGCAGGGTTTTGCCCAGGTTGTCATAGGTTTGATTTGTTATGAGAACTCCGTATGCCTTATCAGGGGCTGGAGGAATATCGCTTGTCTAATTAGATCGCAAGCGTTATGACCTAATCAGATAACACGTTCCTGTGCCGTAGTGTGACTGCGTCAGATAACGGTATCTGCATCATGGGGGTTTTCTGCCTCATGGGCTGACTGCTAGTTAACTTGTTGGTTTGTTTAACCAGAATAGGGTCAGGAATAGGGGGATCGATTCAGAACCTATAGGAATACATCACACCCACTCCACGCTAACTATGGTCATATTTACTAATCTATGCATAGTATAACATAGTACAACATACTATAGAGTATAGTGTATACCTTACCACCCCAAAATACATAAATGCATTTTGAAATTTTCAAATATACGGAAAAATTGCAGTCATATGTATTGTATGCACTCAAGCTGTAGAATAATGCCAAAGTAATCGCATTTGTATACATTATTGCTATTTTGTATATGAGAATTACACATGAAATGGCTCTTAATACAGAAGAAAAGTTCGAGACCATTTCATCACAGAATATAATAACAATGAACATACCAGCGGGCAGCTAATGTCTATAAGCTATCTAAAATTTAGAAACCTTAGTTCTCTAAGAATAGTTCTTACTTTAAGCAGAAGATAGTGTCCCGAAAAATATGCAAAAATATTCTGGGGCTGCTGAAAAATTGCTGTCCGTGAACTGGAGGGAAAATTGTTCATGTGACTTTATTTTTAAAGTTGAAGGCCGAATTCAGGGAACGCCGTGTGCGAGCTTGTTCAAAAGTCTCTATTTCTGTTCTGGCGAGAACATCATATCATTTAGGCTTTCGAAAAAACTGTCAACAGCTTCCTGGGAAAGTTCCACTAACTCGGATATAGGTGTAATCATGCATTCGTGCGCATGATTGTCTCCATTGACATTCTGATTCGCATTGCTGACAGAAGGTCGTACCTGATCGATGCTGCTTTCATCTTGAACTTCACTACCCATCAATCGTAGTGGTGAAGCTTCCACGAATGCCGTCATCAGGATTGGTAGCCTTTGAGGGCAGCACAAAGCATGAACCTTGATCGGGCTCAACAATGTTTCTGCATCCATTGGCGCATCCGATTGTAGCGTCAGACAGGTGTCTAACACGCATTCTTCTCCGCATAGCAGACACCTTAATACAGGTAAAACACATCTTTGCCACATTGGTCAAAATGATAGAAACCAAGTCATGTTCAGGTCTCTAAGCCGGGAGAGTCCCAGGATTTTTGATATCCGGTCCCGGTATCCAATGGCTAGGATTGTTTCTTCCCTTGTCGCAAGAGTTTTGTCTGTGACATGGGTTGCCATAACGAAAAATAAGGACTAAGAATAGGATTCCTGCAATTAGTCCCAAGATCAGGGGAAGTCCGCCAAAAATCGAATGGACGAAATCTGGAAAAATACCCAGTATGGCTTTGAATGGTGTTAATGCCATCGAAAATACTGTCTTAAATACCTTTGAGACCCCATTGGTATCAGAAATATTTAAGATTTCGTTCAGAATTTCCGCGAAATGTATGGGGGAATTAGTTGATAACAATGAATGTATCTCTGCAGTCGTCCTTGCGACTTGTAGATCATACGTTTCTTTTGATGACGTGAGCCTTGTAGGCGTCTGAAGAAGCACTGTTTTCATTCTGCTTAAAGTATCTATTCGAATAGAAGTAATTTTCAAATTGGGCCATGCCCTTGCCTCCCTGTCTGGAAAGGAGCTGGGGAACAATGAGCGTCCACAGCACTTGACCTTCGCAGTCGTAGTTACTAGATAAGGAGTCCCGGGCATAAGACTACAACATCTGCGGTCTACAATTAGAATGTAACTCCCATTATAGAGTCTTTGAAAGAATGGTTCTATTTCTGTTGCAGGTGTGCCTTGCTGGTGACATGAAAGGTTGTATGAATTCCCTTCACAGGCTCCATGCAAACTAATTCCGTTACACAGAAGTGTGCCACTTAGTGACATCGCACAATTGTTGCCACTAAGAAACACTTTCTGTCCTTTATTACTGACACATGCATGTGAATAGGGCAGGTTCCATGTTGTTTTAAGGTACCCCTTTCCCAATTTCTCGTACATGCCAGCCTGTATATATTTTTGGCAGTATTGAAACCTGAAGGTTGAGATTGGAATATTTATTATCCCATGTATTATCCATTCACTGACAGGTCGTTCTGACATTGTCACTGGTAATCTTTCGAGTTTTTCAATGCTCAAGATTGTATAATCAGCACCCTTTTGTGCCATACTGATTTGTCTATCAGTAAGGTTAAAGATTTGGAATAGTGACGTTGTGTTGATTAAACGCCAAGGCACATAGCCTGAACGTAGATTTTGTAACGTCCAGCCAAGCTGTACAATAGAGCGCAATTGTGACTGACCGTGTTGTAATAACAGTAAGTCTTACGACAATATGTCGATTGCTGAAGACACAATGCTGTCCAAAGAAAAAATTCTGGAGGACACAGTCATTAACCCATTGTCCACTACAGAAAGTGATTTTTCCAAATTAATACGGTCAATTTCCCGTATTTTCTCTGCTGTTTCAATTTGAGTAACCTTCCAGGCCTCATTGTATGCTGCATATACAGAGGCTGCTATGAAACGTTTTTGACGCTGTTTGCGCGGTCCCATAATGAAATCACGCAAGTCAGCACCATCAGTAAGTAAAGTTAGGTGTTGTTTAATTTCCGCCAGTGTGGAAGTTTGTAGCCACTGAAGGCATAATTTGCCCACACTGTAGGTGGTTATTATCCCTGGGTGATGTCTTTGGGGATATCTAGGGTCTGGCCTGGTCATTTTGAACCCCTGTGTTTTGTTCAGGAATCTGTCTTGACAGTTATTAGTATCTGTGGGCCAGATCAACCATTGTTTCCAATCAGGATGTGTTCTGTTTTGGTTTAATACATAATTTACGTCTATCTCTTCATCTGTAGAGCTATTGCTGAGCATTGTTGGCTTTGGAATAGACGGTTTATTTAAGTCTTTGATTTTGGCTAGGCCAAGACAGGTAGTTTGTTGAACAGTGTCATTTAAAAATATCATTTGTTCTGGGATCATGCAGGCTCTAAACAAAGATTCTATACCCTGCACTTGCCATTCTTTTGTACCCCAAACACTTTTCAATTCAACATTTTTGTCCCAATTATCAAAACCAAAAGTATTCATTTTTTCAAAAAATGAGTCTGAATATATCAATTTTGTGTTGGTTATCATGGTCTTTGTCCCTGTCTTGTTTGACAATTTAAAATAGAATGCTTCAGCATTACTTGTGTTAAAACCTGAAAAGTATGAATATTTGTCATAGAAGGTCCTTGAGCTTCCTTTTGGAGGGGTTGCACAATGTTCCCATTGATTATAATTTAAAACATTTCTAGGTTGTGCAGATCTATGTAAAAAATGGTTACTATAGTGGTTATAACAGTACATACTATCATAATTTGTAGAACCCTGCAAATAATCATGTTTGGTAAATTTAGCAGACATTACTAAGTCAGACATCATATTATTAATGCTTTCGAAGTCCCAATCATCAGCGAATGAGCTTGGTTTTACAAAGTCACTCAAGGAGATCTTAATTTGGTGTGGATATTTCAGGATTTCGACCGGACCATAAATTTCATAGTCAGTGTTGTCCCAGGCTACCCCACCCGGTATCGGATTGGCTGTGAAGTTGACTGAAGAAAGTTCTCTTTTCTCGATGTTTGAAGATATGTGTGGTTTGAGGATCAAGTTGATTTTCTGACTTGCTGTGTCCATTTTTGCATATTTTCCCTCAATGAAGCGTCCCAAAGTTAGTATCATGATGAGCCAAAGTATGAGGATAAATGCACCAAAACCCACCCAAAATTCAATCCATGGGGAAATCAGATATGTTTCTTTCAGTTGTTTCAAAAGTTCTTTAGCTTTATCTTTAAAGGTTTTTGATGATGGCTGTGTCTTACATTCACTGAAGCCTTCAGAGGAATCATCGAAGTTTATGAAGTAGCCGGATGCTGTTCTGTCAATTGTTCCAATTGCTTCAGGATTACTGTTTCTTGCATTTTCACTTGGTACTTCATTATAGATTGGTGTGTCTCTGCTAAATGTTTTTATTTGGGTTTTCAGAGGTCTGAGTTCTATTGCATTGTTGCATAGTCCTTGTTGTTCTTCTGTAGGCGTTTCAAATGTGATGAGCCTCTTCGTTAGGACCTCTGTACTGGTAGCAAACCTTGGTGTTCTGCTACTTATTGGGAGTCCACTTGGCCTACTGTTTGTTATCGGCCACATGTTGTGGTTTTACCAGGTCGATGGATACAACTCGGTTCTCCTTTTTTCCAGCAAGTGGCGGTAGTACAACTGATCTTGTCCCGTTGACAGACAAGACAGGAACTGCTTTTCTGTAAGAAGGCCCAAATTCCTTCTTTACCGCGATCTTTTCCCTGACTAGATCCCCGACTTTTGGAATCCAGACAGGTCTTGCTGGGACAGGTGGTGGTTCTTCAGTGGTTGTTGGCTGTTGTTTCAACTTTATGTTGCTCAGGTCTTTTCTTGTTTTGTTTAAGTCCTGCAAAATAGCCAAACGGTCTTTGATATCAAAGCTTTTTTCTTTCACCACTGAAGTCTGACTATCAATGTCAGAGATCAACATCCTAGTTCCAAATAATAATTCGTACGCACTGAATCCCTTCAGAGAATTTCTTGGCAAGTTATTTAGACTACGTTGGACACTTATTAGATGTTTGACCCACCCAGCTCCCGAACCTAATACCTTTGCCGTTATAGATTGCTTTATGTCACGGTTTTTTCTTTCAACAATTCCGTACCCCTCAGGGTGAAATGGACAAGAGTACCGCAATGCCACGCCCATGCTGACCATGGCCTCCTTATAAGCTCTAGAGCTAAAAGCAGGACCGTGGTCCGAATGCAGCATGCCAATTGCGTATGTGCCGATAAAGACTCGCAAATCTTTTATAACAGTTCTGGCGTCAGCCGTTCGCTGGGGCCACATCCATATGAATCTCGTGCATGAATCTACTGCGACCAAGATATATTTATAGTTACCGTCCCTTTGTAAGGGACTGCAGTGATCTAGATAAACACAGGCTAATGGTTTATCCGAGATTAGAAGGGGCGTCTGCGCTGGACGTCTCACCGTTGATACTTTCATTTTTTGACATATTTCACATTCTAGAACATAGTTCCTTGTTTGTCTTCTCATTTGTGGCCACCAGTATCTCTGTTTTAATAATGATACTGTGGCTGAGACGCCAGCATGGATAGAAGCAAGCCCTTCGTGTGCCGCTATTATTAGTCCTAACCTATGTTCCATGTTTGGAATTGCCCTATCCCCTACTCCAGGGATTCGAGCAAAAGGAACATTGTTTGCATCAGTTATGTATGAGTATTTTACTGGAAAGCCTTTCGGGAGTGTTTCTATCGGATCCTTTTCTGAAGCGCTGACAGCTTGTAATATTTCGCTGTCTATTTTTGTTTTTGACCGGGTGATGGCAGCTACGGAAGCCGTTTGCACAGCTGCCTTCGCGGCCTCATTAGCCAATGAATTCCCTGCAACGTGAACGCCATCACGTTGATGACTCAGCGTATGTATCACGTGAGTCTTTGGTAGTTCTTTTTGTAAAAGAACTACTTGTTCCCAGAGCATTTTATGCTTGATTGTGCCACCTTTCGCATCCTTGAAACCATTCTGAAGCCAGATCTGCAAGTATTCATTGTAAGACTGAACGCAATAATACGAATCGCACACTATGAGTGTGGGGAATTCTCGATCGGTATTTTCAAGCGCCACCTTTAACGATCGCGCACGCAGCACTGTAAGCTTGCTTACCCCCCACTGCGGGTTGTGCTGATCCGTCTGTATATGTTATACAGCCATAGTGGTCTAGAGGCAGAATTTCGGTCGGCGGAGGACATTCAAATTCATATTGGAGAAATTCTTGTGTTTTTAAGTAAGGATCAAATTCGTACGCCACGTCTGTTGCAGCAAGAGAATTAGCCCATTGTATCCATCTCGGATGGAGTGCTTTAGCATTTGGAATGCTTGCCTTTGTTACCGCCTCTAGGGCTGGTATTGGTGTCACGATTATTATTCGTTTACCTTGTGCCAGGGCTCGTTCTTTTGCTGTAGCTGTCTGTGTTGCGGTAAGAATTTTTTCCGTTGGGCTGAATTTCATTTCAGCCTTAGTGTACAAGTGTGATTTGAATGCAATTGGTACCTTTTCTCCCTCATTAGAGGTCAGGTATGTGAATCCGCATCTCCCTGGGATGACTCGAATCACAAGATTGCGTGTGTTATCAAGTGTTTCTAATTTTGTTTTAATTAGCATGTCTGTTTGTAGGGATCTCAAAATTTCTGTGTGTATTTGAGTCCAATTGGATCTTTTAAAATCTGGTTTTATCAGATCATAAAGGGGTTTGACCCTTTCTGCGTAATTTGCAATGTATGTTCTTCCGAAATTTAGGAAGCCTAGAATCGACTGTAGGTTTTTTAGTGTTCTAGGTGCTTGGATTACGGCACATTTCTCTAGGAAATTGTCGGCCAGGCTTTTGCCTTCACTTGATAATTCATATCCTAAGAACAGGACTGTCAGATGGGCAATTCTGGATTTTTTAAAGTTGAATTTGTAACCCTCTGCAGCGAACCCAAGTATTATGGTGTTCACTCTTTTCAAGTGAGTCTCCAAGTCATCATCTGTTAAGTAAATGTCATCGACATAAGATAATGCTTCATCATCATATAGTTGTAGTAATTCTGTTACTCTCTCTGAGAATACTCCCGGGCTGTTCTTGTACCCCTGGGCTAACCGACAGAATTGTTTTTGAGTGCCATTTATTGAGAATGCAGTTAAATATCTGCTCTCTGGTGCTATGTTTTGACAAAAGAATCCATTAGAGATGTCTAATGTTGTTTTGTATTTTTTGCGCACTATGTTATTCATTAGTGCAGCACTATGTGAGTTTTGCACTGCAAAAGTTTTGCAACATGTGTTAAGGTGTCGGTAATCCAAAACTAGACGATATGAATTGTCTGGTTTGGAGACCGGAAACAAAGGGTTGTTCATTTGTGAGGTGCAAGTTTCAATCACCCCCTGGTATTCTAGCTGATCTAGTATTTCATTTACCTGTTTTTTAGCTTCTTGCTTAATTGGGTACTGCCTTTGCGCAGTTGGTTGTGATTTTAACTGGATTTTGTGAGGAGGAGAGTCCTCATCCCATCCCACGTGATTTTTATATAAAGCAGGAGCTAGAGCTACTGCCCACTTTCTGGCAAGTGTGTATTTTTTATGAATTGGGATATGATTTGAGAAGGCAGGCATAATTACTTCTTCGCCATGAGGGCACTCCCTGACAAACTCTGGTGGCCAGTCTTTTTCAGCTAGAAGGATATCATAGCCCTTGGAGAGATTATCCCAAAATAGTCCCCTTATTTTCCTAGTCTTATCTCCCTCTATACGCAATGTTATTTCGTATATTTTGTGAGGTTTGCTAACTCTGGTGTCCGCAGTTTCCACTTGAAGGTATTCATTCGTGTCCACTGTCTCCAGATGATTCATAAGGACTTTGCGAGCTATGCTCACTTCTGCTGCGCTGTCTAGCATTGTCTGAGCTCATTCTCCGTTTTTCAGTTGTGTCCTCAGTATTCTCGGCATTGTTAACTACCTTGATACTGGCTACCTTCTTTTTTGGAAATTGTAATTTCTTTTTTAGCTGAGCAGGTTCCTTGTCTTTGGACTTGGTGTGCTCTTCTCTTTGTTCTGATCGTCCTCTTCTTTCCGATTTCTGCGAGGAAGTCTGAAAAGATTGAGAGGGATGTGTATCAATGTCTTGATATCTATCAGGCTTTTTAATATTATCCCTATTTCTAAGGTTATATCTTTTCCCAGAGGGGTCACTCTGAGGTGACCTGTGTCTTTGGTTCGGAGATTTTTCTCTTCGCCTAGGAGACCTTCCTCGGGACTGGAATTTCTTTTCTTTAGGATTGGATTGTTTGTTTCCATCCCAGTTCTTTTTTGGTGATGTAGAATTATTATTAAAAAATATTTTTTCAGGACTTTCAATTAGTTGCGGTTTTACTGGTATTCCACCTAAACTATCTCTACCTAGTTCCTCATAGGATTTTTCTATGATTCTGGCAATTTCAGCTGGTTGGTCTGCTATATCTGTCTCTTTTAACCTCTGGCGGATCGCCACGTTTGCTGCTTCTCCTTTTATGTTGGCTAATAGTATAGCCGAGACCTGCTTGAAGTCTTTTAGTAATTTCATACCAAGAGTTAAAGCGGGTTCAGGACCATATTCATCTTGAATTTGTTTTAGCACATCTGGTATTACTGAAATGGATGGAACACCGTGCGTTTTTGTGTAGATGGAAGCAAAGACTGTACCCCAAGTGTCACAGTCCTCAATGTGTGGTGCGATTCCCATTGGAAGACAGATAGTCAGAATCCTGTGCTTTTCTAGCGGGGTGGTGTCTGGAAACACCGCCTCTATTTGGGTGATTTTCTGCGCTAGCCAGAATGGTATTTGTTCCCGTTTAGCTGGTACTTTACCTAGGCAGGACTGGATGTTCTGTGGTGTAATTTTATTTGTGTTCCCCTGGTGAGGGGTCAGCTGTGGGAGTTTAATCGCTGGCTGAATTGTTGAAGTCCGCATCACATATTGGACTAATTGTCTGTGTATTTTTATTAGTTGTTTTAGCTGTGTTAAAAGGTTTGGTGCAGACATCCCGTTGATGTCTGGATGTGGTGTGTATCCGGCTAGGACCGGCCACGTTGCTCCTGGTCTACCTAAAGGACCGAGCCTGGTGATGTGATTATTGTGTTTTAGGGCGCCATCAAATAAGAGCAAATGCTCTTGAAATTTGAGTGGTACTTCCACCTCCTCGAAAGGAGTGTAATTTTCAGGAGGTTCCTCTATTTTGTAATAGTGGAAGTACTTTGTTACAGGATTTGCTGCTGGAAAATTTATCCATGAATAGTATACCTCTGTCTGCCGATATTCGTGTGCCTCGATTACGAATATGACTGTACCACCTCTAGGTGTCAGTCCATTTTCTATAAGTTTTATGGTTATAGATTTCCTTTTAATGACCGGGATGAGTATTATATCCTCGTCTGCTGCCTGCATGGTAGCATCAGCTGCTGCGAGTTCAGTTGCTAATCTAACTGCCTCTCTTTCATCCTCATTGTCTGACATTTTACTGTCCAAAAGGTTTTTTCTTTTGTTTGCAGATCAGGTTTCTTATGGAAACAAAGATTAGATGCACAATATTTTGGAACTGTGTATCCTTCAACGTTGACTTGTACCAAGAACCATACATAGGAGTTCCCTCCTGCGAGGTCTGGCGGATATGACCTTTCACCCACTCCAGACGTCTTTGGAGTATTTGGGAAAAGGGGTCTGAATGAGAAAGCACGACTGAGTTACTCTAAATGTCTTACGTTAGTTTTATCGCCCTTTCCAAACGCGTTGGGCGCCATGTAGTGTAGTTCCTATCATCCCAATAGGCTCTGCGCATTGGAATAATACCTACAGCAGTAAAGGCCTAGACCAGACATTAACTAGGTCTACTACTGTCGATACTAGACTTAAAGTTTTGGGTTTGCCAGCTTAGCTCAGAGTTCACTAGAAACTTTCTCGAATGTTCAAGGAGGACTTAACTTCCCTGATTAGACAAGAAGGGATTTAGTTTCTGACAACCATAGAACATGACAACTTTGCTCTCCCCTAATCAAGAGTATATCTCGAGAGTCGTGTGAACAAAAGGCAATTTATTTTACTCAGTCAGTACGTGCATTCTTAGTCTCATCAAATTGTAGAGAAAAGGAAGAGACGGGCGTGTTCAATAAAAAGGTGTTATTTATTGATCAGTCTCTTTTCTCATACAAGAGAAATGGATCGATATTATTGCAATACTTATAGTTAAGTAAAGTGCATACATTAAAAGCAATAGTATAAAATAATACTGTAAAAACATTGATATGGTTTCTAAGCCATAAGATGTTTAAAATTAATAAAATATATTACATACACATATACATTTGACTAAACATACTCAACTGGTGTTTCTAAATACGCCTACCCCGTGTACCTGACCTAAGTCTAATACGTGGGCGGGAATAGAAAGTTACAGTTTAAGTTAAGTTTGTTTTTGCCAAGTGAATAACTAAAGAATTCTCTGTGAGGGGTTATTCAGTTCTGTACCTGGAATCTAGGTTGAATGAGGGATGGTATCTCTCGTCTCTGGTCCCGATATTCCAGGCTGCCTGCGAGGGCTACCTAGAAACGCCGGTGCTGGATTTCTCGGCAGGAGAAAGCAGCTTCTCTCAGCGCGTCAGGAAGGCGGGGCTGCGCCAGCGGGGTCTGCTCTGCTCTTCGCTTCGGCAAGTATGGCTGCTCCGTCTCGTCACCACGCGTTTGTTTGCATAGGGCAATATCGGTAATATTTATACCTTTAAGGTGCCGAGATTGACGTAAGGATGGACATAGATACGTCAATAAGGATGTCATACGACTTGCTCGTTAGCACATTCTTTTACTGAAGTTCTCGGTGAAATCAAAACAGTGGCCGCAGGGTTTTGCCCAGGTTGTCATAGGTTTGATTTGTTATGAGAACTCCGTATGCCTTATCAGGGGCTGGAGGAATATTGCTTGTCTAATTAGATCGCAAGCGTTATGACCTAATCAGATAACACGTTCCTGTGCCGTAGTGTGACTGCGTCAGATAACGGTATCTGCATCATGGGGGTTTTCTGCCTCATGGGCTGACTGCTAGTTAACTTGTTGGTTTGTTTAACCAGAATAGGGTCAGGAATAGGGGGATCGATTCAGAACCTATAGGAATACATCACAGTTTATTACATAGTAAAAAATAGAGAAGGTGTAATTGGATGAAAGTGAGAAAAGTAAAATGACTAAAGGAGCAATAGAAAGGAAGAGAGAGGAAGAACACTAAAGTAGAGATAGTGTGAGAATGTGACTGGCTGTTAAAAGAAAAAGAAAGGACAGTAAAAAAATGGGGAATGAAGGCTAGTGGCGGAACCGGGATAAATGAAGAACGATGAGGGAAAGTGAGAAAAGACCAGGTAGTATAAGTAAAGAGGGGTGAAAGAGGGGGAAAAATTAGGATAAGACATGGGGAGTGAGAAAGAGAAAGGACAAAGAGAGTAAAGGAAACAGTACCTGAATGGGCTTGAGTGAAACAGCAAAGAAAGATAAGTAATGCAGTGTGTGTGACTTATAGGGAGTCAGTGAGTGTAGGTCAGGGTGTGGGTGTGTAAGGTGTGTCTGTGGGTGTGGCTGTGTGGGGTGTTTCGGTGTGGGTGGAGGTGAGGGTGTGTGAAATATGTGTGAGGAGTGTATGAGTGTGGGGTGTATATGCGTTCAATGTATGTGTGTGTATGGAATGTGTGTGTGTGTTTGAGGTGTGTGTGTGGGAGGATTTTTTCTGTGTAAGAGGTGTGTGTGTGGTGTGTGCGTGTGTGGGGTGTATGTTAGAGATGTGTGTATGTGTTGGGAGGGGGATGAGGTGTATGTGTAGGAGTAAGGTAAATAATTAGGAAAAAGAGAATGAGTGAAGAAGCAAAGGAAGGGAACAGAGGGTAAGTGAAGTAAAGAATAGGGATTGAAAGAAGTTGAATATGAGAGGGAAAATAGGGAAAGGGGAGTAAACATGTAGAATAAGAATATGTAAGGGAAGCAGAGTAAAGACACAGGAGTGAGGTTGATTGAGAAAATGTTAGTGAGCTTAAAGCAAAGGGTGATGACAAACTACATTTTTTAGTCATACTCACCATATAATAAATGTAACTTTAATTAATTTGTTTTACTACAGTTTGTATCTGTGAAAGAGAGAAGAAAAAATAAGTTATAATTAATGAAATATGTATTTTAAATTAAAAGATACAAATGAAGAGGATAAAAATCATAACACTCTATTTAGAAATAAAGTAAGAGTGAAGGACACAGAAAGGGAAATAAAGTAAGGTAGAAGGACAAAAAGAGAGAAAAAGAAATAGAAGGAGAGCAAATTACAAAGAGTAAGGCATATAGATTCACTGACAAAGAGAGAGAGAAGAACAGAGAAATGAACTGAAGGTAAGAAAGATACTAAAACAATGTGAGTTAGCAAAACTAAATCAGGAAACAGAAGTAAGTAAAAAGATAATGACTGAGACAGAAAACAGTCTAATTAAGGATGCATTTAGAAGAATGAGGAATAGAAGATAACTGAGAGTAAGTGAAGAACAGTCATAGAGTGAAAGGATGAAGGGAGAGAGGATAATATACAACGATTGAGGGAAATGGACTGAGGAAGTTAGTAGGCAGACACACTAGAGAAAAACTGAGTGAGGTGGAGTACAATGAGTGAGAAAAGGAAATGAGTAAGAGAGCAAAAAAGGAAAGAGAGGAGAAACAGTGGTACTGAAAGAAAATAATTTGGTGATGAAAGTAAAGAGAAGGACATTGAAAGAAAGGAAATGAGGGACAGTAATGGAACCAGAGTGAAAGAAATGGGATGAAAAACGATGAGAGAGGAGCAGTGAAGTTATTGTAAAAGAAGTGATAGAAGGTAGATAAACACAACTGAACATAACACAAGGAGAGTGAGGCACTGAGGATATAGAAGTAGTGAACGAAAAATAGAGAGAAGAGGTCAAAAGTAAGGAGCAAACAAAGATAAGTGAGGGAGAGTGGGTGATTTATAGTGATAGAGTGCAATAATACTGCTGAGTGAGTAAACAGGAATTACTAAAAGAGCAAAGGAGGAAAATACGGAAAAGGGAAGTAAAGCAGAGAGACTGAAAGCTGAAAAGTTATGCAAGGGAGAGAGGGGATGCACACAGTTGAAATGAGAATGAGGGGTTGTCAAAGAAGTGGAGTAAAGGAACGGGGGTTACAGAGAATGAGAGAAAGACATTATAAGTGAGTAAAAGGAGCTGAAAGAGGATGGAAAAAGGTAAGTGAGTGTCAGAGAATGGGAATACAATTTAATTTACATAATCCAAAGTATAAAATAACTTGTACAACATGTTACATAGTTTATTTTTGCTGTTCTCAGAATATATTGAATTTCACTTAAAACAGTGAGTTAAAATTACTCATCATATGACAGCGGGAAAAAAAACACAATCTAAAAGATTGTGTTTTAAAAAAAACCTTAGATATTTACAAATGACGATTGTACACTAATCTTCGATTGACTTACTTTTCCTTGAGGCCAAATAGTATATCATGGAGGTCCTTTTCTCGTTGCAAAGTACTTTGCTGTTCAGTAAAAAATCGACTTTCTACAAGAAAAGCTCCAAGAACATCTGAAATATTTTCATTATTTTCATATACTCCTTTGTTTCAGTCATGACTCTTTACTCATTCCTGTACCTTTCCTTTTGGTCAAATAGTGTCAGATGTATGAGTATATTTTCAAATTAATTCAAAGAAACTCTGAAATTACCTTTTTTCCGACGTTCTGAAAGAAAGGCTCTACAACATTTTCACAATATTTAAGTATTTGTAAAAGCATCTCTGACTCACTCATGTTCATCATTTTGTATAATACTAATATCACTTACTATGAGATCCACTTACAGTACCTATATGACAAGTCAATTTTTTATATTACCTGAATCACTTTTACTCAGAATATATTTTTAAACAGCAAAATAACCTTTATTAACTGCTCCCGTCTTCATAGGCCAATTACCTTTACCTAAATTATGGTTGTAAAAACACTAGGTATGAATTTTTAAAGCCAAAAGGCAAACGTTGTTTGAAAGTCAAATGAGTGTCGTTACATTGGGTCCAACCTTTACAACTTTTTAAATAGCATGTGTAATGCCCTGATGTTGTAGAAGGACCATCATGAAAAATAATAGCTGCAGTTGCAAAGGTTCTTCCTGATATCGATAACTGTGAAGCCACGAAATTTTTAATAGAAGTTGTCAATTTAGTTCCATCAGGTCTACATCGTTGGAACATTAAAATGACATACTGACCATAATTTTGTAGAAATAATGTGGACAGCATTGTAGACTTACATTGGGGACACACCATATTGTGATCCGCTGCTTTAACTAGATTATTAAAAGGCACTGATTTGCAGTCTGGTAAAGTCAAATATATAAATCTTTCAGTGTCTATTCTAGTAGTACTTGATAAAGTACAGTTGTCGCAGTCATGCTGCCACTGATAAGAAAGGCTAAAAAGATTTTTAATATCTACACCTTCATCTTCCAATACATCAAACATATACATTAAAAATTCCTGACAATACTGCTGAATATTCTGTGAAAATTGATTTTGACCAGTAGATATGTCTAGAAGATTTCGAATTTCTGAAACACTTTCTATTTTTGCTCTATCACTGGTACATTTCTCAAACACGGAATTCAACAAACAACAGAATCTTTGATCCCGATTTTCAACAATCTGTTCTTGTATATTTTGAAGAAAAAAAACAACATTAACCACTACATTAGCATAGCAGTTGACACCAGAACTGTTTTCAAACTGAAATCTAACAACATCTTCAACAGAATCTTTTTTCCTTCTGCTTACAATTACAGTTTCGTCTACTTTTTGTCTTTTTGCTACTACTTCACTGCAATTACTCTCATTTCTTCTTTTTCGGCCTACCACACGTTTTTCAATCAGAGGATATTGAGACAAATGTGGAGCATACTCACTTTTTAACCTATTGTATTCTTTAACACAATGTAGATCTGCACAAATCTTTGTTTCATCACACTCAATCAAGTACAATCCTGATAAAGTTCTGACTCGTGATAATGCCACATATGCCATACCCTCTTTAAACACAGAACTTCCAATGTTCACCAAAGCGCTATCTACACTTAAACCATGAGACTTATGAATTGTCACCGCATATGCCAAACAAATAGGAAACTGTTTTCGCCGAACATATAAGTCTTTCACGAGCAAAAATCTAGCTGAACAACGACAAATTTGTTCTATTTCATCAATGCCATCAAATTTAATTTTTAAAATTTTAATTGCATCTCTATTTTTGTAATTCACAAAACCAACAACATGACCCATTGCTCCATTTACCAGACCTCTTTCAACATTTAAATTCCTTCTCAAAATGATACGACAATTTAAAAACACATTCAGAGTCTTTTCAAAACCAGCAGTTTTAGATATAGTCTACTCTAATGAATCCAATTTTGACTCCAAATTTTCAGAGAAAATAATTGTTGCTCTCATATGCTCTATTTTATCTGTAGCTTCCAGTTTCACTATCTCTTCATTTTCTAACTGTAACATTTTGTTGTTGAACATGGAACATTCTTTCAGAGTTGGCATCAAACAAATGCCAGATTTCTTCTCGTTAATTTTCTTAAAAATATTCTCTGGAAGAATGTTTTCATTTGGGTACAAATTTGAAATTAATCGTCCATGTAAAGCTTCTTTCCCTTGCTGACTTAGTTTTCTGATTCTTACATCTTGTAAAATATTTTTGTAATCTTCATCCTTTGCCTGCCGCATATTTTGTAGCAGTTCTGCATATTTGAAGTTTAACCATATATTAACGTTTCCAATACTTCCTAAGCACTTCCTGGTATCTTCATGCGTGAGCATTTTGAACACAGGTTGTCCTTTCACTGGAGTCAACTGCAGTAGATCTCCAAAAGCAATAATGTGTTTTCCTCCAAATAAGACACCATAGTCTGTTCTAAGAATTTCTTGCATTCTCAAATGCACAAAAGCAAGCATTATATTTGACACCATGCTTACTTCATCAATGATAAGAAGTTTCATTTTCTTCAGGACTCTCGAAACTTCGGAACACGCATCTCCAGATAGCTTGTGGTACTCCAATTTGTTATCATGCTCCACTGGCAGCATCAGTAAACAATGTAAAGTAATCCCTTTAATGTTATGTGCAGCCAGCCCAGTTGGAGCGGTAACAACACAAGACAGCGGTGATTCAGTCCTTTTCTGCAGATAAGTTGCAATTGCTTTAATCAGAAAACTTTTTCCAGTTCCCGCTTCTCCACTCACGTACAGTTGGACAGGCTTAAATGATGTACATGAGCACTCTTTCTTCTCATAACTAAATCCATGTTCAATCTGTTCTGTGACTTCGTCATATATCTGTTTCTGCTCAAGGTTTAGTTGTTTCACCAAATCTTCTAAGTTAACTACATCATCTTGAGCTTGTTCCATAGCTCTTTCCACCTCATCCATGGCAGTGGCAGCTTCATTTTGTATAATTGGTCCTCCAAGTGGATCCTGACTCAATGAAGCAGAACTCTGACTGTCTTGAGAACTGTCTCTAGCAATCTCTGCAGCAATTGTGGCTTCTTGCTCTATTTCTTTGTTCAACATTTGCAGATAATTTAGAAAAACAGGGCATTCTATGGTATCCTTGATTGCATTAAAAGAATCTTCGTAACACAGAAAATCTCCAAGTAGTTCCTCTTCTGTACGCCATGGCTTAAAGAGTT
The DNA here is from genome assembly GCF_964261635.1 of Lissotriton helveticus. Classification (NCBI taxonomy): domain Eukaryota; kingdom Metazoa; phylum Chordata; class Amphibia; order Caudata; family Salamandridae; genus Lissotriton; species Lissotriton helveticus. Next base: position 1,303,776,654 of record NC_136067.1, on the reverse strand, counting down.
GCAAAAGAGCTAAATAGTAAAATTCCCTTTTCTCTGGATTTTCCCAACTCAATTTTCGATGATTAATCAAATGGCCTTTTTTCTGTCTCACTAGACTTCCCTCACACCTAATGATAGCATATATTCCATTGTTGATATCTTCTCTGATGGTTCTCTTATAAATATAGTTTTGCAGAACTTCATACAAACAACTGTTCTCAAGATGACTACTTCTATTTGGATAGTATGTATCCAACATGTTTGTCTTCAAAATATCTGTACTTTCTGGTTCTCTTCTCCGCCAAATACTCTATTTCTTGTACAGATTTCAAAACTCGGTTTCGTGTTGCAGCAAGACCTAGACTCACCCAAATGATGGTTATAGATTATGAATAGAGACTTGCTGACGACAATCGATCAGAACATTCATATGCTCCAATTTCTCGATGCGACAACATCTTCAGACTGTAACTGTATAATTTCTTGCTTAGACTCTTTTCATGTGAAATGTCCTCCCACATTTCCTTCAGTTCTGTCTTTTCTTTTTTTGTAATGTAAGACGTCACATATCGAGCCACAGCAATAGAGTTGTCAGCAACGAACTGAATATCCATGTTAGCATTCCACATGGACAAAATCACTGGGTTGTAGTCGTTGATGTACTTGGACTCTTTGTTTCTTTTTAAATTGTATGTATTTTTTGGTGATTTCCTCGTCACAGTATGTCGCAGAGAAGACATCAAATTATTTACTCTTCCTTTAGAAATCACTGGTTGTGGAAAGCCGAAACGACATTTTGTGTAGAACTTGTCCTTGTTTCTGAATTTTCGACGACAGTACTTTCCACAACGATGGGATTGAAAGCGTAAAACTTGTTGCCTTAAACTGTTTTCCTCTGTAGTTTTCGGAAAAGCACATGTTGAATACTCTTCAATGAAACTCATCACTGTTTCATCCGAATCTGTTCCAAATTTGGGTGCATCTTTAATCCACAACAACATATGTATGTGAGGAGCACCTCTCGCTTGATACTCCTTTCTCCAAAAGATATCCAAAACCTCTCCAAGGGGAGGATTTTTTTTGTTGGTAATAAAAGACATCATAGCTTCAAATCTATGATTGAAATATCTGCATACATTCACTGGATCCAAAGAACACAGCTCTCCAGGTGTTTTGAATTCTATATTTTGTATATTTGCATTTGCCTCTCGTAGAAATTGAAGTAAGTCGTCCCATGCATACTCGGCACAGCTAAGAGTGAGGAACCATGTCGGAGTTCCTAAGTTTCTTAGCATACATTTCAATTCCCCATGACGACGGTACCAATACTCATTTGTACCACGCTGACATGCCATGAGATTGATTAGATGAGATTCCAAAATATTATCTTGCAGATTCACTTTCTCCATAAAGTCCCTCGCCGAAACATTTTGCAGATGTGCTCTACTTTTCAGTATATGGTTTACTGCATAAGAAAGCCCAGACAAGTCACTTTCATACAGTAGATGAAACAAATAGGGAATGCATTGACGAAACCTTGGATCTTCAGCATATAATCTTACAGTTCGATATTCAGATGCAGGAATTTGAAGTGGATGATCATCATATCGTCCACCTCGTCCTGTTGGAAATAGCTGTGGAAAACAACGAGCTTCCAAACTTTCTTCCCATACACTAATGGGACTTCCTTTTGCTGCTTTCATTTGAAACAATTCAATTGCATTCCCCATTACTTCTTTGGAATGCAAAGGATGAACAGTATAATGTTCATATATTTCTTCACTTCTAGACACATCAACTTTCTCAATTTGGCCGCCTGAACAATCACTGTCTTCATCTGCAGCTGTTTCCTCTGCTGCAACACATACATCTTTGTAATACTCATTGTTTTTGACTAAATACAACGTTGCCTTTTTGACTTTCCTAACATCCACTAAATCTTGCCAGATTTTCTTACTCTTTGTCGGAACCCCATTAACTAGAATAACTAAAGGTTCCTCTTCTAATTTTTCTATACCAATTGTATCAATATTTTTTTTCAAATCAAGAGGCAAATAAATAACTCTTCCCTTTAATCCTCTCTGCAAATCTGTAGGAGGCAATTTCCCTATCTTAGGCTCCATGCGAACAATTGCCTGAAAAGGATGGACACATTGAATCAAAATAGACTCATATGTATTTAAATCCATCAATTCACGGGGAATGTCTACCAACTCCAGATTATTATGAACACCTCTAGCAGGCATTCTGTTTTGATTTAATTTATCATAACAATATTTACAAATACGCTGATCAGAACTCAAATCAAAACAATTCTCCACCCACAAATAAGTTGCAAAATCCTTCCACTCATAGTTATTCATCTTTTCACTTTTTACGTATAAATCAACTAATCTAGTTTGATGCTTATAATGACTTCGTCGACAACACACATAAGTAAAATTCGGCTTTTCACTTGATTTCACCTTAAACCTGGTAATTTCCTGCTCAAACTTTCCTGTACTTGAAATCTGTACATTGTCTTCAACATTACCTTGAATTGCTGTGTCAATTTCTACACTATCCTCTTTTTCACCAAAATAACAAATCTCAATTTCTTCACAAATCTTCTTCACATCTAATTCAGTTCCATGCAAAAGAGCACTGTTTAATTGTTTAAGCTTAAGTGCTGGACTTTTTGCATAATACAACATTCTCATTAATTTCCTCATTTTGGTATGATGCACTGCTAACATCCTAACATGATAAAAAACACTCTGACAGACTTTTCTAGAAAGACAAGCCAGTGAATGCCCTTGCAAACCTGTGTTTTCTCTCACTCTGCAAGGATCTAAGTCTTGCAACAACATCACTTTCTGCTTTAGACTTTTCTTACTATATGTACGTAAGAAATTACAAAACAAATCAATTGATTCCTGTCGCACACTACAAATACGACTACACTTCCAAGTGTACACTGGACCCTTAGTACGTCTCCCTAAAACTTCATCAGTTAACACCTCTTCTGGTTCTCTAGGCACAAGTTTCTCTTTTTCAATCGGACAACCGTCTTTCACTTCATACGCTCGACCACAGGTGTCAACTGCATGCACTAAATCATTCTCCAGGAAGTAACTCTCCTCATTAAAAAATGGCTCAGAACTTGAACTGTGCATCCATTCTCCAGAAAAAACTTTACAAAAATTAGTCCGATTAATTACTCTTTTCCATCTACTGTTTGATTTGAAAACATCAATTGTCTTGTTAAGTGTCCTAATTCTATTGATTATTAAAATAAATAATTTTTTCTTAACTTCAAAAGCCTGATCAACAATCTTCTCTACACTTTTCTTTTTCTTATAAAAAGCAGCTCTCTGTTTACCTTTCCTAATGTTTTTTAGCAAATTTAAAACCACCCTATTGCGAAACATTCGTTTACGAATCTCTCTAAACTGATTCTGCCTTCTATTTCTATACATATTATTCTCTCCTGCTCCAGTTGTAGGATTCTTTGAGGTTCTTCCTTCCTTTTCAAATTTACTCTCTCATTCTCTTTTTCTACATGCTGTCCAACAATATTTTTTGAAGTACATATGTTCCGTATAAAAGACTTAGTTCTCTTACCAGGAGCTTTGTTGTGGAAGAGTGCTGTAATTCCATTGCTGTTTTTGTTTTTTGACGGTTATGTTGTTTTCTTCTCCTTTCCCTTGAGGGCATTTCTGCTTACTCTTGAAATCTTGATTTCAATCTGTGTTAAAACAAATAGCACATTATAGACCACTATTACCAAACAACAAAGCAATGACAAAATGCAAACGATCTATTCAGGGTTACAGATCAGGTGAGGATTCTCCAGGGGTGCACAAAAGGTGAGGCCTGTATTGAAGAGTATAGTGGAAGACAGCTCTGTCCACAGGTACAAAGAAGATGAGACCTGTGTCAAAGAGTTCAGTAGGGGATAGACTTCATAAAGTCTAGTCCACTGCACTCTTATACATAGACTTCACCACCTATGCTTCCCGGGAAAGGCCTCTCTCCCACTACAGTCTTGATCATAAACCTCACCTCCTCTGTCCCTCTGCACATGTCTCACCTCATCTGCATAATCTACTTCCTAATCTCAGGTAAAACAGGTGACATAATTGTGAAAAGGTCAACAAATTTTATGTAATCATGCACACACTATTTATTCTTTATCAAAAATGTAGAAATCATTGATTAGTCCCAAAATCGATTTTTCAATAACATTTTAGAAACACAGTGGAGGTCCTACTATTTAAACCCTCTCAAAAATGTAAAACTCATTAATTTGCAGCAAAAATATTTTAGTAGTGTAATGAAAAGATTATACATATGACCTTTTCATTGTTTTTCAAATGTTATTCTAAAAACAATTATAAGGCCTAAGCAGGAATACTCATGTGATGAAGCCTGTCCAGGGAAGCACAAACCGTGAGGCTTATGTCCAAGAGTGCAGTGGACAGGACTAAACTGGAGTAGTGTGCAAGAAAAAAAATAGAATCGAATTTATGAGGCCCTGCGTCAGTTTTGTGCTACTGATGCGTCACTTTTTGTGACGCATTGGCGGCATAAAACATGTGCCTTGTTGCACCATATTTAAAAAGTGACGCATGTAGGTAGATGCGTCATTTTTTAAACCTTTTGCGCCACATTATACCTCTATCAAGTGTAATGTACAGAGAGGGGTCATTTCTCCGCAAAAAGCCTCGTAATAATGGCACAGTGAAATCTATGAGATTTCACTGCGTCACTTTTAGGACACTGTTACGTCAAAATCTTGCACCTGCCTCACAGCAGGGATAAGACTGAGGCAAACACTTTCACATGGGGCTTTCCCCATGTGATACGATTCTCACACCTAAGCAGGAGTGCAGATGAGATGAAGACTGTCCAGGGGAGCACAAAACGTGAGGCTTGTGTCCAAGAGTGCAGTGGACAGGACTAAACTGGAGTAGTGTGCAAGAAAAAGATGAGCCTCATTTATAAAGCCATGCGTCAGTTTTGCGCTACTGATGCGTCACTTTATGTGACGCATTGGCGGCATAAAACATGTGCCTTGTTGCACCATATTTAAAAAGTGACGCATGTAGGTAGATGCGTCATTTTTTAAACCTTTTGCGCCACATTATACCTCTGTCAAGTGTAATGTACAGAGAGGGGTCATTTCTCCGCAAAAAGCCTCGTAATAATGACACAGTGAAATCAATGAGATTTCACTGCGTCACTTTTAGGACACTGTTTCGTCAAAATCTTGCACCTGCCTCACAGTAGGGATAAGACTGAGGCAAACGCTTTCACATGGGGCTTTCCCCATGTGATACGATTCTCACACCTAAGCAGGAGTGCAGATGAGATGAAGACTGTCCAGGGGAGCACAAAACGTGAGGCTTGTGTCCAAGAGTGCAGTGGACAGGACTAAACTGGAGTAGTGTGCAAGAAAAAGATGAGCCTCATTTATAAAGCCATGCGGCAGTTTTGCGCTACTGATGCGTCACTTTTTGTGACGCATTGGCGGAATAAAACATGTGCCTTGTTGCACCATATTTAAAAAGTGACGCATGTAGGTAGATGCGTCAGTTTTTTAAACCTCTGCACCACATTATACCTCTGTCAAGTGTAATGTACACAGAGGGATCATTTCTCCGCAAAAAGCCTCGTAATAATGACGCAGTGAAATCTATGAGATTTCACTGCGTCACTTTTAGGACACTATTACATCAAAATCTTGCACCTGCCTCACAGCAGGGATAAGACTGAGGCAAACACTTTCACATGGAGCTTTCCACATGTGATAGGATTCTGACACCTAAGCAGGAGTGCAGATGAGATGAAGACTGTCCAGGGGAGCACAAAAGGTGAGACTTGTGTCCAAGAGTGCAGTGACAGGACTAAACTGGAGTAGTGTGCAAAAAAAAAGAATCTCATTTATGAGGCCCTGCGTCAGTTTTGCACTGCTGATGCGTCACTTTTTGTGACGCATCGGCGGCATAAAACATGTACCTTTTTGTGCCATATTTAAAAAGTGACGCATGTAGGTAGATGCGTCACTTTTTAAACCTCTGCGCCACATTATACTCAAAAATGTAAAAGCCATTCATTTTCCCCAAAATCGTTTTTGAAATCACATTTAGGAAACACAGCACAGGTCCTATGTACAAGCATTCCATCTCATTACTCAAACCTCACTATTTTACAAAATACAATTCCTCTATGCAAACAAACTCAATATGCTTCCTACACTGAGTTAACATAGGTAACATCATTGTAAAGAGTCAAATGTATTTCTTTAAACATGCACACATTCTTTATTCCTTCTAAAAAATGTAAAAGCCATTCATTTTTCCCAAAATCGTTTTCGACATCACATTTAAGAAACACAGCACAGGTCCTATGTACAAGCATTCCATGTCACTACTAAAACTTCACAATTTTACAAAATACAATTCCTCTATGCAGTAAAAACTTTTTAACAAGCATTATCAAAAAGCATGACACAAAGCAACATTAAAAAACCACAATTTGCTTCCAAATCTTCTCCATAGAGTATACAAGTCTCTATGTATATTAAATGAATCATAACTCACCTTTACAATTGCTCTAGGAGATTCAGACCAGTGTCAGATACACACACCAATATTTCTTTAGCAGAGCAAAAGGTATGTTCTCCAGGCACTGCAACCATTAATGGCACAGAAAACCTCTATTTCTACACACATATTGCTCATGGTAACCAATCAAAACTCTTCCCTCTGTATTTTCAAACCAACACCCTTCCCCCCTCAGCCCTTTCTACCTGTTACCATAGCAACTCCCTCCTCACTGAGCTCTCAGGTTTAAAAGTTTATTCTACAATGTTGCAAATCACCTCAGCAAGGATGCTTGACCTGCGAATACACCAGCTTATCTGGTGCAATGTTTCTTTAAATGACTTTTTTTAACCATTCAAATTACTTCTTACACAGAACACAACCATGCACCCTAACTTTCAGTTTTCAACTATCTCAATCTACCAATCATTGCTTGTGATTCAAGAGCACTGAAACTCCACAGGTTTTTTTGCAAACTCCTACTGTTCCAACTGCCATTTTATTCCTACACTTCATCTGACTGCACCAGAACCTCCTCTACCATGTATTCTGTCTGGATTATTGGACATAGCTATATCCACTGCGCTCAAAGGTATGCAGCTACCAGAAATTTTCACAACCTTGATTTACCAAATGTGAACATTAAATGGATTGGACAGAGAGGATTGAGATGTCACCAATTGATACCATTGGTGAAAACCTTTTTGCATTTGCCACACCCTAACCTCATAATTCTGCACTGTGGTGGAAATGACTTAGGCACTTTGACTGGGGTAGGTCTGGAAATGCTTTTAAAGGACACCTTTGAACAATTGATGGCACTTTTTCCTCAAACTGCCTTGGTATTTTCCAATATATGCCAAAGGCAGAAATGGAACTGGTCCAACCAATTTTGTCCACAATTTGAGAAAGCACGGAAACATGTGAATAAATCTGTTTCTGCTTACATGAGAGACTATGGAATGGGTTCAATATACAACAACAACTTGCGTTACAACATGCAAGATATCTACAGAGGAGATGGTGTGCACTTTTCAGGTGAGGGGAATAGAATATTCCTCCTGAATTTAAGACTGTGCATTGGTACCTACTTGTAGGTACCTAAATCAGCCACAGAACCCAAAAGCTCTTTTCAGAGCTACCCTACCTCTGATCACTCCAAATGATTATCTTTTTCTAACTTTTTTCACTATTTTTCACCAAAGTACGCTCCCCGGTACGCTTCCCGGTGCGCGTACCGGGCGCTCCCCCCGCGAAAATTTAAAAGTAATTTTTTTGGTCTATATGGGCCTCCTAACACCCCCTCAGAAAACCAAGGGGGTCAGGGAGTGCCTACCGTGCCCCCTTAAACCCATTCCCAACGTTGTTTGTCCTCCATTTTCTGTCTCAAATCTCCCAAAACACAAAATGGAGGACTCCCGTAGCGCTGCCGGTACGCGTACCGGGGCGCGCACCGGGAAGCGCTCCCAAAAAATGTGAAAAGTTAATTTACATAAAAACCACTGGAGACACTTTAACCAAATATAGAATAGCTCATACTACATACCAATCCCTACCATTTTCCCAAATTTGGTGGAATTCCATTAAGCCATTTAGCCTGTAGACCTCTCTAAATACCCTGAGGTAAATTATTTCACAAAAACACATCTGAAGTGTTAGAATTGACAACCAATTAAAATGTTACTTTCATTTTCTACTATTATTTCATTACATTTGATTGGTTATGTACCTGAATATATATAAAGAAAGAGAGGGAACACAGCCATTTTGACTTCTACTTCCTGAAGTACATTTCAAGAGCATTTTCACTGACAACTTCAACTGCTTTCTCAAAGGTAAGTTATTATTTTGAAAACTGAAGTATGTTGTGCACTTTAAGTTAATTTGGAAAACTTTTTCTGATAGTTATATACTATCCCTCTGTAATAGTTATAGATTGAGATAGACTTCTCTATTATAGTTATGGATGGAGTTAGGCTTGTCTTGTATAATTATGAATTTACTTAGGCTTCACCACATACACTTTTTTATAATTCTACTTCCAGTCTGATACCATACACTGCCCAAAGATAAATTCACTGTTAAAAAATCCAAACTACCTGTCTGAACTTAAACCCAACAGTGCCCTATCCCTACTGATATATTTATTTTTTATGCAAATTACAGCACGAAAATGGAAGGAGAGCAAAACATTTCCTTTGAAATTGTTCTGGAGAGCAACAATGAAGAAATTATTGTACCCAATGATAACTTGGAATTCATGGATGAATCACGGGACTATGAACTACTTCAATGTGTAGAATCAGTAGATTTGCTGATTCAAAATGAGGACATTTCTGACAGTCAAATATTAGAAGTTCTATTAAATTTTTAAAAAGAATCTGAAAAATAAATTTATATTTAATAATTCTAAAATTGTTTGAGACATTATTCATTTTTATATGTAATTCTTAAACTAGTACCAAACTGATTATAATGTAAAGTCAGACTTATAGTATACTGTGCAACTTTTTTATGTTACATAGTAATTTTGCTCATAGATACTTCCTTTCTCCCAATATATTATCTCCAATGTGTATTTGACATCTCTTTTTCATCTCCTGCCTCCATGTTGTTTCTGCTTTCCTGACAGACTATGATATGGATTCCATATACAACAATAACTTCTGTAACAACATGCAAATTATCTACAGAGGAAACGGTGTACATTAAATTTAAGACTCAGCATTGGTACCTACATGTTGGTACTTAAAACACCCAAACAACACAACAACTCTATTCAGAGCTACCCTACCTCTAAGCACTTTAAATTAATATTTTAGTGTTTCACTGAGTTTTCCCCATGTGTGGGGTGGGAAGGTGTGTGTGGGGGATGTGTGGGGTGTGTCTGTGAGGTGTGTGTGTCTGAGGAGGGATGAGGTGTATAGGTGTGTGTAGGTGTGTGGGGTATGTGGGTGTGGGTGGGGATGTGGGTGTGTAAGGTGTGTGTGTGGGTGTGTGGGGTGTTTGGGTGTAGGTGGGGTGTGGGTGTGTGAGGTGTGTGTGGGGTGTGTGTGGGTGTGGGGGGTATGTGTGTAGGATGTGTGTGTATGTGTGGGATGTGTGGGTGTGTCTGTGAGGTGTGTGCGTGTGTGTGTGTGTGGGGGGAGGTGTGTGTGTGGGATGTGTGAGGTGTGTCTGTGAGGTATCTGCGTGTGCGTGTGTGTTTTGGGGGGGTGAGATGTGTGTGTGAGTGTGTGTGTGGGATGTGTGGGTGTGGGTGTGGATGTGTAAGGTGTCGGTGTGGGGGTGTGGGGTGTTTGGGTGTGGGTGGAGGTGTGCGTGTGTGAGGTGTGTGTGGGGAGTGTGTGGGGGTGTGGGGTTGTGTGCATGTGGGTGTGTGTGGGACGTACTTGTAGGTACCTAAAACAGCCACAGAACCCAAACGCTCTTTTCAGAGCTACCCTACCTCTGATCACTCAAAATGATTATTTTATTTTTTATTATTATGATTATATAATTTTTTTCACTATTTTTCCCCATGGTACGCTCCCTGGTACGCTCCCCGGTGCGCGTACCGGGCGCTGCCCCCACGAAAATAAAAAAAAAAAGTAAATTTTTTTTTGTCCTGCGGGACCATTTTATGGCCCCCACATCAAACCTAGGGGGTCAGGGGGGGTGTACCCTGCCCCCTTTTGGTCATTTCCCCCTTTGTTTTTTGCCACCATCCTGTGTCTCGATCCTACCGAGACACAAGATGGCGGCCGCTGCGGACTGTTTCGAATGTTTACAGACACCCGAGAGCCAATCAGCTTTCCGTGCGCAAGTCGCGTGGTGCGCCCGGTGCGTATACCGGGGCGCCGCCATAGATATATAATTTTTTTTGAACCTAAATTACTCAAAATCCTCTGGAGCACATATCTTGAGACATAGCAAAGGCACATCGGGCTATCAGTCCCTACAATTTTGCCAAGTTTGGTGAAAATCCATTCAGCCGTTCGAGCTAAAAGTGCGACCGACCACCCTATGGAAATTAACATGGGGAAAACACGTTTTGGGACCCCCCTTTTATCTCGGCCCCCACTTGACGAATCCCCCCCAAACTTTCGGAGAAGGAGCGGAGCGCCGTGAGGCAAAGTTGCTGAAAAATTCAGGCAGATTCCTCAACCGGCGCCAAAGTTATTCCCAATAGAATGTTGCGATTTCCCTATGGAAATCAATCCTAACTATAACTACCTACTGGCGAACACCAGTAGGTAATATATATATATATGTATATATATATAAAAATCTATTACCTACTGGTGGTCGCCAGTAAGTAGTTATAGTTGGGACCGATTTTCCATAGGAAATCTGCAACATTCTATTTGGAATAACTTTGGCGCTGGTCCACTCCTATCCTGAAAGTCTCTGGGGTGATTTGTCAAGCGGGGGTGAGAAAAAAGGGGGTCCCAAAACTTGTTTTCCCCATGCAATTTTCCATAGGAACCTTTAATCGCAGCTACAGCCCGAACTGCTGAACGGAATTACACCAAATTTGGCAGAAAGGTGAACCTTGTTTCAGAGTTGTGCCTTTTTGTTAAATGGTGTAAATCTGTTCAGTAGTTTTTTAGATATAAAGGGAAAAAATACATATATATATGAGCGGAGCCTAACCACACATCTCATCGTGAGATCTGATTGGCTGTTAGCACTTCATCCAAGAAGTGTTGGCAGCCCTCTTGGGACCAATATACATGATAGCACCTCATTAAAAAGCATTGCAGTTAATAGAAGGTTTTAAGACTTTAGTTACATTATAAATCATTTGTTGATGGTACCATACTCATTGCAGGAATTGTGGTGTGTTCTAAGGTGATTTTACCATGTGAAAAAGCCTTCTGCTGGGATATCATGAATCATGTTTGAGAGAAAACTATTTTCTAATGCTTTTCCCACAGAGGTTTGAAAGGTGATCTATAAGCTAAACTGAGAGCATATTTTCTGTAAATTCACATTATCTTTCTCAGTCATGTGAGAATAAAGTCTGACATTCTCAGTAAAACATGTACATCTAACAAGGGCAGAAACTGTCAGTAGATTGCTTTGTGTTCTACTGCAGCTTCCCAGAGTGTTCTGAAGAACAACTAGTGCACGAATAGTCCTACTTATAACAAACGTATTGCACACCTGAAGTCATCTTGATTGGAATAAAGTGGTAACTCTTAAAACATTTAATATAAAAAATAACACAATGAGGGGTTTATTTTGCATTAGAAAGTATGATTAGTGCTACAAAAAGAAAAATTAGGGCACATTTTGAGTGACTTCTCAAATCCTCTTCTATTTCATTAAAAAATTCTGACATGCAGACTGAAACATGCATTTTCAATACCAGTAGCAGACTTCCCTGGTGAGCAGTAGCTTTACTACAGTGATCTAATAAGCAACTAGAGTGCTGACATTCTGAATTTATGGCAAATGTGTGACACATCTGAATGCCTTCTTGATGGAACCAAAGTAAACAAGCAATGAAAATGCAATATGTCTCACCCTCGTTTAAGTTAAAGCAATTCTGTTTGTAATTAGGTGGCTTTTTGGCTTTGCTTTTATTAGTGTTTTTCATACTTTCATGTACATAACATGCATATGTATGCATATATGTACGCATGCATTTATATTTGTATTTATATAGATATGCAGATTATATATATGTTTATATATGTAAGTATATAAATATATATAAACACATACAGATATATAACTGCATATGCATATATATGCATATATATATATGTGCGTATGTGTGCATGTAGAGAGAGGTAGAGAGGTAGTGGTAGAGGTAGAGAGGTAGAGAGGTAGAGAGGTAGAGAGGTAGAGGTAGAGAGGTAGAGAATAGTAGAGAGAGAGGTAAAGAGGTAGAGAGTAGAGGATGAGTTAGAGAGAGTAGAGAGCAGAGAGTGAGTAGTAAAGAGTAGTAGAGAGTAGCAGAGAGAGTAGCAGAGAGTGAGTAGTAGAGAGTAGTAGAGTGAGTAGTAGAGAGTAGTAGAGAGTGAGTAGTAGAGAGTGAGTAGTAGAGAGTGGGTAGTAGAGAGTGGGTAGTAGAATAGTAGAGAGTGAGTAGTAGAGAGTGAGTAGTAGAGAGTGAGTAGTAGAGAGTGAGTAGTGGAGAGTGAGTAGTGGAGAGTGAGTAGTAGAGAATGAGTAGTAGACAGTGAGTAGTAGAGAGAGAGTAGTAAAGAGTGAATAGTAGAGAGTAGTAGACGGAGTAGTAGAGAGGGAGTAGTAGTAGAGAGTAGTAGAGAGTGAGTAGTAGAGTAGTAGGGAGAGAGTGGTAGAGAGTAGTAGAGAGTGGTAAAGTGAGTAGTAGAGAGTAGTAGAGAATGAGTAGTAGAAAGTGAGTAGTAGAGAGTAGTAGAGTAGTAGAGAGTGAGTAGTAGAGAGTAGTAGCGAGTGAGTAATAGCGAGTGAGTCGTTTAATTTAAAAGGAACACAATGAGGGGGTTCATTTTGACATAGAAATTATGATTAGTGCTAAAAAAAGAAAAATTAGGGCACATTTTGAGTGACTTCTCAAATCCCCTTCTATTTCATTAAAAAATTCTGACAAGCAGACTTAAACATGCACTTTCAATACCAGCAGCAGACTTTCCCGGTGAGCAGTAGCTTTACTACAGTGATCTAATAAGCAACTAGAGTGCAAACATTCTGAATTTATGGCAAATGTGTGACACATCGGAATGCCTTCTTGATGGAATCAAAGTAAAAAAACTGAAAGTATTTCCTACTGAGGTGACTGTAATAAATGAGGAAATTTGGAAACTTCATAATAAATAAGTCTCCCAAGTTGGCCACCAGAGACAAAAGACCCCAATTGTAGCACAAATATCACCCAGATGTAGCCCAAGTATAGCCCAATGACAGAATGTCCTAGAGTGTTCTAAAGAACAACTAGAGCGCTAACAGTCTTACATATGACAAAAGTATGGCACACCTGAAGCCATCTTGATTCGAATAAAGTGGTAACACTTAAAACATTTATTTTCCAAAGGAACAAAATGAGGGGGTTAATTTTGCCATATAAATTATGATTAGCGCTGCAGAAAGAAAAATCAGGGCACATTTTGACTTCTCAAATCCTCTTCTATTTTATTAAAAAATTCTGACATGCAGACTAAAACATACACTTTGAATACCAGCAGCAGACTTCCCTGGTGAGCAGTAGCTTTACTACAGTGATCTAATGAGCAACTAGAGTGCTAACATTCAGAATTAATGGCAAATGTGTGACACATCTGAATGCCTTCTTGATGGAACCAAAGTAAACAAGCGATGAAAATGCAATAGGTCTCGCCCTCGTTTAAGTTAAAGCAATTCTGTTTATTAGGTGGCTTATTAGCTTTGCTTGTATTAGGGTTTTTCAAACTTTCATGTACATAACATGCATATGTATGCATATATGTATATGTATGCATGCATTTATATTTGTATGTATATAGATATGCATTTTATATATATAATTATATATGTATGTATGTTTATATATATATAAATATATATTACCTACTGGCGGTCGCCAGTAGGTATATATAGTTAGGATTTTTTCTCTATGGGATTTTTGAAAATTCTATGTCTAATAACTTTGGCGTTTGTTGACGGAATTGGCTGACATTTTCAGGAAAATGGCACATTTTGTTTCTGAGCAGCCCTTGAAAAATTGGGGGGGGTTCGTCAGGGGGGGGCCGAGAAAAAAGGGGGGTCCCAAAACGTGTTTTTAACATTGAGTTTTCCATAGGGCGGTTGGCCTCACTTTTAGCCCGAACGGTTGAATGGATTTGCACGAAACTTGACAAAATTGTAGGGACTGGTAGCCCGATGTGCCTTTGCTAGGTCTCAATATATGTGCTCCAGTGGATTTTGAGAAATTAACGTTCAAAAAAAGATATATATCTGTAACAGCGGACCGGGCAGCGCTCCGGTTCGCGGACTTTTCGCGGTACGGAGCTTTATGAAGCGAAGCTGATTGGTTCTCCGGCGTCTGTGAACATTCCAAACAGTCCGTAGCGGCCACCATCTTGTCTCTCGGTAGGATCGAGAGACAAGAGGAGGCCAAAGCGAAGGGGCAAATGACCATAAGGGGGCATAGTAGATCCTCGCTGACCCCCTAGGTTTGATGTGGAGGTTTTAAAAGGGCCCCGCGGGGCAAAAAAAAATAATAATAATAATAATCGAACGGCTGAATGGATTTGCACGAAACTTGGTAAAATATTAGGGACTGGTAGCCCGATGTGCCTTTGCTAGGTCTCAATATATGTGCTCCAGTGGATTTTGAGAAATTAACGTTCAAAAAAAGATATATATCTGTAACAGCGCTCCGCTTCGCGTAACGGAGGTTTGCGAAGCTGATTGGTTCTCCGGCGTCTGTAAACATTGCAAACAGTCCGTAGCGGCCAACATCTTGTCTCTCGGTAGGATCGAGAGACAAGAGGAGGCCAAAGCAAAGGGGCAAATGACCATAAGGGGGCATAGTAGATCCTCCTTGACCTCTTAGGTTTGATGTGGAGGTTTTAAAAGGGCCCCGCGGGGCAAAAATAATAATAATAATAATAATCGAACGGCTGAATGGATTTGCACGAAACTTGGCAAAATTGTAGGGACTGGTAGCTCGATGTGCATTTGCTAGGTCTCAATATATGTGCTTCAGTGGATTTTGAGAAATTAACGTTCAAAAACAAGATATATATCTGTAACAGCGCTCCGCTTCGCGGAGATAAAATTATATCTGTATTACCTAGCTATTGCTAACACCAGTTAGCGACGGCTAGTAGGAGATAGCGACCATCTTGGGCCCCACTTTGCATGTGAGTGATATTTATCACTAATGACATGCAAAGTGGGCATGCCAAGATGTTAGCGACTGGAAACAGTCGCTAACATCGCTATCTCCTATTATCAACTTTTGGAAATATTCGCGATAAGCGCGAATATCTCCAAAAGCTAGCACCTGCCCATAGCAGTTCTTAGCCATGTTATCCAATGGGAGGTGGATAACATGGCTAAGAGCATTAGCTCGGTAATGCATGAATATCGCTGAGTTTTCAGCGATATTAATGCATTGCGGTCTTCTTTTATCGTTTTTGCGATAAACCTTGATAATAGCAAGGTTTATCTGCGATAATTTCTGACGATGCTTAGCGGTAAAAAAATCGTTGCTAAGCATCGTTAGGTATAAATATCGCTTAACTTTGGTAATATGCCCCAACGTCTGTTAACGTTCGATTCGAAGGAAATCAGGAAGTGTTGAAAAACATTGTCTGCGCCATCTTGCCTTTTTACAAATGCCACACTTTTGTCGTGCACGGCAGTCATTTTAGATGCCTTGACCAGACCCACTCTGTGCACGCTGTCGATCCTTAGCATGGCTCCCCACCCTCGCAAGCATCTCCCCCAGGCAGTGGTCACCCCCGCTCTCTGTCTTATGCATGGGTAATAAACCACCCCCCATCTGCGCTGCTCTTCCCTGAGAATCACACCCTGTGCCCGCCCGACACCTCCCTTTCGCCCTATTCACTACCGCACCCTCTGACACTCCTTTTCCTCTGTGTCCGATTGTCCAGGCCGGTCCTAGGGTATCAGCTAGCCCTGCAGATGTAGTTTATGGCCCCAGCTGTAAAGAATCACCCCTCTTCAAAGGAGTTATAGTAGATCAAGGCCCACACTCGATGAGATCCGTCACAGCAGACGCGTTCCTATTATCTGAAAACCATCCTGTATTGTGATTGGGGAGGGGACCGAGCCTGAAGCGGAAGATTCCAGGGATGACTCTTTGTACATCAAAGTTTTTCCAATTATGTGTCTCATTAAAAATATATAGCACTCCAACAAAGTAATAAGATTATAAAACTTTAATAACTTATAAATATATACAAGAAAACAAAAACAGTAATAACATATAAACATTTTTAGGGAAAAACAACGAAGTAGCGGTCGGCTGTGCGAATAGTCCCAACGCAGCACAACGTCCAGATTTCTGGCGTGGGGCGTCGCGGGGGGTGGGTCATCAGTAGCAAACTGTTGTGCGAATAGTTCCAAGGCAGCAGAACGATGGCACCAAGGTGATGTCCAGTAAGTTGCCGCACTGGTTTTGGTATCCTACAATGCTGCTCCGAATAACGGCGTGGGGCGCCCCGGGGGAGGCGGCGTGAATGGGCCTCTCCAGGTGGAGTCTCGTCTGTTGTAGTGGGGCGCCCCTTTACCGTTTCAGTTGTCATTCCGTCCGCTTTTGGTCCACTGTGTCAAAAGCCGCAATTCAGCTGAGTTGCGTCCACTCTTGCGGTGCAGCGATAGGCGGCTGTCACAGGACTCTCAAAATGGCGGCAGGCTGTTTCCTTTTTGGGCCTGGTCCACTGAAATGGCCCTGGGACACCTTGGAAATCGGACGCTTGTCTGCTAGGTCTTGGACCCCATTCTCGAAAGCGTCCCCTCCGCCTTGAGGATTCATCAAAAGTTTTGGGGGCCCCCGACTCCTGTAGGCTTCCGGTGGGGAGCGGCCGCCATGATTGCTCGCGGAATGACCACGACGGAGCCACGAGATGGTGGTGCTCTCATGCTGACGCCAGCTTCAGTCTGAAACATCCAGAAACAAGGTGGGGCTTTCATCGTTTGGGAAAAAAAAAAAGTTTTCATCCAATGAAAAGTGTTGTTTTTAGGTCATATGATCAAGCCTTCCATCATTAGGAAACCAAAAGTAAAATGAACCAATGAAAAGTTTTATAAACAAGTCACATGACCTGTTATGCAGCATAGGGTATAAAATGCGGAGAAAATACGTTGGCACGTGAGGCGGCGTCAGTAGCGGACCGATGTGCGAATAGGCCGAAGGCAACACAACGCGCCAAGATCCGGATGGCACCGAGGTGGTGTCCAGCAAGTTGCAGCACTGGTGTGGCCATCCTACAATGCTGAAAGTCGGCGTGGGGCGCCCCGTTGGCCTGTGAGTTTGCGTCAGTAGCGACCGATGTGCGAATAGGCCGAAGGCAGCACAACGCGCCAAGATCCGGATGGCACCGAGGTGGTGTCTAGTAAGTTGCCGCACTGGTGTGGCCATCCTACAATGTTGAAAGTCGGCGTGGGGCGCCCCGTTGGCCTGTGAGATGGCGTCAGTAGCGGACCGATGTGCGAATGGGGCCAAAGGCAGCGCAACAATATTTTCTGACTAGAAGACACCACAAGGCGCTGAAATGCCAAGATTCGGATGGCACCGAGGTGGTGTCTAGCAAGTTGTGGTACTGGTGTGGCCATCCTACAATGGTAAAAGTCGGCGTGGGGCGCCCCGTTGGCCTGTGAGATGGCGTCAGTAGCGGACCGATGTGCGAATGGGGCCAAAGGCAGCGCAACAATATTTTCTGTATGGAAGATACCACTAGGCGTTGAGATGCCAAGATCCGGATGGCACCGAGGTGATGTCTAGCAAGTTGCTGTACTGGTGTGGTCATCCTACAATGCTGAAACTCGGCGTGGGGCGCCCCATTAGCCTGTGAGATGACGTCAGTAGCGGACCGATGTGTGAATAGGCCGGAACCAGCACAAGGCGCCAAGATCCGGATGTCACCGTGGTGGTTTCATAGTTGAGAGGCACTTCATCTGCAGTGGGGCGCCGAGATCCGGATGGCACCGAGGTGATGTCTAGCAAGTTGCTGTACTGGTGTGGTCATCCTACAATGCTGAAACTCGGCGTGGGGCGCCCCATTAGCCTGTGAGATGGCGTCAGTAGCGGACCGATGTGTGAATGGGGCAAAGGTAGCGCAAAAATATTTTCTGAATAGAAGACACCACAAGGCGCTGAGATGCCAAGATCCGGATGGCACCTAGGTGGTGTCTAGTAAGGTGCACTGGTGTGGCCATCCTACAATGCTGAAAGTCGGCGTGGGGCGCCCCATTGGCCTGTGAGATGGCGGCAGTAGCGGACCGATGTGCGAATGGGGCCAAAGGCAGCGCAACAGTATTTTTGGAATAGAAGAGACCACAAGGCGCTGAGATTCGGTTAGCACCGAGGTGGTGTCTAGCAAGCTATGCAGCTGAGTTGCGTGCGCACTTGCGGCGAATAGGTCGAAGGCAGCACAACAATGTTTTCTGAATAGAAGACACCACAAGGCGCTGAGATTCGGTTACCACCGAGGTGATGTCTAGCAAGTTGCCGCACTGGTGTGGCCATCCTACAATACGGCTCCGAATAACGGCGTGGGGTGCCCGAAGGGGGGGGGGGAGGCGGCGTGAACGGGCCTTCCTAGGTGGAGGCTCGTCTGCTGTAGTGGGGCGCCCCTTTACCGTTTCAGTTGCCATTCAGCTGAGTTTCGGCTGCTCTTGATGCTACAGCGACAGGCGGCTGCAACAGGACTCTCAAAATGGCGGCCTGTTCTTTGGATTTGGGCCTGGTCCACTAAAATGGCCCTGGGACACCTTAGAACTCGGACGCTCGATTTTTTTTTCCTTTCCTGTACATGCAAAAAAAGGTAAATGCCCGGTACGTTACACGCTTCATCTGCCACGATGAACTCTCCAGAGGAACCGGAAAAAAATATAGTTATGGTAACTATACCATGCATCGTCATATGGAGAGGTGGCACCAATTAATTATAGTGCTGCATAAAAGAGAGATTTGGAGGAGAACCCCTGACCTGCTAGTACATTCATCAAAGAAGTGGCACTGACAGCATCAGAGGCAAGGGAAACGGTCCCAAATATTTAGAAGAACTTTGGAAAGATTAAAATGACATGTTTAGATTGTGGCAAATTAATTTCATGTGGACAGATGAGTGTTACTCTAATAAATACAGCATATGAACATCATCATAGTCGATGGTTGGTAGAGACATTTTGACTATATCCTGGACCTGCCCGTCCTCGCCCAAAATGGCGCCGGAATAAATGGGACTCGTAACTCTTTGTTGTGTACTGGTTGCAGAACCTTGAAATCACGAGATACGTATGCAGTTTTGAAGCACATGGCGGGCGGGGACGAGAATTGATTGAATATTTCGACATCCCTATTGATATTAAGTTCTGATGTGTTATTGATTACTGTACTATTGAAAGTTCGAATTAACGTCACCCATGGTACTTGCCCGCAAATGTATATCTAGATAATTTTATTGTAACTGGCCCTGTCGTATTTTAATTATAAAATGTACGTCCACCGATTCCGTAACTGTTAGAAACCTTAGTTCTTGCAACCTAATGGCCCGCCCGTTACGTTCCTCCACAGTGTAAATGTCTACTCATCATATACGATTACAGTTTGCTCCGTGGCCGGCCCACGTGGTTATAGGCTCGTATTTGTATAATGAAATTTTCACAATAAAGGTTTTTAAAAGAAAACATGGTAGTAGTATATACATTGGTAAAGTTTTTAATAATAGTCACTGTTTTAGAATCATTAAAAGGCAAGTGAAATAAAGCAGACCAATTACATGAAGGGTAAAAGGTATAATACGAAGGAACGCAGTAAAGATAAATGGTCAAGGGCTGTTGTGTTTTCTACTCCTGCAACATAAAGTGATCGATAAGAATCTCATATTTAGGCGTATCGGCGACTAAGACAGCAGGTCGACCCTCTTTTGCTCAACGGCTCCGTCATGGGACGAAGAAACGCTCTTTTTCTCGAAAAAAGAAAATATTTTACTTGCAGGACAGTTGTAAATTTTCCGGGAAAGTACATTAGCCTGGAACATTATAACATATATTTAAGAAAAAATAATGTTCGGAAGTAATAAAAAACATAATTTTTAGGTCATATGACCAAGCCTTTCATCATTAGAATAAGAAAAGTAAAATGAACCAATGAAAAGTTTTATTAACAAGTCACATGACTTGTTATGCTTACGTTACGCGCTGCGCGTCGCGCCCCGGATGACTTCCGGATGCGCTAACGCGGCGCGTCATATGACGCATTACGCGACAACGCAGGTCCAGAATATAGTCAAAATGTCTCCACCAACCAGCGGTCGGAACACAACCCCTTTCAGCAGGCTAAATAGTTCTGTTAAATGACAACAGAAGGGACAGGCAACAAGAACCATCAGTCAAAGAGGGGAGGGCTAGTTCTTCTCTACCGGGTTACATTGGGGCGCTACCGGAACTGATCGAATTGGTAGTCTACAGTGTTTCTGGATGTTTCAGACTGAAGCTGGGGTTAGCATGAGAGCAGCACCATTTCGTAGCTCCGTCGTGGCCATTCCGCAACCAATCATGGCAGCCGCTCTTTATCGTTATTTTGGGCGGGGTGGGTGGCGGAGCCGAGCTGTTTTGCAGCCATCATTGTGTGGAGTTCAGTTCATCTCACTAGTTTTGTATTTGTCATGAGGGGTTGTTCCTAATGTTTCTATTTTAGCGAGGTCAAAAAGAGATCCCATTAGTGGCCTACTGATTTTGCTCGATTCCTTTTCTTTTTTTTTTACACGATTTTTCGTTATCTGCAAAGACTAAACAGAGTATTGCGACTCTGTGTTTGTTTGTAAATAGAGAATGAACCAAAGAGAACCAATTCTAAAACAGTAAATACTTGGATAACAATCAATCAAATGGAGAGAGAAGCAGGCACGACGTATTACAATGGGGGCAAAGGCCTGCGTTAACTACCCTTCACTATGTGCAAAGAGAGAGTACTCCTAATAGAAATGAAGGGGGGGGGCACCATTCAAAGCAGATCAGTGTGCATAAACACGAAAATGTTTTCACTTACCACGTACTTGACATTCGACAGCTTATGATATTTGCTATTAAAAAACCATTGAAATTCACTGAAAAAACCATAGGTTATAGACCATATATAGTTAGGAATTAGCATTTACAAAACCTTGAAAATTCACTGAAAAAAACATAGGTTATAGACCATATATAGTTAGGAATTAGCATTTAAAAAACCTTATTTTACTCACACAAAACCATTGAAATTCCATATATAGTTAGTTGCACTAACTATATATCGCGCACCCGCAATCCACTGCTGATGATGTCACATATTACATCATTCATGACATGGTCAGTGACATCACTGATGACATCACTGATGACATCTCAAATGACATCACTGATGACATCACTGATGACATCTCAAATGACATCACTGATAACATCTCAAATGACATCACTGATGACATCTCAAATGACATCACTGATGACATCACTGATGACATCTCATTTGACATCAATGACCACATCACTGATGATATCATTCATGTGACAATACAATGCATCTCCTCACACTTTAATATAACCTCTGTTACACCCAGTGTTAAATACAGAGTATAATTTTTGAAACCACTGACACACCAATACTAGTTACTACATACGCACTCAGTGATTCCTATGTTTACACACACATTCACTCATTTACCCATACAATCATTCATACATACAATCACTCATCTTTACAACACTATCATATGCACTCATACACCTATACAGACTCTCACACTCTGTCACTCATCCATGGAGTTACTCACACACCTAGTCAGTCCTGTAAATAATCAATCACACTTCCATTTTCTAATCTATACAGTTAAACATAGAGCACCTTACATTTTGAAACATATACTAACACATACTTACTCTCTTATACAATCATTGATACAAGTACACATTGATCTGCACAGAGTCACACACCTCCCAGCCAGCCACACACACACTCAGTCTCCCATACAAATACTTGGGCAATCAATCAATAACCCATATAGTTACTCATATAGCTACTGACCAACACATGCAGCAGTTTACAGAACAACAGACATAATGATGCACAAATTAAGACAGTTTAGTCACTAACCCATGCACTCAGTGAGACACATTTAATCACTCACTCATACAGTCAGTCACGCACCTACTAAATCCTTCATCCAGACACTTCTACATCTACTCATTCTTCAATATGTAAAACATATTTAAACTTTTCAGAAACACACAGTCACTGGATGATGTCATCAGTGATGTCATTTGAGATGTCATCAGTGATGTCATCAGTGATGTCACTGACCATGTCATGAATGATGTAATATGTGACATCATCAGCAGTGGATTGCGGGTGCGCGATATATAGTTAGTGCAACTAACTATATATGGAATTTCAATGGTTTTGTGTGAGTAAAATAAGGTTTTTTAAATGCTAATTCCTAACTATATATGGTCTATAACCTATGGTTTTTTCAGTGAATATATATATATATATTCACTGAAAAAACCATAGGTTATAGACCATATATAGTTAGGAATTAGCATTTACAAAACCTTGAAAATTCACTGAAAAAACCATAGGTTATAGACCATATATAGTTAGGAATTAGCATTTAAAAAACTTTTTTTTACTCACACAAAACCATTGAAATTCCATATATAGTTAGTTGTACTAACTATATATCGCGCACCCGCAATCCACTGCTGATCATGTCACATATTACATCATTCATGACATGGTCAGTGACATCACTGATGACATCACTGATGACATCTCAAATGACATCACTGATGACATCTCAAATGACATCACTGATGACATCACTGATGACATCTCACATGACATCACTGATGACATCACTGATGACATCTCATTTGACATTACTGATCACATCACTGATGACATCATTCATGTGATAACACGATGAACCTCTTCAGACTCTAATATAACCTTAGATACACTCAGTGTAAACAGACACTCACAGACTGTCACTCATCCATGGAGTTATTCACACACTTAGTCAGTCATGCAAAGAATCAATCACACCTCCATTTCCTCAACTATACAGTTATACACACCTTACTTATTCAAACATATACTAACACATATTTACTGTCTTTTACAATGCCTCATACAAGTACACAGTGATCCATACAGCCACTCACACATTCACTGGCTCTTATGCACAGTTATTTATATATGTCAAATGTCACATGTACTGTGTTTTACATATGTACTTACTTTGACATGTAGCACTGAGATATCCATTCACTCACCAATGCACTCAGTCAACCGCCCATACAGGTGTTTCCACATGCACTTTTGAACCCATACATCTAGTGAATCAACTGCTCACACATCTATGCACAGAGTCATACACATCCCAGCCACCCACACACACACACTCAGTCTCCCATACAAATACTTGGGCAACCAATTAATAACCCATATACTTACTCATATAGCTACTGATCAACACATGCAGCAGTTTACAGAACAACAGACATAATGATGCACAAATTAAGACAGTTTAGTCACTAACTCATGCACTCAGTGACACACATTTATTCACTCACTCATACAGTCAATCATGCACCTAATAAATCCTTCATCCAGACACTTATACCTCCACTCATTCTTCAATATATAAGACATATTTTAACTTTACAGAAACATACAGTCACTGGATGTAGTCATCAGTGATGTCATCAGTGATGTCATTTGAGATGTCATCAGTGATGTCATCAGTGATGTCATTTGAGATGTCATCAGTGATGTCATTTGAGATGTCATCAGTGATGTCATTTGAGATGTCATCAGTGATGTCATCAGTGATGTCACTGACCATGTCATGAATGATGTAATATGTGACATGATCAGCAGTGGATTGCGGGTGCGCGATATATAGTTAGTACAACTAACTATATATGGAATTTCAATGGTTTTGTGTGAGTAAAAAAAGGTTTTTTAAATGCTAATTCCTAACTATATATGGTCTATAACCTATGGTTTTTTCAGTGAATTTTCAAGGTTTTGTAAATGCTAATTCCTAACTATATATGGTCTATAACCTATGGTTTTTTCAGTGAATTTCATTGGTTTTTTAAAAGCTAATATCTATAGCTGTAAAATGTATTCTTCTTTAAATCAAAAAATATATTTTATATGTTTATTAATAATTTTTTTTATTATTATTATTTTTTGTTCGCTCCCGGTTCGCGAACCGGGAAGCTTCCCGTTAGCTCAATTTGGTGCCGCGACCCGGTCCGCGAACCGGTAAACGTTCCGTTTGCGCAACTGCCGCGTTAGAAATCAACATCGTGATGCGTCGCGGAAGCACGACGTATCACGTTGTCGCGTAATGCGTCTTATGACGCGCCGCGTTAGCGCACCCGGAAGTGCTCCGGTACGCGAACTGAGATGCGAAGCGCAGCTCCCCAGAAGCGATCCGGGGCGCGTCGCGAAAGCGCGACGTATCGCGTTGCCGCATAATGCGTCTTATGACGCGCCACGTTAGCGCACCCGGAAGTGCTCCGGAGCGCGAACCGAGGCGCGAAGCGCAGCTCCCCGGAAGCGATCCGGGGCGCGTTCTGCAGCGCTTAACATAAGCGTAACAGGTTTTGTGACTTGTTAATACAAATTTTCATTGGTTCATTTCACTTTTGGTTTCCTAATGATGTAAGGCTAGGTCAGGTGACCTAAAAATAACACTTTTCATTGGTTTAGAACTATTTTTTTCCCAAATGATGAAAGCCCCCACCTTTTTTCTCACTCTGACTTTCAACTTTGTGAAAGGAAGACCTATTTTGCTCAGTGGAAAATGGCTTCACTAGTAGCTGCAGCTGGTGCAGCCCCACCACCACCACCACCTCCTCATAGGAAGAGAGGACCACCTCCACAGTTCCTTCCCAACACAGAGGAGGAAGAGGATCAAGAAGAGGAAGAGGAAATACAGGCAACACAGTTTTTACAAGAGGAGCCCCGGGTATCTCATCATAAAAATAGTTTCATTTGGCAGTTTTTTTCTTTTCCTGAAGGACAGAAAAAAGTTAATGCTCGGTATGTGACGTGCCTCATATGCAAAGAGGACTTATCTAGAGGCACAGATAAGAAGTATAGTTACGGCAACTATACTATGCACCGTCACATGCTGAGGTGGCATCCACTAAATTACAGCCGGCAGAGATGCGTGACCTCCAGGACAACCCACCAACTCCTGTGGCCAGGACATCGGCACAGGTATCTCTGTCGGGGCCAGAGGCACGGGAAACAGTGCCAAACATTCAGGATAACTTTGTCCACATGAAGATTGTCTGTTTATATTGCGGTACCTTACTCTCATGTGCCAATATGAGCATTAACTTAATAAACAGAGCATTTGAAAACCACAAGTGCTCTAAACGCCCCAAAAAATAAAACATTTTTTTGCTCCTGTTGAGCCCTTTCCAATGCCTGTTTTTTGTTGTTTCCCCCCCAAAAAACCAAAAAAAACATAAAATTGTTCAAAAAATACAAAAAATACAAAAAATGTTCAGAAAAATAAAAAAAAATATAAAACAACAAAAACATTAAAAGAAAAGTTCTTTTCAGAACTACCTCCCCTTTATAAAAAAATTGCTAGAATGTTTAGCACTCTGGCAAGCTCTATTTCTTTTGGTTCGCTTCCCGGTTCGCTCGCCAGTACGCGAACCGGGAGCGAACCCAAAAATTATTTTTTTTTAAAAAAGAAGAGTAAGTATAAGGGAAGTAAACAGAGAGTAATGTTAAAAGAAAGACAGCTATAGGGACTAAACCAGAGATACTGTTTAATAGATTTATTTACCGAAGAAAAGATGGAAGAGGATATAATTGTGAAAAACAAAATAGATAAGGAAATGAAAGAAAAAAAGGAGAGTAGAAGAATAACACAGAAGAGTTTCTTAGAGAATGTGAGTGAATGTTCAAAATAAGATTAAAACATGTGGAATAACAGAGAGAAAAAACAGAAAGCAGAAAAGAAGAAGTAACAGAAAAAGAATAATTGAAACAGCAAAGAAATGTAAATAACATAGGCCCATATTATCAACATAGGCAATAAAAGTTTTGC
Organism: Lissotriton helveticus; assembly: GCF_964261635.1. NCBI lineage: Eukaryota > Metazoa > Chordata > Amphibia > Caudata > Salamandridae > Lissotriton > Lissotriton helveticus. The sequence continues at coordinate 1,303,750,316 of NC_136067.1, read as the reverse complement.
AGCTTTTATCGGCAGAAATGTGTCGCTAAAGCCGCTTTTGCGGCAGAAAACTGCCGCTAAAACCGCTTTTGCAGCAGTTTTCTGCCGATAAAAACAGCAATAATTTTATTGGCTCTGTTCATAATATGCCCCTTAGTGTGCTTCAACTACACAGAGAAAGCATAATGAACAAGTAGTGAAAGAGTGATCAGTCAAAGACACTAAGAGTAATAGAGACGGAGTGAGTGAACAAGAGTGAGGAACTATGAGAAGAGAGGGACTGAGAAAAGGAGTGGAAGGAGTAGAGTAAGTAAGTAATAGAGAAAGGAATGAGGGAAGTAGCAAAGGCAGGAAAGTGAGGGTTAGAGAAATGAAGCAGTGGAACTAATAGTAGTTAAATGTGATAGAAATGTAATGAAAAGAGTACAAAACATTTACCTTATAATTGTCGTTAACTTAGTCACTTGTTATTTTTATACTTTCAATCTGTGAAAGAGAGAACAAACATTTGAAAAATATTAAAACATGTATTTAAAAATTAGAAAAGACAAGGGAAAAGATTGAAGGACAAACAGTTTTTCAACAACTTTGACACTTACAGAAGCTTCTGCTTCTCCAGGCCCCCTACACAGTCCTAAAGATATACATTTTAAACTAACAGTATCTTGATGCAGATGAAGTGAGGCCTATCTTGGAACATGGTGCATCTTTTGCACTGCTGTTGTCTCACAAAAGTGACGCAATGGCAGCGCAAAAGAGGTGCACAATCATCATAAAACTGTTCCTAACATTTAAATGATTGTTTCAGGATGGCAATAAGGTGTGTCCTATCCAGACGTTTGTTTCAGGTGAGGCCTACTCAGGATTGCAGATCAAATTTAGCCTTGTTGAAGAGTACAGAGGAGATAATACATGTGCAGGCCAACCAATAAAGTTCAGACTTCCTCTGTTTCCCTGGACAGGCCTAAACTTCATCTGCACAATTTGATTCGTAATGTTACGAAACACAGGTAATGTATTTGAAAAATGTGCAATTTCTTTTGCTCATTTCACAATCACATCACTTGTGTTTCCTTTGGTTAGGTATCTCATTGTGCAGATGTAGTCCAGCATATGAAAGAGTACGCACTGCATGCAACAACTTTGACACTTACTGAAGCCTCAGCTTCTCCATACCCCCTACACAGTCCTAATTATATACATTTTAAACTGACGGTATCTTGCTGGAAAAGAACTGAGGCCTATCTTGCAACATGGTGCATCTTTTACACAAAAGTGACGGAACAGCGGCGTAAAAGAGGCACACAGCCTTCATAAAACTGCCCTTAACATTTTAAATGATTGTTTCTAGATGCTGATAAGGTGTAACCTATCCACAGATTTGTTTCAGGTAAGTCCTACTCAGGGTTGCAGATGAAATTTAGGCTTGTTGAAGAGTATAGAGGAGATAATACATGTGCAGGCCTACTAACGAAGTGAGTCATGCCCACTGCACTCTTGAACAAATGTCAGACCTCCTCTGTCTCCTGGAACAGGCCTAAACCTCATCTACACAATGTGATGTGTAATGTTAGGAAACACAGGTAATATAATTGAAAAACTTGCAATTTTTTTTGCTCATTCCACAATCACATCACCTGTGTTTCCTTAGCTTAGGTATCTCATTGTGGAAATGTAGTCATTCATATGAAAGACTATGTAGAATGTGAGCACTGTATGCAACAACTTTGACACTTACAGAAGCCTCAGCTTCTCCATGTCTACTACACATTTCTAAATGTAGATCATAAGTACAAAAAGTACAGAATTAATTATACATGTTAAATGGTTTATTTTTGCTGTTCTCAGAATTTATCAAATTTCACTAAAAACAGTGACTTGAAGGTATTCATCATATAACAGCGGGGAAAAAAAAACACAATCAAAATGATTGTGTTTAAAAAACCCATATAACATAACCAATCAGAAATCAGAACTCCTCAAAAGTAACTTACTTTCCATGACGTCGAAGGATGTCCTATGAACAGCTTACACTCGGTTGTGCTGTTTTTATTTTCAGCCCGCCACTTTCTGAAAGAAAACCTCCATCGTTTTGAAAAATATGTTACATACAAGAAATGACTTCTCGCTCTCTACCACATGTTTCCACAAGGCCAAATCATGTAAGAGCCATTTATAACTCTTGGAATTCTTGTAAGCAAATCCCGTCATTTTGAATTTCCGCAACTTTCAGAAAGAAAACGTTCAAGATCACTTTCACAATCCTGGACTAGTAATATCTTACCCTTCTTGCTCACTCATGTTCTACATTTCCTATGACACTGATACTGCTTACTATGAAGCAGACTTACACTACCTCTATGACTACTACAATTATTTAATTGTCTACATCACTTTTAATCACAAAGCAATATAAAACAGTAGATAAAATTATATCAACCCCTAGAATCATTATACGCCAGTTACCTACCCTAAATTCTCTTTTCTGAAAACAGAAAGTAAGAATATTTTTAAATAAAAAGGCAACATTGTATCGTAGTCAAATGGGAATAATTTCCGAAACAGCAATCTTTTTTACATTTTAAGCTGTGTAATAAGCGGATCTGTCAAATGACCATCATGCCATATAATAGCTGCAGTTACAAATGTTCTTCTTAAAATCAACGACTGTGTAGCCACAACATTTGTAATTAAAGTTGAAGACTTACTTTCATAAAGGTTTATATAGTTGGATTTTCAAAATGACATTATAATCAAAAGTTTGGACCAATAATCTAGACAGCATTGCAGACTTACATTCCCTCTACTCCATGTTTTGATTGGCTGCTTGAATTAGCTTATAAAAAGAAACAGTTTTTCTGAACTCATACAAAGTGCAGTTATTTTTCCATGACGTCAAGTGTTATGGTAAGAAGACCGTTTGCTTTTGGGAAATACTCTGTTGTCCTTCAACTAATCTCTGCCCACCACTTTTTGTAAGAAAATCTTCTTTTTTTCCAGGAACTATTTAAAACTCAAAAATAACTTTTGACTCTGTACTACACTTATCCTCAAGGCCAAATCGTGTAGGAGCCATTAGAACCTCTTGAAATTCCTCAGAGCAAATTCTGAGATTCCTTCCCTAAAATTTTGGTTTTAAAAACACCAGGTAAGAATTTTTAAGGACAAAAGGCAATTTTTTTTTTAAAGTTAAAACAGAATCATTGCAGAATGAACAGCCATTTCTAGACTTTAAATAAGCTGTGTAATGTCCTGATGTTATTGAAGGACCGTCATGATATATAATTGCTGCAGTTACAAAAGTCCTTCCTGATATTGACAACTGTGAAGCCACAAAATCTTTAATTAAAGTTGTCAATTTTATTCCATCAGGCCTACATCGTTGGAACATTAAAATGACATACTGGCCATATGTTCGTATAAATAATGTTGACAACATTGCAGACTTACATTGGCTACACTCCATGTTGTGATCAGCTGCTTTTACTAGCTTATTAAAGGACACTGATTTACTCTCTGGCAAAGTTAAATATATAAATCTTTCTGAGTCTACACTAGTAGTACTTGATACCCTACAGTTCTCGCAGTCATGCTGCCATTGATAAGAAAGCCCAAACAGGTGATCTACATCTCCTTCAGCATGCAATACATCAAGCATATACATTAAAAACTCCTGACAATCTTGCTGAATATTTTGAGAGAATTGTGTTTGACCTGAACATCTGTCTAACAGATTTCGAATTTCAGACACACTTTCTATTTTTGTTCTATCAGTGCTACATTTCTCTAACACAGAATTTAACAAACTGCAAAATCTTTGATCAGAATTGACCACAATCTCTTCTTTTACATTTTCTAGAGAAAACAAAACATTAACCACTACATTAGCATAGCAGTTGACACCAGAACTGTTTTCAAATTGAAAACCAACAACATCTTCAACAGAATCCTTTTTCTTTCTGCTTATAATTTCAGGTTCATCGACTTTTCGTCTTTTTGCTACAACCTCCCTACTATTGGTCACATTTCTTTGTTTCCGGCCTACCACACGTTTCTCAAACAAAGGATATTGAGGCAAATGTGGCGCATACTCTCTTCTTAACCTATTGTATTCCTTAACACAATCTAGATCCGCACAAATGTTTGTGACATCACACTCAATCAAGTACAATCCCGATAAAGTTCTAACTCGTGACAATGCCACATATGCCATACCCTCCTTGAACACAGATCTGCCAATATTCACCAATGCACTGTCTACACTTAAACCTTGCGATTTATGGATTGTCACCGCATATGCCAAGCAAACAGGAAACTGCTTACGGCGAACATATAAGTCTTTTACAAGCAAAAATCTAGCAGAACAACAACCAATTAGCTGTACTTCCTCAATGCCATCAAATTTAATTTTTAAAAATTCAATTCCATCTCTATTTCTGTATTTCACAAAATCAACAACATTACCCATTGATCCATTTACCAGACCTCTTTCAACATGTAAATTCCTTCTTAAAATTATACGGCAATTTAAGCACACATTCAGAGTCTTTTCAAAACCCGCTGTTTTAGATATAGTCTTCTCTAATGAATCCAATTTTGTTTTCAAATTCTCAGACAAAATAATTGTTGATCCCATATGCTCTACTCTGTCAATAGCTTCCAGTTTCACAATCTCTTGGTTTTCTAAATGCAACATTTTGTTGTTGAAGATGGCACATTCTGCAAGAGTTGGCATCAAACATATTCCAGATTTCTTCTCAGTAATTTTCTGAAAAATATTCTCAGGCACAACGTCTTGTTCTGGATATAAATTTGACAGTAATCGTGCATGTAAAGCTTCTTTCCCATGCTCGGTCACTTTTCCAATTCTAACATCTTGTAGAATATTCTTGTAAACTTCATCCTTCGCCTGACGCATATTTTCATGCAGTTCAGCATAATTGAAGTTTAACCATATATTGACGTTGCCAATGCTCCCTAGGCACTTCCTGGTATCTTCATGCGTGAGCATTTTGAACACAGGTTGTCCTTTCACTGGTGTCAGCTGCAGAAGATCTCCGAAAACAATGATGTGTTTGCCACCAAATAACACATCATACTCTGTTTTAAGAACTTCTTGCATTCTCAAATGCACAAAGGCAAGCATGACATTAGAAACCATGCTTACTTCGTCAATGATAAGAAGTTTCATTTTCCTCAAGACTCTTGAAACTTCACAACAAGCATCTCCAGATAACTTGTGGTATTGTAATTTGTTATCATGCTCCACTGGCAGCATCAATAGACGATGCAAAGTAATACCTTTAATGTTATGTGCTGCCAGTCCAGTTGGAGCGGTGACAACACAAGACAGCGATGACTCAGTCCTTTCCTGCAAATAACCTGAAATTGCTTTAATGAGGAAACTTTTTCCAGTTCCCGCTTCTCCACTCACGTACAGTCGGACTGGCTTCAACGACGTACATGAGCACTCTTTCTTCTCATGACTTAATCCATGATCAATTTGCTTGGTAACTTCGTCATATATTTTCCTCTGCTCACCGTTGAGTTGTCTTTCCAAGTCTTCTAAGTTAACCACATCCTCATGAGCATGTGCCATGGCTCTTTCCACTTCATTCATGGCAGTGGCAGCTTCATTTTTGATAACAGATCCTCCTAGTGGATCCTGACTCAATGAAACAGAACTCTGACTGTCCTGAGAACTGTCTCTGGCAATCTCGGCTGCAATCGTTGCTTCCTGCTCGATTTCCGCATTCAACATTTCAAGATATTTGGGAAAAGCAGGACATTCTATGGTCTCCTTGGCGGCAGTGAAAGAGTCTTCGTAACAGAGGAAATCTCCAAGCAGTTCCTCTTCTGCACGTCAAGGCTTAAAAAGTTGCAAAAGTGCTAAATAGAAAAACTCCTTTTTTTCAGGAGATTCGCCACTCAATTTTCGATGGTTTACCAAGTGGCATTTTCTTTGCTTGACCAGACATCCCTCACTTCCAATTACAGCATACACTCCGTTATCAATATCTTCGTTGATGTTCCTCTTGAATATGTAATTTTGTAGAACCTCATACAGACAAACATTCTCGAGGTGACTGCTTCGATTTGGATAATATGTATCCAACATGTTGGTCTTCAAAATATCGGTACTGTTTGGCTCCTTTTCCGCCAAATACTCAATTTCCCGCACAGGTTTCAGAACTCGATTACGCGTTGCAGCAAGACCAAGACTCGCCCAAACGATACTCCTAGATTTGGCATAGAGACTTGCTGAAGACAACTGGTCAGAACATTCGTAAGCTCCGATTTCTCGATGCGACAGCATCTTCAGACTGAAACTGTACAACTTCTTACTGAGGCTCTTTTCATGGGAAATGTCCTCCCACATATCCTTCAATTCTGTCTTTTCTTTTTTGGTGATGTAAGATGTCACATACCGAGCCACAGCCATACAGTTATCAGCCACAAACTGTATATCCATGTTAGCATTCCACATGGACAAAATCACTGGGTTGTAGTCGTTGATGTACTTGGAGTCTTCGTTCCTTTTCAAATTGTATGTGTTTTTAGGTGATTTCTTCATCACATTATGTCGCAGCGAAGACATCAAACTGTTTACTCTTCCTTTAGAAATCACCGGTCGTGGAAAGGCGAAACGACATTTGGTGTAGAACTTGTCCTTGTTTCTGAATTTACGACGACAGTACTTTCCGCAACGATGGCTTTGGAAGCGTAGAACTTGTTCTCTTAGGCTTTTGTCCTCCTTTGCATTTGGAACAGCACATGTAGAATACTGTTCTATGAAACTCATCACTAAGTCTTCTGGATCCGTTCCAAATTTAGGTGCATCCTTGATCCACAGCAGCATATGTATATGAGGAGCACCTCTTGCTTGGTACTCCTTTCTCCAGAAGAAATCCAACACCTCTCCAAGAGGTGGATTTCTCTTGTTCATGATGAAAGACATCATAGCTTCAAATCTATGATTGAAGTACCTGCATACATTCACTGGATCCAAAGAGCACAGTTCTCCAGGTGTCTTGAATTCGATATTTTCAATGTTTCCATTTGCCTCTCGTAGAAATTCAAGTAAGTCTTCCCAGCCATACTCGGCACAGCTCAGAGTGAGGAACCATGTGGGAGTTCCTAAGTTCCTCAGCATACATTTTAAATCACCATGACGACGGTACCAGTACTCATTAGTACCACGCTGACACGACATGAGATTAATCAGGTGACAATCCAAAATACTGTCTTGCACATTGACTTTATCCATAAAGTCACTTGCAGAGATGTTTTGCATCTGTATACCACTTTTCAAGATGTGGTTCACTGCATATGACAATCCAGACAGATCGCTTTCAAACAGGAGATGAAACAAATAGGGAATGCATTGTCGAAACCTAGCATCTTCTGCATACAATAGTAAAGTCCGGTATTCAGAAGCAGGAATTTGATGAGGTCGCTCATCATATCTTCCTCCTTGACCTGTTGGAAATAGCTGTGGGAAACACCGAGCTTCCAAACTTTCCTCCCAAACACTAATGGGACTCCCTTTGGCTTGTTTCATTTGAAACAACTCAATAGCATTCCCCATGACTTCCTTGGAATGCAAAGGATGAACACTATAATGTACATATATTTATTCACTTTTAGAGGGTTCTACTTTCTCAATTTGACCAGCACACAAATCGCTATCCTCTTCCTCACTTACTTCCTCTTCTGCAACATATACATTCTTATAGTACTTATTATTTTTTTTCAAATACAATGTTGCCTTTTTGACTTTCCTAACATCCACTAAATCTTGCCATATTTTCTTATTCTTTGTCGGAACCCCATTAACTAAGATAACCAGAGGTTCCTCTTCCACTTTTTCTACTCCAATTGTGTTAATGTTTTTCTTCAAATCTAGAGGCAAATAAACAACTCTTCCCTTTAATCCTCTCTGTAAATCTGATGGAGGCAATTTCCCTGTCTTTGGCTCCATTCTTACAATAGCCTGAAAGTGATGGATACTTTGAATCAAAATAGATTCATAAGTATTTAAATACTACAATTCAGAAGGAATCCCAACCAATTCCAGATTATTATGAACCGCTCTAGCAGGCATCTGGTTTTGATTTAATTTATTACAACAATAAGTACACACACGTTGATCCAATCCCAAATCAAAACAATTTTCTACCATCAAGTATGTTGCAAAATCCTTCCATTCACTATTATTTTCCCTTTCACTTTTTGCATATAAATCCACTAACTTAGTCTGATTCTTATAATAAGTGCGTCGACAAGACACACAAGTGAAATTAGGCCTCTCACTTGATTTCACCTGAAACGTGGCAATTTCCTTCTGAAAATTATCTGTACTGGAAACCTGTACACTATCTTCCACATTACCCTCTTCTTGTGGGTCAATTTCAACATTCTCCTCTTTACTTCCAAAGTAACAAAACTCAATTTCTTCACACATATTCTTCACATCTATTTCAGAACCATGCAAAAGAGCAGCGCATAATTGTTTAAGCATAACTGCTGGACTCTTAGCATAATACAGCATTCTAACTAATTTCCTCACTTTATTATGATGCACTGCTAGCATCCTGAAATGATGAAAAACACTCTGGCATACTCTCCTGGAAAGACAAGCCAGTGAATGACCATGCAAACCTGTCACTTCTCTCACTCTGCAAGGATCTAATTCTTGCAACAACTTCATTTTCTGCTTCAAACTTTTCTTATTAAATGTCCGTACAAAATCACAAAGCAAATTGATGGAATCCTGTCGCACACTGCAAATACTACTACACTTCCAGGTGTACACAGGACCCTTAGGACGTCTTCCTAAAACCTCATTACCTAACACCTCTTCTGTCTCTGTTGTCACAAGTTTTTCTTTTTCAACTGGACAACCATCTTTCACCTCATAAGCTCGACCATTGGTGTCAACTGCATGCACCAAATCATTATCCTGGAAATAACTCTCCTCATTAAAAAATGCCTCACAACTTGAACTATGCATCCATTCTCCGGAAAAACTTCACAAAAATTACTACGATTAACTATTCTCTTCCATCTACTATTTCTTTTGAAATCATAAATTGCCTTGTTTAGCTTACTAATTCTATTGATTATCAAAATAAATAACTTTCGTTTAATTTCAAATGCCTGATCAATAACTTTCTCAACTTTTTTTTTTCTCTTATAAAAAACCACTTTCTGTTGACCTTTCTTAATATTTTTTAACAAATTGCCAATTATCCTGTTGCGGAACATTCGTTTACGAATGTCCCTAAACTGTTGTTTCCTTCTACTATCATGCACAGAGTTATCTCTTGCTCTAGCAGTAACATTTTGGATTGGCCTTTCCTTTCCGTTTAAATTGCTTCTCTTTTTCTGGACTAAAACATTTTCTATAGTACTACTTTTTTTTTTACAAATGTTTCTTATGAATGATTTCGTGGTCTTACCCGGTGCTTTCTTGATGACTTGACGATTTTTTATTGTAGAGGACTGCTGCATTAATTGATGAACCTGCTGTCTTTGACGTTTTGTAGCCTTTCCGATTCTATCCTTAGACGGCATTCTCAAAATCTGAAATGATCTGCAGTTGAATCTGTGATAAAATATAATAAAAAATGTTATTAACCACTATTACCAAACAGTAAATCAATAACAGTCATCAAAAACTTAACACACTACTTGACATTTTTACATAGAATATTTTTTAGTGCTTTGGCAAATTTAGAATACACAAATAGCAGAAAAGAAATGGAATTCTTCTTCATTTTACCTGTTCTGTTTTATATGTGAATCTGATCTAATTTTATGAGCATATTTTAATATTTTATTGAAGACACTACACATAACCTGTTTTTGAAGGTGTGTTTAATTTTAAACGAAACGGTTTACATTTTTACTTTTCATTTATTGTACATTTTAAAAATAAATGTTTATAGTTCCATAGGCTCAAGCAGGTCAGCTTCCCACCCTATGTCATACAATTCTGACAAATCTGCATCCTCATCATGTTCTTCATCATCCTCAGGATTTAAATCATCCAAAGGGATCTACTTCCACTGACGTTTCAATTACAAGTTCAATGATAAGGTCGAGATCAACTGATTGCTGATTGTCACTCATGGTTGATGTTGTGGTTATCTTTAAAGAAAGAGAACAACAATGAGATGTTGCAGAGTAAGAGACAAATCTCAGAGATTATAATAGTAAAATTGTTTAACAAGAGTAACATTTTGCAGCTATTATTTAGCCATGTCCAGCGATGCTGAGGAGGTGAGGCCTATGTCCAAGTTTTCAGTGAACAGGACTCATCTCTTCTTAACCTTGGATAAGCCTCACCGACTCTGTGTCCCCTGCTCATACTTAAATGTACAGGGGCAGATTTATGCTAAGTGGCGCATCCCCACGGATGCACCAGTTAATGTGCACCGCTGCTCTGCCACCCATAGTGTGCCGCATTTACAATGTGGAGCACCATTGAGCAAAAACAGCACAGATGCGTCACGCATCTGTGCCGCAAAAGCAGCACATTGCAGGAATCACGTCATAAGCGCGACATGTCTACTGCAATGCACAGGAGGAAGCCTCACATTGCATGGTGCATCACTTCTTATGCCTGTTTCAAACAGGCGTAAGGATTTGATTCAGCAATGCTATAAAGCTGACTCAGTGAAATCTTCTAAATTTCACTGTGTTAGTTTTACAGGGCTTTCATGCAAATTAATGCATACCTTGCAACAAAACACCTATATGAAAACTGACGCAGGTTTCATGTGGCACAGGACTTTACAGCATGACACATCTGTCTAGATGCATCAAGTTGTAAATATGTCGCCACATAGCAAATCTTTTGCACCGCCGCTGCGTCACAAAAGTGACGCACAGTGACGCAAAAGAGACATACACCTATCATAAATCTGTCCCTAACATTTTAAATGATTGATTCAAGATTACGGTAAAGTGTGGCCTATCCAGAGGTTTGTTTGAGGTGAGGCCTACTCAGGGTTGCAGATGAAATTTACGCTTGTTGAAGAGTACAGAGGAGATAATACATGGGAAGGCCTACCAATGAAGTAAGTCATGTCCACTTCACTCTTGAACAAAGGCCAGACCTCTTCTGTGTCCGTGGACAGGCCTAAACCTCATCTGCACAATGTCATTCGTAAACTTAGGAAACACAGGTGATGTAATTGAAAAATGTGGAGTTTCTTTTCCTCATTTCACAATCACATCACCTGTGTTTCCTTTGCTTAGGTATCTCATAGTGCAGATGGACTCTAGCATATCAAAGAGTACACATAAGTTGAGCAGTGTATACAATAATTTTCACATTTACAGAAGATTCAGCTTCTTATCTTGTTGGAGATGAAATGAGGCCTGTCTTGCAACATGGTGCATGTTTTGCATCACTGCTGCATCGGTTTCATGTGGCACGGGACTTTACAGCATGACACATCTGCCTAGATGCATCAAGTTGTAAATATGTCGCCACATAGCAAATCTTTTGCACCGCCGCTGCGTCACAAAAGTCACACACAGTGACGCAAAATAAGCTTACACCTATCACAAATCTGTCCCTAACATTTTAAATGATTGATTCAGGATGACGATAAAGTGTGGCCTATCCAGAGGTTTGTTTGAGGTGAGGCCTACTCAGGGTTGCAGATGAAATTTACGCTTGTTGAAGAGTACAGAGGAGATAATACATGTGAAGGCCTACCAATGAAGTAAGTCATATCCACTTCACTCTTGAACAAAGGCCAGACCTTTTCTGTGTCCGTGGACAGACCTAAACTTTATCTGCACAATGTCATTCGTAAACTTAGGAAACACAGGTGATGTAATTGAAAAATGTGGAGTTTCTTTTCCTCATTTCACAATCACATCACCTGTTTTTCCTTTGCTTAGGTATCTCATAGTGCAGATGGACTCTAGCATATCAAAGAGTACACATAAGTTGAGCAGTGTATACAACAATTTTGACATTTACAGAAGATTCAGCTTCTTATCTTGTTGGAGATGAAATGAGGCCTGTCTTGCAACATGGTGCATCTTTTGCATCACTTCTGCATCGGTTTCATGTGGCACGGGACTTTACAGCATGACACATCTGCCTAGATGCATCAAGTTGTAAATATGTCACCACATAGCAAATCTTTTGCACCGCCGCTGCGTCACAAAAGTGACGCACAGTGACGCAAAAGAGGCATACACCTATCATAAATCTGTCCCTAACATTTTAAATGATTGATTCAGGATGACGATAAGGTGTGGCCTATCCAGAGGTTTGTTTAAGGTGAGGCCTACTCAGGGTTGCAGATGAAATTTACGCTTGTTGAAGAGTACAGAGGAGATAATACATGTGAAAGCCTACCAATGAAGTAAGTCATGTCCACTTCACTCTTGAACAAAGGCCAGACCTCTTCTGTGTCCGTGGACAGGCCTAAACCTCATCTGCACAATGTCATTCGTAAACTTAGGAAACACAGGTGATGTAATTGAAAAATGTGGAGTTTCTTTTCCTCATTTCACAATCACATCACCTGTGTTTCCTTTGCTTAGGTATCTCATAGTGCAGATGGACTCTAGCATATCAAAGAGTACACATAAGTTGAGCAGTGTATACAACAATTTTCACATTTACAGAAGATTCAGCTTCTTATCTTGTTGGGGATGAAATGAGGCCTGTCTTGCAACATGGTGCATGTTTTGCATCACTGCTGCATCGGTTTCATGTGGCACGGGACTTTACAGCATGACACATCTGCCTAGATGCATCAAGTTGTAAATATGTCGCCACATAGCAAATCTTTTGCACCGCCGCTGCGTCACAAAAGTCACGCACAGTGACACAAAATAAGCTTACACCTATCATAAATCTGTCCCTAACATTTTTAATGATTGATTCAGGATGACGATAAAGTGTGGCCTATCCAGAGGTTTGTTTGAGGTGAGGCCTACTCAGGGTTGCAGATGAAATTTACGCTTGTTGAAGAGTACAGAGGAGATAATACATGTGAAGGCCTACCAATGAAGTAAGTCATGTCCACTTCACTCTTGAACAAAGGCCAGACCTTTTCTGTGTCCGTGGACAGACCTAAACTTCATCTGCACAATGTCATTCGTAAACTTAGGAAACACAGGTGATGTAATTGAAAAATGTGGAGTTTCTTTTCCTCATTTCACAATCACATCACCTGTGTTTCCTTTGCTTAGGTATCTCATAGTGCAGATGGACTCCAGCATATCAAAGATTACACATAAGTTGAGCAGTGTATACAACAATTTTGACATTTACAGAAGATTCAGCTTCTTATCTTGTTGGAGATGAAATGAGGCCTGTCTTGCAACATGGTGCATCTTTTGCATCACTGCTGCATCGGTTTCATGTGGCATGGGACTTTACAGCATGACACATCTGCCTAGATGCATCAAGTTGTAAATATGTCACCACATAGCGAATCTTTTGCACCGCCGCTGCGTCACAAAAGTGACGCACAGTGACGCAAAAGAGGCATACACCTATCATAAATCTGTCCCTAACATTTTAAATGATTGATTCAGGATGACGATAAGGTGTGGCCTATCCAGAGGTTTGTTTAAGGTGAGGCCTACTCAGGGTTGTAGATGAAATTTACGCTTGTTGAAGAGTACAGAGGAGATAATACATGTGAAAGCCTACCAATGAAGTAAGTCATGTCCACTTCACTCTTGAACAAAGGCCAGACCTCTTCTGTGTCCGTGGACAGGCCTAAACCTTATCTGCACAATGTCATTCGTAAACTTAGGAAACACAGGTGATGTAATTGAAAAATGTGGAGTTTCTTTTCCTCATTTCACAATCACATCACCTGTGTTTCCTTTGCTTAGGTATCTCATAGTGCAGATGGACTCTAGCATATCAAAGAGTACACATAAGTTGAGCAGTGTATACAACAATTTTCACATTTACAGAAGATTCAGCTTCTTATCTTGTTGGAGATGAAATGAGGCCTGTCTTGCAACATGGTGCATGTTTTGCATCACTGCTGCATCGGTTTCATGTGGCACGGGACTTTACAGCATGACACATCTGCCTAGATGCATCAAGTTGTAAATATGTCGCCACATAGCAAATCTTTTGCACCGCCGCTGCGTCACAAAAGTCACGCACAGTGACGCAAAATAAGCTTACACCTATAATAAATCTGTCCCTAACATTTTAAATGATTGATTCAGGATGACGATAAAGTGTGGCCTATCCAGAGGTTTGTTTGAGGTGAGGCCTACTCAGGGTTGCAGATGAAATTTACGCTTTTTAAAGAGTACAGAGGAGATAATACATGTGAAGGCCTACCAATGAAGTAAGTCATGTCCACTTCACTCTTGAACAAAGGCCAGACCTTTTCTGTGTCCGTGGACAGACCTAAACCTCATCTGCACAATGTCATTCGTAAACTTAGGAAACACATGTGATGTAATTGAAAAATGTGTAGTTTCTTTTCCTCATTTCACAATCACATCACCTGTGTTTCCTTTGCTTAGGTATCTCATAGTCCAGATGGAGTCTAGCATATCAAAGACTACGCAGAAGGTTAGAACTGTATGGAACATGGCTATGTAAGTCAAATAATCAAAATCTAAATTTGCCAAGCACACATGGGGGCGTATTTACAAGGACCTTGCACCACAGGGAAAGGTCTTAAATTAAAATGGGAAAAATAACATCAGAGAGACTCAAAGGCCTTATAAATATGCCCCAAGCAACCTATGAAGCTCTAGCATTACATATCAAGAAACCTAATTGATTTCAAAAATCGTTTTTAAACACATCATCTAAATAAATTATATACCTACATTCATCGGGAAGTGACTTAAAATGCCCTAAGACACATGAAAGCGTTTTTTTTTAAGCCCTTGCTCCATTTTTAGATCACTTTTAACATGGCTATGTAAGTCAAATAATCAAGATCTAAATTTGCCAAGCACAGATGGGGGCGTATTTACAAGGACCTTGCACCACAGGGAAAGGTCTTAAATTAAAATGGGAAAAATAACATCAGAGAGACTCAAAGGCCTTATAAATATGCCCCAAGCAACCTATGAACCTCTAGCATTACATATCAAGAAACCTAATTGATTTCAAAAAACGTTTTTAAACACAACTTGTAAAGCAATTATATTCATACATTCATGGGGAAGTTACTTAAAATACCCTAAGACACATGAAAGCGTTTTTTTAAGCCCTTGCTCCATTTTTAGATCACTTTTAACATGGCTATGTAAGTCAAATAATCAAGATCTAAATTTGCCAAGCACAGATGGGGGCGTATTTACAAGGACCTTGCACCACAGGGAAAGGTCTTAAATTAAAATGGGAAAAATAACATCAGAGAGACACAAAGGCCTTATAAATATGCCCCAAGCAACCTATGAAGCTCTAGCAGTACATATCAAGAAACCTAATTGATTTCAAAAAACTTTTTTAAACACAACTTGTAAAGCAATTATATTCATACATTCATGGGAAAGTGAGTTAAAATACCCTAAGACACATGAAAGCATTTTTGTAAGACCCTTGCACTATTTTAGCGTCACTTTTAACATGGCTATGTAACACAAAGAAACAAAATCTATTTGTAAAACACTTGACACAAATCAAAATTTTAAATACACAACTTTCTTCATAATGTTCTCCCTAAACCATACTATTCTCTATCTAAATTAAATGAATCTTTTCTCACCTTAGCAAATACTTTATGAGTTTCAAAACAGTCTCAGAAACACACCAAATTGTCTTTAGAAGAGCAAAAGGTATGCACTCCAGAGTCTGCAGCCATAAAAAGCACCGAAAACCTGTAATTCATCACACATATCTCTCATGTCACCCAATCAAAACTCTTCCCTCACTTTTTTCAAATCAACACCCTTCCCCCCTCTGTCCTTTCTGCCTTTTTTGCATAGCAACCACCTCCTGAAAAACCTCTCATGTTTGCAAGTTCACACAACAATGTTTCAATTGAACTCTGAACTCTCAGTACACCTGCGTATCCAGTGCAATCTTTCATAAAATGATTTTTTTTTTGACCATTCAAATTACATCTTTCAAAGAACTCATCCATGCACCCTAACTTTCTGTTTTCAGCAATCAAAATCCACCAATCACTGCTACTGCTTCATTAACACAGAAACTCCACAGTTTTTTTCATTTTAAACTCTTATTTTTTCAACTCCCATTTCATTGCCACACTTCATCTGACTGCAGCAGAACCTCCTCTCACCATGTTTTCTGTCTGGATTGTTGGACATAGTTACATCTACTGGGCTCAGAGGTATGCTGATAACAGAAATTTACCTAACCTCAATTTACAAGATGTGGAAATTAAGTGGTTTGGCCACAGAGGATTAAAATGTCACCAATTGATACCATTGGTGAAAACCTTTATGCATTTGCCTAAACCTGACCTGTTAATTGTGCACTGTGGAGGAAATGACTTGGGCACTTTGATTGGGGTAGGTCTGGAAATGCTTTTAAAGGACACCTTTGAGCAATTGATGGCAGTTTTTCCTCAAACTGCCTTGGTATATTCAAATATATGCCAAAGACAGAAATGGAGGTGGTCGAACCAATTTTGTCCACAAATTGAGAAATCGAGGAAGCATGTAAACAAATCTGTTTCAGCTTACATGAGAGACCATGGAATGGGCTCCATCTACAACAATAACTTACGTTACTACATGCAAGATATCTACAGAGGAGATGGAGTTCACTTCTCAGATGAAGGGAACGGAGTTTTCATTCTGAATTTAAAAATGTGCATTAGTACCTACTTATAAGTACCTAAATGTACCATAAACCCAAAAGCTCTTCTCAGAGCTACCCTACATCTGATCACTCACAATTATTATTTTACTCTAACTTTTTTCACTAATTTTCAACAAAGTACGCTCCCCGGAGCGCTACCCGGTACGCGAACCGGAAGCTAACCGCGCGAATTTTTTTTTAAAAATGATTTTTTTTCACACATATGGGCCTCCTCAGCCACCCTCAGAAAACCTAGGGGGTCAAAATACGTCTACCGTGCCCCCTTCTACCCATTCTGAACATTATTTGCCCTCCATCTTGTATCTTTATTCGACCGAAACACAAAATGGTGGACTCCCGCAACGCTGCCGGTTCGCGTACCGGGGCGCTCACCGGGAAGCGCTCCATTAAAAAAGGTGGGAAAGTAATTTACAGAAGAAACCCTGGAGACACTTTCACCAAATATAGATTAGCTCATACTACATATCAATCCCTACCATTTTCACACATTTGGTTGGAATTCCATTTAGCCATTTAGCCTGTAGACCTCTCTAAATACCCTGGGGTAAATTACTTCACAAAACACATCTGAAGTGTTGGAATTGACAACCAATTAAAATGTTACTTTCATTTTTTACTTTTTTTACCTGACATTTGATTGGTTATGTACCTGAATATATATAAAAAAAGAGAGAGAAACACAGCCATTTTGACTACTACTTCCTGAACTACATTGCAAGATCATTTTCACTCACAACTTAAACTTGTTTTTAAAAGGTAAGATATTATTTTATAAATTTGAAAACATTTTCAGATAGTTATATACTATCCCTCTGTAAGAGTTAGACATTGAGAAAGGCTTGTTTATTATAATTATGGATTGATTTAGGTTTCTGTGGTATTATTATGAATTTACATAGGCTTTCTCACAGACACTTTTTAATAGTACTACTTCATGCCTCAAAACTACCTGTCTGAACTTAAACCCAACAGTGCCCTATCTCTACTGATATATTTATTTTTTATTCAAATTTCAGCACAAAAATGCAAGGAGAACAGAACGTTTCCTTTGAAATTGTCCTAGACATGAATAATGAGGAAATAATTGAACCCATTGACTTGGAATTCATGGATGAATCACAAGACCATGAACTTCTACAATGTGTAGAATCTGTGGATCATTTACTTCATTATGATGACGGTCAAATGTGGGAAGTTATGTTCACTCAACAAGAGGACATATCGGACAGTCAAATGTTAGACGTTCTATTAAATTTTGAAAAAGAATCAGAAAAATAAAATTATATTTAATATTTAAAAATTGTTTGAGTCTTTAATCATTTTTATATGTAATTCATAAACTAGTACCAAATTGATTATAAAGTAAAGTCAGACTTATAGTATACTGTGCACAATTTCAAAAATACATTTATATTTAATAATCATTAATACTGCTACTTAAATAAAAATAAAAAAAAACAACAAAAAGAACAATCAATAAACATACAATATTTCAAAATATCATAGTCTATCATTCTTTTTTCCTTATAGTACGATCCCCGGACCGCTTCCCGGTGCGCGTACCGGGCGCTACCCACGCAAAAAAAACTAAAAAAAATATTATTTTTTTGCCCCGCGGGGCCCTTTTAAAGCCTCCACATTAAACCTAGGGGGTCAGGAAGGATCTACTATGCCCCCTTATGGTCATTTCCCCCTTTCATTTGGCCTCCTCTTGTCTCTCGATCCTACCGAGAGACAAGATGGCGGCCGCTCCGGACTGGTTAGAATGTTGACAGACACCGGAGAGCCAATCAGCTTCGCTTCGCGAAGTTCCGTTACGCGTCAAGTACGCGAACCGGGGAGCTGCCCGGAGCGCGCTTACAGATATATATATATTTTTTAACGTTAATTTCTCAAAATCCACTGGGGCACATATCTTGAGACCTAGCAAAGGCACATCGGGCTAACAGTCCCTACAATTTTGCCAAGTTTCGTGCAAATCCATTCAGCCATTCGGGCTAAAAGTGAGGCCAACCGCCCTATGGAAATTAACATGGGAAAACGCGTTTTGGGACCCCCCTTTTTTCTCGGCCCCCCCTTGACGAACCCCCCTCAAATTTTCAGTGGCTGCTCAGGAACAAAATGTTCAGCCAATTCCGTCCACAAACGCCAAAGTTATTAGACATAGAATTTTCAAAAATCCCATAGAGAAAAAATCCTAACTATATATACCTACTGGCGACCGCCAGTAGGTAATATATATATATATATATATATATATATATATATATATATATATTCACTGAAAAAAACATAGGTTTCATGCCTATAGTTAGGAATTAGCATTTAAAAAACCATAGAAATTCACTGAAAAAAACATAGGTTTTAGGGGTGTCATAGTTTGCTGGATATTTCACTTGTACAAAACCATTGAAATTCCTCCGATATAGTTAGTTGTACTAACTATATCTCGCGCGCTCGCAATTCACTGCTGATGATGTCACATATTACATCATTCCTGACATGGTCAGTGACATCACTGATGACATCTCAAATGACATCACTGATGACATTACTGATGACATCATCCAGTGAATGTGGTTTGGTTCGTTATTTAAATATGTGTTATATATATATATATATATATAGAGGCAATAAGGAATTATAAGTCAGAAATAAAAACTGCACAATCCTCTTTCTATGAAGAGAAGATCAGCGCAGCCGCTAACTCCTCTAAGGAGATTTTTCGCATCGCTAAAAACCTGATCACCATACCACAAAAAGACCCCAATCCAGACGATGCTCCCGTCCGATGCAACAATCTTGCAGAATTTTTTTACCACAATATCGAACTAATTGCCCATTCCTTTCCTCTGTCCCAGAACAACACCCTCGAGGCCGACACCATGAATCCCCCTCCCACCTCCCACTGCTCCCTTGCAGAGTTCCCCCCATTAGATGAAGATTCCCTTAAGGCAATCATGCCTAGAGTGACCTCGGGATCTCCACTAGACCCCGCCCCTCCCCGATACCTGCCCCCAGTCGCTAATACCATATGCCCAGTCATCTTGTCTATTATAAATGCCTCCAACCTAACAGGCACGGTTCCCCGTGCTTGGAAGTGTGCCCAGGCCCTCCTGAAAAAAACCCTGCCTGGACCCCTCCAACTTGGCCAATTACTGACCTATATCCCTCCTCCCCTGGCTAAGTAAGCTAACCGAGAGATACATAAATTCCATCCTTGTACAGTACCTAGAGACCAACAAGCTGCTTCATTCTTCACAAACAGGTTTCCGCTCCTGACTAGGAACTGAGACAGCCCTTTTAGCCGTAACCGAAGAGGCTCGAAGACTCATGGACCAGGGCGGCTCAGCAGCTATCATCCTGCTAGACCTCAATGCCGCCTTCGACACTGTAGACCACAAGATCCTGCTGAGCCGTCTAAAAAGTCTTGGAGTGACCCACTCAGCTCTCTCCTGGCTACAATCATTCCTCAAAGACCGGGTCTTTCAGGTCTTTGAAGACAATGCCTCATCCGACTGCTGGCCGCTCAGCTGTGGGGTCCCTCAAGGCTCCTCCCTGAGCCCCACACTTTTTAATATTTATATGTCACCCTTAGCCGAAGTAGTTCTCCCTTTCGGCATACAAATCATAACATACGCTGACAACACCCAGCTGGTGTTATCACTGAACCACCCTGAGGGCTCATCCTGCTCCCTCGGTGGCTGCTTAGAGGCAGTAGCCGACTAGATGAAACTCTCCCACCTCAAACTAATTGGTGACAAGACTGAGCTCATATTCTTGGGCAAACTGCCATCCCCCCTTCATTCATTCATTCATATATATATAGCAATTTTCATTGAAGAATGAGTGGATATATAAATATAAATATCTGGAGGCAGGATTTAGTAGCAGTGTGATTGACTGTTTACTTGACTAATTTAAAGTGTCTCACTAAATATATTGGATAGTGACTAAGCTGTGTGAACATATGTATCACTTTGTCAGTTCATCATCATCATCAAAATACTTTATTCGGTATACAACAATACCATAAAAGTACAATACAATAAAAATCACAGTGTTTAAAACCTAATACAAAAATATCTCTACAATCCATATGAAATGTTAACAGGTAGCTATGAATTCATCTCAAATCATAAAGATAAAAAACCCTATGAAAAATGGGAGATCTGAGGATCCTGGACAGGTTACATTAAGATCCATCAGGATTGGGGGAAAAGGGTATCAGTCAAACAAAGTGCAAAGTGAACCCCCCCTCCAGCATTATTCATTATTTAGACAGAGTGATTACTAGTGCAAACGATTAACAACAAATGCCATCATCCAACATCTTTTGTGTTTCTGAATCTTGCGGCCATTCTCAAAAAGGTGACAGTGCAAAAGAGTGTTAAGGCCTCTGCGGAAAGTTTTAGAAACAACAGGGCCACCTTTGCCTGTTTAAACCCAGCATCCTTTAAAATACCTTTGAAAAATAACTTCCTGGGGTAAGCATAGTAGGGGCACAACAAAACAAAGTGGAGAGTCTCCTGCGGAGACTTTTGGTCGCAACCGCAGGGACCCCTCAACTCAATCGATGCTATGTACCCCAAAGGATCCCCCAGTGTATGGTGCAATAGATTCATCCTAAATCTGGTCATTAAAAATGGTCTGAGCATTATAAAAAAAGGACTAATACAGTTCCATTCCTATGCTGGATTTGGCCAGAAGGTGTGCTCTAACAGAGGGTTTGACCAACTCCCCGTCTTCCCTGGTAGAGGCCATTTTCTGTAGAAATTCTGTCTTAATGAGGGCCTTGTCCCTAGCTAGCAGTTTTGTCAGGTGACTAAAATGATCAGCATGGCCCAGGCCTGACAGGGTTTCCCTCACATATTTGAGCCAGGCAATGTTCCGCCCACACTCTCGGGCGATACAATCCATTATTATCTGCTGGCTTAAGACCGCTTCGGGGTTTGTCCATATTTTAAGCCAACAGGTGATAGGTTTCAGTTGGATCCTGTCTCTAATATACGTGAGGCCCAATTCTTCATGAATCGAATGGGAAGATGTGCTCTGGGGGACCCTAAGTAACCACCGTAGGAATTTGTTTTCTTCAATTTGGATCCTCAGAGGGTCAATGAAGCCCCAAACATCGCAGCCATATAATGTTTTAGCAATACAAATGGCATTATACAGGTTCAAGATTTGTTCTGGTGACCAGCGACCCAACCTGTGTGCAAAATTCATAATTGCCTCAGTAGAACTAGTTAGGGTTCTGCATTTCTCATCTGCCAATACCTTAAAACAAATATGACTGTTAAATAAAATTCCCAGACAAGAAAATGCCTGCACTTTTTCCAAACAGTGGGTACCGATCCTGTAGTTAAATTTCCTACATGGTCTTTTCCCCATCTCCATGATATAAGACTTGGAGAGATTAGCAGATAAGTCCAGGTTCTCCATGAAGTTGACAAAGCCATCTATAAGATCCTGGAGACCCCGTGCAGTGCGTGCCAGCAGCACTGCGTCATCCGCATAAAGCAGGACCGGGATTCCTCTTCTTCCTATCCTCGGGGAATCCACTCCTGGTGCTCCAAGCGCCTTATCTAAGCCATTATTATATAAGGTAAAGAAAAAGGGTACCAGGATACAACCCTGTCTCACTCCTCTGGAGCATGGGAAGGGATCGGTGGTATCTCCCTCCTCATTAAATCTGACCTGGGCTAAGGTATACTGGTGCAGGGTACTTAAAACATTGACCAGGCCTGGGTCAACGCCCATGTCCCCCATCGACTCCCACAGCTTCTTATGGTTAACCCGGTCAAAAGCTGCCTGAGGTCCTTGAATGCCAAGTACACCGTCTCATCACTAGCGACGGTGTACTTGGCTACCAACAGATAGAGATTGAGGCATTGGTCATTGGTTGAGCTGCCCGGTCTAAAACCTTACTGGGTATTTGAAATGACACCATGTTCATCCGCACAATCCATTATCCGATTAAGAATAGCCCTCCCCAAGACTTTCGCTGTTACATCAATGAGAGAGATAGGTCTATAACATTGTGAATTGTCCCTATTACCTTTTTTAAAGATCGGCACAATTACTGCAGTGAACCAGGATGGTGGCATACCTGATTCGACTGCTGTATTTATCACTCTGGTTAAAATAGGAGCCCACAGTTCTACCTGACTCAGAAAAAGGTCTGTGGTAATCCCATCAGGACCCGGGGCCTTGTTCTGAGTCAGGCCCACGATTCCTGCTTTTATCTCTCCCAGAGAGAAAGAAGTTTGGACTGCACATAGGTTCCCTTCCCCTGCCGGTAGTGCTAAATCATTGTTGCTACCATGGTTGTAGAGCCTTTGAAAGTGCTCCACCCAGGCCTCAGGCAAGACATGACATACAAGCTTGGGTTTATTGAAGTCTTGAAAGCAAGGTTTTTTTTTCCAGAAAGCCGATATGTCCCTTAACTCGGCCGCTTCCCTTAAATTCTCCCATGCTTGTTGCTGCAGTGATGGTTTGCGGTGTTTTAATGCCTGTTTATACTGCCCCCTGCAAGTGGACACCACTATCTTGTCTTTGGGGACAGTTTTTAGAGCTACCTTCAGTTCCCTCAGGGCACTGGAACATTTCCGATCGAACCACCTGGGTGAATCCTGTTCCTTTCTTGGCATTGTAGGCCTAAGCAAGCCATTAATGCATTTGGCGACTCCCTCAAAAGCAGTAATTAGGCCTGCCCCCTCTACAGATGGATCAAGACACTTCCAAATCAACTGGTCGTTCTCCGTGAGTAGTGCCCTGTAAAACATCTCACTGTTAACTTTAGACCACCTCAGTCTCCTTCCTTGGTCGGTGGCTGAGATTGTGCCACCGAGCTGATTTCGGCGTTGGTGCTTAGCCTGGTCAGGATCCCATACGGACAAGACCAAGGAGTTCTGGTCACTGAAAGCCCTAGATTCTATATTAAAACTAGTGATCCTGCACTTTAACATGCTCGGGACAAAAATAAAATCAATAACAGTGCCCCTTCCCTTCCCTTTAAAAGTTGGGTCCGTGCCCACTTTAATCATATCCATCGTGTGTGTGAGCCAATTTGTACTCAGGAGCTTACTTAGCTCACTTCCCTCCCTAGTATGTTCCATGTGCAGTCCCTCTTCCACTGGGCAAAAGGACCATTCCCCCTCACTGCTAATCAGGTGGGGGCACAAGTGGCAATTAAAATCTCCTAATAATACCAATTGAGCGCTCGGGGCCCCAAGCGCTTCAATTCCTGCCAGCCTGTGTTCCAACTCGACCAAGCTAGCTAGCGTCTGTCCACCTGAAGTAGCATTGTAAAAATTATTAAGGGTTAATTTTAGGCCCTTGGTCATAAACCGTAGCCCCTGTATGCAATTTGAGTTCCAAGCTAGATCCTCCCATCTACCCCACAGCCTCAGGGCCACATAGGTCATCAGGCCTCCCATAGCTCGCCCTAATGGGGATTTGCGTGCTGGGACAAAATATGATTTGTAACCTTCCAGTGCTAATGCGCCAGAGTTTTCCTCCCACGTTTCCTGCAGACAAATGATATGAAATATTTTTAAGTATACTAACCAGTCATGATTTTTTAGTTTGCTGGACAGTCTGCTACGTTCCAGGAAATTATGTCAATGTTTCCCTTCCCTCCTTCGAGTGGGGTTTCGGGGCTATGACTAGTATGCGCTCTTCGGGGTGCAAGGGGGGTGCGGGGGTATGTCTCAGCCTGAACTACTAAGGTCTCTGTGATCATTAAGCGATGTGGGTACCTCAGCCGTCGTCATGGCTATCTCTTGTTTGTCTCCCTTGGGAGGCACCCCCTCCCGGCTAGCCCCGTGCCCTGGGAATGGCCCCCAGTCAGTCAGTCTTACCGATTAGCTGACGAAGCTAACCAGCCCTCCCCATTGAGCCTGAGTGGGTATCGTTTTGGGTCTTCACCATTATTAAAAAGCAACGGGTCCCAATAAAAGAAGCCGAATGGGAGCATTCTGATACTTGTACCACCCTCCTCCTGATAGATCCCCTGCCGTTGGTTGGCAAGAAGTTCTCTTGCCAGCTGTGGATACCTAAGGTTTAGAATCACACAATCTCCCGGAAAAGTCTTCCTGCTTTTTCCATTCCAGGATACCCTTCTTACCATGAGAACATGTCTGTGACGTGTGATGTTAAAACCTACATTTTCAGCCAGCCAGTGAACTGCCTTGTTAATCAGAGAGCGCGCAGTTTCTTCCATCTCTTCGCTGCATACCGGGATCCCTGTCAAGACCACGGTATAGGGGCTTGCAGCCGGTGGAAGATCGAGTACAGGGAGACCCCTGGTATTTGGAGCATGGTCCGCTATTGATGGTCCTGTTTCATTCAATACTATAGGTCCGCCCTCGAGGGGTCTGGTTGCTATAGGGGTGATGGATCGATGCTCTAACCTCTCCTCCCTTGTCTGCCCATTGTCTATCCTGGTGCTTGATGGTCCTGAAGCCTTACCCTTGTTGATTCCCTCTATTGGGCCTTTCTTTGCCACCTCCTTCCTACCAGTGGGCAGGTCACGCTCCTTGTTGGCTCCCCTATGCTTTCTGACGTGTGGATGTCCTTGGCTTGTGTGCTAATCTCATCGTCCCCAACTCCATTGGGTCCTGACCCCCTCTTCAATGAGGATGCAATGCTAGCTTGTGTGAGTAAACGGGAGAGTTGCCCCTCAATCACATTCTGTCTCTTGTGCAGGGGGCCAAGCTGAGTGGTTAACATTATTTCTAGTTTGAACCATAATTCTCTATCCCTTTCCTGCCTCGTCTCTGTTTCCCTGCAGTTTAGACACTGAACAGGGATTACAGCAACCCCTGCTTCACCAGCCCCCTTCACTTTGGCTACACCCCTCTGTATGGACTTCTTTGATATGTGATGCCCCCCTCTTCTTAGACAATTGCCTGGAGCCTTGACAACAGCCAGTGGGACGGCCGTAATTGGTGTGCCCGTGGCATGCGGAGCCTTTTATGATCGGGTAACCACCTCCCCGAAATCCCTTGCAGTGTTGTTTTTGCCTGGCGTATTTGGGGGTGTCACACTCTCATCTTCTCCTGATCCTACTAGAACTGGTGTCATAGAAATGCGACCAGTGGGACCCTCTATCTCGTGTATGGCAGTCTGGGGCTGGTTCCAATCTGCGTCAATAGACTGATTGTCTTGTGGTGATAAACCCACCACCTGTGGCAATGATGTAGTATGAATTATAGCCTTTGTTGTATTATCAGTTACCATGTTGAATTGACCGTGGAGGATCCCAGTAGGAGGGGATGTACACTTAGCCATAAGACCCATAGAGGATCTCTTATGTTCTATTAGCGTGTCAAGGGAAAGTCTCTTTTCAGTCTATTGGATTTCATGGTTTAAGAGGGACTCTGCCCTATTTAAAAAAGCATCCAGGGTCCCCTTTACCCCCCCTCACCACCGAGTTTAATGCCTTGCAGTTACTCATCTCAACAATGATAGATTTATAATAAACTCAAATTGACAGGAGACAGGAGAAGGGCCGCCTAAGGGCACGAAAAATCAGTACCCGACAGGGTTTCTGCAATATCTCAGTCCAGTGTCCCTCGTGAATTTCAGGGTCCGTAAATTCAGGGAGTAGCTCTTTGACTGCCTCCTGGCATTTGGTGGTGTGATGCAAGGCCATTCGGGGATGGTACCCGGGCCCTGCACCCTGATCTTTTTCCCAATGTTTTTACAATCTGTAGCAATGCTGGTATTCCGATTAAAAATGAGTGAGAATTAAGGTGGGTGGCCCAGCCCGGCCTCTTCCGGTCCCTGACGGGCACGGAGGGGCCCGCCCTTGGCTCGGGCTTTGCCCAAGCACGCCTGCACGCGTCCCGCGCTGCGGGAGCCCGAGCGTCCTTTTAGGCACCTCCTGGCGCTGTCTGCTAGCGTGCGCGCCGCAGGGGACACTGGGAGGTGTAGTTTTCCTCCCCTCCGGCGTCGGTCCACAGGAAAATGGCCCCAATGACTCTCGGCGGTGGCGGCTCCTGCACCAGCGGTGAAATCAGGTAGGGAAATGACTCTTGACAGTGGCGGCAAGTTCAGAATGAGCTCTCGCGCCACTGGAGCACGAGCGTCCTTTTAGGCGCCTCCTGGCGCTGTCTGCTGGCATGCGTGCCGCAGGGGATGCTGGGAGGTGTACTTTCCCTCCCCTCCGGCGTCCGTCCACAAGAAAATGGCCCCAATGACTCTCGGCGGTGGCGGCTCCTTCACCAGCGGTGAAATCAGGTAGGGTAATGACTCTTGGCAGTGGCGACAAGTTCAGAATGAACTCCTGTCAGTTGATGTGTAAACTTCTTCTCCAGTTGATTACTAGCTATTTGAAAGTCTATATTCGTTTTTGATTAGTTAACTGAGTATTTGTATGGGAGAGTGAATGTGTGTGTGGTACGGTGGGGGGTGTGTGACTGCCCAAAGATGTGTGGATAGTTGATTCAGTAGGTATATGAAGTTAAAACTACATGTTATACCAGTTGTTTGAGTGAGTGAATATCTTTATGGGTGTGGTGATGAGCAAATATCTCTCTCAATGGTACATGTCAAACAAAGTAGAAAAATAAAACGTAATGTATGTGTCAGTTGTTGTTTATAAATAAGTATACATAAGAATAAGTGATTGTATACCTGACTGTATGGATAACTGTATACTTGTAATAGTGATTATATAACACACTAAGTATAAGTTACTATCTACATGAATAGATAAAGTAGTGTTTGTAAAAGTGTATAACTAAGTAAATGTAAGTATGATCCTTTGTTTGCATAAGTGAATAGGATGACTTCATAAGTGAATAGGATGTGTGCTGGTGTGTAATGTCGATATAGGTGTATAAGTATAATGGATAGTGTTCTATTGATCATTGACTGCATGTATGAGTGAATCTGTAGGTAAGTGATTAGATGTGTGTATAGATCTAGGAATCACTGAGTGGGTTTTTAGAAACTTGTATTGGTGAGTCAATGGATTAAAATATGGTACTCTGTATTTTACAGTGAGTGACGAAAGGTTATACTAGTGTATGATGAGGTGTATCTGATTGTCACATGGATGATGTCATCAGTGATGTCATCAGTGATGTCATTTGAGATGTCATCAGTGATGTCACTGACCATGTCATGAATGATGTAATATGTGACATCATCAGCAGTGGATTGCGGCGTGCAAGATGTAGTTAGTACAACTAACTATTTCGGAGGAATTTCAATGGTTTTGTACGAGTGAAATGTCCAGCTAACTATAAAACGCCTAAAATCTATGTTTTTTCAGTGAATTTCTAATGGTTTATTAAATGCTAATTCCTAATTTTATCAGGCCTGCAACCTATGGCTTTTTCAGTGAATTTCAAAGGTTTTTCAAATGCTAATTCCTAACTATATCAGGCCAGAAACCTATGTTTTTTTCAGTGAATTTCGAAGGTTTTGTAAAAGACAATTTTTAAATGTATTTATTGTTATTTTTTTTATACTGATTTACTACATTTTTTTAACTATTTTTTTTAGATATTTTATTTTTTTAAATTACATTATACATTACATTACAAAATATACTTTCTCAGAATTAATTACTTTAGTTTAAATACTTTGCAAATAGGCAATAGACTTTTAAGTACAGTAGTTACACTTGTTGCAATGGTGCAACACAATTTTAAACACAATGCAACATTGACCTCAATGCGAATTTCTAGTTAAATGCAATTAGTTACTTTATGGATTACTTTTCTAACCACAGGACTGGATCCTAGATTCAGTTCGTGGACATCTCCTGTAAACGGTTGAGTAAAAGTGTTTTAGTTACAGTAGTGATTTTTAAGGAATATTATTGTATTTTAAAAGTTGACACTGACATTTTTTCACATAGAATCACCAATGTTATCCTATAGCAGGAAATTCCTTTAGCAGGTAAGTAGTGCCATCGCCATTTTTTGAAACCTGTCAAGCAAAAAACTGGGAGACTCAAGCAGAAGTGCATTGCAGTAATCGAGTCTACTCAGGATAGTGCATCTGGCGACCAAAGCCCGAGCAGATGTAGGTAGTAATGACATAATCTTGCGAAGGGATCTAATCAGGGCGAAGCAGGAGGATACAGTTTTTGCAACCTGAGCCTCCATAGTCAGCTTGTTATCCAGCATAACACCTAGGTTACGTACTGTTTTAACCGGTGGAATTTTAGTGCCTATTTCTGGGGGGCAGAAATTATCAGGAAGAGAATGTGAAATCTTGCTCCCTGCATAGAAGAGCAGTTCAGTTTTACCAGCGTTTAATTGCAGGGAATTAACACTCATGAAATACCTCCACCGATATTGAATCCTCCCCTTCAAAGGAGAGGATCAATTTAGTGTCATTCGCATAGTTAATCATATTGATCTTGTATGAATTAATCAAAGACACCAGAGGTTTTAGATAAAGGTTAAACAAAATGGGGCTGATTGCCGAGCCCTGAGGAACCCCATACTGGAAAGAACGCAGATTGAAAAGGAGGGAGGGCCACAGCCTGCTGTCTGCCCTCAAGAAAGGATCAAAACCAACGCAGGGCAAATCCTCTCACCCTGGCCTCCTGCAATCTACGTAGGAGGATCTCATGGTTTACCGTATCAAATGCGGCAGACAGGTCAAGCAAAATCAAAACAGTTGCCTGTCCCCTGTCTGCACGCATTTAAAGCTCATCCATGGCCGTAACCAGGGCCGTCTCCGTCCCGTGGGCAGGGCGAAACCCAAATTGCAGATCCTTCAACAACTGATGTTGCTCCAGATGTTTAGACAGTAAAAAACTAACCCTGCGTTCAACAATCTTTGCAGGGAACGGGAGCAACAAGATTGGTCTATAATTTTTAGAGCACTCTGGATCCAACAAAGGTTTTTTCAACAGCAGGGAGATCAGGGCTTGTTTCCAGTGAGTGGGTAAGATACAGCTGGCCAAAGACTGGTTGCAGATCAGGCGAAGGGCAGGAAATAATTCCACCTCATACTCTTTCCAGATCCTGTGCGGGACCGGGTCCGTAGGTGAACCGGAGGAAATGCCCCACGCCAGACTCCTGAAGTCCTCCTCCCCAAAGGGAGGAAACTCCGATAGTTGATCCCCAGGCTGCTGACAGAGGCCATTGTCCCTGTCGATCAAGATCCGGTCCCTCAATACCTTGGAACCCCTGGTCACAGTGGGGACTTTGAGATCATTGATAACAACCTAAATTTTTTTCCCTGAAGAACTTGGCCAAGTTCTCACAGAGTTCCTGCAAGGGGGATATCGAGTTCTTGGAGCAGTCAGGGCTGGTGAGGCTATTCAGGATATTAAAGATGCTCCTAGAGCTATTTGAAGCCTTGCAGATCGTGGAGCAAAAATATTCTGCTTTAGAGTTATGGATCAAGATTTTGTAGTGAGTCAATTTAAGCTTCCAAAGCAGCCTGTCTGAGTCCTTATACCCCCGCCTCCATTTCCTCTCTGCCTGTTTACAGGCTAATTTAGTGGATTTCAAAGTATCATTAAACCAAGGGGCCGAGGCACTGCTTTTCCATCTGACTTTTTTTACCGGGGCATGGGAGGTTAACGTTGTAGTAATCCTGAGGCACAACGCGGCCAAGTTCTTATCGACCTTTTTGTCCAGGGAGAAACAATCACCGACCTTGAACACCGAGTCTGACAGTCGCAATCGTGCAAGGGCCTTCCAGTCCCTGCGCAGAATATCAGTGGTGGTGCGCGCCAGTCGGGTCCTGACAGTATTAACGTTAACCTCAAATTTGATTAAAAAGTGGTCAGTCCAGACTAAAGGTAAGGTTTTCCCCATGTGCAGCAGATGAGGGCCGGAGAAGATCAGGTCAAGGCAATGACCATCCTTGTGAGTAGCACCCACCACCTGCTGAAAGAGGCCCAGATCTTCGCACGAGTGGAGAAGATTACGGAACCCTACATCAAGGGGACCATCTGGCCAGAGATTAAAGTCCCCTAGGATTATCAGATTATTGTGGGTAGCTGCCATGTTCGTGAAAGTAGTTAGCAGAGATTGTTGTTGCTGAGCCGTAAAGGTCCCAGGGGGTCTGTAGCAGATGACCCCAGTGGTAATAAGGCCAGAGGCATTCTTTATAGCCAGGCCAAGTAGCTCCACCCCGTTAACTGGATCCATCTCAATGGTCCCAACTAGCCAGGGGGCCCTGTAAATAATCCCCACCCCACCCCCCCTTCCATCGGGTCTAGGGAGGTGAAGGATTTTACAATCTGGTGGGCAGGCCCAGCCAGACTCAATCTCGCAGTCAGGGCGAGTCCAGGTCTCAGTCATAAATAAAATATCAAGCTGATGTGATTCAATTAGCAATTGGATTTCCACACAATGTTTTGGCATAGACCTCACATTAAGGAGTCCGCAGGAGAGAAGGCATCCACTCAGGAAATCGCTCAAGGGAAGAGCTGAGTCAGTGAAAGCAAGATTGCCCCCACTGGCACAGCGTTCCCCTATATTGAGCAAGGTCTCCCTGGAATAATGTTGAGGATCAATTTTTGAAGAGGACGCCCTACCTTCACCATAAAGAACAGCATGGCTGGCGCTGGACGCTACCTTAGCGCGAACGGGCGCAGACGGGCTTGCCTTCGGCACGCCTATGGCGCGCCCGCTGCACGATCGCGCAAGCCCGCTTTTTCAAGGTCTGGGGAGGAGAAAAGACTAGAGCGCTCACCTTGGCCCACTCAAAATGGCGGCCGTCCAGGTGAGTGTCTAGTCGCGTTTTCCTCCCTTCTGGGGCCTCGAATTCGTGCAAAACACTAGCCTGTCTTCCATGAGTGGCTATGTCCACGTAAACTTAAATCAGCACAATTTATAGAAAAACTTTAAAAACAGGTAAAAACTAGAGTTAAATTCATTTAATTAGCAGCAAACAGATCCAGTGCAAATTATCGCAAAAACGAGGCAGAAAGGTGGAATTTCTCAGCAGTTCCCGGCTCACGCCTCAGGAGCAATAGTAAATGCGCGGTCCCACCAGCCCGCTTTTTCAAGGTCTGGGGAGGAGAAAAGACTAGAGCGCTCACCTTGGCCCACTCAAAATGGCGGCCATCCAGGTGAGTGCCTAGTCGCGTTTCCCTCCCTTCTGGGGCTCGAATTCATGCATTATTTTCATGTACTATTGTTATGTACTATTTTTCATGTAAGCCGTCCTCGCATTAGGCATTGTCCTCTGCAATGTGATTGTAAATAACACAACATCTGACATGATAAGATGGCCACCACGTGTAATGCGATTATAGGCACCGAAGACAGTCCCATTTCTTTTTCTTTGTCTATGCCTTTTCACACTGTGTTGAAGTGACTAGCCTAATGCTTTATTAGTATGTTCTTTGAGCACTTCCATTTAAAGTGATCAAGGCGTCTCCGTAAGTCGAAACATGTAGTTTTTTGGAATAAACACCCTTGGATAATTGAGCTGGCTACTCGACGTGTTTTACTGTGAGCGCACTGTATTTGGAACTTATATATATATATCAAACTCAAATCCACACTCAATTTCCTTGTATCACAAGGTAAATATGAAACGCACAAACTCCAAACTTGCATCAAGTAATTTATTTGGCAAAAGGCAACAAAGTAATAACTCGATGCGTTTCGGGGAACTTCCCTTGGTCACGAAGAAGAAGGCAGATCGCTGAAACGCGTCTGTGGTGTAGCTTTTCATAAATAAACTAACTCTGTGACGAGGAACCTCCCGAGTGCTGTTTTTCATTCCTGGGGACCAGCTGGGAATCGACGAGCGTAATATATATATGACATGGTGCATCACGCCGGGCCAGTCCGATTTCCAGACTTGCCCCCGCCAGAAAGGATTCCTGAGCTGCGGCGGTTAAAGCGGTATGGGGACTGGAGGAAGCGTAGCTGCACACATGTACTTTTGGATACACAGACTATGCAGAAATTGTTTTCCCTTCCATTTTACTCCTGAGATACCTACCCATGCATTGCTGTGGCATGCTGGACCTTGTAGGCGCCGAACATCAAGCGGACTACAAGAGGTGTATGCTATGTGAGGTCATCAAAGTGGGAGGAGCAGCGGTCTGTGGGTGAGAAGGCAGGACATAGCATCCTTACTCACACTTATTCATTCAAGCACATGTACCTGGCGCTGAAGAGGCAAAGAACGCCGAAATGCATCCGCCATAGGATGAGATTGAACCCTCCGTTGTTTGTGCAACACAATAAAGCGCTTCCAAATCCGTTCCTCAGCTGTGGCCTTACTCGTTCTTTGAAGGAGTGGAGTTGATATATATATATATATATATATATATTACCTACTGGCGGTCGCCAGTAGGTATATATAGTTAGGATTTTTTCTCTATGGGTTTTTTGAAAATTCTATGTCTAATAACTTTGGCGTTTGTGGACGGAATCGGCTGAAATTTTCAGGAAAATGGCACATTTTGTTTCTGAGCAGCCCTTGAAAATTTGGGGGGGGTTCGTCCAGTGGGGGCCGAGAAAAAAGGGGGGTCCCAAAACGTGTTTTTAACATTGAGTTTTCCATAGGGCGGTTGGCCTCACTTTTAGCCCGAACGGCTGAATGGATTTGCACGAAACTTGGCAAAATTGTAGGGACTGGTAGCCCGATGTGCCTTTTGTAGGTCTCAATATATGTGCTCCAGTGGATTTTGAGAAATTAACGTTTAAAAAAAGATATATATCTGTAACAGCGGACCGGTTAGCGCTCTGGTTCGCGGACTTTTCGCGCAACGGAGCTTTGTGAAGCGAAGCTGATTGGTTCTCCGGCGTCTGTCAACATTCCAAACAGTCCGTAGCGGCCGCCATCTTGTCCCTCGGTAGGATCGAGAGACAAGAGGAGGTCAAAACAAAGGGGGAAATAACTATAAGGGGGCATAGTAGATCCTCGCTGACCCCCTAGGTTTGATGTGGAGGTTTTAAAAGGGCCCCGCGGGGCAAAAAAAAACCAAAATAATAATAATCGAACGGCTGAATGGATTTGCACGAAACTTGGCAAAATATTAGGGACTGGTAGCCCGATGTGCCTTTGCTAGGTCTCAATATATGTGCTCCAGTGGATTTTGAGAAATTAACGTTGAAAAAAAGATATATATCTGTAACAGCGCTCCGCTTCGCGTACTTTTCGCGTTACGGAGCTTTGCGAAGCTGATTGGTTCTCCGGCGTCTGTCAACATTCCAAACAGTCCGTAGCGGCCGCCATCTTGTCCCTCGGTAGGATTGAGAGACAAGAGGAGGCCAAAGCGAAGGGGGAAATGACCATAAGGGGGCATAGTAGATCCTTCCTGACCTCTTAGGTTTGATGTACCATTTTGCCAAGTTTGGTGTAATTCCGTTCAGCCATTCAGGCTGTAGACGTATGTAAATGTCCTATGGAAAATTGCATGGGGAAAACACATTTGAAAGTGTTGAAATTTAGAACCAATTAAAATGTTACTTTGGTTTTGTATTTGTGTGTGATGAAAGTTAATTGGTTATGTATATATGTCAAATGAGAGGAAACCACAGCCATTTTGTGATACTACTGTCTGAGGTACATTTGTGAGGAATTTTTGGTGGTGAATTTCTGGTGTTTGATTTACACAGTACTAACACTTCTGCTACTTTTAAAAAGGTGAGTTGTTAATTTGTAAGGGGAACTATGTTGTACACTTGAAGATAATTTGAAAAATGTTTTCTGTTATTTATTTGCTGTCCTTCTGTTATACTAAATACTTGATGAAGTTAGTTTTATATTATGTATTACTAAAAACGATAAATGAAAGTGATTATTTTTTTCTGCAATTTACAGCAAGCAATTTCAAAATAAAATGGCTCACAATGAAGAGACCGTGGCAATTTCTTTTGAATTGTCCACTACATTGATTGAAATTGAGAGCACCAATAATGAAATATTGTCACAAGGAGGACATGACTTGTATGATTCCATTAGATTGATTGAAATGGACAGCACCAAGAATGAAATATTGTCACAAGGAGATGACTTGAATGATTCCACTACATTGATTGAAATTGAGAGCACCAATAATGAAATATTGTCACAAGGAGGAGATGGCTTGTATGATTCCATTAGATTGATTGAAATGGACAGCACCAATAATGAAATATTGTCACAAGGAGGAGATGACTTGAATGATTCCACTACATTGATTGAAATTGAGAGCACCAATAATGAAATATTGTCACGAGGAGATGACTTGAATGATTCCACTACATTGATTGAAATTGACAGCACCAATAATGAAATATTGTCAGAAGGAGGAGATGACTTGAATGATTTTTTTGATCAATCTCTTGATGGCGAATTTATCGAGTGTTTGGAGACCATAGAGTTACAAGAATCATCATTGCAGACTTTTAATGAGGAGATTCCAGATGAGATGATTGAAGAGGAAATTACTGATGAGGACATGTTACTAGTTGTTTCAAATTTAGAAAATTCTGAAGAATAAATTTATATTTAGAAATCAAAAATTGTTTGAGACATTATTTATTTTTATTTTTAATTTATGAGGTTGTAGCGAAGTGATTGTAGTATAAAATGAGACTTATAGTATAGAGTGCAACATTTTTATGTTACATGGTAAGTTTACTCATATTTACTTCCCTTCTGCCACTATATTATCTCCAATGTGTATTTGACATGTCTTCTTCATCTCCGGCCTCCTTTCTCTCACTGTGTGTCTCCGATGCATCTTATCGCTGGTATTTTGTGTAATTACAGAAGAGAGTAAAATAAAATAGTTCGGAACGTGAAAAGGGGGCAAAGTAGAGTACTCCTCACCCCCTAGGCCTTTTTAGGCGGTCCCAAAAGGATCAGTTTCTGCTTTCCTGAGAGATTATGGTATGAGTTCCATATACCACAATAACTTGCATTACAACATGCAAGATATCTATCTCCTATTACCAACTTTTGGAGATATTCGCGCTAAGCGCGAATATCTCCAAAAAGTAACACCTGCCCTGAGCAGTTCTTAGCCATGTTATCCAATGGGAGGTGGATAACATGGCTAAGAGTATTAGCTCGGTAATGCATGAATATCGCTGAGTTTTTAGCGATATTCATGCATTGCGGCCGTTTATTATCGCATTTGCGATAAACCTTGATAATAGTAAGGTTTATCTTCGATAATTTCTGACGATGCTTAGTGGTAAAAAATTGGTTGGTAAGCATCGTTAGCGATAAATATCGCTTAACTTTGGTAATATGCCCCAACGTCTGTTAACGTTCGATTCGAAGGAAATGAGGAAGTGTTGAAAAACATTGTCTGCGCCATCTTGCCTTTTTTGAAATGCCACACTTTTGTCGTGCACGGCAGCCATTTTAGATGTCTTGACCAGACCCACTCTCTGCACGCTGTCGATTCGTAGCATGGCTCCTCACCCTCGTAAGCATCTCCCCCAGGCACTGGTCACCACCGCTCTCTGTCTTATGCATGGGCAATAAACCTTCCCCCATCTGCGCTGCTCTTCCCTGAGAATCACACTCTGTGCCCGCCCGACACCTCCCTTTCGCCCTATTCACTACCGCACCCTCTGACACTCCTCTTCCTCTGTGTCCGAATGTCCAGGCCGGTCCTAGGCTATCAGCTAGCCCTGCAGATGTAGTTTATGGCCCCAGCTGTAAAGAATCACCCCTCTTCAAAGGAGTTATAGTAGATCAAGGCCCACACCCGATGTGATCCGTCACAGCACACGCGTTCCTACTATCTGAAAACCATCCTGTATTGTGATTGGGGAGAGGACCGAGCCTGAAGCGGAAGATTCCAGGAATGACTCTTTGTACATCAAAGTTTTTACAATTATGTGTCACATTAAAAATATATAGCACTCCAACAAAGTAGTAGGAATATAAAACTTTAATAACATATAAATATATACAACAAAACAAAAACAGTAAAAACATTTAAACAACGAAGAGACCGTGGCAATTTCTTTTTAATTATCCAATAGATTTATTGAAATTGACAGCACCAATAATGAAATATTCTTGTCAGTAGCGGTCTGTTGTGCGAATAGTTCCAAGGCAGCAGAACGCGCTGAAATCTAGATGGCACGAAAGTGATGTCTAGTAAGTTGCCGCCCAGCAAAAAACGGCGTGGGGCGCCGCGGGGGTGAGTGAGTCCAGTAGGCACCACAGCTATTCTTACCGGCATTGCAGAATTACTGCTGGGGACAATGCCTGTGCTGTAGCAGGGTCACAGCAGAAACAAAAAGGATTCTGTTGAAGATGTTGTTGGTTTTCAATTTGAAAACAGTTCTGGTGTCAACTGCTATGCTAATGTAGTGGTTAATGTTTTGTTTTCTCTAGAAAATGTAAAAGAGGGGGAGGCAGTCCAAAGTTCCGTTAAAAGGGCAAAGGAAAGGATCGGTGGTTTGAACTATCAGTCAAAAAGGGGAGGGGGTGCAATAATTTTTCCTACCGGGTCACACTGTGCTTTCACCGGAAGTGAGGTCTGCAGGATTGTAGTAATTCAAAGTGAGGCTGGCGCCAGCATGGGAGCGCCGACGTCCCGCGGATACAGTTTCGTCACTCCACGGGCGATCATGGCAGTCATTCCCCATCGGGGGTCGGAGACTCCCGCGGCTCCTCTAGAATCTTCAAGGTCGTGGAGGACTACGGTGGTGGAGTCAACCAGTGACCGGGCCATTTCTTTATGTTGGGCCCGCTCTTGCCAGGTCGACCGCCATTTTGAGAGTTCGGCAGCTACCGGCGATCGCGGGGTCACATGAGCGGACGGGCTCCACCCTGCCGGGCGAGACGTTGCAGCATGGCCACAGTGGAAGAACCGTTATCTAGGTCGTTCCGAAACTGTGCAGCACTGTAGTTGTTAGGATGCCACCGCCTGGAGCGCTGAGGGTGCAGCTGGGAAGCCTCCACCTGGGGAGGCAGGAGAGGCCTGTTCGCACCGTCTCTCCCTCCCAGTGCACCCCACGGCGTCTCGCTTGAGATTTGTTATGGCCGGACCAGGCGATGAGGACGAGGGGGGGTCGGAGGCATGTGCAAGACATCCCCCTCCAGTGTTGTCGCAGCCATTATAAAAGAAAGAAGTGTCCCGTCCGTCTTCGGGCCGGGCTTCCGGTGGATGTCGGCCGGACGCCCCTGGCTCTGGCCCCATGAACGGGTTTCTTGGTTTATCGGCTGCAGCCGGATCCCGTCGGCCTCGGCCCCCCGACCGTTGGTGGTCGGACCGGAAGAGCATGTGGCGGGACTACCTGCAACTCTCAAGGGCCACCGCGGCCGGACTGGGAGAGAGAGGGGAGGGTCGAGGAGACATTCCCCCCCCCTGCAACTGTTCAGCGTTGTAAAGGCAATCCCCTGGCCGGGTCCCGCTGGTCTCGGCCTCTCCTCCGGCTACACCCTACGTTAGGATCTCCTGGCCGAGGCGTGGCAGCAGGACCTGCCTTATATGGGCTGCTCCCGGCTGGGCGTAGCCGGAACCCTGCCCCACCTTGGAAGTTTCCAGAGTGGGGGTGGATGTTCTACTGACTTGCATTTTCCCTAGTCTATCGATTTTTTTGGCGTGGCAGGCGGTGGGACAGCGAGGGGTGATTTGGTTTCTCTTACTGTTTTTCTGGTCTCTCACCACTGGCATATTTTAACGTTTTCTTGTTTCTAGGACATTAATAGGTTTTATCATTACGTTATGTTATCGTTTCTTTGTTCGTTGTTTAATAAAAGTTCATGTTCATCAGTGGCCTACTGATTTTCGTTTTCCTATTTTTTTCTTTCCAGGTTGTTTCATGGTAAAGTTTCTGTTAACAGGATACAGTGATCACTTCGTTATTATTGCATATGTCCTTTTCACTAGGGGTGCTCTCTGGTCGGGCCAGATGACGTATCTCTAGTAAATGGTCCGGGTGAAAAAGGTGCATCAATCAGTGGGGAGTAGATAGGCATGACAGATTACAACGGGGGAGAACGGTCCGCATTACGTACCCTTTCACTACTTGCAAAGATTTTCCTACGTTTATTTGCAAACAGGGAATACCTCCAAAAAGAACTAATTCCCAAACAGTCAATGTTCGGACAATCAATCAATCAATGAGGAATGAAATAGGTACGACGTGTTAAAGGCTTGCGTTACCTACCCTTCACTATCTGCAAAGGGAGATAGAATATTCCTATTCTTCCTCGTTTGCAGGTAGAGAAGATCGTTAAGAGAATTAACTTCGAACAATTCAATGCTCGATTGAAACAATCAACAAGGGGTACTGTGAACACAAATGAACGCCGCTTATATACATACGCATTGCTATTTTCAACAGGTTGTTCCTAATGTTTCTATTTTAGCGAGGTCAAAAGAGATCCCATTAGTGGCCTACTGATTTTGCTCGATTCCTTTTGTTTTTTTACACGATTTTTCGCTATCTGCAAAGACTAAACAGAGTATTGCGACTCTGTGCTTGTTTGTAAATAGAGAATGAACCAAAGAGAACAATCAATCAAATGGAGAGAGAAGCAGGCACGACGGATTACAAAGGGGGAAAGGGCTGCATTAACTACCCTTCACTATCTGCAAAGAGAGAGTACTCCTAATAGAAATGAGGGGTGGGGGGCAGCAATCAAAGCAGATCAGTGTGCATAAACACGAAAAAAAAAATTCTTACCACGTACTTGACATTCGACAGCTTATGATATTTGCTATTAAAAAACCATTGAAATTCACTGAAAAAACCATAGGTTATAGACCATATATAGTTAGGAATTAGCATTTACAAAACCTTGAAAATTCACTGAAAAAACCATAGGTTATAGACCATATATAGTTAGGAATTAGCATTTAAAAAACCTTATTTTACTCACACAAAACCATTGAAATTCCATATATAGTTAGTTGCACTAACTATATATTGCGCACCCGCAATCCACTGCTGATGATGTCACATATTACATCATTCATGACATGGTCAGTGACATCACTGATGACATCACTGATGACATCTCAAATGACATCACTGATGACATCACTGATGACATCTCATTTGACATCAATGACCACATCACTGATGATATCATTCATGTGACAATACAATGCATCTCCTCACATTTTAATATAACCTCTGTTTCATCCAGTGTTAAAAACAGAGTATAATTTTTGAAACCATTGACACACCAATACTAGTTACTACATACGTACTCACTGATTCCTACGTCTACACACACATTCACTCATTCACCCATACAATCATTCATACATACAATCACTCATGTTTACAACACAATCATATGCACTCATACACCTATACAGACACTCACACTCTGCCACTCATCCATGGAGTTACTCACACACCTAGTCAGTCCTGTAAAGAATCAATCACACTTCCATTTTCTACTCTATACAGTTAAACATAGAGCACCTTACGTTTTCAACCATATACTAACACATACTTACTCTCTTATACAATCATTGATACAAGTACACATTGATCTGTACAGAGTCACACACCTCCCATCCAGCCACACACACACTCAGTCTCCCATGCAAATACTTGGGCAATCAATCAATAACCCATATAGTTACTCATATAGCTACTGATCAACACATGCAGCAGTTTACAGAACAACAGACATAATGATGCACAAATTAAGACAGTTTAGTCACTAACCCATGCACTCAGTGAGACACATTTAATCACTCACTCATACATTCAGTCATGCACCTACTAAATCCTTCGTCCAGACACTTATACATCCACTCATTCTTCAATATGTAAGACATATTTTAACTTTACAGAAACATAGTCACTGGATGTTGTCATCAGTGATGTCATCAGTGATGTCATTTGAGATGTCATCAGTGATGTCATCAGTGATGTCACTGACCATGTCATGAATGATGTAATATGTGACATCATCAGCAGTGGATTGCGGGTGCGCAATATATAGTTAGTGCAACTAACTATATATGGAATTTCAATGGTTTTGTGTGAGTAAAATAAGGTTTTTTAAATGCTAATTCCTAACTATATATGGTCTATAACCTATGGTTTTTTCAGTGAATATATATATATATATATATATATATATATATATATATATATATATTCACTGAAAAAACCATAGGTTATAGACCATATATAGTTAGGAATTAGCATTTACAAAACCTTGAAAATTCACTGAAAAAACCATAGGTTATAGACCATATATAGTTAGGAATTAGCATTTAAAAAACCTTATTTTACTCACACAAAACCATTGAAATTCCATATATAGTTAGTTGCACTAACTATATATCGCGCACCCGCAATCCACTGCTGATCATGTCACATATTACATCATTCATGACATGGTCAGTGACATCACTGATGACATCACTGATGACATCTCAAATGACATCACTGATGACATCACTGATGACAACATCCAGTGACTGTATTTTTCTGTAAAGTTAAAATATGTCTTGAGTGGATGTATAAGTGTCTGGATGAAGGATTTAGTAGGTGCATGACTGACTGTATGAGTGAGTGATTAAATGTGTCTCACTGAATGCATGGGTTAGTGACTAAACTGTCTTAATTTGTGCATCATTATGTCTGTTGTTCTGTAAACTGCTGCATGTGTTGATCATTAGCTATACGAGAGGCTATATGTGTTATTAATTGGTTGCCCAAGTATTTCTATGGGAGATTGAGTTTGTGTGGGGGTGGCTGGAAGGTGTGAGACTCTATGCATAGATGTGTGAGCAGTTTATTCACTAGGTGTATGAGTTCAAGAGTGCATGTGGAAACAGCTACATGGGCAGTTGACTGTGTGCATGAGTGTATTGATGAGTGAATGGATATCTCAATGCTACATGTCATAGTAAGTACATATGTAAAACACAGTACATGTGAGAGTTGGCATATATAAATAACTGTGCATGAGAGCCACTGAATGAGTGAGTGGTTGTATCGATCATTGTGAACTTGTATCAGGGATTGTATAAGAGAGTAAATATGTGTTAGTATATGTTTCAATAAGTAAGGTGTGTTTAACTGTATAGTTGAAGAAATGGAGGTGAGATTGTTTCTTTGCATGACTGACTGGGTGTGTGAGTAACTCCATGGATGAGTGGCAGTGTGTGAGTGTCTGTATACACTGAGTGTTTCTAAGGTTATATTAGAGTCTGAAGAGGTTTATCGTATTAGCACAAGAATGATGTCAAATGAGATGTCATCAGTGATGTCATCAGTGATGTCATTTGAGATGTCATCAGTGATGTCATCAGTGATGTCACTGACCATGTCATGAATGATGTAATATGTGACATGATCAGCAGTGGATTGCGGGTGCGCGATATATAGTTAGTGCAACTAACTATATATGGAATTTCAATGGTTTTGTGTGAGTAAAATAAGGTTTTTTAAATG
The DNA here is from genome assembly GCF_964261635.1 of Lissotriton helveticus. Lineage (NCBI taxonomy): Eukaryota > Metazoa > Chordata > Amphibia > Caudata > Salamandridae > Lissotriton > Lissotriton helveticus. The sequence goes on along the minus strand of NC_136067.1, from coordinate 1,303,708,187 downwards.
CTAATTCCTAACTATATATGGTCTATAACCTATGGTTTTTTCAGTGAATTTTCAAGGTTTTGTAAATGCTAATTCCTAACTATATATGGTCTATAACCTATGGTTTTTTCAGTGAATTTTCAAGGTTTTGTAAATGCTAATTCCTAACTATATATGGTCCATAACCTATGGTTTTTTCTGTGAATTTCATTGGTTTTTTAACAGCTAATATCTGTAGCTGTAAAATGTATTCTTCTTTAAATCCAAAAATATATTTTATATGTTTATGAATAATTTTTTTTTTAAATATTTTTTTTTCTTCGTTCCCGCTTCGCAAATAGGGAAGCTTCCCGTTAGCTGACCTTGATGCCGCGAAATAGACCGCGAGCCGGTAAACGTTTCTTTACCGCAAGTGCCGCGTTACAAAACAACATCGTGACGCCTCCCGTCCGCATGACGTTTCACGTTGTCGCGTGATACGTCATATGACGTACTACGTTAGCGAACTGGTACGCGAAGCGAGTCGCAAAGCGCAGGTTTCTGGAAGCAAACCGGGAGGCCCTGCAAAGCGCTTAACGTAAACACAGCAAGTCATGTGACTTGGTAATAACACTTTTCATTGGTTCATTTCACTTTTGGTTTCCTAATGATGTAAGACTAGGTCATATAATCTAAAATGAACACTTTTGATTGGTTGAGAACTCTTGTTTTTCCCAAATGATGAAAATCCCTCCTTCTTTCCTCACTCTGACTTTCATCATTGTGAGAGAAAGACCCTTTGTGATCACTGAGCAATGGCTTCTTTAGTAGCTTCAGCTGGTGCTTCCCCACCACCTCCACCACATCCAAGGAAGAGTGGACCACCTGCTCAAGTTATAATTCAACAAGAAGAAGAAGAAGAGGAACAGGAGGACGAGCACGAAGAGAGGCAGTTTTTGCCTGAGCAGCCCAGGACGTCTCACCGGAAAGAAAACTTCATTTGGCAATTTTTTAAAATTCCCAAAGGTCAGAAAAAAGTAAATGCAAGATACGTAACTTGCCTTATATGTCAAGATAGACTGTCCAGAGGGACCGACAAAAAATACAGTTTCGGAAACTACACAATGCATCGCCATATGACTAGGTGGCATCCTAACAACTACAGTGCTGCACAGTTTCGGAACGACCTAGATAATCTCCCTATTATGGCCAGAAGATCTGTTGTACCGGAAGTAACGGGACCAGAGGGCAGGGAGATGGTGCCAAATATACAAATGAGATTTGGTGAAGTAAAACACACCTGCGTATTTTGCGATGGATTCATTTCCTACGGAGAAAGAAGCATCACTCTGATCAACAGAGCTATTGACTATCATATGCAAGTTTGTCCGAAACGCCCAAAATAATAAATACTTCTTTTTTTTGTTTTGTTGCTCCTGTTGAGCCCTTTACAATGAATCGTTTTCATTGCCCCCTCCAAGAAAAACCCAAAAAAATATAAAACTGTTCCGAAAAATACAAAAACAGTAAAAAAATGTTCAGAAAAATAAAAAAAAAAGTTCTTTTCAGAACTACCTCCCCGTTATTAAAAAATTGGTACAATATTTGGAACTGTGCCAACCTCTATTTCTCTTAGTTCGCTTCCTAGTTCGCTCGCCGGTACGCGAACTGGAAGCGAACCAAAAACAGTAAGTATAAGGGAGGGAAACACACACTTATGTTAAAATAAAGACAGCTATAGGGGAGTAAACTAGAGATACTATTACCCGTAATCCACTGCTGATGATGTCACATATTACATCATTCATGACATGCTCAGTGACATCATCAGCAGAGGATTGCGGGTTTTTTGACAACATGCCTTATCCACGGTTTAATAACGCTGCCTTTTGCTTTATATAAGTTTTCAAATTGTATTAAATATATACCAATAGGTCGTTATGAACCTTTAGGTAGTGCTTTTCTTCATGAGGTCTGGTCGCTTCCATACACATACAGATGTTTCAAAGATGATCAAGAAGTTTATCTGAATGGAGAGGAATGCACTGAGACGCCAGATCATTCACTAATGTGTAGACACATACAGTTACACGGTTCATGCAACAAACACCGACCAAATATGGCTTGCGTGTTGCAAGGCACGCCAGTTCCTGCTATCATCCCCACGTTCAAGTTGTTGGAAAATGGTAGTTATTTGATGCTCAATAATGAAGATTGTTCTGAGTTAATTAAAAGTATTCCTTTTATCGTAACAGTAAGTGAACAGGTTATTTGCTGCAGAAATGTTCTATTTCCTCCCACACATGAACATAGGGAGTTTTCAATCTGGCCACAAATACCAACCTTGGGACACGTTTCAACGGCATGGCAAGAATAAGAGCTCTTTTGTCTCAGAGAGAGGTGGCCTTGAGTTCGGCCCGTGAAACTTTCGTACTTCACATAGCGAACACCCGTACAGAGGTGCACACCCTTTTCAATTAAGATTTGCCTTTCAATTTCAGCAACATGTTTCCGACTATCTTTAACGCATCCTCCACAAAGTCCCTGACACACTTTTTTAAAGTTGTTACCAGTGGTCTCGTGACTTCATTTGAGAAAATCTTTGGAGTCATCCCTGCTTCCTTTCATTGTATTTTCTGCACTCTGGTTCGTGGATTGGCATTTTTACTTGCATTACCAGCGGACGCTCTTGTGCTTTTTTACATTTTTAAATATGGATGTCCCTCCTATGCAACCTCCGACCCTGCAGCTGCTGACACTGTTCCGCAATCGCATGCTAGAATATTATGGCACAATGCCGTTGGCGATATTAAGCACGGCATATGGATTATCTTTTCGGTTCTCCTACTTCACCTGTGTCCAGCCTGTATTTCACTGCCTGACCTGTGATTTCGATTGGGCCATTGATTTGTGTCTCTGCGGACCGGTTTCTCCTGACGTCGACTTTAATCAGCTGATGACTCCTATCATTACTCACGAGTTGGTTTGTCCTGGCGAAAGGATTATGGCTGTGGCATTGATGCATGGACTACTTGGTCCCTGGAATTTACTGGCGGCAGCACAGTCTTTCTTGGAAGAGAGCTTTCTTGAAAACCCACCGAGCTGTCCTCTGATGGTGATAGAGGATCCGGTGCTGGGAGAGCACGTATGTTCTTTTCCGCTTTTAAATTGGATGGCTGAACTGTTTTCGGATGAAGACGGTGACTTCCTATTGGAGGCTGTTGCAGCTTATTTTGCATACACAGTTATGTCATAGACCTTTTTCATGTTTGATATGCTGAGTACTAGCATTTCATTGACAATTCATTGACTTATTTGTCAAGTTTTTATTATTTACCTTGCCTATTGGCTTAAGACTCGATAAAGTACTTGGCTGTTTTATTTTTCTTTAGCATTAAATTTTCCTAGTTTTTAATGCTTTACCTTGCGGACCGTCCACATATAAACTTGCAATCTGCTCTCATGAGATGGCACTTCTATTATCTTATTCAGTTCGTTTCCGGATCATGAGGAGGTGTCATCTAGGTCCTGGATATCTTTACACCGTGTTAAGTTAGCATGGGCTCATTACCGGTTTAAACGCCATTTTTCCTTTTTTGCAACTTCTGCACACGACACTTAGTTGTTGCTTTAGCTTTCCACCTAGTAGTTCATCGTGGTTTACATGAGAATAATATGTTATTGGTCTACTATCTGCTTTACTTGTTAAACTATATCTGTACAGCGAGTGCTAAAGTTTCAAGAACAACACGATACAGAATTGTTATGAGGTCTGATCTCCACGACTTCATACTCATAACATAAGTGCAACTTCTGCCAATTCTGGGCATGAGGCGGGTTTTATATTGCTTTGCCGAACACACATACACAACAGTTGATGCGGTTCACATGAAGAGAGAGCTGGTGTATGGTGATGTGATTCCTTCAAATCTAAGACACTAAAGTATGGGCACGCCCTAAACCAACACAAAGAGACCTTCTTAGCAAATAATATAATATGTGTATTAGGGAGGGTGAGATATAAGCAACCGCGGGCCGTGGAGGGAGTTACGATGGGGCAGGGAGGCGGGGAGGGGGAGAAGCAGGGTGGAGCCCTCTCTACCTTGCCCCTCCCCCTCCCCGCCTCCCTGCCCCACCGTAACTCCCTCCACGGCCCGCGGCTGCTTATAAGTGTTGCTAACTCTTATTCATTTACAGCATGTTAACATACTGTCACCATTCGCTTTTTATGTACTAGTAACTATGCTGGTAATTTTGCTACTGATAATATGTGTACTTGTATTCTCCACCCTGCTTCTCCCCCTCCCCGCCTCCCTGCCTCACCGTAACTCCCTCCACGGCCCGCGGCTGCTTATAAGTGTTGCTAACTCTTATTCATTTACAGCATGTTAACATACTATCACCATTCACTTTTTATGTACTAGTAACTATGCTGGTAATTTTGCTACTGATAATATGTGTACTTTTATTATCTAAGGTACTACGCCTGAGAAGACGGCATTAGTAAATAAACATTTCAAATACACATCTGTTCTTCTTAACTCCATGTTCTGGTTTCTAAGAAATCTATAACGACCGACTGTTCATGAGTTCCACGTATCCTGAGGTACTATAAGTTCATATTCTGGATTGTCTAAACATTGAGAGTTTGTTATATCCAATGTGACACTGTACCTAGCTTGCTAAGGAGTTTTTGATTACTAACGTGAGTTTTGGGACACCCTAATTCGCCGAGGTTCCAATCCTCTGTCCACAGTTCTGTGTGAGAACAGAAACCCTGCGACAGGGGCACCCCCGACCCTTGCTGGAGCTTCATCACACTTGCGATACAACTCCAGCAATGCGCCACCTTTACGGCACAGATACATCACGCATCTGTGCTGTTTTTGCCCCATGATGCGCCGCATTGTAAATGCAGCACACCATAGGTGACGGAACAGCGGCACAGAATGACTAACACATCCCTGGTGATGCGCCAGTCATCATAAATGTATCCCTATGCTTCTTATCTTGTTAGAGATGAACCGCCATATATATCATCAAAGTTTTTTGCATTTCCTAAATAGCGAACTTTAAGGAATAAATAGCGATTCTTTACCATTCCTAGTTTGCGATGAGCTATTTGCTAATTAGCCGAATGTAGCCCAATGAAGCCCAATGTAGCCCAATGTAGCCCAAAGATGGCCGCCAGACACACAAAAAAACAAATGTAGCCCAAATATCAGCCAGATGTAGCCCAACTATAGCCCAGTGACAGAATGACCAATCAGCTTCGCAAACCTCCGTTACGCGAAGCGGAGCGCTGTTACAGATATATATCTTTTTTTGAACGTTAATTTCTCAAAATCCACTGGAGCACATATATTGAGACCTAGCAAAGGCACATCGGGCTACCAGTCCCTAATATTTTGCCAAGTTTCGTGCAAATCCATTCAGCCGTTCAATTATTATTATTATTTTTTTTTTTTGCCCCGCGGGGCCCTTTTAAAACCTCCACATCAAACCTAGGGGGTCAGCGAGGATCTACTATGCCCCCTTATAGTTATTTCCCCCTTTGTTTTGACCTCCTCTTGTCTCTCGATCCTACCGAGAGACAAGATGGCGGCCGCTACGGACTGTTTGGAATGTTGACAGACGCCGGAGAACCAATCAGCTTCGCTTCACAAAGCTCCGTTGCGCGAAAAGTCCGCGAACCAGAGCGCTGCCCGGTCCGCTGTTACAGATATATATCTTTTTTTAAACGTTAATTTCTCAAAATCCACTGGAGCACATATATTGAGACCTACAAAAGGCACATCGGGCTACCAGTCCCTACAATTTTGCCAAGTTTCGTGCAAATCCATTCAGCCGTTCGGGCTAAAAGTGAGGCCAACCGCCCTATGGAAAACTCAATGTTAAAAACACGTTTTGGGACCCCCCTTTTTTCTCGGCCCCCACTGGACGAACCCCCCTTAAACTTTCAAGGGCTGCTCAGAAACAAAATGTGCCATTTTCCTGAAAATTTCAGCCAATTCCGTCCACAAACGCCAAAGTTATTAGACATAGAATTTTCAAAAAACCCATAGAGAAAAAATCCTAACTATATATACCTACTGGCGACCGCCAGTAGGTAATATTACCTACTGGCGGTCGCCAGTAGGTATATATAGTTAGGATTTTTTCTCTATGGGATTTTTGAAAATTCTATGTCTAATAACTTTGGCGTTTGTGGACGGAATTGGCTGACATTTTCAGGAAAATGGAACATTTTGTTTCTGGGCAGGCCCTGAAAATTTGGGGGGGGTTTGTCAAGGGGGGGCCGAGAAAAAAGGGGGGTCCCAAAACGCATTTTTCCCATGTTAATTTCCATAGGGCGGTTGGCCTCACTTTTAGCCCGAACGGCTGAATGGATTTGCATGAAACTTGGCAAAATTTTAGGGACTGTTAGCCCGATGTGCCTTTGCTAGGTCTCAATATATGTGCTCCAGTGGATTTTGAGAAATTAACGTTCAAAAAAAGATATATATCTGTAAGCGCGCTCCGGGCAGCGCCCCGGTTCGCGTACTTGACGCGTAACGGAACTTCGCGAAGCGAAGCTGATTGGCTCTTCGGTGTCTGTCAACATTCTAAACAGTCCGGAGCGGCCGCCATCCTGTCTCTCGGTAGGATCGAGAGAGAAGAGGAGGTCAAAACAAAGGCGAAAATGACCATAAGGGGGCATAGTAGATCCTCCCTGACCCCCTAGGTTTGATGTGGAGGCTTTAAAAGGGCCCCGCGGGGCAACAAAAAAAAAAATGTTTTTGTTTTTTTTGCGTGGATAGCGCCCGGTTCGCGAACCGGGAAGCGGCCCGGGGAGCGTACTATGAGGAAAAAAGAATGATAGACTTTTCAAATACTGTATGTTAATTGATTGTTGGTTTTGTGATTATTATTATTTTTTTTTTAAACAATTCTTTATTGTGTTTCAAAATTTAATAAAATGTCTAACATTTCACTGTCTGAAATGTAGTTATTTTCATTGAACATAGCTTGTAATGTTTGAGTGTGTAAAATGTCCTCATTTTCAAGGAGGACATCTACTGCTTGCACACATTGCAGTAGTTCTTGGTCCCAAGTTTCATCCATAAATTCTATATATTTTGGATCAATTATTTCTTGGTTGGTCTCTTGCAGGACAATTTCAAATGAAACTTTGTGTTCGCCTTCCATTTTGTCTGAAATTTGGATAAAAAATATATTAGTAGAGATAGGGCACTGTTGGGATTAATTTTAGATAGGCAGTTTTTACCAGTGAATTTATCTTTGGGCAGTGTATAGTATCAGAGTGGAAGTAGGAATATAAAAAAGTGTATGTGATTTAACGTAAGTAAATTCATAATTATACAAGAGAAACCTAACTCCATCCATAACTATAACAGAGAAGTCTATCTAAATCTATAACTACTACAGAGGGATAGTATATAACTATCAGAAAAAGTTTACCATATTAACTTATAGTGCACAATATACTTCAGTTTTTAAAATAACAACTTACCTTTACAAAGAAGTTGGAGTGATTAGTGAAAATCCAATTGAAATGTACACCAAGAAGTAGTAGTCAAAATGGCTGTGTTTCCTTCTCTTCCTTTATATATATTCAGGTACATAACCAATCAAATGTCAGGTAAAAAAAAAATAGAAAATGAAAGTAACATTTTAATTGGTTGTGAATTCCAACACTTCAGATGTGTTTTGTGAAGTAATTTACCTCAGGGTATTTAGAGAGGTCTACAGGCTAAATGGCTAAATGGAATTTCAACCAAATTTGTGAAAATGGTAGGGATTGGTATGTAGTATGAGCAAATCTATATTTGGTGAAAGTGTCTCAAGGGTTTCTTCTGTAAATTACTTTCCCACCTTTTTTCATGGAGCGCTTCCCGGGGAGCGCCCTGGTACGCGAACTGGCGAGCGCCCCGGTACGCGAACCTTAAGCGTTACAGGAGTCCACCATTTTGTGTTTCGGTCGAATTAAGATACAAGATGGAGGGCACATAATGTTCAGAATGGGTAGAAGGGGACACGGTAGACGTATTTTGACCCCCTAGGTTTTCTGAGGATGGCTGAGGAGGCCCATATGTGCGAAAAAAAAACATTTTTAAAAAAAAATTCACGCGGTTAGCTTCCGGTTCGCGTACCGGGTAGCGCTCCGGGGAGCGTACTTTGTTGAAAATTAGTAAAAAAAGTTAGAGTAAAATAATATTGTGAGTGATCAGATGTAGGGTAGCTCTGAGAAGAGCTTTTGGGTTTATGGTACATTTAGGTACTTATAAGTAGGTACCAATGCACATTTTTAAATTCAGAATGAAAACTCAGTTCCCTTCATCTGAGAAGTGAACTCCATCTCCTCTGTAGATATCTTGCATGTAGTAACGCAAGTTATTGTTGTACACGGAGCCCATTCCATGGTCTCTCATGTAAGCTGAAACAGATTTGTTTACATGCTTCCTCGACTTCTCAATTTGTGGACAATATTGGTTCGACCACCTCCATTTCTGTCTTTGGCATATATTTGAATATACCAAGGCAGTTTGAGGAAAAAGTGCCATTAATTGCTCAAAGGTGTCCTTTAAAAGCATTTCCAGACCTACTCCAGTCAAAGTGCCCAAATCATTACCTCCACAGTGCACAATTAACAGGTCAGGTTTTGGCAAATGCATAAAGGTTTTCACCAATGGTATCAATTGGTGACATTTTAATCCTCTGTGGCCAAACCACTTAATTTCCACATCTTGTAAATTGAGGTTAGGTAAATTTCTGTTCTCAGCATACCTCTGAGCCCAATAGATGTAACTATGTCCAACAATCCAGACAGAAAACATGGTGAGAGAAGGTTCTGCTGCAGTCAGATGAAGTGTGGTAATGAAATGGCAGTTGAAAAAATAAGAGTTTAAAATGAAAAAAACTGTGGAGTTTTATTTGTTAATGGGACGCATTATTTACACTTGTTTCACTGATTATTGTTTTAGCCCTTATTGAGTGAAACGCCATGGTATTACCCCGTTCCTCTCGCCGCTGCGATCTCTGTTGCAGCCCGGGCATTTTTTTACAAAAATGTGATGATGCAGGCTCATGCCTGGCCACCAGTACACTGATTGTAGTTCTTCCAGAGAATCTTTTGGTTTGAGGTGTCTGAGACCCTCGCCCATATGTGCGTCTGCTATTAACAAAGTTCTCCTGTCCTTGTTTGGAATTACTCTATCCCCCACTCCAGGGATTCGAGCAAAAGGAACGGAGTTCGCATCGATTATGTATGTATATTTGAGTGGATAACTGATCGGTAACGCTGAGCAGTCGCCTTTTGATGACGTTTTCACCGCCAGCATTGTTTCACCGTCAATGTGTTTTACTGCACGCTTTTTTCTAGCTACGGAAGCCGATTTAGTTGCTACCGCTGTGGCTTTCTCAGCCAATGAATTCCCTGCAACGTGAACGCCATCACGCTGATGACTCAGTGAGTGTATCACGTGAGTCTTTGGTAGTTCTTTTTTTAACAGAGCTATTTGTTCCCAAAGCAGTTTTTGCTTTATTGTTGCACCTGTGTCATCTTTGTAACCGTTTTGAATCCATTTCTGTAAATCGCTGTTATATGATTTGACGCAGTAATACGAATCGGACACTATGAGTGTCGGGAATTCGCGATCTGCATTATCTAGCGCCATTTTCAATGCTATTATTTCAGTCTGTTGTTCTGAATTAGTTTCTACTGAGTCTGTTTTTGTTAATAGAGGTCTTAGTATACCTCCGCGCCACACTTCTTTTGTAATCTCACATGTGGGGTTGAATGCTTGTTCTCCCCAAACGGATGGTTGAGCATGTCCGTCTGTATAGATTACACAAGCATACTGTTGTAATGGCAGAATGTCGATTGGCAGAGGGAATATTCTTTCATATTCTAGATATTTTAGTTCCTCTAGTTCTGGATCAAAGTAGTATTTTACTTTGTCCATTGTAATGGAATTCACCCATTGTATCCATTCCGGATTCAATGCTGTTGTTGGTAAATTACACGGGGTTGTTAATGCCTCAAAGGCTGATTCTGCTGTTCTGACTGTGATGTGTCTACCGTCAGCTTTATCTTTTTCTCTAGCTATTGCGGTTTGAACTGCATGAACAATGTTTTCTTTAATGCTGAATTTCTTTTCAGCTTCTGTGTACAAGTGTGATTTGAATGCAATTGGTACCTTTTCTCCCTCATTAGAGGTCAGGTATGTGAATCCGCATCTTCCTGGGATGACTCGAATCACAAGGTTGCGTGTGTTATCACGTGTTTCTAATTTTGTTTTAATTAACATATCTGTTTGTAAGGATCTCAGAATTTCTGTGTGTTTTTGAGTCCAATTGGTTTTTTTTAAAATCTGGTTTTATTAGATCATAAAGGGGTTTGACCCTTTCTGCGTAATTTGCAATGTATGTTCTTCCGAAATTTAGGAAGCCTAGAATTGACTGTAGGTTTTTTAGTGTTCTAGGTGCTTGGAGTACGGCACATTTCTCTAGGAAATTGTCAGCCAGGCTTTTGCCTTCACTTGATAATTCATATCCTAAGAACAGGACTGTTAGATGGGCAATTCTAGATTTTTTAAAGTTGAATTTGTAACCCTCTGCCGCGAACCCAAGTATTATGGTGTTCACTCTCTTCAAGTGAGTATCCAAGTCATCATCTGTTAGGTATATGTCGTCGACATACGATAATGCTTCGTCATCATATGTTTTTAGTAACTCTGTTACTCTCGCTGAGAATAATCCTGGGCTGTTCTTGTACCCCTGGGGTAACCGACAGAATTCTTTTTGAGCGCCATTTATTGAGAACGCTGACAAGTATCTGCTCTCTGGTGCTATATTTTGACAAAAGAATCCATTAGAGATGTCTAATGTTGTTTTATATTTTTTGTGCACTATGTTATTCATTAGTGCAGCACTATGCGAGTTTTGTACTGCAAAAGTTTTGCCACATGAGTTAAGGTGTCTGTAATCCAAAACTAGACGATATGAATTGTCTGGTTTGGAGACAGGAAACAAAGGGTTGTTCATTTGTGAGGTGCAAGTTTCAATCACCCCCTGGTATTCTAGTTGATCTAGAATTTCTTTTACCTGTTTTTTAGCTTCTTGCTTGATTGATTACTGCCTTTGTGCAGTAGGTTGTGATTTTAACTGGATTTTGTGTGGAGGAGATTCCTCATCCCATCCCACATGATTTTTATATAAAGCAGGAGCTTGAGCTACTGCCCACTTTCTTGCAAGTGTATATTTTTTATGAATTGGAATATGATTTGAGAAGGCAGGCATAATTATTTCTTCGCCATGTGGGCACTCCCTGACGAACTCTGGTGGCCAATCTTTTTCAGCTAGAAGGATGTCATAGCCCTTGGAGAGATTATCCCAAAAAAGGCCCCTTATTTTTCTAGTCTTATCCCCTTCTATACGTAAAGTTATTTCATATATTTTGTGAGGTTTGCTAACTCTGGTGTCTGCAGTTTCCACTTGAATGTATTCATTCGTGTCCACTGTCTCCAGATGATTCATAAGGACTTTGCGTGCTATGCTCACTTCTGCTGCGCTGTCTAGCATTGTCTGAGCCCACTCTCCGTTTTTCAGCTGTGTCCTCAGTATTCTCGGCATTGTTGAATACTTTAATACTGGCTACCTTCTTTTTTGGAAACTGTAATTTTTTATTTGGATGAGCAGGTTCCTTGTCTTTGGACTTGACGTGCCCTTCCCTGGGTTCCGATCGTCCTCTTCTTTCCGATTTCTGCGAGGAAGTCTGAAAAGATTGAGAGGGACGTGTATCAAAATCTTGATATCTATCCGGTTTCTTTATGTTATCCCTATTTCTAAGGTTGTATTTTTTCACAGAGGGCTCCCTTTGGGGAGACTTGGGTCCTTGGTCCGGAGATCTTTCTCTCCGGCGAGGAGACCTTCCTCTGGACTGGAATCTCTTTTCTTTTGGATTGGATTGTTTGTTTCCATCCCAGTTCTTCTTTTGACTGTTTAGATTATTTTTAATAAATATTTTTTCAGGACTTTCAATTAGTTGGGGCTTTACTGGTATTCCACCCAAACTATCTCTACCTAGTTCTTCATAGGATTTTTCTATAATTCTGGCAATTTCAGCTGGCTGGTCAGCTATATCTGTCTCTTTTAATCTCTGGCGTATCGCCACATTCGCTGCTTCTCCTTTTATGTTTGCTAGTAATATTGCCGAGACCTGCTTGAAGTTTTTTAGTAATTTCATACTGAGAGTTAAAGCGGGTTCTGGACCGTATTCGTCTTGAATTTGTTTTAGCACATCTGGTATTACCGACATGGATGGTACACCATGTGTTTTTGTGTAAATGGAAGCAAAGACTGTACCCCAAGTGTCACAGTCCTCCACGTGTGGTGCGATTCCCATTGGAAGACAGATAGTCAGAATCCTGTGTTTATCCACAGGGGTGGTGTCTGGAAACACCGCCTCTATTTGGGTGATTTTTTGTGCTAACCAGAATGGTATTTGTTCCTGTTTAGCTGGTACTTTACCTAGGCAGGACTGTATGTTCTGTGGTGTAATTTTATTTGTGTTCCCCTGATGTGGGGTCAGCTGTGGAATTTTAACTACAGGTTGGATGGTTGAAGTCCGCATTACATATTGGACTAGTTGTCTATATATTTTAATTAGTTGTTTTAGTTGTACTAAAACATCTGCTGCAGACATTCTTTCGATGTCTGGATGTGGTGTGTATCTGGCTAGGACCGGCCACGTTGCTCCTGGTCTACCTAGTGGACCGAGCCTGGTGATGTGATTATTATGTTTTAGGGCGCCATTAAACAAGAGCAGGTGCTCTTGGAATTTGAGTGGTACTTCCACTTCCTCGAAAGGAGTGTAGGTGTCCGGTGGTTCCTCTATTTTATAATAGTGGAACTCCTTTGTTACAGCATTTGCTGCTGGAAAGTTTATCCATGAATAGAATACCTCTGTCTGCCGATATTCGTGTGCCTCAATTACGAATATGACTGTACCACCTCTTGGTGTCAGTCCATTGTCTATAAGTTTTAACGTTATAGATCTTCTTATGTTGACCGGGATGAGTTTTGTATCCAGGTCCGCTTCTTGCATAGTATTATCAGCTTCTATTAGTTCAGTTGCTAATCTAGCTCTCTCTCTTTCATCATCACTGTCTACCATTTTACCGACAGGAAGGTTTTTCTGTTTGTTTGCAGATCAGGTTTCTTATGGAAACAAAGATTAGATGCACAATATTTTGGAACAGTGTTTCCTTCAACGTTGATTGAACCAAGAACCGTACATAGGAGTTCCCTCCTGCGAGGTTTGGCGGATTTTACCTCTCACCCACTCCAGACGTCTTTGGAGTATTATGGGAAAAAGGGGTCTGAGTGAAAGAGCACGACTGAGTTACTCTAAAGTCTTGCGTTAGTTTTATCGCCTATCCAAACACGTTGGGCGCCATGTAGTGTAGTTCCTATTATCCCAATAAGCTCTGCGCATTGGAATAATAGCTCCAATAGTATAGACCTAGACCAGACGTTAACTAGGTCTTCTACTGTCGATATTAGACTTAAAGTTTTGGGTTTGCCAGCTAGCTCAGAGTTCACTAGAAACTTTCTCGAATAGGCAAGAAGGAGTTGAACCTCCCTGGATAGACAAGAAGGGATTTAGTTTCTGACAACCATAGAACATGACAACGTTGCTCTCCCCTAATCAAGAGTGTATCTCTAGAGTCGTGTGAAAACAAAAGACAACTTATTTTACTCAGTCAGTACGTGCATTCTTAGTTTCACCAGGTTGTAGAGAAAAGGAAGAGACGGGCGTGTTCAATAAAATAAGTTATTTATTGATCAGTCTCTTTTCTCGTACAAGAGAAATGGATCGATATTATCGCAATACGTATGGTTAAGTAAAGTGTATACAATAAAAGCAGAATTATAAAATAATACTGTAAAAACATTGATATGGTTTCTAAGCCATACGTTATTTAAAATGGATAAAATAGATACATACATATAAACATTTGACTAATCGTACTCAACTGGTGCTTCTAACTACGCCTACCCCAGTGTACCTGACCTAAGCCTAATACGTGGGCGGGGATAGAAAGTAGCAGTTTAAGTTAAGTTTGTTTTGCCAAGTGACTGACTCAAGAATTCTCTGCAAGGGGTTATTCAGCTCTGTACCTGAGATCTAGGATGGTTGAGGGATAGTATCTCTCGTCTGAGGTCTCGATATTCCAAGCTGCCTGCGAGGGCTGCTCGGAAGCGCCGGAGCTGGATTTCTTGGCAGGAGAAAGCAGCGTCTTGTTCTCAGTGCGTCAGGAAGGCGGGGCAGCGCCAGTGGGCTTCGCTCTCTGCTGGGCTTCGGCAAGTCTCGCTGCTCCGATCTCGTCACCACCGCGTGTGTTTGCTTAAGGCAATATCGGTAATATTTATACCTGTAAGGTGCCGAGATTGACGTAAGGATGGACATAGATACGTCAATAAGGATGTCATACGAGCTGGTCGTTAGCACATTCTTTTACTGAAGTTCTCGGTGAAATCAAAACAATGGCCGCAGGGTTTTTCCCAGGTTGTCATAGGTTTGATTTGTTTTGAGAACTCCGTATGCCTTATCAGGGGCTGGAGGAATATTGCTTTTGCCTAATTAGATGGCAAGCGTTATGACCTAATCAGATAACGCGCTCCTGTGCCGTGGTCTGGCGTAATCAGATAACGGTTTCTGCATCATGGGATGGCTGCTAGTTAACTTGTTAACCAGAATAGGGTCAGGAATAGGGGGATCGATACAGAACCTATAGGAATACATCACACCTGAAGCCATCTTGATTCGAATAAAGTGGTAACACTTAAAACATTGATTTTCCAAAGGAACAAAATGAGGGGGTTAATTTTGCCATATAAATTATGATTAGCGCTGCAGAAAGAAAAATCAGGGCACATTTTGACTTCTCAAATCCTCTTCTAAGCGCTGCGAGGCCTCAGGGCAGTTATGCGCTATACAAATGCAATTTTTCATTTCATTTCATTTCATTTCATTATTTTATTAAAAAATTCTGACATGCAGACTAAAACATACACTTTGAATACCAGCAGCAGACTTCCCTGGTGAGCAGTAGCTTTACTACAGTGATCTAATGAGCAACTAGAGTGCTAACATTCAGAATTAATGGCAAATGTGTGACACATCTGAATGCCTTCTTGATGGAACCAAAGTAAACAAGCGATGAAAATGCAATAGGTCTCGTTTAAGTTAAAGCAATTCTGTTTGTAATTAGGTGGCTTTTTAGCTTTGCTTGTATTAGTGTTTTTCAAACTTTCATGTACATAACATGCATATGTATGCATATATGTATATGTATGCATGCATTTATATTTGTATGTATATAGATATGCATTTTTTATATATAATTATATATGGATGTATGTATATATATATATATATATATATATATATATATATATATATATATATATATATATATATATATATATATATATATATATATATATATATATATATTACCTACTGGCGGTCGCCAGTAGGTATATATAGTTAGGATTTTTTCTCTATGGGATTTTTGAAAATTCTATGTCTAATAACTTTGGCGTTTGTGGACGGAATTGGCTGAAATTTTCAGGAAAATGGCACATTTTGTTTCTGAGCAGCCCTTGAAAATTTGGGGGGGGTTCGTCAAGGGGGGCCCGAGAAAAAAGGGGGGTCCCAAAACGTGTTTTTAACATTGAGTTTTCCATAGGGCGGTTGGCCTCACTTTTAGCCCGAACGGCTGAATGGATTTGCACGAAACTTGGCAAAATTGTAGGGACTGGTAGCCCGATGTGCCTTTTGTAGGTTTCAATATATGTGCTCCAGTGGATTTTGAGAAATTAACGTTTAAAAAAAGATATATATCTGTAACAGCGGACCGGGCAGCGGCCCAGGACGCGTACTTTTCGCGCAACGGAGCTTTGTGAAGCGAAGCTGATTGGTTCTCTGGCGTCTGTCAACATTCCAAACAGTCCGTAGCGGCCGCCATCTTGTCTCTCGGTAGGATCGAGAGACAAGAGGAGGCCAAAGCGAAGGGGCAAATGACCATAAGGGGGCATAGTAGATCCTCGCTGACCCCCTAGGTTTGATGTGGAGGTTTTAAAAGGGCCCCGCGGGGCAAAAAAAAAAAATAATAATAATAATCGAACGGCTGAATGGATTTGCACGAAACTTGGTAAAATATTAGGGACTGGTAGCCCGATGTGCCTTTGCTAGGTCTCAATATATGTGCTCCAGTGGATTTTGAGAAATTAACGTTCAAAAAAAGATATATATCTGTAACAGCGCTCCGCTTCGCGTACTTTTCGCGTTACGGAGCTTTGCGAAGCTGATTGGTTCTCCGGCGTCTGTCAACATTCCAAACAGTCCGTAGCGGCCGCCATCTTGTCTCTCGGTAGGATTGAGAGACAAGAGGAGGTCAAAGCGAAGGGGGAAATGACCATAAGGGGGCATAGTAGATCCTTCCTGACCTCTTAGGTTTGATGTACCATTTTGCCAAGTTTGGTGTAATTCCGTTCAGCCATTCAGGCTGTAGACGTATGTAAATGTCCTATGGAAAATTGCATGGGGAAAACACATTTGAAAGTGTTGAAATTTAGAACCAATTAAAATGTTACTTTGGTTTGTATTTGTGTGTGATGAAAGTTAATTGGTTATGTATATATGTCAAATGAGAGGAAACCACAGCCATTTTGTGATACTACTGTCTGAGGTACATTTGTGAGGAATTTTTGGTGGTGAATTTCTGGTGTTTGATTTACACAGTACTAACACTTTTCCTACTTTTAAAAAGGTGAGTTGTTAATTTGTAAGGGGAACTATGTTGTACACTTGAAGATAATTTGAAAAATGTTTTCTGTTATTTATTTGCAGTCCTTCTGTTATACTAAATACTTGATAACGTTAGTTTTATATTATGTATTACTAAAAACGATAAATGAAAGTGATTATTTTTTTCTGCAATTTACAGCAAGCAATTTCAAAATAAAATGGCTCACAATGAAGAGACCGTGGCAATTTCTTTTGAATTGTCCACTACATTGATTGAAATTGAGAGCACCAATAATGAAATATTGTCACAAGGAGGACATGACTTGTATGATTCCATTAGATTGATTGAAATGGACAGCACCAAGAATGAAATATTGTCACAAGGAGATGACTTGAATGATTCCACTACGTTGATTGAAATTGAGAGCAGCAATAATGAAATATTGTCACAAGGAGGAGATGACTTGTATGATTCCATTAGATTGATTGAAATGGACAGCACCAATAATGAAATATTGTCACAAGGAGGAGATGACTTGAATGATTCCACTACATTGATTGAAATTGAGAGCACCAATAATGAAATATTGTCACGAGGAGATGACTTGAATGATTCCACTACATTGATTGAAATTGACAGCACCAATAATGAAATATTGTCAGAAGGAGGAGATGACTTGAATGATTTTTTTGATCAATCTCTTGATGGCGAATTTATCGAGTGTTTGGAGACCATAGAGTTACAAGAATCATTATTGGAGACTTTTCATGAGGACATTGCTGATGAGGACATGTTACTAGTTCTTTCAAATTTAGAAAATTCTGAAGAATAAATGTATATTTAGAAATCAAAAATTGTTTGAGACATTATTCATTTTTATTTTTAATTTATGAGGTTGTAGCGAAGTGATTGTAGTATAAAATGAGACTTATAGTATAGAGTGCAACATTTTTATGTTACATGGTAAGTTTACTCATATTTACTTCCCTTCTGCCACTATATTATCTCCAATGTGTATTTGACATCTCTTCTTCATCTCCGGCCTCCTTTCTCTCACTGTGTGTCTCCGATGCATCTTATCGCTGCTATTTTGTGTAATTACAGAAGAGAGTAAAATAAAATAGTTCGGAACGTGAAAAGGGGGCAAAGTAGAGTACTCCTCACCCCCTAGGCCTTTTTAGGCGGTCCCAAAAGGATCAGTTTCTGCTTTCCTGAGAGATTATGGTATGAGTTCCATATACCACAATAACTTGCATTACAACATGCAAGATATCTATCTCCTATTACCAACTTTTGGAGATATTCGCCCTAAGCGCGAATATCTCCAAAAAGTAACACCTGCCCTGAGCAGTTCTTAGCCATGTTATCCAATGGGAGGTGGATAACATGGCTAAGAGCATTAGCTCGGTAATGTATGAATATCGCTGAGTTTTTAGCGATATTCATGCATTGCGGCCGTTTATTATCGCATTTGTGATAAACCTTGATAATAGCAAGGTTTATCTTCGATAATTTCTGATGATGCTTAGCGGTAAAAAATTCGTTGGTAAGCATCGTTAGCGATAAATATCGCTTAACTTTGGTAATATGCCCCAACGTCTGTTAACGTTCGATTCGAAGGAAATGAGGAAGTGTTGAAAAACATTGTCTGCGCCATCTTGCCTTTTTTGAAATGCCACACTTTTGTCGTGCACGGCAGCCATTTTAGATGTCTTGACCAGACCCACTCTCTGCACGCTGTCGATTCGTAGCATGGCTCCTCACCCTCGCAAGCATCTTCCCCAGGCACTGGTCACCCCCGCTCTCTGTCTTATGCATGGGCAATAAACCTCCCCCCATCTGCGCTGCTCTTCCCTGAGAATCACACTGTGCCCGCCCGACACCTCCCTTTCGCCCTATTCACTACCGCACCCTCTGACACTCCTCTTCCTCTGTGTCCGATTGTCCAGGCTATCAGCTAGCCCTGCAGATGTAGTTTATGGCCCCAGCTGTAAAGAATCACCCCTCTTCAAAGGAGTTATAGTAGATCAAGGCCCACACCCGATGAGATCCGTCACACCACACGTGTTCCTACTATCTGAAAACTATCCTGTATTGTGATTGGGGAGGGGACAGAGCCTGAAGCGGAAGATTCCAGGAATGACTCTTTGTACATCAAAGTTTTTACAATTATGTGTCACATTAAAAATATATAGCACTCCAACAAAGTAGTAGGAATATAAAACTTTAATAACATATAAATATATACAACAAAACAAAAACAGTAAAAACATTTAAACAACGAAGAGACCGTGGCAATTTCTTTTGAATTATCCAATAGATTTATTGAAATTGACAGCACCAATAATGAAATATTGTTGTCAGTAGCGGTCTGTTGTGCGAATAGTTCCAAGGCAGCAGAACGCGCTGAAATCTAGATGGCACGAAAGTGATGTCTAGCAAGTTGCCGCCCAGCAAATAACGGCGTGGGGCGCCGCGGGGGTGAGTGAGTCCAGTAGGCACCACAGCTATTCTTAGCGGCATTGCAGAATTACTGCTGGGGACAATGCCTGTGCTGTAGCAGGGTCACAGCAGAAACAAAAAGGATTCTGTTGAAGATGTTGTTGGTTTTCAATTTGAAAACAGTTCTGGTGTCAACTGCTATGCTATTGTAGTGGTTAATGTTTTGTTTTCTCTAGAAAATGTAAAAGAGGGGGAGGCAGTCCAAAGTTCCGTTAAAAGGGCAAAGGAAAGGATCGGTGGTTTGAACTATCAGTCAAAAAGGGGAGGGGGTGCAACAATTTTTCCTACCGGGTCACACTGTGCTTTCACCGGAAGTGAGGTCTGCAGGATTCTAGTAATTCAAAGTGAGGCTGGCGCCGACGTCCCGCGGATACAGTTTCGTCACTCCACGGGTGATCATGGCAGTCATTCCCCATCGGGGGTCGGAGACTCCCGCGGCTCCTCTAGAATCTTCAAGGTCGTGGAGGACTACGGTGGTGGAGTCAACCAGTGACCGGGCCATTTCTTTATGCTGGGCCCGCTCTTGCCAGGTCGACCGCCATTTTGAGAGTTCGGTAGCTACTGGCGATCGCGGGGTCAAATGAGCGGACGGGCTCCACCCTGCCGGGCGAGACGTTGCAGCATAGCCACAGTGGAAGAACCCTTTTCCGGGCGCCTGGAGCGCTGAGGGTGCAGCTGGGAAGCCTCCACCTGGGGAGGCGGGAGAGGCCTGTTCGCACCGTCTCTCCCTCCCAGTGCACCCCACGGCGTCTCGCTTGAGATTTGTTATGGCCGGACCAGGCGATGAGGACGAGGGGGGGGGGGGTCGGAGGCATGTGCAAGACATCCCCCCCCCAGTGTTGTCGCAGCCATTTTTCAAGAAAGAAGAAGTGTCCCGTCCGTCTTCGGGCCGGGCTTCCGGTAGATGTCGGCCGGACGCCCCTGGCTCTGGCCCCATTAACGGGTTTCTTGGTTTATTGGCTGCAGCCGGATCCCGTCGGCCTCGGCCCCCCGACCGTTGGTGGCCGGACCGGAAGAGCATGTGGCGGGACTACCTGCAACTCTCAAGGGCCACCGCGGCCGGACTGGGAGAGAGAGGGGAGGGTCGAGGAGACATTTCCCCCCCCCTGCAACTGTTCAGCGTTGTAAAGGCAATCCCCTGGCCGGGTCCCGCTGGTCTCGGCCTCTCCTCCGGCTACACCCTACGTTAGGATCTCCTGGCCGAGGCGTGGCAGCAGGACCTGCTTTATATGGGCTGCTCCCGGCTGGGCGTAGCCGGAACCCTGCCCCACCTTGGAAGTTTCCAGAGTGGGGGCGGATGTTCTACTGACTTGCATTTTCCCTAGTCTATCGATTTTTTGGGCGTGGCAGGCGGTGGGACAGCGAGGGGTGATTTGGTTTCTCTTACTGTTTTTCTGGTCTCTCACCACTGGCATATTTCTAACGTTTTCTTGTTTCTAGGACATTAATAGGTTTTATCATTACGTTATGTTATCGTTTCTTTGTTCGTTGTTTAATAAAAGTTCATGTTCATCAGTGGCCTACTGATTTTCGATTTCCTATTCTTTTCTTTCCAGGTTGTTTCATGCTAAAGTTTCTGTTAACAGGATACAGTGATCACTTTGTTATTATTGCATATGTCTTTTTCACTAGGGGTGCTCTCTGGTCGGGCCAGATGACGTATGTCTAGTAAATGGTCCGGGTGAAACAGGTGCATCAATCAGTGGGGAGTAGATAGGCATGACAGATTACAACGGGGGAGAAAGGTCCGCATTACGTACCCTTTCACTACTTGCAAAGATTTTCCTACGTTTATTTGCAAACAGGGAATACCTCCAAAAAGAACTAATTCCCAAACAGTCAATGTTCGGACAATCAATCAATCAATGAGGAATGAAATAGGTACGACGTGTTAAAGGCTTGCGTTACCTACCCTTCACTATCTGCAAAGGGAGAGAGAATATTCCTATTCTTCCTCGTTTGCAGGCAGAGAAGATCCTTAAGAGAACCAACTTCGAACAATTCAATGCTCGATTCAAACAATCAACAAGGGGTACTGTGAACACAAATGAACGCCGCTTATGTACATATGCATTGCTATTTTCAACAGGTTGTTCCTAATGTTTCTATTTTAGCGAGGTCAAAAAGAGATCCCATTAGTGGCCTACTGATTTTGCTCGATTCCTTTTGTTTTTTTACACGGTTTTTCGCTATCTGCAAAGACTAAACAGAGTATTTTGACTCTGTGCTTGTTTGTAAATAGAGAATGAACCAAAGAGAACAATCAATCAAATGGAGAGAGAAGCAGGCACGACGGATTACAAAGGGGGCAAAGGGCTGCGTTAACTACCCTTCACTATCTGCAAAGAGAGAGTACTCCTAATAGAAATGAGGGGTGGGGGGTAGCATTCAAAGCAGATCAGTGTGCATAAACACGAAAATGTTTTTACTTACCACGTACTTGACATTCGACAGCTTATGATATTTGCTATTAAAAAACCATTGAAATTCACTGAAAAAACCATAGGTTATAGACCATATATAGTTAGGAATTAGCATTTACAAAACCTTGAAAATTCACTGAAAAAACCATAGGTTATAGACCATATATAGTTAGGAATTAGCATTTAAAAAACCTTATTTTACTCACACAAAACCATTGAAATTCCATATATAGTTAGTTGCACTAACTATATATCGCGCACCCGCAATCCACTGCTGATGATGTCACATATTACATCATTCATGACATGGTCAGTGACATCACTGATGACATCACTGATGACATCTCAAATGACATCACTGATGATATCTCATTTGACATCAATGGTCACATCAATGATGATATCATTAATGTGACAATACAATGCATCTCCTCACACTTTAATATAACCTCTGTTACACCCAGTGTTAAATACAGAGTATAATTTTTGAAACCATTGACACACCAATACTAGTTACTACATACGCACTCACTGATTCCTACGTCTACACACACATTCACTCATTCACCCATACAATCATTCATACATACAATCACTCATCTTTACAACACTATCATATGCACTCATACACCTATACAGACACTCACACTCTGCCACTCATCCATGGAGTTACTCACACACCTAGTCAGTCCTGTAAAGAATCAATCACAGTTCCATTTTCTAATCTACACAGTTAAACATAGAGTACCTTACATTTTAAAACATATACTAACACATACTTACTCTCTTATAGAATCACTGATACAAGTACACATTGATCTGCACAGAGTCACACACCTCCCAGCCAGCCATACACACACTCAGTCTCCCATACAA
This sequence comes from Lissotriton helveticus, assembly GCF_964261635.1. Classification (NCBI taxonomy): domain Eukaryota; kingdom Metazoa; phylum Chordata; class Amphibia; order Caudata; family Salamandridae; genus Lissotriton; species Lissotriton helveticus. The sequence goes on along the minus strand of NC_136067.1, from coordinate 1,303,685,608 downwards.
ATACTTGTGCAACCAATCAATAACCCATATAGCTACTTATATAGCTACTGATCAACACATGCAGCAGCTTGCACAACAACAGACATGCTGATGCACACTTTCAGACAGTTTAGTCACTAACCCGTGCATTTAGTAAGACGCATTTAATCACTCACTCATACAGTCAATCACGCACCTACTAAAACCTTCATTCAGACACTTATACATCCACTCATTCTTCAATATGTAAAACATATTTAAACTTTACAGAAACACATAATCACTGGATGTTGTCATCAGTGATGTCATTTGAGATGTCATCAGTGATGTCATCAGTGATGTCATTTGAGATGTCATCAGTGATGTCATCAGTGATGTCACTGACCATGTCATGAATGATGTAATATGTGACATCATCAGCAGTGGATTGCGGGTGCGCGATATATAGTTAGTGCAACTAACTATATATGGAATTTCAATGGTTTTGTGTGAGTAAAATAAGGTTTTTTAAATGCTAATTCCTAACTATATATGGTCTATAACCTATGGTTTTTTCAGTGAATTTTCAAGGTTTTGTAAATGCTAATTCCTAACTATATATGGTCTATAACCTATGGTTTTTTCAGTGAATATATATATATATATATATATATATTCACTGAAAAAAACATAGGTTTCATGCCTGATATAGTTAGGAATTAGCATTTAAAAAACCTTAGAAATTCACTGAAAAAAACAGCTGGATATTTCACTTGTACAAAACCATTGAAATTCCTCCGATATAGTTAGTTGTACTACCTATATCTCGCGCGCCCGCAATTCACTGCTGATGATGTCACATATTACATCACTCCTGACATGGTCAGTGACATCACTGATGACATCTCAAATGACATCACTGATGACATTACTGATGACATCATCCAGTGAATGTGGTTTGGTTCGTTATTTAAATATGTGTTATATATATATATATAGAGAGGCAATAAGGAATTATAAGTCATAAATAAAAACGGCACAATCCTCTTTCTATGAAGAGAAGATCAGCGCAGCCGCTAACTCCTCTAAGGAGATTTTTCGCATCGCTAAAAACCTGATCACCATGCCACAAAAAGACCCCAATCCAGACGATGCTCCCGTCCGATGCAACAATCTTGCAGAATTTTTTTACCACAAAATCGAACTAATTGCCCATTCCTTCCCTATGTCCCAGAACAACACCCTCGAGGCCGACACCATGAATCCCCCTCCCACCTCCCGCTGCGCCCTTGCAGAGTTCCCCCCATTAGATGAAGATTCCCTTAAGGCAATCATGCCTAGAGTGACCTCGGGATCTCCACTAGACCCCGCCCCTCCCCGATACCTGCCCCCAGTCGCTAATACCATATGCCCAGTCATCTTGTCTATTATAAATGCCTCCATCCTAACAGGCACGATTCCCCGTGCTTGGAAGTGTGCCCAGGCCCTCCTGAAAAAACCCTGCCTGGACCCCTCCAACTTGGCCAATTACCGACCTATATCCCTCCTCCCCTGGCTAAGTAAGCTTACCGAGAGATACATAAATTCCATCCATGTACAGTACCTAGAGACCAACAAGCTGCTTCATTCTTCACAAACAGGTTTCCGCTCCTGACTAGGAACTGAGACAGCCCTTTTAGCCATAACCGAAGAGGCTCCAAGACTCATGGACCAGGGCGGCTCAGCAGCTATCATCCTGCTAGACCTCAGTGCCGCCTTCGACACTGTCAATCAATCAAGCATTTATATAGCGCACTACTCACCCGGAGGGTCTCAAGGCGCTGGGGGGAGGGGGTCCGCTACTGCTCGAACAGCCAGGTCTTGAGCTGCTTCCTGAAGGCGAGGTGGTCCTGGGTCAGGCGGAGGTGGGTCGGGAGGGAGTTCCAAGTCTTGGCGGCCAGGTAGGAGAAGGACCTTCCTCCTGTGGTGGCTCTTCGGATTTGGGGGACGGTGGCGAGGGCGTGGCTGGCCGATCGAAGCTGGCATTTGGGAGCATAGAAGTTGAGGCGGCTGTTGAGGTATCCTGGGCCTTGGTTGTGCAGGGCTTTGTGAGCGTGGGTGAGGAGCCGGAAGGTGATTCTCTTGTTGATCGGGAGCCAGTGCAGGCCTCTCAGGTGTCCGGAGATGTGGCTGCGGCGGGGGATGTCCAGGATGAGTCGTGCTGAGGTGTTCTGGATTCGCTGGAGTCTCTTCTGGAGTTTTGCGGTGGTTCCGGCGTAGAGGGAGTTGCCGTAGTCCAGACGGCTGGTGACGAGGGCCTGGGTGACCGTCTTCCTGGTCTCGGAGGGGATCCATCGGAAGATCTTGCGTAGCATGCGTAGGATGTTGAAGCACGACGAGGAGACGGCGTTGACTTGTCTGGTCATGGAGAGGGAGGAGTCCAGGATGAAGCCCAGGTTGCGTGCGTGGTCTGTTGGTTTGGGGGCGCTGCCCAGGGTGGGGGGCCACCAGGAGTCGTCCCAGGCGGAGGGTGAGGATCCTAGGATGAGGACTTCCGTCTTGAGCGAGTTCAGTTTCAGGCGGCTGTTCGACATCCATTTGGCTACTTCTGTCATCCCTTCGTGCAGGTTGGCTCTGGCGGTGGTGGGGTCGTTGGTGAGGGAGAGGATCAGCTGGGTGTCGTCGGCGTAGGAGATGATGTTGAGGTTGTGCTGGCGTGCAATGGCTGCGAGGGGGCTCATGTAGACGTTGAAGAGTGTTGGGCTGAGCGAGGAGCCTTGAGGAACGCCGCAGATGACTTCGGTGGCCTTCGATCTGAACGGGGGGAGGCGGACTCTCTGTGTCCTTCCGGCGAGGAAGGAGATGATCCACTCCAGTGCCTTCTCCTGGATTCCGACGTTGCTGAGGCGCTGTACTAGGGTACGGTGGCAGACAGTGTCGAAGGCCGCGGAGAGGTCCAGGAGGATGAGGGCCGCTGTTTCTCCGTTGTCGAGCAGGGCTCGGATGTCATCGGTAGCTGCGATCAGGGCGGTCTCGGTGCTGTGGTTGGCCCGGAAGCCAGACTGCGAGAGGTCGAGGGAACCGTTTGTTTCGAGGAAGGGGGCCAGTTGCTTGTTGACGGTCTTCTCGATGACTTTTGCCGGGAACGGGAGCAGCGAGATGGGGCGGTAGTTCTTGAGGTCGGTTGGGTCGGCTGATGGTTTCTTGAGAAGAGCGCTGAGTTCGGCGTGCTTCCAGCTCTCCGGGAAGGTGGCGGAGTCGAAGGAGGTGTTGATGACCACAAGATCCTGCTGAGCCGTCTAAAAAGTCTTGGAGTGACCCACTCAGCTCTCTCCTGGCTACAATCATTCCTCAAAGACCGGGTCTTTCAGGTCTTTGAAGACAATGCCTCATCCGACTGCTGGCCGCTCAGCTGTGGGGTCCCTCAAGGCTCCTCCCTGAGCCCCACACTTTTTAATATTTATATGTCACCCTTAGCCGAAGTAGTTCTCCCTTTCGGCATACAAATCATAACATACGCTGACAAAACCCAGCTGGTGTTATCACTGAACCACCCTGAGGGCTCATCCTGCTCCCTCGGTGGCTGCTTAGAGGCAGTAGCCGACTAGATGAAACTCTCCCACCTCAACTAATTGGTGACAAGACTGAGCTCATGTTCTTGGGCAAACTGCCATCCTCCCTTCATTCATTCATTCATATATATATAGCAATTTTCATTGAAGAATGAGTGGATATATAAATATAAATATCTGGAGGCAGGATTTAGTAGCAGTGTGATTGACTGTTTACTTGACTACTTTAAAGTGTCTCACTAAATATATTGGATAGTGACTAAGCTGTGTGAACATCTGTATCTCTTTGTCAGTTCATCATCATCAAAATACTTTATTCTGTATACAACAATACCATAAAAGTACAATACAATAAAAATCACAGTGTTTAAAACCTAATACAAAAATATCTCTACAATCCATATGAAATGTTAACAGGTAGCTATGAATTCATCTCAAATCATAAAGATAAAAAACCATATGAAAAATGGGAGATCTGAGCATCCTGGACATGTTACATTAAGATCTATCAGGATTGGGGGAAAAGGGTATCAGTCAAACAAAGTGCAAAGTGAACCCCCCCTCCAGCATTATTCATTATTTAGACAGAGTGATTACTAGTGCAAACGATTTACAACAAATGCCATCATCCAACATCTTTTGTGTTTCTGAATCTTGCGGCCATTCTCAAAAAGGTGACAGTGCAAAAGAGTGTTAAGGCCTCTGCGGAAAGTTTTAGAAACAACAGGGCCACCTTTGCCTGTGTAAACCCAGCATCCTTTAAAATACCTTTGAAAAATAACTTCCTGGGGTAAGCATAGTAGGGGCACAACAAAACAAAGTGGAGAGTCTCCTGCGGAGACTTTTGGTCGCAACCGCAGGGACCTCTCAACGCAATCGATGCTATGTACCCCAAAGGAACCCCCAGTGTATGGTGCAATAGATTCATCCTAAATCTGGTAATTAAAAATGTTCTGAGCATTATAAAAAAAGGACTAATACAGTCCCATTCCTATGCTGGATTTGGCCAGAAGGTGTGCTCTAACCGAGGGTTTGACCAACTCCCCGTCTTCCCTGGTAGAGGCCATTTTCTGTAGAAATTCTGTCTTAATGAGGGCCTTGTCCCTAGCTAGCAGTTTTGTCAGGTGATTAAAATGATCAGCATGGCCCAGGCCTTACAGGGTTTCCCTCACATATTTGAGCCAGGCAATGTTCCGCCCACACTCTCGGGCGATACAATTCATTATTATCTGCTGGCTTAAGACCGCTTCGGGGTTTGTCCATATTTTAAGCCAACAGGTGATAGGTTTCAGTTGGATCCTGTCTCTAATAAAAGTGAGGCCCAATTCTTCATGAATCGAATGGGAAGATGTGCTCTGGGGGACCCTAAGTAACCACCGTAGGAATTTGTTTTCTTCAATTTGGATCCTCAGAGGGTCAATGAAGCCCCAAACCTCGCAGCCATATAATGTTTCAGCAATACAAATGGCATTATACAGGTTCAAGATTTGTTCTGGTGACCAGCGACCCAACCTGTGTGCAAAATTCATAATTGCCCCAGTAGAACTAGTTAGGGTTCTGCATTTCTCATCTGCCAATACCTTAAAAGAATATGACTGTTAAATAAAATTCCCAGACAAGAAAATGCCTGCATTTTTTCCAAACAGTGGGTACCGATCCTGTAGTTAAATTTCCTACATGGTCTTTTCCCCATCTCCATGATATAAGACTTGGAGAGATTAGCAGATAAGTCCAGGTTCTCCATGAAGTTGACAAAGCCATCTATAAGATCCTGGAGACCCTGTGCAGTGCGTGCCAGGAGCACTGCGTCATCCGCATAAAGCAGGAATGGGATTCTTCTTCTTCCTATCCTCGGGGAATCCACTCCTGGTGCTCCAAGTGCCTTATCTAAGCCATTATTATATAAGGTAAAGAAAAAGGGTGCCAGGATACAACCCTGTCTCACTCCTCTGGAGCATGGGAAGGGATCGGTGGTATCTCCCTCCTCATTAAATCTGACCTGGGCTAAGGTATACTGGTGCAGGGTACTTAAAACATTGACCAGGCATGGGTCAACTCCCATGTCCCCCATCGACTCCCACAGCTTCTTATGGTTAACCCGGTCAAAAGCTGCCGTGGAGTCCATGAATGCCAAGTACACCGTCTCATCACTAGCGACGGTGTACTTGGCTACCAAAAGATAGAGATTGAGGCATTGGTCATTGGTTGAGCTGCCCGGTCTAAAACCTTACTGGGTATTTGAAATGACACCATGTTCATCCGCCCAATCCATTAACCGATTAAGAATAGCCCTCCCCAAGACTTTCGCTGTTACATCAATGAGAGAGATAGGTCTATAACATTGTGGATTGTCCCTATTACCCTTTTTAAAGATCGGCACAATTACTGCAGTGAACCAGGATAGTGGCATAACTGATTCCACTTCTGTATTTATCACTCTGGTTAAAATAGGAGCCCACAGTTCTACCTGACTCAGAAAAAGGTCTGTGGGAATCCCATCAGGACCCGGAGCCTTGTTCTGAGTCAGGCCCACGATTCCTGCTTTTATCTCTCCCAGAGAGAAAGAAGTTTGGACTGCACATAGGTTCCCTTCCCCTGCCGGTAGTGCTAAATCATTGTTGCTACCATGGTTGTAGAGCCCTTGAAAGTGCTCCACCCAGGCCTCAGGCAAGACATGACATACAAGCTTGGGTTTATTGAAGTCTTGAAAGCAAGGTTTTTTTTTCCAGAAATCTGATATGTCCCTTAACTCGGCCGCTTCCCTTAAATTCTCCCATGCTTGTTGCTGCAGTGATGGTTTGCAGTGTTTTAATGCCTGTTTATACTGCCCCCTGCAAGTGGACACCACTATCTTGTCTTTGGGGACAGTCTTTAGAGCTACCTTCAGTTCCCTCAGGGCACTGGAACATTTCCGATCGAACGACCTGGGTGAATCCTGTTCCTTTCTTGGCATTGTAGGCCTAAGCAAGCCATTAATGCATTTGGCGACTCCCTCAAAAGCAGCAATTAGGCCTGCCCCCTCAACTTGTTCTCTCGTCTACCCACGCGAAGGGGCACATACTGGACTTGGTGTTTGCGGATAAGGAACTAATCATAGTGAAGGACATCTTAACCCAATGTTGGACCGACCATTCATTGATCCTCTTTACTGTAGCTCAGCCGGCCCTATCAAAACCATCTAGTTCGGGGAGTATTACATTTAATCGATCATGGACTCGCCTGTTAAAGGAGATTAAGCAACCTATGTTTCTGTCCGGAACATTTGAGTTAAAGGACAGCGTAGGTGAGAGCTACGATGCCCTCTGTCAGCAAATCTTGACAACCTTGGACGAGGTAGCACCTTTACGGAAACTGAAGGACAGACCCAGAGGGACTAATGGTTGGTTCACCGAGGAACTCGGCCAGGTGAAGTTACGCTGTAAACAAGCGGAACGCACATGGAGGAAAGGGTATACAGAGCAGGACAGGGCTGTCTATAAAGGCATCTTACTGGAATATAAGCTCCAGTTAAGAAACGCCAAAGCCAAATTCTTGGAAGAGACATTGGCAAAAGCATCGAACAAATCACAGACCCTGTTCAAATTGGTAAAGAGCTTATCCAACCCTACATGCACCATACCATCTCCACCGGTGTCACAGGAGCTTTGTGATTCTCTAGCCACAGCTTTTGATGACAAAATTAGGAACATTCTGAAGGGCCTTGAGGTTTCTATGCAGCCTATGCCATTTGGGTCTTGTCCCTCTGTGTCCCCCGGCCACCCCGCTTCTGAGGCAAGTAAGAACAAGGAGTTTGCCTGTCAGCTGCCGTGCCTTCCAATACCCTCATTGGAGGAGTTTTGTGCTCTGGCTGACTGTGTATCATCTGGCTCTCCTCTTGATCCCATGCCGCACAAGATCTGGAAGGCCTTCCAAGGCGAGCTGTTTCCCCCGCTCCATTCAATCTGTTGCCAATCGTTAGCTACTGCATCTGTACCAGACTGCTGGAAGTTAGCAATTGTAACACCTTTGCTAAAAAAGGCTACTTTGGACCCCCTCTGTCCAGCCAATTATAGGCCTATTTCGCTGTTACCATTCGCGATAAAGATCTTAGAGAAGTGGGTTACGAGAGCCTTGGCCAACTTCCTGGAATCCAACTTCAGTCTGGATGTAGCTCAATTTGGCTTCAGACCGGGCCACGGTACTGAGACTGCTTTGGTCACCGTGTTGAATGATCTGCGAACGCGTGTCGACAGGGGCAAGTCAGCATTTTTAGTACTGCTTGACATGTCGGCCGCGTTCGACACGGTGAACCATGAGGTCCTTTTGGGCCGTCTCTGTAATGCGGGAATAACGGGCTCGGCACTAGCCTGGTTATCATCATATCTGGATAATAGACAACAGGCAGTAACACTACCACCTTTCCGCTCTGCCATATGCCAGGTGAACCAGGGTGTCCCCCAGGGGTCGGCGATAAGTCCGATTCTCTTTAATTTGTACCTCCAGCCCCTGATACAACTTATAAGGTCTTTCGGTATTCAAGTCGTCAATTATGCCGATGATACCCAACTGATTTTCTCTTTTGAGGGTTCAGAGGCAGTGTTGAGGGACACTTTCCATCAGTGTATGTCGGCCACAGCAGAGTGGTTGCAAGCCAATTCACTCCAATTCAATGGCGCAAAGACGGAGATATTGCACTGCTCTTCAGACCAACTCCCTCGCCCAATGCCGGAAGACTTTTGGCCTATTTCCATTCCAGGCTCGGTGGAGGCGGCAGACTCGGCCCGCAATCTGGGAGTCATGTTTGAATCGAACCTGCAATTGGACGTCTCGGTGAATAGGACTGTTGGGACATGTATGGGTCTGCTCCGTGCTCTACGGAAGATACTGCCGCTTCTCCCGCGGGAAGCCAGAGTAGAAGTAGTGCGTAGTACCATTCTCAGTAGGTTAGACTACTGCAACGCACTACTTCTAGGAGCCCCAAAGGTCTTGATCCTTAAATTACAAAGGGTCCAAAATATGGCGGCTAAACTAGCTCTGTCCTTGCCTCGCTCGGCCTCTTCTGCCGGAGCTCTGGCAGTATTACATTGGTTACCGGTCCAGCAGAGGATCTCCTATAAGGCTCTATGCCTGATTTTTGGAGCTCTGCATGGTCAAGGACCAATACCACTGCAAAACCTCTTTTCGTGGTATCAGGCTGCCAGACCTCTGAGATCCGCCTCAGCTTTCTTAGTGAAAATCCCAAGAATAAACAGAGTGAGAATGGGCGGCCGCGCCTTCAGTTTTACGGCCGCCACAATGTGGAACACTCTACCTTTAACACTGAGGAGCAGACAAAATTTGATTTTATTTAAAAGGGACCTTAAAACCTATCTCTTCCCTAGAGAAGAATAAATTGTAGACCAGATGGTGGAACTGATCTCAGAGCCAGGATACCCGCTGGGTGACAGCTGCGCTTAATAAGCATTAAAATACATACATACATACAGATGGATCAAGACACTTCCAAATCAACTGGTCGTTCTCCGTGAGTAGTGCCCTGTAAAACATCTCACTGTTAACTTTAGACCACCTCAGTCTCCTTCCTTGGTCGGTGGCTGAGATTGTGCCACCGAGCTGAATTCGGCGTGGGTGCTTAGCCTGGTCAGGATCCCATACGGACAAGACCAAGGAGTTCTGGTCACTGAAAGCCCTAGATTCTATATTAAAACTAGTGATCCTGCGCTTTAACATGCTCGGGACAAAAATAAAATCAATAACAGTGCCCCTTCCCTTCCCTTTAAAAGTTGGGTCCGTGCCCACTTTAATCATATCCATCGTGTGTGTGAGGCCATTTGTACTCAGGAGCTTACTTAGCTCACTTCCCTCCCTAGTATGTTCCATGTGCAGTCCCTCTTCCACTGGGCAAAAGGACCATTCCCTCTCACTGCTAATCAGGTGGAGGCACAAGTGGCAATTAAAATCTCCTAATAATACCAATTGAGCGCTCGGGGCCCCAAGCACTTCAATTCCTGCCAGCCTGTGTTCCAACTCGACCAAGCTAGCTAGCGTCTCTCCACCTGAAGTAGCATTGTAAAAATTATTAAGGGTTAATTTTAGACCCTTGGTCATAAACCGTAGCCCCTGTATGCAATCTGAGTTCCAAGCTAGATCCTCCCATCTACCCCACAGCCTCAGGGCCACATAGGTCATCAGGCCTCCCTTAGCTCGCCCTAATGGGGATTTGCGCGCTGGGACAAAATACGATTTGTAACCTTCCAGTGCTAATGCGCCAGAGTTTACCTCCCACGTTTCCTGCAGACAAATGATATGAAATCTTTTTAAGTATACTAACCAGTCATGATTTTTTAGTTTGCTGGACAGTCCTGCTACATTCCAGGAAATTATGTTAATGTTTCCCTTCCCTCCTTCGAGTGGGGTTTCGGGGCTATGACTAGTATGCGCTCTTCGGGGTGCAAGGGGGGTGCGGGGGTATGTCTCGGCCTGAACTACTAAGGTCTCTGTGATCATTAAGCGATGTGGGTACCTCAGCCGTCGTCATGGCTATCTCTTGTTTGTCTCCCTTGGGAGGCACCCCCTCCCGGCTAGCCCCGTGCCCTGGGAATGGCCCCCAGTCAGTCAGTCCAGTTCATTTAGAGCAGAAGCGCTGTGGAGTGGTGCTTACCGATTAGCTGACGAAGCTAACCAGCCCTCCCCATTGAGCCTGAGTGGGTATCGCCTTGGGTCTTCACCATTATTAAAAAGCAACAGGTCCCAATAAAAGAAGCCGAATGGGAGCATTCTGATACTTGTACCACCCTCCTCCTCATAGATCCCCTGCCTTGGTTGGCAAGAAGTTCTCTTGCCAGCTGTGGATACCTAAGATTTAGAATCACACAATCTCCCGGAAAAGTCTCCCTGCTTTTTCCATTCCAGGATACCCTTCTTACCATGAGAACATGTTTGTGACGTATGATGTTAAAACCTACATTTTCAGCCAGCCAGTGAACTGCCTTGTTAATCAGAGAGCGCGCAGTTTCTTCCATCTCTTCGCTGCATACCGGTATCCCTGTCAAGACCACGGTATAGGGGCTTGCAGCCGGTGGAAGATCGAGTACAGGGAGACCCCTGGTATTTGGAGCATGGTCCGCTATTGATGGTCCTGATTCATTCAATACTATAGGTCCGCCCTCGAGGGGTCTGGTTGCTATAGGGGTGATGGATCGATGCTCTAACCTCTCCTCCCTTGTCTATCCTAGTGCTTGATGGTCCTGAAGCCTTACCCTTGTTGATTCCCTCTATTAGGCCTTTCTTTGCCACCTCCTTCCTACCAGTGGGCAGGTCACGCTCCTTGTTGGCTCCCCTATGCTTTCTGACGTGTGGATGTCCTTGGCTTGTGTGCTAATCTCATCGTCCCCAGCTCCATTGGGCCCTGACCCCCTCTTCAATGAGGATGCAATGCTAGCTTGTGTGAGTAAACGGGAGAGTTGCCCCTCAATCACATTCAGTCTCTTGTACAGGGGGCCAAGCTGAGTGGTCAACATTATTTCTAGTTTGAACCATAATTCTCTATCCCTTTCCTGCCTCGTCTCTGTTTCCCTGCAGTTTAGACACTGAACAGGGATTACAGCAACCCCTGCTTCACCAGCCCCCTTCACTTTGGCTACACCCCTCTGTATGGACTTCTTTGATATGTGATGCCCCCTCTTCTTAGACAATTGCCTGGAGCCTTGACATCAGCCAATGGGACGGCCGTAATTGGTGTGCCCTTGGCCTGCGGAGCCTTTTTTGATCGGGTAACCACCTCCCCGAAATCCCTTGCAGTGTTGTTTTTGCCTGGCATATTTGGGGGTGCCACACTCTCATCTTCCCCTGATCCTACCAGAACTGATGTCATAGAAATGCGACCAGTGGGACCCTCTATCTCGTGTATGGCAGTCTGGGGCTGGTTCCAATCTGCGTCAATAGACTGAGTGTCTTGTGGTGATAAACCCACCCCCTGTGGCAATGATGTAGTATCAATTATAGCCTTTGTTGTATTATCAGTTACCATGTTGAATTGACCGTTGAGGATCCCAGTAGGAGGGGATGTACACTTAGCTAATAGACCCATAGAGGATCTCTTATGTTCTATTAGCGTGTCAAGGGAAAGTCTCTTTTCAGTCAATTGGATTTCATGGTTTAAGAGGGACTCTGCCCTATTTAAAAAAGCATCCAGGGTCCCCTTTACCCCCCTCCTCACCACAGAGTTTAATGCCTTGCGGTTACTCATCTCAACAATGATAGATTTATAATAAACTCAAATTGACAGTAGACAGGAGAAGGGCCGCCTAAGGGCACGGAAAATCAGTACCCGACAGGGTTTCTGAAATATCTCAGTCCAGTGTCCCTCGTGAAATTCAGGGTCCGTAAAATCAGGGAGTAGCTCTTTGACTGCCTCCTGGCATTTGGTGGTGTGATGCAAGGCCATTCGGGGATGGTACCCGGGCCCTGCGCCCTGATCTTTTTCCCAATGTTTTTACAATCTGTAGCAATGCTGGTATTCCGATTAAAAATGAGTGAGAATTAAGGTGGGTGGCCCAGCCCGGCCTCTTCCGGTCCCTGACGGGCACGGACGGGCCCGCCCTTGGCTCGGGCTTTGCCCAAGCACGCCTGCACGAGCCCGAGCGTCCTTTTAGGCACCTCCTGGCGCTGTCTGCCGGCGTGCGCGCCGCAGGGGACACTGGGAGGTGTAGTTTTCCTCCCCTCCGGCGTCGGTCCACAGGAAAATGGCCCCAATGACTCTCGGCGGTGGCGGCTCCTGCACCAGCGGTGAAATCAGGTAGGCAAATGACTCTTGGCAGTGGCGGCAAGTTCAGAATGAGCTCTCGCGCCGCTGGAGCACGAGCGTCCTTTTAGGCGCCTCCTGGCGCCTCCTGGCGCTGTCTGCTGGCATGCGTGCCGCAGGGGATGCTGGGAGGTGTAGTTTCCCTCCCCTCCGGCGTCCGTCCACAAGAAAATGGCCCCAATGACTCTCGGCGGTGGCGGCTCCTTCACCAGCGGTGAAATCAGGTAGGGTAATGACTCTTGGCAGTGGCGACAAGTTCAGAATCAACTCCCATCAGTTGATGTGTAAACTTCTTCTCCAGTTGGTTACTAGCTATTTGAAAGTCTATATTCATTTTTGATTAGTTAACTGAGTATTTGTATGGGAGAGTGAATGTGTGTGTGGTTCGGTGGGGGGTGTGTGACTGCCCAAAGATGTGTGGATAGTTGAGCAGTGGATTGCGGGCGTGCAAGATGTAGTTAGTACAACTAACTATTTCGGAGGAATTTCAATGGTTTTGTACGAGTGAAATGTCCAGCTAACTATAAAACGCCTAAAATCTATGTTTTTTTCAGTGAATTTCTAAGGTTTATTAAATGCTAATTCCTAATTTTATCAGGCCTGCAACCTATGGCTTTTTCAGTGAATTTCAAAGGTTTTTCAAATGCTAATTCCTAACTATATCAGGCCAGAAACCTATGGTTTTTTCAGTGAATTTCGAAGGTTTTGTAAAGGACAATTTTTAAATGTATTTATTGTTATTTTTTTTTATACTGATTAACTACATTTTTTAAACAATTTTTTTTTAGATATTTTATTTTTTTAAATTACATTATACATTACATTACAAAATATACTTTCTCAGAATGAATTACTTTAGTTTAAATACTTTGCAAATAGGCAATAGACTTTTAAGTACAGTAGTTACACTTGTTGCAATGATGCAACACAATTTTAAACACAATGCAACATTGACCTCAATGTGAATTTCTAGTTAAATGCAATTAGTTACTTTATGGATTACTTTTCTAACCACAGGACTGGATCCTAGATTCAGTCCGTGGACATCTCCTGTAAACCGTTGAGTAAAAGTGTTTTAGTTACAGTAGTGATTTTTAAGGAATATTATTGTATTTTAAAAGTTGACACTTTGACATTTTTTCACATAGAATCACCAATGTTATCCTATAGCAGGAAATTCCTTTAGCAGGTAAGTAGTGACATCGCCACTTTTTCTTACTCACTGGTGCATCTCCTGTAAACAGTTGAAAGAATGCGTTTAAGTCATACAGGCGGTTTTTAAGGAATATTTTTAGTTTGTGAAAATAGACACTTGAAAACTTTTCTGGTGAAAACCAGACAATGGATTCTTATGGAAGGAAATACAAGTTACTGATAAGTACAGTTAGAATTACTTTTCAGGGTCAGTGCTGGGCTAAAAGATGCAGCACTGGGTGCTCTCCTGATAACAGGTGAGTAAATTGGAATTCGTTGTTCGGACGATTTTAGGTGAATATTTTAAAGTTCCAAAACTCCACACTTAAAAGGCTTTCCAAGTGAAACCAGTCACTGTTAGCCTATGGAAGGAAATTCAAGTTACTGGTAAGTATGGTTAGAATTACTTTTGAGGATCAGTACTGGGCTCAAAGATGCAGCACTGAGGTCTCTCCTGATAACAGGTGAGTAAATCGGAATTCGTAGTACATCCAGCAAGCACCACAGAGCTGCGTAGCAGAGAGATGTAAAAAGGAGCACGGCATGCACCACCTCTCTGCAACGCAGTGCAGTGGCGCTTCCTTGAAGCACCTGGTGGACTACTTGGCCCCCATGGTCCTTCAGGTTTGAAGTTGAATTTTTTCACCAACTTAAAACACGCCACAGGGCGTGTTTGCACACATCACGTCAGGCCCCGTCCCCTCCCTTCACCACTGTGTAAACGTGCCCTGTTACAGTTCTAAGTTGAGAGATTAGGTCCCCTTCAATCCTAAGGATCCCTAGGGTCAAACTAGCCCACTAGGTACCTCCAGTAAGCACCACAGAGCTGCGTTGCAGAGAGGTGTAAAAAGGGGCGTGGCCTCTGAACACCTGTCTGCAATGCAGCTCCCTGGCACATACTGGAGATACCTGTTGGGCTATTTGGCCCTCAGGAACCTTCAGTATTGAAAGAGAATTAATTCCCCAACTTAAAACGCACCACGGGGCGAGTTTCCACACTGATGAAGGAAGGGGGCGTGGCCTGAGGTGACATGTCTGCAAACACGCCTTGTGGCACGTTTTAAGTTAGAGAATTAATTCCTCCTCACTCCTGTGGGTCCCTGGGGGCCAACTAGCCCACCAGATACCTCCAGTATGCGCCAGGGGGCAACGTTGCAGAGAGGTGTTCAGAGGCCACGCCCATTTTTACAACGCTCCGTTGCACTTACTGAAGGTACCTGGTGGGCTAGTTGGCCCCCAGGACCCTCAGGATTGACAAGAAATGAATTCCCCAACTTAAACCACGCCACAGGGCGTTTTTGCACACATGTGAACTCAGGCCCTGCCCCGACCTCCACCACTGTGCAAACGCGCTCCGTGGCACCTTCTCAGTTGGGGGATTAACTCCCCTTGAATCCTGAGGGTGCCTGGAGTGCAACTAGCCCACCAGCTACCTCTAGTAAGTGCCACAGAGCTGTGTTGCAGAGAGAAGTAAAACGTGGCTTGGCCTCAGAACACCTCTCTGCAATGCAGCCCCCTGGTGCATACTGGAGGTTCCTGGTAGGCTAGTTGGCCCACAGGAACCCCTAGTATTCAAGGGGAATTTGTTCCCCCTCTGCAAACGCGTCAGGGGGCGCGTTTGCAGAGTGCTGCTTGGAGGGGGCATGGACTCCGACGCAATGCAGGTGTTTTTCTTTTTTTATTGTTTTTTTAAGAAGGGGGCTGTGTAGCCCCCCTTCTTTTTCTATTTTTTTTCCCTGGGGACCCCATCCCCCAGGGTTTGCCCCCTAATTTATTTTATTATTTTTTTAAATGGGGAGGGGGCTGCATGGCCCCCCTCCTGAGGCTTCTTTTAGCCCCGGGTACCCCATCCCCCAGGCCTGGCCCTTTCTGTTGGGGACCGTGGGGGTTCCCCAATCCCCCCACGGTCCCTGCCGGCTCCCCGCGTCCTGCGGGAGCCAGCATTGCTTTTCTCCATGGGGAGCAGCTAACAAGCTGCTCCCCATTTAGAAAAGCAATTGTCTTTGGTTTTTGGAAGAGAGAGCAGGTTTCCTGCTCTCTCTTCCAAAAACCAAAGCAGTTTGCTATGGTAGGGCGGGAACCACGAGGCTCCCACTCTAACAAAGCAAACTACAGTGTCCCAGGGGTAGGCACCCCGGGACACTGCAGGAGCCAGCCCTGGGGGGTGGGGGTCCCCAGAGCCACCACAAGGCTCCAGGAGGGGGGCCGCGTGGCCCCCCTCCCAACATTTAAAAGCCCCGTGGTATGGTGGTATGGGAGGTGGCCGTCCCCACGGCATGTGGGGGGGACTTGAGCCCCCCCACACAGATGTTTTTATTTTATTTTTTAAAAAGATGCCCCGGGGGGAGGTGGTCCCCGGGGCTGCAGGGGGCCGTGAGTCCCCCCCCCACATACATAATGTTAAAGCCCCGGGGGTGGCGGTCCCTGGGGCTGGGGGGCTCCTCTGGGCCCTCCATTAATATAAAATAAAAGAAGCCCTGGGGGGTGGCGGTACCGGGGGCAGCAGGGGGCCGTGAGCCCCCAGCAAATGTAATGTTAAAGGCCTGCGGGTGGCGGTCCTCAGGGCTGGGGGGGCCCTCTGGGCCCCCCATTATGATAAAGAACATTGCCCCCGAGACTTGGCCCCTCTGGGGACTAATTAGCACTGAAGCGGACTTCGGGTTTTTGTTTTCACAGGATACGCGTAACCTACGCGCATCTCGCGATTTAAAACAAATATTATTTTTTTTTGGGCCTTGGGTGTTCTTGTGGTACCCCCTGAGCAGGCCTAGGGAGTCAGGGTGTTTCTACCCTGCCCCCTTTGCGCTTTTTGCTCACTTGTTTTTCAGTTTTCTAGTGCCTCGGTTCTACCGAGACACAGGATGGCTGCCAACACTTCCTGGTTTGAAGTGTTGACAGAGAGTTGACAGCCAATTAGCATGCAGCTCATGCTCATAAGGGTACGGGCATGATCCTCGGAGGATACGCGTACCCTACAATGTCCATTTATTATATCTAGTTCAGGAACTGCTGCACGGATTCACACCATTTAACAAAAAGCATGATCTGTGAACCAAACTCTACTGTTTTGCCAAATTTGGTGTAATTCCGTTCAGCAGTTTGGGCTGTAGCCGTGTCTAAAGGTCCCTATGGAAAATTGCATAGGGAAAACGCGTTTTGGGACCCCCCTTTTTTCTCAGCCCCCGCTTGACGAATCACCCCAAAACATTCAGGATAGGAGCGGAGCACCCCATCGTCTTGGAGACCTTCGCGAAGATTCGTCGACCAGCGTCAAAGTTTTTCCAAATAGAATGTTGCGGATTTCCTATGGAAACTAGGTCCTAACTCTACCTACTGTCGACCTCAAGTAGGTAATATACACATACATATATATAAATGCATATGCATATATATATATGTGCATATGTATGCGTGTAGAGTGAGGTAGAGAGGTAGAGAGGTAGAGGTAGAGAGGTAGAGGTAGCGAGTAGTAGAGACAGAGGTAGCGAGGTAGAGAGAGAGTAATAGAGAGTAGAGCGTTAGTAATAGACAGAAGTAGAGAGAGTAGATGAGAGTGAATAGTAGAGAGTGAGTAGTAGAGAGTAGAAGAGAGTGAGTAGCAAAGCGTGAGTAGTAGAGAGTAGTAGAGAGTAATAGAGAGTGAGTAGTAGAGAGTAGTAGAGAGTTGTAGAGAGTGAGTAGTATAAAATGGTAGAAAGGGAGTAGTAGAGACTGAGTAGCAGAGAGAGAGTAGTAGAGAGTAGTAGAGAGTGAGTAGTAGAGTGAGTAGTAGAGAGAGTGAGTAGTAGAGAGTAGTAGAGAGTGAGTAGTAGAGAGTGAGTAGTAGAGTGAGTAGTAGAGTGATTAGTAAAGAGTGAATAGTAGAGAGTAGTAGAGAGTGAGTAGTAGAGAGTGAGTAGTAGAGAGTAGTAGAGTAGTAGAGAGTGAGTAGTAGAGAGTGAGTAGTAGAGAGTAGTGGAGTGGTAGATAGTAGGTAGTAGAGCGTAGTAGAGAGTGAGTAGTAGAGTGAGTAGTAGAGAGTGAATAGTAGAGGGAGAGTAGTAGAGAGTGAGTAGTAGAGAGTAGTAGAGTGAGTGGTAGAGAGTGAGTAGTAGAGAGAGAGTAGTAGAGAGTGAGAAGTAGCAAGTGAGTAGTAGCAAGTGAGTAGTAGCGAGTGAGTAGTAGCGGGAAAGTAGTAGAGAGTGAGTAGTAGAGAGTGAATAGTAGAGAGTAGTAGAGAGTGAATAGAGAGAGAGTAGTAGAGAGTAGTAGAGAGTGAGTAGTAGAGAGTAGTAGAGAGTGAGTAGTAGAGGGTAGTAGAGAGTGAGTAGTGGAGAGTGAGTAGTAGAGAGTAGTAGAGAGTGAGTAGTAGAGAGTAGGAGAGAGTGAGTAATAGAGAGTGAGTAGTAGAGAGAGAGTAGTAGAGAGTAGTAGAGAGTGAGTAGTAGAGTAGTAGTGGGTAGTTAGTCAGTATCAGTCAGTCATTGTCAGTCAGTCAGTGCCAGTTAGTATCAGTCAGTCAGTCAGTGTCAGTGTCAATTCAGTCAGTGTCAGTCAGTCAGTCAGTGTCAATCAGTGTTAGTCAATGTCAGTCAATCAGTGTCAGTTAGTGTTAGTCAATCAGTGTCAGTCAGTCAGTCTCTGTCATTCAGTCAGTCAATCAGTGTCAGTCAGTCAGTGTCAGTCAATCAGTGTCAGTGTCAGTCAGTGTGAATCAGTCATTGTCAGCCAGTCAGTGTCAGCTAGAGCAGCTCTGCTGGCATGGTTCTCTGGCTCTAAAGCAGCTCTGCTGACCTTGTTCTCTGGCTCTAAAGCAGCTCAGCTGACTTGGTTCTCTCCCTCTAAAGCAGCTCTGCTGACCTGGTTTCTCTGGCTCTACAGCATGTCTGCTGACCTGGTTCTCTGGCTCTAGAGCAGCTCTGCTGATCTAGTTCTTAGGCTACAGAGCAGCTCTGCTGATCCAGTTCTCTGGCTCTACAACAGCTCTGCTGATATGGTTCTATGGCTCTAGAGCAGCTCTGCTGACCTGGTCCTCTGGCTCTAAAGCAGCTCTGCTGACCTGGCTCCATGGCTCTAAAGCAGCCTTGCTGACTTGGTTCTCTGGCTCTAGAGCAGCTCTGATGACCTGGCTCTCTGGCTCTAAAGCAGCTCTGCTGACCTGGTTCTCTGGCTCTAAAGCAGCTCTGCTGGCCTGGTTCTCTGACTGTAAAGCGGCTCTGCTGACCTGGCTCTCTCCCTCTAAAGCAGCTCTGCTGACCTAGTTCTTAGGCTCTAGAGCAGCCCTGCTGACCTGTTTCTCTGGCTCTACAACACATCTGCTGACCTGGTTCTCTGGCTCTACAACACCTCTGCTGACCTGGTTCTCAGGCTCTAAAGCAGCTCTGCTGACCCGGTTCTATGGCTCTAAAGTAGTTCTGCTGACCTGGTTCTCCTGCTCTAGAGCAGCTCTGCTGACCAGGTCCCTTGGCTCTAAAGCAGCTCTGCTGACCTGGTTCTCCAGCTCTAAAGCAGCTCTACTGACCTGGTTTATCTGGCTCTACAGCACCTCTGGCTCTAGAGCAGCTCTGCTGACCTAGTTCCTAGGCTCTAGAGCAGCTCTGCTGACCTGGTTCTCTGGCTCTAATGCAGCTCTGCTAACCTGGTTCTCTGGCTCTAGAGCAGCTCTGCTGACCTGGTTCTCTGCCTCTACAGCAGCTCTGCTGACCTGGTTCTCTCCCTCTAAATCAGGTCTGCTGACCTGGTTCTCTGCCTCTAGAGCAGCTCTGCTGACCGGGTTCTATGGCTCTAGAGCAGCTCTGCTGACCTGTTTCTCTGGCTCTAAAGCAGCTCTGCTGACCTGGTTCCTCTCCCTCAAAAGCAGCTCTGCTGACCTGCTTCTTTGCCTCTATAGCAGCTCTGCTGACCTGTTTCTCTGGCTCTAAAGCAGCTCTGCTGACCTGGTTCTAAGGTTCAAAAGCAGCTCTGCTGTCCTGGTTCCCTGGCTCTAAAGCAGCTCTGCTGACCTGGTTCTCTCCCTCTAAAGAGCTCTGCTGACCTGGTTCTCTGGCTCTAAAGCAGTTCTGCTGACCTGGTTCTCTGCATCTAGAGCAGCTCTGCTGACCTGGTTCTATGGCTCTAAAGAACTCTGCTGACCTGGTTCTCTGGCTCTAGAGCAGCTCTGCTGACATGGTTTTGTCGCTCTAAAGCAGTTCTGTTGACCTGGTTCTCTCCCTCTCTAGCAGCTCTGCTGATCTGCTTCTCTCCCTCTAAAGCAGCTCTTCTGACCTGGTTTATCTGGCTCTACAGCAGCTCTGCTGACCTGGTTCTCTGACTCTAGTTCAGCTCTGCTGACTTGGGTCTCTGGTTCTAAAGCAGCTCTGCTGACCTGGTTCTCTCCCTCTAAATCAGGTAATGCTGGTAACCGCATCACCGAACGGACCCGCCATCTTGGGTAGGGAAGGTCGACGGTCCAGTTGACCGCCCCTCCCGCCCTCCCTGGATACTTAAGGGCGGTCCCTTTCCCCTGAGTGACTTTTGCTGAACTTTAATAAAATCTTTACCCTGAGGCGGAAGCCGGGGCCCTTTGCGCTCTCTTGCGCACTCTGTGTAATTATTTAAATAATACCTGATCGGAACACCATTTGGAGCACAGACTCGTCTGGGCAGTCGTGCTAGAGCACACGCTAGTTGGAGCCGAGTTAATTTTAAAATATTGTATATATTTTAACAGTTGCTGTTTTAGACTCGGACTTGCCTTACCTGCAGCGAGATTGCTTCGCCAGGCAGCATCTTCGGGACAGGCGCTGGTAACCGCATCACCGAACGGACCCGCCATCTTGGGTAGGGAAGGTCGACGGTCCAGTTGACCGCCCCTCCCGCCCTCCTCCCTCTCCCCCCACCATGTATAAAAATAACCGACTTGCACGTCCGCGCAGCGGGCGGGCGCAGCGGGCGCGCCGGCGGCGCGCCGAAGGCGCGCCAAAGGCACGCCCGTCTGTGCCCGTCCGGGCCAGGCCGGGCACAGGGCCACCCACCATGCCCGTTTTGCATGAGCATCGTATTAGACATACAAGGGACTACTTGTTACAATTTTGCGCGGCAAATTCACTCCCAACCCCGATCCCTTCAATTACCTTCCACAACGATGCTCCCGGGATATCCTCCAACCAGACAACCAACAGCTTCAGTCTGGCATTATTGAACTGTAGATCAGCTGTCAAGCATGCGTTAGAGATAAAAACGCTTATTCTGGACCTACAATTAGATATTCTTTTCCTCACGGAAACCTGGCTAACGCCTCATTCAGATGCTGATATTGTGAGTATGTTACCAAAGGATTACCTCATACACCATCAAAATAGAATAAAAGGCATAGGAGGCGGACTAGCGATTATTTACAGGAATTCCATCACTTGTAGGCTACAAGAAGGAGGGATTGAGGACTGCGAAAGTGCCCACTTCTCACTTCAACTAACCCCTAATAAATCCCTGTCAGGTCTTCTGATTTACCGCCCGCCGGGGGCCACAGGTAACTTTGTAAGATCATTACTGGACACCACCACTTCTTCTTGTACTTTGACCCCCAATTTTATCCTGCTTGGCGATCTAAACCTACATCTTGAGGACAGTACTAATAAAACTGCTGGGGACCTTATCTCAGAATTAAAAGTACTCGACCTTCATCTGATCAACTCAGAGGCAACCCACACTAAGGGTCACCTTCTGGATCCCTTATTTGCCAATCTCATAAAAATTGAAGCTCGCCCTGCACTCCCTCTCCCTTGGTCTGATCACTTCCTCATCCCGTTTATGTGGCAAATTAGCAAAATCACTGGCCAATTGCAAACTCCTAGAGGACGGGACAGACCATGGTCCAAAATACCCCTTGAAGTCTGGACACAGGAGTTGTCACGATCTACCCCCCTAGCTGATCCTGATCCTGTGCTAGCCAATGATAATTTCACTAATTGGATCACCTCCACCTTGGATATAGTCGCCCCGAAGATCGACTTAAAGAAAAGAAGTACCACTTTTAAATCACCATGGTTCTCACAGGAACTCAGGAACCTTAAGAAAATCTGTAAAAGCCATGAGCGTAAATGGAGGAAAACATGGGACCCCACCACCAAGGAAGAATATAAATCAGCGATGAGGACTTATAAAGCGGCGCGAAAAGCAGCCCAAGCCTCCTTCTTTGATAAAAAAATCAAAGCTGCCTCTAACTCTTCTCGGGAGACCTATAAAATAGTTAAAGAGCTCCTAACTATACCGAACACCCTCCCATACCTACAACCCACAATTGACAAATGCAACCAAATAGCCTGTTTTTTCCAAAATAAAATCATCAAAATCCTACAGTCACTTCCTCCTTTAAACGATGATAACTCCCTGACCGCTTTATCAGTCTCTGTCAGTGGTCCAACATTAGACAGTTTCAGCCAACTTTCTGAGGACGATTTCTTAAAAACTCTTTCAGACTTGAAAAGTGGTTCCCCTAACGATCCCGCTCCTATCCACATTCTCAAACAGGTTGGACCCACCATCTCGCATCTGGCCACCAATCTTATTAACGCCTCGTTGAACCAGGGAGTGGTCCCTCCTGATTGGAAACATGCCATTGTTAAGGCACTTCAGAAAAAACCGGGTATGGACCCTACAGATCTGACTAACCTCCGCCCAATTTCACTCCTTCCTGGACTAAGTAAGATTGTAGAGAAGGTAGTCAACAAGCAATTGTCTGCCTTCCTTGAAACCAACAATCTCCTTCGTCCCACACAGACAGGCTTCCGTCCAGGCCAAGGGACGGAAACAGCCCTTTTAAAGGTAGTTGAAGAGGCTAGATGCATCCTGGATTCGGGAGGATCAGTGTTACTGATCCTCCTGGATCTAAGCGCTGCATTCGATACGGTGGACCACAAAACCCTCATTAAGCGCCTCTTCAGTCTGGGAGTAAGGGGCACAGCCCTCTGCTGGCTCTCCTCATTCCTAAAAGACAGAACATTTCAGGTCTGCGAAGGGAATGTGCGATCCAATAGTCTCCCTCTCCAGTGTGGGGTCCCCCAGGGCTCTTCATTGAGCCCTACGCTTTTTAACACATACATGGCCCCCCTGGATGACGTGGTCTCTCCTTTTGGGATAAAAGCCGTCACATACGCTGACGACACCCAAATGATCGTTTCATTTTCTCTGGAAGAGGATAAGGTAAAAAACCTTCATGACTGTCTAGAGGGTATTCATGCCTGGATGTCTGCCTCAAGGCTTAAGCTCAATGGCTCGAAAACTGAGCTCATGCTGTTGGGAAACAAAATATCTTCTCTTCCATCTGCCATGTGGCCAGCATGCTTAGGCCCCCTCCCTCAACCCAAGACTGAATTAAAAAGTCTGGGTTTCTGGCTCGAACAGGACCTATCCCTCAAAACGCAAGCGGAAAAAACAGCTGGCACATGTGTGGGGCTAATGCGTTCCATCAGAAAGATCCTCCCTTTACTTCCAGGACCCTCCCAGAAATTGCTTGTTCAAGGTCTAGTCCTATCAAGACTAGATTACTGCAATGCTCTCTTTCTTGCTGCCCCGGAATCCACGATCAACATTCTTCAAAGAACACAGAATGCTGCAGCTAGGATTCTCACTGGGACCTCAGCCAAACCCGCCCTTAAGGCTCTACATTGGCTGCCGATCCGCGAAAGGGTCAAATTTAAGGCACTTTGCACGGCCCATAAAGCTTTGCAAAATCAAGGGCCCCCAATGCTAAAAGATATGATCTTTCCATACAGACCCAATAGGCCCCTACGATCAGCTCAAGGTCATCTGGCCACAGTCCAAAAAATTAGAAAAGCCCGAACTGGAGGACGCCGTTTCTCGGTTACTGTGGCCATCTCTTGGAATGCCCTGCCACTTCATCTTCGTTCTGAGTCCAATCTTCTGAAATTCCGTAGGCATCTAAAAACTCATCTCTTCCCGCAATAACTTCCTTCCTTTCCCCGTCTTCACCCTCAGAAGTTCTGCAATTTCAGCGCTGGGACGCTCACGGGCAGCCATGCGCTATATAAGACCTAAATTTCATTTCATTTCATTTCATAGAGCAGCTCCGCTGACCTGCTTCTTAGGCTCTAGAGCCGCTCTACTGACCTGGTTCTCTGGCTCTACAACGGCCCTACTGACCTGGTTTCTCTGGCTCTACAGCAGCTCTGCTGACTTGGTTCTCTGCTCTCACGATGCACGCATCCGACTTCCCAGAAATATATTTAAAAATAATATAAGAATAGTTAGCTGGCCATTTCACTCGTACAAAACCATAAAAATTCCTCAATTATAGTTAGTCCTGCTAACTATAACTCCCATGCCTGCAATGCACTGCTCATGATTTCACATATTGCATTATTCATGACATGATCAGTGACATCACTGATGACATCTCAAATGACATCACTGATGACATCATCCACGTGGTAATCTGATACACCTCATCATACCTTTCATCACTCACTGTAAAATACAGAGTACCATATTTGAAACCATTGACACACCAATACCAGTTACTACATACCCCTCACTGATTCCTAAGTCTACACACACAACTACCCATTCAACAACAGAATCATTTATACATGCAGTCACTAATTAATAGAACACTATTTTAAAATGCACTTATACACATATATAGACATTGACACATCAGCAGTCATCTTAGTCGGTTATGCAGTCATCCTACTCACTCATGAAAGAAATTATTCACACCTACATTTACTCACTTACACAATTATCCAACAACACCACATAGAAACTCATAGTTAATATGTTAAAAAATCACCATTACAATTATACACTCATTCATGTAGTTACTCTCACAATCACTGACACTTACATATACTTATTTATATACGCCAACAACACACACACAATGCCTTTTATTTTTTTACTTTATTGGAGATGTACAGCTAAAACATATATTCGCTCACCAACACACAAATAAATACACTCAGTCACCCAAACAACTGTTTCCACATGCACTCTTAAACCTATACACCTAGTCAATCAACCCTTCACACATCTTTGCATAGAGTTACACACACCCCATCCAACCACACACAAACTCAGTGTCCCATACAAATACTCACCCAACTAATCAATAACTAATATACACACTCATGTAGTTAGTGACCAACTGATGCAGCATGTTATATAACAACAGAGACAGTGATGCACACATTCACATAGTTTAGTTACTAATCCATGTATTAAGTGAGCCACTTTTAATTACTCACTTAAACAGACAGTCAGACAGCTACTAATTCCTCCATCCAGACAGTTATATCCACTCAATATTCAATACAAATTGGTATATATATATAATACATATTTATATTTCAAACTAAACCACATTCACTGGATGATGTCATCAGTGATGTCATCAGTGATGTCATTTGAGATGTCATCAGTGATGTCACTGACCATGTCATGAATGATGTAATATGTGACAGCATCAGCAGTGCATTGCGGGCGCACGAGTTATAGTTAGCAGAACTAACTATAATGGAGGAATTTTTATGGTTTTGTACAAGTGAAATGGTCAGCTAACTATAACACCCCTGAAACCTATGTTTTTTTCTGTCAAATATATATATATCTTTTTTTGCGCCTCAACTTATTGTCCGTGAGAGGGTTTATCGCAAAGGAATATATATATATATATATATATATATATTGTCATCCAAAGTGCCCGAAAGCTTTTGAAAGCGCACACTTGGCAAGCTGAACCTTCCGGTAATTTTTATCAAGGCTGAAGCTGGCGCTGAAGTTACTTGGATTATTTTTTGTTAGACCTGACGCGTTTCATGGCTGCTGCCAATCATCAGAGGTCGCTTAATGAAAAGACTCGTGCAGGCATTTTTCCGGTTTCTTTTAATTGATTATTGTCATGCCACGCCCTCAGTGGGCTGCTCAATGTTCAAAATTGCATGCTGGTTTTCGTAGTCCTATCCAGAAACGTAGTCACACCTATAGTAGGTCCTGCTTTCGTGTCGTGATTTATAAGCATTATCTTCACCCATAGTGGGCCCAAATTCAGAGCGAGCAATTTACGCCGCAGTTCACCAAACCGTGTAGTCCGGATCCTGTTCCGAACTCGGCCCCTTTCAGGTATGTCGACGGTGCTGCTTTCCGCGACAGGGCTGCCGCGTTAGTAATTGTCATCCAAAGTGCCCGAAAGCTTTTGAAAGCGCACACTTGGCAAGCTGAACCTTCCGGTAATTTTTATCAAGGCTGAAGCTGGCGCTGAAGTTACTTGGATTATTTTTTGTTAGACCTGACGCGTTTCATGGCTGCTGCCAATCATCAGAGGTCGCTTAATGAAAAGACTCGTGCAGGCATTTTTCCGGTTTCTTTTAATTGATTATTGTCATGCCACGCCCTCAGTGGGCTGCTCAATGTTCAAAATTGCATGCTGGTTTTCGTAGTCCTATCCAGAAACGTAGTCACACCTATAGTAGGTCCTGCTTTCGTGTCGTGATTTATAAGCATTATCTTCACCCATAGTGGGCCCAAATTCAGAGCGAGCAATTTACGCCGCAGTTCACCAAACCGTGTAGTCCGGATCCTGTTCCGAACTCGGCCCCTTTCAGGTATGTCGACGGTGCTGCTTTCCGCGACAGGGCTGCCGCGTTAGTAATTGTCATCCAAAGTGCCCGAAAGCTTTTGAAAGCGCACACTTGGCAAGCTGAACCTTCCGGTAATTTTTATCAAGGCTGAAGCTGGCGCTGAAGTTACTTGGATTATTTTTTGTTAGACCTGACGCGTTTCATGGCTGCTGCCAATCATCAGAGGTCGCTTAATGAAAAGACTCGTGCAGGCATTTTTCCGGTTTCTTTTAATTGATTATTGTCATGCCACGCCCTCAGTGGGCTGCTCAATGTTCAAAATTGCATGCTGGTTTTCGTAGTCCTATCCAGAAACGTAGTCACACCTATAGTAGGTCCTGCTTTCGTGTCGTGATTTATAAGCATTATCTTCACCCATAGTGGGCCCAAATTCAGAGCGAGCAATTTACGCCGCAGTTCACCAAACCGTGTAGTCCGGATCCTGTTCCGAACTCGGCCCCTTTCAGGTATGTCGATGGTGCTGCTTTCCGCGACAGGGCTGCCGCGTTAGTAATTGTCATCCAAAGTGCCCGAAAGATAATGCTTATAAATCACGACACGAAAGCAGGACCTACTATAGGTGTGACTACGTTTCTGGATAGGACTACGAAAACCAGCATGCAATTTTGAACATTGAGCAGCCCACTGAGGGCGTGGCATGACAATAATCAATTAAAAGAAACCGGAAAAATGCCTGCACGAGTCTTTTCATTAAGCGACCTCTGATGATTGGCAGCAGCCATGAAACGCGTCAGGTCTAACAAAAAATAATCCAAGTAACTTCAGCGCCAGCTTCAGCCTTGATAAAAATTACCGGAAGGTTCAGCTTGCCAAGTGTGCGCTTTCAAAAGCTTTCGGGCACTTTGGATGACAATTACTAACGCGGCAGCCCTGTCGCGGAAAGTAGCACCGTCGACATACCTGAAAGGGGCCGAGTTCGGAACAGGATCCGGACTACACGGTTTGGTGAACTGCGGCGTAAATTGCTCGCTCTGAATTTGGGCCCACTATGGGTGAAGATAATGCTTATAAATCACGACACGAAAGCAGGACCTACTATAGGTGTGACTACGTTTCTGGATAGGACTACGAAAACCAGCATGCAATTTTGAACATTGAGCAGCCCACTGAGGGCGTGGCATGACAATAATCAATTAAAAGAAACCGGAAAAATGCCTGCACGAGTCTTTTCATTAAGCGACCTCTGATGATTGGCAGCAGCCATGAAACGCGTCAGGTCTAACAAAAAATAATCCAAGTAACTTCAGCGCCAGCTTCAGCCTTGATAAAAATTACCGAAAGGTTCAGCTTGCCAAGTGTGCGCTTTCAAAAGCTTTCGGGCACTTTGGATGACAATTACTAACGCGGCAGCCCTGTCGCGGAAAGCAGCACCGTCGACATACCTGAAAGGGGCCGAGTTCGGAACAGGATCCGGACTACACGGTTTGGTGAACTGCGGCGTAAATTGCTCGCTCTGAATTTGGGCCCACTATGGGTGAAGATAATGCTTATAAATCACGACACGAAAGCAGGACCTACTATAGGTGTGACTACGTTTCTGGATAGGACTACGAAAACCAGCATGCAATTTTGAACATTGAGCAGCCCACTGAGGGCGTGGCATGACAATAATCAATTAAAAGAAACCGGAAAAATGCCTGCACGAGTCTTTTCATTAAGCGACCTCTGATGATTGGCAGCAGCCATGAAACGCGTCAGGTCTAACAAAAAATAATCCAAGTAACTTCAGCGCCAGCTTCAGCCTTGATAAAAATTACCGAAAGGTTCAGCTTGCCAAGTGTGCGCTTTCAAAAGCTTTCGGGCACTTTGGATGACAATTACTAACGCGGCAGCCCTGTCGCGGAAAGCAGCACCGTCGACATACCTGAAAGGGGCCGAGTTCGGAACAGGATCCGGACTACACGGTTTGGTGAACTGCGGCGTAAATTGCTCGCTCTGAATTTGGGCCCACTATGGGTGAAGATAATGCTTATAAATCACGACACGAAAGCAGGACCTACTATAGGTGTGACTACGTTTCTGGATAGGACTACGAAAACCAGCATGCAATTTTGAACATTGAGCAGCCCACTGAGGGCGTGGCATGACAATAATCAATTAAAAGAAACCGGAAAAATGCCTGCACGAGTCTTTTCATTAAGCGACCTCTGATGATTGGCAGCAGCCATGAAACGCGTCAGGTCTAACAAAAAATAATCCAAGTAACTTCAGCGCCAGCTTCAGCCTTGATAAAAATTACCGGAAGGTTCAGCTTGCCAAGTGTGCGCTTTCAAAAGCTTTCGGGCACTTTGGATGACAGTTACTAACGCGGCAGCCCTGTTGCGGAAAGCAGCACCGTCGACATACCTGAAAGGGGCCGAGTTCGGAACAGGATCCGGACTACACGGTTTGGTGAACTGCGGCGTAAATTGCTCGCTCTGAATTTGGGCCCACTATGGGTGAAGATAATGCTTATAAATCACGACACGAAAGCAGGACCTACTATAGGTGTGACTACGTTTCTGGATAGGACTACGAAAACCAGCATGCAATTTTGAACATTGAGCAGCCCACTGAGGGCGTGGCATGACAATAATCAATTAAAAGAAACCGGAAAAATGCCTGCACGAGTCTTTTCATTAAGCGACCTCTGATGATTGGCAGCAGCCATGAAACGCGTCAGGTCTAACAAAAAATAATCCAAGTAACTTCAGCGCCAGCTTCAGCCTTGATAAAAATTACCGGAAGGTTCAGCTTGCCAAGTGTGCGCTTTCAAAAGCTTTCGGGCACTTTGGATGACAATTACTAACGCGGCAGCCCTGTCGCGGAAAGCAGCACCGTCGACATACCTGAAAGGGGCCGAGTTCGGAACAGGATCCGGACTACACGGTTTGGTGAACTGCGGCGTAAATTGCTCGCTCTGAATTTGGGCCCACTATGGGTGAAGATAATGCTTATAAATCACGACACGAAAGCAGGACCTACTATAGGTGTGACTACGTTTCTGGATAGGACTACGAAAACCAGCATGCAATTTTGAACATTGAGCAGCCCACTGAGGGCGTGGCATGACAATAATCAATTAAAAGAAACCGGAAAAATGCCTGCACGAGTCTTTTCATTAAGCGACCTCTGATGATTGGCAGCAGCCATGAAACGCGTCAGGTCTAACAAAAAATAATCCAAGTAACTTCAGCGCCAGCTTCAGCCTTGATAAAAATTACCGGAAGGTTCAGCTTGCCAAGTGTGCGCTTTCAAAAGCTTTCGGGCACTTTGGATGACAATATATATATATATATATATATGTATATATATATATATATATATATATATATATATATATATATATATATATATGTATATATCATGAAATCCTGCAGCACGCCAACATACTCCAGCACAACAATTACAGGTATGAACCACTCGAGGGACTCCGATAAAGTTTCTCAGTGCTTCTTTTTATTTAATGGCATCCAGTCAGTCCTGGCCAGTGCCCCAGCATGACGCGTTTCGACAGACCCAATCTCTCTTGATCACATGACACGCCACAGTTCCCGTGATACTGAAATGTGAAACTAAAGATAAAGGCCAATAGAATACACTTGAGTCAAATCATCAGTTCTAATGTCACATGATCATAGACATAGATAAAAGATACTTTCCATATACATATGTTTTTTAGAATTTAACATATATATATCAGTGATGTCATCAGTGATGTCACTGACCATGTCATGAATGATGTAATATGTGACATCATCAGCAGTGGATTGCGGGTGCGCGATATATAGTTAGTGCAACTAACTATATATGGAATTTCAATGGTTTTGTGTGAGTAAAATAAGGTTTTTTAAATGCTAATTCCTAACTATATATGGTCTATAACCTATGGTTTTTTCAGTGAATTTTAAAGGTTTTGTAAATGCTAATTCCTAACTATATATGATCTATAACCTATGGTTTTTTCAGTGAATTTCAATGGTTTTTTAATAGCAAATATCATAAGCTGTCGAATGTCAAGTACGTGGTAAGTGAAAACATTTTCGTGTTTATGCACACTGATCTGCTTTGAATGGTACCCCCCCCCTCATTTCTATTAGGAGTACTCTCTCTTTGCACATAGTGAAGGGTAGTTAACGCAGGCCTTTGCCCCCGTTGTAATACGTCGTGCCTGCTTCTCTCTCCATTTGATTGATTGTTATCCAAGTATTTACTGTTTTAGAATTGGTTCTCTTTGGTTCATTCTCTATTTACAAACAAACACAGAGTCGCAATACTCTGTTTAGTCTTTGCAGATAACGAAAAATCGTGTAAAAAAAAAAAGAAAAGGAATCGAGCAAAATCAGTAGGCCACTAACGGGATCTCTTTTTGACCTCGCTAAAATAGAAACATTAGGAACAACCCCTCATGACAAATACAAAACTAGTGAGATGAACTGAACTCCACACAATGATGGCTGCAAAGCAGCTCGGCTCCGCCACCCACCCAGCCCAAAATAACGATAAAGAGCGGCTGCCATGATTGGTTGCGGAATGGCCACGACGGAGCTATGAAATGGTACTGCTCTCATGCTAACCCCAGCTTCAGTCTGAAACATCCAGAAACACTGTAGACTACCAATTCGATCAGTTCCGGTAGCGCCCCAATGTAACCCGGTAGAGAAGAACTAGCCCTCCCCTCTTTGACTGATGGTTCTTGTTGCCTGTCCCTTCTGTTGTCATTTAACAGAACTATTTAGCCTGCTGAAAGGGGTTGTGTTCCGACCGCTGGTTGGTGGAGACATTTTGACTATATTCTGGACCTGCGTTGTCGCGTAATGCGTCATATGACGCGCCGCGTTAGCGCATCCGGAAGTCATCCGGGGCGCGCAGCGCGTAACGTAAGCATAACAAGTCATGTGACTTGTTAATAAAACTTTTCATTGGTTCATTTTACTTTTCTTATTCTAATGATGAAAGGCTTGGTCATATGACCTAAAAATTACGCTTTTTATTACTTCCGAACATTATTTTTTCTTAAATATATGTTATAATGTTCCAGGCTAATGTACTTTCCCGGAAAATTTACAACTGTCCTGCAAGTAAAATATATTCTTTTTTCGAGAAAAAGAGCATTTCTTCGTCCCATGACGGAGCCGTTGAGCAAAAGAGGGTCGACCTGCTGTCTTAGTCGCCGATACGCCTGAATATGAGATTCTTATCGATCACTTTATGTTGCAGGAATAGAAAACACAACAGCCCTTGACCATTTATCTTTACTGCGTTCCTTCGTATTATACCTTTTACCCTTCATGTAATTGGTCTGCTTTATTTCACTTGCCTTTTAATGATTCTAAAACAGTGACTATTATTAAAAACTTTACCAATGTATATACTACTACCATGTTTTCTTTTAAAAACCTTTATTGTGAAAATTTCATTATACAAATACGAGCCTATAACCACGTGGGCCTGCCACGGAGCAAACTGTAATCGTATATGATGAGTAGACATTTACACTGTAGAGGAACGTAACGGGCGGGCCATTAGGTTGCAAGAACTAAGGTGTCTAACAGTTACGGAATCGGTGGACGTACATTTTATAATTAAAATACGACAGGGCCAGTTACAATAAAATTATCTAGATATACATTTGCGGGCAAGTACCATGGGTGACGTTAATTCGAACTTTCAATAGTACAGTAATCAATAACACATCAGAACTTAATATCAATAGGGATGTCGAAATATTCAATCAATTCTCGTCCCCGCCCGCCATGTGCTTCAAAACTGCATACGTATCTCGTGATTTCAAGGTTCGGCAACCAGTACACAACAAGGAGTTACGAGTCCCATTTATTCCGGCGCCATTTTGGGCGAGGACGGGCAGGTCCAGGATATAGTCAAAATGTCTCTACCAACCATCGACTATGATGATGTTCATATGCTGTATTTATTAGAGTAACACTCATCTGTCCACATGAAATTAATTTGCCACAATCTAAACATGTCATTTTAATCTTTCCAAAGTTCTTCTAAATATTTGGGACCGTTTCCCTTGCCTCTGATGCTGTCAGTGCCACTTCTTTGATGAATGTACTAGCAGGTCAGGGGTTCTCCTCCAAATCTCTCTTTTATGCAGCACCAAAATTAATTGGTGCCACCTCTCCATATGACGATGCATGGTATAGTTACCATAACTATATTTTTTTTCGGTTCCTCTCGAGAGTTCATCGTGGCAGATGAAGCGTGTAACGTACCGGGCATTTACCTTTTTTTGCATGTACAGGAAAGGAAAAAAAAATCGAGCGTCCGAGTTCTAAGGTGTCCCAGGGCCATTTTAGTGGACCAGGCCCAAATCCAAAGAACAGGCCGCCATTTTGAGAGTCCTGTTGCAGCCGCCTGTCGCTGTAGCATCAAGAGCAGCCGAAACTCAGCTGAATGGCAACTGAAACGGTAAAGGTGCGCCCCACTACAGCAGACGAGCCTCCACCTAGGAAGGCCCGTTCACGCCGCCTCCCCCCCCCTTCGGGCACCCCACGCCGTTATTCGGAGCAGTATTGTAGGATGGCCACATCAGTGCGGCAACTTGCTAGACATCACCTCGGTGGTAACCGAATCTCAACGCCTTGTGGTGTCTTCTATTCAGAAAACATTGTTATGCTGCCTTCGACCTATTCGCCGCAAGTGCGCACACAACTCAACTGCATAGCTTGCTAGACACCACCTCGATGCCATCCGGATCCTGGAATCTCAGCGCCTTTTGGTGTCTTCTCTTCAGAAAATATTGTTGCGCTGCCTTTGGCCCCATTCGCACATCGGTCCACTACTGACGCCATCTCACAGGCTAATGGGGCGCCCCACGCCGACTTTCAGCATTGTAGGATGACCACACCAGTACAGCAACTTGCTAGACATCACCTCGGTGCCATCCGGATCTCGGCGCCCCACTGCAGATGAAGTGCCTCTCAACTATGAAACCACCACGGTGACATCCGGATCTTGGCGCGTTGTGCTGCCTTCGGCCTATTCGCACATCGGTCCGCTACTGACGCCATCTCACAGGCTAATGGGGCGCCCCACGCCGAGTTTCAGCATTGTAGGATGACCACACCAGTACAGCAACTTGCTAGACATCACCTCGGTGCCATCCGGATCTCGGCGCCCCACTGCAGATGAAGTGCCTCTCAACTATGAAACCACCACGGTGACATCCGGATCTTGGCGCGTTGTGCTGCCTTCGGCCTATTCGCACATCGGTCCGCTACTGATGCCATCTCACAGACTAATGGGGCGCCCCACGCCGAGTTTCAGCATTGTAGGATGACCACACCAGTGCACCTTACTAGACACCACCTCGGTGCCATCCGGATCTTGGCATCTCAGCGCCTTGTGGTGTCTTCTATTCAGAAAATATTCTTGCGCTACCTTTGCCCCATTCACACATCGGTCCGCTACTGACGCCATCTCACAGGCTAATAGGGCGCCCCACACCGAGTTTCAGCATTGTAGGATGACCACACCAGTACAGCAACTTGCTAGACATCACCTCGGTGCCATCCGGATCTTGGCATCTCAACGCCTAGTGGTATCTTCCATACAGAAAATATTGTTGCGCTGCCTTTGGCCCCATTCGCACATCGGTCCGCAACTTAGACATCACCTCGGTGCCATCCGGATCTTGGCATCTCAGCGCCTTGTGGTGTCAGTCAGAAAATATTGTTGCGCTGCCTTTGGCCCCATTCGCACATCAGTCCGCTACTGACACCATCTCACAGGCCAACAGGGCGCCCCACGCCGACTTTTACCATTGTAGGATGGCCACACTAGTGCCAAAACTTGCTAGACACCACCTCGGTGCCATCCGGATTTTGGCATCTCAGCGCCTTGTGGTGTCTTCTATTCCGAAAATATTGTTGCGCTGCCTTTGGCCCCATTCGCACATCGGTCCGCTACTGCCGCCATCTCACAGGCCAACGGGGCGCCCCACGCCGACTTTCAACATTGTAGGATGGCCACAACAGTGCGGCAACTTACTAGACACCACCTCGGTGCCATCCGGATCTTGGCGCGTTGTGCTGCCTTCGGCCTATTCGCACATCGGTCCGCTACTGATGCAAACTCACAGGCCAACGGGGCGCCCCACGCCGACTTTCAGCATTGTAGGATGGCCACACCAGTGCTGCAACTTGCTGGACACCACCTCGGTGCCATCCGGATCTTGGCGCGTTGTATTGCCTTCGGCCTATTCGCACATCGGTCCGCTACTGACGCCGCCTCACGTGCCAACATATTTTCTCCGCATTTTATACCCTATGCCGCATAACAGGTCATGTGACTTGTTTATAAAACTTTTCATTGGTTCATTTTACTTTTGGTTTCCTAATGATGGAAGGCTTGATCATATGACCTAAAAACAACACTTTTCATTGGATGAAAACTTTTTTTTTTCCCAAACGATGAAAGCCCCACCTTGTTTCTGGATGTTTCAGACTGAAGCTGGCGTCAGCATGAGAGCACCACCATCTCGTAGCTCCGTCGTGGTCATTCCGCGAGCAATCATGGCAACCGCTCCCCACCAGAAGCCTACAGGAGTCGGGGGCCCCCAAAACTTTTGATGAATCCTCAAGGCGGAGGGGACGCTTTCGAGAATGGGGTCCAAGACCTAGCAGACAAGCGTCCGATTTCCAAGGTGTCCCAGGGCCATTTCAGTGGACCAGGCCCAAAAAGGAAAGAGCCTGCCGCCATTTTGAGAGTCCTGTGACAGCCGCCTATCGCTGCACCGCAAGAGTGGGCGCAACTCAGCTGAAATGCGGCTTTTGACACAGTGGACCAAAAACGGACGGAATGGCAACTGAAACGGTAAAGGGGCGCCCCACTACAACAGATGACACTCCACCTGGAGAGGCCCGTTCACGCCGCCTCCCCCGGGGCGCCCCACGCCGTTATTCGGAGCAGCATTGTAGGATACCAAAACCAGTGCGGCAACTTACTGGACATCACCTTGTTGCCATCGTTCTGCTGCCTTGGAACTATTCGCACAACAGTTTGCTACTGATGACCCACCCCCCGCGACGCCCCACGCCGGAAATCTGGACGTTGTGCTGCGTTGGGACTATTCGCACAGCCGACCGCTACTTCGTTGTTTTTCCCTAAAAATGTTTATATGTTATTACTATTTTTGTTTTCTTGTATATATTTATAAGTTATTAAAGTTTTATAATCTTACTACTTTGTCGGAGTGCTATATATTTTTAATGTGACACATAATTGTAAAAACTTTGATGTACAAAGAGTCATCCCTGGAATCTTCCGCTTCAGGCTCGGTCCCCTCCCCAATCACAATACAGGATGGTTTTCAGATAATAGGAACGCGTCTGCTGTGACGGATCTCACCGAGTGTGGGCCTTGATCTACTATAACTCCTTTGAAGAGGGGTGATTCTTTACAGCTGGGGCCATAAACTACATCTGCAGGGCTAGCTGATACCCTAGGACCAGCCTGGACAATCGGACACAGAGGAAAAGGAGTGTCAGAGGGTGCGGTAGTGAATAGGGCAAAAGGGAGGTGTCGGGCGGGCACAGGGTGTGATTCTCAGGGAAGAGCAGCGCAGATGGGGGGAGGTTTATTACCCATGCATAAGACAGAGAGCGGGGGTGACCACTGCCTGGGGGAGATGCTTGCGAGGGTGGGGAGCCATGCTAAGGATCGACAGCGTGCACAGAGTGGGTCTGGTCAAGGCATCTAAAATGGCTGCCGTGCACGACAAAAGTGTGGCATTTGAAAAAAGACAAGATGGCGCAGACAATGTTTTTCAACACTTCCTGATTTCCTTCGAATCGAACGTTAACAGACGTTGGGGCATATTACCAAAGTTAAGCGATATTTATCCCTAACGATGCTTAGCAACGATTTTTTTACCGCTAAGCATCGTCAGAAATTATCGCAGATAAACCTTGCTATTATCAAGGTTTATCGCAAATACGATAATAAACGACCGCAATGCATTAATATCGCTGAAAACTCAACGATATTCATGCATTACCGAGCTAATGTTCTTAGCCATGTTATCCACCTCCCATTGGATAACATGGCTAAGAACTGCTCAGGGCAGGTGCTAGCTTTTGGAGATATTCGCGCTTATCTCGAATATTTCCAAAAGTTGATAATAGGAGATAGCGATGTTAGCGACTGTTTCCAGTCGCTAACATCTTGGCATGCCCACTTTGCATGTCATTAGTGATAAATATCACTCACATGCAAAGTGGGGCCCAAGATGGTCGCTATCTCCTACTAGCCGTCGCTAACTGGTGTTAGCAACAGCTAGGTAATACAGATATAATTTTATCTCCGCGAAGCGGAGCGCTGTTACAGATATATATCTTGTTTTTGAACGTTAATTTCTCAAAATCCACTGAAGCACATATATTGAGACCTAGCAAAGGCACATCGAGCTACCAGTCCCTACAATTTTGCCAAGTTTCGTGCAAATCCATTCAGCCGTTCGATTATTATTATTATTTTTTTTTTGCCCCGCGGGGCCCTTTTAAAACCTCCACATCAAACCTAAGAGTTCAAGGAGGATCTACTATGCCCCCTTATGGTCATTTGCCCCTTCGCTTTGGCCTCCTCTTGTCTCTCGATCCTACCGAGAGACAAGATGGCGGCCGCTACGGACTGTTTGCAATGTTTACAGACGCCGGAGAACCAATCAGCTTCGCAAACCTCCGTTACGCGAAGCGGAGCGCTGTTACAGATATATATCTTTTTTTGAACGTTAATTTCTCAAAATCCACTGGAGCACATATATTGAGACCTAGCAAAGGCACATCGGGCTACCAGTCCCTAATATTTTACCAAGTTTCGTGCAAATCCATTCAGCCGTTCGATTATTATTATTATTATTATTTTTTGCCCCGCGGGACCCTTTTAAAACCTCCACATCAAACCTAGGGGGTCAGCGAGGATCTACTATGCCCCCTTATGGTCATTTGCCCCTTCGCTTTGGCCTCCTCTTGTCTCTCGATCCTACCGAGAGACAAGATGGCGGCCGCTACGGACTGTTTGGAATGTTCACAGACGCCGGAGAGCCAATCAGCTTCGCTACGCGAAGTTCCGCGAACCGGAGCGCTGCCCGGTCCGCTGTTACAGATATATATCTTTTTTTGAAGGTTAATTTCTCAAAATCCACTGGAGCACATATATTGAGACCTAGCAAAGGCACATCGGGCTACCAGTCCCTACAATTTTGCCAAGTTTCGTGCAAATCCATTCAGCCGTTCGGGCTAAAAGTGAGGCCAACCGCCCTATGGAAAACTCAATGTTAAAAACACGTTTTGGGACCCCCCTTTTTTCTCAGCCCCCCCTTGACGAACCCCCCCCCAAATTTTCAAGGGCTGCTCAGAAACAGAATGTGCCATTTTCCTGAAAATTTCAGCCAATTCCGTCCACAAACGCCAAAGTTATTAGACATAGAATTTTCAAAAATCCCATAGAGAAAAAATCCTAACTATATATACCTACTGGCGACCGCCAGTAGGTAATATATATATATATATATATCGAAGCTCCTTTCTTACACCAATTGCACGAGTCACTCTTTGAAAGCGGGTGCTGTTGCGCGGTGGTGTCCCGCGTGACAAATAGTGGCTCCAATTTCCTCGAAGATACCCAGCCGGGTCCGAAGAAAAACAGCACTCACGGGGTTTACAGCATTCAGCAAGAGGGTTTATTCAAGAACAAACGCGTTTTGGCAATGAGATCCCTTCGTCAGTGTTCACATCTAAAAATGCTGCGCAGCAACTTTATCTGTGTTTGTGAGGGTCTTAGAAACAAACAATGCACTTCAGCACACAATCCGTTTTACGCGCCATCTTTGAATTTGTTATACCTTACAATTCATCATTATAGGTTCCAAAGAGGCTATTCTACCATCAATTCACGCCGTGTATCGGCTGAAAATATCATTGCCAAGCATAATCTCAAATGAAGATTCATTTGCTATAAGCTTGTGGACACCAATCATCCAAACTATAAAATCCTGAGAGAAATGACGTTGTGAACCCACAACGTCCCTGTAAATACGAATATCGTAAGTTTCAATAACAGTTTATTCAAAATCTAGCCGTGTATCGGCAATCGCAGCCAGAGTGGCTGCATGAATCTCAGGTTAAATTGTTGGATGATTAAATGTAAACAAGCCACAAACATTTCTAATTCCCAACATAATTCACAGCTAGGTGCATCTTCTCCAATAAAAAACCCTTCTTCAACTCATATTCTTCATGTTGGTACAAAGTGTAACAGATTTTCTATAATTCATTTAAACATCTTATCGATCACATTTTCCAGTATTAATCTCATTATCCCAAATGGGATGCCAGTTCCTCTCCCATATTGAGACCCCCTGGTGCCCTGATCTCTAAGTCGATAATATATCGAGATTCCAATCTTCTGAGTGTCTGTAATTTATTGCCTCCCACTTATTAGTTCTCTTTCCTCCTTTGCAGCCTTTCACATCATACATCAGAGTTCTCTAGCTGAGCAGGCTTTGCATTTTCCACACGGAAAAAAACCTTTGGCGTCTTTCAACGTCCCTTGCTGTTTGGGAGTCAGCTTCAAATGGCTATGGACCATATGGTCACGTAGTGATCTTGCCTTTTTGAAAGTTATAAGTGGGACAGCAGGTATATCCGGTCCTACAATTTGAGAATTAATAAAGTTCATGTCTTGCCACACAGATCATGCGGTTTATTGCCTCATGTGCCCTTGCTCTTTGAGGTACATTGGCAGTACCATTAATCCTGTCAAATTGAGGGTGTTGGAGCATATGCGGGCCATCGTGAACAAAGATTTCTCATATCCGGTGGCCCGTCATTTTGCAATCAAACACAACAGTGACAGGGATCTTCTGAGATACTTTTGTTTGGATTGTGTTACTAACAATCCAAGGGGAGGCAATAAATTACTAAGCATGGGTGTAAAATCCGCTCCGATCGCGGATTTTTCGGATTTTCGGCAAATTCGCAATCCGCGAACTCTCGCGAATTTGTCGAAAATCCGTGAATCCGCTCGCGGCGGATTTTTTGCTTGGTTGCGGCGCGCGGCGTGGTGCACGGCGTTCAATTTCCGTCATTTAGCGTTTGCCGAGTTGTTTTTCTTTGCGAGTGCCGCTCAATTTTGGATCTTGCTGCGTGATCCCGCGGGAGTTTGGCGCCCGCGAATACGTAATCGCGGCTTGCCACCTTGCACAGCACACCTCGCAAGAGTTCGCAATTGCGAACACGTAGTTGCGGCGGAAAGGAACAATCTCGCACTCGCGAAATAGAGATTTTGCAATTCTGCACAAGAAAATCACCAGCAAACAGGATAAACCTTCAGAAAATTATGATTTTTATCAGAATCACTGCTCAGGTTGACATTTGCATGGCCTTTTTTTTTGCAAGGAGTCCATTTTGGGGGGGGGGGGGAGGAAGTGCCCCACAGTCTCCAACTTCCTGTTCCTGTCCAGCAGGCTCCTCCCAGTGCTTTGTCCATCTCCGGGTCACTTTCATTTGGATCTGGAGCTGGAAGGATTACTTTTTGTGGGTGCTGCTGGATATTTGGATTTGAGGCCTTTTTGACTGTCTTTGAATCACTTTTGGATTAGAAATCAACTTTCACAAGTAAGTTTGTTTGGGGCATTACAGTTGCTGCAAGTACAATTTTGGAACTTTTTCAGAACATTAAATAAATTATATTGTGGGTAGCCACAGTATCCAGTAGGACCAGGGTTGGTTAGGGGTGCATGATACAACTGTTTTGTTGAATTTAAACACCATTGAGGCCATGGATGGGCTGGGATTGTGCTGATTTTATTGTTTTTTGTCATTTTTTGGGGGCTGCTGGTGTGGCCTTTTGCCCAGGGGTGGTGGTGCATGGACTGAGTGTGCCTGTGGTGTGGTCTCACTCTCTTTAATGTAAACATCATGGATGGCATTGGATTGTGGTGATTTCTGGCTGTTTTTCTGTTTTTCGGGGGTGTACTGTTGATGTGGACTGGCCATGTGGGTGGTGGTGGTGGCCATCTTGAGTGCTGCTGGCTGGTACAGGCAACATGTGCTTGGGGTGTAAGGGGCCATTTTGAGGAGAGGCAGTGTCTGAGGCCTGCACTTATTTTGCCTACTTTTCATCCATTATGCCCAGGGGTAGTGAGTGTTGCATGGGCCTAGTGTTTCTGAGGGGTGTCTTCTTGAATTTAAACACCATTGAGGCCATGGATGGGCTGGGATTGTGCTCATTTTATTGTTTTTTGTCGTTTTTTTGGGGCTGCTGGTGGGGCCCTTTGCCCAGGGGTAGTGGTGCATGGACTGAGTGTGCCTGTAGTGTGGTCTCACTCTCTTTAATGTAAACATCCTGGATGGCATTGGATTGTGGTGATTTTTGGCTGTTTTTCTGTGTTTTTTGGGGTGTACTGTTGATGTGGACTGGCCATGTGGGTGGTGGTGGTGGCCATCTTGAGTGCTGGCTGGTACAGGCAACATGTGCTTGGGGTGTAAGGGGCCATTTTGAGGAGAGGCAGTGTCTGAGGCCTGCACTTATTTTGCCTACTTTTCATCCATTATGCCCAGGGGTAGTGAGTGTTGCATGGGCCTAGTGTTTCTGAGGGGTGTCTTCTTGAATTTAAACACCATTGAGGCCATGGATGGGCTGGGATTGTGCTGATTTTATTGTTTTTTTGTCGTTTTTTTGGGGCTGCTGGTGGGGCCTTTTGCCAAGGGGTAGTAGTGGTGCATGGACTGAGTGTGCCTGTAGTGTGGTCTCACTCTCTTTAATGTAAACATCATGGATGGCATTGGATTGTGGTGATTTCTGGCTGTTTTTCTGTGTTTTTTGGGGTGTACTGTTGATGTGGACTGGCCATGTGGGTGGTGGTGGGTGGCCATCTTGAGTGCTGCTGGCTGGTACAGGCAACATGTGCTTGGGGTGTAAGGGGCCATTTTGAGGAGAGGCAGTGTCTGAGGCCTGCACTTATTTTGCCTACTTTTCATCCATTATGCCCAGGGGTAGTGAGTGTTGCATGGGCTTAGTGTTTCTGAGGGGTGTCTTCTTGAATTTAAACACCATTGAGGCCATGGATGGGCTGGGATTGTGCTGATTTTATTGTTTTTTGTCGTTTTTTTGGGGCTGCTGGTGGGGCCTTTTGCCAAGGGGTAGTAGTGGTGCATGGACTGAGTGTGCCTGTAGTGTGGTCTCACTCTCTTTAATGTAAACATCATGGATGGCATTGGATTGTGGTGATTTCTGGCTGTTTTTCTGTGTTTTTTGGGGTGTACTGTTGATGTGAACTGGCCATGTGGGTGGTGGTGGGTGGCCATCTTGAGTGCTGCTGGCTGGTACAGGCAACATGTGCTTGGGGTGTAAGGGGCCATTTTGAGGAGAGGCAGTGTCTGAGGCCTGCACTTATTTTGCCTACTTTTCATCCATTATGCCCAGGGGTAGTGAGTGTTGCATGGGCCTAGTGTTTCTGAGGGGTGTCTTCTTGAATTTAAACACCATTGAGGCCATGGATGGGCTGGGATTGTGCTCATTTTATTGTTTTTTGTCGTTTTTTTTGGGGCTGCTGTTGGGGCCCTTTGCCCAGGGGTAGTGGTGCATGGACTGAGTGTGCCTGTAGTGTGGTCTCACTCTCTTTAATGTAAACATCATGGATGGCATTGGATTGTGGTGATTTCTGGCTGTTTTTCTGTGTTTTTTGGGGTGTACTGTTGATGTGGACTGGCCATGTGGGTGGTGGTGGTGGTGGCCATCTTGAGTGCTGCTGGCTGGTACAGGCAACATGTGCTTGGGGTGTAAGGGGCCATTTTGAGGGGAGGCAGTGTCTGAGGCCTGCACTTATTTTGCCTACTTTTCATCCATTATGCCCAGGGGTAGTGAGTGTTGCATGGGCCTAGTGTTTCTGAGGGGTGTCTTCTTGAATTTAAACACCATTGAGGCCATGGATAGGCTGGGATTGTGCTCATTTTATTGTTTTTTGTCGTTTTTTTGGGGCTGCTGGTGGGGCCCTTTGCCCAGGGGTAGTGGTGCATGGACTGAGTGTGCCTGTAGTGTGGTCTCACTCTCTTTAATGTAAACATCATGGATGGCATTGGATTGTGGTGATTTCTGGCTGTTTTTCTGTGTTTTTTGGGGTGTACTGTTGATGTGGACTGGCCATGTGGGTGGTGGTGGTGGTGGCCATCTTGAGTGCTGCTGGCTGGTACAGGCAACATGTGCTTGGGGTGTAAGGGGCCATTTTGAGGAGAGGCAGTGTCTGAGGCCTGCACTTATTTTGCCTACTTTTCATCCATTATGCCCAGGGGTAGTGAGTGTTGCATACTTGCATGTCCCTAGTCTTTCTGTGGGGTGTCTTCAATGTAAACATCATGGATGGCATGGGAATGTGCTCATTTTTCTGTGTTTTGTCGATTTTTTGGGGTGTATAACTGAACTGATGTTCCTCTGTCTTCCATTGCTTTTAGGTGCACAAGACTCAAGAGAACCACCAGTGCCAGGAAGAAGTCCTGCAGCGGTGTGTGTGTGCAGCATAACGTCACGCGACGTCACGTCTGGAACTCTGCAACTCGTGCAACTGCTGCCTGCTGTTCTGACCTGCTCTGAAGAAGATGGCCCCAAAAAAAGTAACCCGTAGCTCCTCTAGCAAGAAAGGTGCCAGTAAGGAGCAGAAGAAGCAAGTTACCAAGGAGACTGGTGTGCCGCCCGCCCCTTTTTTTGGTGGTAAAAAAAAAAGTATGCCTGCAGCAGCAGCGGGATCTGCTGGGGACCAAGCTGGCAGCAGCACCCCCGCTCCATTGGGCTCAGTGCCACCACCACCACCACGCCAACTTAAGTCCAAGCCCTTGAGTGCTGCAGAGGCAGCCAGTATAGTTGTTCAATCACCATCGACCAGTGATGTTGGCTCATCGCAAGAAAGCAGCAGCAATGTCCCTCAATCAACACAGGTTGTTGTAGCTCATCTGACGAGTGTTGAACAACCACAGCCGCAACAACAATCACATGTGCAAGTACAAGCCCAAGTACATGTGGAAGGAGAGGCAGCGCAAGGAGATGCGCAAGCAGAGGTGCATGGAGGGTCACAAGTGCCCACAATAGTTGTCCCTCCCGAAGTAGGGGCACATCAGGAAATCGACAATCAAGGCGAGGTATCATTTGAGGAAGCCACTCCTCCTGATGATCCTTCATTGTCTTCCACACCCCTAGCAAGGAAGAGATCAAGGGTGGTGTCTACATCTTCTTCAAGCACACCTCCTTCTGATGATACGGATCAAACTTGGGAACCAGCACCACTGCCGTCTGGGAGTGAGGCACACCATGATCCGACAAAGGTAGTTAAGCGTAAAAGGAAGCTCGTCCAAAGTCTCAGAGTTATGGAGTGTGATGAGGCTCAACAAGAAGTGGCGGATACTGCTGCTGATGAAGACTCTGCCAACGACGACCCAGTCATCATAAAGGTCACTGCAGCCCTAACGGGCATGCAGCAAACAGACATTTTGACCCTAGCCCGAAGAGCTGCTGAGCGTGATGATGATGATGTTGTCGATGAGGAGGCAGTGGAAACACCACAATCATTGGAGTTAAGTAGTACACCAACTCGTCCCGCTTCCATATTTCTTTCTGGCAAGAAGAGACCTCCATCCACCTCGACCTTAATTAGTGGCGGTGAAAGTGCACAACGTACAAAAGTTGGGCAATCCAGATCCTCCACTTCATCTGGCATTAGCTTCATGACCACCACCACCAGTATCGCCGCCTCCTCCAGGTCCCACAGACACTTCAAGTCCCCAGTTTGGGACTTCTTTACTGTTTGTCAAAAAAATCCAAAGTTTGCCATTTGTACCCTTTGTAAGGTTGCAGTTAGTCGTGGTAAGCCAGGTACCAACTATGGTACCGGAGGCCAGAGAGGTCATCTTAGGAGACCGCACACT
Organism: Lissotriton helveticus; assembly: GCF_964261635.1. NCBI lineage: Eukaryota > Metazoa > Chordata > Amphibia > Caudata > Salamandridae > Lissotriton > Lissotriton helveticus. The sequence goes on along the minus strand of NC_136067.1, from coordinate 1,303,641,588 downwards.
GTCCAATGGTTTGCGCACCTAGATGCGATCAAGAAAGGCCGAATTCAAGGAAACGTTGATGTTGCATCTGATGATGACGAGGAGGAAGAAGACGTGTCAAACACTTCCCTTACACCCAGTACCCCTGTCAGCAGCACACCCAATGTGAGGCACACTAAGAGTGTTGGAGCGAGTGAGACACCAACGCACAAAAGTTCACCAGCGAGCAAAATTGGGTCAACAAAGTCATTATCAGCCCGTAAATGCTTGGTCCAGGGCAACATTAGAACAATGCTTACTTCAGACGTGCCATATGAACGCAACCACCCACTGACGCGTCTGTATAACACTAAGCTGGCTAAAATGCTAGCTGTGGACCTTCTCCCTTTTTCTTTTGTAGAAGCGGTAGGTTTTCTAGAATTAGTGGCAACGCTCTGCCCTAAATGGAAGGTTCCTAGCCGGTTCTATTTTGCCAGAGTTGCGGTTCCAGCACTACATGAAGATGTGCTGGAGGCGATTGGGGCAGCTTTGCAGAAGAGTGCTGTTCACACAATACATCTGACAACAGACATGTGGACCAGTGGCGCAGGCGCTGATTACATGTGCATCACTGCACACTGGGTCTCTTTTTCAGGTGTTAAAGCAAAGCTAAACGCAGGTGTTGACCCGGACAAAGTTTTCAAAGCTGCTCGGAAACATGCAACACTAGCCATGTTTGGCTTGGAGAAAAGTCACACATCCCAAAACATTTTGGACGAGTTTGACAAAAAGGTCTTGAAAATGCTATCCCCAAAAAAACGCCAGATTGGTTATGTTTCCACGGATAATGGCGCCAATGTAGTTAAGGCCATGGCGCTGGGTCGCTATTTTAGAGTGCCGTGTTTGGCGCACTGTATCAACCTGGTAGTTCAAAAATTCTTGAGTGATAGAGACAGTGCAGAATTCGCGGTAATGGCCACCTGCCGCAAAATGTGCAACCATTTCAGCCATTCTTTTAAGGCCCGGAAGCATCTGAGGAGGCTGCTACTTCAAAGTCGAATACCAGTGAAAGCACTCATCCAGGAGGTGGCAACACGTTGGAACTCAACCTTCTACATGCTTGAGCGTCTGTATGAGCAGTATACGGTACTCGATCACTATTTCTTCACAGAGGGTACATCTCAGAAGGAGGACATGCGGATGGGTGCGGCGCAATGGGACATAGTTAAAAGCCTGACAGACATGCTTCGTCCTTTTGAGTTCTTCACGCGTGCAGTCAGCCAGGAGGACTGTAATTTGGGAAAAGCTATCCCATTGTTGTGCATGCTGGAGCACCAACTGATGGCGGTGTCTTCTGAGTTTGAAAAAGATGAAAAAAAAAAAGACCATTTTATTTTGTCTGAGAAATTATTAGAGCGCCTACGTGGTGATGAACGTCTTCAAAAGATCAAGTCAGAACAGCATTACATTTGTGCTACTATTCTGGATCGACGCTACAAAAAGGCGCTGGCAGGCGATGCATTCTTTCCTTTTGCTGATGCAGATGTTCAAAAGTACAAACATTGGTTAGCCTGGTCAGCCAAGAGGTTTGAAAAAGAACGGCAGGTTATTGAAGCAGAAGACAGTACATCAGCATCAGCAGGCCATCCCCAGTCACAAGAATCCACTTCTGCACCTGTGGCTGGGGCACAAGTGACCTCTCAGCCGTTAAAGACACCGGCAAGTGGATCATCTGCACCACACACAATGACAACACTAACAGTGGCTGCGGAGGAGGATTGGCTAACTTTGATGGGGTATGGTTCTCGAAAAAATGTCACAGGCACAGCAAAAAGTAAGCAAAGTGGAGGAACAGTTGATGACCTTGAGTCGATGGTGCAGGACTATCTGAATGACTCAACAGAGGTCTTTCTTAATGATGAGCCATTGCAGTATTGGCATGGGAAGAAACAATTGTGGCAAGAGCTCTCCAACCTGGCTATAAACTATTTGTCTTGCCCACTCGCAAGTGTGTCTTCTGAACGTGTTTTCAGTGCTGCTGGTGGCATTGTAACTCCCAAACGGAGCCGCCTCTCGCCCCAAAATGTGGAGCGGCTGACAATGATCAAGATGAATCAGCACCTCATACCACCAGATTACAAAGTACGAGAAAGCACGCCGCATGAAGACGAGGAGGACGGCAACGTAGATGAGGGGATTTGTTCTCTGTTCGGTGGCACTGACCTCATCCTGCCTGAATTCGCAGAGTATGATGACGAAATCTTCTTCTTATTCCCTGACACCGAGCCCTGAAAATGAGACAATGAATAAAGAACTTTCTTTTTCGTCCTTATTCACTTTTATTCCTGTGTGTCTCTCTTTCTTTGTTTTGCACAGTTAATTTAATTCAAACTTTAATCACCTAATCCCAAAAACAAGACCATCAGCAGAACTGTCTTCACTTGTTTGCTTATTGATTTGAAGGTGCCGCAGTCTACATTCCTCAGGTTCACAAGTTCTGAAGAACATGCTCCTCTATGCTCCTCCTCCAGACTGCGATTTCCCTCAAAGCAGAGTGCTGGATTACGCCCAATGAAGAAAGACTCAGCACTTGTGGGGGTGTTGTACTTCTTTGCGGGTGAGTTGACGGATTTGGGCCCATTGCTGTGAAGCTCTAATAATGGACAAAAGTGTTTTGGACCAAATATGAGGTGGAAATTTCTTGCCGTTTTTGCTGACTTGCTTGCCTTTGAGGTGCTGTTTGGCGGGGTTCCGGGTGTTTGTGGGTGATTTTTGGTGTCTGGGAGCACTGCTGCGACAGTCTAATCTTGATTGCATTTGCTTTTCAGGAAATCCGTGGTGGAAAACAGGAGTTATGATGATTGATGATGACCTAGCTGCACAGCACCGCGTTTGGACCGAAGGCCGAGAGATATTGTAAGTATGAGATTTAGCTTTTTCGCTGTTTGGGGGTGTTGTCGGGTGGTTTTTTGCAGGTGGGTTGGCGGGTCTTGCCTGGGGCATTCCTGGGAAGGCCTAATACCGGATAGAAGTGTTTTGGACAAAATCCTTAAGGAACAGCCTTTTTTTTGCTATTTCTTCTGACATCTTGTTCAATGTAGCGTTTTGGGGGGCTTCCTGCTGTTCGTGGGTGGGTTGCGGCCGGGGTCTCTGTCGAAGCACTGCTGCGACAGTCTAATCTTGATTGCATTTGCTTTTCAGGAAATCCGTGGTGGAAAACAGGAGTTATGATGATTGATGATGACCTAGCTGCACAGCGCCGCGTTTGGACCGAAGGCCGAGAGATATTGTAAGTATGAGATTTAGCTTTTTCGCTGTTTGGGGGTGTTGTCGGGTGGTTTTTTGCAGGTGGGTTGGCGGGTCTTGCCTGGGGCATTCCTGGGAAGGCCTAATACCGGATAGAAGTGTTTTGGACAAAATCCTTAAGGAACAGCCTTTTTTTTGCTATTTCTTCTGACATCTTGTTCAATGTAGCGTTTTGGGGGGCTTCCTGCTGTTCGTGGGTGGGTTGCGGCCGGGGTCTCTGTCGAAGCACTGCTGCGACAGTCTAATCTTGATTGCATTTGCTTTTCAGGAAATCCGTGGTGGAAAACAGGAGTTATGATGATTGATGATGACCTAGCTGCACAGCGCCGCGTTTGGACCGAAGGCCGAGAGATATTGTAAGTATGAGATTTAGCTTTTTCGCTGTTTGGGGGTGTTGTCGGGTGGTTTTTTGCAGGTGGGTTGGCGGGTCTTGCCTGGGGCATTCCTGGGAAGGCCTAATACCGGATAGAAGTGTTTTGGACAAAATCCATAAGGAAACACCAGTTTTGGCACTTTTTGTAAGTTAGGGTTCGTTAGGGTTCGCCCTAGCAGCAGGATTGCATGTGTTTCGGGGGGTTCTATTGCAACGCAGTTCTGGGGTTTTAGAGCACTGTTGGAGCGATGCTGGCTATGGATACTTTTGCTTGCTTGCAAGTGGTTTGAATACAATCCACGGTCTGTATTTGGGCCTACTGTTACTTTCAAAGTACGTTTTGTCACCATTTTTCTGCTATGCATCGTTTTTGGAGATCTGATTGGGGGTCTTCTACATTTTTGCGACTGGCTTTAGTAAGGGTCTTGGTGGGAGCATTGCTGGGAAGGTCAAATTTTGTTCTAAAACACAGTTTACAGTACACCTACCTTGAGGGGAAAGATCCGCTATACTATTTTGGCCATACTTATTTATCCTTAAAAAGGTGACTCAGACAGAGCACGCAATTTCAAAAATATTGTACTGTCTATTAGGGAAATCAAAGTGTCACTTTTTGCACCACACAGCGTACATACCTTTCATTTATTTATCAGTGGTATTGTAATAGCACTTCCTGTTTTCCGTTCAATAATTACAGGCCGGGTTTCAGTCAACATCCGCCAGGCAGGCAGTGGACAGGGTGTCTTCTGTCAGTGGTCACCAACATTGATGGACGAAGCGTCAGCTGGAATGGAGGAGTGCCGCCAATAAGAGGAATTGTTTGCTGCATGCAACTTACTTACCAAATTCAACAGGACAACTCCAACAACATACGCAATACAGATACAGTATCCATTGTTTTATTCTATGAGTGTGACTGCATGTGCTTAGCTTTAGTTTGTACCCAAAGATTCTCTTTATCTTCAATTATTGTTTGTCCATGCTGTGCTTTTTTTTTCTTCTCTCAACAAAACCTACCCAAAAAGAAACCCCCATTCCCATCCATTTTCCAAACCCTAACCCTCTTCCCTCGGGCTGTGTTGTTTTGCTTGATGTCTGACTAAAATGACATCAATAATTCCACACACTTGCTGGGGAGGATAAGGTCATAGCAACAGGCTGGTGAAGGAATACAAGGATATCTTCTAGACTTACTCAGCTTCAGTACTATATCTTCTAGTAGTAGGAGCCAATGTCAAATAAATTCAACGCAAGTACTAGTTATACTTGCAAGCAAATACTTTACCATTTGTTAGGCTACATTATGGCACTGTTCTAGTGTACTGTCACCTGCTATATTCTCGATGGTACCGTAACCGTTGTAATGCTACAGTAAGGACAAACCAGGTTTCGTTTTCTTTTTTTCCATAGGCATGCAACTGCCACTGTGTCACACCACTAGTACCACCGCAATGAGGAAATTTCACCCGCCCAGGATTGCCAACGTTAATCCCCATTTCACGTGGAGCCAGCCCTGGGCCTAGCCCTAATTTCTAACACAAATTACAGGTAAGATAAGCGTTTGGTGGGAGGTAGTATAATGGAGTATTATTTAGGACTAGACGAGAGATTGACGGTAGTACTACTAAAGTCCTACGACTGTTCAGGAAAACAAACTTACTGTTACACCCCCGTCCCCCACCCACCAGACTGAAAAGCAGTAAAAAACAGGTATGGTCAGATAAAGTTTAAAAATGCATATTTATGTAGCCCTAACAAAATAATCTCCCTCAAGACCCACCCTAACCCCAACGATTGTCTTTGAAAAGTCCCAAAACGATCCCAACTCCCAAATCCCACCCCCCAAAAGTCTATAAAAAAAGGGCAAGGGACACTCCACTACTGGAGGGTGCTGGACCTGGTGCATTTTGCGGCATGGGCATCATACTCCTTGCGGAGGGTGGCAAGCTCGAAGCGGAGGCCCTCTACCAAGTTCTTATAGTTCTGGACCTCCTGCTCCAGGTAGGACATTCGGACTCCTAGGCGGCGTTGGCGTGCCTTGCAGCTCCTGTGGGGGGCAGCTGGTCTTTCTGTTGCTTGGCGGTGGCGGTTGTCTTTGTTAGCCCGGCTCGGTCCCGCTGGAGCACTGCGCATGCTGGCGTCCCGTGGGGTCACGGAGGAGGATGTAGCGGTCCCAGTCGAGGATGTTGTTGTTGCACCGGTCGACTGCGTGTCCTCCTCCTCCTCCAGGGCCACCAGCCGCCGATATTCGGCGACAGTGGCATCCAGCCTCCGTTGCCGGGCTATTCGCGCCTGCTCCCTCCGTGATGTTGATTTGGAAGGAGCAACTATATGAAGAAAGAAAGACATAGTCTGTAACCAATGCTCCTTAGCATTAATAACACAAAGTGATTGAGCCGAAAGTTGGGTCACAGTACAAGTAGCAAATTGAAAGCACAGTACATAACTATTGAGGACAGTATCTATGTAACCTCCCACTTCTGCATCCTTGCTCTAACATTAGTGGTAGTTTAATGAACAAATTCTACGACCACTATGGACTTCCATTACAGTCGACTATGACAGTACACCAGTCTTATTCTTCTTCTTCTCTCTTGTTTAGGAAAATTGGTACGTTATCTTATGCAAGCCGGCAGAATGGCAGCACAGTGAACTTGCACCCGAGAAAAACAGTTGCACACCATGATGAGTGAGACAGACTTGCGTTACTGTACCCGTCCAGTACATGCGGGTGGTGAAGCTATTACTTTTCTATTACGGGTGGCACTGAGAATACTCTGTTACAAGGGCTACTGCTTAATTAATTTACCTTTCACCCTACAGTGCAAATGAGTACTAGAAAAGGAAAATGAAGAAGCTAAATAATTTGATTATCTATCACTTCACATGGGACGTATTTGATGACATATGGGATGACTTTAGGTGCTTTGCTTAATATTGAGTGAACAGTGATACACCCACACATGAATGACGCACTACAACTAAACTAAAGTTATTAAGAGAGGTACGGAGTGTCCACCGTAATAACCAGATATATGCTGTGCTTGCAGTTGCAATACAAAGTACTGCTACTATTCATGGTAGTATTGGACACATTTACAATTTCTTTTCCTTGCCTTCCCTACACTGGAACGGACGTGCGGGTGCGGTGGTACATGCTCTTCAAGGTAACACTTAGTTCATCCAGCGACCATCTACTCTCTATAGATACACATGTGCTATCTAAGAGTCAGAGAATACCATGCTCCAGGCATCCATTCATTCAAAGTATACGCACACATACAGTTTCTGTTTCACCCACCCAGGCTGATGTCCTTCCACCCATCCTTGCTTCATCATTGACCCAGCCATGCACCATACCATATTCTTTCCTTCCCAGCCACCTCGGGGGCCAAGCAAACACATATCGTTCTTCTTTGCTAGCCATCATACAATTTCGCGTCCCACTTACTTACACCCTTCTTTCGCTTTTTGTTCATCCCATCCATCACGTTCGTCTAAGAACTTATTGGGATTCTTCTCACCAAAAACTTCACAGCTAAGTCGAAGTACATTTCGAGGAGGCTACTACCTGGTTGATTTGTAATACACCCGTGCAGAAAGCACACTATGCAGTCTTCAATCTCAATAAGTAAGGAATATATAGCTTACCTGTTCCCGCCACCACCGTGCGAACCCCCACAGAACCGTCCGCCGGCTCTTGCACCGCCTCCTCCCCAGAGTCCTCCGAGTCCTCGCCCAACACCGCCACCTCCGCGCTGGCCCCGTCACCAGATGTTACACCTACAAAGTACATTTAAGAATGTTAGAATACACCACTCACTACTATATAATATTTGATCTAGGAGAAATGTTAAAAAAACAGAATACAATGTAATAATTTGTGACTGTCTACTCTAAAGTAAAAATTTCCCTTTTTCCAGGGAAGGCTGTTGTCTTGCTGCACTTTTATGCACAACTGATGAATGCTTGCTTTTTATTTTTAACACGCACCACTTTTTCTCCTAACAGACAGAAGCTTGACTCCTAAGAACACGACCAGGATCAAGTTCAAACCAGGTGAGAGCTCGGCTCGACCACAAGAAATGTGTCCAATTAATCGTCAGCACTAAGCACTTTTCCGTTTTCAGTTAAATAGTTTTATGACAAAGTAGATTTTAATAAATGTGTTTACTTTTAATAAAGCTTTTAAACTTAAATAGACTCTGTGGTTTTTGGTCCTCCAGACTAGAGTGGATGAGCTAAAGGTTTTGGAATTTTTGCAAGCATGAGTGCCTCTGACACTTCTTGACTGTGCTGTGACTCCGTACTCTCTTGTCCTGCGTACGATAATCTAGAGATCATTGGGGATCAATCATCGGTGACTTCGGGAGCTGAATGACTCTGCCACACTATTTAGTCAGTAAGGAGACAGTGCATAGAGCTATTGCTGAATAGAATGGGAGTCCAATGGAATTGCCAAATGTCCAATCTTAGTTAGCTACACAGACAGACTAATAAGAATAATCTACTAATACCACAGGGAGTCATATTCGAGCCAGGATAAGAATTTATATCCAGTCTACAAGAAGATCAAAGACGATTTAGAAAAAATTGAATGAGGAACGCTAGGAAAAAATAGGTACTCTTTATTACAATTAAAACTTACTGGGGCCAGCAAAGGAGCCCTCGCCTGCCCGATCCTGGCCTGCATCCTGAACAGCACCCTCCTCCTCCTGTGTCCTCTTGCCCTTGGGGGGAGCTGATGTACAACATGAAAGAAAGAAAGACCAGAAAACATGGATGAGATTTGTCAACCAAATCAACCATTTCAAAAGAACAATAACAACATTTTTTGGAGAAATAGCAAATAGATAGACAACTATTCCACGGGATCTATCTCATGTGGTATACTACGTTATTCGTATTGCCTGATTTGCGGACCGTTGACTTAGAAAGTTCCTATGTAACTCAATAAACAGACTACTAAAGAGGTTTGCCTAGGCCTGGCACTGCAGGCAGCAGTCCGCAGCACGCGAAGTGACAGGCAAAGTCCATCCTGCTTGCAGATCAGTGAATACTCAAACTATCAATCCACCCACCACCACCACTATTTCTTCTTATAGCCATGTGTCTAAAGGAAGGACTGGACTTCAGTCTGTTGGGGCTGATTTAGAAGTCCCTTGCGGCTCATTTTCCTCCATTGTTGCGTGACTTTTGTGACGCAGCGGCAGAACAAAAGACTCGCCATGGTGTTGGTGCGGCGTATATATTAAAAAAAAAAATATGAGCGATGCATCACGTTGTAAAGCCCTGCGCCATCAGGGGGCGTTCCGGCGCAAGGGAGGGCGTACCTGCGCAGGGACGAATCCTAAAAGTGGCTGAGGGAAATCTACAAGATGTCAATCAGTCACTTTTAAGACAATGATGCATGAGTCAAACCCTGCGCGCTTGAAGCCGACGTACGGCTTGATGCAGCATTGGGGAGATAGGGTACCCCAGAGCATTGCTGGAGCTGCGCCATCGTTGGCACGCAACTCCAGCAATGCGCCGCCTTTACGGCACAGATGCGTAAGGCTTCTGTGACGTTTTGGGCCAATGGGTGGTGGTGGCATGGCACACAATTACTGCCGCATCCCTGCTACTTTGCAGGGATGCGCCGGTAATTGAAAATATGACCCTTAGTGTCTAGCATTACGCAGTTCTTATCTTTACACTACACTCATACATAATTTCTCAGGCCAATGAAATGAACACAATTTACAAAACAAATAAGCATAGTAGCAAGCAAGGCTACTGAGAAGGAGAGCAGTGCACCTGAAATGCATAGAAGATTTTGAAATATAATTTACCTACAATGTAATCGGCAGCATTATTGATCTTGGTAAAGAACAAAGATTTGCAAATAACAGAGCCGGATAAAACAGAGTAGTGATGAATAGCTACTACTACTCACCAAGCCCGGGGACCTCTACGCCGAGCGCGTCCAGCAAGTCCCGTTCCCGGTCCATGACATCGGTCCAGCGGTGGGTGGCCTGGTTATATGTGCGCCGGACCCCAGAGAGCTTATACATGGCCCGGCACACCTTCTCCCACCGCTTCCGGCGCTCCCGGATGCCATAGCCAGTTGCGATCTTGCCGCCTCCCAGGATCGTCTTGGGGAGGCGGCGCTGGACGTGGAAGATGAGCGCGGCCACCTCCTCCGCGCTGAAGATCTCCCGTGGCACCACTTGCTCCCCCCTCAAACGCCCGCACGGGAGCCGGGCACGGGGTGCGGGACCCTTCCCCTTCTCAGGGTGCTTCCCGGCTCCCTTTACCATGGTCTGGGCAGAAATAAACTTAAATGATAAAGAAGAAATAGAATAGTGAAGAAGAAAAGAAAAGAGTTTAAAAAAGTAGTTTAAAAGTAACTAAAAGTAGCAGAAAACACAAAAATATACAGCTAGAAAAATAGAGGGATAGATAATAAGTAAAATAGATTAAATAAACTTCAAACAAGCAAAGGATGGCAGAGATTCAGAGAGGATACAGAAAGCATGCCCAGAACCATAGCAATGAATGAGAAACAAGATGGCCGCGCCCGTTCACGACCGCGTGGGTAAGTTCGCGCGAGATTTTCCTCGCGAGCACGCGCGAAATTGTACTAGCGAGCAGCACAGTTTGCGAGATTACACATAGCGGCCGGAAACGGAATTACGTCACGCAAACAAGATGGCCGCGCCCGTGTACGACCACTAGGGTAACTTGGCAAATGTATAGCTACAAGCGCCTCGCGAACACGCGCAAAAGCACGCGAACATACACGTCGCAAAAAAAAATTTGTGTATTCGCAAGCATTCTCGGCTTCCGAAATTGATCTCGCACGGATTCGCGCCCCAAAAAACGCGCGAAATTGCAGAAAAAACGATTTTTGCTAAACTGAAAGCAATGAGCAGGTGCAAAAGTTCAAACTTAACATTTGTAACATTCACTGTAGTGCTTCCTGAGGGGCCCCTCCAGAGTTTGCAACTATTCTATGACCCTGCTATGACCCAAACAGCAGGCTCATAGAATAGCTACAAGTAGACCATAAAGGTCCTGTGAAAAAAAAATTCACTGCAACAGAAAGCAATTTAGAGATAAGGAAGGAAGCAGGTGCTAGCCAGACTGGAACTTTCTAAATAACTGACACATTAATCAACCCCAAATTAATTCATGGCAGTTGAAGTAGGGGAGGTGTGCTTGCTTTTTTCACCCCCCATAAACTACAGTGATAAACAAACCTAATGGGTGGCAGTGAGGATGTACCAGAGGGTGGCATGGGTGTCCCAGAGGGTGGCAGTGGTGAAACAGAGGGTGCTGTGAACCTGTGAGATAAACCAGACGTAGAAACAACATAGTCGCGGCCGTTGCGTGCCGAAAAGTAAGTTCGCAATTGCAAAATTGTCCCAAAATCGGCGCGAACGCTCGCCAACACAAAAAACGGGAAAATCCGCAAATCCGCCAGAGTTCGCGTATCTTCGCGGATTGCGAATCCGTAAATCCGCAATTTCGCGTACGCGAGATCCGCTAGATCCGCCCATGCTTATAAATTACAGACACTCAGAAGATTGGAATCTCGATATATTATCGACTTAGAGACCAGGGCCCCAGGGGGTCTGAATATGGGAGAGGAACTGGCATCCCATTTGGGATAATGAGATTAATACTGGAAAATGTGATCGATTAGATGTTTAAATGAATTATAGAAAATCTGTTACACTTTGTACCAACATGAAGAATATGAGTTGAAGAAGGGTTTTTTATTGGAGAAGATGCACCTAGCTGTGAATTATGTTGGGAATTAGAAATGTTTGTGGCTTGTTTACATTTAATCATCCAACAATTTAACCTGAGATTCATGCAGCCACTCTGGCTGCGATTGCCGATACACGGCTAGATTTTGAATAAACTGTTATTGAAACTTACGATATTCGTATTTACAGGGACGTTGTGGGTTCACAACGTCATTTCTCTCAGGATTTTATAGTTTGGATGATTGGTGTCCACAAGCTTATAGCAAATGAATCTTCATTTGAGATTATGCTTGGCAATGATATTTTCAGCCGATACACAGTGTGAATTGATGGTAGAATAGCCTCTTTGGAACCTATAATGATGAATTGTAAGGTATAACTCATTCAAAGATGGCGCGTAAAACCGATTGTGTGCTGAAGTGCATTGTTTGTTTCTAAGACCCTCACAAACACAGATAATGGTGCTGCGCAGCGTTTTCAGATGTGAACACTGACGAAGGGATCTCATTCCCGAAACGCGTTTGTTCTTGAATAAACCCTCTTGCTGAATGCTGTAAACCCCGTGAGTGCTGTTTTTCTTCGGACCCGGCAGGGTATCTTAGAGGAAATTGGAGCCACTATATATATATATATATATATATATATATATATATATATATATATATATTACCTACTGGCGGTCGCCAGTAGGTATATATAGTTAGGATTTTTTCTCTATGGGTTTTTTGAAAATTCTATGTCTAATAACTTTGGCGTTTGTGGACGGAATTGGCTGAAATTTTAAGGAAAATGGCACATTTTGTTTCTGAGCAGCCCTTGAAAATTTGGGGGGGGTTCGTCCAGTGGGGGCCGAGAAAAAAGGGGGGTCCCAAAACGTGTTTTTAACATTGAGTTTTCCATAGGGCGGTTGGCCTCACTTTTAGCCCGAACGGCTGAATGGATTTGCACGAAACTTGGCAAAATTGTAGGGACTGGTAGCCCGATGTGCCTTTTGTAGGTCTCAATATATGTGCTCCAGTGGATTTTGAGAAATTAACGTTTAAAAAAAGATATATATCTGTAACAGCGGACCGGGCAGCGCACTGGTTCGCGGACTTTTCGCGCAACGGAGCTTTGTGAAGCGAAGCTGATTGGTTCTCCGGCGTCTGTCAACATTCCAAACAGTCCGTAGCGGCCGCCATCTTGTCTCTCGGTAGGATCGAGAGACAAGAGGAGGTCAAAACAAAGGGGGAAATAACTATAAGGGGGCATAGTAGATCCTCGCTGACCCCCTAGGTTTGATGTGGAGGTTTTAAAAGGGCCCCGCGGGGCAAAAAAAAATAATAATAATAATAATTGAACGGCTGAATGGATTTGCACGAAACTTGGTAAAATATTAGGGACTGGTAGCCCGATGTGCCTTTGCTAGGTCTCAATATATGTGCTCCAGTGGATTTTGAGAAATTAACGTTCAAAAAAAGATATATATCTGTAACAGCGCTCCGCTTCGCGTAACGGAGGTTTGCGAAGCTGATTGGTCATTCTGTCACTGGGCTATAGTTGGGCTACATCTGGCTGATATTTGGGCTACATTTGTTTTTTTGTGTGTCTGGCGGCCATCTTTGGGCTACATTGGGCTTCATTGGGCTACATTCGGCTAATTAGCAAATAGCTCATCGCAAACTAGGAATGGTAAAGAATCGCTATTTATTCCTTAAAGTTCGCTATTTAGGAAATGCAAATAACTTTGATGATACATATGGCGGTTCATCTCTAACAAGATAAGAAGCATAGGGATACATTTATGATGACTGGCGCATCACCAGGGATGTGTTAGTCATTTTGTGCCGCTGTTCCGTCACCTATGGTGTGCTGCATTTACAATGCGGCGCATCATGGGGCAAAAACAGCACAGATGCGTGATGTATCTGTGCCGTAAAGGTGGCGCATTGCTGGAGTTGTATCGCAAGTGTGATGAAGCTCCAGCAAGGGTCGGGGGTGCCCCTGTCGCAGGGTTTCTGTTCTCACACAGAACTGTGGACAGAGGATTGGAACCTCGGCGAATTAGGGTGTCCCAAAACTCACGTTAGTAATCAAAAACTCCTTAGCAAGCTAGGTACAGTGTCACATTGGATATAACAAACTCTCAATGTTTAGACAATCCAGAATATGAACTTATAGTACCTCAGGATACGTGGAACTCATGAACAGTCGGTCGTTATAGATTTCTTAGAAACCAGAACATGGAGTTAAGAAGAACAGATGTGTATTTGAAATGTTTATTTACTAATGCCGTCTTCTCAGGCGTAGTACCTTAGATAATAAAAGTACACATATTATCAGTAGCAAAATTACCAGCATAGTTACTAGTACATAAAAAGTGAATGGTGATAGTATGTTAACATGCTGTAAATGAATAAGAGTTAGCAACACTTATAAGCAGCCGCGGGCCGTGGAGGGAGTTACGGTGAGGCAGGGAGGCGGGGAGGGGGAGAAGCAGGGTGGAGAATACAAGTACACATATTATCAGTAGCAAAATTACCAGCATAGTTACTAGTACATAAAAAGCGAATGGTGACAGTATGTTAACATGCTGTAAATGAATAAGAGTTAGCAACACTTATAAGCAGCCGCGGGCCGTGGAGGGAGTTACGGTGGGGCAGGGAGGCGGGGAGGGGGAGTGGCAAGGTAGAGAGGGCTCCACCCTGCTTCTCCCCCTCCCCGCCTCCCTGCCCCATCGTAACTCCCTCCACGGCCCGCGGCTGCTTATATCTCACCCTCCCTAATACACATATTATATTATTTGCTAAGAAGGTCTCTTTGTGTTGGTTTAGGGCGTGCCCATACTTTAGTGTCTTAGATTTGAAGGAATCACATCAGCATACACCAGCTCTCTCTTCATGTGAACCGCATCAACTGTTGTGTATGTGTGTTCGGCAAAGCAATATAAAACCCGCCTCATGCCCAGAATTGGCAGAAGTTGCACTTATGTTATGAGTATGAAGTCGTGGAAATCAGACCTCATAACAATTCTGTATCGTGTTGTTCTTGAAACTTTAGCACTCGCTGTACAGATATAGTTTAACAAGTAAAGCAGATAGTAGACCAATAACATATTATTCTCATGTAAACCACGATGAACTACTAGGTGGAAAGCTAAAGCAACAACTAAGTGTCGTGTGCAGAAGTTGCAAAAAAGGAAAAATGGCGTTTAAACCGGTAATGAGCCCATGCTAACTTAACACGGTGTAAAGATATCCAGGACCTAGATGACACCTCCTCATGATCCGGAAACGAACTGAATAAGATAATAGAAGTGCCATCTCATGAGAGCAGATTGCAAGTTTATATGTGGACGGTCCGCAAGGTAAAGCATTAAAAACTAGGAAAATTTAATGCTAAAGAAAAATAAAACAGCCAAGTACTTTATCGAGTCTTAAGCCAATAGGCAAGGTAAATAATAAAAACTTGACAAATAAGTCAATGAATTGTCAATGAAATGCTAGTACTCAGCATATCAAACATGAAAAAGGTCTATGACATAACTGTGTATGCAAAATAAGCTGCAACAGCCTCCAATAGGAAGTCACCGTCTTCATCCGAAAACAGTTCAGCCATCCAATTTAAAAGCGGAAAAGAACATACGTGCTCTCCCAGCACCGGATCCTCTATCACCATCAGAGGACAGCTCGGTGGGTTTTCAAGAAAGCTCTGTTCCAAGAAAGACTGTGCTGCCGCCAGTAAATTCCAGGGACCAAGTAGTCCATGCATCAATGCCACAGCCATAATCCTTTCGCCAGGACAAACCAACTCGTGAGTAATGATAGGAGTCATCAGCTGATTAAAGTCGACGTCAGGAGAAACCGGTCCGCAGAGACACAAATCAATGGCCCAATCGAAATCACAGGTCAGGCAGTGAAATACAGGCTGGACACAGGTGAAGTAGGAGAACCGAAAAGATAATCCATATGCCGTGCTTAATATCGCCAACGGCATTGTGCCATAATATTCTAGCATGCGATTGCGGAACAGTGTCAGCAGCTGCAGGGTCGGAGGTTGCATAGGAGGGACATCCATATTTAAAAATGTAAAAAAGCACAAGAGCGTCCGCTGGTAATGCAAGTAAAAATGCCAATCTACGAACCAGAGTGCAGAAAATACAATGAAAGGAAGCAGGGATGACTCCAAAGATTTTCTCAAATGAAGTCACGAGACCACTGGTAACAACTTTAAAAAAGTGTGCCAGGGACTTTGTGGAGGATGCGTTAAAGATAGTCGGAAACATGTTGCTGAAATTGAAAGGCAAATCTTAATTGAAAAGGGTGTGCACCTCTGTATGGGTGTTCGCTATGTGAAGTACGAAAGTTTCACGGGCCGAACTCAAGGCCACCTCTCTCTGAGACAAAAGAGCTCTTATTCTTGCCATGCCGTTGAAACGTGTCCCAAGGTTGGTATTTGTGGCCAGATTGAAAACTCCCTATGTTCATGTGTGGGAGGAAATAGAACATTTCTGCAGCAAATAACCCGTTCACTTACTGTTACGATAAAAGGAATACTTTTAATTAACTCAGAACAATCTTCATTATTGAGCATCAAATAACTACCATTTTCCAACAACTTGAACGTGGGGATGATAGCAGGAACTGGCGTGCCTTGCAACACGCAAGCCATATTTGGTCGGTGTTTGTTGCATGAACCGTGTAACTGTATGTGCCTACACATTAGTGAATGATCTGGCGTCTCAGTGCATTCCTCTCCATTCAGATAAACTTCTTGATCATCTTTGAAACATCTGTATGTGTATGGAAGCGACCAGACCTCATGAAGAAAAGCACTACCTAAAGGTTCATAACGACCTATTGGTATATATTTCATACAATTTGAAAACTTATATAAAGCAAAAGGCAGCGTTATTAAACCGTGGATAAGGCATGTTGCCAAAAAACCCGCAATCCTCTGCTGATGATGTCACTGAGCATGTCATGAATGATGTAATATGTGACATCATCAGCAGTGGATTACGGGTAATGGTATCTCTAGTTTACTCCCTTATAGCTGTGTTTCTTTTAACATAAGTGTCTGTTTCCTTCCCTTATACTTACTGTTTTTGGTTCGCTTCCGGTTCGCGTACCAGCGAGCGAACTAGGAAGCGAACTAAGAGAAATAGAGGTTGGCACAGTTCCAAATATTGTACCAATTTTTTAATAACGGGGAGGTAGTTCTGAAAAGAACTTTTTTTTTTATTTTTCTGAACATTTTTTTACTGTTTTTGAATTTTTCGGAACAGTTTTATATTTTTTTGGGTTTTTCTTGGAGGGGGCAATGAAAACGATTCATTGTAAAGGGCTCAACAGGAGCAACAAAACAAAAAAAAGAAGTATTTATTATTTTGGGCGTTTCGGACAAACTTGCATATGATAGTCAATAGCTCTGTTGATCAGAGTGATGCTTTTTTCTCCGTAGGAAATGAATCCATCGCAAAATGCGCAGATGTGTTTTACATCACCAAATCTCATTTGTATATTTGGCACCATCTCCCTGCCCTCTGGTCCCGTTACTTCCGGTACAACAGATCTTCTGGCCATAATAGGGAGATTATCTAGGTCGTTCCGAAACTGTGCAGCACTGTAGTTGTTAGGATGCCACCTAGTCATATGGCGATGCATTGTGTAGTTTCCGAAACTGTATTTTTTGTCGGTCCCTCTGGACAGTCTATCTTGACATATAAGGCAAGTTACGTATCTTGCATTTACTTTTTTCTGACCTTTGGGAATTTTAAAAAATTGCCAAATGAAGTTTTCTTTCCGGTGAGACGTCCTGGGCTGCTCAGGCAAAAACTGCCTCTCTTCGTGCTCGTCCTCCTGTTCCTCTTCTTCTTCTTCTTGTTGAATTACAACTTGAGCAGGTGGTCCACTCTTCCTTGGATGTGGTGGAGGTGGTGGGGAAGCACCAGCTGAAGCTACTAAAGAAGCCATTGCTCAGTGATCACAAAGGGTCTTTCTCTCACAATGATGAAAGTCAGAGTGAGGAAAGAAGGAGGGATTTTCATCATTTGGGAAAAACAAGAGTTCTCAACCAATCAAAAGTGTTCATTTTAGATTATATGACCTAGTCTTACATCATTAGGAAACCAAAAGTGAAATGAACCAATGAAAAGTGTTATTACCAAGTCACATGACTTGCTGTGTTTACGTTAAGCGCTTTGCAGGGCCTCCCGGTTTGCTTCCAGAAACCTGCGCTTTGCGACTCGCTTCGCGTACCAGTTCGCTAACGTAGCACGTCATATGACGTATCACGCGACAACGTGAAACGTCATGCGGACGGGAGGCGTCACGATGTTGTTTTCTAACGCGGCACTTGCGGTAAAGAAACGTTTACCGGCTCGCGGTCTATTTCGCGGCATCAAGGTCAGCTAACGGGAAGCTTCCCGATTCGCGAAGCGGGAACGAAGAAAAAAAAATATTTAAAAAAAAAATTATTCATAAACATATAAAATATATTTTTGGATTTAAAGAAGAATACATTTTACAGCTACAGATATTAGCTGTTAAAAAACCAATGAAATTCACAGAAAAAACCATAGGTTATAGACCATATATAGTTAGGAATTAGCATTTACAAAACCTTGAAAATTCACTGAAAAAACCATAGGTTATAGACCATATATAGTTAGGAATTAGCATTTAGAAAACCTTATTTTACTCACACAAAACCATTGAAATTCCATATATAGTTAGTTGCACTAACTATATATCGCGCACCCGCAATCCACTGCTGATGATGTCACATATTACATCATTCATGACATGGTCAGTGACATCACTGATGACATCACTGATGACATCTCAAATGACATCACTGATGACATCACTGATGACATCTCATTTGACATCATTCTTGTGCTAATACGATAACCCTCTTCAGACTCTAATATAACCTTAGATACACTCAGTGTATACAGACACTCACACACTGTCACTCATCCATGGAGTTACTCACACACCTAGTCAGTCATGCAAAGAATCAATCACACCTCCATTTCCTCAACTATACAGTTATACACACCTTACTTATTCAAACATATACTAACACATATTTACTCTCTTATACAATCCCTGATACAAGTTCACAATGATCCATACAGCCACTCACACATTCAGTGGCTCTCATGCACAGTTATTTATATATGCCAACTCTCACATGTACTGTGTTTTACATATGTACTTACTATGACATGTAGCATTGAGATATCCATTCACTCATCAATACACTCATGCACACAGTCAACCGCCCATGTAGCTGTTTCCACATGCACTCTTGAACTCATACACCTAGTGAATCAACTGCTCACACATCTATGCACAGAGTCACACACCTCCCAGCCACCCCCACACAAACTCAATCTCCCATACAAATACTTGGGCAACCAATCAATAACATATGTAGCCTCTCGTATAGCTAATGATCCACACATACAGCAGTTTACAGAACAACAGACATACTGAAGCACACATTCAGACAGTTTAGTCACTAACCCATGCATTTAGTACGACACATTTATTCACTCACTCATACAGTCAGTCACGCACCTACTAAATCCTTCATCCAGACACTTATACATCCACTCATTCTTCAATATATCAAACATATTTAAACTTTACAGAAACACACAGTCACTGGATGATGTCATCAGTGATGTCATCAGTGATGTCATTCGAGATGTCATCAGTGATGTCATCAGTGATGTCATTTGAGATGTCATCAGTGATGTCATCAGTGATGTCACTGACCATGTCATGAATGATGTAATATGTGACATCATCAGCAGTGGATTGCGGGTGCGCGATATATAGTTAGTGCAACTAACTATATATGGAATTTCAATGGTTTTGTGTGAGTAAAATAAGGTTTTCTAAATGCTAATTCCTAACTATATATGGTCTATAACCTATGGTTTTTTCAGTGAATTTTCAAGGTTTTGTAAATGCTAATTCCTAACTATATATGGTCTATAACCTATGGTTTTTTCTGTGAATATATATATATATATATTTATATATATTAGAGTTTCTGAATTGCACTACCCTACCCTGCCCACTCTCAATATACCCTCTACCTTCACTCTCTGACTCATATCACACCTCATTCTACTAAAATGATCTCCAAAATAACCCTTTCTAAACATTTTCCTCCTCCCTCCTTCGTTGGACCACCCCAAAGCTCCTTTTAGCACTAAGATCTTCAAACAACTGTCTTTAAATTCTTTCCTCACATATCAATTCTTCGAATCATCCAAAAACTAATTTTACCTCTATGATCTCCCTAATCAAATTCTGCAGACTCTTCCTTCTTCCAGCTCTCCTTTACTCATCCCAGACCTCCTCCTACTGCCATGATCACCAAATAAACTCTTTCTAGGCTCTTACCTCTTCCATCCCTCCATTATCCTTTTCAATCCAACTAACAGACTCACATGTCTTCTGCCCAAATTAACTCATATTTCCCTATACTTACTCACCACTAATCCTTTTTGGGTTCTGGAGTAGTGTGCTACTCATCGAAAGTACTTTGTCGCCTCATGTGGGATAGTAAGCACTATCTAAATACAATTTCAATTGCAATCACAACATACAGGCTTAGACAGACATCTGACCAGCCACATGCCTTACAAAGATGTGGTGAGACACATGGTGAGCATAAAGAAATATACAGCATGCAATGCTAAACCTAACCTAAGAGCATAAATAAAGTTAAGAACAACACATATTGCACACTACCGTCAGATTTTTACAAAAAACTGAAGGGATGCTGGTAGATGGCAGTAAAGCAATGTGTGATAAAAAGCTACATAGTAGGTATTCATCCATAAACCAATATAGTTGGAATTCCAGCCTCTGAGTGCAAATTCAGAAAAAGCATACTTAAATGTGATCACCTTTCTGAAGGATGGGGTTCCTTGAAAGATAGCCGAAGGTTGTGTAAGAACCTACCCCGATAACCAATTTATGGTCAAGGTACCTTGATGTCTCTTTGTGCAGAGGCTTACAAACATTTAAGGCCAGCTTGAATAAATTACAGGTTTCTATAGGAAGGTAATTTATAATGAATAGGAGTGTTGTGGCGTTATCTGATTCTCATGGATCAGTGGAGTGATGCGTTTCTTAATGGAACAATGTGGATTCTGATGATGCTAATCAATAGGAAGTTGTGATAATCAAGCCCTGAAAGGATTAGTGTATCAGCCGCTGGTTTATCCTACTCTGCTGGTATAAGGGATTTTATTTCACATTAGAGTCAGATTTGGTA
This sequence comes from Lissotriton helveticus, assembly GCF_964261635.1. Taxonomy (NCBI): domain Eukaryota; kingdom Metazoa; phylum Chordata; class Amphibia; order Caudata; family Salamandridae; genus Lissotriton; species Lissotriton helveticus. The sequence continues at coordinate 1,303,620,912 of NC_136067.1, read as the reverse complement.
TTGTGCTCTTCTTGCTACAGCGTTTATGAAGATTCCTTCTATTGATTTGCAGTGCTGATTTTACCCTAGTCTATTGAAGGCAGACACACATGGTGTTCATAAACAACGTAGCAGTGCACAATCAGTTTGCAGATGTACAAATGTGCACTGTATCAGTTTATTCTTTGTAGATATGTTATGTCAATAAATGGTGGCCAGTGTTGGTGCATTTTGTGAATTGCTCAAAGCAATACAATGTGCATTTGTGATTTTAGCATTGGAAACATAAGGAGGTTCTATGTTTGATGGCATTCATCACCAATGTTCATGCTATTGTTGCTTCTCGAGAGTGTGATTCATTTACCATGAGAGTACACAACCCACTCCTTAGCCCATGACACCCTCTACAGGTTCCACAGTGGTAACCTGTACCTCTCCCATCTCTAAATGCTCGTCTTCTGTACCTTTATTACCTTATGCAGCCACATGTGCAAGTATTTCCTGTTCCCCAAGTGTGTTATCATTTGTTCTGCAATCAGGCCCTATTCAGTGTTGCTCTCCTTTCTCTGCTCCACAGTCTTTGACAACTACCCTCACTGTCGAATACTCATAACCCCAGTTACCTACTGCACCTTTATTCCTCTTGTCAGAATCCTCCACAGGATCTAGCCTTTCCTGTCTCTCAGTTTCCTCCAGCAAGAATTTGTCAACTCTTTTAAGCTCTGCCTTCTTCGTGGAATGGAGTTTGCAGCTAACTTGCTTGCCTCTAGTCCCGCCTTGTCTTTACAGCTTCCCTACTGCATATTTCGATTAATTGCCTTCATCTTCATCTATTATCATTTTCAGTCTTGGCCCCCTCACTGAGAGCTCTCATTTCTTCCAAGACCTCACTCATGATTTCAACCAATTCCCCTCATTGCCCCAACTGCCTTGGTCACCCTCCTTGATATCCCTGTCATCAAAATCACCTCCTTCACTTATTCCTACACAACCCATTATTTTGCCTTCAAGCAGATCACCTCATCTTGTGCTTGCCAGCCATTGACACCATCCAACTTCTGTGCTTTTCCTACCTCCAACCCTCCAGACACTGTTTTTAACTTCATTTTTCTATTCCTTTCTGTTCATTATCTTCCTTTGGTACTGCATCCTTTCATGGTTGCCTACACCAAACTCCTTTCTTCTCCCCCATTCCCTACTTCTCCATCGAAGCCACATGCATCCAAATTGCTATGTCAAGTACCATCTGCATAATCCAGCCTTCACCTCTGAAGTTCTGTTGTATGGATGGTGGGCTCATTGTTGAAATTGCTAAGTTAGCATGAGCTTCGCTGCCATGAGGCTGCTTTTGCACATGTTACTACACGCTTTGGTGTGGCAAAACTGTGTTTCTGCCTTTCACCTGAGAACTGTCAGCTTTTCATGTTCTCTGCTGTTTAGTCTGCACACAATGTACAAGGTCGATAAAAATTGCCCCTTGTTAATCTGTTCTGGTCAGTCCTTCGTACCTAGACATAACACGACACACAGCTGCACTACTGAAAGTCGCATGCTTTCAATATTACAGGCATGCATGTTATTCGGCACTTGTAAAGACACCTTTCCAGAGAGAAGAGCTGTGGTGGTCCTGAGATGTAAACCTTTCATCTAGGCCTTGAGGTATGGGGTCTGTTGACAAAACCCAGAGGCCTTCTTTTTTATAATAAACTATATCTTATCACAGGGAGAGTGGTTAGGTACTATAGCCCTTTTCCACTGTTTTTATAAAATGACATCCCCTTTTGTATTCTATGGAATTGTGACAATGCTCAAGTATAGTGCTTATGTATTTTGCTGCTAGTAATGGCACATGTACTGCACCATAGAGCACACTAGTTAAAATAAACATTTTAAACTATACAGTGACTCTGATTACTCTTATTGTGGACAAGTATGAGTGAGTGAGCTAAAGAGTTGTCTTGCTACCGCAATTCCTGAGAGAGCCGAGAGTGTTGTGATCTGGGTTGTCTAATCATTGGTAGTTTCGCTATTGGTCGGAGAACGAATGAGACACTATAGCTAGTCGGTTTTGGGGATTTTGAGCACTAAGGTGATTAGTTAATACATGGCTATACACCGAGGTCCTGGTTTCCTGCGCATAGTTCTGAATATGTGCAAATCCCTGCAATAGATATTTCCCGCATACCTATCCATTGCCTCTAATGCCAATCGACAGGAATACTACTTTGTTATTGTTATTGTTATTGTTAACTTAGTTTTCTATAGCGCCAACTCACCTATAGGTCTCTAGGCGCTCAAGACCAGATAACAAACAACCGTGATTGAGGACATGAGAGAGGCAGAAAGGCCTATAATACAGCTTGTTTAGATGAGCCGAGTGCCTCCCTAAATAAGAGAGTTTTTAACAGCTTCCTGAAACGCAGGAGATTTTTCTTCTTTCCGGAGTGATTCTGGTAGATGGTTCCAAATCTGTGGAAACAGAACCGAAAAGGATCTCCCTCCTTTGGTTTTTAGCTTGTAACGAGGGCAGACCAGTAGCTGGGAATCAGCAGACCTCAAGACTCGCTTGGGGGTATACACCTTCAAGCGTTCTTTAATATAGGCAGGGGCTTGCCCATAGATAGCCTTATGGGCCGTGCACAGGCTCTTGAACTCCACCCTCTGCTCAATGGGAAGCCAATGTAACTTGAGCAATAGAGGAGAGGCATGGGATCTTCTAGGTAGCTTAAAGATCAAACACGCCGCATCATTCAGGACCACCTGCAATTTGTTTGTCGGGATTTTAGGCAGACCTAAGTAGAGGGCGTTCCCATAATCCAGCCTCGAGACGATGGTAGCAGAAACAACCATACGGAGTGCGGAAAAGGAGAGAAGAGGGGCCAACTTTCGCAGCTGTCTAATCAAACCAGTACACATCCCTACTACTGAGGAAATCTGACTGGCCATTGACAGCTCATTGTCAATCTTGATACCGAGACTTTTTACTTTATCACACGGTATCGGTGAGGGACCTAATTCCTGGGGCCAATAAAGGTCACTCCAGGGTGAGGCTAAGGTGGAGACCACCAAAACCTCAGTTTTTTCCAGATTTATTTTCAGCAGGTTTGCCGTCATCCAGCCCACCGTATATCTGAGAATGTTCTGGGCATTAGTTTGTGCCGGGACCGTGTTGTCAATACTCAGTAGCAACTGGGTGTCGTCGGTGTAGTTAAACACACGGCAACCCATGTTCGCTAGAGAGTCAATCAGCGGTTGGAGGTAGAGGTTGAATAGTAGTGGGGATAATGCGGAGCCCTGAGGGACTCCGCACTCCAGAATACCCACCTCGGAGATAGCATCCCCTAAATGGATCCTCTGGGTCCTGCCTGTCAGAAAGGATTGAAGCCATTGATGGACCTGACCGCTTATCCCAAAAGTGGCCAATCTGTCCAGTAGCAGGGAATGGCTGACAGTATCGAACGCCGCCGATAGGTCTAAGAGTATCAGGGTGCTCGGTTTCTTACTGTCAGCCATACCTCTCAGCTCATCCAGCACCGAGAGCATCACAAACTCGGTGCTGTGGTGTGCACAAAACCATGCCTGGTGCTCCTGGAGTAGATGGTGTGACTCCAGGAATAAGGAAAGGGACTTCAGCACATGTTGCTCTAGGACCTTGGACAGGAATGGCAGTTGGGATATCGGCCTATAATTTTTTTAAATAGCCGGGTCGGCTCCTGACTTCTTTAACAGAGGCTTGACACGTGCCTCCTTGAGACTCGATGGTAAATGGCCGGTCTCCATTGAGCTGTTGAGAAGGCAGATAATATGGTCTTCTAAGATAGGACGCGCCAAACGAAAGACCCTAGGGGGGCACGGGTCCGCCGGGGAGCCTGACTTTGTATTGTTCATAAGCTGCTCAAGACTTAGAGAGTCTATCTCAGGGAGCTTAGAGATATATGCTTCCGAGGAGGTTTGAGCTTCCTGTGATGGAGAAGGGCCCTTCAAGGCACTGTTCTTAATCTCAGAAAGGATAATCCCCACCTTCTCAAGAAAGAAGCTTTGAAAGCTGTTGCCAGTTATTATTGTTTCCATCAATCTCCCAATGATTGTTTTTAAATCTCCATCTTCGCTGTTAAATATTTCTGGGCTCTGGCGACAAACCTTTCCCTTGATAGCCTAATGGACACCTACCAGTCAACCTGCTCCCTCTATTATCCCACTTACATTTTTGGGACTTCATTTTGTCCAAAAATGTGCAGGTGGCTTTTAAAAATGTGCTTGGCAGCCTTCTTGGTTTGATTGATAAATGCTCCACTGGGCCCATCTCGACCCTTCTATCTCTTGGTAGCCTTTTATCTTGGCTCTAACCCTTAGAAATCCCCAAAATAAGCTTCAGTTGCATCCACATCTGTTTTCTCCAGTCACTTGTGAGGAAGCTCCAGTATCTGACTTCCAGTGCCAGGTTGGCAGGAGAAGAGATGTGGTGGCCTGATGTGCTCTGGCCAGTGCCTGTACCCTAAATTAGCACGACTCCACCAACCCAGGATAGACCTGCCAGTCCTTATCAATATTAAGTTTAGCTTCTCTGGTATGCAAGTCCATTTTGCCTTCAGTATTATAGAAAGATGTGTGCAAAACTTTTCACGTTTCAACAAAAGTGTACAAAAGGTAGCAACTAATCTTGAATTGCATTCTATTCCCACAGTAGTGCTGGCACTAATATATCTGGCACACTAATTGTTTTCCATGATATGGATCCTAGAGTTCAAAGCATGAGCAATCCCTCTGTGTGCTGTAAAACTTGTGAAGGTTGGGATGGAAGAGAGACTCTTTCAGATATAAGCCCATGTTAGCTACATCATTTTAGCTCTTTGAGAAAGGAGAAAAAAGAGGTGAGGAAGCTCATTGTTGAAAGCCAGCTGCTTAGAAAAATACAAATAGCAGCTGAAACTCGACTCCTGTGTTGAAAAATGAGGCACCCCCTATCATCAACAATCCAATGATGAGTTTTTGAATACTATGAGTCCTATGAAACAATTGCGGTCAACGAAAAGATGTAATAGCAGTAATATACATCACCAAACTGTATTTATTATAAAACTACCCCTATGGTATTTGGGGAAATTAAAAAGGCAAAAAGGTCTAGAGAAGGATTAAAGAAAAAGGCAGATTTGCAGCAAATCCATATAAATTTATAAAGAATGATGCCCTTAAAACAATTACATCCATTAGTATATTAAAGTAGTAGATACCACTTCCAACAAAGTCAAAATACAGCTGTTGCTGCACAGTCTTGATATGTAGCCAAAACAGTATTACAACAACTGAGGAACAGCCACAACAAAATCCCAATGGCAGAAATATACACAATAGCAATGCTCTGATGAAACTGTCTTAGATAGTATTGAATGACAATGCATTGCTGTGGAACAAATGGAACTCCTTCATATAAACTAATACTTCCATTAAGATAATAAAAAACAATCACATTCGTAGCTGATGATTAGAATTTTCTCCATGGTAATCTCTCACTGTCATTAATAAATCAATTGGAATGCACAATCAACTTTCGGATCCAAGTTATGATGAAACAGAGTCAATGGTTTAGTTAAAGGTACATTTATCAAAGATTTTCAAAAAGGGTAAGACATCATTAATACACATTTAGAATCTAAAGAGTGCAGGACAGTCTTATTAATTTAGGCTTACCATAAAATGGAAAAGGAGCTCTGGAAAGTTCAGCAAGTACATGAGCGATGACAATTCATGGATAGTCTCTCGTCAAGAAACAGCCCAAGATTAGCGCACACAGCAAGCAGTGAATGAGCGAGTAGAGTCCGCAAAGGTTTTCAGAAAGCAGTCTCCAGGATCTGTCACAGAGACAGCCAGACAGAAGAATTATTCTTGTCAATTCACCTGCACGAAGTATATTATAATCCTCCAGTTCTGGGGCGACACCTCCTAGGTCACCTCATTGTGTCAGACCAGTTAGTCCATTGGTCACTTCATATAAGATGGTTGTCATACACCATAAGGTAAGAAACATATTACGGAAAGAGGTGGTGGTACGGATCAGATATGTTGTCAGATCGCCCCGGTGTACGTACATTTCCAAACAATGTTCCTTTATCAACCGGCACATGAGTGAGTTCAAGAAGAGAGTTTCCCATAGCATAGCAGATGTTCCCAAAGTATCAAAGTTTGTTGCAATAGTCCTTGTAATCAAATGAGAACTACTCTTCTAGTAAGACACAGTTTCGCTAGACATTGCAAGTTTAGGAACATTTCCCACAAGTGTTGGACAGAGCAAAGTAGTAAACATGCAAGCCTACATTAAAGTTAATTTAAAATATGCACAATATAAAGTAATCAAAATATACATTTCATAGGGGAAATCAATATTCCCAAAATCCTTTCTACTTATACGCACTCAGAACATGTTATTTGTTGGATTTCAAAGATCACACATAACTATGACACATTATTGCATTTCCAAAGTACGTATATATTAAGTTATTTCAAATCATAAAATATTAATATTGTTTCAAATGGTTTACATTAGTACATATATGAAGAATAGTATTTGATGGTTTCAGGACATTTGCATTAAATATGGCAATGCAGAATGAATTTACTTTTCTCATTCAGTGCCCAATTTCACATCTGCAAATGATGAAATTCAGAATGAAAGCCTTCAATATCGCTCATACAATGTTTTAGATTCCATTAGATTTCTTCGATTCTTCAAACACATTAATATTTGAATAAAGATGATTAGAATATCATAACACATGAGTACATTACTTTTCCCTTCTGATGCAATTATTGTATTCTTTTCTGGCTACCTTAACTGCTAAAGCATCCTTACTCCTAATCGAATTCGATATGGCCTTTCTCCTTTTCCTGCATTCAGCCGTGTACCATGGGGTATCCGTTTTAGTTAGATTATTCTTCCTGGGCCCTCTAGTATCCCCAATGGTAAAAAGTAGGCCAATTTTCTTTATTAAGCTCTTATAGGAATCCGTGAATTTAGAGCTTTGTTCAGTGAGCTGAGCAGAATTAAGGGGTAAAAGTTCTCTGGTCTCTGCTTCAACTAGTTCTTTGATATTAATTAGTTTATCTTCTCGGCACATTACCATGTTCCATTTTAATTTGCGATTACAATTAGATGGAACCACCTCTTTTGCAGACAGTAAAGGACCATATGGTGCGTCCCTCCTGCTCCCCCATCTTATTTTCATGCAGAGCGGATTATGGTCACTATCCTGCGACTGCCTAACTTCCATATTCACTAATCTGCCCCATGATCGGGTGTCAAGTAGAATATAATCGATACGGGACGGGCAACTAAGTCTATTATAAGTCATTGCACCATTTAAGTCTGAAGTAGTCCTGCCATTCAAGGCACGTAGGTTATGTTCTAATGTTAGCGCATTTAGTTGGATCGCTCTAGGTATCCATTTCCTAATTGGCGCCAAAGTCAGGGGCGGGATAGAAAGTCTTGAATCCTCTTCGCTACATCCCAAATGATCATCTTCGCTTATGGGTTCATATGTACAATTAAAATCTCCCCCCACAATCACACTAGGCGAGGGGGCTATTCCCGCTAATGCCACCTCGAGTAATGCTATGATAGGTGAGGTGTGGCCTCCCGGGGTACCTCTAGCATACACATTAAACAGCTCCATGGAGCTTCCAATACTAGGGCCCTTAATGGAAATGTGCAATATATCATCAGTGGATAGTTTGTGCACAGTGAGTGCCCAATTCAGGGCCACACTAATCCATACATGAAGTCCTCCCGGTGGGCGACCTCTTCCTGCACTAATTGCCGGGATACAATGCGTATAATATCCACTTTTATACAGGGGGATCATACTCCAAGTTTCCTGGAACATACAGATCTCAAACGTATCAATAAATTCATTTCATTCTGGATTTTCCATGTTTTTTCGGAGACCCGCTATGTTCCATGAAAGCAGCTTGATCACATTGGTATTTACGGCTATCCGTCTAGTTGATGCTTCGGGAGCTGTTGTCTCTACTACTGACTTTGGAGAGGGTTGAATTTTAATAAAGTCATTAGTCCTTTCTCCACCAACCGGTGCCATTGCCTCCCCATCTATCTGCCTTGTGATGGAATTAGTCTGATGCTCGGGCCTCCACATAGTGTTTACTTGTGCTGCATTATTCAAAGGATTATCCTTTGATGGTCAATCTATTTTATTGAGATCCGAGTCATCCCTCGACCTAGCTTTGGACCATAACGGAGCGTGTCTAATCTGTATATTAGAGTTCCTGGGGGGGCATGTTCTATACTCTAGGGCTATTAAATTCTCCGCAATTGCTGCATTATCAAACTGTATTTCGATACAGTCTGTTAACGAACTAAACAGGGACAGTCTTTTTACATGAATCATATCTTCCCTGATAACTGATCTGCACCCTCTCACATGGCGCAGCCAGTGAATAGTTTTATTGCGGACTGATTCAGTGCTCTCATAGGCATTGGCAACACCAAGCTTAGTGACCCCAGTCATTTAGACAGTGGCATTTGGGGTACTGAATGGTTTATTAATCCGTTTATTGCTCCAACTTTCCCCAGCACTTACCTCTTTAATTGCCTTTACCAAGTCATTAGAGTGTTTTTGACTCCCATGTGAGTCCCTATGCTTTAATGATGGTCCCCGCGGTTTTACTACCTCAGCGTAGGAACTGGTGGTATTCTGCCCGGCAGGCATACTAACTAGAGAAGTTTGCACTGAAATCTTGGGTAGTGGCCCTTCTACTATTTTGGGAGCATTCGAAGGTACTCCTCGTGTATTAGGGCCTTTTGCCAGTTTGGACACTATAGTTGCTTGAGGGCTCTCCCTCGCATATAAGTCCCCCTGCTTCAATAATTCCATCATTGATTTTTTAATAAAAGCTATGTCCCCTTCCAAACATTCCATTTTCTTCAAGATTGTCCTGTTAAAATTCAAACATCTGAGGCATTCACCTGTACCATTCATAACCTCCGCAACCCCTCCGGGTCCTTCTGATAATACCTCGCTTAATTCCCTGGTTTCCCCTGCCAACACATAAAATCGATTGGTAAAATAATACCCTTTTCACATAATCTCTCCTGTATTGACTGGTCCGCACTTTCAATTAATTTAGCCGGAAGATCAACCTTACTACTCAAATTACCCACCCCCCTTGAAATCTCTATAATATTTGCCTCAATGGGATTAACAGAAGTAGAATGCAATCCATTAGCGGGATATTTATTCTTTGGCTTCTTGGAAAAAATTGCAGGGATCACTTTGCTCCTTTTCAGTGACAGGCCATCAAACAGGGGATCGTCGTTTCCCGCCTCTTTTATACTTGGGGCCCCCACTAAAATATCTTCACAATCCTCAACAATGGATTCAATACTGGTTAAAACACAGTTAGTTGCAGCATGTAGGGATTTTTTTGCCTTCCTTCCTTTTTTTGTGGTAGCAGAAGTTCCACCCCCTTCCAGTGTCTTCCTCTTGCCCATTACTGTCGACGGACCCTCCTAACACGTTGAAACTATTATCCCACAGATCTGATGTAACCCACAGTCAATATCAAGCGGCAGCTACCCCACCCGAGTTTGCACAGTACCTTGGTTAGGATGTTAGTCCTGTACTTCGCATGTTAGAGGGGTGGCCCTGCCCTGCCTCGTCCTGCCTAGGACGGCTGCTGACGGCCCCGCCCTTTTCTCAGGCTTAGCCGAGCACACGCCCGCGCATGTCCCGCGGTGGCGGAAGTATTGCTTACTTATATCACCCCCGGTGACAAGGGGGAGGGGCCCCTGCACTCCTGGGCTCCCTGCTGCTCCTGGGTCGTGCTGCCGCCGCAAATGCTGCGTCTCCCGCGGAGTGGGAGGCGCGAGGTCAAAGTTAATGCCCCCGGTGACAAGGGGGAGGGGCCGCTGCACTCCTGGGCTCCCTGCTGCACCTGGGTCCTGCCACCGCCGCAAACGCTGCGTCTCCCGCGGAGCGGGAGGTGCGAGGTCAAAGTTAATGCCCCCGGTGACAAGGGGAGGGGCCACTGCACTCCTGGGCTCCCTGCTGCTCCTGGGTCCTGCCGCCGCCGCAAACGCTACGTCTCCCACGGAGCGGGAGGCGCGAGGTCAAAGTTAATGCCCCCGGTGACAAGGGGGAGGGCCGCTGTACTCCTGGGCTCCCTGCTGCTCCTGGGTCCTGCCGCCGCTGCACACGCTGCGTCTCCTGCAGAGCGGGAGGCGCAAGGTCAAAGTTAATGCCCCCGGTGACAAGGGGGAGGGGGCGCTGCACTCCTGGGCTCCTGGGCTCCCTGCTGCTCCTGGGTCCTGCCGCCGCCGCAAACGATGCGTCTTTAATGATGTAATTACCTGATAACTTCTACAGTTTTGCCATTACCACTATTGTTCCAACCCTGTCTTTTTCTGCTTGCAAAAGATCTATAGTTTTAGGTGTGCACTGCTGATTTGCATAGAGTCTACTGGTATCCTTGCGTAAATTAAATCCAGAGGCTTGCGTTGCATTTTTGGGCCCCTTCATGCCTATTATGTTCTCTATACGTCAGATATTTGCAACCTTAGGAGCATGGCATTTAAAATGACTGTTCATCTTATCCTGTATACAGGATAATTGTTTCATGAATACTATCTCCACACCTGTCTTTAGATTTACCCATATTCACAAACAATTTCACTTACAAGAATGACGGTTGGAAACAGGAGGACTATGCAGCAGATCGAGACCAAGTTTAAATACACCTATGTTTTCTTTTTTAATCTTTGTTTACTCCAGTTGTCTGGAGGAAATACAAATGGGCCCCACCAGAGTGGTCATCTGGAGTGTGTACCTGATAATTTTCATTTAGGCAGTGGACACTACATACCATTTTTGGGTCTGAACCTTCCCAAACTCCTGTCTGTGGATGAAAACTACCCTAGCTCAATTGGCTGGACACCTTGAACAATAGGTATTGATTGATGAATAATGACAGTAGGACACAACCTACCTACATCTGGGCAGGAAGTTGCTTCTGTCTATTGAATATTTCTGGCCTGGTCATGTGTAGATCCGGCTGCTGTTGGTACTTCCTGAATGTGGAGCTAAGGGCTGCCTCTTTTGTCTTCGCTACAAACAGGAGTCAAGGCCGCAGCCAAAGTTCTGTTAGACTGCCCAGTTGCTGATGTCTTGACTGAATGGAAGCTGAAAAAAGCCACCCAAGGAGTCCATAGACATAGACATTGCATCTTGAAGCACTCTTAGCAATGCACTAGGGACCTTAAAGGGGCTGCCCAAGAAATCCATTGGTAGAAGCATGGGTGAGCAGAGTTGTAACTGGCTGGTGGGCCCACTTTCTCGCTACATCAACTTTTCCTTGTTCTTCTCAGACTGTGATAGATTTATGGTGATCCACTACCCATTGCCTTGCCAATTAGCCTTATTATCTGAGTCATGTGTGATCAGAGAGAAGCCATTTATTTATTCATTTGGGCTTAAAGCCAATACTGTGGCCTAACAGTGGTCATCATCTAGCCATTATCAATACTTTTCCCCTCACAGTGTGGAATCACTGACAAAAGGTCTGTTGGACCTCCCATTTTCCAGGACATCTATACCATGAGGTAGGGTTAGTACTCTGAGTCTGTAAATATATGTTGAAAATCCAAATACTATTACACCCCTTACTTTAACCATTTGGCTGTTACAGCTTCTCACTCCCCACTAGTGAGCTCTTTTAAACATTTAAGCCATGTCATGCTTAAGCCTTGATTACCTTTTTTTCCAAAATGGTATCCTGGCCCAATTGACGTCCTTATTTTTCCCATATGGCAAAAATATTAGGAGTATGGAGGGTTTGTCATTTACACTGGATGGGCCTAAAAAAAAGTAGAGAAAATGTAGCAGATTTTCTTTTTAACTTTTAGAAAAGGAATAGGTGTTGCAGTGGAATGCCCACAGCAACACCAATTGCATGCCCCTTTGCCACAGAGGACTGCGGCAGAAAGGGGCATATTTACAAGGTGGCGTTAAGCCACGCTACGTGGCTTAGAGCCACCATGTAAATATGGAAAATGGTGCTATGCCACTGGAGCATCAAAAAACGTTACTCTCTAGTGGTGAAAGGGGCTTGTAATTATGCCCCTTAGAGGAAACAAATGAACTTCTCTCACATTTCTGTGAAAGTTTTGAAATTTGCAAGGTATAACAGAAGTCTTAACTCCCACCATTATACACATCTCCTAATACAAATGATACCTCAGTTGTGGTGGTATAACTGTTGCAGTAGACAAGAAAGGCACTGAAACACACCTATAAAATATCCATGCATTTTCTTGGAATTTAGACCCAGATGTAAAACTCAGATTCATTCTCATAAAGTGTGTTTTCTTGAAAGAGCATCATCTCAATTGATGTTGACTCATCATGCGGGGTTTCATGGTAAACTACTGTATCAAATAGAACATTTGCTTCTGTAGTATTAGATTCTTTCATGGAACCCATTTTTTGGTGTAAAGCTGGAGGCACTGTATGTTTAAATATTCCTGGCTGGGAACCCAGGCTAGTGATGGTTCAGTACTTTTCAAGAGGTGTTCCATTAAGAGTAGTTAAAGGCTGCAAGACTGTACTCTGAATCCTTCTTGTTGTCCAGGGAGGATCTGTTTTACAGAATCAGACACATAGCTTTTCTTAATGTGTTCAATGGACACCTGAACATTTTTTTTTATCCAGGCAATTAATTTTGCACACAGGTGTGCTCAAGCTTTCATCCTTACACCTGTAAGGCTTCCACGTTCATATTCTCATTGCGCCTCTACGGACAGGAGGCGACCACCTTGAGCACCCTTACTTCCAGATTTCTTTATCAACGATTTATCTTGACCAGTTTCATTGGAGTGCAGCGGTTTCTTCAATTTCAGTTCATTGCTCCTCTTCCCACACCGCTCCGCACCCAGCATATATTCATCATGTCCTACGCGGACATTGCAAATTTGACCAGCAACAAAGCAGACACTTTTGAATTTACCACTGAAGACACAGACCGGATATGTACATTAATACAAGAGCCCGAGTGCATCTCATCTAGCACAGGATCCATACAATCCACATCCGTCAACTTCTATTTGCCGCCAAGAGAGGGATCACGCCAGAACCCTCATTCGTTATCATAAAGTACAGAGAATACCCAGAGGTTAACGCATCCCACTCAAATCCACCCTTTGCAAGGTTCATGGAAAAATGGTTTGGAAGTTTTGAACAAATGTTCTCTTGATCTAATACTCCTCATTGTCGAAGAACTTTCAAAAATGCTGGAAGATTTAAACACTGAAGTTACACAAATCAAACAAGAACTTAGTAGCAAACTAACTCCTGAAGAACTCAATAAAACACTAGAAGACATTCAATTACAACTCAAACAATATACCAAAGACATCAATGAACGCAAACTTCGCAAATTCAAAAGAGAGACACTTTGGATCACAAACTTGGCGAAGTGTACAATTGGGCAGAAATTTACGCCGCAAGGAGACAACAACGCACCCAGTTTAATGAATCCACAGAGGGTGAAACTTCTTCCTCAGGTGATTCCTCTCGCACCCGGTTCACAAGACCAGATCAACACTAGCCTCTTCGCCAAGTCGAAAGACAACCTAGTTCCATTATTGCTAGCCAATCCATTGCCACTACTTCAGCTACAATTCCTTTTTTAGAAGTAGGCACCGCCCAAACCGGCGATCCAGGAGGACCAAGTTCAACAGACTCACAACAGCCAATTGCAAAATCGACACGGAGTCACAAAACCTAGTTATTAACATCTCACAAACCACTATCAGTGCTGCTCAGACGAAAGTTCAACAAAAAGGCATAGCTTGCGTTCCCACCTACACCCCTAATGATCTTGAAAAACAAGTTTGCTTCTACAAATTCATGCGTGTCTTGAGACTCAAACACTTCTTTACTAATGTATGTGAGCCACAAACCAGGGAAGACAACAGCACCCTTATGGACTTAAGACCAAAAAGCTCCTTCTTGGCTCCTACAAGTCATAAAACTCTAGACATGTTTGGAACCCTAGTGCAAAAGGATTTCCAAACCATTTATAAGAAACAACAACGACCCAAAATGAACTTATCCAAGCAAAACAAACAAGCCTTAGCACAACTAGCTGCCAATAAAGACATCACCATCTGCAAAGCGGACAAGGGCCGAGCCCTTGTCAGTTTGGATACTAAGTTTTATCATGACAGCGTAAACACCCACCTACAAGGCACCAACTTGTACATGGAAATTAATTATGATCCAACAAGAGAATACACCACTGTACTACGACTGCTCATTGATAAAAATATCCAATTGGGAACTATCACAGAAAGAGATAAAAGATACCTGCTCAAAGATCATCCACAAACTCCCTACCTATACATGGTTCCCAAAATTCATAGGCATTCCACCAGACCTCCATTCAGACCTATCGTGAGCACACAGAATTCCATTCATGAGCCAATTGGGACTTATCTCGACAGACATCTTCAAGCTTCTGTCAGAAATATGCCTGGTTATATTCAAGACACCACTGATTTCTAGATGGAAATAAAAGATATCTCTATCGACCAGAATGCACTAACCCTTCTCTGCACCATTGACGTCAACTCATTATACACATCCTTCCCTCACAACCTCGGGTTGCAAGCCATAGAATCTACACTGTTACAAACTCAGAAACCTCCTGATCTGCAACGTTTCCTCATGGAACTTATGCAATTTACCTTACTCCACAGTTATTTCAAATACACAGACACAAACTCCATTCAACTATCAGGAGTAGCGATGGGCAATTGCGCCGCCCCGCCATATGCCAACCTGTTTATGCATGAATATGAAACTGAACACATCCTCTCCAATCCAAAATGGCAGCAACACCTCAAATTATACCAATGATACATCGATGATATATTTCTGATATGGACAGGCTCTGAAGTGGAATTAATCTCAGCTATTACACACCTCAATGAAGTTAATGAGCGGATACAATTTACCCACACCATCAGTGCATCCAGGATTTTGTTCCTAGACATTGACATCAGAATTGCACAATCAAAATTGGAATCATCTATCTACACAAAGCCAACTGATCGTAATAATTATTTGCACTTTTCAAGCTTTCACCAAATGAGCCTGAAGAAACACCTGCCGTATTCACAGCTCTTACGAGCAAAAAGAATTGCCTCCACTGAAGAATCTTACAAAGCAGACTGTAAAGTCATCATTGACAAATTTCTCCAAAGATGTTATTCTAATCACATTGTCAATGCAGCAATAACCAGAGTTGAATCCATGGATCGTAGAAAACCACACGAGATACATCAGAGACACGCAGTGTATTCGTTTCCAAATACTCAACACACAGCAAACTTATTAAACAATCCATTACTAAACACTGGCAACTTCTACAAATGGAAACCGATTTCAACCACATCTTTAAAAATCAACCTATATTTGCATACCAACGCTCAAAAAATTTACAAGAGATAACTGTGAGATAAACGAGGCCAGAAATTTGCTTTACTTGTGCACATAATACCCCCTTCAGTTTTTATGTCTAAATAATAAACCCTATCAGGACAATTCAAATGCCTATGTGGAGCCTCAATCTGCATAAAAAATAATCAGTTGGACTCGCTATAAGTAACTTCTGGAGAGTCTGACTACTACTGTTACTTCTACTTGCTGCCTGGAAGCGTTCCCACCGAAACCCTGCTCCACAGATGTATCCAAATCCAGTACTGCATGTTTCTTAGAAGGCCCTGCCAACTTTTTCTTTTTAAATTGAGTTTCATGGTCAAGACCTTTACCTTCTCTTTTCACACTGACCTCAGTCTGTTGTTCTGGGTCACCTTTTTGCTTGCTAGTGTTTCTCGTGTTTGGTACTCAGTTTGAGCCCCGCTCTCAGGGGCATATTATTAAGGGATTTATCTCCGCTTTTTTGCTTTAAAAGCCAAGAAAGCGGAGATAAAATTATCTACCTATTACCTAGCTGTCACTAACACCAGTTAGCGACAGCTAGTAGGAGATAGCGACCATCTTGGGCCCCGCTTTGCATGTCAGAGATATTTATCACTAATGACATGCAAAGTGGGCGTGCCAAGATGTTAGCGACTGGAAACAGTCGCTAACATCGCTATCTCCTATTACCAATTTTTGGAGATATTCGCGCTAAGCGCGAATATCTCCAAAAGCTAACACCTGCCCTGAGCAGTTCTTAGCCATGTTATCTAATGGGAGGTGGATAACATGGCTAAGAGCATTAGCTCGTTAATGCATGAATATCGCTGACTTTACAGCGATATTCATGCATTTCGGCCGATTTTTATCGCTTAGGAGATAAACCTTGATAATAGCAAGGCTCCTAAGCGATAAAAATCGCCGCAACACGGGGATAAAATTATTGCCGCTAAGCCAACATAGCGATAATTATCGCTAGTTGTTGGTAATATGCCCCTCAGTTCGTTTACCATTAGAGTGCTGAAATGAATATAAAGATCCAATACCGTTCTGGGTTTTTATCTTTATTGAGGTACCTAACATTATAACCAACCCGATTGGACTTTTAGATTACTAGAGATTCATTATTTCTTTTCTCCCTCTCCCACTGTTTTTATAACCTTCAGTTAAAGGTTTTTACTTCATGGAACTCTTGAACTCTTTCTTAGTCTTTTGATATTGTTTAACAGCACCTAAAATATCATGACCCACTGAGGTAAAAATGTCAGATATTATTCTTGGTAATTCCCGTTCATGATCCTGGACAGGAAATGAAACTTCTGGAAGTCTCTGACGTATAGTCAGAGCTAATACTTCTCCCTGAATTTTGCTGACAATGATTAATAAAACTGTTGTAAAAAATCCAATTTAATTAATTCTGAATTCCAGAGTCAATGGAGCCCTGTGCTCATTTTGTGCTTGTTTTAAAACATCTTGAAGAACTGCTCGTGAAGGTGTGCATGTGTATTAGTACCGATGCATGCAAACATACCTCCCCAGGTTTTGCACTCTTCTTCAGGTGACACCATTCCAAGGAGAAGACACATAATCAACATTCTGTACTTGTCTTGATGTGCTGACTGAAGGTAAACCCCGTTTAACTGGTTGGTCATGTGAGCAATCCAGAAGGCAATTTCATCATGCGTCAAGGGTGTCTTTCCCATGATAGTGTTTATTGTCTGTGGACGTGCTAGAGCTGGTCTAGTGTTTATAGCTCTTAGTACATATTCTATGAGTTTCCTGTATAAGAAGACTGTATAATGGAAGACTCCTACAATGTTAGTGGATGGTTGGGTCTCAGGATGTGGCTAAGGTGTATAGGTCATTTTGCCCCCTTGTGAGTCAGGGGTTCAAATGTAACATCCCAGCGTTTGTGTGTGTGTGTGTGTGTGTGTGTGTTAACTTCCCAGCAATCCAATACTTGTGTTCTTGGTAATCCATATGGATTTACAGGTGCTTGTATGGCCTATAATACACAGGAGTTAATGCTGGTTAGTAACAATAGGCCTGATTCACAGAACTAACTTAAGACAAAATCCTAAGCTTACTATCATTTTCTATTCACAGAAGGCACTGACTTATTTTGGTATTCACAGAAGACATTTACTCATTGATGAGTAAGTACCTTCTGTGAATACCAAAATGAGTGAGTGCACTTACTCATTTTGGTATTCACAGAAGGCACTAACTCATCAACGAGTAAGTGCCTTCTGTGAAAACCAAAATGAGTAAGTGTCTTCTGTGAATACCACAATGAGTGAATGGTAGTAAGTTTAGGAGTTTGTCTTAAGTTAGTTCTGTGAATCAGGCCCATAGAAACTGCCCTGAGACATCATCTATAGCTTACATTTTTCAAATGCATATGCTGTATATGTACCAATTACACATGTAACTACCCCCCACATTGGGGACAACTCTATTCTGGAGATATGTAACTGCCGCTCGGTAATTTACTCCTAGCATGATCAGAGGAGCTGCCATTTTATTTGAACAGATTCAGTAAAACATGAGACTTAAATACACAGGAGCCATGATTTCTAAAAATGTTCCTGAATATTTGACAAGATCTGCAGATGTTCAGGTAATTAAAGACTATGGGGCAGATTTATGAAGGCCTTGCGCCGCCGGTGCGTCACTTTTTCCCATGTTAAAAATGACGCACCGGCGGCGCAAGGCCTTCATAAATCTGCCCCTATGAATCTCAAATGTGTGCTTGGACTTAAAGAGTTTAAAAAGCCATATTGTTTTTAAAAGGTACAGAATATTGCTTATGGCAAATACCTTATAATTACTAACTGACATGTTTAATAGATGATGTGGCTGGCAATATCTCTAGAGTTCTTGTTGGAGTGCAGATATGTAGAGACTGTCTTAAATTTGGGCCTGCCTGCACACCATCAAAGTGAATACATTGTTTAAAAGAAGGAGGTTTCTGCAAAGCACCACCAGGTCTTGAGAAACAAGCTCACCGTGTGCAAAGCTATGCAGCAAACCCAACACCTCAAGATGCCAGCCACTCAGAAAGGACTGAGTGGGATGAGAAGTAGTAGATAGTCATCGAAACATACAAGCAGGGAAAAGGGTGTGGCCAGACACTACATCATATCCCAGAAAAGTTTGCCCCTTTGCATCAAGGTTCATTCAGTCCACAATTTGCGCTCCACTCATAAATTACCTCTGTGAGTACCACAAGTCGTAAAGCAAGACTTTTGTTTCAGATTGAGAAGTGCTGCAGCATTCCTTAAAATAACCATGCTGGAGTTCAGAAGGGGAATTAGCAATAAAATGACAGTTCTTATCTTATTATATTCGTTGCATGTTCCAAGACAGGTTAAATGTCATGCTATGTCATCTCACAAATTATGCATCTTAATGGAGCAAACTTTGTCATAGTATTACTTTATTATTTTACCAATTTTACATTATATCACTGTCTCGGAAAGGTTTTTTTAATTGGTACCTATTCTACATCCAAACGTAGCTATAGGTAACTGCGGTCATAAAGTTAACTTTTGCAATGTATCTTCCCCTATGCAGCAGCATGTGCTGCAACGTTTTTAGTAACTTTTGATCTTTTTGAGCTAGAAACATAGTTTGTTTTTTCTTAAAATCTGCAGATTATGCGACAGATGAAACACAAGGAAGCCACTGTGGCAAATTCATAATTATACAGAAAATGCTGTGGCCGCAAAATCACATAATTGCAGTGGCCCGACTTTAAGAGAGTGCAAAAAGAAAGAATATAGGATGTCAATTTGTTTTGATTACACAAAAAATTTAAATATATGTAAATCAACTGTACACCTTTTAAACATGTACCAGCTGTTATGGAAGCATGCATGAAGCACATTTTGTTTTGTAATTCTGAAGGGTGATGTAGAGGATGCGCTGTAATGGACAGAACTAATGACTTTGTTACTGGGGAACCAAGTTCGACTCTCTGCATTGTCTCAGCATTCTGTAATTCTGGGCAAATTGCTTACTCTCCCATGCCTACAAAAAAAGCCTGTGTGTAATATAACTGGTGCTCGAGTAAAACATTCCAATACCTTAGGGTTGACTTTGTGCTACATAACACTGCAACAAAAAAAGGTTAAAAACAAATCTTGGTGATGTATAAATGATCAATATTGTATTGTATTGCAGCATTTCTATAGTGCTTACTACCCCAATGCTGTGGGCCTTAGCACTTACCTGCACAAACTGCAGGCTACACTATATTGGGAAATGTGAAGTTTGTAGGATGTTGTCTTTGTTTTGTGATCTAATGTGGGTATGTGCTACGTTTTTCCATGTTGTGCGTGATGATCACTGAGGTGTGGTTATTGTGTTATAAGGCAAAGGTGTGGTTGATGATGGGGTGTGTAAGACACAGACATGCAGTATATGGTTTTTCAGTACACTGGCAGTTTTTTTTTGATAGTCGATGTTATTGATTTTACAAAGAAAGTGATAAAACTGAATATATACAGTACAACATGGTAGGCAGCATCATAACATGTGATTTTGGCGCGCGGTACAAGTACAGCAAAATACATTATTGTCCCCCCCCCCTCCAGGGGCTGTATAGAGCTAGACTCAAGGAAACAGGGGTGACACTCAATCTAACATTCCCAACCAGTTGCCCCATATTTTACGGTGTTTGGCTGGGCAACCTCTAGCTTCATATAAAGGGAGTTCCTGTGCAGCACACCAGTCTACTCCTCGGTGCCACTTAGTTATTGTGGGCGGGGTGGGGTTATTTCACGCTGCCGCGATGCCGCGTTTGGCTACTATGAGAGCGGTTACTAGGAACGCCTTGTCTGCCCTTGACCCATCCAACCCGTCAGTGATACCTAGTAATATGTTCAGAGGGTTGTGCGGGACTTTCCATTCCAGTACATCCGTGAGCTCTGCTTCCTAGTCGGCCCAGTAAGGGGTTATGAGTGGGCATGCCCATACCATGTGAAAGAAATCTGCAGGTTCAGAACCACATCTTTTGCATGTTGGATTTGGAATAAGGCCTGCTCTGTGTAGGTGGCTGGGGGCAAGGTAGGAGGTGTGCAGGTAATAGAGCTGGACCAGGCGAAGCTTAGCTGAGACAGTGATAGTTTTAGTCGCCATCAGTGCATCTCTCCAGTCCTTATCTTCCAACGGACCCAACCAAGCCTCCCATCTAATTCTCAGCTGTTCAAGATAAGTGGGGCCATTATTTGTTAGGGTGCGACATATGCATGAGACTCCAGCCCTCCCAAGGTTACACATCATGACCTTGGTTTCAAGGGGGTTGGTTCCTGGCAGTGAAGTGCCGTATTATATATGTGTGTCTAGGGCGTGACGGACTTACAAATATCTGTAGAACTGGGATGAATTAAGTGAATATCTAGTTTGCAGGTCGGCAAAGGAATGAATATGATCACTGACCCACATGTTTCCAAGTTGCGAGATGACAATGAGGTCCCAACCTCTAAAGCCATCTAGGCCCTCAACCTCCCGCAGCCAAGTACACTGCCAAAGTGGTGCTTGCTGGGTCAATTTGTCTTGCCATTGAGTTTATTGTAGAGAGGCACGCCAGGCCAAAATGACTTCATGGGTCACCGTGGGCAGGTCTCAGGGGATGAGGGATCCATATAGCATAGCTTGAGTATGGGAGAGGCCCTAGTCTTTAAGTTCGGTCCTGTAGGCCGGGTCAGACCAGCCCCATTAAACCAATCATGTATTACAAGGAGGGGGTTGCCAGATAGTACAGGAACAGTTTCGTTAGACCCATACCTCCGTCAAAGGGGTAGAATCTGGCAGTGCCGGAGTGCCATATGTGGTCGTCGTCTGTTCCAGAGAAATTTTATGATTAGACTGTCTATGCCTCTGAACTAGGCTTGGGGGATGTGGAGCGGAATATTCTGGCTAATGTAAAGGAACTGGAGGAGTATCATCATCATTTTGAATAAAGCTATTCTCCCTAGTGGGTTGAGTGGTAGTTTTTGCCATTTCTGCAGGTCCTGCCTGGTTTTAGGGATTAAGGGGGTCACATTGAGTGCCCAGGCCAGGTCGAGCAATAGGGTTTCCCATAAACCTAGGTAATTAAAAGATTGTCGCCTAATACGGATGGTGGACTGCCAGTCAGAGCAACCCCTGGAGAGGTGCAGAGGGTTTAAAGTTGACTTGGCTGAATTCAGACACAGACCAGAGACCGGTTCAAAGGAGTGCAATTTTGTGTATGCATCGGGGGCGAGAAACAGTAGGAAATGTTGTCGTCATGTGATCCCCCCACTGCCAGCCCTGAACCCGACTTTCAGAATGGTCGAGGTTGACCAGGGGCTCCATGGTTAGGGCAAAGAGGAGGGGCGAAAGGGGGCACCCCTGCTTTGTCGCTCTTCCTATTGGGAAAATGTCAGCGTTGACTTGCACCCATGCAGTTGGTTTAGAGTACAGGACATGGACCATATGGCGAAATTTGTGGCCCAGGCTGAAGGAAGTGACCCAGTTAGGGCCACCCGGATCACTCCTGACCTCCTCTAGCCTTCCACTAATGAAGAGTAGATGACACAGTAGAGAATACAAGCAAACTAGTTTATTCACATAGTAGATTGCAGTGGAGTCCAATGTGACCAGCCCTCTACGACGGCTGACAAGGTACTGACACTAGTAAGCATAAAGTTACATTATGTATGTTACAGAGCCCACAAAGACCCGCCTACTATGAAAAAAACACTAATAGCTGTTGTAATACAATGGGGGTACAGAAAAGAAGTTTCAATTCCTCAGCCTGGTATGAGCTATCTGCTGCTCAAGGTCGTCTGGCTTACCCTCCCCACTGGACAGGTGGGAAAAGGCCTCTATGTAACAGAAAAGGCATGCATTGATGAGCAGGTTTTAACATTAGAGAAACAAAACTTACCAAGGGCCATTTCTCGTAAATGAGCAGGTAACAGTTTCGATTATAATACAAAATGGCGTCCTCGAGAACTAAAATGGTGGCAGAGATGTCAACCTAACTTACATAACATCTGCATTTACTAGTTGCGTCTACATACAATATGCAAATATAGGGGCACATGCATCAATGTTGGATTTTGCATTTCCTAAATAGCGAAAATTAAGGAATCGCAATTTAGGAATTGCAAAACCCTATGCATCAAGAAATCCTAAAAGTTTTTAGGATTTCTTAATTTTCGGTATTTGCGAGAATGGCATTGCATTGATTCCTATGGGGCACATGCATCAATGTTGGATTTTTCATTTCCTAAATAGCGAAAATTAAGGAATCGCAATTTAGGAATTGCAAAACCCTATGCATCAAGAAATCCTAAAAGTTTTTAGGATTTCTTAATTTTCGGTATTTGCGATTCCTTAATTGCAAATTGCAATGAAGGAATGGCATTGCATTGATTCCTATGGGCCTAGAGGCCCATAGGAATCAATGCCTTTTTGCACTTTTTTATTTTGCGAATCCCATTTTTTGATGCATTGCAAGGGTGCAGAGGGGGGTCCAAAGGACCCCCCCCCCTGCACCCCTGAAATGTATTTTAAAGTGCATGTTTCAAACACACATGTCCTAAGGACATGTGTGTCTGTAACATGAAAGTTTAAAAAATGCATTTTTGAGCATTTTCATAACTTTTCGCAAATTACCACGAGGTTCAACCTCGTGGTAATTTGCACCTCCTATTTCAGAATTCGCAATTTTGAAAACAATCATGCATTGCATTTAAGGAATCGCACAAATGCGATTCCTTAAATGCAATCGCATTTTTAGGAAATGCAAAAAAATGCGGGGTCAGAATAATTGTTTCATGCATACCAAAAACTGATTTAGGAAGCGCAAACGGCCGAATTTACCGATTCGCACCGTTTGCACTTCCTAAATCGGTTGATGCATGTGCCCCATAATGTATTAGCTATATAAATGCTAACATAATATTGGGTAAAATACGAGTAATAGGACAATGTTATGTTTCAATTCTAACAAGGTCCATGACCCGCAGGACATCCTCAAGGTAACCCCAGACAACTGAGTCAAAGGCTTTCTCAAAGTCAACTAGAAGAAGTGTTAAGTAGGGGGTTAGTGACTGACGGTTGGCCAGGGCCACATGGAGACGCCAAAGGCAGTGTCTAGTACAGGGCATGAATCCACATTGGGCAGGGTGAACCAATTTGTCAGGGTATGGTTTAAGGCATTGAGCTAGGACCGTGGCATATATTTTGATCTCGATATTAATCAAGAAGATGGGGCGGTAGCCCACACACATTGGTGTGGTGGCTGCATTTTGGGAATGATAGCTATGGTAGCCATATCCGTCTCAGGAGGGAAGGAGCCTTTTTCGGTGGCTTTGTCATATAGGGCAGCCAGATGAGGGGTGAGCATGTCTCTGTAGGCAGAAAAGTATTCCTGTGGATAACCGTCTGGGCCCGAAGTCTTACTGGCCGGGACTAGTGAGAGGGCTCCCTGTTTGACTTCACATGTGATCGGACCTTTCAGTCCATAGGACTCAACTACAGTCAGTGTAGGAAGGTGGAGGTCCTCCAAGGCGATCAGTTCCACCAATGAGGATTCTGGTTTCTGGGTAGAGTATAGATCCAAGTAATAGTCTGCAAAGGTTTGGGCTATCGCCCGGGAGAGCGAAGAGTACGTCCCACCGAATCCCGCATCTCTGGAATTATCCGAATTACCAGAGGATAGGGCGCTAGTCTGTGCAGAATTTTTCCTTTCTTATCACCCCACCCATACACTCAGGCCTCTAAGGACCTCCAAAGGAGTTTTTCAGAATCTAATGAATGCTGTCTGATCTCATCCCGCCCTAACGCCAGCTGACGCAACTGGAAGTCGTCCGATGTGGCAAGGGCGCTTCTCTCCAGCTGAACTGCTTGGGTTTTAAGGAGTGTGAGCCTACTGTCTCTGGCTGCTCATTGGGCTTTGAGATGGCTCTTGGAGAGCCCATGGATCGTGGCTTTACTTGCCTCCCATAGGGTGCCTGGTGAAGAGGCAGAAGCTTGATTCATGAGGAAGTATTGCTCAATGGCAGTTTTGAGTGCTTCTTTAAATTTGTGGTCCTGGAGGAACCATGCGTTTATCCTCCACCTTGGGCAGAGAGCAGTGGGTGGGCCACCCAGGGTCAAAAGTAGAGGTGAATGGTCTGAGATGCTCTGAGGGAGGATACCCATATCCCTGACTTTACCACACTCAGGGGCAGCCATAAACATCTACTCAATGCGAGAGTCACTGTGATGTGCTGCTGAAGTGTGAGTGTAGTGGGTTTCCCGTGGGTTCCATGTTCGCCATACGTCACAAAGACCCATGGCTGCAGCCCAGTCTGTAAGTTATTTGGCGTGGGAGGTTCCTGTGAGATAGAGAGTCCCTGTGGCGTTGAGCGCAGTTTTCATGACAGTGTTGATGTCCCCTCCTAATATTGACGTTCTGGGAGGCATGGAGGAGAGTATGTCACCTTTACAGTGAAGGTTCTGTGATTGGTTGGCACTTGGAATGTAAATGGAAAGGACATTAGGAGTTTTTTCACCTAAGAATCTGGAGAAGGTGACAAAACGCCCTTAGGGATCTCTGGTGATATGGCTAGGTACAAAAGGTAGGTTGCACTTTAAGTGAATAGCCACCCCACGAGAGCCCTGTGTGACCCATGGGTGCCAGGGTCCGTCAAAGCCATATCTTGCGAGCAAGGGACAGAGATTGCCCAGGAGATGGGTTTCTTGGAGCAGCAGAATGTTAGGAGCGTGTCTCTGGGCATGTTGCAGGACTGCGATTCGTTTGATTCTATCTATTAAGCCATTACAATTCCATGACATGATACAGAGGGGGTTACCTTGGTGGGTCATCACGTTGTGTTAAACAAGGGGGACCTGCAGTGCTGCAGGGGCCCACTGTGTGGTGGATGTCTTGGAAGCTGAGATGTACTTGCTGTGTGTTTCATCTGTTGGTGCCCATGCTGTGGACTTTGGGTTGCTAAACAACTAAAAACTCAGGCAACTGCCCCAGCACCGCCCACCCCCCACCCTGTACTCCCCTTAACTGTTGAAGTGAACTAAACTATAACATTTAGAGTCAAAGAGATGTGGTGGACCCCTCCTGCTGGAGGATCAAGGTGTACATCAGCAAAAATATCTAATTGGTTTGGATTTTGCCGTTGTGTAAATGCATGCGTGTTGTGATGAGTTCCATTTGCGGCATTCCCTGGAACTTCAGGTGTGAATATTTGGACTACAAGAGAGATCAGAGTCTGCAGTGTTTACAGTCAGGATCCTGGAAGAGGTACTCCCAGTAGGTGAATGATCAAGGATGTTGGCCTCATGTGAGTGGTGGGGTCTCGTGATGGAGACTGGCACTTGGACTTTGGGGACCCAGCCCTTGGAGAGTTTGATCTGGCCTTGTACATTTTTTCAAGCCTCTGCGCTGTGTGCATCTGTTCTGCAGGGCAGAGTTGTGGATGACAGCAGCTTGAGTCACCAGGGCCATGGACTTGGATTTGAGTCAAAGGGGGTGTTCCTCTGTCAGCCAGGTCCAAGCCGCTTCGGGACTGTCAAAGTAGTAAATTTTGTCCTGGAAAACCACGTGCAGTCTTGTTGAGAAGAGGAGCCTGTACTGTGGATTGAGGGTGCAGAGTTTCTGTTTCACTGCTGTGTAAGAGCACCTCTGGGATTGAACGTCCCCGGTGTAATCCGGAAATAGCATAATGGTATGATTTTGGTAAGTTACAGTTTTCTGAGCACAGACTTGCTGCAGGGTCAGGTCCTTGTCCCTAAAATTAAGGATCCGTGCTATGGTGGGCCGGTGTGGAGCATCCAGGAGGGTCTTGGAGTCAGAGAGCGGTGCGCTCGCTCAACGGTAAACCAAGAGGAAAGCATGCTATCAGGCATCCATGAGTTTTAAAAAAAATATTTTTGTCCTCATATATGCCACCAGATGTTATGACTCTAGATAGGATCTCTCAGAGCCGCTAGCACAAATCATTACTGTGCGCCCTGGGATTTTATGCATAGCGGTTAAAGATCACCCAGAGGTAGGCTGTCTACTAGTCCAACTCCCGTTCTCTATATGGGTAAACCTTGCCCCTTGGGAGGACCAGACCACAAACCCCTGGCATAATCATTGGACTTTTCATCGTTTATCTGTCCGACCATTTTACCAACGGAGCCCATATCTTAGCAGCGCCCTCTCCACTGCACAACAAATCTGATTTACTTATAGCCATGATGTTCCTAAGAGAGTCAGCAAACCTGGTGGGCACAATGATTTCCATTCTCTGCACACCTCCCTCCTTGCGATGACAATAACATAAAATATGAACTGAAAAATACTGTCCCTGATATCATATCCATGTGGCAGACCAAAAAGAATCAATCTTGGGCTGAAGATTACTGGTCTCAACAGTACGTCCTCTAAAAAACTGCAAACCTGCTGCCAGTAGTTTTTAATTTCTGGCCAGTCCACAAAAATATGTAAGTCGTCTGCTACTAAAAGCTTACATCTTGGACAGTAATAAGATTCTCCGGAAATTTTTGTCAACTTTGAAGAAGTCCAATAAACCCTTTGTGCTGTGTAGAGATGGTTCCTTCTAGGATTGGCAGGCTTTATTGTCTTTTGAGATATTATAAATTAATCTGTCCAAACCTCCAACTTCCCTACTGGACTATCTGCAAGGAGGTCACCCCAGAGTTTAGAAATTTCTGCCTCCTGCCAATCCTTTGCCCCCACTAGTAAACTGTACCAGGCAGAGACCTCCCCCTTCCAGCCTTCCTGTCTACTGGCTAGTTCCAGAAAGCCATTTCCCTCTTCCTCCAGCTCCCAATGTTGGCTTCCCCACCAAGATGATAATTGATAATATTTAAACCTTGTAAGGGACCCTCCTGTTATATTAAATAGGGATGTCCAATCAAGGAGTCCTAGATTGTTGCTCAGGTCTCCCCATCTTACAAAACCTGCATCCCTCAGAGGGAGCGACAAACGATCTAATAGGCATACAGATGTTCCCGGGGAGTCCCATATTGGGGCTAGAGGATTATAATAGGGAATTCCCCATGTTTTACAGACTACTTGCCACAACTTAATTGCTGTTAAAAGGGTTTTTAAATGAACTTTCTTGTAAAACTTCTGGGCACCAAATTTGAACAAGAAAAATTCAAGGCCCTGGGGTAGGTCAGATAACATCGCCTGAAACAAACGGCCGTGCGAGGATGAGTCCAACTTGTTGGCCAGGAGTCTAAAGTTCTTTAACTGAAACGCGTAGCAGTACAAGAGCAAATCAGGGAGGGCCAAGCCACCTATTTTTAAACCCCTTCTCAACTTCCTCCAAGCAATTCTTGGTGATTTAGTGGCCTAAATAAAGGAACCTATCTTGCCCTGGAGGCTGAAGATATCTTTATTGTGAAAAGTCAATGGGAAACTGTTAAATAAAAAGGTTACTTTAGGCAGTACCACCATTTTAATTAGGTTAACTCTGTCATATATACTAAGAGGTAGACCGGCCCATCTGAGTAAGTGTTTGCTTATTTTTTTAACCACTGTTTGCCAGCTTATTCTGGGGACATCAATTAGCTTTTGCGTAAGGTAAATACTCAAGTACCTGATCTTGCTTTTGGCCCCGGGTATAGGGACAGGACTGTTCCAGCTCATTATGTCCGTTTTGCTCTTATTAATACTATATCCTGAAACTGCACCAAATTCCTCCGCTAATTGAAATAACTTTGGAATGGCCTCTAGTGGATTGATGGTATATAGCAATAAATCATCTGCGTGTATTGTGGTCTTAAGCTCCAGACCTCCCATTTTAAAAGGAGTGATTGTTGGATCCAATCTCATCAAAGAAACAAAGGGCTCGATATAGAGATCGAAAAGGAGAGGAGACAGGGGACAACCCTGTCTCGTCCCCCTTGAAATCATAAATCAATCAGTCAGGCTACGATTAATCAAGACTTTCGCCCGTGGGTTCCCATACAATATTTTAACACCTTGAATAAAGGGGAGTGGAAAGCCAAACCTAGTCAAAGTGTCCCAAAGAAACATCCAATTAACCTGATCAAAGGCCTTCGCGGCATCAATTGCCACGATGGCCAGCGGCAATCCCCTCTCTTCTGCGAAATCTATTGCTCCAATAGTTTGGAATGTCAGCTCGTTTAACTGCCGCCCTCGCACAAAGCCCCTCTGGTCAGGGTGAATGATGGATTTGATAACTTTCTCTAATCTCCCAGCCAAAATTCCAGAAAATATTTTTAGGTCGGAATTCAGAAGGGAAATGGGTCTATAGGACTCTATTTTCATAGGATCCTTATTGGGTTTAGCTATTAAGGTGATAGTAGCCTCTGACCATGAGGGTGGAATACCTCCCCCTTGCTGATATATGTTGTTGAAAAGAGACAGCAAGTGGGGAAGAATCTCTTCTAGGTTATCCTTGTATACCTCTGTTGGTAGACCGTCGGGGCCTGGGGCCTTGCTTCTACTCATCTTTTTTAACTGCGCCCTAATCTCCCCTTCGGTGATCTCACTCGATATAGTGCTTATATCTGCCTCGCTCAATTGAGGCAGGGCCCTCTGGCTCCGCCACTTCTCCAAGTCCTCTGCTCCCCGACTTATATTCTCCTGATATAGCTCTTCCATAAATCCCCTAGCTTCAGCCCTGATCTCTTCTTTGTCCGTAAACAATTTTCCCGAACTCCGTTGGGACAGGGTGTTGATGTTATTCCTGGTCCTATCGGATCTAGCTTTCCACGCGAAGAGTGCACCACATTTCTCCCCATACCCAAAGTTCTTAAGTTTGCTGGCTTCCCACCTATCATGAATCAGCTTATCTGCCTTAGCTATGATGTTTGATTGTAGCTCCATGAGCTCCTTTTCAAGTACCGAGGTCTTATCTCTGTCTCCCGAAGCTGCGAACTGTAGTTCCTGTTCTTTCCTCTTAATAGAGTCCAGGTCTTTAGCTTCTCTATCTTTTAGATCTTTTCTTTTTTGTCTCATCTGGTGCCCCAAAAAGCCTCTTATAAACGCCTTAAACGACTCCCAAACAGTTTGTTCTGTGGTCGATCCCACATTAAATAAAAAGAACTCCAATATACTGTTCTGAATTTTGACTCCAATGCCTTCCTCCAGAAGAATAGTTGTATCAAGAGTCCATCTGCGTTCATACACATGGGTCGCAAAGTTAATAATTAGTTCTACAACCAAGTGATCTGAGAGGCCCACTGGAGTATGGGAAATTGAGGTCAAAACCGACGTGAGTATATGGTCTACCAGAAACAAATCTATTCTTGAGAATTGCCTATTCTTTTTACTATAGAAAGAGTACTCTCTTAAATCCCCATTCTTAGCTCTCCAGGCATCCAGCAAGTTGAAGTCTCTTATTATATTCTTGAGGGCTAAAAGAGACCTCTTAGGTGGGACATACTTTACTCTGGAGGTACGTTCCAGTTGACAGTCAAAAACAAGATTGAAATCACCCCCCAGAATAGCAGGTGCTGTACCCAAGATTAAGATCTTCTCTAGATTTCGAAGAAAGATTTCATTATCTTCATTCGGGCCATAGTATACTGCAAATGTATAGGGTGAGCTAGCAATCAAAAGGACCGCCACCAACCACCTCCCTGACTGTTCAGTGTCCCAGATTTGTATCCTTATTCCCTTATTTGCCCTAACAATTATTGCTACCCCCCTAGAGATTCCCTTCTGTCTAGAGCATAGCACATCCTGTACCCAACGTTGTTTCCCAAAAACCTTCCTGCACGCTTCTGCCTCAAGGTGAGTCTCCTGCAGCAGGTATACACTGGCCTCCGAGTTCTTTAAAAATTCGCATACCCTTTGCTGTTTCTTCTGACTCCCTATACCATTAAGGTTCCAGGAGATGATTTTGCTACTAGAATACAGATTTGCAGCCATAGCCAAGTGTTACCCAACCAACGGCCCCCCTGAGTGACTGTAACATCTGAGTCAACATACATTGCATTTCTACGACCAAAGAGGACTTTTTATTCTTTTTCCCCCTCCCCTCCCCGACCCACCCACACCCTCCCCTGAGGAACCCTCCTTTCAGCTCAGGTGTTGTCTAGCCCCTATGGAGCTCCCCGCCTTCCAGCACCGTGTCTAAACCTACCCCTTCTACCAACTATATGTGATTTAGTTTTTTTTTCTTTGTAATGTTATTATATGTGGGGGGGTTTTCTCTTTTTTTTAAATAATTTTTCCCTACATCAAGAAAAAACCCTTATTTTTTAACTAAGTATTGTGCCACCCAACAATAGGCACAAAAAAACCTTCTTCAAAGTATCATTTGGAGATTATTACTTGCATGCAATATTCATGTAAACAATGAACAATGGGCAGTGACTACATATAACCAAACCAAACTACTTCCTCATACTCATTAATAACTCACCCACCTCATCTGGCTGGTTACATGTGTGCATTTTGTTGTTCCACATGATTTTTAAGATGGCAGGGAACTTCATCTGCACTCGCGCCCCCAATGATCTAAGTTCGCGCATTCTTGAACCCAGCTCCCATTGTCTTTGGGCTGTTCGTCCTCCTATGTAGGACCTGATTTGATATGGATTAGCCCAATAATGGAGTGAGGCATTCGCCAGGAACCTGCTAAGTATCAACTCTATGTCTGGAAGTATACCAGAATCTTCCTGGGTGCCTTACGGTCTGGGTGAAGTCTGAAAGGATCTCTGTGGACCCTCTGTATCTCTGCCTCTAAATCTATGTCTAACCGGTCTTTCAACATGCCCTCCCTAAGGAGCCTACAAACAAAGGCTTTAATGTCCTCCACTTCCTCCCCTTCGGGTATTTTCAATATGCGAAGGTTGTTCCGCCGTGAGTGGGTCTCCAGATGTTCCATATCCATCATTAAAACCCGATTTTGCTTTTTTAGGGTGCAAAGGTCAGTGGAGCTTTCTGCAGTAGTGACCGAAAGGGTGGAGACCTTATTTTCCAGTATGGTAGTCCGAGTCTCTATACCTTCCAGTTTGGTTTCCAAAAGATCGAACCTATCGTGCAGTCTCTTTTGATTGGCCTCAGAGATTTCAAACTTCTCGAGTAAATCCCCCCGCAGTGATTGGAATAAGAGCCCAATTTTGGCAAGGTCAGGGGCAGGGGCAGAAGGTATATCCATTTCGGGTCCGGCCAGAGACTGAGAAGCTAAGCTAATTGTAATGTCAGACGGGTTAAGTCCTGAAGTCAATTCTGAAACTGGGTGCTTTCCTAATAAGGGGTGAGATGGCCTTGCGCCCTCTATTGTCGAAATGTTAGTAGAGTTTTTAGGTCCCAAGCCCCTTAGGAGGACTTGGGGTGCTGCTGTAGGAGCTTGATGAACTAAGGCTCTCTCCACCACACTAGTACTGCCACTTGTCAGTATGTCTGTGTCCGGGTGAGCCGGATCAGCTGGATCATCTAGTGCCTCATTATCTTGCGTTGCCGCAATAGGGGAGTACCTGTTCTCCAAGACCAGGGTGGGTACACTAGAGGTCTGGGTTAACTGTGAATCAGGTTCCGTTCCTGCCCCCTCCTTCAAGGAATTCATATTCTCCATAACTTAAGAAATAGCTTTTGAGAGAGGGTGTACTTTTTTGTGTCTGAACCTGCTGGGGGGCTTTATTACTGCCCCCTTTCTTGGTGCACCATTTCCTCTTGCTCCTATGTGGTGTAAGTGGTGTGGGTCTCACTTTCTCGCCTGATTCCACTAGGTCCCAAATCCCCTGCTGCCTCAGGTCTTGTTTAGACCTCAGGTGGTACCTGTTTCTTACCACCTCCCCCCTGCTTTTAAACTCCTTAATCTCAGTGAGTTCCCTCTCTCTGGGCCCTGAAGACACAGTTGCGAGGTTTGTGTTCGCAGGAGTTGTGGTAATAAAGCCTCCCCCTGCTCCTGCTGGGCTGACTTGACACTGGCTTAATAATGCTGCTGCTCCTGTTAACAGGTCTGCCTCCATGCAAACACTCCCTTTTGCTGAGGCTAAATATTTTGTGGCCGAAAAATGCCCCGAGCACACAGGGCCTCTAAAGTGGTGTAGAAGTGCTCCCCTTGATTGCTGCCACACTTCCCATTTCCAATTGGCGCAACCTGAAGCTCTGGCCCCAGTTCCCAAACTTATCTTAATTAGTCTGCTTCCTCGATCCGGGGAAACCGCCACCAGCGCCTCTGCCTCTGCTCCCACCTCAGATGCAGCGTCTCTCCAAGTGGGGGCCAGCTCCTCCCCTGCCTCTAGGTGCAAACTCAATTCCACCATTCCACCTCCAGGTCCTAGTGCCGCCGCCGTGGCCACCACTGACTGCACACTCGCAGTACCGAAAATACGGGGAGAATAGCCAAAAAAATACTTATTTTTGCCGCATTATATGTTTTCTGCAACACCATGCATTCCGCTCTCACAGTAAGACTGCATGGCTGGGGAAATCATCCTAAAACGCCACTCTCGGTGCCTCCACGCGGGGAGCTCTGCGACAGCCGTTAGCCTGCCACCGCCATGTTCCTCCCTACGTCCAAAAATGACCTGCCCGGCCTCAATTGACGTATCCAGGAGTTAATCCAAGTTTCGATGAAGGATTCCATCAGACCGTGTTCAGTTCCCTCTGGGAATCCCACTAGGCGCAGATTATTATATCTGGATCGGTTTTCTGCATTCCTCTGCCCTCCTAAGAAGTTCTTTATCTTGAGTCTGTAGGCGAACCATCTGTTCTTTTAGACTAGTCACACCGTCCTTGACTGAGGAGATATGTGATTCTGTTTAGGTGATTCTGGACGTTGCATTGCGGAGGTCTTGTCGGATCAGGGCCATGTCGACCCGGAACTCTCTGATCTTATTTTCTATGGAGGTTTGCGAGGTAGAGATGGCCTGCAGGATCGTGCTGAGGCCTCCACTCATTGAGGGGTGACCTTCCACACCCTGCGATCGGGTCCCCTGTATATTGGTCCATGGCGGTCTGAGTCGCGGGGGTGATTGGTCCTCGGTCTCTCTCCATGATTGAGAGGGATCAAGGAAGGCCAGCGATCAGCACTAGCGTTGTCCATCAACAGATGATCCCAGTGGGGGGAGGTGTTAGCTGGTCCGCACGGGCGGCCTAGAACTTACGCGGTTGCTCGATGTTCACTTATTATGGAGGGGACTCCTTGTGTTTCCTAGGTGGGATTGTAGTGGGCTTTGGGTGGAGTTGCACTGATGTGCTGACACAGTGCAGTCTGGGTGAGAGGCGATCGGTCATGGTCAAGGTTCCGGGCCCATGCCCGGGTGCCCTCGAAGGGCGCCACCTGCAAGGATATGGGTGAGTGTCCTGTGGCTGCCCCATTCAAGATTGTGGTCAGACTGTCAAACTCAAATAAACATATAATATGTCAAAAATATTGATTCCCACAATCATCATCTGCAATAATATTGTACAAATAATTAGAATATTATCAATAGAAATTGACAAAGCTTGTTTTATGCAATGAAATAAACAGAAAAATGTTATATACATGAGTTAACCCCTTGCGTGCTCATGATGGCTCCACGCCGTCATGAGCCAGGGGCGGCGTGTAATCATGATAGCGAGGAGCCGTCATGCCAATGCCTCTCCTCCCATGCGGCACTAATTCCAAGCCTGTGCGAGCGAATTAATGAGCAGGTGTGGTCATGATGGAACCACGCCTTCATCAGTACACGCTCCCCGTGACTCATGACGGTGTGCCGCCGTCATGAGCACCGAAGCGCTGCGCTCACCCCCTAGCTCCCCTGCACAGGGAAGGGGTTAAAAATAAATATATTACATCACCAAAATATTTTTTATTCACCCCAATAAAATTTATAACGAAATTCATCACAATGAAATTTAAAAAAATTGCACTGACTACAAACATTTTCAAGGGAAATTTTAATAAAATTGTATATATAAAACTAACATTTTACTCAAAATTATCAAACTATGGGGCCCATTAGGAACTTGGGTGGATCGTTACCGCCCGCATGGCGGTGGCGATCCGCCCGAGATCTGACCCCGCCCACCACACATTTCCCGCCGCCATGTTACTATGGCGGGGGACCACAGTGAACGGAAAGACCGTCTGCGGCTTTTGCCGCCTGGTCCACAAGTTGACTGGGTGGAAAAGAGTTTAATATGGTGGCGGTGTCTGTTAGACACCGCCAGCCATTTTTCTATGGGGGCGTAAACATGCCATTTCCGCCATGGAAAGGCATGTGGGAATTGCTTGCAGGGGCCTGTTGTGGGCCCCCAGGTACTCTGGGGGTTGCACATGGGGGGTACCTATGGTACCCCCTGCAGTTCCATGCACAACATGTCAGGCACTGCGCGGTGCCTGCCATGTTGTGCATGGAAGTGCACAACACACCTTTCAGGCATTGTGGCAGGCGGTGCTGAGTGCACCGCCCGCCACAATGTCAGGAATGCAGGATGCGCCCGCCACTGTGGCGGGTGCATTCTAATGGCCCCCACGGGACCAACACCCTTAAGGCGGGCGGTCCCATTTCACGATAGGATGGCGGGCGGACTCATCCTAATGACCCCCCATATATCAAACATTATAAATAAAACCGAAATTAGCTTTTAACAAAGAGAGACATAACTGAGCAAAACAATTTTCTTAAAAAAAAACTAACTAACAAAGTCAAATTACAAACAACCTTAACCAATAAAATCTAGCAACCAACTAAAACAACAATAAAATTGGCACATACATTTAATCAACTAAATTCTTTAAAAACAACAAATGCTGCAGGGTGAGGAGACTATGTCTGATTTTCTGACCAGACATTCGAAGAAGAAATATATACATCCCAACAACTACCTAATCAAGTAATTAAAACATATATTTAAACTGAAACTTACTTGTAAATACATATTAAATCTGTAAAATAGCAAATATTTACAAAACACCCTCAATCTTCCATCTCTTTACATGTACTCTCTAAAAGAAAACACTAAAACTTCGAAAAGTGATAACCTGCTGCACAAATACACCTATCACAAACCATCATAAAGGTATAAAAAAGTAAGTATACATACATCATTTAAAAAGATAAGCTCACCCCAAAGGTGAGTAAAAATAAACCTGACAACCTCAGCCTCTGCAAACTACTAACAAATACACATTTAAAATTAAAGTCACACTTTTTTCTTCCAACAAAAAAGAAAACACCTGTTTCAAATTACAACACACAGAAAAGTTGCAAAACAGTTTGAAATATCTAAAATATAGAAGTAGTTGCAGATTTTTATTTCTAAATAACAAACATATACAATGTGAACAATTGTATTTATTTATACTGTTACACTACTTTTAGAAACAATGACAGAGAGAGCTAATGCTGAGTTCTGTCTATATTCTACCAACTGCCACTTGTTGGAGTTTGCTCTTGTGCGCAGCTCATCAATGGTAAGTTGGCAAGCAAGAAATGGCATCCCCTAGCTAGCAGACAATAGTAGAGCACCAGACAGATATTCCAAATGCAGGCAGTCACGAACATGGTGAGAAAGCTGCTACTCAAATAGAAAATCAACATGAGCTACAGCAAAAGCAACACGAGAAACAGTGTCCTCTTGCACACCGTGTGATACCGCTTGCAGTGATTTTTCAGTGAAGAACAAGCTCCTAGCACTATAAACCAGCACAAGCAACATAACGTGCCGATTTCTGGCTGTTTTTATGTAACTGTTATGCTATGTTATTTGAATTTGTAGCGTGCACAGATACTTCGAGGAGTGTCCCGGCGTGAACCTTAAAGAGAGAGGGGAAGCTGATTGGATGAAAAGGAATGTTTTCAGATTTTTTTTAAAAGAGTGGAATACTGAATGCTACAGTGAGTGAAAGGCAGCGAATTCCAAGCCAGAGCAGCCCTCAAAGCAAGGGAACTGCTGCCCATCCTTTGCAGTCGAAAGCATGGGACATGAGCTAGGAGTTGAGAAGCAGAGCGCAGTTGCCTAGTTGGAGTATAGAAAATAAAACATTTCTGCAAATAGATTGGACCGGAAGCATGCAGGGCTATGTGAAACGCCTCAAAATCTGCCCACCCCTTCTAAGTTCCCCAAGCACATCACTGGTCTT
Organism: Lissotriton helveticus; assembly: GCF_964261635.1. Classification (NCBI taxonomy): domain Eukaryota; kingdom Metazoa; phylum Chordata; class Amphibia; order Caudata; family Salamandridae; genus Lissotriton; species Lissotriton helveticus. The sequence goes on along the minus strand of NC_136067.1, from coordinate 1,303,584,398 downwards.
CTAACACCTATGCTCTCTTTAACATATTTCATTGTACAGGCTAAAAATGCCACCAGAAATGCTCCTCCTGCCCCTAGAAGATAACAAGATATAGAAATACCTTAACAATGAACAATGGCACAATGCCAAACCTTTCTTTTTATCTGGCAAACTAGACCATGACAACCTAGTAAACCTAAGCCATTGTCAATCCAGGATGATGAATGTGACTTTCAAACTGTGTCCCAAACCATTCACTCACATATACACCATATAAGGTGAATATCACAATATAAATATCACTTTTAAATATTCCTTACTACCAAACAAACACAGCAACACTTACTACAAACTCCTAAACCATATTTGTCCATATGTCTGTTAGACACCGCCAGCCATTTTTCTATGGGGGCGTAAACATGCCATTTCCGCCATGGAAAGGCATGTGGGAATTGCTTGCAGGGGCCTGTTGTGGGCCCCCAGGTACTCTGGGGGTTGCACATGGGGGGTACCTATGGTACCCCCTGCAGTTCCATGCACAACATGTCAGGCACTGCGCGGTGCCTGCCATGTTGTGCATGGAAGTGCACAACACACCTTTCAGGCATTGTGGCAGGCGGTGCTGAGTGCACCGCCCGCCACAATGTCAGGAATGCAGGATGCGCCCGCCACTGTGGCGGGTGCATTCTAATGGCCCCCACGGGACCAACACCCTTAAGGCGGGCGGTCCCATTTCACGATAGGATGGCGGGCGGACTCATCCTAATGACCCCCCATATATCAAACATTATAAATAAAACCGAAATTAGCTTTTAACAAAGAGAGACATAACTGAGCAAAACAATTTTCTTTAAAAAAACTAACTAACAAAGTCAAATTACAAACAACCTTAACCAATAAAATCTAGCAACCAACTAAAACAACAATAAAATTGGCACATACATTTAATCAACTAAATTCTTTAAAAACAACAAATGCTGCAGGGTGAGGAGACTATGTCTGATTTTCTGACCGGACATTCGAAGAAGAAATATATACATCCCAACAACTACCTAATCAAGTAATTAAAACATATATTTAAACTGAAACTTACTTGTAAATAAATATTAAATCTGTAAAATAGCAAATATTTACAAAACACCCTCAATCTTCCATCTCTTTACATGTACTCTCTAAAAGAAAACACTAAAACTTCGAAAAGTGATAACCTGCTGCACAAATACACCTATCACAAACCATCATAAAGGTATAAAAAAGTAAGTATACATACATCATTTAAAAAGATAAGCTCACCCCAAAAGTGAGTAAAAATAAACCTGACAACCTCAGCCTCTGCAAACTACTAACAAATACACATTTAAAATTAAAGTCACACTTTTTTCTTCCAACAAAAAAGAAAACACCTGTTTCAAATTACAACACACAGAAAAGTTGCAAAACAGTTTGAAATATCTAAAATATAGAAGTAGTTGCAGATTTTTATTTCTAAATAACAAACATATACAATGTGAACAATTGTATTTATTTATACTGTTACACTACTTTTAGAAACAATGACAGAGAGAGCTAATGCTGAGTTCTGTCTATATTCTACCAACTGCCACTTGTTGGAGTTTGCTCTTGTGCGCAGCTCATCAATGGTAAGTTGGCAAGCAAGAAATGGCATCCCCTAGCTAGCAGACAATAGTAGAGCACCAGACAGATATTCCAAATGCAGGCAGTCACGAACATGGTGAGAAAGCTGCTACTCAAATAGAAAATCAACATGAGCTACAGCAAAAGCAACACGAGAAACAGTGTCCTCTTTCACACCGTGTGATACCGCTTGCAGTGATTTTTCAGTGAAGAACAAGCTCCTAGCACTATAAACCAGCACAAGCAACATAACGTGCCGATTTCTGGCTGTTTTTATGTAACTGTTATGCTATGTTATTTGAATTTGTAGCGTGCACAGATACTTCGAGGAGTGTCCCGGCGTGAACCTTAAAGAGAGAGGGGAAGCTGATTAGATGAAAAGGAATGTTTTCAGATTTTTTTTAAAAGAGTGGAATACTGAATGCTACAGTGAGTGAAAGGCAGCGAATTCCAAGCCAGAGCAGCCCTCAAAGCAAGGGAACTGCCGCCCATCCTTTGCAGTCGAAAGCATGGGACATGAGCTAGGAGTTGAGAAGCAGAGCGCAGTTGCCTAGTTGGAGTATAGAAAATAAAACATTTCTGCAAATACATTGGACCGGAAGCATGCAGGGCTATGTGAAACGCCTCAAAATCTGCCCACCCCTTCTAAGTTCCCCAAGCACATCACTGGTCTTCTAACACCTATGCTCTCTTTAACATATTTCATTGTACAGGCTAAAAATGCCACCAGAAATGCTCCTCCTGCCCCTAGAAGATAACAAGATATAGAAATACCTTAACAATGAACAATGGCACAATGCCAAACCTTTCTTTTTATCTGGCAAACTAGACCATGACAACCTAGTAAACCTAAGCCATTGTCAATGCAGGATGATGGATGTGACTTTCAAACTGTGTCCCAAACCATTCACTCACATATACACCATATAAGGTGAATATCACAATATAAATATCACTTTTAAATATTCCTTACTACCAAACAAACACAGCAACACTTACTACAAACTCCTAAACCATATTAAACATAACATAAATACCTACCACTCACAAAAAGTTTCACAGAGTTTGAAAAAGCCATGATTCAAATGATGATAAAAAGTTACCTCCACACAGTCATGCAAGGCTGTTACTATAATTGTAATCAAAGCATATGGAGGCACCTATATTAATGTGCCTTAATTGTAGTATTTGTGAAAAAAGGCGATTTGCCTTTAAAATAAAAAATATTAGCAATAGCCTATGTCTCTGTAACAAACATAGCTAACCAATACAGTTTACAAAGAAAAATCCCTTTTTATCAACATAACAAAGACAAACTATGCCTCCTAGCCGATTATTTTGAATGTTGGCAGACTGCATCACTGCAGTCGGAGACACTAACCCAAATTCCAGATACCATGGTGCAATATCTATGACAGCACCTTAGCACAGGAAGTCAAAACAAAACAACACAGTAGAAGAATCCACACGAGGCAGAGTCCAACCTACACTTTATAAATGTATAGAAAGATTGAAAAAAGAGCAAAGCTACCAACAACCACAGTTAGCGCAATCTGTAACCCAAATCACTTCTACACTGAGCAAACACACAAAAAAAATGTACGTAATGCCACAATTCAAAGTAAAACTCTTCATAAGCAAGAAATGAGTGGGTTGCTTAGCCCCTTTGCTGCTAGGCCTTTTCCCCTCCTGGGCTAAGCCTTTTTTGGGCGATTTGGGGTAGTGCGCGCTTAGGCCCCTGTAACTTTTTGACCACATAAGGTATCCACGCCAATTTTGCGTCCTTTTCTTCCAACATCATGTGGATTCTAAAGGTACCCAGGGTTTGTGGATTCCCTTGGAGGGGTCCCAGAAATTAACCAAAATATAGTGAAATTTTAGTTTTTTTCAGAAAAATAGGAAAAACGGGCTGCAAATGAAAGCCTCTGGGTTTTTCCCTACAAATGGTATCAAAAAAGGGTTTGTGGGGCTGAAATCTCAATTTTCTTAACTTTTAGGGAATGACAGTATTTTGTCAGAGAACTAACATTTTTCACACAGTTTTGGCATTTTTCTGGGACATAGCCTATTTTTGCTATTTTTAGAGCTTTTCACCACCTTCCAGTTAATGGTAGAAATGAGTATGAAAGCAATAAGGGATCCTGGACAGATATACATTTTTGAAAAGTAGACAAAATTCTAAATTCAAAAAGGGGTCATTTGTCTAAATCCATGAAGGTTTCTTTATATAAACTAACAGTTAAATATTGGAATAATTGAAAATTTGTTGAAAAAAACTGCCTTTTGTCTCAACGTTTTCACCTCTAACTTCTCATACTTTTGACATCTCTTGAAAAGCAATGTACCATCCTGGTTGTGGGGATATATAGGACTTGTAGTTTCGCCAAGAACCCGACGAACCCAGATCCAAAAACTGAGCAGCAACTTGCAATGATTTTTTTTTATTTACTGGGTATAGAGCACTTATTCTTGGAAAATGTATATGTGGAAAAATCGGTATGAAAGACGCCTATGTATTTCTGAATTGGGTACAAATTATAGAGTCTAGAAACAGTATATAATTGCACATTTTCAAAATTGGGAATACTCATACTAGCATGAGAATTATTGGTCATTTTTGAAAAAGATTTGTTTTTACACAATGTCTTTCATGGGGAAGGGAGAAATGTATGAAAACTCAATTGGTATTAACAGTTGATTTACAAATCTGAATTACCCTAAGTATCCCGATAAAAACGGTACCTCACTTGTGTGGGTCGGCTTTGTGCCTGCGACAGGAAACGGCGCAAAATGCAACGTGGTCACACCTCAATTTTGCAGTTAAAAATTGACCCTTTTATGGCAAAGTGCCTACCTGTAGTTTTTGCACCCTAGCTCTGCCGGCACCTAGGGAAACCTAGCAAACCTATACATTTTTAAAAAGTAGACACCCAGGGGAATTCAGGATGGGGTGACTCGACTGCCTACCACCAACTTTTTGTTACCCAGAATCCCATGCAAAGCTAAGAAATTGACAAAAAAAAAACATTTTCCTCTCATTTCTGTGGTGGATAGTTCTGGAATCTGGGTGGATCAACACATTTCCACCCACCCAGCGTTCCCCCAGGTCTCCTGAAAAAAACTGGTACCTCACTTGCGTGGGTAGGCATAGTGGCTGCGACATGAAACAGCACAAAACGCAACGTGGTCGCACCTCAATTTCCCAGTGAAATCTTGCTATTTTTGGACAAAGAGACTACCTTTTGTTTTTGAGCCCTAGCTCTGCCAGCACCAAGGGAAACCTAGCAAACCTATAAATTTTTGAAAACTAGACACCCAGGGAAATTCAGGATGGGGTGACTCGACTGCCTACCACCAGGTTTTGTTACCCAGAATCCCTTGCAAATCTAAGAATTTGACAAAAAAAACCACATTTTCCTCACATTTCTGTGGTGGAAAGTGCTGGAATCTGCGTGGATCAGCAAATTTCCACCCACCCAGCGTTCCTCCCGGTCTCCCGAAAAAAATGGTACCTCACTTGCGTGGGTAGGCATAGTGGCTACGACATGAAATCGCACAAAACGCAACGTGGTCGCACCTCAATTTTCCATTGAAATCTTGCCCTTTTTGGACAAAGAGACTACCTTTTGTTTTTGAGCTCTAGCTCTGCCAGCACCGAGGGAAACCTAGCAAACCTATACATTTTTGAAAACTAGACACCCAGGGAAAATTCAGGATGGTGTGACTCAAATGCCTACCACCAGGTTTTGTTACCCAGAATCCCTTGCAAAGCTAAGAATTTGACAAAAAAAACACATTTTCCTCACATTTCTGTGGTGGAAAGTGCTGGAATCTGCGTAGATCAACACATTTCCACCCACCCAGCGTTCCCCCAGGTCTTCCGAAAAAAATGGTACCTCACTTGCGTGGGTAGGCATAGTGGATGCGACATGAAACAGCGCAAAACGCAACGTGGTCGCACCTCAATTTTCCAGTGAAATCTTGCCATTTTTGGACAAAGAGACTACCTTTTGTTTTTGAGCCCTAGGTCTGCCAGCAACTAGGGAAACCTTGCAAACCTATACATTTTTCAAAACTAGACACCCAGGGAAATTTAAGATGGGGTGACTCAAGTGCCTACCACCAGTTTTTGTTACCCAGAATCCCTTGCAAAGCTAAGAATTTGACAAAAAAACACATTTTCCTCACATTTCTGTGGTGGAAAGTTCTGGAATCTGCGTGGATCAACAAATTTCCACCCACCCAGCGTTCCCCCAGGTTTCCCCAAAAAAATGGTACCTCACTTGCGTGGGTAGGCATAGTGGCTGCGACATGAAACAGCGCGAAACGCAATGTGGTTGCACCTCAATTTTCCAGTGAAATCTTGCCATTTTTGGACAAAGAGACTACTTTTTGTTTTTGAGCCCTAGCTCTGCCAGCACCTAGGGAAACCTTGCAAACCTATACATTTTTGAAAACTAGACACTCAGGGGAAGTCAAGATGGGGTGACTCGAGAGCCTACCACCAGGTTTTGTTACCCAGAATCCCTTGCAAAGCTAAGAATTTGACCCAAAAAAACCATTTTCCTCACATTTCTGTGGTGGAAAGTTCTGGAATCTGCGTGGATCAACAAATTTCCTCCCACCCAGCGTTCCCCAAGGTCTCCCAAAGAAAATGGTACCTCACTTGCGTGGGTAGGCATAGTGGCTGTGACATGAAACAGCGCAAAACGCAACGTGGTCGCACCTCAATTTCACAGTGAAATCTTGTCATTTTTAGACAAAGAGACTACCTTTTGTTTTTGAGCCCTAGCTCTCCCAGCACCTAGTGAAACCTAGCAAACCTATACATTTTTGAAAAATAGACACCCAGGGGAATTCAGGATGGGGTGACTCAATTGCCTACCACCAGGTTTTGTTACCCAGAATCCCTTGCAATGCTAAGAATTTGACAAAAAAAACACATTTTCCTCACATTTCTGTGATGGAAAGTTCTGGAATCTGCGTGGATCAACAAATTTCCACCCACCCAGCGTTCCCCCAGGTCTCCCGAAAAAAATGGTACCTCACTTGCGTGGGTAGGCATAGTGGCTGCGACATGAAACAGCGCAAAACGCAACGTGGTCGCACCTCAATTTTCCACCACCCAGCATTCCCCTTGTTCTCCAGAGTAAAATGATACCTCACTTGTGTGGGTGCCCCAAAGCAGAACAGGCTAAAATGAATTAAAAAAAAATCTAGTATATAGGTTTGACAAATTAAGCACCCCAACCTTAGTCACAGGGCTTTGGCCCACCCACACAAGTAGGTATCATTTTAGTCGGGAGATCAAGGGGAACGCTGGGTGGTAGGACTTTTGTGCCGGCAGGGAGATCCCACCCAAAAATGTATGAAAATGTATTTTTTTAACCTAAATTTAAGGTTTGAAGGGATTTCTGTTTAGGAAAACATTGGGGGACCCACGCATGCCATACCTCCCTGGACTTCCTCGGGTGTCTAGTTTTCAGAACTGTTTGGGTTTGGTAGTTTCCAAAGATTCCCGCCAAGCCCCGGGCCAAAAACTCATGGGTACCCCCTTGCAAAACCAAATTGTTTTGAATGAATTAAGTTTTCAATTGGAGAACGTGCGATTCAGGGGACAATATCGCATGAAAATTGTGACAGACAATTTCAAGTTTGCAAGAGATTGTGGACAAAAAACAACAATAGAATTCACCAGAAAGACATGACCATATACTACCATGAATTAACAATAATATCTAAATTTAGAAAGTTATTTATAGCTATAATATAGACCATAACTGAGTTACTCAAAAGACAAAGAATCAAGCACGGCTATCTATTCCTCAAAGACACACACATACAGGTTGGATTTGGCACGAGGGCGAGTGATGGTTCAGTACATAAAATTTTATTAACATGATATTTCAAAAAAATGAAATATGCTCTGTCAATAAATAAATGCATAAAATCCGAACCAGTGACTCGCAACTTGTGAGCTGTAAAGCCACGACAAGGCACCAACCGTTTTACAGGCCATTCACGCACCTTTCATACCTGATACAAACCAGACCACTGACACCATCTGGAAGGAAAAGCAACACATTACAACAATCACAATAAGGGACAAGGTACACCCTACTGCAGAAAGAGAAATAAAACAAATATTACTGCACAGCCATCTAATCCGCAAGCACACACACATACTGGTTGGATTTGGCACGAGGGTGAGTGATGATTCAGTACATACAATTGTATTCGCAAGTAATTTCACAAAAAATGAAATACACTGCGTATAATTGAAAGTATGATTAACTGAACCACTGACTCACAGCTCGTGAGCTGTAAAGCCTCGTCAAGGCACAACCTCTTTACAGGCCATCCATACACCTTTCGTACGTGTGACACATTCAAAACATTCACACCGCCAGCCGCGGACCCATCACATTTCAACACTCACACCAGCAAACAGCGCCATTCAAGGGCCCATCACTTTCACACGCCCACATTTCTGACACTGCAACTACACAAAATGATGGACTGCGTGGAGTGTCACTCAACTAGCAGTGTGTGTAGTGACCAACAGAAAGTAACTACTCACACACCGTCAGCCGAGCGCCAGTCCACCCACACCACCATCCAAGCACCAGACCATGCACACCGCCAGCCAAACACCACTCAGCGCACACCGACAGCCAAGCACAACTCTGTGCACAGACAGCCAAGTACCACTCCACACACACCACCAGCCCAGCGCCACTCCACACACACCGCCAGCCAAGCACCACTCTGTGCACAGACAGCCAAGCACCGCTCCACGCACACCATCCAGCCAAGTACCACTCCACACACACCGCCAGCCAAACACCACTCCACACACACCACCAGCCAAACACCACTCTGTGCACAGACAGCCAAGTACCACTCCACGAACACCACCAGCCAAGCGCCACTCCACACACACCGCCAGCCAAGCACCACTCCGTGCACAGACAGCCAAGTACCACTCCACGAACACCACCAGCCAAGCGCCACTCCACACACACCGCCAGCCTAGCACCACTCCGTGCACAGACAGCAAAGTACCACTCCACGCACACCACCAGCCAAGCGCCACTCCACACACACTGCCAGCCAAGCACCACTCCGTGCACAGACAGCAAAGTAGCACTCCACGCACACCACCAGCCAAGCACCACTCCACACACACCGCCAGCCAAGTACCACTCTGTGCATAGACAACCAAGTACCCCTCCACGCACACCACCAGCCAAGCGCCACTTCACACACACCGCCAGCCAAGCACCACTCCGTGCACAGACAGCCAAGTACCACTCCACACACAACATCCAGCCAAGCGCAACTCCACACACACCGTCAGCCAAGCACCAGCCTGCACACACCACAAACACATTTAGAATTCTTTTTTTCAAAATAACACTAAACAAATGGAAATACCTACAAATCAGCTAACACAAATTCTAAAACTAAACACTTTGCACTAATGCCAATCCTTGAAACAAACTAAACATTTTTACAGAATGTAGACCAGGCAATTCACATTACAGCTCATTAAAACTCCCAAAACCTCTTTTGCGTGTGGTACGATTTAAAACAAGCTGACAGACACAATCCAGGCTTAGAAGGACAGTCAGGACAGTACATACGAGACTCCTTCCGCACGCCTCTTCGCCAACAGACTCTGCATCTTCTAGTCAGAAAGTCTCTTGCGGTAGTGGGAGGAATGTATTCAGGAAAGTGGCGATCTTTCAATCTAGCCATATCCTCCACCACTCCAAATCTAGGAACACTTGCCTGCTCCACAAGTACAAGGCTGCCTATTATAGGCTCCTGAAACTTAACAAAAGGCATCTTCGTCTCAGGACAAGACTTCTGGTACACAACAAAAGCATTAAAGGATGCCAAGTGGAACAGATGGATAGCCAACTTCTTGTACCAAACGTAAGCCTTTCGAAGAGCAGCATAAGGTTCCAACCTCTGATCTACTCTGTCAATACCACCCATGAACTTATTGTAAGCTAAAATGCACACAGGTTTACGCACTTCAGCACCCTGACCCCAAACAGGCACAGGTTCAGTACTTTCATCGTGGATAGTAGTCAGCATGTACACATCTCTCTTGTCTGAAAACTTCACAATTAGAAGCTCCCCACATCACAATGCACAAGCCTTTTGCAAACAAGTTCCTTTGGGAAACCTTTACGGTTACTGCGCATTGTGCCACAAGCAACAGTGCCCACTTTGGCCAACTCCTTGAACAACCGCACACCAGTGTAGAAGTTATCTACATATAAATGATGGCCTTTGTTAAATAATCCTCTACCTAGTTCCCACACAATTTTCTGTCACTCCAAAAGTAGAAGGACAACCAGGAGGGTTAATGCTGGACTCCTTACCAGTGTACACCCTGAAATTGTAGACATATCCAGTCTCACTGTCACACAGCATATACAGTTTGATTCCATAGCGTGCCCTCTTACTAGGAATGTATTGCCTAAAAACCAAGCGGCCCTTGAACAAAAGCAAAGACTCATCCACTGCAATTTCTTTACCGGGGCAAAGATCTCAGAAAAACGATCAACAAAGTGATCAAGGACAGGCCGAATTTTAAACAAACGGTCACAATCAGGGTGATCGCGTGGCAACGCTAAACCATTATCAACAAAATGCATCATCCGAAGAAGAAGCATATACCGATCACGACTTATGACTGCTGGAAATATAGCTGTTGCCATCAAGGGACTAGTGGACCAATATGAAGACATTGATGGCTTCCTTAGCAAGCCCCTCAAAAAAGTTAATCCCAAAAACTTCTTCATCTCTTCAACATTTGTGGGAGTCCACCGGGTTGCTCTAGAATGGGGCTTAAGGCTGGCACTGTTGTCCCTCAAAAATTGTTCTGCATACAAATTAGTTTGATCAACAATCTCTTGCAAAAACACATCGTCAAAAAACAACTGAAAAAAATGTATTGGCAGAAAATTCTCAGTATTCACTCTACACCCAGGAACACCAGTGAACTCTGGCAATGCCGGCTGCACCATGCCAGGGGGAACCCAGAGGCCATCCCTATCAACGGGGGGAGCAGCCACCCCAGCCTGCAGCCCAGAAGCCTCTTGCTGCTGTTCACCAACGGGAAGCCTAACAGCCACAGATACTTCTGGCTGCACAACACCAACAGAAGACATAGCATCCCCAGAGGGCTCTTCCTGCACTACACCAACGGGAAGCCTAGCAGCCTGAGATGCCTCTTGCTGCACTAAACCAAGCAGGCCCAGATGCCTCTTGCTGCTCTACACCAATGGGAAGCCTAACAAGCCCAGATGCCTCTTGCTGCACTACACTAGCAGGAAGACAAAAAGCACCAGATGCCTCTTGGCGCACCACAGCAATGTGAAGCCTTTTGGGCGCAGGCTGCAGCCTACATGCCTCTTGCCGACGTAAAAAGAAAGGAAACCTTGCGGCCCTAGGCAGCAGCACAGAAACCTCTTGGCCCACTACCGGCACATCAATGTCCTCCTCTACCATAGGCCCTTCATCAGCACTAGAAGAAGATTCATCATCCGATGATGATGATTCCATGCGAAGAGAAAACTTACTGCCTGAATCTTCTGCCCCTACCTCTGGGTCCGAATCGGACTCAGTCTCTGAACCATGGCCAGAGGAAGACTCAAAAAGCAAACCAAGAACCTGCTGAGCAGTAATCCTGCGACTAGCCATTATCCTTACAAAGCAAGAAGACTGCACACACAAGTGAACAACAACCTACACTGTGCAAAGTAAGAAGTAAACAAGGTAAGGCTTTCACAAAAAGATCAATACAATCCAAAACAATTTCACTCTTACCAAATATAGCTACACTCACCAGCACCTACTCTGCTGAGACACAGCAAAAAGAAAAAATATCCCATTAGAAAGAAAAAAGAAATGACAGATTAGAAAACAAAGTGCACATCAAACACTAATGCTGAAAAAAAAAACACAGAGCCACACAAACTGCTATAAGTACAACCTTTTTCAAAAAGACAAACATCAAGGGAAAGTAGTACAAAATACATTCACTTACCAAGCACAAGCAACTACACAAGCTGCAAACAGACACGCAACCTACAACAATCCAAACAGCAAAAGCATGGAACAAGACAAAAATAGAGAAGAAAAAAAAATTACTACCACATTTCACAAACAATATAACAATTAAAAAAACAACACACAAATTTTCCCCCCGAATTTAAATTCGCCCAGATGGGCCATCAAATAGGACTTAGACCAATTGGGATTAGATGAGGTTTAACATCAAGACACTGGTTAATTTTTTTGAATTTTTTTTACTGCCTGACCCCTTTGGTGCCAGTCGGTCTTTTGCTCCTACCAGTACCCCCATCACACAGGGGCAGTAAGGATATTCATACACCTTTCGTACGTGTGACACATACAAAACATTCACACCGCCAGCGCCATTCAAGGGCCCATCACTTTCACACGCCCACATATCTGACACAGCAACTACAGAAAATGATGGACTGCGGAGAGTGTCACTCAACTAGCAGTGTGTGTAGTGACCAACAGAAAGTAACTACTCACACACCGCCAGCCGAGCGCCAGTCCACCCACACCACCATCCAAGCATCAGACCATGCACACCGCCAGCCAAACACCACTCAGCGCACACCGACAGCCAAGTACCACTCCACACACACCGCCAGCCAAGCACCACTCCACGCACACCGCAAGCAAGCGCCACTCACCGCCAGCCAAGCACCGCTCCACGCACACCATCCAGCCAAGTACCACTCCACACACACCGCCAGCCAAACACCACTCCACACACACCACCAGTCAAACACCACTCCATGCACAGACAACCAAGTACCACTCCACGCACACCATCCAGCCAAGCGCCACTCCACACACACCGCCAGCCAAGCAGCACTCCATGCACAGACATCCAAGTACCACTGCACGCACACCATCCAGCCAAGCGCCACTCCACACACACTGCCAGCCAAACACCACTCCACGCACACTGCAAGCCAAGTGCCACTCCACACACACCGCCAGCCAAGCACCACTCCGTGCACAGACAGCCAAGTACCACTCCACGCAAACCACCAGCCAAGCGCCACTCCACACACACCACCAGCCAAGCACCACTCCACACACACCGCCAGCCAAGGCAGTAAGGACAAAAAAAGACCAACCGGCACCAAGGGAGGCGGACAGTAAAAAACAACCAAAATTATAACCACCATTGGAACAAAACTCAAATCCTAGGGCCTAGTGGGCCAAAAAACAGGAGGCAAAACGTCAAAAATTTGCCCCAAGGGGGGGGCAGAAATTCAAAAACATAATTACCTGCCACCAGGAAGCGACCCTTGCCCAAGGGGTCGCTTCCTAAAAACTAAATTTAAATTCCCTGGTGCTAGTGGGCATTTTCTGCCCCCCTGGGGGCAAAACGGCAAAAAAAGGGCCGATTTGCCCGCAGGGTGGACAGAAAAACAAAAACACAATCATGGCCACCTGGAAGCGACCCTTACCCAAGGGGTCGCTTCCCAAAACAAACACATTTCCCCAACAAAAATCCCTGGTGCTAGTGGGAAATTTCTGCCCCCCCCGGGGGCAAAACGGCCGAAAAACGGGCCGATTTGCCCCCAGGGGGGCAGAAAAACAAAAAGTTAATTGTGAGGCCACCTGGAAGCGACCCTTGCCCAAGGGGTCGCTTCCTAAAAGCTAAAATCAAATCAAATCAAAATCCCTGGTGCTAGTGGGCATTTTCTGCCCCCCCCCCATGGGGGCAAAACGGCAAGAAAAATGGGCCGATTTGCCCCCAGGAGGGACAGAAAAATGTAAACAATAAAGATGGCCGCCATATTGCCTTACAAAAAAATCCCTGGTGCTAGTGGGGAATTTCTGCCCCCCCTGGGGGCAAAACGGGTGAAAAAATGGGCCGATTTGCCCCCAGGGGGGGCAGAAAAACGCAAAGATAATTACACCCCGCCTGGAAGCGACCCTTGCCCAAGGGGTTGCTTCCTATAAACTAAATTTAAATCCCTGGTGCTAGTGGGGGCATTTCCGCCGCACGACCGCGACGCTGTGCGCAATCGTGAGGCAGAAATGCCCTGCAAAGAGACATCAGGGGAGAGGAAAATCTCTTTCCTCTCCCCTGATGCCTCTTTCCGGCCCCAAACCCCCGCCGGACTCAAGAAACCTACCTTACTCCTCGGCGCTCAGGAAGCAAATGGCTTCCCGAGCGCTGGGAATCCCTGATGATGTCAGCGCGCGCTGTGCGCACTGACGTCATCAGGGATTCCCATGGGGAGGGGCGGGGGCGGCAGCGGAAACTCTTCCGCTGCCCCCCCCCAGCAAAACGAGCACGATCGGAGACCCTCGGGGGGAGCGCCAGCGCTTCCCCCGAGGGTGGGGCTCATGACGAGCTGGCCTTGTCATCAGCGCAAGACCGGTGTGCGCCATGCCCCGAAGGGGCTGGAAAAAATAGTAATAAAATATTATAAAATAAATTCGAACCTACAAAACTCCTCAAAAAATATAGAACAATCTTAGTCAACATTACAAATCATTTTTTCAATAAATAATAATTTATTATATCAGTATGAACAGTAAATAAAACTCCAATATTAAAAAAGACTGAAATAATTAGTTACACAAAAAAAATATACCTCGTCAGCCAAAAAGCTCAAAGGACAAACTCAATCCATTACATAAAATAAATACAACACATAAACTACACATTTCCAAAACACAATCACATAACATTTATTCAAATAGTAAAATATAACATCACACATCAAAAAAAAAATTACTTACTGTTCCGTAGCTGCGGATGTTCATCGGCATCCACATAGCAAAAATCTTAATTCACCAAAAATGGTACAAAATATTTTCCCAAAATACCCCAAAAATCCAAAAATGAAAACAAACCAATGGAGATCCCTCAAAGCAATCCAAACTATTGAGCAAACATGTAAACCCTGAAAAAGTGTTTTAAAAATAAACTCTCCTGGAAACACCCAAAAAAGGAAATCAAAATGTAAAATATTGGTTTACTATAAACCAAAAGGGATTTCCTTAGAAATACAAAATAGTAAGTACCAATGCCAATAGGACCTCTTCATTACCAAAACGTTTAAAGGAAACAAGAAAACCTACCCACAAAACACATTACATTCCTAAAAATACATAAACATTACACTTAATCATAAAACATCAACAGCCTGATTCATCATTCTCCCGTTTTGCGAGCCCCTAATAGCGAATCATAAGGAATCGCTATTAAGGACTTGCAAAACGGTATTCATGTAGGAATTGCAAATAATATTGCGATTCCTACATGTTCCTTATTTGCGATTAGCAAATTGCTAATCGCAAATAAGGAATAACTCCCCATGCATTCATATGGGCCCACAGGCCCATAGGAATGAATGGGGAGTTATTCCTTATTTGCGATTAGCAATTAGATAATCGCAAATAAGGATGCGATTTCAAGGGTGCAGGGGTGTCCAAAGGACACCCTGTAGCACCCCTGAAATGTAATCTACTTTGGTGTTGCGCACACACACGTCCAAAGGACATGTGTGTGTGTAACATGCAACTTAGAAAAATGCATTTAAATGCTTTTTTCTAAGTTTTTGCTATTTACCGAGAGGTCTGACCTCTCGGTAAATAGCGGCCCAAAATTGCAATTTCGCAATTTTAAAATGATTCATGAATTGCATTTAAGGAATCTCAAATAGAGATTCCTTAAATGCAATTCTTCGCAAATGTGCGAATTCTTTAATTGCGAATTTTGCATTTGGGATGATGAATCCCAAATGCAAAAATTGCACTCGCAAAAGGCAAGATTCTGAGAATCTTGCCCTTTGCGAGTGCAATTTAGCTTGATGAATCAGGCTGTAAGTAACATAAACCAATTTAACATAGCATAACAATACATCACTAAAACAGTGTATGAAACCCCCAAACTACAAAATAGTAAAAAACACTTCTATTAATACAACTAAATACACACAAAACCCACAAACTACACTAAAACTGACCTCTAGAATTCCCCACTACCCTCAAAACCCTTAAAGAAACCTTTTGAATCGACTGATCAACAGCAGCACCGCCACCTTGATGCCAGAAAATAGACAAAAACTTACACAGACTACAAAAAAGAAGGTAGCAGCAAAAAATTTTACTAAATGAAACTAAGAAAAATCAGTCATAGAAATGAATAGTAAATAATTTGAAAATGTTAAATACATGTTTAAAAAAATACAAAAAGTAATACTTTAATATGCAACAAAGTATGCATTTGGCATCTTAAATAATACAGAAGTACATTATTTTCATATTGTAACTACACATTTCAAAACCTTTTTCAAATAAATGTAAATATAAAAATAGAATTTGTCCCAAAATGTTTTTACATTTACAGTATCATTAAAAACTTTAAAATAGATATTTCAATGTTGATAACATGTATATTTTTCTAAAAGCGGAAATAAAAAATGCAATCAAGATATTACCTTTATTTCACATTTTTTTATAAATGCATAATATATGCTTATTTTTCATTAATGGGTTATAATGTTATTAATATTTTATAATGTACAATTAAATAATTGTTTTATTTAATGGAGTTAATGTACATTGAAAATTATCAGAATGCATTATTTATTAAGATTATTAATGTAACAAAACAAATGTATACTAATTTGCATATCAGTAAAACAATGAACATTAAACTTCAATTACTTTATTTTAATAATATTCCCACCCATATGAACTAAAACCGCAATATCCTGGTGCTAAAAAAATATAACTTTTTTATTTTTATACATGAGCTGAAAGCACAAATAAAAACATTTCAACATATAAAATCAATCACACTATAATAAATTACATTCAAAATAACACTAAAATGATATTACATACTACAATATTTTCTAAATGGATATGTTTTACAATAGTATTTAAAACATCACTTAAAATGATATTTTACCTATGATATTCTTGCCGCCGATATTTTTGACATCCCACTATTTTTAACACAATATTATTATATCACTATTTATTTTATCTGTTGTTTTGTTCCAGCACCACTTGGATGTGCATTTTTATTATCATCCCTTTGGATATTGGCAAGACCGGAGTCATATGCTCCCTTGGGTAAAGGCAGAGAAGAGGTCTTGTAGGAGCATTAAGGATGAGTTGTCTTTTGTGTAGGATCATTGTGGCTTCGCCAAAGTATAGGAATAGTCTGCCTTGGGGGATTCCAAGGATAGCATGCACTTTCTGTTGGTATTGCAGGTATGGGAGGATGCCAACTGGTGTTTTTCATTTAGTAGAAGGAACTCTGTTTTACCTTTCTAAAATCTGGTATCAAATATGTCAGAATCCATGGTTAGGTTGCTCCTAGGATTCTGACTTCTCTTATTATTGTTGAAGGACCCTTATTTTCCCTTTGACCTGTGGTGGTAGGCAAGTATGTTTGTAATTGTCCATAGGTAATAAGCTCTGTCTTTTCAGTATTTAGCTTTAGATGGTAATTCATCATCCATGTGTTTACAACCTGAAGGCAGTCATCAAGTTTTAGATTGTAGTGGCCTTCTAGACAATCATTTTTATTTGGGTGCTATCAACATAATTGAAAGAGATGAGTTTGAATGAGTTAAAGGGGTCAGGTAGATGCTGAATATCAGAGGGGATATGATGGACCCCGGATGGATGCCACAGTGTTGTCTGTGAGGAACCAATACTAAAGGTGGTACCAACACCAGTTCTCAGTCACAGATGAGAGGACAAACTTTCAATGGGCATTAGCTGAATTCCTTCTCTTCTTTTACTTATGGTATGTCAAACAAGAATTTGCTGTGTGAAAAGATTGATCAACAGTACAAGACATTGAGTCATGTTGCTCTTAACCCAGTAACTGTCATGACATTTCCCATTCCTGATACATACGTAGTTGTCACTACCTAAACCTACTGGTCATTCACAGCAATGTCTAATCAGGAAACTCCATATTCCAATATGGCAAAGTGCTTTGATTAGCCTAGAGTGTGGGTGCCAACTTATCACATGTCAGGTATGACTTACACTTGACTGACCTTACAGCTGCCTACACTAGCCCTCCCCACCTTCCCCACTTTCTTGACCTGGCCCCTCACTTCCCGGTGACGGTGGAAGTACTCAGCAGTCCTTACTGGACGGGACTAACCCCTGTACTCTCTTACTTATCTCCGAGGAGACCCAGCAACCGGCCGTACCCTGATGACATCAGCCCCGCGGAGGACCACAACCCGGAGATCCCCACAACATCCACACCCTCCCGGCTGGGTGCTTCTCGGCGGTGCTTCTTCCCCGGAAACTCTTTGGATCCAGACTTTGTGTACACTATCAAACGAATAAATCCTTGAACATAGCTCATTACATTCGGCCTCCCAGCCTGTTATTCCGGTCCGCCCAGCCCACAGTCTCACAGGGGGTCATTACGAAGGCGGGCGGATCGCCTCCGCCGGCCGGTCGGTTGTGATCCGCTCGATGCAGTGCTGATCCGCCTGCCATCACAAGCCCATTTACTCATCGCCAAATTAGCATGGTGGTGGGTACTGCGGCGGACTGAAAGTCTGCCTGCCGCTTTTCCGCCGGTCGGATTGCTGTCCGGGCGGAAAAGGCATACAATATGGTGGCAGTGCCTTGCAGGCAACTCCATCCATATTATGATGTATGTGGTGCGTATGCCTATCCATGGCGGAGAAACCCGCCATGGAAAGGTATACAGTAAATGGCTTTGGTGGCCTGTTGTGGGCCCCCGGGATTGGCTGCACTTGGGGGGTACCCATGCTACCCCCCTTCATTGGCATGCACAAGGTGGCAGGCACTGCGCGGTGCCTGTCACGTTGTGCATGCCAATGCACAACATGCAACTTTTACATTGCGGCGGGTACTGATTACACCACCGCCCGCCGCAATGTAAAAGATGCGGGATGCGACCGCCAGGGTGGCGGTCGCATCCTAATTGGCCCCGCGGGACCGCCGCACCTCTGGCGGTTTGTCCCATTTTCCGTTACAGTGGCGGGTGGACATCGTGATGGGGCCCTAAGTACAGGAGTAGAGAGATAAAGAGCAAAAATGAGGAGCCCTGCTTGTGTTCCAGCGAGAACCCTCACTCACCCCAGGGTGACATGCTTCATCATAGGGCCACCTCCACACACTGGGGCCGCAAGGTACCCAGTGTGGGCTACAACTCTCCTGTGGGAGAGGAGCAGGGGTGTTCTACATCACCTAAAGTACTACTTCCCATGTGGGCAGAGTGACAAGCAAAGTGGAAAGTAAAAGTGAATACAAATATCTCCTGGTTGGTGAAAAACTTTATTCTGGTGCCCCCAGTGGATAGGAATAAAAAAGCAAAGTGAAATATGTATGTAGATATTACCCTATCCCATCGTCGACATGTTTCTGCCATGTGAGACTGCAAAGTTCAAGGCATTCCTCAGGACCAAAGAATGTATGTCACTCTGCTATAAGTAGTGCGTAGCATATATAACAAAAAAATATTAGGCCATATAGTCAGCTCAGAAGTTGTTCTGGTGGCACCATCATCTTAAACGGTCCAAATGACAATGAGAGATCCATAAAAAAAACATAAAATAGAAATGTATAGAATATAGCAGATACAGTTTCTCATATTCAAACAACATTAGAGTCCACCATCAACGCTGCATACTGTGTGTTGAGTGTGTCTGTGCTTCCAGTGAGCATGTAACACAACCTTACCATCAGCATGTAGGCATGTAGGCAAGGATCCACTTAACCAACAGTCATCAGACTTTTTTCGGCATGTAGAACTTTATTTATCTGTATACAGAATAAATCAAATCAAAAAGGGGAAATATAAATACCAATGAATAAAATATATTAATAAAAACAACAATATAAAAAACACAGAATTTCATGACACGAACCAAGATCTAAAAGTATAAACGGATGACAAGAACAGGGAAAATCTACAGCTTAGAAATGTCCCACCATGAAACCTCACAAACATCAAAAAATTCTTATCCAAGGTCAGCAGCAGACTGTAGGAATTTAGTGCACTTAATCCAAAATACCTTTAAAAACATAGCCAGGCAAAAAACTACAATCTGCCTAGAATCACACTGCAATATTCTGAACATTTCCTAATTCTCCATACAGCCCAGATTTTTGCACTGGGGAACAATCCATTTTCAACATATGTGTTGATAAAAGGGGCAAAAAAACAGAACATGGATAAGCGATTCATAACATCCTTCACAGTCTGCACACAAATCATCATACAAGCCATTTTCCTCTTGCCATCTACAAGTAGATGATTTCATAGGTACATTGTCATACCTAAATTGAATGTAGAGTTTCCTTGATTATGGTGGGACAATTTCATCAATGTTCTTTTGTAAAAAGCTATTGGCTTCCGATCAGTTAAACACACAGATTTGGAGCCCTTGCACTGTCTAACGTTACCAATTGACAAACTTTCCCGAATAGTCCCTTTATGCTGGACTTTCAAATCAAACACTCTCCGGTAAAATCCAATCATTGTCAAAATTCAATCTGTGGAGTAGGGTATTAATGGCACGGAGTCACAGTATTTTCCATGGGTGACATGGGACCAAAAGTTCATTGATTACTTCCCGATAGGAATCAAGGGTACGTGTTGTTCATAGCATATATCAATAGGTCAACATTCTGCATTCAATCTTGTGGGCAATTTTATTTTGGGCTATGTCTAGA
Source organism: Lissotriton helveticus (assembly GCF_964261635.1). Taxonomy (NCBI): domain Eukaryota; kingdom Metazoa; phylum Chordata; class Amphibia; order Caudata; family Salamandridae; genus Lissotriton; species Lissotriton helveticus. The sequence goes on along the minus strand of NC_136067.1, from coordinate 1,303,564,007 downwards.
TATAGGGGAATCAATAGTGTACTTACAGGGAAAATTAGGAGGGTTTCTTAAAAACCTTTGCTCCACTATGGAAAGACAGTCTGGGGCATACGTACAAGAGTTAACACTGCAGTAACATCCATTTTTTTTATGTTACAATGGCTTTTTTTATCGCTGTATTTAGAAGTTGCCGCTAAATACAGTTAGCAGCAGTTTTCCGGCGTCAACGTGAAGCTTTTGGATCGCCACTTCAGTTAGCGGGACTTAACAAAAATGAGAAGCAAGGTAGGCGTTCCCGTGAAAAAACTGCCACTAATCCTACTTCGCGATATTTACAAGGAATTTCTTGTATGGTGCAAAATAACAAAACTGCCTCTAACTCCAGTTAGAGGCAGTTTTTAAGACCAGGAAATAGCTGAAGTTGAAGTTCCCGCTGGTGGAGAAAACGAGCTTGAGAGTGTGTCAGGCTATGTGGGTTGGTTTCATGATTAGATGCTTAAATATGATGTTGGCGAAGTTCCCCAGGAGGGTGTGGTCTTCTTGTCACTGGGGTTGTCCAGGTGGAACTTGAGTTGTCCGAGTAGGATGTAGTCGGTGGATGTGAGAGCCTGGGGTGCGATGAGGTCTACAATGGCATCAGTGAATAGGGGTTCATGGCCCGGGGGGCCTGTAGATGAGGCTGCCATGGATGGTGGTGTTGGGGTTGGTCTGCATCTGGAAGTGGAGGTGTTTCATTGTCACTTTCAGGTCATTAAAGTGTGTGGTCAGTCGGAGAGTGGCTTATTAGACAATGGCAATGCCTCCTAATGGGTGCAAGGGGTGGTCCGTGCAGGTGAATTTGTAGCCGTCGTGGATGGTGATGGCGATGTCTGGTCCGGAGCAGAGGTTGGTCCAAGTTTCTGTGAAGAAGGCGATGTCTGAAGAGGTGGTGTTGAGCATGTCCCAGATTTCTGTTGCATGTTTGGGGAGGGCCAACACGTTCAGGAGGATGCAGTTGAGCCAGTCGAATGCGCTGTTGGTCGGCTGGGCGGTAGGAGGCACTGGTGTGCTGATGTAGCAGAAGATGCATTTGCAGATTCAACAGGCGCAGGGTAAAAGAGAATTCAACAGTGTTGCTGGATGGCAGGCTGTGTGGTGTCCAGGGTTGATGGCGAGGAGGGTGCTTGCGTCGTAGCAGTGGATTGTGCGAGAAGAAGGGTCCTTGCTGCTGGGCGTTGTCTGTGGCAGACAGATGCAGACAGACTTGCATTTGGTGCACCAGTGGTAAGCCCGCTGTGCATGGCTGCACAGCAGCCACCATTAAGTAGTGCTGGGGGGACTGAACAGCTGGGGAACAGGAAATATGGAAAGGACATTGCAGGGGGCAGGGACACAGGGGACAGTGGAGGTTGTAAAAAATTTTTTTTTATTCTAGCCTCAATGCTGGGTCCCGCAACTTCTGGGCTCTTGCTCTCCTGAGTCTGCTTCCAAGAACAGGGAGCAGGAAGCCAGGCTCCCTCCCCTACGACAATCACAACGCTGCAATGCAGCATTGTGATTGTTCTTAAGCGCAGTGACAAGGCTTTCAGAGGGGCTGGAGGGGTGGGCATGTAATCCATACAGGCTGTAATGCAGCCTGCATTTCAAACAGGGAAGTGCGCATGACTGCTTTGGGTGACCTGAAAGGCCATTGCGCACTTGAGTGGACATACCACTCCCCTCCTGCCCTGCTCCATGAGGAGAGCAGCCCCGCCCATCCTCCGCCCGCAATGGAAACATAGCATGAGTACATCAGAAAGTTATCATCATGTTATGGTTCCGCTTCTTGCACTGCTTGAAAGCAGTGGGGAGACGCTCTTCTGTCCTAATGAATGAGCTGCCATTGGGGGTGCATCACCCACAGGTGCTAGGCCTGGGCCCAATTCGTCCCCTGGGCCTCCTCTACTATGTGTCCCACCTTCTCCTCACCTGGACATTGACACTGTGGCTCAATCCGCTGCACTCTCTCCAAATCTGTGACTCAGCCAGCAGGAGCCTCGGCCAGGCGGGATTTCACAAGCCTGGGTACAGCAGTCGCCGACAAGTTTGCCAGGGAACCTCCCGTTGCAAGTGATACAACAGGGCCCCCCTAGACGTGAAGTTGCAGTGCTCCAGCCACACAAATTTGGTACAGCTCAAGGGCCTCACCCTCCACAGCGTCCAGCCAGCGCAACATCCTATGGCATGTGATACAGAGAGGCGCGGCCCACCTTTGTTAATGTCCTACATGCACCCTGGTATAATGGTGGCACGTGGTATGTGATTCATACCTCCCTACGTAGGTGCACAGGAGAGCCTCTACCATTCACAGGTCCAAGAGGCACCAAGAGTTCTTTTCACCCATGTCGGCAACGTGTCTCCATGCGACCTGGCAGACTTCACCATCAGGTAAGGGCAAATTGCTGACACCTCAATTTCTACCGCCACAGCCCAGCAAATCCATAGCACCTCCCCATCCAATTCCAGGTCTCAGATGCAGGCCCAGCAAGGTCTCCAGCCCCCTGGGACTGTCCTTGCTTTCACATTTTTGGATGCCATGGTGCTGCAAGGAGTGCGCAATGATAAGTGATGCATTACTGGTTTTGACCAGCAATGCACCTCTTTTCATGATTGTAGCCCTAAATGTCCTCTTCCCCTGTGACTGTGGCTGGTGATCCTGGCTGGTGGGGGGGCTTGGAGGGTTGATGATCTGTGCTGCACTTGGCCCTGGCTGCTCCATTTTGCATCCCATTGGTTTTGTTTCTGATGTTTTAATTGGAGTTGGTCTTATGGGCTATTTTTCCCTCTGGAGACAAACAAAGTCATGTTTGGCTGACTACGTGAGTTTATTTGCTGCTAATGGGCCTTTCGTCAGTTTTGGCTTGCTAACATCAGAATTTGTATTGCCTTAATGCTAGTGTTTGCGGCAGATTTCGCTGCGGCTACCTGAAACTATCAACATGTAGAGACATATTCTAAATACACAGCTAACAGGGCGATTATTTTTGGTGGTAGGCTGCATTAAGAAAACTGCCACTAATTAGAGTTAGCTTTAGTTAGCCGCAGTTCTCGGACATGTACCCCGCTGTATGTGAATAGCCTCACAGATCTGCATCATATATAACTATCCCTAGGGCCTTCATATTAATATATTTCCAATGCTAGAGCCACCCTTCTCAATTATGTTTTTTTGTGCATTTTCCCTATATACCCAGTGTGTTGGATCAAAGATACATAAGCTCTTTCCACCTGTGGTGACCAGCATATGTTCTTGGTCGATTTGATACCCAGATACTCAAACCTGGACAATACATATAGAGTTGTATCACCCACTAGCATCCTCCTCTTACAAAAAGTCGTCATTTGTCTGCTTCAAATCATACATTTGGTCTTGGAGCTGTTAAGCTCCAATACGTACTCCACTCAAAACAGATGTAAGGAATTCAGTAGTTGTTGCAAACCCAGTAGCAACTTAGAGATTAAGACAGTGTCATCCACAAATAGAAGTGTGGAAACTGTCCACCTACCTATCTTGGGTGCATTGCACCCATCTCTATCCAAAAAGCCAATTACACCATTTATATATATTGTAAAAAGAGTAGGCGCAAGAACACATCCCTGCCTGACCCCCCGATTAATATGGAAAGGGTCGGTCAAGGCCCCGTCCTACCCCCATTTTCAATTGTGCAAGTGTATCAGCAAGAAGCCACACAAGGATGTCCAACAAGGGAGTTGGTAGCCCCGTCTCCTCAAGGACCCTCCATAGCTTGGCACAGAGAACCAAGTCAAATTCTGCAGGAAGATCGACAAAGGCAACACAAAGTATGCCCTTGCCAAGAATCACCTCTCTCCACTGCATGCAAACAAAACAAAACATCTGATCCACAGTACTCACATTGGGCCTAAACCCTGCCTGCCAATCTGAGAGTATACTGTCATCCCTAATCTACTCCAATATATGAGCCAAACCCTGTTAACAAAAAACAAAGTGTAGGGAGTCTATCAGGCTTTCCGGCCTATAATTGACAAGGTTTGCAGGGTCCCTTTTTTTATAGGTAGTAATAATTTATAACCTCTGCATCACTCTCGGTAGTGATACATTTGTGAGAATAAAGCTATTCAAAATGTGCCATCCAGACTTGGAGTTGGATGCAAAAATTGAGGATTTGTTTACGGCCATTGAGACAGCTAGCAATTGTTTTCCAAAATGGCAAAGGGGCCGATTAAGATTCGTCCCATAAAGGCTCTGTCTGACAGTCAGAGCCATCCTGGATGCATTATGATGCTAGCTGTCCGAAAGTAAACCATCTGACCATTACGGCTGGCTTATGATGGGCTCATGGGGCCCGCCGGACATACACCTCTTAATTCCAAAGGGCGTGCCTTTCCGCCCTTGGAAATACAATGCATGGTTTGAGACATGGTTTCCATGCCAGCCTGTCTGACATGTAAACCATGTTGGAAAGCATGTTTGGGGGCCCCAGCAGGGCTGCCTTTTGTGTGTGGCCTCCATTTGGGGTACAAGGGGGCACCTACAGTGTCCCTCTGTTGATCTCTGCACCTTGGGCAGTAGGGGTTGCATAGAGACTTGCAGTTGACTGTTACACTATTCTTAATAACTTCTAGTGCTTCTGGGTTTTTATCACCCAATACCATCTAATTGTTCTATGATTGTTGGTGTACAAAAGGGAATCTCTGTCTGTATTACCATAAGAAGTCTGAGCTGAGCGTACTTCATCCCTTACCAGCATACATAGACCATTATGGTCACTATCTGAGTGCTCGACTATATCCATATCCACAATTTCTACCTAGAGCTTTACGTCTGCCAAAAAGTAGATAATCCTGCTACTATGTCATACCCTCTTTAAAACGCATTTGCCTTGGCAATCAGAGTGACATCTACCATTAGTGGCACTAAGATCACAGTTTAATGTCATGGCCAGCAAGTGACCCGCCTTTGCTGTCCACCTAAGTGTGGGTAGATCTAACAGAGGAATGCCCCATTGGATATCCTGATCTTGCAAGTGGTGAGGCTGACAATGGTTCATAGGTGGCATTTAAATCCCCTACCACCAAAAGCCTATCCTTGTCAGGGCTCTCCGGGAGTGCTTGTTCTAAAATACTAATTACCTTAGCCTTCTTCTTGCTATTTTCCACTCCAGTGTAGACATTATAGATTCTCAGTATCAACCCAGATGGAAGCACCAGTCTAACTGCCAATATATCACAAGAAGCTACAGGCACTTGAGATATTCTGCATTGGAGTAATGTTTTGGCCCACTATAATTTCAATTTAAAATTTTGCACTCTATTTCCTAAAAGGGTTTAAGTGTAAAGTACAAAAATCAACTTGCATAGTGGTCTTTAAAATTCTAATAAAGTTTAACCATTGTTACTTTATTCACATTGCTTTTTGAAAATTGTTTAACAATGGCATTCTCTTGTAATTTGTTACTATAACCTTTTGGTGAGAAATGCTGACACCTTCTCTTTTAAAGAATATCAGCAATGTCTACATTTGCTAGTATTGTCACTGGAAAGTGCAACCTGTTTCTGGAGAAGTCCAAGTTGCATTAAGGAGGTGATTTGGCATTCTAGTGTACATTTAAATTTGACAGTTTCTTAACTGGTTCTGCAATTGTAGTAATACTGATCAATCCCTCTGCAAGTAAATAGTTTCCATTTCTAATACACATGGCAGGCGTCCATGCTTTCTACAATCATCTCTCATACAAGTGCATGTTTGCCCAAGCAATGGTAGTTACTTGTGAAAGAGTGGAGAATGCCCATAATTCCAGAAGGGGAGGACCATGTAGCATCCAAATAGGAGGTACCATTAATTGGTGAATAGGACCCTAGATGCAAACCGTGAAACCGTCACTCAGAGCCTTAGAGACAGTGCTGCTGACTACCCATCTAAGGCTCCTCTAACTGTAGATTAAAGTAGCATCCTTAGCCAGGGCGCATGCCTCAAATAGATCCATTCCAGGCTCACACAATCACCTATCCTTTATCATTCCTACCTGTCTTGCTGGTCCTTGTCTAACGGCGGTCACCTTTCGCACAACCTGCCTGAAACTATGAAGTTGTATGCCAATGTTGGTGCCTGCTTCAAGTTCATGCAGTTTTTACTGGTGCTTTTTATCAAGTGTGATTAAACTATTCATCTTTTTCCACAAATGTATGGTGAAATTCATTGTTGGACCCTTCCAAACTCACATGTACATTACATTTAAAATCTATTTAGTATTCACCATTTTTGCAGGCCAAAAATGCATACTGTTTGCCAGTAATTCCCTAAAATGTTCTTGAAGTATGTGCTCAAAGCTCTCTGTAAGTTATTTTAAAATAGTGGCAAGTTAAATTAGAACTACACTTTTGAAGTTGAATGGAATTTGGAATCTGCCTTGCAGTTTTAATTTTTTGCCTTAGGAAGGTTTCTCAGGTACAGTGAAGGTTGAAAGGATCAGCTCTTGGACTATTGCTTCTTGCAGATAAGTTACAAGTATTTTATCTGCTGTGGCATAATTTTTTGCAGTCTAATTCATTTCCTCCACATCAAGGTCATCATTGATTTGTGTGTAGTAAAATAAAGAGAGATTTTAGTGACTGGTTTATAGTGTGGAGACTATAGATACTAAAGATGTTCAGGGTGCATTACGATATTCCTTTACTACAAATGGAGAAATGTGCTCCCATAGAAATACATTTTAAACAGTTCACTAGTAGTCTAGCAGTTGTAAATGATATTTCAATTATGAACTAATTTACCTGACTCTACTTGCTTGGAACTATCTGGAGTAAACGCAGAACCTGATCAGGAGGACAAGCCTTCTCTTACATCACTCCTTAAGCATGAAATGAACCCCCTCTCCACATCAGAGCCTCCTCCTCCTCTATTCTTGAATTCGGCAAGAAGCTGAAGATTTGGCTTTAAAGTTAACCAACCTACCACAGGTAGGGTAAGGCTCACACACCTATTCAGCACCAGGATACTCTCACAGGTGATAGTGCCCTTTACAAATATGCAGAACATACAGTGTTGCAGACTTCTCATGTATATAAAGATCAGGCATTCGCCCAGTTTACTGAGAGCCATCTTTAGCAAACATGTGTTCATCTAATAAAGTAAGATATACATATGTGATCAATGCTCTTCCTCTTTCTTTAATACTAAATTGTTTCCTCTCATTCATTGTTAAAAATCATACTAACGTTTACTACAGTCTCCAGAGACACACTTACTTTATCCACAATTTTTTTTGATTTGTTTCTGATAAGGTGGGAGATAATATCTAGCTCCATTAAGGCATGGCTCAAAGAGGAAAAGCATCCACTTCTCATGCAGAAAATTTTGATTTTGACTATGTGCATGGAGCTTCTAGCATGCAGAGGAAAATATGTTGATTATCATTCAAATGAGCAAGACTTTTCAGACTATTAATTATTCATCAACATAGGAATAAATCTATCATGTCTAAATGCAACTGTAACACCAAGTGAACTTTATGGATCCTTGCACATCTTCAATGTTGTCAGCAAAAATCGTTGCCTAACCATAACTGTAATGACTGTAGCCATGCTTTCTCACTCATGACAACTATGCCTAAAGAAATGCCTATTTATAGCAGTTAAAGCCTCTCTTTCACATCTTGACTCTCAAGACAAGAAAGTTTGGAATATATTGCTTAACTGACAGAAAGTCCCGAAATGCATTGGGTTTAAAGAAAAAACGCATGTTTTAAGCTTATGTGTATATATATTGATGTATTTGCATATTGAATTTGTGATTTCATGAACTAAGTCATTGAAGATAATGATTAAACAGATTTCAAAGATTTGGAATAAATACGAACTAAAAAAATGTTTATGATTGAGAATTGATATAATTCAATTAAGTTGTTGCATGTTGGAGTTCTAGCAGCCAGGGTGGGGCTAGGCCACTTTCACTGTTCATATCGATGCTCAGCAGGCATCAGTCCAACATTGCACACGTATCGTAGTACACAGAATAATAGGTCAAATAGAGTGCACCTTCCACCAACATCATTCATAACTGACAAAGATGACATTCTTATTACAACATCTACTGATATAATTTTCTGGCACCTGTGAACTATCTCTGTTTCTTGAAACCATGAGCCTAATTTTGATGTCGGTTGGTAATCCTCCGACCGCTTGCCCGAAGCTTACCAACCAACATGTAAGGTTTACAATCCGACCGTGGGAACACATTGTAGGCAGTCAGAGTTTAAACTGGCCGGTGAATCAGATTCAGTTCTGACAGGCTCAATGAGGCCCTCGACAAAGTCAAAAACCATCCATAATCCCTTAAGGATGGTGTTTCGGCCATTGGGATTATGATGTCAGTTTCTGACAGCCTTTCCATATCGGCATTTCTGACATGGAAAGGCTGTTGGAAAGTGACTTTCGGATCCTCTAGCATGGCCCCCATCCCTCTGCGCCCTACAGTTGTGGCCGTGAGGTGCCTACCACACATACAGGGATTTACACAAATTTCCCTTAATTAATGGGAGCTTGTGCTGTGGGTGGTTCCACCCTCCGTGCAAGCTCCTATTGAGAATTGGGAGTTGAAAGGATCAGCCATTGCCATTGCACCATGTGCAGTTGCATCATAATAAGGTATGCAGAACTGCTGACCCATGGTTGGTTGGTTCTCACACCGAAACAATGTCGTCCGCCTGACATGGTAGTGAGGGCCCATGTGTTTCCTATATGAAACATGTTTGTAGAATTCTATATTGAGCCTGGTCTTTTCTTAGCAGACTACAACCAACACGTCAAACAGGACACAGAAAATAGGTACTATATTATGCCTCCAACTACACAATGGCCAAAGTAACACTTAAGAAGGTTTTATGTTACACCCAGTCTTACTCCCAGTGATAATGTAAGTTATTCACCTTGTTGAGCATACCTACCGTCACTAACACACAAAGCCAACATATATGAAAGATATCTTGTAGACAGTGGTACTGACATGTCATCACTACTTAGACCTGTGGAAATATTTCTAATGCAAAACCATTAAGTACACCATGGTTACTGGTTGTCCCCACCAATGCACACCAGCCCTGCATGCTTCCAAAAATTTGTACAGCAACCACTTATATCTTTACAGTAACCATCATTTAATATCTTGGAAACTAATAACTGCATATTACACACTATTCATCCTGACTGACCCTGTTTTCATTAAAAAAAATACCATTAAGCAGAAATGTGCAGCATGTTGCCATTGACTTCATCACAATGGACTCCCCACTCCTTTTGGCTGTGATTAGCCATAGTTCTGGCATAATTCTATTCAGAAGTGGGTTTATGTCTTTGGAAACAAAGGAGGGCTAGGGCCAGAGGTGCAGCTGTCTGGCTACCTGTGAATAGGTGATTGGATGCGCTGAGGCATACTGCCTGTTGGTAACGCTCATAGCCTTTTTAAAAAAAACTTTATTTTTTGTCTTCAAGCTAATTACTAGCTCTGTTGTGTTTTTAACTTTAGCACAGTTACTCACCCTCTCCTGCCGTGTCGTCCTCGCTGGACTCCTCGTTCCACCGCAAGCAGTTTAGTGCTTGATTGTTGTGGCGGGAGCCCATCGGGTGAGACACTTCCTGACATCTCTGCACTTCCGGTTGGAGGAGGTGAGCGGTCTAGCGCTCCTACCTCACTCGCCTTAAAACCGGGCACAGAGGGTGACGCGCGTTGGATGCCCTGAGGCATACTGCCTGTTGGTAACGCTCATAGCCATTTTAAAAAAAACTTTATTTTTTGTCTTTGAGCTGATTACTAGCTCTGTTGTGTTTTTAACTTTAGCACTGTTACTCACCCTCTCCTGCCGTGTCGTCCCCGCTGGACTCCTCATTCCACCGCGAGCAGTGTAGTGCTCGATTGTTGTGGAGGGAGCCCATCGGGTGAGACACTTCCTGACATCTCTGCACTTCCGGTTGGAGGATGTGAGCGGTCTAGCCCTCCTACCTCACTCGCCTTAAAACCGGGCAGAGAGGGTGACGCGCATTGGATGCCCTGAGGCATACTGCCTGTTGGTAACGCTCATAGCCATTTTAAAAAAAACTTTATTTTTTGTCTTCGAGCTGATTACTAGCTCTGTTGTGTTTTTAACTTTAGCACTGTTACTCACCCTCTCCTGCCGTGTCGTCCCCGCTGGACTCCTCGTTCCACCGCAAACAGTTTAGTGCTCGATTGTTGTGGAGGGAGCCCATCGGGTGAGACACTTCCTGACATCTCTGCACTTCCGGTTGGAGGAGGTGAGTGGTCTAGCGCTCCTTCCTCACTCACCTTAAAACCAGATGCAGGTGACAACGCGCAGCGGATGCGTGCAGCGGGCGCGCCAAAGGCAAGCCCTTCTGCACCCGTCCGCGCCAGTCCGGGGCTAGGGGCTACCCTCCCTGCTGGTTGTCCGTCCACTAGGGTGTACTCCCCTCAGAAACTGCTTTCCTTACGTGGCCAGGACCCACTCGCCAAACATCTTTTAACCCCCTATGAATGCTTAGCCTCACTGCAGCCTTTACATTCTTCCCAGGCCACCTTGACCACTATGCCTGTCGCTGATTCAGACCCTGTTGTTTTACAACAAAACGCTTCCCCTGGCCGCCCTGGCTGTGAACAGAACTGTTTATCTTTCTGGTACTTAAACACCCGCTCACTGATGAAACACCAAGCCGAGATATTCTACCACTTAGAAACAATTAAGCCAGATATATTGTTGCTGTCTGAAACGTGGCTCACACCTGATTCTATTCCCGACATCCTGGCTCCTGTTCCTGATGGTTATTATATCCTTCAGGCACATCGGCAGCAGGGGAAGACGGGGGGGGGTCGCCGCCATATTCTCTCACGCCCATAAAGTTAAATCTCTCAGCATGCATCCCATACAGTCGGTGGATTATGTAATCTTCAAATTTGAATTAGAAAGCTTTCCCCTCACTGTTGCTGTCTTTTATCGTCCCCCAGGACAGTCGTCCGGCTTCCTGCATTCTTTTGGCGATATAGCGGCTGAACTGGCCATCAACCATGCCAGGACTCTCATCATAGGAGATTTTAACTATTGGCCCCAGACCCAACATGAAAGTGCTTCCTCTAGGGAGTTCACGGACCTGTTAACTGGTCTAAATTTTCTCCAACACGTTCATGCTGCTACCCATGTCAAGGGTCATATCCTGGACCAGTTATGGGCCTTAAATCAGGAAGTCTTAAACTGACAGATCTCCCCATGCGCATGGTCAGACAACTTTTTTATTTCCTTCTTGGTACCTAAAGCCCCCGCCATTACATTGTGCCCCATTAATAGCCCACTCATCTGTAATTGGGGCAAGGTAGACATCCCCTCGCTTTGTCTCTCATTGGCCACTACAACGCCCTCCTTATTGGACGAGGCAGGCTCCCCTCTGTTTGTTCATACCCAGGCCGAGAGAATTCATACTTGGATTGCAGACGCTTGAGACACCGCTGCCCCTCTTAAGAAGCTCAGGACCAAGCGCCCTCATGACGCACAGCGCTGGTTTTTCAAGTTGCTGATTGACCTGAAGCTGGCACTTCGACAAACTGAGCGCAAGTGGAGGGCGGATTATTGTCCGCTCAAAAAGCTTATATTCCTAGCCGCGCTGAAAGAATATAAACTGGCCATTCTTGAGGCCAAAACCAAATACTTTTCCGAAAAAATTCTGAATTCCACCAATAAGTCCAGGGAGATATTCACCATTGTTGATGAGTTGGCTAAACCTGACCGGATTACAATGACCCCCTCCTTCTCACAGGCTCTCTGTGACTCTCTCAACAACTATTTTGCTGAGAAAATCGCCTTAATTAAGGCAAGTATCCCCACACCCAATGCAGGTTTCTACACAGGCAGTACTCTTGACAACCCCGCCTTATTTTCGAACTTCCCTCCAATCACACGGGAAATGTTTATATCTCTTCTCAGGAAGGTTCGCTCTGGCTCGCCCGCCGACTGCTGCCCTGCCCACATTGCCCGTGAGATCTTCCTTAGTCATCCGGAGGTACCCCTTTCGCTGCTTAACAATTCTCTTGCAGCGGGGATGGTCCCTAGCACATTCAAATCTGCTGTTGTCTCACCCATCCTTAAGAAACCTGGGGCAGACCCACTGGTTTTGAGCAATATTCATCCAATATCCCTGCTCCCTTTTCTGGGCAAACTTCTCGAGGCCTATGTAACTAGCTGCCTTGGCTCCTTTGTGGAAAGTTCTCAGTTTCTAGACCAACATCAGGCCGGTTTTAGACCGCAGCACTCCACAGAAGCTGTGATGGTGGCAGTTCATGACGAACTGAGAAAGGGGGCGGACAATAACATCTCCAAGCTTTGGTGCTCCTTGATCTGTCGGCAGCGTTCGACACCGTTGATTATACCATCCTTCTTCAGCGGGTCGAGAGCGCCGGCATCAGGGGCACCCCGCTGAGGTGGCTCACCTCCTTTCTACAAGATCGCAAGCAAGGTGTTCGCCTTGGCCCATTTACATCTGAAGCTAAAGACCTGACCTGTGGGGTCCCTCAGGGCTCTTCCCTCTCCCCGTTATTATTTAACCTTTACATTGCCCCTCTCATCTCCAGGCTGCGGGAGCAACCAGAGGTCCTCCTCAATTATGCGGATGACCTCCAGCTCATTTTTAATATTGTTTCTTTCCCTACCTCTATTAAAAACTTCCAATCTACCATGTCTTTCATCAGCAATTGGATGAATGCAAACCAACTTAAGCCGAACCCAGGAAAGACCGAGCTTGTGCTTACTGGGCCCCAGGCCAACCCTTGGAGCTCCGGCTTCTGGCCACACTAACTGGGCAGCGCCCCCTGCCCGGTGAGCTCGGTCAAGAGTCTTGGAGTCACCATTAGTGAGGACCTGACCATGAAACCCCAAATTAAATCTGTGCTCTCTGCTTGTTTCTTCCATCTCCGCCGCATCAGGAAGATTAGCAGGTTCCTCACTCACGAGGCCTTGGTTCAGACTATGCTTGGGCTGGTTGTTTCCCGTATTGATTATGGGAATGCGCTTTATGCTGGGATTCCCCTCTATCAGTCCCACCAGCTCCAGCTTATCCAGAACCAAGCGGCCAGGCTGGTCTTCCGGCAGCCTAGGACAAGCTCGGCAAAGCCCCACCTGAAGAACCTGCACTGGCTCCCTGTGATCCAGCGCTGCCTCTTTAAGGTGGGCTGCCTGATTCATCAAGCCCTCGCCCAACAAGGCCCGGCTTTTATTTCCTCTCGCCTTCATCGATATATCCCTTCCCGAGCCCTCCGCTCCTCGAGTTCCAATCTGCTGTTGCCATGGACTTAGATTCGCTTCCCAAGCTCCCCTCTTCTGGAACTCCCTGCCATCTTGCCTCCGTCTTATTCCTTCCTATCACTCCTTTAGGAAGGCGTTGAAGACTTGGTTATCCTCTCAAGCCTTCGATTAGTTATCAAATGACTAAGGTTATCATCCGGCAGTCCCCTCCTCTGTTTGTCCAAAGCGACAGGAAGCCGCTGGTGAACGTGCGCTGTACAAATTTTTTTTTCATATCATATCATATCCACAGGATGGGTGGTGGTTTTAGAGTAGCAGAGATGGGCTAAATGTTTGCAGCTGCATTCTCTTATAATTATGTATGTACTATAGTGGATATTTAGTTTTTAGGCCATTTTTAGTCTGTGTAGTAAGGATACATGTGGAATGTGAAAATAAGATAAATGGACTTAGAGAGAGAGATACAATAGTACAACCACACCATGCATAATACAATCAAACACATTTAAAAATACATATTTAAAAAGTAACAGGAATTGTCTCAAATTTCTGCGATAAAACATTTCTAGTTCATCATCATTTCCTTAAAGCAAAGTAGAGAACATCATAACCACCTCATACAATTTCATAAACAATGTACCACCAAGAGCGTTATCCAGCAGAGCGATAGGTCCATGGAGTGACCCTGCCTAGTACAACCAGATCTAATATACACAAACTAGATTGTTAAAATATATTTTCATAAAGAATTGAATTGAATTGAATTGAAAGAATATTTATATAGCGCCTTTACTACCCGTAGGCCTCGTAGCGCTTCAGTGCCAAGAAGCAGCAGCTACAGCGTTTTGGCAAGATTATTGATTAAATAGGTGCATTTCAAAAGTTTGCGAAAAGCAGTTAAACTGCGGGTCTCTCTTATTAACTGAGGAAGAGCATTCCATAGCTTGGCCGCTGAATAAGAGAAGGAGCGTCCTCCCCATCTTGCTTTCTTAACCTTCCTAGTAGTCGCTAGAACTAGGTTGCTCTAGCGACTACTAGGAAGGTTAAGAAAGCAAGATGGGGAGGAAGCTCCTTCTCTAAAGAACAATGAGAGACATATCCAAAGACAGTATGCCATTATAAATTGTTTTCCTGACCAGAGCAGAGTTCTAAAAAATTACCATCTATAATCCACCAGTCATTTCATGAGCAACATACTCATTAAAAACACTAAAACAGTACGATAAAACCATAAAGTGACCACGCATAGTGCAAAAGATACTGGTGTGCAGAGAGCAATCTAATTAAAAAGGCATAGGCATATTCAATTAACAAAGTATTAGAACATCTTTAGACAATTGGTTTTAAAAATGTTGTTCTCCTGAACCAAACAGCTCATACAAAATATGCTGACTGTAAATACGATTTTTGTCGATGTATCACTTTTTAGTATTCTATTATATATATTAGATTACCAGGAGCCCCCATTTTCAACAACACTTGCCATCGATGTTGACGTGGGATTAGATAGAATGCTGCCCTAAGGTCAATAAAAGCCACATAAAGTGTTTGGTTTTGTAAAAAAACATATTTCCAAAATAAAATAGCAAACCTAAAAATCTGGGGGCATATTACCAACAAGTAGTGATATTTATCGCTAAATAGGCTTAGCGACGATTTTTTTATCGCTGAGCATCGCCGGAATTTATCGCTGAGATAACTTGCTATTAACAACGTTTATCTCCAAAGTGATAAATTTTCCGGCGGTAGCGGCGAAATGTGTGAATATCGCTGAGAATACAGCGATATTCACGCATTAGCAACTAAATGCTCTTAGCCATGTTATCCACCTCCCATCAGATAACATGGCTAAGAACTTGTCTAGGCAGGTGTTAGTTTTTGGAGACATTCGCACTTAGCGCGAATATTTCCATCGCTACGCCTGCCTTGCTAATAGGCGATAGCGACGTTAGTGACTGCTTTCAGTCGCTAACAGGTTGGGTACGCCCACTTTGCATGTCATTAGCGATAAATATCGCTGACATGCAAAGCGGGCCCCAAACCGCTCGCTATTGCCTACAAGCTGTCGCTGACTGCTATCTGGTTAGCGAAAACATTTTGGGCATTGTCATAAGGCTTATAGGTCTGTAGTTTGATGATTAACTTGCATCGCCCTTCTTATAAATTATTACAATTTCAGCCCCAAGCCATGAATCCAGTGCAGTGCCCCTGACTGCTATTGCATTAGAGAATACATTTAGGTATGCGGATGAGATCAAGGTTTTAGATTTGTATACGTTTCTGGGGATTTTATCCGGGCTAGGAGCTTTAGCAGGTTTTATGGATTCTATCGCTCTACTTGTGTCATCAAGACTAAAGACGACCAGGTTATAAAAGCCTCAGAAGGATCGATACTACTACTTAAGTCCGTACAAATCTGCGGTGGTATAAAGGGTAGAAAAATGTCTCACCCATTTGCCAGGTAAGATGTCATAGTAATATGGCTAGGACTTATCTGCCTTCATGTGGGCCACAGGTGCCAGAATAATCTGATGTCATTAATTTTACTAGCATCCAGATTTTCCTGCCATAATTTGTCGTCCCAACTTCTCTTTGTCTCTATCAGAGCTAACTTATAAGTGGTTCTTGCTTCACTGATCCTAGCAGGATTGCCCTCAATGATAGCCGTTCTTAGCAGTGCCTTTGCTGTCTTGCATGCTTTATTGAACCATTTTGCTTCCTTAGCAGGGTTCATTTTCACAATAGGAGTATCCTCATAAAAAAACTCTTCTCAGCTCATCAAACAAGCCATTATGTATATTTAGGATAGGGATTTCATTCCCGCTGAGCCCCACGTATTCCTCCAAGCACATTACAACAAGTCTGTAGATCTGCCTATGTCATTTTTAGTTTAACGTTACTTTTGGGCATGAGACATAACTCTGGTGAAATCCCCTCTTTTAAATGCTGCTGCTCTGTTAGGCTCAGAAGGAGTGCGCCTGTGATATGCTACAATGCCCCTACCAATTGTTAAGGATGATAAATGTAGTGCAAGATTAGAAAAACAATTCTTAGGATGTCCTAGTAGGGGAGGGATGCCCTATGTTTTTTCTTCCATTCTTGTGATCTCATTTAAGTGGACAGAGCGTTCAAAGGAGGTATTAAAATCACTTGCTATTACGATTTTTGGCTTTGCTTGGACAGTGTCCATGTCTTCTTCCAAAAGGGACAGTGTAGGAGATTTGTTGGGTACCCCAAAAGTTCTGACTTAGATATTAAACATGGCTACACTAAATCCTGATGAGAAGGTCACAGTCATCCCCAATGGGTCAGGCCTGGCAATGGTCATAGGTGTGAGTGTGCTAATACAACCATTCCTAAATAAAATCATTAAACCACCTATGGCTCTCCCGAATTGCTCCGCTGGTTTTGCATCTACACTAAGGGGCTGATTCTGATGTCGGATGGACAGGAGTCCGTAAGGAACTGGAACTGTACCACCCTTTGTTGTCGGTTCCAGACCTGCAAGTAGTCTGCGACATAACTCTGTTTGGTCGCAATGCTATACTTAACAATGGGAGAATGCATTCTCCATGGAATGCATGCTCGCTTCGTTAAGTGCAGGGGTGCAGTTCATACCTGAACCCCATGGCAGGCACCCCAAGGTGCCTGCCACCGGATGCAGAGATTGTTATATGGCTCTTAGGGTGTTATATGGCGCCTGGGGGAATTGTTGACATTGCTAAGTTGGTATGAGCTTCGCTGCCATGATGCTGCTTTTGCGCATGTTACTACATGGGCTGCTTTTCGCGTTCTCTACCTTTTCTGGGGTTTAATCTGAACATGATGTGCAAGGTCGATAAACAATGCCCCTTGTTATTCGGTTCCGGTCAATCCCTAGCACCTAGACATAACGTGCTACACACCGATGCAGTACTGAAGGCTCGTGTTTTGATATTATGTTGTTGCATGTTGTTATAACACACTTGGAGAAAGCCGTTCCATGGAGAAGAGCTCTGCTGCTCCTATGATATAAACCTTTCATCCAGGCTTTAAAGTATGGGGTCTGCTGATATAGCCTAGAGATCGTCCTTCCTATAAAATAAACTTCTTCTAGTCAAGGGGGGGGGGGGTCAGGCCTATAGGCCCTTCTTTCCACAGTCTTTCCAATATTACTTTTCCCTTTCTATTCTATGGAATTGTAACAATGCTAACTGTGCTGAGTGTATGCATTTTGCTCCTAGTGGTGGCACTATACTGTATTGTAGCCCACGATAGTTTAAATAAAATTTTGAACTTTTTCAGTGACTCTGTCTATTCTCATTGTGGACAAGTATGAGTGAGTAAGCGAAAGAATACGTCTTGCTCCCACGATTCCTGAGAGAGTCAGGATTGTTGTATTCTGGGTTGTCTAATCATTTGTAGCTCTGTGACATTTGGAGGAGAACCAATGAGACACTATAGCTAGTCGGTTTGGGATTTTGTGTATTAATGTGGTAGGTTGGTACACCCCTATTCCCTGAGGTCCTGTTTTCCTGCACATAGTTTTGTGTATGTACAGATGCCCTGCCACATGGCACCGCCGTTTGGTCTGGTTTATATCTGCGAGATGCTTGATTATTGATTGTGCTTGTCCGTAATCCCCTCACTTCTGTTTCCAGTGTTAGCTGTGACGGTGTAATCTTCATTATTGATGTTTTTATAGATTCTTTCAAGCTTGAAGTTACTTTCTTCTTGACCCGTTATTGCACTGCTGCGCTCTAGGTTGTTCTGCTTTATTATCCATTATGGGGGTCGTAATTGCTCCACCTTGTAGGGCAGCACTCACTGCTTATTTAACTCAAAATAGAGTCCCTAATGCTGGTGTTGCACTAATTTTTGTAGTAGAGGCAAATGCTGCTTACCGCTTCGAAGTATTTTATTCTTGGGTCACCTTTCCGGCGGTGGATGGAACGGATAACTTGTTTCACAAATATACGCCTCAGCTCTTCCCAATACTTATCAGCCCTAGCAGGCTCTTGACCTTCTACTTAAAGCTTGGCAATACCTGGTTTGGTTTAATGGCGCCCTTCCTCACCCAATAACGCTGGTCTGTTTAGGTCCTTTATCGATAGATGGGGCCTCGTGGCCCATTTTGGCTGGGTATACCTCTCACTCGCATTGGCTGATAGCAGCGATGCTTGCAGAACTGCTTGTGTTACATACGTCTTTAATACGCGTACATAGAGCTGCTATACATGTCACGCATCTTTCAGGTGGAACCACCTGACATTGCTGCACAACCTGCTGGACCTGGTGATATAAATATCAGTCCCGTCATGGTTAATTCAGTTATTGGCAAGTGACCACAGAATAAGGATGAGTTATCTTATTGGCTTCCTATATTTGGACTACTAGAGGCTGTTTTTCCAAATACCTCTCACGTGGAGAAACAAAGGATATTGTCTATTAGTTTGCCTAAAGACTTACTTCCTGAGTTGGCTGATTGTAACACCTGGGGCAATGTGTTTGCAGCAGTATATTCGAAGTGTTTTGGCACTCCCTCCATGACAATGCTTCCCTCGGTGATTAGGCGTGTTCAAGACGAACACAGAGCTGAAGAGTCTGTGGAGCTGGGGATGAGACTGTTGGGAGTGTTGGATGTGGTTGCTGACATGATCCTTGCTAACGTCTAAAGCGATGCGATAAGCTTTCAAGTGGCAAATACCTTGGAGGCTGTCCCTGATGCAGACAAGACACACAAATGACCAACAATAATTGCAAAGGCTTATAAGACCATAAGCCGCAATAGTTTGGGAGTTAAGCCTTTCACTCAAAAGCAAACTCAATCTCAAACTCAGCAAAAAGTCCAGACTAATAAAGATGGAAGTCCAGTCTTTTCTAAAAAGAACTGCAAGAATAAAAAACAGGGGCAGCAACAACAGAAGCAAGGTTCACCTGCTGGTTCACCGACACCTGAGTTTTCTTAGTGTACTTATGACTTGCGCGACCGCACAAAATTAAGTCTCCTAATAGGTTTCAGGTCCCTGATCAACGTTCTCCTCGTTCTTCACAGGACACATCTGTCTCTCAAGTTGGAGGTGGGGAACTCGAAGACTGTGGCAAGAGTCAACTTGCACCACAGGGATGAGCCTCGACAGTTTGAAGTCAAAGGAAAACAAGACGATCTACCTCATTTTCGACCCCCGCTTCAGAAAAAAAAGTTGCAGCTCTAACAGCGAGGTATGCCTCAGACGGTAGGAACGCTACTCCTGAATTGGACATGGGCAGTGACTCTGCTCGACAGCTCAGCAGAGTTTACCATAGTGCAAGAGGCTCTGCGTCCCTGTCTGGAGGTGACAGCAACTGATACATTCATTACAATAGAGACTGCAGATATCCGGGTTGCCCCCCTGGATAGGCTCTAGGAAATAATATTCCAAATTGAAGGTGATATACCCCGTCCAATCAAGGCGGCTTTTTGGGAGAATCTAACTTCCTCGTATTACATTTTGTCAGCAGAGGCGGATCGACATCCACCATTTGTGTCAGCCATTTCTAGAGGGGAAGACTTGATACTTCTGAGTTTTTCCCATTATGTTCCTGAGGAGCATGCACAGGCTTTTGCAGCTGAGTGGGCTTTGGCCCGAGCCCTGGCAGTGTATCATAATCAGGTGGGTTGGGATGTTGATTCTCTGGCTCATGAAATAACTTTACGCTGTATGCCACAGCCACAACCGCAATATCCAATCTGACGTGAAGCAAAAGCTTCCGTTTGTGATATTCTTACACAGTTGGAGTGAGAAGGTTTGATTGAATCATGTACATCACCGATGAATAATCCTCTCTTTACCGTATCTAAACCTGATGGTTCATGGCGGATTGTCATGGATTGCTGAAATTTGAACGGTCATTGTTGCACTTTTGCGGTGCAAAACACTCAGCTCAGCGTAGGTGAACAATCTTGTTCGTAAAAAGTACAAAACTACTCTTGATATTTCTAATGGCTTCTACAGTCACAATCTCACACCTGAGAGCCGTGATTTGACAGCATTCACTGCGGTTGGGAATCAGAAAAAATTTACACAATTGCCTATAGGTTATAAGAATAGCCCGTGGGCATTTGCGACACGGATTGTGTCTTTGTTGAATGACATAGACCCTGATGCATTCTCGCACATGGATGACATTTATCTGACGGATGATGATGAGCTTATGCCGCATCTTGTCTGGGTCAACTGCATTATTTTGTCCTTTGCCGACTATGGATATAAATTCAATTTTGCAAAATCACACATCACCCAATAATGAAGGAAAGGGCTTGGCCCTGCACTTCTCGGAGAAATGTGCACAATTGCAATCCCCTTCTATACTGAAGAAACTTCAGCCTTTGCTGGGATTTTTAAATTTTGAGAGGGCGTACAATCCTGATTATTACCAGCGTATCAAACCGCTTTATCCGTTGATTCAACCCACTTTTTCTTCTTCCAGCTGGCTTCCGGAACATACTTCTATTCTAATCTCTTTGCAGACTGACTTGCTTGCAACTAACTACTTGTTGACGCGTGAAAACACCACGACCCTGGTAATACGTATCATTTTTGGAACAGTTGGTTTCACTTACTTGACATACAATGAGGGTGACACAATACCCATTGCATACAAATCATATTTATACACTGCTGCTGAAATGCGCTTTTCCTTGGTTGAAAAAATCTTGACTGCAGTTGAGATGGCAATTCTGAATGAAAGCTCACTGGCGCAAGGCAAACACATTCTTATGGTCATGCCCTTACCTGCTTTGGAGCGGTAATTGCAAACACAACAGTGATGGACAGAATGTGGATCAATGTCACACATTCACCCCAGTCCAAAGATCTGGGCCCAAATCCATCGTTTTTCCACTCCACACCACCCTGGGTTAGACAATGGCGATATGCAAATCAGCGCTGACCCTGTGCCCCATGGGAACAGTCCAGTCCGAACTACAAAAGCCATGTCCTTCCCAGAACGGAAACAAGCATCCAAGGACCGGCCCGGTTTCAAGGTAACACCTCTCATCAGCCCGGCTAGCTTGATTCCAGTGGTGTGGAGTGCCTGGGACTCACGTCTGAGCATCCCCAGTACACTTAGAGCAGTAATTGCAAACACAACAGTGATGGACAGAATGTGGATCCCACGCACCCAACCATCGAACCAACGCCCCCCACTGCCACCCTTCGCACCTGGACCACGGTGACCACCGAAGACACAGCCCGCACGATGAACACCATCCACTCCGGATCACCGACCGACCCCTGCCCACACCACGTCTTCAACAAGGCCGACTCCACCATCGCACCCCAACTCCGGAACATCATCAACGCCTCCTTCAACACCGCCACCTTCCCGGAGAGCTGGAAGCACGCCGAGATCAGCGCCCTCCTGAAGAAACCTACAGCGGACCCCACCGATCTCAAAAACTTCCGCCCCATCTCCCTCCTCCCTTTTCCTGCTAAAGTCCTCGAGAAGATCATCAACAGACAGCTGACCGCCTTCCTCGAGACGAACGGATCCCTCGACCCCTCGCAGTCCGGCTTCAGAGCCAACCACAGCACCAAGACCGCCCACATCGCAGCCACCGACGACATCCGGACCCTGCTCGACAAGGGGGAAACAGTGGCCCTCATCCTCCTGGACCTCTCCGCTGCGTTCGACACGGTCTGCCACCGCACCCTAGTCCAGCGCCTCAGCAACATCGCTATCCAAGAGAAGGCACTGGAGTGGATCATCTCGTTCCTCGCCGGAAGAACACAAAGAGTCCGCCTCCCCCCGTTTCCCTCCGAGGCCACCGAAGTCATCTGCGGCGTCCCGCAAGGATCTTCACTCAGCCCCACCCTCTTCAACATCTACATGAAACCTCTCGCAGCCATCGCACGCCAGCACAACCTCAACATCATCTCTTACGCCGACGACACCCAGCTGATCCTCTCCCTCACCAGAGACCCCGACACCGCCAGAACCTGCCTACACGAAGGGATGAAAGACGTCGCCGAGTGGATGAAGGACAGCCACCTGAAACTGAACTCGGACAAGACGGAAGTCCTCATCCTGGGATCTTCGCCCTCCGCCTGGGATGACTCCTGGTGGCCCCCAGCCCTGGGCACCACACCCAAGCCAACCGACCAAGCACGCAACCTGGGCTTCATCCTGGACCCCTCCCTCTCGATGACCAGACAAGTCAACGCCGTCTCCTCATCGTGCTTCAACACCCTGCGTATGCTTCGCAAGATCTTCCGCTGGATCCCGACCGAGACCAGGAAGACTGTCACCCAGGCACTCGTCACCAGCCGACTGGACTACGGAAACGCCCTCTACGCCGGAACCACAGCCAAGCTACAGAAAAGACTCCAGCACATCCAGAACGCCTCCGCCCGACTCATCCTGGATGCCCCCCGATGCAGCCACATCTCCAGCCACCTGAGGAACCTGCACTGGCTCCCCGTCGACAAGAGGATCACGTTCCGGCTCCTCACCCACGCACACAAGTCTCTCCACGACCTGGGCCCCAAGTACCTCAACGACCGCCTGACCTTCTACACGCCCACCCGCCAGCTACGGTCCACCAGCCTCGCCCTCGCAGCCGTACCACGCATCCGAAGAGCCACCGCCGGAGGAAGATCCTTCTCTTACCTGGCTGCCAAGACTTGGAACTCCCTCCCCATCCACCTTCGGCTGACCCAGGACCATCTCGCCTTCAGGAAACAACTCAAGACCTGGCTGTTCGAGCAGTAGCATACCCCTCCCCCCAAGCGCCTTGAGACCCTCCCGGGTGAGTAGTGCGCTATACAAATGGCATGATTGATTGATTGATTAATAACCTCCCTAGATGATCTCTGGGTGGGCAGACCCCCATACAAAATGTTCTTTGGCATTAAAATGCTTGTGACTGACCTTAATGGTCTAGACGTTGTGGCGGCTGCTGCAACCTTTGACGTAGATAATTATTCTACTGTGTTACAGGATCTACAAAAGACACCTGACAACTATGCAACTGAACATTTACTCTCTTCCACTGATCTAGCACTGCTGATTACCGTTGCTGGTTGGATTCCGAAAGTTGAAGAACTGGTACGAGAAAAATTGGAGAACAAAAAGGAATTTTTTCCCTCTTATCGTGCACCGGTTCCAGTGCTTGGACTGAAGGTTACTCGTACAGTTATTTTACCACCTTTACCTAGACACAAAGACAACAGATATATTTCAGTGGACAATGTCAAGCTACACCATGTGGCCAATTCCGAATAGTTTCACATCTGCAGTTTCGTGTAACGTAATTTAATTGGCTCCACTGACTTTGTCATCTTCCACTGGTCCTCGTAGGGCTAAGAAAGTGATGGATACTATCACTGATCTTTCACTCGTCTGACCTCTATCTTCTACCATGGATGTCGAATATATATATCATCCTCATAAGTCCATGATTGAGGTGCTGAACAGTCCTGGAGAACATCAAGCGGACCCAACACTTCCACCTCTGATTAATCAACCTACCAGTGGCTACTATGAAGATCATGCCAGCCTCTCTTCCAGCTCGTCTTCCTCAACATCCAGTTTGGCAAACACACTAACTAAATTAAGTATTTTCTTCTCCTGGTTCTAAAAGACTTACCTGGTCCTTCCCTGGACCCACATTTGGTTGGTGCTAATACAAATTTTCCTCTTCATGTCGATTGGGTTTGTGACAGTTTTCTTTTTTCTCATCAATGGTCATTATTTGCCAGAACGCTCTGCTGAAAACTTGGTTGATGTAAGTCTGACCCCTCATACATCTTCCCATATAATGAAACGTGATCAGTCCCATGTTCACATTTCGGCATTCCTGGTTGCTAACGGCATCATTTGGGACAAAGTAGCCTATGAAGTCCACGGCCCGACCGAGGTACTTCGAGTACCATATGTGTTTCGAGTCTCTTTAGGAGATGTGGTGACACAGGACATACATTTGGATTATTGGGATGTGCAAGCAGTACATGCACTGTTTTCAGATTTAAAATATTATGCTGCTTTTGATGCTGAAGATTTGTATTTAAATTCTGCCAATTATGGGGATTTATTTTGTTATCAACAATATGGGCATCATTATTTACACAAAACAAACATGAAGAGACCTGTTTTAATTATTCTCAATGGGAACATTGCCCTACTCAGCAGAGGGGAGTTCTAAAACTCTTAGAGTTAAATACACATATTTTACAGATTATGACATATCTAATCCAGATACATATTATTTTAAACTTCGGCCATCTTCCCAATCCAAATTAATGTTGACACACACTAAATTAATTTACGCCAATTTGTTTAGAAATAAGTTGGCTACTCAGGGTTATGATCATTGGAAAGAGACTGTTGGTTTAAAATCAAGCTGGGGCACGAAACCTTGGCAGGTTCAGGGAACTGAAACTTTACATTGCGCCTGCCTGATCCCAGCTCAAATTTTGTTTTTAAATGATATTGTGTACCACGCAACTTGTTTTGGCCTGGCAACTGTCAAAAATTTCAATACACCATCCATTCTGTCTTCAGCAGAGTATGATGATTGGCACACTCACACAAACTATACCATTGAAGCATTGCAAGCTTTGTTGGGAAACAAAACTTTCATTGTCTATGAAATTGATTCATCCTTGTGGTTGGTTTGGCAAACTAGTATAAATGCATGCCAATTGCACTTGTATTATGTTGCGCCTGGTTTCATTCAGAAGAGACCTGACCCTCATTATACCAGTACACATTCAGTCACCACATATTCCGTGGGTAAGTTATGCCAACAATGGTTAGAACATTCCAATGCTGACATCAGTGAAATAACATCTTTCACTGCTGTGGCATGACATCGATTTGGCTGATTTCATCTTAGGGCCTAGGAATCCTAGAGCAAATTGATTTCTTCATGCTGCGTATAATGAAATCTGGAAGCTTTCGCAGATTGAAGCTGCTTTTTGTCTGCGCCAAATTGATCAAGCCAATTTAGAAAAAGTCCTTACCGTAGTAGACAGGAGCATTAACAGACTTTTCTCACACATTTATAAGTTGGATAATATTGTTTCTTCTGTTATTGATATTGTTCAAAGTGATGTTTCTGTGTTATATCATGTTCAAATTCAGTTAAAATCTGTAATGCAATTTGCTTGGACCTTGCAGACTCTTAAAATGGGAAAAGTACCTTGGGATTATTTGAATGGCACTGCTTTGTTTTGGACATTTAATCTGACTGATGAAGAACGATTTATGCCCATGAGAGATGCTGAATATACATTATTGTATATTGGCCAATTAGAGCCCTTGCCATTCTCAGTAGTGGAAATGGACTCTGCTGTTTGGTTAATTCATGGGATTATCTCTCTCCCTTTTTCACTGTTTCAATTTAAATCTTCCATGCATTACTTTCCGATTGACTGTTTTGAACCACTAGGTATTGCATTTCTGCATGAATTGTGGTCCCTGCCTTTCACTTACAGATGTCAGAGGGAGGGTGAGGAAGTTTTTCTAACAGGCGAGGACTGCTGTTCCACAGTAGGACATCACCTTGTTTGCAAACACGTTAAATTGCACAGCGCTTGTAACATTTCGGCGCCTAATCTGGCCTGTTTTATAAAAGGGACCCCAGTACCATCAATAATTACAGCTTTTTCATTGCTTACAAATTGCAGTTATCTTATTTTGAGCAACCCAGACTGCTGTTGTTTATGGCAGGAGTCCCGTATTTAGTAACAGCTTCCCAGCACCTAACTTGTTGTAGCAATGTGCTTTTTCCACCCCGCATGGGAGTCTAGATAGTTCAATTTGGCCTTCAATCCCTAGTTTGAAAATAGATTTCAACAAGTTGAGCAGGCTCAAAGTGCTACTATTCTAACATGAAGTTTCTCTCACTTCCGCCTCGGAGACTTTCAAGTTACAGTTGGCTAGGACTTCGAATGAGATACAGTCCCTTTTGAACACAAACCTCCACAACATTTTGGGGAGCTTATACACTAAAGATTTAATGCATCTGACACAAAAAGCCTTACACATTTTTTAAACTTGTGGGATATGGCCTTGAAACTTCCTTTCAGATGATATTTGGAATAATCCTGGCTTTTATTCATTCTATCTTTTTTTAGCATCTTTGGAGGTTTTCCCTTACTCTTGGTGTTAGGTGCTGGAATCCTGCTTCTCCTGTTCCTGCTGCGCAATGGCTGCTCATCTTGTGGTAATGCACAGACGAAGCCAATTGCAGCGGTACCGTGATGGCATTCAACTGTTTTTTGAGGCTTGCCATTAGCAACGCTTGGTGTCAGTTAGGGATTAACTTTTCGCTTTGCCTACTTTACTTGAGTGCAGCCAGTATTCTACTGTTGGTGATGCCCCTTTAATTGGAAAATGGATTTATGCCTCTTCAACACATCACGTCCAGGCCTGGATTTTATCCAGTTGATGGGCCCCTTAGAGGCTCATTACCAGGCTTGTTCTGGGGATGGCCATAGGGTGCGTGCAGCTGCACTTGGAGTATTGGCTGAATGGGACATCTGTTCTGGCTGCGCAGAACGTCCTGCAATGGAGTTTCATCAAATATCACACAAGTTTCCCACTTATGCTGTTATAGGTGTCTGATTACGAGGAGCACATTTGTTCCTTCGACTTACCTATTTGGATGCCATCTCTCTTTTTCACCAATGAAAGGGATGATCTTTTGGACGGAATTGCATTCCTCGGTTCGCACACCTTGATGGACGTCCCTTCTCCTTCATATTAAGTTGTTTTATATTACCTTTCTTAAACCGGAGACAGCTCTTTTTCAATGAGCTAGGATGAGATTATTGAAACAATTCTTTTGTTTAAATGTAGATTTTTCCAATATTTTTTTTCCAAAAGCTTTGAACTCTGCTTGACTCGTGAGCTCTGTTTTGGTACATTGTCTATGTTCTATGACCTTACCAAGGGGAGGGTTTTATATGGATGCAGAGTTTGTTATATGATTCTCAGGGTGTTATATGGCGACTGGGGACATTGTCGACATTGCTAAGTTAGTATGAGCTTCGCTGCCATAATGCTGCTTTTGCGTATGTTACTACATTACTTTGTTTTTGCATAAATATGTTGGTGCCTTTCACATGAGAACAGGCTTCTTTTGGCGTTCTGTACCTTCCCTGGAGTTTAATCTGAATACGATGTGCAAGGTCAATAAACAATGTCCCCTGTTATTCTGTTCTGGTCAGGCACTAGCACCTAGACATAACATGCTACACACAGCTGCAGTATTGAAGGCTCGTGCTTTGATATTACGTTGAGGCATGTTGTTTTTAACACACTTGGAGAAAGCCGTTCCATGGAGAAGAGCTCTGCTGTTCCTATGATGTAAACCTTACATCCAGGCTTTAAGGTATGGAGTCTGCTGACAAAGCCCAGATATCGTCCTTTTTATAAAATAAACTTCTTCTAGTCAAGAGGAGTGTGGTCAGGCCTATATGCTCTTATGTCCACAGTCTTTATAAATGTAAATGTAAATGTGTTGTATTTGTAAAGCGCACGGCTGCCCAAGCAACGGGGCGTCCCATACCGCTGTGGATACCCTTCCTGGCTTTTCCATGTGAAATGTCCACTCCTGGGAACCCCCAAGGTGAAGCCAGGCATCCAAGCGCTGCTGGGGCCGTTGTGGAGATTAAGCAAGCTATTGCCCAGAGTCACAGAGTGGGGCCCATGATAAGACTAGGCACCAAGGCAAGAATTATGAGGTCCGGAGAGATTGAGTCCAAGAGCCGCCGAGGCGAGAATTGAACCCTGGTCCCGGGCCAGACCTCTGCATCAGGGTCTGCCGCTCTAACCATTGAGCTACGCTTCTCCATAAATATACTTCTCTCTTTCAATTCTATGGAATTGTAACAATGCTAACTGTGCTGAGTGTATGCATTTTTCAGCTAGTAGTGGCACGTATACTGTATTGTAGAGCATGATATTTAAAATAAACATTTTGAACTATTTCAGTGACTCTGCCTATTCTCATTGTGGACAAGTATGAGTGACAAAGCGAAATAGTACGTCTTTTTCCCGGGATTCCTGAGAGAGTTGGGAGTGTTGTGTTCTGGGTTGTCTAATCATTTGTAGCTCCATGATATTTGGACGCGAACGAATGAGACACTATAGCTAGTCGGGTACTAATGTAGTAGGTTGGTACACCCTTATTCACTCAGGTCCTGTTTTCCAGCGCATAGTTCCGTGTATGAGCAGAATCCCTGCAACATGATCAACACCATTAGTGCCCCGTAGGCTACCATTCAGGGGTCTCGCACCCACGGGTGCCACACTGGGGGCCCCAAAGACAGTTTCTTACTGCCTTTCTGTGTCAGAAAGCAAAACACACAAGATGATGGACGGAATGTTGCACAATGGCAAAACATTCACCCCCAGTCACAGATCTGGGTTTAATCCATCGTTATTTTGCTCACCAAGCCACCCCAGTTCAAACATGGCCATATGCAAATCAGTCTTGACCCTGTGCCTCATGGGAACCGTCCAGACCGAACTGCCAAGCCATGTCTTCCCTGGATCGGAATCAAGCATCCTAGGACCGGTTTCTGGCTATCAACCTCCTTCAGCCAGGATAGCTTGACTCCAGTGGCGTAGTAAGCACGGGAACCACGTCTGGGCATACCCTTCCCACATAGGGTGAACAGCAAAACACACAAGATAATGGAAGGAATGTTGCACAATGGCAAAACATTCACCCCCAGTCACAGATCTGGGTTTAATCCATTGTTATTTTGCTCACCAAGCCACCCCAGATCCGACATGGCCATACGCAAATCAGTCTTGACCCTGTGCCTCATGGGAACAGTCCGGACCGAACTGCCAAGTCATGTCTTCCCTGGAACGGAATCAAGCATCCTCGGACTGGTTTCTGGCTATCAGCTGTCTTTAGCCAGGATAGCTTGACTCCAGTGGGCATATGGTAATGTCTGAACTGGGGTCGTGTGGTGAGCAAAATGACGATGGATTTAACCCAGATCTGTGACTGGGGGTGAATGTTTTGGCATTGTGCAACATTCCGTCCATCAATTGTTGTTTTTGCATTTGTCACCCCAAGTGGGACGGGTATGCTCAGACGTGAGTCCCGTGCTCTCCATGCCACTGGAATTAAGCTATCCTGGCTCATGACGGCTGTTAGCCAGAAACTGGTCCTAGGATGCTTGATTCCGGTCCATGGAAGACATGGCTTGGCAGTTCAGGCTGGACTGATCCCATGAGGCACAGGGTCAAGACTGATTTGCATATGGCCATGTACGAACTGGGGTGCTGTGGTGATCAAAATAACGATGGATTAAACCCAGATCTGTGACTGCGGGTGTATGTTTTGACATTGTGCAACATTCCGTCCATCAATTGTTGTTTTTGCATTTTTCACCCCGAGTGGGAGAGGTATGCTCAGACGTGAGTCCCGTGCTCTCCTTGCCACTGGAATCAAGCCATCCAGGCTGATGACGGCTGATAGCCAGAAACCGGTCCTAGGATGCTTGATTCCGGTCCAGGGAAGACATAGTATTGTAAGGATGGATACACAGGAAGTTGGTTAAAACGGGTTTATTAGCCCAACAGGGAGGCAAGTCGTCCACATCCAAGAACAGCAAAATCCTATTGAACTACATCATGAATTCTAAAGTGACTTGGCTGCATTCTCTCTTGAGAATGCGCATTCTTAAAGACATAGATACAACACATCTCCCTTATAATAATAATGAAATAAAACAAAGACAATGAAAAGGAAAAGAACAAAGAACAAAAGGAAACTTGAAAAGAGAGAAACTATACGGTACAGTAATCTTGGAGATACAAAGGTGGTCTCCTGATTCTAGGGTTCACCCCACGAGAAGAAACACACGCATCTTGAGAAGATGATGGGCAAGATGAAGGGCAACCAACACCATCACGAGGAGTAGATTGTTCCCAAACAGTATTATCCCCCTCCATACACCTCGACAAACGTGACATGCTCCACACATCACCCCCCTCAAGCATGACTACATTCTTCATGACTTTTGTAATGCGTCTTTGTCCAAAGAACTTGGACACACCCTTAGGGGACCAAAGGCCTTTCTTGATAAAAACCAAATCGCCCACTTTCCAAAAAGAATCTTTCACACCCTTCAAAGCATCATATCTGCGCTTGTAACCATCCTGATAATCACTTAATCTGGGATTGTTGAGTACCACACCTCTATTTTTAATAGACAACCACAAAGGATTGAGTTTTGAACCAGCCACACGTCCCCTAAGTTTCTCAAAAGGTGAAATTCCTGTCACGCTGTTTGGGGTGTTTCTGTGCGCCCACAGTTTTTCTCTAAGAATGGGTTTCAGGGGAAGTCCTTTCTCTAAAGCAGTCTGAGCACACGCTCTGATCAGTCTGTTCATACTTTCCACTAAACCATTTGCCTGTGGAGCATAGAGGGCAGTCCTATGATGGGAGATGGAGAGATCTTTAAGGAAAACAGACATTTCTTGGGAGGTGAATTGGACACCATTATCGGAAACCAAAGTCTCCGGAATCCCTTCACAGGTAAAGGCATCCTTAAGAAATTCAATGATATTCCTACTCAAAACAGTTCCCATACAGGCAGCAGACAACCACTTAGAAGTGTAATCTACAAGGACAACGACAAATCTTTCAGCGAGTCCCAGATTCACGAAAGGTCCAACTATATCAATGGCAACCTTGGACCAAGGTCGTTCAGGAATGGCAATGGGAGAAAGCGGAGCGGTGCACACCTTCCTTGATTTATCGTTACTGGCACAAATGTGGCAGTCTTTGACGACAGCTTCAACCTCACGGTCTAACTCAGGCCACCAGTAGGATTCTCTCACCCTTGCTTTGGTGAGACTGCGACCTAAATGTCCCTCATGGGCTAGGTTGATTATCTTTTCTCTCATGCCAGAAGGAGGAATAAGTCTGTCACCTCTAAATAATTCACCCTGAACAATGTTCAACTCGTCCCTGATGTTCCAAAAACCTTTGGCAGAATCAGGAACTTCCCTTAAAACAGGCCAACCATTGACTGTAGCTTCCAAGATAAAATCTCTGGCAGGATCATCAGAAAAACATCCTTTCCATTCTACTTCATTTAAAGCAGACTCTCTCACCCATGAAACAATGGGAACATCCCGGTCATACGTGACCAACTTATCGAGAGGCAACCTAGAAAGAAAATCAGCGGGAACATTCTTGGGACCAGGTAAGTATTCAACACAAAAATTGTAATCCATGAGACCCTCAACCCATCTCTTAATTCTGGGGGTGGTACATTCAACATTCCTACATGAGAACAGCTGCACCAGGGGTTTGTGATCAGATCTCACTACAAACGGTAGGCCCCACAGATAGAACCTGAAGTGTTTGATGGCCCAAAAGCAAGCCAAAGCCTCGCGCTCAATGACAGAATAGCGCTCCTCCGCACCCTTCAAGGAACGTGACGCGAAACCGATAACTTTCTCTGAACCATCTACGAGCTGAGCCAAAACAGCCCCCAAACCACGTAAGCTGGCATCGGTGGATAGAATGGTCTTCTTACGCACATCAAAATGTCCCAAGGTAGGCATCTTGGCAATCACTGACTTAACTGTGTCAAAAGCAATTGAACAATCTTGGTTCCAATCAAAAACAGCACCCTTCTTAAGGAGAAGTCTAATGGGTTGCATGACGCTGGCAAAGTTGGGGATAAACTTGGAGTAATACTCCGATAATCCATTAAAAGACTTGACTTGATCCTTATTGGAAGGAGGTTGAGCTTTGAGAATGGCCTCAGCCAGATCAAACTTAGGGCTGATGCCTTCCCCAGATATGTTGTGCCCCAAATAAGATATAGACCTAACCCTGAATTTGCATTTCTCTTGTTTAAGAGTCAGACTGGCATCCTTGAGTCTGGACAAAACAGCAAAAAGGGTAACATTATGTCTGTTTACATCAACACCGTGAACTAAAATGTCATCCTGGAAAAAGAGGACACAATCAATACCAGAAAGAATATTTTTCATGATTCTCTGAAAGCAAGCAGCAGCGCTGGCTAACCCAAAAGGCATCCTAATTTATCTATATGCACCGATGGGAGTGACAAAAGAAGTGAGATGCCTTGACTCTTCATGTAAGAGAATCTGGTGGTAGGCAGCCGACAAATCCATAACGCTGAACAAAATGGCACCACTTAACTTGGTCAAAATCTCATTGATATTAGGTAAAGGCTGCCTGTCTACCCAGATAGAACTGTTTAAACTCCTGAGGTCCACACACATCCTAATTTTGGTACCCTTGTCCTTAGGTCCCAAAACAATCGGCGCTAGCCATTCCGAGGATTCTATCTCCTCAATAACACCAAGCTTCAATAACCTGTCAATCTCAACTTGCAAGGGTTGCAACATAAGATTTGGCACCTTCCTGACTTTATGCACTACAGGCTTGGCATTACTTTTCAAAATTATCCTGTGTTTGAAACCTTTGAGTAACCCCAGATCTTCAGTAAAAACTTCAGGGAATTTCTCAAGAATATCTGAAAAATCACCCCCTTCAGATACCAACATAACTTGTTCGGGTGCATTGGGATTTAAAGTGATCCCCAGATTTCTTTGATGACGCCAACCAAGGAGATTATCTCCCCTCTTAGCTATATAAACCTTACCAACAGTTTCCCTGCCTTTGAAAGTAATGGTTTGGATGGAATATCCCAATACTTCAATTTTTTGTTTAGCATACCCCACGGGATTGATATCAGAAGCTGTAAGTCCAATTTTATCCCCATCAAAATTTGCAAACCAAAACTTATCACTAATAAGGGTGAACAGTGAGCCAGAATCGGCTAACACGGGAACCACTTTGTTGGCAATTTGGATGTCACAAGAGGGCATAACTACTATGTCATCATCAACTTGATTCACACCATTGATAACATCATCCGTAATGCAATGAATAGAATCTTGGTAATAAGCTTCATCTTCATCAATACAATTGACTTTGTTACTTTTACACATCCTTGCATAATGACCCTTCCTCCCACAATTTCTACAAACAGTACTTTTAGCAAAACAGTTCGGATAATTCGGACCATGTTTCTCACTACCGCATCTGGGACATTTAAATTTGTTGTCCTTATTAAAATTATTAATGCTAAAGTTCTGTTTAGGTTTTTCAACTTTAACAAGGGTTTTCTCTTGCCTGGGAGAAATTTTGCTAACTGCAGCAACATTACATTCAGCTTGGGAAATTTG
This sequence comes from Lissotriton helveticus, assembly GCF_964261635.1. Taxonomy (NCBI): domain Eukaryota; kingdom Metazoa; phylum Chordata; class Amphibia; order Caudata; family Salamandridae; genus Lissotriton; species Lissotriton helveticus. The sequence goes on along the minus strand of NC_136067.1, from coordinate 1,303,530,531 downwards.
TCGGTGCTCATGACCAACACTGGAAACCGGATCATTCTGAGAGGGACCCTTCCTGATCTCCTTGACCCAAGTAGAGGTATGTTCAACACTTTCAACAATAAGTATAGCCTCTTTTAAATTGGGATTTTTCGACAACAGTTTCTCTTGAATTTGATATCATTGGTGCAACGAACAAGTTGATCACGAATGAGGGAATCCGTTAAAAGTTCAAATTCGCAGGTCTGCGCAAGGGATTTGAGTGCTGCAACGTAGTTTCCAATTCTCTCACTCTTAGCTTGGACACGCATGAAGAATTTGTGTCTCTCCATAACAACGTTAATTCGTGCACCAAAATGATTTTTAAGGAGAAGAACACTCATCTCAAAAACATCTGAAGGTTCACCAGCACCCCTGCCAATGGGTATCGGATCTAGACTGTCATAAATGTTTCTTCCCTCAATTCCAAGGTTGTTAAGTAAAACAGCCTGTTTCCTGACAGCAGAAAACTTCTCTCCGCCAATTGCAAGTAGATAAGAATCAAAGATAGGTTTCCATTTTTTCCAAGGTAAAATGGGTTCACCCTGTTCACTTAAAAATTGGGGAGGTTGGTTCATTCCACTAGTAGAGGTCGACATGCTGAAAGAAAACAACTTAACAAACTAAAATAACAAGTTAACTAAATATGCTAACACAACAATCTAAAATAACAATTTAAAATAAGGAGTTAAAATAACAAAAGGATACACAACTTCCTTATTGTGCCATGCTTGTCCCGCTTCACGAGACAGCTTCTTCGTTCACTGTACACTGTGTACTGTGGTAACTTCAAAAATAGACACAGGTGGTCTATTGCTTCAGACCGATATGCAAAAGTACAACAATAAACAGTCTTGAGTATAGTCAGTTCCAGATAAACTGTATCAAACAAAATTGTGACTTGCCTCAAATCTAAATATGTAGTCAGGAGAAAATCTTCAGCGCGTTTAAACAAATTGCCGAGGAACAGACACTACACGTCGCGCTGGCAAACGCGCGGTTGCTAGATGATGGAACTACGCGTAAGGAAACAGAGACGCGCTTGTTATTAGTCACCTAGCAACACGAAGCGTCTGACGTGAAGTTTGGAGAACGCCAGGCACGTTGCGTGTGACGTGACCAAGTCAAGATCACGTAGGAGGATGCGCAGAGACAATGGCGCTCAAGGCAGGCACGTTCTAATGGAACAGCTCGCAAGGATCGCGTTCCAGGCAGGCACGCTCCAACAGCTCGAGCAGGATTTGAATGATGCCGAGTAACGGAGGTAGGGATACTTCGTTAAATAATCCAATTTCTGTGAAAATTACAAAAATGTACCTTCCGCTGGGTTCTTGCGCTGCCAATCAAATACACCACGCTAACTCACGAAGAGCACACAGTTGAACGGGAAAACAATGGTTTTCTTTTCTCCCAAAAAAAAACCGAAAGTTCAATTAAAAGAAGATTTTCATCTTCGAGGCGCTGGGTTCATTATCACCTGCTGGGCTCCTCGTCGTCAGTATTGTAAGGATGGATACACAGGAAGTTGGTTAAAACGGGTTTATTAGCCCAACAGGGAGGCAAGTCGTCCACATCCAAGAACAGCAAAATCCTATTGAACTACATCATGAATTCTAAAGTGACTTGGCTGCATTCTCTCTTGAGAATGCGCATTCTTAAAGACATAGATACAACACATAGCTTGGCAGTTCGGGCAGGACTGTTCCCATAAGGCACAGGGTCAAGACTGATTTGCATATGGCCATGTCTGAACTAGGGTGGGATGGTAAGCAAAATAACGATGGATTAAATCCAGATCTGTGACTGGGAGTGAATGTTTTGCCATTGTGCAACATTACATCCATCAATTGTTGTTTTTGCATTTGTCACCCCGAGTGGGACAGGTATGCTCAGATGTGAGTCCCGTGCTCTCCATGCCACTGCGTGGGCGTAAAATCCGTTTCGCGGGCGAATTTGCGGATTTTTGACGATTTCGCGATCCGCGAATCGTGCGAAATTGCCCAATAATCCGCAAATTCGCAAGCTACGAATTATTTTGCTTGGTCGCGCTTGAAAAATACAATATCGCGCGCGCGGCGTTGACTCTGAGCCTGCCGAGTTGTTTTTCTCCCGTTTTTGTGTGTGCTGCGCCATTTTCGATCTTGCTGCGTGATCGCGCGAGAGTTTTACGAACGCAATTACGTCATCGCGGCTAGCCATCTTGCACGGCGAGAGTTTGACAACGCGAGTACGTCATAAATGCCCGCGACGGCGCGCAGCTGACTTCCGGCGGGAGATTTGAACAGCTCGCGTTCGCGAAATTGCAAAAATTACAATTCTGCACAAGAAATCCACCACAGGAAGCATAAACCTTGTGAAAATGATGATTTTGATTAGAATAACACCTCAGATTGACATTTGGCTGCACTTTTTGGTGCAGGAGTCCATTTTTTGGGATGGGGTGGGAGGAAGGAAGTGCCCCAGAGTCTCCAACTTCCTGTTCCTGTCCAGCAGGCTCCTCCCAGTGCTTTGTCCATGTACTGGCCACTTTTCATTTGGCTGTTGAGCTGGAAGGATTACTTTTTCTTGCTGCTGGTGGATTTTTGTATTTGAGGACTTTTTGGACTTTGGAGTTTGGATCACTTTTGGACTTGAGATTTTACAAGTAAGTTGGTGTTGTTTGTTTGGGGCATTGCAGTTGAGGCAACTCCAGTTCTAAAACTTTTTTCACAACTTTAACAAAATATATATTGTGGTGGTAGCTAGCCACAGTATCCAGTAGGCCCAGGGTTAGCCATGGGTGCATGATACAACTGTTTCTCTGATTTTTTTTTAAATTTAATTCTCATTTATGTCATGGAATTTTAGCTCACTGTTATATGTTTTTTATTTTTTTATTTTGGGGTGCCTGTAAAGCCTCACTAGCCAGTAGGCCCAGGGGTAGTGAGTGGTGCATGGGCCTAGTCTTTCTGTGGGGTGTCTTGTATGTAAACCTCATTGAGGGCATGGATGGCATGGGATTGTGGTGATTTGTTTGTGTTTTTTGATTTTTTGGGTGTTGATGGGGCATGGCTATGTGGGTGGGGGCCATTTTGAGGACTGGTACAGGCAGGGCCTGGCCATGTGGTGGGGGTCAAGGGGCCATTTTGAATCCAGGCAGTGTGCTTTGTGCCATAGGCCTGCATCCAATGTGCCTTGCTTTCATCCATTATGCCCAGGGGTACTCAGTGGTGCATGGGCCTAGTCTTTCTGCGGGGTTTCTTTAATGTAAACATCATTGAGGGCATGGATGGCATTGGATTGTGGTGAATTTTATTTGTTTTTCGATTTTTTGGCTGTTGTTGGGGCCTTTTGCCCAGGGGTACTCAGTGGTGCATGGGCCTAATCTTTCTGTGGGGTGTCTTGAATGTATACATCATTGAGGACATGGATGGCATTGGATTGCGGTGATTTTTGTGTGTTTTTCGATTTTTGGGCTGTTGTTGGGCCTTTTGCCCAGGGGTACTCAGTGGTGCATGGGCCTAGTCTTTCTGTGGGGTGTCTTGAATGTAAACCTCATGGAGGGCATGGATTGCATTTGAATGTTGGTGATTTGTGTGTGTTTTTTGATTTTTTGGGGTGTTGATGGGGCATGGCCATGTGGGTGGGGGCCATTTTGAGGACTGGTACAGGCAGGGGTCAAGGGGCCATTTTGAATCCAGGCAGTGTGCTTTGTGCCATAGGCCTGCATCCAATGTGCCTTGCTTTCATCCATTATGCCCTGGGGTACTCAGTGGTGCATGGGCCTAGTCTTTCTGTGGGGTGTCTTGAATGTATACATCATTGAGGGCATGGATGGCATTGGATTGTGGTGATTTTTATGTGTTTTTTCGATTTTTGGGCTGTTGTTGGGTTCTTTTGCCCAGGGGTACTCAGTGGTGCATGGGCCTAGTCTTTCTGTGGGGTGTCTTGAATGTAAACCTCATGGAGGGCATGGATGGCCTTGGATTGTGGTGAGTTTTGTGTGTTTTTCGATTTTTTGGGGTGTTGATGGGGCATGGCCATGTGGGTGGGGGCCATTTTGAGGACTGGTACAGGCAGGGGTCAAGGGGCCATTTTGAATCCAGGCAGTGTGCTTTGTGCCATAGGCCTGCATCCGATGTGCCTTGCTTTTATCCATTATGCCCAGGGGTACTCAGTGGTGCATGGGCCTAGTCTTTCTGTGGGGTGTCTTGAATGTATACATCATTGAGGGCATGGATGGCATTGGATTGTGGTGATTTGTATGTGTTTTTTCGATTTTTGGGCTGTTGTTGGGTTATTTTGCCCAGGGGTACTCAGTGGTGCATGGGCCTAGTCTTTCTGTGGGGTGTCTTGAATGTAAACCTCATGGAGGGCATGGATGGCATTGGATTGTGGTAATTTTTGTGTGTTTTTCGATTTTTTGGGGTGTTGATGGGGCATGGCCATGTGGGTGGGGGCCATTTTGAGGACTGGTACAGGCAGGGGTCAAGGGGCCTTTTTGAATCCAGGCAGTGTGCTTTGTGCCATAGAACTGCATCCAATGTGCCTTGCTTTCATCCATTATGCCCAGGGGTACTCAGTGGTGCATGGGCCTAGTCTTTCTGTGGGGTGTCTTGAATGTAAACCTCATGGAGGGCATGGATGGCATTGGATTGTGGTGATTTTTATGTGTTTTTTCGATTTTTGGGCTGTTGTTGGGTTCTTTTGCCCAGGGATACTCAGTGGTGAACGGGCCTAGTCTTTCTGTGGGGTGACTTGAATGTAAACCTCATGGAGGGCATGGATGGCATTGGATTGTGGTGATTTTTGTGTGTTTTTCGATTTTTTGGGGTGTATAACTGATGTTCCTCTGTCTTCCATTGCTTTTAGGTGCACAAGAGAACCACCAGTGCCAGGAAGAAGTCCTGCAGCGTTGTGTGCAGCACAACGTCACGCGACGTCACGTGTGGCCACAGACAAGACAACTCTGCAACTCGTGCAACTGCGGCCTGCTGTTCTGACATCTGAAGAAGATGGGCCCAAAGAAAGGTGGCCGTAGCGCCTCAGCGAAGAAAGTTGCCAGTGCCACTGCCAGTGAGAAGGAGCAGAAGAAGCAAGTGGCACCACCTACCAAGGAGACGGGTGTGCCCACCGACACCTTTTTTGGGAAAAAAAGCTACGCCTGCAGCAGCAGCGGTGTCCGCCGGGGGCCAAGCTGGAAGCAGCACCTCCGGCTCATTGGGGTCAGTGCCACCACGCAAAGTTAGGTCCAAGACCATGAGTGCTGCTGCGGCAGCTACTTTGGTTGTTCAATCATCATCGACCAGTGATGTTGGCTCATCACAAGAAAGTACCATCCAATCAACGCCGGGTGTAACTCAGCTGGCGAGTGTCCAACAATCACAGCCGCAACGACAACCACAAGTGCAACTAGTACAAGCGCAAGTACATGGGCAAGGAGAGGCGCAAGTACATGGGCAAGGAGAGGCGCAAGTACATGGGCAAGGAGAGGCGCAAGTACATGCACAAGGAGAGGCGCAAGTAGAGGTGCATGGAGAGGTGCCACTAGAGGTTCATGGAGCGGCACAACTGCCTACAACGCTTGTTCCTCCAGAAGTAGGGGCACATCAGGAAATTGATATTCAAGTGGAAGAATCATCCGAGGAAGCCACTCCTCCTGAGGATGATACATTGTCTTCCAGATCACCAGCAAGAAAAAGGTTAAGGAGGGCTGCTACTACTACAAGTTCTTCTTCAAGCCCCCTTCATTCTGATGACCTTGATCTTGATTGGAACCCACCAATGCAGTCTGACAGTGAGGCACGCCATGAGCCGACAAAGGTAGCTAAGCCGAAAAGGAAGGTTCCCGCAAGGCTTCGACTTATGGTTGCTGACGATGAACAAGAAGTGGTGCCTTATGCTGCTGATGAAGAGTCTGACGATGACCCAGTCATCACAGATGTCACTCCAGCCACAGCGGGCATGCAGCAGACAAACATTTTAACCCTAGCCTGAATGGCTGCTGAGCAGGATGTGGGCTGCGCGGCACTGGTGGTACCACCACCAACGCAGTTAACTACAACACCAACACTACCTACAGCTTCCACATTTTCTCGTCAGTAGGGCCGGCAGGACCTCCATCCAGCTCGACGCCCATTACCTCAAGTAGTGGTGCTGTAAGTCAACTACAGAAAAAATTCAGCCACGCACAACCTACACTTCATCTGGCATTGGAAGTCAAAGTAGCTCCTGCACCACCAGCAGACATCTCCAGTCCCCAGTTTGGGACTTTTTTACTGTTAGCAAAAAGGCAGAAAACATGGTTGTTTGTTCAATTTGTAAAGTTTCAGTTAGTCGGGGTAAGCTTGGTACCAACTATGGTACCGGAGGCCAGAGAGGTCATCTCAAAAAACACCACCCTATCCAGTGGTATAAGCACCTAAGTGACATCGATAAAGCCAAAACAAATCAAAATGTATCCCTTGATATTGCATCTGATGATGATGAGAGGCTGATCGTGCAGGGGGGAAGTGAAGAAGGTACACACAGTACCCCTGGCAGCAGCACTGCAGTGGTAGCGCCCACACCCTCTACCCCTGCAACATGTATGAGGCACACTAAGAGTCTGGGACACACACCAATGCAAAAAAGTAAATCAATGAGCCTAACTGGTTTGAAGTCTGCATCATCATCATCATCATCACGTAAAACGGTCCAGCGCACCATTAGCAGCATGTTTTGGTCGGATCCGCTATTTGAACGCAACCACTCATCGGTGCGTCTCTATAACGCAAAGCTGGCTAAAATGCGAGCGCTGGACCTTCTCCCTTTCTCTTTTGTGGAAGGGGTGGGTTTTCGTGAATTGGTGGCAACAGTTTGCCCTAAATGGAAGGTTCCTAGCCGGTACTATTTTGCAAGGGTTGCTGTTCCAGCACTACATCAAGATGTGCTGGAGGTGATTGGCGCAGCAATTCTGAAGCGTGCTGTTCACACTATCCACATGACAACAGACATGTGGACCAGTTGCCAAGCCCTTGATTACATGTCCATCACTGCACACTGGGTCTCTTTTGCAGGGGTCGAAAGACAGTTAAAACACAAAGATGTTGACACGGAGGAAGTTTTTCAAGCTACTCGCAAACACGCAACAGTAGGCATGTTTTCCATGGAGAAATCTCACACTGCACCTAACCTTTTGGAGGAGCTTAACAGGAAGGTCAATGAATGGCTGCGTCCAAGAAACCGCACAGTTGGTTATGTTTCCACGGATAATGGCAGTAATATAGTTAAGGCCATGGACAACGGTGGGTATTTCAGAGTGCCGTGTTTGGAGAACAGTATTAACATCGTGGTGCAAGCCTTCTTGAAAGCAGAAGAGCCAGTCGTCATGTACTGACCACCTGCTGAAAAATCTGTACCCATTTCAACCATTCTTTTAAGGTCCAGAAGCAGCTGAGGAGCCTTCAATATGAACATAAACTGCCAGTCAAAGGACTAATCCAGGAGGTGGCAACACGTTGGAACTCAACCTTTTACATGCTTGAGCGTCTGTCTGAGCAGTGGGAGGTAATACATGAGTTTGTCTTTAAACTGGGTTCTACTCACAAAGACTTGGAGGAATGGAAGCTAATTGCAAGCCTGACAGACATGCTTCGTCCTTTTGAGCTCTTCACGCGTGAAGTCAGCAAGGAGGACTGTTCTTTGACCAAAGCTATCCCATTGTTGCGCATGCTAGAGCACCAACTGAAGGAGGTGTCTTCAATGTTCCGAGGTGATGGTGAAAAGCGAGAAGCATAGGGTTTGGCGCAGAAGTTATTATGGCGCCTACTTGACAATGAAAGTCTTAAAAAGACACATACAGAACAACATTACATTTGTGCCACTATTCTTGAGCCACGGTACAAAAAGGCACTGCCCACCAATACTTTCTTTCCTTTTTCGGAAGCAGAAGTTTCAAAGTACAAACATTGGCTAGCTGTGTCAGCCACTCGGTTCGAAACAGAGCGGCAGAACATTCAAGGAGGCAGCACAAGTACAACTGAATCAGCAGGCCATCCGGCGCCAAGTTCCACTTCTCAATCCGTGGCCGAAGGGAGTCACTTTCCCTCACAGCCGTTAACGACACCAGCAACCATATCATCACCCTCACCTGCACCAGGCCGCAAACAAATATTGTCGTTAGGGGATTGGCTAACTCAGCAAGGGTTAGCTCGGTCCACTGATGAAAAGGTCGCAGATGATACGCAAAGTGGATCAACCCTGGAGAACCTTGAGTCGGTGGTGCAGGCCTATCTGGATGACCCAACAGAGGTCTGTCATGATGAGAACCCACTGGGATATTGGTATACGAAAAGCTCAAAATGGCCACTGATCACCAACCTGGCTCTAAATTATTTGTCTTGCCCACACGCAAGCGTGTCTTCTGAATGTGTTTTCAGTGCTGCTGGTGCCATTGTTACTTCAAAAAGGACCCGCCTTTTGCCCAAAAATGTGGAGAGGTTAACAATAATCAAGATGAATCAGCACTTCATACCACCCGATTACAAAATACGTGAATGCACGCAGGAAGAAGAGGACACCGACTTAGGTGTTGACGACGACGGAAGTTCTTCTCGGTCACCAGACCTACTCCCGTCTCAATTCATAGACTTGGAGGACGAGCTCTGCTTCCCTGACAACGAGGACTGAAAATTACTTCCTTTTTTTCCGTACTTATTCACTTTTATTCCTGTGTGTCTTTCTTTGTTTTGCTACTTTTACCACAACAAAACTCTAATCAACTAATCACAATAAGTCCATCATCAGCACTGTCTTCATCTTATTTTCCATATTGATTTGAAGGTGCCGCAGTCTGCATTCAGATGTTCACAAGTTCACAACTCAATCATGCTCCTCTATCCTCCTCCTCCAGACTCCCCCTATCCATTTTCCTCAAGGCAGATGGATGGATTATGGAGAAAAAACAAACTTTGTCTTCGTAGACGAGTCCCCTCAAGTGGGACTGAAATAACTGACTGACTGACTACATGCTTGCTGATTGTTGACAGACCTACTTCTGAAATTTACAGGAGAGGCTGCCCTGTGGGCCCTCACTTTCCGAAGAAGATGCGGACATAAAGTAGAACAGGTAATGAATAATGAGAAGATGGCATGCAGTGGACAGCAATGGCTGTCTGTCTCTGTTGAAACTAATTGCTGTTTGTTTTTTGTGAACAGCGCAATTTGCCATGTTTTCAATATACCAGTATTGCAGGCTTTTGGGGGTTTATTTGGGAGTGTTCTAGATTTGCGGTGCTGGGTCGGGGGTCTGAGAGCACTGCTGGCACAGCCTAATGTTGATTGCATTGCATTTGTTTTTCATGAAATCCATGTGGAAAACGGGAGTTATGGCCGAGCTGCACAGCGCGCCTGGAGTGATTTTGGAATGAGGCCTAAATATTTCTAAGTGTGAGCTTTTCCGGTTTTGCTTTTTGCCTGTTTGGGGGTCTTCTACTTATTTCCGCCTGGGTTGACGGGTCTGGGGCCGTTGCTGGGAAGGTCTAATACCGGATAAAAGTGTTTTGGATAAAATACATGGTTAAAAAGATTTTCACTTTTTAGCGTTTTCTCTCACTTTCGTGTTTTCGGGGGCCTGCTTGGGGGGGTTCCTGGTGTTTGGGGGTGGGTTTTGGGGTCTTGGAGCAACGCTGGGTATGGATACTTTTGATTGCAAGAGGTTTGAAGCAAATCCATTGTGGCAAAGGGGAGTTAGGGCCTAGCTGCAGAACTCGCGCTGAGTGATTTTGGAAATTTGCCTGAAAATGTCTCCCCACTTTTGTATATTTGGTTTTTGCCTGTTTGGGGGTCTTCTACTTGTTTCCGCCTGGGTTGACGGGTCTGGGGCCGTTGCTGGGAAGGTCTAATACCGGATAAAAGTGTTTGGGTTAAAATACATGGTTAAAAAGTTTTTCACTTTTTAGCGTTTTCTCTCACTTTTGTGTTTTCGGGGGCCTTCTTGGGGGGGTTCCTGGTGTTTGGGGTGGGTTTTGGGGTCTTGGAGCAACGCTGGGTATGGATACTTTTGATTGCAAGAGGTTTGAAGCAAATCCATGGTGGCAAAGGGGAGTTAGGGCCTAGCTGCATAGCGCGCGCTGAGTAATTTTGGAAATTTGCCTGAAAATGTCTGTCCCCACTTTTGTATATTTGCTTTTTGCCTGTTTGGGGGTCTTCTACTTGTTTCGGCCTGGGTTGACGGGTCTGGGGCCGTTGCTGGGAAGGTCTAATACCGGATAAAAGTGTTTTGGATAAAATACATGGTTAAAAAGTTTTTCACTTTTTAGCGTTTTCTCTCACTTTCGTGTTTTCGGGGGCCTGCTTGGGGGGGGTCCTGGGGTTTGGGGGTGGGTTTTGGGGTCTTGGAGCAACGCTGGGTATGGATACTTTTGATTGCAAGAGGTTTGAAGCAAATCCATGGTGGCAAAGGGGAGTTAGGGCCTAGCTGCATAGGGCGCGCTGAGTGATTTTGGAAATTTGCCTGAAAATTTCTGTCCCCACTTTTGCATATTTGCTTTTTGTCTGTTTGGGGGTCTTCTACTTGTTCCCGCCTGGGTTGACGGGTCTGGGGCCGTTGCTGGGAAGGTCTAATACCGGATAAAAGTGTTTTGGATAAAATACATGGTTAAAAAGTTTTTTACTTTTTAGCGGTTTCTCTCACTTTCGTGTTTTCGGGGGCCTGCTTGGGGGGGTTACTGGTGTTTGGGGTGGGTTTTGGGATCTTGGAGCAACGCTGGGTATGGATACTTTTGATTGCAAGAGGTTTGAAGCAAATCCATGGTGGCAAAGGGGAGTTAGGGCCTAGCTGCATAGCGCGCGCTGAGTGATTTTGGAAATTTGCCTGAAAATGTCTGTCCCCACTTTTGTATATTTGCTTTTTGCCTGTTTGGGGGTCTTCTACTTGTTTCCGCCTGGGTTGACGGGTCTGGGGCCGTTGCTGGGAAGGTCTAATACCGGATAAAAGTGTTTTGGATAAAATACATGGTTAAAAAGTTTTTCACTTTTTAGCGTTTTCTCTCACTTTCGTGTTTTCGGGGGCCTGCTTCGGGGGGGTCCTGGTGTTTGGGGGTGGGTTTTGGGGTCTTGTAGCAACGCTGGGTATGGATACTTTTGATTGCAAGAGGTTTGAAGCAAATCCATGGTGGCACAGGGGAGTTAGGGCCTAGCTGCATAGCGCGCGCTGAGTGATTTTGGAAACTTGCCTGAAAATTTCTGTCCCCACTTTTGTATATTTGCTTTTTGCCTGTTTGGGGGTCTTCTACTTGTTCCCGCCTGGGTTGACAGGTCTGGGGCCGTTGCTGGGAAGGTCTAATACCGGATAAAAGTGTTTTGGATCAAATACATGGTTAAAAAGCTTTTCACTTTTTAGCGTTTTCTCTCACTTTCGTGTTTTCTGGGGCCTGCTTGGGGGGGTTCCTGGTGTTTGGGGGTGGGTTTTAGGGTCTTGGAGCAACGCTGGGTATGGATACTTTTGATTGCAAGAGGTTTGAAGCAAATCCATGGTGGCAAAGGGGAGTTAGGGCCTAGCTGCATAGCGCGCGCTGAGTGATTTTGGAAATTTGCCTGAAAATGTCTGTCCCCACTTTTGTATATTTGCTTTTTGCCTGTTTGGGGGTCTTCTACTTGTTTCCGCCTGGGTTGACGGGTCTGCGGCCGTTGCTGGGAAGGTCTAATACCGGATAAAAGTGGTTTGGAGAAAATCGGAGTTGAATTTCTTTTTTGCGTTTTTGCTCACTTTCTTGTCTTTGGGGTGCTGTTTGTAGGGGGTTCCTGGTGTTTGGGGGTGGGTTTTGGGGTCTGGGAGCACTGCTGGCACAGCCTAATGTTGATTGCATTTGTTTTTCAGGAAATCCATGGTGGAAAACGGGAGTTATGGCCTAGCTGCACAGCGTGCCTGGATTGATTTTGGAATGAGGGCTAAATATTTCTAAGTGTGAGCTTTTCCGGTTTTGCTTTTTGGCTGTTTGGCGGTCTTCTACTTGTTTCCGCCTGGGTTGACGGGTCTGGGGCCATTGCTGGGAAGGTCTAATACCGGATAAAAGTGTTTTGGAGAAAATCCATGCTGAAAAGCGTTTTGGCACTTTTTTTTAACTTAGGGTTCGTTAGGGTTAGCACTGGCAGCAGTATTGCATGTGTTTGAGAGTGTTCTAGATTTTTGCAACTGGGTTCTGGGGTCTTAGAGCACTCGTGGGAATGTGTAATTTTGGTTGCAAGTGGTTTGAAGAAAATCCATGGTGGGAAAGGGGGTATTTGGCCTAGTTAAAGAAAGAGTTTGCCACTATTCTTAACTTAGGGCTCGTTAGGGTTAGCGGTATTGTATTGCATGTGTTTGGGCGGGGGTTCTAGATTTTTACGACTGGGTGGGGTCTTGGAACACTTGTTGGAATGTCTAATTTCGATTGCACGTGGTTTGAAGATAATCCATGGTGGGAAAGGGAGGTTTTGGGCATACTTTCTGAGTGCATTTTGGCACAATTTGAAATTAGGCCTCTGCGAGGTAGCAGCAGTATTCTGCACTTTTTTGGGAGGGTAATGTGGGGTGTTCTAGATTTTGGGGATTGTCATCTCTGAAAGTGACAGTATAATTAATTTTTGCACTACACAGCATGCCTTATATATTTTTTTTCTCCGAGGTGTCTTTAACACTTACTGTTGTGTTTTTCCATCATCAATTACAGGCAGGCTTTTACCCTGTGCCATCTATGTACTACTCAGGCTTACAATTAGCGATCCGCAAATCCACATCAGGCAGGCAGTGGACAGTCAGTGTGTCTGGTCACCAAGATTGATCGACGGAGCATCCGATGGAATGAAGGAGTACCGCGAATAAGAGGAATGGCTTGATGCATCAACTTCACAAATTCAACAGGACAACTACAAAAAACAGTAACAGTATCCAAAATTCTCCTTATCTTTTAAATGATATTCTTGTGAACTTGAGCTTACTTCTACGAGTGTGACTCTGTGCGTTTGTTTGATCTCTGCTTCAAATTCATCCCTCCAGCTATTTGATACGTCTTTGCTATTTTTAACACTAATTTAATGTTCTAAGTGTTTATTGTCTGAGGGCAGAGAGGCAAGTGAAATTGCGTTATGACTGCAGCCCTGTACTGCCAACTTGTTCCTTCGTAGTTACTAGTAAATTGCAGTAAGTAGTAGTACTACTTTTCAGTAAGCTAACCATCCATTTACTAAACAACTTCTGGCATGCAGTAGTGCACTTCCTTTATGTCCCTTTAAAGGTTTATCGATATCTTCAAATCCAAAGATTTGTTTCTCTTCATTTGTTGTTTGACTGTCCATGCTGTGTTTTTTTCCTCTCTATCAAACTTTCCCAAAAACCCCCATTCCCATCCAATTTTCAAACCCTAACCCTCTTCCCCCGGGCTGTGTGGTATTGCATTGATGTGTGACTGACAACTACAATAAATTCCACACACTTGCTGGGGAGGATAAGGTCAAAGCAACCAGAAGTTCATGTGCGCCATCGTGGATTGATAATAAGAACATCCTCCTCCTACACGACGTGAACAATCTAATGCTTAATGCTTACCTTACGTTCGCACTGCTTAGGCTGCAATTTAGGGCACTGTTCTGTACCGTACTATCTATTTTACTGTTTCTAATGCTACGCTCAGGCCACTCAATGTTTAATTTCCTCTTTTTTTCATATGGTGATACTTCAAGTATGTACCACTACTGCTAACAGCACAACAATGATATTGCATCCATTGAGGATTCAAGTCAACAACCAACCTTAATCACCATTTGCAATGCAGCCAGCCCTGGGGCTACCCCGATTCTCAAACATGAATCACAGGTAAGATAAGCATTTTGGAGAGGTATAATAATGGGCTAGGACTGGGAGGAGAGCAGAGATTGCCAGTACTACCAGTAAAGTACTAGTAGGGCTACTGAATTCACTAACTCGGTTACTGGCACTTTGGTAACTTTCAGGACTAGATGTTTCATTCATGCTGGTAAGTTGGAAGAAACCAAACGTCTAGTAACCATTGCCCACCCCCACACAAAATAATATGAACGCGTATACTATGTTTTGGTATGAAAAATAATTATTAAGAAATATATTGAGGTAGTCCAAAAATGAAATAAATTAACCCAACTCACCCCCCTACCTAACCCCAACCAATGTCCAAAAGTCCAAAAGTCCCCTTTCCCAAACACCCAATTCCCACCCCCCAACCTTCTTTAAAAAAGGGGCAAGGGACAGTCACTTCCTCCGGTGGCGTAGTTTTGCAAGCTGTTGCTTCATGTCCCGCTGCTCTTTGCGGAGGTCCCGGAGCTGGCGCAGATGTTTCTCGGCCAACCGCTCCAGGTAGTCCACTCTTTTGCGTAGTCGGCGCACACGAACGATCCAGGATCTGGGGGGGGGGCGCTGATGTTGTTGCCACTGTGCGGCGGCAGCTGGAGGCTGTCAGGCCACGGCTCCGTTTGGCTGGAGGCTTCTGGCTGGTAGACCCGGGGGCAGTGGAGGAGGATGTAGATGTTGATGTTGTCTCCTCATGCTCCCGAGCCCACAACCGCTGATACTCGACACAAATAGCCTCCAGCTTACGGGCCCTGGCCCGGACAGCCATCTCCTTACGTGTGAGCTTTTTGGGAGTAGCATCTATGAAGAAAGAAGGAAAAATACTGTAGCCAATAGTCCTTAACATAAAGTCAAAATAATTCAACGGAAGGTTGACACTCAGTAACACCAGCAAGTAGCAAACACAGTATAACATTTTGGCCTGTATATTTCCGCCGTCTTTGTAAGCCTGTGACACTGTGAGTTTCAGGAATTCCACTAGCAGCACTATAGGTGGACTCACTACTAGTACATACATAGTCAGATAGTACTAAAAAATGCCTTTTTTACTTTTTTTCTCTTGTTTTGCAAAAGAAATTACGGGTACGTGAACTTGTGGTAGCCGCCATAATGGCAGCTCACTCAGCTTTAACCCAAGAAATACAGACACAGGCCATGATGATGCAGACTCGCAGTACTTTAAGCAGTACATGCAGGTGGGAATAGGAATGTCTTACTTTTCTATAGGGGTGGCACTGCCACTGGCCATACTTCATCCACTCAGCGTCTGCTCTACTACATCATACACCTCTGCTATCGACGAGGAGGATAAAGAAGATAACATCCAGGCTTCCAAAGTACGTCTATGATTCTTCTTAATGTCTCAAATGTACCAAAATGTCTTTTTGTCAACAACCAACTAACACCCTTTTCATTATATTTTGGAAACCGCCGTCTTCTTTCTTATGTTGAATTGCATTCAACAAAACCATTCTTTACAGTCATAAATAAATATTAAGACTCGCTCGTCCTTCGTTTCACCCTTCTTTAACTTTTCGTTCTTCACATCCCTAAACTACATCTGATCTGATATGAATTGGCTTCACAATAAATATTTGCCAGCTGAGTTCAAGTGAAATAGAGGGGGCCATTGGTTACCAGAGAAGTACCGCCGCTAATGTTATTACAAGTCAAGGTTGACTGTCTTCTCCGTGATAGCCCAAAAAGTAGTTATGAATTAGTAAATGTTCTTGACAGTACAGTGTACTTATAGTGTACTGTGTACTACTGTACAGTACATCATACACTCCTTTACGAGCCTACTCAAAAAAATTTCAATAAGTAAGGAGTATACTAACTTACCACCATCCGCCGCCGCTGAGTCTTCCCCCCCAGCTCCTCCTGTTGGCGCCGCCGCATCCAGAGTGGACCCCTCCGCATTGCTGGCCCCGGCACTGGTGGTCATCTGTGCCGCATCAGATGTTGTGACGTCTAGGTAAAACATGTCATATTTTCAGATGCCATACACAACCCCCTTCTCGTAATGGAAGGAAATGTTACATAACACATTTTTTATTACTGGGATTGAAAAAAGTAACGGTTTTGGGGAGGGTGTTAACCTTTTAGATGCTTATTCCATTAAATGCTACACTTCTTCTTATGACAACTGATGAATGCTTGCTTAACGTGCACCATTTTTCTCATTACAGAAAGAAGATTCCATTGCCCTTCTGCCAGACGATTCACCAACTACTACTGAGTCACCACCAGCAGTACTTTAAGTACTTTAAAGAAGGTGGGGGCTCACGCACAGGTATTCTACTAATTTCCTGTGTCTGTTACTGTTAACTATTATTAAGTTTGAGTCATACTAATTTAATTCATGGGAATTTGTTTAAACTTTAACGTCATCTTCATCCATAAGAATACTACGCTATTAAAAATAAAAAAATAATGTTTTCATTTCTCAATTGAAAATAAAACTTTAAAACTAACAAACACTGTGTGGTTTTTGTTCACGAGTGAGTGAGCGGAAAGGTTTGAACTACTGCACTTGGCAGTCATGTTTCAGTGACTCAGATAGGCCGGGACTTCCTCGCCCCTCAAACGCCCACAAGGGAGCCAGGTACGGGGTGCTGGGCCCTTCCCCTTTCCCTTGTCGCCTCCCTTAGCCATGGTCCTGGGCACAAGAAGAAGGAAAGAAGAATAGGTGTGAAAAAAAATTAGAGAGAGAGCGAAAGAAATAAAGTAGGTAATAAAGTAACAAAAAGTTAAAAAAAAACACTAAATATAGATGTAGGAAATTGAAGAGAGAGATAATAAGCAAAAAAAATACAAAAAAAAGTTCAGAAAAACAAAGGATTACGAAGATGTGAGATGGATAGAAAGGTAGCATGCCCAAAACCATAGCAGTGAATGAAAAACAAGATGGCCACGCCCGTAGAGGACCGCGTGGGTAAGTTCGCGCGATATTTCCACCCGCGAGCACGCAAAAACGCCCATGAACACGTAATCGCGCGCCGCATACATCGCGAGCATGCAACAAGCGCCCAGAAACGGAAACACGTCATGCAAACAAGATGGCCGCGCCCATACACGACCGCATGGGCAACCTCGGGGTCGGTGCACTGCAAGCGGTCCGCGAATAAGCAAAAAAACGCGCGAACACGCAAAAAAAAGAAATCAGCAAATTCGCACGAATTTGCGGATTGCAAGTTCGATTTCGCACGAATACGCGCCCCGCGAATCTCGCGAAATGGCAGAAAAACGACTTTTGGAAAACTGAAAGCACTTAGCAGGTGCAAAAGTTCAAGCTAATTTGTAACCATTCCCTGTAGTGCTTCCTGAGGGGCCCCTCCAGAGTTCAGTTGCCTACTTGCAACTATTCTCTGACCCTGCTCTGACCCTCAGTTACAAGTATGGCACAATGCTCCTGTAAAAAAATAACTGCAACAGGAAGCACTTACAGCTAAGGAAGCAGGTGGCAGGGATGAACCAGAGGGTGGCAGGGATGAAGCAGAGGGTGACAGTGCTGTACCAGAGGGTGACAGGGATGAACCAGAGGGTGGCAGTGATGAACCAGAGGGTGGCAGTGCTGAACCAGAGGGTGGCAGTGCTGAACCAGAGGGTGGCAGTGATGAACCAGAGGGTGGCAGGGATGAACCAGTGGATGGCAGGGATGAACCAGAGGGTGGCACTGGTGAACCAGAGGGTGCTGTGATGAACCAGAGGGTGGCAGTGGTGAGTGCTGAACCAGAGGGTGGCAGCAGGGGTGAACCAGAGGGTGCTGTGATGAACCAGAGGGTGGCAGTAGTGAGTGCTGAACCTGAGGGTGGCAGGGGTGAACCAGAGGGTGGCAGTGATGAACCAGAGGGTGGCAGTGGTGAACCAGAGGGTGTCAGTGGTGAACCAGCGGGTGGCAGTGTAAACCAGAGGGTGCTGTGCCCACATACACAACCGCATGGGTAACTTCGCAATGCAAGCGGCCCGCGAACACGCAAAAAGCCCCGCAAACACGCAAAAATGCCCACGAACATGCAAAAAACCAAAAATTCGCAATTTTGCACGAATTCGCGAATTATGCGGATCGCGAATTCGCTTTCGGACGATTTCGTGGACCGCGATTTCTCCGATTTCGCCCATACTTATCAAGCTATCCTGGCTGATGACGGCTGATAGCCAGAAACCGGTCCTAGGATGCTTGATTCCGGTCCATGGAAGACATGGCTTGGCAGTTCATGCTGGACTGTTCCCATGAGGCACAGAGTCAAGACTGATTTGCATATGGCCATGTCTGAACTGGGGTGCTGTGGTGAGCAAAATAACGATGGATTAAACCCAGATCTTTGACTGGGGGTGTATGTTTTGCCATTGTGCAACATTCCGTCCATCAATTGTTGTTTTTGCATTTGTCACCCCGAGTGGGACGGGTATGCTCAGACGTGAGTCCCGTGCTCTCCATGCCACTGGAATCAAGCTATCCTGGCTGATGACGGCTGATAGCCAGAAACTGGTCCTAGGATGCTTGATTCCGGTCCATGGAATACATGGCTTGTCAGTTCGGGCTGGACTGTTCCCATGAGGCACAGGGTCAAGAATGATTTGCATGTGGCCATGTCCGAATTGGGGTGCTGTGCTGATCAAAATAACAATGGATTAAACCCAGATCTGTGACTGGGGGTGTATGTTTTTGCCGGGGAGGAATCGAGAGCGGTACGACAGAGGTGATCCGACGGGGAATCAACCCACATGCACGTGTGCAACCACGGGGTACCCCCAGACCCTCGCCTCCCATGGAGCAAATTGCTCCTACCTATTGGGTCATTGGACCTCTAGAGTGGACAAGGACTATAGGTCATATCCACAGAGTGGCACTACCTATACAGTAGGGTAAGACTGAAGCCCCTTATTTGGTCCTGACGAAAGCCCTGTACCTTTGGGACACTATGGCTGAAACATGTTGACCTCTTGTCTTTTGGAAAATCACATGGCGGTGACTGAATGATTGTTTTCTTATTCACCGCACCTTTGGTTTTAAATTCCACAGGGTTCCCTTACTAAATAAAGTTTCATGGGGGAATTCTTGATGGCCTTTTAATTCACTATCCCCTTAGGGCCCCCACTCACTTTAGAAAGTGCATCCCTGTCTCCAGGTGTATGCCCGTCCTCCACCAAACGGGGTTTCTGGAGGGCGAGGACTGGCAGATGATGAAGCATGACACCAGGCGGTGTGTGATGCCAGTCCATCACGTTTTGTGAGATGCCCCAGTACTGCTGGACAATCCACATTTACTTGGTAATTATTTGTCTAGAAGTGGTCTATTTTTGTGATAATTGGTGTATGTTTTGCCATTGTGCAACATTCCGTCCATCAATTGTTGTTTTTGCATTTTTCACCCCGAGTGGGACAGGTATGCTCAGACGTGAGTCCCGTGCTCTCCATGCCACTGGAATCAAGCTATCCAGGCTGATGACGGCTGATAGGCAGAAACCGGTCCTAGGATGCTTGATTCCGGTCCAGGGAAGACATAGCTTGGCAGTTCGGGCTGGACCGTTCCCATAAGGCACAGGGTCAAGACTGATTTGAATATGGCCATGTCTGAATTAGGGTGGGATGGTGAGCAAAATAACGATGGATTAAATCCAGATCTGTGACTGGGAGTGAATGTTTTGCCATTGTGCAACATTCCATCCATCAATTGTTTTTGCATTTGTCACCCCGAGTGGGACAGGTATGCTCAGATGTGAGTCCCGTGCTCTCCATGCCACTGGAATCAAGCTATCCTGGCTGATGACGGCTGATAGGCAGAAACCGGTCCTAGGATGCTTGATTCCGGTCCATGGAAGACATGGCTTGGCAGTTCATCCTGGATTGTTCCCATGAGGCACAGGGTCAAGACTGATTTGCATATGGCCATGTCTGAACTGGGGTATTGTGGTGAGCACAATAACGATGGATTAAACCCAGATCTGTGACTGGGGGTGTATGTTTTGCCATTGTGCAACATTCCGTCCATCAATTGTTGTTTTTGCATTTGTCACCCCGAGTGGGACGGGTATGCTCAGACGTGAGTCCCGTGCTCTCCATGCCACTGGAATCAAGCTATCCTGGCTGATGACGACTGATAGCCAGAAACCCATCCTAGGATGCTTGATTCCGGTCCAGGGAAGACATGGCTTGGCAGTTCGGGCTGAACTGTCCCCATGAGGCACAGGGTCAAGACTGATTTGCATATGGCCATGTCTGAACTGGGGTGGTGTGGTGAGCAAAATAATGATGGATTAAACCCAGACCTGTGACTGGGGGTGAATGTTTTGCCATTGTGCAACATTCCGTCCATCAATTGTTGTTTTTGAATTTTTTACCCCGAGTGTGACAGGTATGCTCAGACGTGAGTCCTGTACTCTCCATGCCACTGGAATCATTATATTCCCCTGCTCCTATATAAGGTTTGTTGGATTTTTTTCTTCCTGCTCCTAGGTCCTTCTTGGATCGTGGACCTTGTATTGGTACAGTACCCCTGTTGAGTTTTTTAGGACAGATCGTAGTATGAGTTATATTATTTCATTTATTATTTAGCGATATTGGTGAATCTTATGGCGTGCGCCATTAACATAATCTTTGCTATTGGCCATTTCGATATTATTTTTTCATTTTTTGATATATCTATTTCTTCATTAGTTATTATTTTCACATTATAACCCATTTTTCATATTATTAGTTTTTAGAAATATATACATTATTCGTTATTCTGATATGTCTCATTGGAAGTCATTTTTTCTGTAGGAATTAATTGTTAAGGATTTCTTTTTGTATTTATGTCATCTATCTTCGATTGCCATTTTGATTTCTTGGCAAGATTATTATGCTTTTGAACAGATTCACTCCGGAGATACATAGAATTCCCCCATAATCCTCATCCGTGGCATTTCTATAAGATACGATGCATTTTTGTGGCTCATTTCTATTTCTACGAGCCGAGTATTGAGACTCGATCATGTGACCCGCAAAGGCACCGACGTCATTTGGGTGCACCCATTTAAAGGTTGGCCGTCTCCCGGCTTTTGCTTTCCATGAACCGCCACGTCCATTGTGACCCGGGAAACATTGCTGTTTTAGCCTGCCTCCATACGCTGCTCCATAATTCATTGCAGGTACGCCTCATTAATGTTTCGCGTGCTTCGGTTACTTTAATATCCGAAGGGTAACCTTTGCCGCTATTCTTAGACTGTCTGTACGGCCCTAATTCATTTAATTTATTTTTATTTTGCAGGATTGGTTTCTGCACGTTTTATTTCTCGTCAAACAGAATTGGGCCATTCCTAATCGTTACAAATTACTACCTACCCTGAGGTATGTTCCTCACATCAGTTTGTCTGCATTATATAATTTTATGAAATCTGGTATGAGGAAGTATTGGACCTATCACCCGGTCGTCTTTAAAGTGAACCCCTTTTCCTTTTATCCTCTAGAACCGATCATTGTATCCTTGATCGCCATGTATATACATCAAGTTTAGAAGCGGTGGAGGCGAGGCTTATTTGTTTTGAAAACTAGGTACCGTCTCTTATTTTCATCCATATTATATGTTGTATCGTGGATCACGTTTAGTTCTATTCATATGAACTATATCAGTTTCCATTATATATTTTTTATAGATTTTCTTTCCTAAAGAACTTGAAGCACAACCCTGCTATACACCTTGGACCCATCGTGTACTCACCTGTTATTACAGTTGAATACATAGGAATCATCCTTTGAGGTAGGCGATGACTGAAGCTGGTTTAAAACGAAACACAGTGTAGACTGTTCTATGCTACTCTCGTTTGCCACATAGTGAGGTGTATATTTTTGCACTTTTTAGCTCTTTATGACTCCCGACAAGAAATTCGAAACATTGATAAGTGTGTCCTTACTTGAAGTTGTATTTATTTGGTCGGCAGAAACATCCTGCATATGTAAGTCTTTGCCTTTTTCATTTATCGTCCCTTTCACTTGATGTGTTAAAATATTTAGTGTGTTATCCAGGGTCTGTAGTTTTGTTATTCGACAGGCACGTTTAATTGTTCTAACCCACATTCTCTATACTCTTTGATCCCTGTGCGCAGTAATGCACTTTTAATACGGAATACAACCAGGGCTTTGTGTATTTGTAAAGTTTATCTAGTCTAGTACCAACATAGACCTTCCCTGTTATTTATGCCGTTATATGTTATTCCTTGTTTTCGTTTAGAGCCGTTCCTCATTGTGGGATCTGTACCTTATGAAATTAACATTCAACTGAATACTATTCACAACCATTTTCATTTAAAGTAAGTAAAAGGTGTATACTTTATCTTGCATACTTCGAATTGGTGGTTAGCTATTTGGATTCGTACAACCTAATGTCGGTGCGATTTTCGCACTTAGTAGACAATTGCCCTTGATACTGGCCCCTACATGTTGTTATGAATATCAGAAATGTTTTTTCCCCCCATATGGACACCTTATCTTTCATATTCGCTTTGTGTCAGGAATGTAATGCAGTGTTTACAGAGATTAATTAAATATTGTATGAATATGGAGAATTGTGATACACAAGTGAATCATGCATGTTGTGTTCCTCCCACACAATTTATGTGTTTTGTTTTTCATTTTTGATTTATGCTTGTTTATGATTAGTGTTTCCTGTCTTGAAATGAGCACTGAGGTTCTTTGCTAATACCCTCATCAATTGGGTTTTCCTTGTTTTATACGATGGCCCGGCCCCACCTTCCCGTTAGTTCTCAGAGACAACATATATGAAATTTAAATCAGTAGATCGTGTTTGTTCATATATTGCATGTAATTATAATTATGTTATAGTGCTTTTTTGCAAACATATATGTATTTTATGTTTAGTAATTATGTTTTTATATTTAGGTCCATGAGTATTTTGTCCTGAAGAAGGCGCTGGTCGCCGAAACGCGCGTCGACGAAACACTAATTTTTTACCTTGCGATTATTGTATAATTTTTTATGAAATTGTGTTGTTGATGTATAATTAATTCTATTGTCACTTGTTTACTGTCTGTATGATAACGCATGTAACCCATGCTTTTTAAAGTTTTATGTTGTGATTTTGCCCCTTTTTTCTTTTAATATTGTTAAATAAAAATTGTCTCCTCCTCTTACGGAAGTGGTGCCGTATCTTATCACTATTATGTGGACAAGTTCCCATTAACCGTCTAGGTTGTTACTCTCACACTGGAATCAAGCTATCCTGGCTGGTGACGGGTGATAGCCAGAAACCGGTCCAAGGATGCTTGATTCCGGTCCATGGAAGAAATGGCTTGGCAGTTCGGGCTGGACTGTTCCCTTGAGGCACATAGTCAAGACTGATTTGTATATGGCCATGTCTGAACTGGGGTGGTGTGGTGACCAAAATAACGATGGATTAAACCCAGATCTGTGACTGGGGGTGAATGTTTTGCCATTGTGCAACATTCCGTTCATCAATTGTTGTTTTTAGGGCTCGCCTGCTTATGCGCTTGCGCATAGCTGGCGAGCTATATTGTGGCTTAACCAGAGCTTAACCATCTCGGCGATTTGTTGCTGTGCACGAGAAAAACAAGCCTAATGCGCAAGCGCATTGGCAAAAAGCGTGTGCACATCAAAGCCACCAGCCTCCCTCCCACAGGCATCTCAAGCTTCCCCCAGCCGGCATTTCTCCTCCCCTAATTATTCACTTCACGGCCGGCCGGCACATCAAAGGCTGCTGCTGCCGTGACTCGCATTTCTCCTCCCTCCTCCCCTTTCACTGCCCAGGCACGGCTACATTTGTTTGTTTATACGACACTTGTATTATTTTATTGGCCATTTATTTAACTTAACATGGCTGCCCAAATTTGTTTGCATACTTTTGCTCATTTTCGCTGTTTGACCAGCAATGTATGACTGTATAAACTTGTTTATTACAGACAACAGGAGCATTCTTTTCTGGATAAATGTAACCCCCAAAGAACCCGCCCCCACCATGCGAGGAGCTTTCAATCAAACAGCAAGCATAGCAGCTGTTTTCCCGGCCGAATTTCCCCCAATAGCTTTTACTTTAATACACACTTTAGCTCCTTCTTCTTATCTCTTTTCCCCTCCCCCTCTCGCCAGCCACATTTCTTTGCTTCCCTCTCTACCCCTCCCTCCACCGGCTTTCCTTCTTTGTCTTACCTCCCACATCTCTCCATCCCATTCCCTCCCGCTGCTGCTCTCTGTCTTTTCTCCTCCCTCTTCCTCTATCTCCTCTTCCTCCACGGCACAGAAAGCTCTCATGACCCGCAGTCCCTTCCCTCGCGCCCTCTCCCTCCTGTCGCCCTGATATCTATCACCAGTCCCCGCGCTCACATCATTCTCCTGTCTCTGCCCGCCTTTTCTTCTCACGGTCTCCTCGTTCTGTCTCCATCTTTTACGAACAGCCGTCTCCCTCCCTGCCCTCTTCCCGCAGTCTGCCTCTTCCTCCCCCGCCATGATAAACTGTTGTTTTCCATGATGTGCAGAGCAGCACCGCCCAGCCCAGCCCAGCCCCACTCCCAATCTCGTGTCTAGTTTCACCGGTGCAAAGTGTGTCTGTACTTCTCTCATGTTAAGCTTCAACTGCGTTCTGCACTGTGGCCCACGGCTGTGTCCGTCCTGTTTTCAGAGCAAAATTTTCACAATCGCATGTCCACTGTTGGTGCTGACGGTTAATCATTCCTACCTTCGTTCTGTGCTCACCCAACCCCTCTAGCTCTCCATTTCATAATACTCTTTTCTCTTATTTTCTTGCCCTTTGTTTCAAGCTTTTTTAAAAGTTTTGTTTTCATTCTTCTGTACTTTTCCTGTTTTGCATTTTCTCTTCATACCCGTTTCTTCTTTTGTTGGTCCATTTTTCTTTCTTTTTTTCCTTATTTGTAATATCAATACATCTAAGTCACGTAAATACAAAACATGTTGCATTACAAATGCTATAGGTGTCACATTTGCGAAAGTTGTAACTATTGGCATTGTAAATGACAAAGCTATTAATTGAGCTATTTTAAAAAATAACACATAAATAAAAAAAATACATTTATAAGACCAATAGCTCAAACTTTCCTAATGCGAGCCCTATTGCATTTCCAATGCTTGTTGCATTTGTCACCCCGAGTGGGACGGGTATGCTCAGACGTGAGTCCCGTGCTCTCCCGGCCACTGGAATCAAGCTATCCTGACTGATGACGGCTGATAGCCAGAAACCGGTCCTAGGATGCTTGATTCCGGTCAAGGGAAGACATGGTTTGGCAGTTCGGGCTGGACTGTTCCCATGGGGCACAGGGTCAACACTGATTTGCATATGGCCATGTCTGAACTGGGGTGGTGTGGTGAGCAAAATAACGATGGATTAAACCCAGATCTGTGACTGGGGGTGAATGTTTTGCCATTGTGCAACATTCCGTCCATCAATTGTTGTTTTTGCATTTGTCACCCCGAGTGGGGCGGGTATGCTCAGACTTGAGTGCCGTGCTCTCCATGCCACTGGAATCAAGCTATCCTGGCTGATGACGGCTGATAGCCAGAAACCGGTCCTAGGATGCTTGATTCCAGGCCAGGGAAGACATGGCTTGGCAGTCGGGCTGAACTGTTCCCATGAGGCACAGGGTCAAGACTGATTTGCATATGGCCATGTCTGAACTGGGGTGGTGTGGTGAGCAAAATACCGATGGATTAAAACCAGATCTGTGACTGGGGGTGAATGTTTTGCCATTGTGCAACATTCTGTCCATCAATTGTTGGTTTTGCATTTCTGTGTCAGAAAGGCTGGCACAGAAGGGAGTGGAAAAAGGCTATTGTTCTCCCTCAGCCAGTGGAATACTGAAGGGTTTCCGTATCGCAGATGGGCTCTCCGACCCCATCGGAAGCCATCCGGAAAACTGAGTCAGATCCTTTCCGACCGAGCCCATTGGAATGGCTCGGTCGGAAAGGAATCTGAACAGCAGTGCAAGATGCGGGCAGGAGGGCTCCGACCAAGGGTCGGAGTCCTTCCTGGCCACATCAGAATCGGGCCCCAAGTGAAGTGAGCCCATCCATAAATACCTTTTCTTTACCCAGGTTTCTTGGAATAAACAGATGTTTTGTTGTGATATGTATGTCAACCATTCTGAATCTATCAACTTAGACCCAAACCAGATACATTCCATGATTGTAGTCTAATGCTAGTGGGGAGGCATTTAACCCACTATTCCTACTTCGCAATGAAACCCTTGGTATTGCATCTGAGCCTATCACCTCACACAAGTTTATAACACAGCTCCCTGTTGGATTAGATGTATTCGCTCTAGCTGCCTTCGCACTATCCTTGAGCCCAGTGGTACTGTCACAGCTCGCTATTGAGTTAAGTGTGTTAACTCTAGCTGTCCTAACACTATCCCTGAACTCATAGGTGTCATCTATAAAATGGATGGCAATTACATTATTTAACTCTGTCACAATTGGGCTACACCCTTCATTACTCCTCAGTACATGAGCAATTACCAAAGCTTTAGAGTTAACAACAGATATTCCGCTAGATGCACAATTGTAAACCTTGGAAGAGTTTGTTATACGGTTACAATTTCTTCCAAACCCGTTCGACCAGCTACAGGTTCTTTTGGTGTCTCAGGAGGTTGTGGAAATGTCTTCAATCTTATTCTCAGTGTTTTGACCCCTCAAAGTGGCAGGTACGCAGTGCAAAGGTAATACGATTTTCAGCCAGATACATAGATTTTCAAGCATTTTGTTTATAATCAGATGCTGTTTGGTTAGATGGATACATTTTGGCATACACAATGCCAGACCTTACCACAGAGAGACATTTCCGCTCAACACTTAGCCAATGGGATACTTTGTTGATCATAGCTTCAGTGTCCTCATTGGAGTCTGGCTTCAGCTGCGGGACCTCGGTCATATAGATTGAGTGGGCGGGGTAAGTAGGTTGAAGCTTCTGTAGTAGCATTGGGTAATCTTTGCCACAAAGTCTACTGGGAGGCCGAGAGGGGGATAACCCAGTATTACCAGCTTAAGGTAAACAGTAATAGTTTCTATTGCAAATTAAATGAGTAATAGTTTCCATTGCCACTTAAAAGAGTAGAGGTCGATGATTCTTTAATTGAATTATACAAGTGATTTTGTGGATGCCATGACTCAGAGCTTCTTTTACCCACTACCGGTTGAAATCTACTTTGCATTTTTTCAAAGACAAATGTTTTTTCAAGATGCAGTTTACTGCAGTTTGCGAAAGTCACCTGTCGGGATGTAATGCAGGAAGAGAGTTTGGGGTTTTTACTTGGTTGATCTGTTATCAGGGGATCATATATTTCCCTTTTGCGACTGGCAACTTGTTCACAAGAACAGTTTTTTTTATTTAACAGTCAGGTGACTTGAACCAACAGTGTGGTATTACATTTTTGAGATGGTCCAATTAAGTGTCCAGTATGGTAAAGTGATTAGTCTCATCATGATCATTAATGATGTTATAAGCTGATGGAACTTGATTTTTTCATGGTGTTGGAAACTGTTGAGATGTAATTTCCTAGATTTCTCAATACGGCTGGAGGGACTCAAAGCGATTGTGGTATAGCACATTCACAACTATATGTATTTTAGGATATAGAGAGCCAACAGTATTGTCCACTTTTACTGGGCTACTTGATTTGTCCCTACAAAGATCAATTGATTCGGATATAACAGAGATTCTGTGCTTGTCGCTAGGGAAACAATAGCTGCATCAAGTCAGTAGGGAGCTTTACCTTTCTTGAGCATTACTGGAAACTTTGGTGAATAGCACTTCCCCATATTCACGTTTGAATTTAAAAGTAGTTCTACTTCCTCAATTAGATGGTCAATACCTTCCAATGTTCGCAATTTTGGGGAAGCCCCGTCCTTACCTTTTCCTAACGTTCTTGTTTTTTTGGGATGGTTTCACTTTTAGCAGCTTCACCTGATTGCATGTGCTCATGTTGCAGAGAAAAACAAAATCCCAGTGTTATAAGAGGATGTTTGAGAGGGAAAAAAGGGTGCAGGTGATAAGTAATCTGTGACTGATTTTTTGCTTATTCTTAACAAATTTAACAGAGAGGTCATCAGGTCACTCCTAAACCACTCTCGATGATGAAAAGAAACACAGAAAAAGCATCTCTTTTTTATCTTGAGCCAATAGTGTCCCCTAAGTGACCAGGATCAATTGAAGCGCAACTCAACAATAATCAGCAACAGGTGGCAAGTGGAATAAAAGACTAGACAGTAGCTTGCAGGAAAAGAGTTGGAGGTAGGGATCCTTCCTTACTCTTACAGTTGTCCTCAAATGCCTAAAAGCCCCCAAATCTCAGGCATTAGAGGGGTGCCCAGCCCAGCCTCCTTTTGGCCCTTGGCCCGGGATTCGTTGGGGCATGGCCCGGCCCGGATACGTCCCACTTTGTGAGACTGCGGCGCTGGATAAATGCGCCTCAGAGCACTCAGGAAGCCTGATGGGAGACTTGGGAACCTGGGAAACTGAGTTCTTCCCCTAACCCGGACTCCGCTGTACTGGTGGCAAGGTCGCTGTTTCTCCCCCTGTCGCGGGACTGCAGTGCTGGTTAAATGCGCCTCCGAGTGCGCAGGAAGCCTGATGGGAGACTGGGGAGCCTGAGAAAAGGAGTTCTTCCCCTAGCCCAGTCTCCACTGTACTGGTGGCAAGAACAGTGTTTCTCCCTTAATAGACTTATCATAAGATCATGTAACAATATTGTCAATTGAATGCTTAAATATTTGTTCGTCTGTAATGATCTTCCCTTCTTCCCCAATAAGAAAAAAGGATTTTCATCACAATCAGTAGAAGCAAATATTATTGTATTCATCTTCAATCTTTGGATAATGATGACAATAAAGATGCAGAAGATACAACTGTGATAGTTCTCTGCAAAATCAGAGCAATTGTTGTAGAAGTGATTGTAGAATCATTACAAGTAGCCAAGTACATGTTTCATCTGAGTCTACCATGGAGTTTTCATTGTTTTTCATTGTATAGCACTGGAGCATTACTATATAGCCTCATAACCGAAGTGGGTTACCAATGCGCGTTATCGGATGGTTAGCATGCTACACAATGGGGAATGCATAGTTGGCAGGGTGATGTACTTGCTGTAATCTTATGTTTTGCTGTTGTGCACGAGTGACCAGAGAGATTGTCCTACATTTTCCTGTGATGCAGAAATCCACCAGTGCGATGGAGGTGTAGATCCGAAAGATAGGGGCACAAACAGAAGAAGAAAGATGAAGAGACAAGAGAAAGAGGCAGGAGTCTACCATGGGGGGTCTACATTATAGGAAATCAATTTGGAGGCACAGGCTAAAACACTTAAACAGTTACATAGCACACAAATTCCTGAGGGGCTGTGAGGTGTTTTGTGTGTGAACATCAAAAAAGGGGGTAATTAGTAAATAACAATTCATATGCAATGTGCATAAGGTAAATTTGCTGTCAAATGAGTGCAACGATGCTACCTGCGCAAGAATGGCAATCAGTTGCATGAGCAGTAGTCACATACCTTATCAAATGCAGGTATACTGCCTGTTGCTATGTAAGAGCACCTCAAAAGCAATGAAAGAAGTAGAAGCGCAATCCAGGTTTGCAGCCTGAGCAGAAACAACACTATTTTTAACAACCCGGATTCCAACTACTCCTGTTAGGCTGAAGGATGCTAACCTATGGAGCAGGGATTGCACTCCAATCCCTTCACGTGTTCCCAAAGGCTTCTAAAGGCAGATGAGCACTAGTTGGGCAAGCCCCAGTCAGTCTTACAGCCTGCACATGCAAAGGAGAGTGACAAAGTGCTTGATGGTTTGCTGCCCAATTAGTACAAGAATGAATCAGCCCATCCCAATGATACCCTTATGTACTCGGCCCTCATTGAAAGCCTATTACTTAGATAATGGAGACACTTGGTCTTTCTTCTATACATGAGTAGACATCCTCCTATTCTTTTGTAAATTCCTCATAGACAACTTCCACTTATAGAAGCGAATTATATTTTAGGGCATAAAAGAGCCAGCAAAGCCAGCAGATTGTGTTGTTTGACTGTCGTGGACATTGCAGCTCAATCTGTCTTTGGATTTAGGAGCTATCACTCAGTTGTTGTATGATATGGTGCTACACACAATGTTGTGAGTTGCTATAGCACATTATCAAACAGATAGCACACACTACACTGTGAAGGAGTGCATGGTTGGCAGAGTGTTGTGTTTGTTGTGTTGATATGTAGGGTGTAAAGATAACACAGCTATTGCTCAGCAACAGAGGTCTTGCAAGTAAGATGCAAAGACAGCAGAGCTATTGCTCAGATCAGACAGCTAACTCTCATGAAGTTTTCTTAACATGCCTTTACAAATAAAATATGACTGCGTACATTCATCAATGGTTGCATCAACACTCTAATTTATCAATACTCATCATCCTGAAAGCAATTAGAAAGTGACAAAACTAATATATTTTGGAAATCTAATCCTAGGTGCAGCTCCATCCATTTTGCTAACAAAATGATAGAGTTGCACAATGAATTGACCAACAAATAAATCAGGGCCTGAGTCTACAATGCACAATATTCCACCTTTGAAGCTGCCTCACTATATGGTTATCTAATGAAATAACGGCAACAAAAATATTAGCACTAAAAATATCACCACAAAAATTGCAAGGATACAAAATTGACTTCATATACTTTGCAAGTAAAGTCTCATATATACATTTACTTAGAAGAGCATAACATCATCCAAAAATTGTGAGATGTATTCATCATTATACATTATATTACTTCTAAAACATATATTAACTTTATAAATAGTGCCACCATTTTAAAAATAATATAATTATATAACAAAATGACAAATGTTCAACTTGCAAACATAAATTAAAATATATACTATAGTAATAAAGTAATTGTAAAAATAATATTAAACATATTGTTCAAAACATTACTAATGTATCAATAATGACTAATGATTAAAAATAATTATAAAAAAACAATTAGTAATAATGAATACAATAAAATCATAACACATATAATCAAAATCCAACCAAAATAACACTCAAAGTTACATTAAACTATCTTTTAAAATGAAAACAAAACAATTAATAGTTTATAATAATTTAAAAAACTAAATAAAACATTTAACTTTGAGGGATTAAATTGACTATCCTGGCTCCAACCGGAGCAATATTAGGGAAAGTGTTGAACTTGAAAGAGTTCAGATTTACTACTCTCACATCAACATACTATTTATTTATTTTTGAAGCTTATAAAGCGCGCGGCTACCCCCAACGGGGGTGTCCCGGCGCTGCAGACTACAGGCACCAGAGAGATGCAATAGGGCTAGATCATGGAAAAGAGCCAGGTCTTAAGTTTTCTCCGAAACAGAGACTCAGATGTAATAGATCTAAGATCTAGGGGGAGGCAATTCCAGACTTTAGAAGTAGCTACAGCAAAGGCCCGGCCCCCTGTTCGTGCCAGACGAAAACGTGGGGCATACATCAAGCGAAGATGGTTAGATCTAAGGTCACGTAGCGATTGAATAGGTTTGAGTCTATGTCTCAAGTAGGCAGGACCTCTACCATTGAGAGCCCTTAAGGCCAGAACTAGGGCCTTGAATTTTATGCGGAGGTTTACCGGAAGCCAGTGCAGTATAGCCAGATACGGAGTGATGGAATGGCGACACGGGATGTTACAGATCAGCCTGGCCGCGGCATTCTGCACTAACTGTAGTCGTTTAATCAGGTAAGCCGGGGCTCCCACATGAAGGCTGTTTGCATAGTCCAGATGGGACGTAATTAAGGCATGCACTACCGTCCTACGTGAATCAAGAGGGAGAAAGGGGACGATCTTCTTAATCATACGGAGCTTGCCAAAGCAAGCCGCCGAGACTTTGTTGATTTGGTTTTGCATGACAAAGCAGTGTCAAATTGGAAGCCCAGGTTACGGGCAGTTTGTACAGGAACCGGGGGGAGTCAAGTTCAGATGGCCACCATAACTTAGTTGGCAAAGGAGATTTCTGATTAAAAAATAAGACCTCAGTCTTATCTGTGTTTAATTTGAGATTATTGCTGGTCATCCAGGATGCAATATTAACCAAGCAATGCCAGAAATTCGTCATGCTACCGTCAGAGTGATCTCTAAATGAGCACACGAGCTGAGTGTCATCAGCATAAGAGATCACTCTGACACCCCAGGATTCCACCACTTCTGCTAGCGGGGCCAGATATACATTGAAAAACAGCGGGCTCAATGCTGAGCCCTGCGGGACCCCATAAACCAGTGGTTTCATAGTGGAAACGTACGGTCTGAGAAAGACCTGTTGCGATCTATCCCTCAGAAAAGATCTCACCCATGCCAAGGGAGTCCCCCCAATGCCAATATCATGAAGACGGTCCAGAAGGATATCGTGTGAGACCGTATTGAAACCTGCGGATAGGTCGAGGAGGACCAGCATGGCCTCCTCTCCTCTATCCACACACTCCCGAATCGACTCAGTCACTTCTAGTAGTGCAGATTCAGTGCTGAAACCCGGCCTAAAGCCTGACTGGGAATCATGTAGCAGATGTTGTGATTCCAGGAATTCCGACAGTTGCTCCTGCACCACCTTCTCCAAGATCTTTGCTGGCTCAGGGAGGAGTGAGATGGGCCGATAATTGCTAAAGCATTGCGGGTCAGCATCTGCTTTCTTAAGGATAGGTATCAGCATAGCCTGCTTCCACACAGAGGGGAACAGGCCAGAAAGCAGTGAGACATTCCAGATTTCCATCAGCGGATTGATCAGTAGCGGGGCTAGATCTCTCAATATCCGTGCTGGGGCCGGATCAAGGGGGGATCCTGACTTGCAATTGCGAAACAGCGAAAGGGCGTGTTCAGTAGTTAGGGGCTTGAAGGAGGTTAACAGTTCAGTATGCGTGATTTTATTATTTATTGTTGACACTGTCCTATTCTGATTAATTGTAGTCATGATTTTTACAATTTTCTCATGGAAAAAATCTGATAAGCCATCGCAGAGGGATTGGCTGGGTAAATTAGAGCATGCCAAGGCACGGGGGTTAGAAAACTCTTTGACAATATTAAATAGGGTTTTTGTTGAATTTTCCGCGATCTTAATTTTTTCTATAAAATGATTTTTCATGATGCTGCGTTTAAGTTTGTGAAAATTCTTGAGAGCCCTTCTGTAGGAGGCTTTAGCAGTCAGATCGTAAGCCCGCCTCCAGGCACGTTCCAGTTTTTTACACCTGCTTCTTTCCTCCCGCAATTCCACCGTAAACCAAGGTGCCGAAGGTTTTAGTCTTGAGGAGGTAAGAGGAAGCATCGGGGCAATTTGATCAATTGCTGAAGAAAGACGCTCATTGAATTTAGAAACTCCCGCATCAAGGTCACCAGACAGTGGCTCTAGTATCGTAGGTAAAATCTGATCCAGTGCATCGTATGTAACCTTGTGCCATTTTCGCCCAGACTCTCTGATCTTGGAAGGAATTTTAGGAGGCCGTGGGAGGGACAGCTCAAACGGGATCAAGCAGTGATCAGTCCATGTGAGGGGAAGAGATGGAAGCGTGGAAAGGCCAGCCCAGTCAGAAAACACAAGATCAAGGGTGTGGCCCGCTATGTGTGTGGGTCCCCTAACCCACTGAGTTAGATTAAGGCCCAGCATAGTGTCCAGGAGATTGTTGGCTCGCACACATGTATCCACATCTACATGCAGATTAAAATCACCTAGCACTGTGAAGTGAGGATGTTTTAGTGATAGGTCAAGGGAGACATCCATAATGGAGAAATACATAGCTTCAATAGACCCTACAATAGAAATTTTCCTAACCGTTATCTTTAATTGGGAAAGTAAAATGACCGCAATTCCTCCACCCGTCTTTGTCCCTTCACGATTTATGCCTGCTAACCTATAGCCAGGGGGGATAGCCTGATTAATATCTGGATTAGAGAAATCTTTGAGCCAAGTCTCTGTGAGAAATAGCAAATCCCAATCTTTTTAAGAGAGTAACAGCCAGATATCACTAGAGTGGCAAGGAAGGGACCGACAGTTAAGTAAGCCTGCCGTATAGGATCTCACCTGAGTGGGTAGTGTAGTGGAATTAGCATGTGAGCAGACACCTTTTTTTGTTGTGGACAAAGTAAAAGCGCAACCTTTGCATTGAAAGAGGGGGAGAGAGGATTCTGCAAAATCACAGCATACCAGAGGTGTACAGACCCCAGTATTCAGTTTCATGAGTTGCGACCTGGACCATAGGCGCCTCGGGATGGACCGACAATTGGCAGCATGGCTAGCACTCAGCGCGGAACTGGCACAGACGGGCGCAGACGGGCTTGCCTCTGGCGCGCCTTCGGCGCGCCATCGGCGCGCCCGCTGCGCGTCGTGAAGTCCATGGGCTTAAGAAGCCTAACCCGCCAACCCCTAACTCCACCCATAAGCCCGGAAGTGAGGCTGAGCACCAGGAAACGCCCCCACTACCCTCCACAACAATCAGGCGAAGCCTGCGGTGGACCGGGGTAGGGGAGGAGGAGCAACAGGTAGGGAAGCGTAACTATTTAAAAACAGATTGTGCAAATCAGAGCGTTTTTAAAAACAAACCTAAATCGTTTGCTTTTTAAAAGATACAACATACATTCAAGCAGTTAGCGCCAGGTTCATCTCAGAGTTGCGCGCCTGTCCTGCAGAGCA
This sequence comes from Lissotriton helveticus, assembly GCF_964261635.1. Lineage (NCBI taxonomy): Eukaryota > Metazoa > Chordata > Amphibia > Caudata > Salamandridae > Lissotriton > Lissotriton helveticus. The sequence goes on along the minus strand of NC_136067.1, from coordinate 1,303,496,023 downwards.
GAGTGCGAAGCTCAGAGAGTGAATGACTTTGATAAAAAGAGTGACTTTGGAGAGTTAGAGTGAGAGAATACCGCACTTATAAATGGAGAACGTGTGTGTGTGTGTGTGTGCCTGACCGTGACATGGTTGCCGTTTTTATTACTATTAATATGTTATTACTATTAATGCTCCACCCTGAGCAAGCGTTGGAAAAGTGTTGGACCTTGAAAAGGATAAATGTACTCCTTTGTCTCCAACCTGGGGAACCATAAGGAAAGCGTTAGATTTTGGAGTGGTCAATTTTATAATTTTTAATCCAATCTGAGGAACATGAGGGAAAGTGTTGGACTTTGGAGGGGTTAGATTTAATGTTCCCATGTCGACAGAAGCAACAGTTTGGAAAGTGATGGATTTTGCGTGAGTGAGACCTGCAATTCCTACTCCAGCATAACCAAGTGTAGGGGAAATATTACATTTGAGAAAGCTCATGTTACATTTTGCACATTTTAAATGAATACAAAATAAATTACATGCACATATATATATATATATATATATAAAATGGAAAATGTAAAATATATTTTCTAAATGTTTTTTTGAAAATATATGTACAATATATATTATGTATATAGGTATTCAGAAATAAAATCATGAAATAAATTATTGAATTATGCATAAAATAATTGTTACAAAATTAAGTAAGTATTGAATGTAAAAAGTGCATATAAATTACTTTACACTCTACTGTCTTAAAATTCCAGCTAGATAATAATTTATGAAACCAAAAGCGTAATAATCTTTATTAATATCCAAATTATTAAAACAATAGAATATTTAACATAGTTAGAAAATGATTCAATTAACAAGTAAAAACAATATTATTCTATTATTAAATGTACCTATTAAATAACAAAATGTATTTATAAAATTACCTATCTAATAACAAATTAAAGTACATAAAAAGAATATATATAATCAATTAAAACATATTTAAACTACTTCCCATTGTAATTCCCTACAAACCTAACAATTAACAAGGAATAAACACATGAAATTGAGACAAATAAAAATGGTGTCAATATTTAGAACATTAAAACAATAATTTAAAACAGTAAAAAACAAAACTGAATATTTAAAAAATAATATTATTGAAAGCTACATTTAAAAAAAATATGAGAGACTTACAAAATGATATTCATACCTTCTATATTCTTTCTCACAATATTCACGACATGATAGCTGCACCTCACAATATTTATTATACAATATTCTATTGGAATACCCATGGTGTACTAACTTCTGGGCCAATCAACTGGTCTTCTAATAGTTCCAACACTATTCCCTGTAAACCTAAATCCCACAAAAAATGTTTACATACATTCAAAATAAAACCTTAAAATGTATTGGCAAAGCAAATAAGGCAGAAAATCGATCATACATATTTAGCATTATAATAATAACAGCTTGCAAGATATCAACTAAAAAGACACAACCAAGGGCCCTATTATGATGCGGTCAGAAACGGCTCTGACCATCGATCGAAGCTTATCTAATCGCATCGTAATATGCTGGTTGGATTCCTTTCTGGCTGCCCCATTACAATGGAGGTAGTCGGAAAGGAAGCCAAAAGGTCATTCCGACTGGCTTCCGAAGGGCTCAGAGAGCCCGTTCGCCAGTTTGTATTCGGCCAGTAATCCCAAGGGCAACTCTTTCCGCCCATGGGATTACGATGTTGGGTTTCAGCAGCATTTCTGTACTGACCTTTCCGACACAGAAAGGCTGTCAGAACTCGACTTTGGGGACCCACAGCCGGGCCCCCCTGGATGCAGGGCTCTCGGTTGGAGGCTGAGGTGCCCCCCTTGTAATCCCTGCACCCTGTGGCACGAACTTTGAGGTACCTGTCTTCGGATGCAGGGATGAATTGCACCTCCTATTTTACAATGAGAGCATGCATTCCGGCAGGAATACATGCTTGCATTGTAAAATATCGGAATGTGACCGACTAGTGTTTAGTCAGAACTTAATAAGTCAGTCGGGACCACTGACCGGGTGTCTGTTGGTCCCACAACCATTACGATGTCGGGTGGAGGTAACTCCGCCGACATCCTAAAAAGGCCCTTAGTATTTAAAAATGATATTAAGTACAATTACATGTAAAGAAGTGTTATGAAAGACCTACAAAACAATATTTTTATCTTTTAAATTCTGTCCTACGATATTCTTGACATTATGATATTTTTGACATAACATCAGTTTCTCACACTATTTTTTTACACAATATTTTGTTTCAATATGTACTGTGTACCAACTCCTGTCCAATCCACTGGTCCACTATTGCTTAATATACAAGTCTGCAATGCTCAGTCTGAGGGTGTATGTTCTACTCCGTAGAAATCTATCTACTCTTAAGAACTTTGATAAATTTGTCAGGTATTTTACAAATCTGTGATTATCATTTCAAGAGGAGATGTGGTCTGGCGGCCAAACTGCTGCTTTGGAAACCTGGGAACTCTGGGGCATATCCGTCTGGGTCCTTCTGTTAGGCAGTGGAGATGATCTGTCATAGCTCACAGGAATTATGTGATATCTATCTTCTGCATCCCGACAGTAGCCCATGAAGTGTATGTGATGTGTCCTTTATAACCTCATATTAAACATTTTACCCACAAATCCATCATGAACTTTCTTTGAAAGAACTTCCGTTGTGGAATTTTGAACATTTTTTGTCCTGAAAACTAAAAGTTATTTTCTCTGGTGCTAGGACACCTCTATAAATGATTTTGACAAATTGTGCTTCGTTTTTTATATTATAGCACGTTTCTGAATGTTTAGAAGTAGATTTTTTGTTTTATTTGTTAATTTCGCAGATAGCTCTTAAATCGTACTTGGATGCTGGTCAAAACCTTCTTGAAAAAGAAAGTGTCCATATTCTTCAAAACATATATGTGCGATGTGCACATAAGAGGTTCTATGTTTTACAGCATAAAAACCGGTTCTCGTTCAACATAAATGCTTAGGAAGGGCACAGGAAACCACTTAAACGTGAGACTTGCATTAATCGACAGTGCTAGAAGGCACTTAGACATTCCTGGAATCGCATGGATAGATACTATTGGACTCTGAAACATTATTATCTGACTGCCACTCTGTGTACCATTATGGTGCGTTAAAGGGATTCTATTTTTACTACCATTCATAGAAATAATACCTACAGTATCTGATAATGGATTCTCATATTAAGTGGTGAGATTTCCGGCCTGTGTATTTCTTGTAATTTCTATTGACGACCAATTAGGCAACGGGGTACGGTTAGCTGTATTATTTGAAAAAAGGAATTTTCTAAGATATAGTGACGATTTCGAAGAGAGTTATGGCTAAACAGTTCTCCGCCTTATTATTAAAAGGAAGGCATTCTGTCGCTTTTGCAATGATTTAAATGTAATAGCAAACGGTTATGCAAACCTACCTGCTCCCTGTCGACTTAGTGCATGATTCTAGGTCCCGGGGTTCTGGAGAAATTTAGGAAATCGTAGTTTATTTCACTGCATTTCTGCTCAAGTTTTCGTATATATATATATTTCTTATATTCTCTTCATATCTCGTCCCTAGAACCAGCGTGTCACCTTTTCTCAGACACGTGCAGTCAGACACTACATAGTAGGAAGAATTGTTGCAGAGAAACTCTGAACCGAATTTGGATTGGCAATCCTCTAAGATCTGGTTTTAATATTTTGTACACAGCACTTTCACAGGCGCACAGATCAACCTCCACACGGGCAGAGTCTTTGACGTTTGGTTCCCTGGGAATAGGAGTGAGGACCAATAAAGAGCTTGGACATGCTTTGGGGAAAAGGAACAATGGCTCAACCATGAGTGCATGAGGAGAGGAAGTAAGCCTGTGTTGGGGAGTGTAAAGTCTGAAGCTGAAAGTTGGCATACTCACTTCTAGTGCCAGAAAGTGCCTTGTGCACCATGTAAAGGTGGCTTCAACAAAATCCATCAATTTACTGATAACCTGTGGAGGAAGTCCTACTGTGATTTAAGGGAAGCAGGCTGCAGTTAATTAAGTAGCATATAAAGGCGACAAATAAGATATTTTGGTAAAGCAAGCAAGACTGCGTTTCTATTCTCCAAAAAGGATTCAATGGGTGTCTAGATCACTAACATCCCCCCTTCAAGTCAGTGGCAAGGTAGAATTTTCATTAAGGTCTTCAAAAGTGAATAACAGGTGCCAGTGATCTACATGATATGCAGACAGAAGGAAAGAACGAAATTGATATGAACATTAAGATTTTTGGTCCCATAGCAGGAACCTGGGGTGGCCTAAGAGCCAGTGACTGTGCCATAGAGGTCTAGCTCTAAGATTGATTTCCTAGAACCGACACCCCCTTTTTATCTGCATTCAACCTCAAAATCTTATTAGTCACCAAACACACCACTAAAGCAAGGATGTCCAAAATATAAGAGGGAAGTCACAGTTACTGCCACTTTGTGGTATTCCACCTAAATATCAAGTCAAACATTTTGCCTAAACATTAAGTATGGGCGAAATTTGCGAATTTGCGGTCCGTGAATTCGTGCGAAATAGATTTCTTGATCCACATAATCCGCGAATTCGTGCGAATTTGCGGATTTTTTTTGCGTGTTTGCGGGGTTTTTTGCTTATTCGCGGACCGCTTGCAGCGCACCGACCGTGAAGTTGCCCATGCGGTCATATGTGGGCGTGGCCATCTTGTGCGCGTTGCGTATTTCCGTTTCCAGGCGCAATTGGCAATCTCGCATTGTGTGCGGCGCGCTATTACGAGTTCGCGCGTGTTTTTGCGTGCTCGCGGGGGAAATATCGCACAAACGTACCCACGCGGTCCTCAATGGGCACAGCCATCTTGTTTTTCATTCATTGCTTTGGTTCTGGGCCTAGCTTTTCTATCCTCTTTTAATCTTTGCGATCCTTTGTTTCTTTGAACTTTTTTTGCTCTTTTTTGCTCATTATCTATCTCTCTATTTGTCTAGATCTATATTTTGTGTTTTTTTCAACTTTTTGTTACTTTAATACCTACTTTTTTGTTTAGCTCTCTCTTTTATTTTATTTATTTTTTCCCCTATTCTTTTCTTCTTTCGGCCAGAACCATGGCAAAAGGAGCCGGCAAGTCAAAAGGGAAGGGTCCCGCACCCCGTAGCCGGCTCCCTTGCGGGCGATTGAGAGGAGTGGATATAGTGGCCAGGGAGGTTTTTACCGCGGTGAAGGTGGCCGCCCTGATATTTTTTGTTCAGCGCCACCTCCCTGAGACCGTGGCAGCAGGGGGCAGGCCTGGTCAAGGGTATGGCCTCCGGGAGCATCAGCAGCGGTGGGATAAGGTGTGCCGGGCCATGCGGAGGGAGTTGGGGGTCCGGCGCACCTACGACCAAGCGACGCACCGGTGGGCCGACGTCCTCAACCGGGAGCAGGACCTGCTCCACCTGCTAGGTGTGAAGATCCCTGGCCTTGGTAAGTAGCTATTTAATAACTATTTTGTATTCTTCTGCTCTGTGTTATATTGCTGATATATGTTTTTCCCGAAGAGCAAGAATGCTGCCTATTCGATTACAATGCAGGTAAAATAATGTTAAGTAGCTTCTGTGATTGCTGGTGCTCGCCTCCTCAGTGGCGTTGCTACTATGCTAACTTGTTTGCAACTTTGTGCTGATTTGGCCTGAGAATATGTATGAGTGTAGTACTTTACAGAACTGCGTAATGCTGGAGAGACTAAAGACTCAAGTCTAGTCCTTCCTTTGTACACCTGCTGCCACTAAGAAGAAGAGATAGTGATGGATTGATAGGTTGAGTAAATTATGACTTGTTATTAGTAGTAGGACATTTTTTAGTGCACTGCAATCATAATGACGGACTGTGTCTGTCACGTCGCGTGCTGCTGAGTGCTGGCAGTCGTAGTAGAACCTTTTTGTTGTTGGTTTAGTTAGTGATTTACATAACTTTCCAAGTAGACGGTCTGCAAATCCAGCAATACTGTACTAGTATCCTCCTAGTTGACCAGATCAGATAGGTCAATACATGTAGTGCAATTGTTGCTAATTTGTTTCCCCGAGATAATTTTAGATTGTTGTCAAAGAAATCAAATATTTCCAAAAAATAATCATCCATGTTTTGTGTTTATTTCATGATCATCAGCACCTCCCAGGGGCAAGAAGACAGCAACACCCCAGACTCCGGCGGAACAGAGTGGGCAGGAACGCTCCTCTGCTGGCTCTTCTGCTGGCCCCACTAAGTTCTTCTGTTGTTAATATTAATAATTATACTTCCCTAACTTTTACAGGTCCTGTTCATTCAAAATTGTTTCCTAGTTCTATTTTTTACAAAATAGTCTTTGATCTTCTTGTAGACTGTATCTAAATTCTTATCCTGCCTCTACCATCACTCTCTGTGCTACTACTAATATTTACTAATATTATGAGTTGGTCTGTGTAGGTAGCTATATCAAGTAAAGTCCCTTACTCCGGCAATTATTGGGTACCACACTCACTCCCTATGTTAATAATTTTCTTTCAGCTGTGTCATGGGTGGACTATCGCTGTTGTTCACTCAATCTATCAAAACAAAGCACCTAAAGCCATCCATCATATAAGCAAAGATCATGTGATCGGCAGGATATAGCATCAGAAATGAATAATCTTCATTTTCCTTTTGTAGTAGTCAAGGCCCGGGGGGGCAGTGCAAAATATAAATTACATTAAGCAGTAGCCCTTGATGTAACCGAGTATGGCCAGTGCCACCCCTATAGAAAAGTAAGAGCTTCCCTATCACCCCCTGCATGTACTGCTTAAAGTAATGCGAGTCTGCGTCATCATGGCTTGTGTCTGTTTTTCTTGGGTGCATGCTGAGTGAGCTGGCATTATGCCGGCTACCACAAGTTCACGTGCAAGTAATTTCTTTTGCAAAACAAGAGAAAAAAGAAGACTGGTGTAGTCTCTGACTCTCTGACTATGTAGTAGTGAGTCCATAGTGCGGCTAGTAGAATTCCTGAAACTCCCACTAATGTCACAGGCCTACAAAGATGGCGGAAAGATACATGCCAAAATGTTATACTGTGCTTGCAAGTTGCTAGTGTTACTGACTGTGAGACAACTTTCTGATGAATTATTTTGAGTTAATGTTAAAGACTATTGGCTACAGTATTTTTCTTTCTTTCTTCATATAGATGCTCCGCAACAAAAGCTCACCCGGAAGGAGATGGCTGTCCGGGCCAGGGCCCGTTAGCTGGAGGCCATTTGCGCTGAATATCGGCGGCTGTGGGCTCGAGAGCAGGACGAGGAGACGGCAACTACTGCATCCTCCTCCAGTGCCCCCGGGTCCACCAGCCAGCAGCCTCCAGCTACACGGTACCGTGGCCCGACAGCCTCCCGCCGCCGCCGCACAGCAGCAAAAATAACTGCTGCCCCCCCAGAGCCTGAATGACACGTATTCGCCATCTCAGAAAAAGAGTAGACTTCCTGGAGCGCTTGGCTGAGAAACAACAACGCCAGATGCGGGACCTCCGCAAAGAGCTGCGGGACCACCTGTCTACAGGACACCGCCGGAGGAAGTGGCTGTCCATTGTCCCTTTTTTAAAGACTGTTGGGGGGGGTGGGAATCGGGAGTTGGGGATTTGGGACTTTTCAGAGGACTATTTGCTATTTGAAATGGACAATTGTTTGGGTTAGGGAGGGATGGGACTAGTTTATTTTTGTTAGGGTTAATACAATTATTTATTTTACATACTTCAACATAGTGTACACGTTGATGTTATTTTGTGGGGTGGTGGGTGGGGGGTATGGCACGTTTGGTTTCCTCAAACTTACCAGCATGAATTATCTAAAACGTCCAAACATTTTCAAATGTGCCACTAACAGAGTTAGTGAATTCAATTGGCCTACTAGTACTTTACTAGTACTACTGTCAGTCTCTCGTCCGAGTCCTAGCCCATTATTCTACCTCCCCAAAATGCGTATCTTACCTGTGATTCGTGTTTGAGAATAGAGCTAGGCACAGCGCTGGCTGCATGGCAAATGGTGATTACGCCATCCCGGACCGAAATTCCGTTGTTGTGGTGTTAGTAGGAGTGGGACCACACTAGCAGTAGCAGCATATTAAAAACAAAGTAAAAAAATGAGACATTGAGTATCCTGAGAGTAGTATTAGAAGGAACAGTAGCCTAAGCAATGCAGAAGATAAGTATTGGGAAAATAGAATTGCATGGATGATTATGGCTACAACAAGAACAGTGACACAGCAGCGTAACAACAAGTCTTCTTGACATTTCGGAGGATGATGTTGACGATGGATCCAATCGATGGTGGGCATGAAATTCAGAATTTATTTTAAAATACTCATTGTTGTTTTTTTCACCAGAATTACAATATCCTAGGATTCATCTAGCTGCCTTAAAATTGATTTGAGGAGGTTGCTTGCACCTTATCCTCCCCAGCAAGTGTGTGGAATTATTGTTGTAATTTACTCACACCTCAATGAAAACCACACAGCCCGAAGGAAGAGGGTTAGGGTTTGAAACTTGGATGGGAATGGGGTTTGTGTGGAAAGTTTTGTGAAGAGAGGAAAAAAAACACAGCATGGACAAACAACAAATGAAGATAAACAAATCTTTGGATACGAAGCTATCCATAAATCTTTTAAGGGGCATAAAGGAAGTGCATGCACTACTGCATGCATTAAGTTGTTTGCTAAATGGACAGGTTACTGAAAAGTAAGTAGTACTTTCTTCAATGTACTAACTATGAAGAAACAATGTGACAGACAGTACAGGGCTGCAGTAATTACGCAATTTGACTTGCCTATCTGCCCTCAGAGAGAGGAACCACTTAGTACATTAAATTAGTTTAAAAAATAGAAAAGACAAAAGTATACAATGGCTGGAGGGATGAATTGAAGCAGAGAGCAAACAAATGCACAGAGTCACACTTATAGAAGTTCAGAGCAATAACATTACTTAAAAGATAAGTAGAAATTAAGATGGATACTGTAACTGTATGTTGTTGTAGTTGTCCTGTTGATTTTGGGAAGTTGCATGCGTCCAGCCATTCCTCTTTTTCGCGGTACACCTCCATTCCATCTGACGCTCCGTTGATCGATGTTGGGGACCAGAAGACACCTTGTCCACTGCCTGCCTTGCGGATGCTGAATTGCGGGTTGCTAATTGTAAGCCTGAGTTCATCCTTTTTGCCATTGCACAGGGTAAAAGCCGGCCTGTAATTGTTGCTGGAAAAACAGGAAGTGATATTAAAACACCACGGAGAAAAAATATAAGGTACGCTATTTAGTGCAAAAATAACACTTTCAGTTTCAGATTCGACAGTATTACAAATTTACAGTACATACAAGCATCATTTCGAAAGTGCGTACTCTGAGTCTCCTTTTCAAGGATAAATAAGTGTGGGCGAAATTTGCGGATCTTTCCCCTCAAGCTAGGTGTAAAGTGTAAACTGCGATTTTAGAACAAAATTAAACCTTCCCAGCAGTACTCCCAGACCCCTCAACCCACCCCCAAACATCTAGAACTCCCCCCAAGCAGCCCCCCAAAAACATGAGATACTACTAGGCCTAAATTTCAACCGTGCCAAAATGCTCTCTGCAACTAGGGCTAGGCCCAAACCCCCCTTTTCCACCATGGATTTTCTCCAAACACTTGCATCTAATATTAGACCTTCCCAGCATTGCCCCCAGACCCCTCAACTTACCCGCAAAAAAGTAGAACACCCCCAAACAGCCCAAAAGCAAAAATGGAAAATGTGACACTTAGAAAATGTGCAGCCTACCTGTTAAATCACTCCAAAAGCGCTCTGCAGCTAGTCCCTAACTCCCCTTTCCCACCATGGATTTTCTTCAAACCACTTGCAATCAAAATTAGACTATCCCAGCAGTGCTCCCAGAACCCCAACCCCACCCCCAAAAACCTAGAACACCCCCAAACAGCCCCCCAAAAACAAGCAAGTGAGCAAAAACGGAAAAACGTTTCCACCATGGATTTACTCCAAACCACTTGCATCCGATATTAGACCTTCTCAGCATTGCCCCCAGACCCCTCAACCCACCCGCAAAAAAGTAGAACACCCCCAAACAGCCCAAAAGCAAAAATGGAAAATGTGACACTTTGAAAATTTGCGGCCTACCTGATAAGTCACTCCAAAAGCGCTCTGCAGCTAGGCCCTAACTCCCCTTTCCCACCATGGGTTTTCTTTAAACCACTTGCAATCAAAATTAGACCTTCCCAACAGTGCTCCAAGACCCCTCGACTCACCCCCACTAATCTAGAACACCCCCAAACAGCCCCCTAAAAACATGCAATACTGGTATATTCAAAACGTGGCAAATCGCGCTGTTCACAAAAAATTGCTGTTTTCAGCACTTCCACTACTTTGATCATCTTGAAACTTACCTGGACACTTGTTCCAGCGATTCCGAAGAATCTCAGCAAGGCAGAACAAAATCGAACCACTGCGCTCTTTGAAGAAGAAGAAGAAGAAGGTCTACGACTAGTTTTCACTTTTCATCCAAACACACGCGCCCGCAAAACACCAAAAAAGGCCAAAATTCTGCCAGTTCTGGACCAAAGAACGCCAAACCCCCCTAAAACCTTGCCAACATCATTATGAACTAGCCTGCATTGGGCCCTGAGCCCTAGACTCAGTGGGAACCCTACCAACTTAATCCCAAAAATCCTAGTAAATCGCACTGAACCCTAAACCCTAGATATGCTTTGTCTGTCTGTGTCAAAGAGCCTAGGTATGCTACATCAGGATGCTTCACTCAGTGGTGCCTGCCTTGACCGTCTGCATGGTCCTGCCGCAAGCATGGGCCAAAAATCCGTTCCACTCAAGAATTTGTGATTTTTCAGTAATTTCACGAGATTCGCGAAAAACCGAAAAACAGCACATTTCGCAAACATAACATGTTTGGCCCAAGCTTGAGGCAGTGCCATGCAGACGGTCAAGGCAGGCACCACTGAGTGAAGCAACCTGATGTAGCATACATAGGCTCTTTGTCAGACAGACAAAGCATATCTAATTGTATGCAGCAAGCCACATAGCCCCAATACACTGCCTCGCCCTCGACCACTACATACCACGAATAGACAGACATGTAGTTCTGCTGTAGTAGTTGTTGTAGACTGGTTTACCTGTTTGACACTCACGAATTGGCCATAGTTCTTCCGTAAACCGACGCTGATGATCCATCCATCCCAGTGAGTGACTGTAAAGAAAAAATATATATTATTTAATCAACCATCATGGTATATTGGCAAGTGAGTCCACTCCAAGGACATTTTGCATATTGTAAAATGCAACATAGTGGCCCCTGAATTTGAAGTACAATTTGAATTAAACAAGGTAAAAAAAACAGAGTAGTAGACATGAGTTACAATTACTGTGTAAAAGATTAAATAATAACTAAGACAAGACATATGATTCATTTCATGCACAAAAAACAAACAGCAATTGGTTTCATCAGATCCAGACAGCCATTGCTGTCCACTGCATGCCATCTTCTCAATTATTCATTACCTGTTCTACTTTTTGTCCGCATCTTCTTCGGAAAGTGAGGGCCCACAGGGCAGCCTCTCCTGTCAATTTCAGAAGTAACTCTGTCAGCAATCAGCAAGCATGTAGTCAGTCAGTAAGTTCAGTCCCACTTGAGGGGACTCGTCTATGAAAACAAAGTTTCTTTATTCTTCGTAATCGATTCATCTGCCTTGAGGGAAATGGATAGGTGGAATTTGGAGGAGGAGGATAGAGGAGCATGATTGAGTTGTGAACTTGTGAACCTCAGGAATGCAGACTACGTCACCTTCAAATCAATAAGGAAAATAAGATGAAGACAGTGCTGCTGATGGACTTGTGAGAGTTTTGTTGTGGTAAAAGTTGCAAAACAAAAGAAAGACACACAGGAATAAAAGTGAATAAGGACGAAAAAAAAGGAAGTAATTTGCAGGCCTCGGTGTCAGGGAAGTAGAGCTCGTCCTCAAACTCCATGAATTGAGACGGGAGTAGGTCAGCTAACAGAGAAGAACTTACGTCACCTAAGTCGGTGTCCTCTTCTTCCTGCGTGCATTCACTTATTTTGTAATCTGGTGGTATGAAGTGCTGATTCATCTTGATCAGTGTTAACCTCTCCACATTTTTGGGCGAGAGGCGGGTCCTTTTTGAAGTTACAATGTCACCAGCAGCACTGAAAACACGTTCAGAAGACACGCTTGCGAGTGGGCAAGACAAATAATTTAGAGCCAGGTTGGTGATCAGTGGCCATAGAGGCCTTTTCCTATACCAATACAGCAATGGGTTCTGATTAACAAAGACCTCTGTTGGGTCATCCAGATAGGCCTGCAGCATCGACTCGAAGTTCTCCATGGTTGCTCCACTTTGCGTACCATCTGTGGCCTTTGCAGCACTGGAACGAGCAAACCCTTGATGAGTTAGCTAATCCGCTTCCGACAATATTATGGCTGGGCCTGGTGCAGGTGAGGATGATGATACGGTTGCTGCTGGTGTCGTTAACGGCTATGAGGGAAAGTGACTCCCTTCGGCCACAGATTCAGAAGTGGAACTTGACGCCGGATGGCCTGCTGATTCAGTTGTACTTCTGCCGGCTCCTTGAATTTTCTGCCGCTCTTTTTCTAACTGAGTGGCTGACACAGCTAGCCAATGTTTGTACTTTGAAGCATCTGCTTCATCAAAAGGAATGAATGCTTTGCTGGCCACTGCCTTTTTGTACCGTGGATCCAGAATAGTGGCACAAATGTAATATTGTTCTGTATGTTTGTTTTTAAGCCTTTCATTGTCAACTAGGCGGCTTAATAACCTCTCCGCCAACTGATATGTGTCTTGCTTTTCAGCATCATCTCGGAACGTTGAAGACACCGCCTTCAGTTGGTGCTCTAGCATGACCAACAATGGGATAGCTTTGCCCAAAGAACAGTCCTCCCTGCTGACTTCACGCGTGAAGACCTCAAAAGGACGAAGCATGCAACTAGCTTCCATTCCTCCAACTCTAGCCTTATGTCTTTCATAGTAGAACCCAGTTTATAGACATAATCATGTATTACCCCCACTGCTCAGACAGACGCTCAAGCATGTGGTTGAGTTCCAACGTGTTGCCACCTCCTGGATGAGTCCTTTGACTGGCAGTCTACGTTCATGTTGAATGCTCCTCAGCTCCTTCCGGGCCTTAAAAGAATGGCTGAAATGTGTGCAGATTCTTCGGCAGGTGGTCAGTAACTTGCTGACTGTGTTTTCTTTTTTCAAGAAATCTTGCACCACGATGTTAATACTATGCGCCAAACACGGCACTCTGAAATAGCCACCTTGCTGCATGACCTTAACTATATTACTGCCATTATCCATGGAAACATAACCAACTATGCGATTTCTTGGATGCAGCCATTCAGAGACCTTCCTATCAAACTCGTCCAAAAGGTTAGGTGCAGTATGAATTTTCTCCATGGCAAACATGGCTAATGTTGCATGTTTCCGAGTAGCTTGAAAAACTGTGTCCGGGTCGACACCTGCATTTATCTTGTCTCTAACCCCTGCAAAAGAGACCCAGTGTGCAGTGATGCAAATGTAATCAAGGGAGTGGCAACTGGTCCACATGTCTGTTGTCAAGTGGATAGTGTGAACAGCACTCTTCTGCAAAGCTGCCTCAATCACCTCCAGCACATCTTGATGTAGTGCTGGAACCACAACTCTGGCAAAATAGGACCGGCTGGGAACCTTCCATTTAGGGTAGACTATTGCCACAAATTCTAGAAAACCCACCCCTTCCACGAAAGAAAAAGGGAGAAGGTCCAGCGCTAGCATTTTAGCCTGCTTTGCGTTATACGGACGTGCCGTTGGGTGGTTGCGTTCAAAAGCCGCATCAGACCAAAACATGCTTCTAATGGTGGACTGGACCGTTTTACGTGATGATGATGATGCAGACTTCTTAAAACCAGTTAGGCTCATAGATGTAGTTTTTCACATTGGTGTCTCTCCCAGACTCTTAGTGTGCCTCATACATGTTGCAGGGGGCGAGGGTGTGGGCGCTACCACTGCAGAGCTGCTGCTGGGGTACTGGGTGTACCAGAAAAAATGTCAGTCGGTTCTTGACTTCCCCCCTATACTATCAGCCCCTCGTTAGCATTAGATGCAATGTGAATGATACATTTAGATCAGTTCTACTTTGGGCTTCCCGGATGTTCCTTAGGTGCTCATCCCACTGGATAGTGTGGTGTTTTTTGAGATGGCCTCTCTGGCCTCCGGTACCATAGTTGGTACGAAGCTTACCCCGACTAATTAATACTATGCAAATCGAACAAACGACCATGTCAAACTGGGGACTGGAGATGTCTGCTGGTGGTGGAGGTGCTACTTTGACTTTCAATGCCAGATTAAGTGGAGGATGGGCGTGGCTGAATTTGTTTCTGTTGTTTACTTACAGCACCACTACTTGAGGTAATGGAGGTCGAGCTGGATGGAGGTCCCTGCCGGCCCTTCTGACTAAAAAATATGGAAGCTGTAGGTCGTGTTGGTGTTGTAGTTAACTGCGTTGGTGGTGGTACCAGTGCCACCTCGCCACATCCCGCTCAGCAGTCATTCGGGATAGGGTGAAAATGTCTGTCTGCTGCATGCCCGCTGGGGCTGGAGTGACGACTGTGATGACTGGGTCGTCGTCAGACTGTTCATCAGCAGCAGAAGACACCAATTCTTGTTTGTCGTCATCACCTATAAGTCGAAGCCTTGCGGGAACCTTCCTTTTAGGCTTAGCTACCTTTGTCGGCTCATGGCGTGCCTCACTCCCAGACTGCATTTGTGGGTTCCAATCAAGATCAAGGTCATCAGAATGAAGGGGGCTTGAAGAAGAACTTGTAGTAGTAGTGGTAGCCCTCCTGGACCTTTTTCTTGCTGGTGATCTGGAAGACAATGGATCATCATCAGGAGGAGTGGCTTCCTCGGATGATACCTCCGCTTGAATATCAATTTCCTGATGTGCCTCTACTTCTGGAGGAACAAGCGTTGTAGGCAGTTGTGCCGCTCCAAGAACCTCTAGTTGCACCTCTCCTTGCGCCTCTCCTTGCGCCTTTCCTTGCCCATGTACTTGCGCTTGTACTAGTTGCACCTGTGGTTGTCGTTGCGGCTGTGGTTGTTGAACACTCGTCAGCTGAGTTACACCTGGCGTTGATTGGATGGTACTTTCTTGTGATGAGCCAACATCACTGGTCGATGGTGATTGAGAAAGTAAAGTGGCTGCCTCAGCAGCACTCATGGTCTTGGATGTAACTTGGCATGGTGGCACTGCGCCCAATGAAGCGGAGGTGCTGCTTCCAGCTTGATCCCCGGCAGACACCGCTGCTGCTGCAGGCGTAGTTTTATTTCCCAAAAAAGGTGTCGGTGGGCACACCAGTCTCCTTGGTAGGTGGTGCCACTTGCTTCTTCTGCTCTTTCTTACTGGCAGTGGCACTGGCAACTTTTTTCGCTGAGGCGCTACGGCCACCTTTCTTTGTGCCCATCTTCTTCAGATGTCAAAACAGCAGGCTGCAGTTGCATGAGTTGCAGAGTTGTCTTGTCTGTGGCCACACGTGATGTCACGTGACGTTGTGCTGCACATACCGCTGCAGGACTTCTTCCTGGCACTGGTGTTTCTCTTGTGCACCTAAAAGCAATGGAAGCCAGAGGAACATCAGTTAAACACCCCAAAAAGTCGAAAAAACACACAAATATAACCGCAATCCAATGCCATCTATGCCCTCAATGATGTTTAAATTCAAGACACCCCACAGAAAGACTTGTTCCATGTACCACTCACTACCCCTGGGCCTAATGGAAGAAAGCAAGGCAAACTGGGTGCAAGCCTGAGCACACTGCCTGGCTTCAAAATGGCTCCTTGACCCCCAGCCACATGGCCAGGCCCTGCCTGTACCAGGCCTCAAAATGGCCCCCACCCACATGGCCAGGCCCCAACAACACCCCAAAAAGTCGAAAAACACACAAAAATCACCAAAATCCAATGCCATCCATGCCCTCAATGATGTTTAAATTCAAGACACCCCACAGAAAGACTTGGTCCATGCACCACTCACTACCCCTGGGCCTAATGGAAGAAAACAAGGCAAACTGGGTGCAGGCCTGAGCACACTGCCTGGCTTCAAAATGGGCCCTTGACCCCCAGCCACATGGCCAGGCCCTGCCTGGACCAGTCCTCAAAATGGCCCCCACCCACACGGCCTGGCCCCAACAACACCCCAAAAAGTCGAAAAACACACAAAAATCACCACAATCCAATGCCATCCATGCCCCCACTGATGTTTAAATTCAAGACACCCCACAGAAAGACTTGGCCCATGCACCACTCACTACCCCTGGGCCTACTGGCTAGTGAGGCTTTACAGGCACCCCAAAATTAAACCAAAAATCAACATATAACAGTAAGCTAAAATTCCATGACATAAATGAGAATAAAGTTAAAAACAAATCACAGAAACAGTTGTATCATGCACCCATGACCAACCCTGGGCCTACTGGATACTGTGGCTACCCACAATATATATTTTTTTTAAGTTGTGAAAAAAGTTTTAAAACTGTAGTTGCAGCAACTGCAATGCCCCAAACAAACAACACCAACTTACTTGTAAAATCTCAAGTCCAAAAGTGATCAAAACTCCAAAGTCCAAAAAGTCCTGAAATACAAATATCCAGCAGCAGCCACAAAAAGTAATCCTTCCAGCTCCAGATCCAAATCAAAAGTGACCAGGACATGGACAAAGCACTGGGAGGAGGGTGCTGGACAGGAACAGGAAGTTGGAGACTCTGGGGCACTTCCTTCCTCCCACCCCCCCAAAAATGGACTCCTTGCACCAAAAGGTGAAGCCAAATGTCAATATGAGGAGTTATTCTGATCAAAATCATCATTTTAAGAAGGTTTATGCTGCCTGCGGTGGATTTCTTTTGCAGAATTGCAATTTTTGCAATTTCGCGAAAGCGAGCTGTTCAAATCACCCGCCGGAAGTCAACTGCACGCCACATCTACGTGTTCGGCATTGTTTACTCCCGCAATGCGTGATCACGTGCCCTTATGACGTACGCGCTTTGTCAAACTCTCGCTGTTCAAGATGGCGAGCCGCGATGACGTAATTGCGTTCGAAAAACTCTCGCGGAATCACGCAGCAAGATCCAAAATGGCGCAGCACACGCAAACTGGGAGAAAAACAACTTGACGGACTCAGAATCACGGTAAGTCAACGCCACGCGCGCGATATTGTATTTTTCAAGAGCGACCAAGCAAAAAAATCCGCAGCATGCGAATTTGCGGATTTTGGGGCAAATTCGCGCGATTCGCGGACCGTGAATTTTCCAAAAATCCACAAATTCCGCGAACTAAACGGATTTTACGCCCATGTTTACTAAACATAATGGTGGGGTCAAAATATCATGACTCCTGCTAACCCTGCAACAAGCTCAACATATCTGATGTTTCTCTGAAACTCACAGGTATGATACCATCAGACTACAGAGTAAAGGCCTGGTTATGAGTTTGGTGGACTGACTGCCAGAAAGCCATGTCCGCGACCGTCAGTAGACTACAGCGCTGATGTTCTTCAGGCCACCATATTACGAGTTTACCACGTTCCCCGTGGTGTGGCTGCAGAGATCTTACGGTGGTGGATATTATTTTTCCAAATGTATCAATGCCTGTGTGAACAGTTCAACTGCATATCTGTCGAATGCACACATATGCAAGATACATGTGGAAAAATACCATCTACCTATTGCTGGAGTATGTCCCATATGTGGGCACTTCAGGCAATGGGAATATGGCACAAAAAGGACTCACCTGTATATCGCTGCAAACAGGGTCATGATCCTCGGGATGAAGATGCTGCTGTGAAGGGGTCCTGAAGCAAGGGTTCCACGTGGAACTCTGATGGAAAGAACAGGAAAGGGGTGAGGACGCAGTACAAATTCTTAATTTCCGCCAACTTGAAGCTGGCAGTCCCACTGCTGTTATATTCAAAATAGGTACCCCAATATAGGCTCAGTTAACATCACAACCTTTCACCTATATTCGTCCCAGCATTACATACATAACGGCTGCAAGTACTAACCCTTTACCTAGTTACAGTATTCCTTACAGAACGTGGG
Organism: Lissotriton helveticus; assembly: GCF_964261635.1. Classification (NCBI taxonomy): domain Eukaryota; kingdom Metazoa; phylum Chordata; class Amphibia; order Caudata; family Salamandridae; genus Lissotriton; species Lissotriton helveticus. The sequence continues at coordinate 1,303,477,885 of NC_136067.1, read as the reverse complement.
TTTTTCCTGAACAATAGGCTCATACATTATGCATGAGGATTTAGAATTCTCGGAAAATCAGCAGGACTATCATCTCCTGCATAATAACTATGTACAAGGTTCATTCCCGACGTCATCCCAGGTCCAACAGTGGCACAGCAAGGTAGAACCCCTGGGGATACCTTCGAGTATATAAACATCACATCTTGCTGATATAGTCAGAGGAGATCATGACTTCGATGCCGACACACTGACACGAGACGCTGATATTCCTGCATGCAGATACGCCAGCTCGCAGCGGTCTGAACATCCCTTGTGGGGGGTCCATGCAAGACCAAGACGGGGCCCCACAGTATCTCACTTGCACCAAAAAGAGATTTACCATAGAGATTTACCATTCTTTCATGTTTCTAGTGCTTCTAATCATTTACATCTGTTACTGTCTGATGATTGTCTCAGCACACCTATTTTACACTAGAATGACGAATGTTCAAAAAATGCTTATTGAAAACGTCCCTACCGTTTATTCTGTGTACCTCTCTGAGTCTAAGTGAGCACGAGTGACTTAGCCAAATGTACTGCACTGTTTCCAGCATTCTGAGGGATCAGGGTTGTCATGTTTGATATTTGCCAAGAACTAATCTCTCCTTGAGAAGAGTAGTTTCTAGCGGCACTGTGAGCAAGCTGGCACACAGGCAAATGTAGCCGGTGGGGGGTCTGGAATTAGTTCAGACACCAAGCCTGCAGTGTATGTTGTCTAAATGTGCAGATCTTATATAGATTTATAAGAACTACATGACATGGTGCCGCCAACGTTGGATGGGCACCTATTTAACGGTGAAATCTGAGTAGTTCAGTTGTGCTGTTCGTGGAGAGACCCTGACTCACATTTTCCGCAGAGAGGTCAGGAGTGGGAGGGAACGCAATCGGCCACAGCTGAGTACGCAAACTCCTATGTATTGGCTCCTGGTTTAATCAAGCCTGAAGGATACATTGTTCCTATTGTACATAACACCTTTTCTCGGTTCCCTTGAAGAGCTCTTCTTACTAAAAACAATGTTGCTACAGGAAAACCCGGCAGTTCAACTAAACTTCTCAGCCGAAGAAGAAGAAGATGCAAATGCAATAGACATGTCAGAAAATGTCAAAAAGGTCATCACCCTAAAACTAGAAGCATACGGTTTAACAGCCGGGGTGGGCAAGTAACTTTCATGATTAAGGCACACAAATTTCGTTGCATGCGCAGCATCACATTTGGCGATGCAGCGCATGCAACAAAATTCATTTTATTTATTTGTTTGTGTACTTACCTCTGTGCTCTCATCTTACTCTTAAACCAGCTGACAAGGGTGGCACCTTGGTCATGATGGACACAAAATATTACAACCAGAAGGTCAATGAACACGTCCACGATCCTAACACCTACTTACCACTTGAAAGCGACCCTACCGGCATTTTACAAAAGGCCCTACTTGAATTGCTGCAAGAAGCATATCAATCTGGGATCATTACTGAGCAACAAAAATTGTTTCTTACTACACACAACCCAAGAAGACCGGTACTCTACATGATACCCAAGATACATAAACCTCCTACAGATCCTCCATTCCGTCCGATTGTGTCCGGGTGTAGTTCCATCTTTGACCCCGTTGGGAGATATTTAGACCACTTTCTGCAACAATTTGTACAATCCTGGTACACTTACATTAAGGATACCACCCATTTCTTAACCAAACTTGAATCCATCCAAGAATACTGGCGAGAAGATTGGACACTATGCACCATCGATGTAACAGCACTATATACATCCATTAATCATCAACAAGGAATGGAAGCTGTCGAATGGGCTCTACTGCAAATGAACTTTTCCCAACAAAAAAGCTTGTTCATCTTGAAATTATTACATTTTTGTCTGTATAATAGTTATTTCCAATGGCAAGATCATTTTTTTGGACAGATGACCGGCACCAGCATGGGTTTTTCTGGGGCTCCGGCCTACGCTAATATCTACATGTCCCTTTTTGAACATGAACATATTCACACGAACGACCAATGGATTCAGGGTCTAGTCATGTATGGTCGATATATTGATGACATTTTCCTGGTATGGTCAAAAACACAGTCAGAACTTGAAAACCTCATCGCAGATCTAAACACCAAGAATCCTAGAATTCAGTTTACCCATTCTATTAGTTCGAACTCTGTACACTATTTGGATGTTCTGGTCACAAACGACCGTAGCAACAAAAAACTTATGACTGATATTTACACGAAACCAACTGACAGAAACAACACTTTGATGTACAACAGCTTCCACCCGATGAGTCTGATTACGAATTTGCCATATTCTCACCTTTTGAGAATCAAAAGAATTTGTGCAACACAGGAGTTATGAGAACCAGATACCTGTCCAGTGCAGGAGATTTGAACAGCGTGGCTACCCCACCAAAGTTTTGAACCAATGCATAGACCAATTAGCAATAATTGATCGTCAGACATTACTGTTACCGACCAATAAGACACCTAAAAATGCATTCACATTTGTGTCGAAATATTCCACATCTGCTAGACAAATTAAACAGAGTATATTGAAAAGATGGGAAATTCTTCAAAATGAAAGTGAATCTTTTGGAATTTTTCAGGATAGACCGATATTTGCATACACTAGAGGTCGCAATCTTCTAGATATAATTCGGTCGCCAAAGTGTCCCGCAACTAATCCTGAGTACAAAGGCACAATGAAATGCCGGAACTGTGTGAATTGTAATAACATCATTGTCGGAAATATTTTGACCCATCCAATGACAGGCAAAAGTATCAAACTTAAGCACACGTCAGATTGCAACACCACCAACGTTGTTTACTGTCTCAAATGCCCATGTGGCAAACTTTATGTGGGCAAAACAGAAAGAAAGTTAAAAACTAGACTTACAGAACATAAGAGCACTATTAGGGCCAAGAAGAAAGGTACCCCGATAGCCATTCACTGGGATGAGAACAGTCACAACATTGCACAATTAAGAGCCCAGATTATAGAGGTAGTACCTAAAAAAGATGGTCAAGGCAATTCCACTAAATTACTACAGCGTGAAATATACTGGATTGACTTTTTATGCACAGGAATTCCCTACGGTTTAAATGATCGAATAGATTTGGGATGTTTTCTATAATACAGGGTACCATTGTTTGATATACATAGCATATATAATGGTAGACACTACAATTCCCCAACTCATTTGGGATATATTGTGACATGTTGCTGACATTCTATGAGTGATGCTATTTTTAATTTATTATTATTTTTATTCATTGCATTCTAACGCATTTAGAATTAATATGTATAGGCTTTTTTTCTCCATGCTTAAATAATACAGTCTATTGTAAGCTACACAACTATAGGATCCGGGATGGATCTTGTTGAATACATTTGCATTGTCATGTTCGGATATGTGGATGTCCACAATAGGATACTAAAGTCTGTTGGAGAAACACACGGATCTTCGTGTGTTTCTCACCACCAGGAATTTGGATCAAGCAGTTATTTTAATTTCTAGTGGCATTTACATAAAGAATAGGCAAGTACCATTTTGAGATAGCAGTTGATTCCCCTCTTTTCTCTTTCCCGGTTTTTTCTTGTAGAACACTGCGTGGAGGTAGGATTTACAGGCCACATACCACGTTACAGCTAAATATATGAGATTACTCGATGTACCTTAGTATTTTTACACTTGTATACCTGTTAACAACATATGATCTGAGCATCAAAGATAATTATTAGGCCCAACATATACTTATTATGTTGTAGAGAAACTACTCTCTCATGAATATTTTCGTCTGGGAACTCTGGTCCACTTGCATCACAGTCAGGAGACGATTAAAAGTGCTTTCTGTCTCCGTTCATAATTCTTATGCATTAAGATTGACAAGATTGCGCACTTGCATAATATAAGGTTAACAACATAAGTTTTTAAACTCAGCACGAAATACGTACTTTCACTTCCCCCTGCTATACGCGCAGGACTACATTTCCCATATATCATCCGTAGGTGTAGGAACTCTTTAAATGTATGTATGGTATCCTTGCGCGCGTCATTGACTTTTCGTAGTCAACACACATCGGAGCTCGGTTAACTTTCCAACATCAAGGTAAACATTCGTTTTTTGTTCTACGTTATACAATTTTTTCCCTGAAGAGACCTCTTCAGAAGCAATTGTTAGCCAGCTAACATTACACAGCATTTTCATAACGTAGTTTTTTATATTTGGCTGTTTTCTGTCAAACAGGAGACTGCAACTTAATACCACCCCGTAATCGCGAGCAGCATGAGTTCGACTCCCCGGATACAACCTTAGCCTTGGTTACTAAAGTTGGAGGTACATTCACACAGGCCTAAGCCATTTTTTCTTTTCTTTTTTTCGATTAACAGTTAAAAGTAATTGCGCTGTATATTTTTCACTGTATTTATGCAATCCGCTCATTCATTTAGATTCGTCAAGCTGCGAACCGAGTATTGGGCGTTTGTGTTTTTTTCTTACCGGATTGATACCTCACATCGCGTTGCCACACTAGGGACACTGTTGCAGGTATGTGTTGGTGGCTATTGTCCTTCGACATTTTGATTTCCAGTAGTGATCAGTCATGTATTTATTGACTGTTAATTTGTATTATCACCACAGTTTCCCAGAACTACCGACTTGGTTTTGAAATCCAGATACGTTAAACAACAGAGTTGAGCAGTAGAAGTTTACCTCCGTCTCTCAGTTCTGTCACGACTTAGGTAATTCCGCCTCTCTTTTTTACATACACCCTTTTTCTGCCACCCTAAACATTTAGCTTATAGTACGTTCCGTTTCCCTTCCGATTGTAGATATCACGTTTCCTGGAAAAGGAAAGTTTCCTAAAACGTGAATATAGGAATCCACCTCACAAGTTACACACAATAGACAAGGTATGTGTAAATGGCAGTAGAGATAACCGTGAAAACCACAGGGATTTGGCTTATAATTATTGGTGTTCAAGCATGGATAATTGTTGGCTAGCATTGTGTAATATTTATGACAACTAAAATGTGTTGCTTGCCACTCATGAATGATTAGGAAGACATTATGTAACAGCATTTTACCTGAGGATTTATGCTATGTATGTTCTCTTTTTTTTAATTGGATTGAAACAACAACATGTCATTATTGAATGTATCGTTTTTTTCCCCCCTCAAGTGTCGCACAATAACAGTTCTGTTTGTTATGTGATTTCAATGACAATATGCTGTGTACATTATATTGCAATTACAAGAACTGATTATATGTTTGTATATATTTTATAGGATTTTTCCCCTGAAGAAGGGTACCTTCAGGTCCCGAAATGCATTGGGCACCATGTCGCCAGAAAATTAACTTTATGGAATCATAATTACCATGGATCTAGGTTTTTTTGCCTACAAAGATATGATTAAATAGTGTATTTGATTTGCTATTTATATGCATTTAAGAATATAAATTAATGTTATGTTTTACATTCTTGATGTTCTTCAGTACAAACAATAAGGAATTGCTGTATATTATGTTGAACAATGAACTAAAATTAAAAAACTGAAAGTGCAACTTTGGATATTTTTATGTTAACTATTAATATTTGATTGATACTGAATTTTTGGAAAAGGGGTTCTTTTCCCATAGGAACAGTGCACACTATAAGTAGGTTCCCCCTACTTAATTTTCCTGCTTACCTCTGTGCGGCCATACTCTGCAGTTTATTACCCCCACCCTGTTCCTCCCCTGCCCCACGTCAGCGCCTGGCAGCACTTCTACCACGTGCTGCTACTGAGAAAGAACAGAGGTATTCTATTCATGGATTAGATTTCCACAGACAAATGCAAGAACTAAAACATTTCATTACTATGTCGAAGATGACATACCACACAAATGTACTCCATGTGAGGACAATGAAATTCCACTAACTTACCAGGAACATTTATACTGGTTTAAAAGTGCCTCTCTCATCCAAGAAATAGAGTAAGACCCGGTCCACTCGTAAGAGATGGAGCAACATGGTCCGTACTAGCGGCCTACACACCACACTCTGACATTGACACAATGCCAGGAGAAGACTTACTTATACATCATACAGAATTATTAAAACTTTAAGGAAACATGTTACAGTTCGCGATGAGAACACTCACACTTCAGCCTACTTCGGCTACACAACCAGGACCAGTCCAAACTTCTACAACCAAAATTACAACTCAAACATTACACGCAGTGATGGGTAAAATGCCCACTAAATGTGAACAAATGCCTTTCTGTTGAGCTTAACAAATAACACAGTTGGAGGCAGTATTTCCACAGACTGTCTCACAGGAAAAGCAGGGAATACTAACAATTTGCTTGCCAATAAGGATAGCTCTCCCAATAGAGGATTGTACTTTTGGGGTACGGTCTTCAATGCAATACATACCAGAACTCATGGTATCCCATCCTCGGTGGTAATACCAGATGTACTGAGACAAATACAGAATGAGTATGGAGCAGAATGTGCTCTGAACTTAGGGATGAAGTTTCTAAATAACTTTTCCCAGGTATCAGCTATAATATTAGCAAACATTGAAGGGGAAGCAGCATCAGTGTCAATACGCCAATGCCTGAGAGATTTAACTCCTTTATAACAGGAGACAGAACTGCCTCAAATAATTGAAACATCATATGCACAATTAGATAGAGATAGTCTGGGAACAACACCGGTAAAACCTCAACTAGTGACAGGTTCAGAAAAAGAACATGCAAAGCAAAATCTAGTTTCTTAAAAAAAGAAATGGCATAATAACAAACAACAAAAGAATAGATCTCAATCCAGGGGAAGGTCTTCTCAAAACGAGCCCCCAGAAAGGAGGTATAACCTTAGGAATAGAGATAACAGTAAAAAAACCTGACAGGTATCAGGACACTGATACACGATCTTCTCATTCCTTTCAGAGTTCATCAAAAACTCAGAGAGGGAAGGACAGTCAGAACACAGACAAGAAGAGCGCACAAAGTCTAGAGACTCTCAAAGCACCTCAGACTACGCTTCCAAAAAAGAAAAAAAGCCTAAAGCAAAACCTCAATTAAAAAAGAAGGTAGCAGGTCTAAAAATTACGCATGCCCAAAATTCTGAGGTCTCAACTACTGAATGGGGACTGGGCCCTGACGATGCTAGACAGCACAGCAGAAGTAACAATAGCTCACCAGAACCTGATAGAATTTCTTGTGACAGTGGAGTTGTGTGAGTACATCATGGTGGAAACATCTGATACTAGGGTAAGTGATTAACATAGGTTACATGAAATAACACTCCACATGGAGGGGGATAAACCCAGGAAGAGTAAAGGTCTCTTTGGAAGAACCTGAAATTTGGATATGACATTCTCTTCGCTGAAAAAAGAATTTCGGCCTGCATTTGTTATGGATTGTTCAAAGGGAGAGAAGGTAATTATACTAGACTTTTCCGAACCTCGTTCCCCAGTACATAAAACACACATACGTGCAAGATTGGGCAGTAGCTCTAGCACCTGCACTATATCGCAACCATGTTGGGTGGGATGAACAATTAGCTCACCACGTGATACCACAAAAATCTACTCCAATTCCACAGAGACAGTATCCAATAAAACAAGAAGCAAAAAAACAGGTCAGGGAGATCTTAGATCAACTTCAATACCAAGGTGTGACTGAAACTTGCACCTCTTCAATGAATAATTCTTTGTTTACTGTAGTGAAACCTGATAATTCATATTGTCTAGTTTTAGATGACAGACATCTGAACTCATGCACAAAAACATTTGTAGTACGAAATGCACCTAGCTCAGCATTGATAAATAACATTGTCCGGAAAAGGTACAAAACAACATTAGATATCTCAAATGGATTCTTCTGCCAAAATATAGTACCTGAGAGCAGATATTTGACAGCATTCTCAGCGCTGAGGTCCCAACGGCAATTTTGTCGACTAGCCTAAGGCTATAAGAACAGCCCGGGGTATTCTCCGCCAGGGTAACTGAATTACTTCAGAATCTGGACAAAGAGGCATTATCCAATATAGATGATACTTATGTGACGAATGATGACCTGGAGGATCACTTGACCAGGGTAAGCACCATAATTTGGGGATTTACCTCAGAGGGCAACAAGTGTTAACTTCAAGAAATAAAAAATAGCACATGTCAATGTCCTATTTTTGGTATATGAGCTTTCAAGTGAAGGAAACATTCTGACAGCAAACTTTCTGGAAAAGTGTGCGCTGCTCTAACCTCCAAAATCATTAAAAAACGTACAATCAATCCTGGGTTTCCTAAATTTTGGCAAAACATACATTCTGGATTAAGCTGAAAGAGTTAAAGATTTCTATGACCTGATAAGACCTTATTTTCAGTTAAGCAATGGACACAGGAACACACAAAAATTCTTCCTTCCCTACAAGCTGACATGATGTTATCTAAACACTTACAAACACGCGTAAATGTCTGCAATCTGGTGTTCCGTAAAGTCGCGGGTCAATCTGGATACACCTATCCGACATAAAATGAAGGTACCAACAGCATACAAATCATATTAGGACACAAATGCAAAGATGCGTTTTGCATCCACAGAGAAAATGCTGACAGCAGTACAGACTGCTGTAGTGAGAGAAAGAGCACTGGCTCAGGGAAATAAAATTATTGTCATGACCCAAGTACCGGCCTTAGAGGCTGCTATGAAGGCAAGCCTTTTGAATGCTAAAGTTTTACATCCACGATGGATACATTGGGCTATTTCTGCCACTGCATCAGATGTAGAGTACAGGTATGACCCAAGTCTGAAAACATAGGCATTCCTGCAATACGAACAAGAATATCCTCTCCCAAATGAAATTATGCCTCTAGATCAGTATGAATTCATAATTTATACTGACGGATCTGTTCAACCGGCCATAGGGAGTAAACAACGATACAGCACCACATGTGCAATTCTTAAGAGTTGGATGAAGGATGGTAAATTCCATCCAATCTGTACAAAGACTAGGGGCCCGATGTAGGTAAATCCCATTTACCGATTTTGAAATACCGAATCCTACCGAATCGGTATTCAAAAATCGGTAAATGGGATGTAGGTCCCAACATCTGGATTCGTTACCGAATCCTTAACAATTCTTTAATTACCGATTCGGTAAATACCGAATCGGTAATGCCCATTCATTCCTATGGGCTTTGAATCCCATAGGAATGATTAGGCATTACCGATTCGGTATTTACCGAATCGGTAATTAAAGAATTCACAAGGGTGCAGGGGGTGTCACTTTGACACCCTCTAGCACCCCCAAAACGGGCATGTGTGCAATGTGGCACACAGACATGCCCTAAGGGCACGTCTGTCTGTCACATGGCACATGTGTACATGCACAGATGTGCATGTACACAGGAATCGTTTTTTTACCATGGATTTGTATTCCATGGTAAAATACCGATTCTGTAGGCCATGTGCTGATGGAACATTGGCTACCTACATTGCATTTTCGGTAGTTCTACCGAATCGTCATCATTACCGAATCGGTAAATATTACCGATTGGGTAACTTTACCGATTCGGAAATGATAACGAATCGGTAAAATTACCGAAAATGTGCCCCTACATCTCGATAGCCCTTTACCGATCGGAAACGGCCGAAAATCGGTATTTTCGGCCGATTCCGATCGGTAAAGGGCTACCTACATCGGGCCCTCAGTCCTTAGCGGACTTCACGGCTCAGTTAGCAGAACTAAAAGCTCTCTTACTGGCACTGGTTAACACAGATCGAGAATTCCCCACACTAATTGTGTGCAGTGTGGTTTGCTGTCTCCAATCATATAATAAAGATCAACTCTATTGGAGACAAAATTGGTTTAAAGACTCAAACGGTGGCACAATAAAGCACAGAAAGCTATGGGAACAGGTAGCAGTGTTGAAAAACGAGCTACCAAGAGCTCATGTGATACACACACTAAAGCACCAAGGTGATGGCGTTCACATTGAAGGAAATTTATTGGCTGATGAAACCGCAAAGGGAGCAGTACATACTGCGTCCGTAGCTGCAATCCCTAGTTCAAAAATGACAATAGACGGACAGATAATGTTAACTGTCATTGCTTCAAGCAAAGACAACAAAGCACTTCCGAAAGGTTTTCTACTCAAGTACTCCTCCAAGTTAGATGAAAACAACATTCCATTTGCTCAGACTCCAGGAGTGGGGGATAGAGTAATACTATACATAGATGGCAGATTAGGCTTAATTTTAGCTGCACAAGAGGGTCTGGGTTCTCTCCGTACCATTCTGAGAGAATCGCGGTGGTGGAAAGGAAAAACCAGGACTTAAAGCAATCATTAGCAGCGAGGATATAAGCACGGGTGGTAGTTAGGCCAATCATGTATTTGGGATCCAGAGGGCCTGAAACAATATGCCAAGAAGCTCTCTAAGGGGGATCATTCCTTATGAGGTCCTTTTTGGGGTGAGAATGTGGGTACTTGACCTAGATTGTGAAGGCACAGTGGCAGATGAAAAACCTTTTGACATCAATAAACGTTTGGCTGTTTTACAGGAACTAAATGAAGCGAGGGCTCTACAGAGCAATGTCCAGGTGAAATGGTTTGCCACTGAGGAAGTTAAGTCAATCACAGCAAGACCTGTCTGGATTCTTAAAGTCGGGGATCTGGTCAGAGAAAAGATAACAGACAAAAGGGAATTTGGACCATCTTACAGGAAGCGTGTACCTGTCCTGGCAGTTGAAGGAACAAGAACTGAACATCTGCTGCCTCTTGCCGAAATGAAGGAGGAAAGGTTTATCTCCGTAGATCTGATACAGCCATATTATGTGGGCGATACTGAATAGTAGGCCTCATGGGCTCCTGGGTAGCCGATGTGTGGTGGTGAGCCTCAGCAAGGCCTACCAGTGCAAGGGGTTCGCCCTTCTCTGCACAAGTCCTCAGACCAATAGGATAGAAGTTGGCACAGAAACTGGAATAGAAAATACAAAGTTTATTAACCTCATGAGGTGGAACTACATTCACACAACACCCTTCGGCAATGTATGAAGTAGCACCCTGAATGGAAGGAGCTTGGTCCTTTTATACCCACACAGGGGCTCAAAAGAAGACAGTACAAGTACAAGAAGTAGGTTTTAGACACATATAAGGTAATACAGAAAATGCACAGTCAACAAGTAGTAGGAACTAACAGTTGCTAATGCTGGTGAACACATGCTGACATTTACAGACTAACAGCAGCTGCAGGGACAGCTGCACGCTCAACTGAGCATGTGCAAAGTGGAAGAGGCTAAATAAAACCTGTCTCTAGGCAGATTTCAAGAGCAGACAACAGCAAGGTGGACAGAGCACATGTCATACACGTGGTAGCACATGGCAAACAAAATGGCTGCCAGAAATACAAAATGGATTCCACAAAACGGACAAGATAGCCTCTAAATACAGAATGGCTTCTGGTAATGCTAACCCAATTGCTGCCAAATTACAACAGACGACCCTTTTAGCATTAGCTGAAAACATTAGTTCATCTGGGGTAATCTAGACATGCATCCTGTACATCGATGCTCATCAGTTCTGCAACATTTCTTTTAGCAGGTGTACAAGCAGTGATGCAAATAGAGCAAAGCATGGGACCACATTGTATACGTATACAGCATGTAAATAGTATCACCAATAGTATACATAGCATAGTCAGTATCTTCCAGCCCCAAGTAATAAAGAGTGTCCACAACCAGTTCGAAAAAGTCCATGTACCAGTCTTTGGGTGAATCTCCGCAGCAATCTTATGTAGTTTAGAGATTGCATCATATACTGAAGGCGAGTGATCCGGAATGAAAACACAGCAGCTGCTGCCGATGATACGACATGCACCACCTCGATCAGCCAAAATCACATCAAGTACCAGACGATTCTGGAGCACTACAATCCTCGCAACTTGTAGCTCTTCTGTAATGTTCCCAAGTGCCATTGCTGTCTGATTGGTAACAGCTTCCACAACATGAGTCAATCGCCTTATCTTTCTGCTGTTCAATGCAGCACCCACAAAAAAGAATAAACCCAAGTTAAAGTCGACATATTGTTGCAAAGCAGTGTCCGTTTGGTCAACTTCATCCATACTTATTGTCCTCTTATTTCTGTTCTTAGAAATGTCATTGTATAACTTGAAGTTGAGATGATACGATGCAGGTGCCAGAAACACAGGGGGTAAAATAAAGGACACATAGCAGACCCCAGACCACCCCACAGGTAGTTGGTAGTATCCCTTATTACCATACACAAAGTATGTATTATGCGAAGACGTAAAACTGCTGTTATTGGTACTTTCAATTGTCAGAATTACAGTACATTCACTTCTCCCCACTGGAATTCTCCCAACACTACTAATACATAAGTCTGCTTTAGCTCTTGTCACAGAAATCACAAAAGGTCCATTGTTCTTCATAGTCCTTGTATTTGTGAAGACATGTGGCATAGAAATATTGTCAGGTTGGTACTCCTCCCATTCCCATTTTGTTCCTCTAGCTTGAGGGTAACCATTCTCATCAAGATAACATTCTTTCTTAAGGTGATAATTGATCTGTCCTACTGTCATCTCTGTAATGTTGGCCCTTTCAGAGGCAAACAAAAGCGCAAACCAGGCTTGACAAGAACCGTTATGAGAGAACAGAAGAGGAATAAAAGGTGTTCCTCCTTTCTTTTGGTGCGCAGGTATCATCCCACACACCCAACAGTCGGTAGTCTTCGTGGCATTATGTGTATGATGCAACATCTGGATAAATGTATTGTTTAGGTAGGATTGTTGATGCTTCTGCTCATGATAGGGAAGCGTGAAATAGTGATGCTCAACTGGTGCAGAAGTAGTGGTAATCAGCAATTGTCGAGCAGGAGCCACTTTCTCAACAAACCAAGTTATTGCTGCCATAGCCACAATAGCAACAACAAACCCTATAGCACAAATGACATTCTTATTGCAGCTCTTAGCAACTTTTGATCTTTCAGCAGACATGAATATTTCGTCTTCAAAAAAAAAATAATTCATTGGAGCTCTTATCCCTGGGCAGTCGTTGATTTCTTCAACGAGGGTCAAGACGGGTGTCACTTTGCAAGACTGATCCCCCCTTGCCACATCGGCACTCAATTTCACCAACCCAGGGCGGTAGCTCAAGCAGTGCTTTTCGACAATGCAGGCTCTTTCCTTGGTATCAGTTGGTATCGCGATGCTCCAGAAATTGTGTGGTCCAGGAAGACTCCCTCAGATTCGTCCGGTGAGATTGCGTGGCCCTTCTCCGTTTCCAAGATCTCTCGAAGATCAGTCAGCACAGCGGGTTCCACCAAGGCAGGCGACACTCGCTTGCAGTGAGTGCTATGGACCCAGTTCTTCCTGTTTGTCACTCGAACTACTGTCCACATCGCAAGAAGCACTTGCTCTGGTCCTCGCCACCTCGGCTCCAAACTGTTTGACCTTGACCATCATATGGTCTCTAGGACGGAGTTCGTGGGCCTCACCTGTAGATCTGTCTGGAAGAGCTTCTCGAACCTGTTGATGAATAGAGATCAAACTGTTGGTTAACTGTGCCAAATTATCATTCATCAGAACACATGGTACATCATGTACCGGGCGTGGCTTAGGAACTCCCCAAATGTTCATCGGTCTCACAAATACTACTTCATATGGTGTAAGTCCAGATCGTGAATGTGGCACCGATCTTATGGACAAGAATGCCAAGGGCAGTGCGTCTGGTCATTTCAAAGACGTGGAAGCAAGTATTTTCGCTAATTTCAGCTTTAGTGTAGCGTTGTACCTCTCCACTAATCCTGCTGATTGCGGGTGGAAGACTGCATGGAATTTCTGTTTGATCCCTAATCCTTTCAGGACATGCTCAACAACTTGCCCAATAAAATGATGTCCGTTGTCACTCCACAAAAGTTTGCAAACACCATATCTAGGGAAAAACTCCTTTGGAAGCACCTTTGCAGTAGTGAGAGCTGTATCATCCTTTGTAGGGTATGCCTCTATCCATTTACTGAAGGCACACACCACCTTATTGCAGCGTTCAAGTTGGATGTAATCCATCTGCAAAACTTCAAAAGGTGCAGTCGGTGTAGCAAACCCTCCTTTAGGAGTTTGTGTCCCTTTACCAGGATTACACTGCCAACAGATCAAACAGGACTGTACTATTCTTTTAGCTGTACCGGCAATCTCTGGATGCTCCCAGACTTGTGTGAGCAATTTTATTATTGCTAGAGCTCCAACATGTGCCGGACCATGTGTCATTTGAACCATAGGCTGTATATAAGCAGCAGGCAATTTCCACTTATCCATTTCTTTGTTACGCCAACAGCCCTCATCATCTAACATTCATTCTTTAGACCATTGCTCCAGCTCTTTCCCAGAGGCAGATCTCTGTAAATCTAATACTTCTTCTCTAGCATCATGCCAATGTACATGGATGTAGTGCTTCGTTGCATCGCAGTCTCACGAGCTACGCGATCTGCAAAGGCGTTGCCTTGTCCTATTTTATTAATGACTTTCTTGTGCGTGCTACACTTAATAATAGAAATTTTCTTTGGATATGTAAGTGCAGTCAAAAGATTATACACTAGTTCTCCGTGCATTATCTGCATCCCGTGGGATGTAAGAAAGCCTCTTTCCTTCCACAGTAGGCCAAAATCATGGGCCACTCCAAAAGCATAGCGGCTGTCTGTATAGATGTTCACACGCAAGTCAGTGCTAAGTTCACATGCTCGTGTTAAAGCTATTAGCTCAGCTACTTGAGCTGACTTCTGTGGTATGCAAGCTGTCTCCACTACTGTCTTTAAGTGTCATAATTGCATATGCATCTGAGGTCGTACCATCCGGTAACTTCAAACAGGACCCATCAACCCACAGTTCCTTTGTCTGTTCCTCAGTAAGGAAGATACAATCGTGAGACTCTTGTGACTGAGCCTGAGTCGCTGGATATGGCAACAAAGTAGCGGGGTTCAGTGTTGCACATCTCTTTAAAGTAATGTGAGGGGCCAACAGTGTAAACTCATAGCCTGTTAAACGAGCACTAGTCAAGTGTTGCGTCTTGGTCGGATTCAAAAGCTCATCTACTGCATGGGGTGCTAGCACCAACAGTTTATGTGACAAAACTATCCCTTCACTCTGACGTATGGACACAGCTGTTGCTGCAACTGAACGGAAGCACCCAGGCAATGCTCGAGCAACAGGATCAAGAACTGCTGAAAAATATGCACAGGGACGCTACTTGTCACCGTGTGCCTGTACTAAAACTGACAATGCACACCCATCTTTCTCATGTACATAGAGTGTAAAAGCCTTTGTGTAATCTGGAGTGCCTAACACTGGTGCAGAACAAAGAGCTTGTCGTCACTGACAAAAAGCATCCTGGCATTCATCTGTCCATATAAGGGGCATTGGAGTGGGTTTAGTCAAAAGCACTAGCAGGGGTTTAACAATGTGCGAAAATCCTAATATCCATTGCCTGCAGAACGAAGTCAAACCAATGAATGCTCGGACATCTTTCTGAGTAGAAGGTACTGGCGTATCTAAAATTGCTTGAATGCGATCTGGTGTAAGTGCACGGCCCTCCTTAGACAGAAGGTGAGCTAAATAGGTTACCTTCGGTCTACAATATTGCAATTTCTTCCGTGACACTTTATGGTTGTGTGTAGCAAGAAAAGAAAGTAAAGACAAAGTACATTTTTCACACTGCTCAGGCGTATCTGCTGCCAACAAGATGTCATCGACATATTGTATGAGAGCCACTCCTTCAGACAAAGTAAAGGAATCAAGTTGTCGTTTCAACGCTTGACTATAAATGCTGGGACTCTCATTGTATCCTTGAGGAAAGTGAAACCGAACAAATATTGGCTATCAGGGTGAATTGGAATCGAGAAGAAAGCATTCTTCAAGACAATCACAGAAAATGTAGTTGCTGTTGGAGGAACTAGGGTAAGCAATGTCATTATGTCCGAAACCACAGGGTCCTGCGGTATTACAATCTTGTTGACCACAAACCCCACTTTAATCAAATCATGAACAATCCATATAGGTGCTTCTTCACCTTCTCGAGAAATTTTATATTGAGGCAATTGTGGCAATGAAGCACCCTCCTTGACACTAATATGCACTGGCGGAATAACCATTTGCCCTACATCGGTGTCTGAAGTAACCCACAAAGTACTAGGGGGTGAAGCTAATGCAATGTCCTCTTTTACAATGCAAGATTCTCCATTAAAGGATAGTTGTCATTCAAAATAACCCGTACTCCTTCTGGAGAACATCGTATTTTAGCCCTGAAATGCTTGAGCATACCAAGTCCCACAATATTATCTGGTGTATTCGGAGGATGCAAAAATGGACATGGAGCAGTAAATTTATCAACATGAAATGCAAGCGGTTGTGATAATGGGCTAAGGTAAGGCGTTCTATCGAAACCTATTGATGTAATTGTTAAGCCAGACAGGGGAGCCCTTGGAAACAAGTGTTTAGATAAGACGCTACGAGTAGCTCCTGTATCAACCAGAAACAGAAACTGATCATTAGAACCCAAAACATGAGCTGTAATATAGGGGCCCTTCTGATCTACTGGAACTTCAACTGATTCCTTACCCCATCCTAGGCAATCCTATGCATAAACAGAATCTTTTAAGTCAGACGGCACATAATCACACATTTCATATTGATTTCGTCTATCAAAAGTGTTAAACCCATCCTGTCCACGTGTATTAGCATCAAACCTAGCACAATCATCGTGCTTCCTCTAGGCCCTGAATATCCTGAACGATTTCTCATTTGTCCCCAACCACGTGGATAATGCTGAGCACGTAGTGCCAGACAATCAGAAGCCCAATGTCCAAATTTCTTACAATACGCACACTGGTCAACAGACAAATTCGAATGAGCATAAGAAGAAAAGGACGAACCATAAGATCCACGTCCACCTCTATCATTGCCTCTAGAAGGCGGACCATAAGCCTGAGCCAACATAACCATCGTTTTTAATTCTTTAGTCTTTTTATCCTCATTGCCTTTCGCTTCTAATTCCTGTCGTTCGTAATACTGAGCCATAGTTAAAAGAGAAACCGGTGAAGAGGTAGTCCATGAACTCTCACTGGCCTTTAGGAGACTACCTATTCCTGGCAACAGGTTTGTGACATATTTATCGACGAACAGATGCCTGCCCGTGTCATCGGTCAATGACAGGCCACTAAAATCGTGGAATGCCTCTTCAAAGTGCGTGAAGAAGTCAGAAACCGATTCATCTGTCTTTTACTTACAAGACGCTAATACAGTCCAATCTATCTTTTTAGGGGGAATAATTGTTTTTAACTTTACTATAATAACTGCTGGAAGATCTAATATTAACTGACATGGTTTCTTCATCTAATTGTTCTAAATCTTTCCATAATGCCCTAAAATTTGCCCGATCATCAACGTTACGCACAGTTCTCCACATATCAGGGGGTAATATCAAACCAAAAAACAGGTCAATATCGGGTAAAGTCATAGTACAAGAGCTAATAGCACCTTTATTTTCCTCATAAAAGGCTGCTGGATTTTTTTGTGGATCAGGTAATGCAGTTTTAAGAGCCATAACATCCGCGCTATTCCAAGGAGTGTAAACCCAATTATGAATAAAATCACCCTTAGCATCAGTACAAGCCTTATCATCACTTGTACCCGCTCCTTTAGGAGGAACATACAAAGGTGCGGCTTTCCGCATAGGTTTCGCATGAACTATCATAGTCTTATGTGTTCCGAAGATAGAAGCTTGGGCCACGCCGGTCTGAGATGTTTGTGCAGCTGCGTCTACTGCCTTTTTCTCTTCGCACAAATGGACTGTCTCAACACGTAATTTAACCAAACGCCTGATTGAGTCAGCCACCTGAGAAACGACAAAAAGATCATCAGGCATTTGCTTACAATCATTTGCTATATCAACAGGCTCCAAATCGTCAGAATGTTTCCTAAACCGTTCAACAACTTCTGCGGCAAACACCTCTGTAAAATATACTTGCTCCCTTTCCTGTCAAACCTTCATGTCATCTAAAAGTTCAGAAGCAGGAGCAATATTACGGGCAGCTTTATGAGCTGCAGATTTAAGCTGAGACGCATGCTCAGTGGACAACATAGAACGAGTTTCCCGTGCTTTCTCCTGATCTGCAGGAGAGTCCTCATCTGAGTCATAAGGAGCAGAAGGAAGAGTATACGGAGATGGAGAAAGATCTAACAAGAGAGAATCATCTTGGGGTTTATTAAGAATAGGATAAAGATGCCTACGAACAGCGTATTGGCCATTTACCTGTAAATGACGCTCCCTATCTTCTCTCTCCAAGTTCTTTCATTTCTTAATTTTTATTTCCAATGCTTTCGCATGAATGCTCTTACGCTGTTCTTTTTCAATCAAGGCTTGCTCACGCTTCATTCGCTCATGCACTTCTATCTCCCACATTCGTACACAGTCAAACATGTCTTGTCTAGCCTTTCACTTAAACATTTATTGTTCCACATACTGAATCTTTGGCAAATAAAATGACCCATGCATAGGCCAATACAACTCAGGATCCTTACGAGTATATTTATTCCATAACGTGCTGTACATTGTAGAAGAAATACCATATTTAATATACATGTCCCTATTAGGCGTCCCCTCCGGGGGGGCGGTTGTGCTTCATCGAGTCTCAAATTGGTACCCCTACAAAAGCAACACATCCTACGAAGTGTGCTAGAAACAGGCATGCCAAAAATAGTACAGAATATGCAGTATTATAACCAAAGTAGCACTTAAGGTACTGTAGTACGTTGTGCCATTCAAATCAATTAAAAAACAGAGAAAATTCTCCTCATTACCTGCCTATATAAATTGCAATTCATATATCAATCCCATACAAATTCAAAGTTGGACAACACAAGTTTTCAAATTCCAAAGCCACAGTAAGCGTTACTAAACTACCTTATGAATCCCAGGCATCAAAAACCAACAGCAAGTGCCGCATAACGACTCTTACCAAGCACTTGGTGTCCATATTCCAACTGCCAAGTTCTCAAATTGACCAAATGGTCACTGGACGGTGAATCAACGAAAGAGATCTCAGTCGAGGACCGGCACCACCTGGAGGGTCAAATCAGAAAGAGAGGAAAAACGCCGTGGTTGCCAAGATGCCGGTCTCCTCGGGCAGTGATTGTCCAAAGCGATATTCCAATCCTCCATTTCGACCACTCCTTCGGGCATCCGAGTCGCCGATGAGGCCCACATGTCGGGCGCCAATTTGTGATGGTGAGCCTCAGCAAGGCCTACCAGTGCAAGGGATACAAAAGGCACAGCAGCAGACCAAGGTCAAGCACATTTGTTCTGTCTGTTTCAAATATATGCTGGTGGAACTTCTCCCCACACCCGCTGCCAGACGATGTATAAGAAACCAAATGCTCATAGAAAAAGGAAGGTGCACTCCAATAAAGGCAGTTGCGCGAAAAAGTTTTTTTAAAGATCTTTTCTTTATTCATATTCATTCTTTTCATAAAAGCGACAGAGCCAACACGTTTCGTTCCCCTAGTGCCACGGGAACTTCATCAGGGCTTACGCAGCGAGCACCTTGATACTGGTGATCTCAATCAGTTAAACGAGAGTCCTCACTACTGTGCGTCACCAGGGTGGAGTCGTCCCGGATGTTCACGTTCTCAAACTGATCATATAATCAGCATCAAAGATGCTTCCAAAGGTAGTATCTTCATTCAATGGTAGATAGCTAGTTTCTTCCTATAAGGGGAGTCCCCCTATGTTTCAAAATAATCAAGGAACAATCCCAATGTTCTCGCCGCATCTAATTTCAAGTCAAAATTGGAACCAAAATCTGTAGAGGTTATCTGTGGTGGAGACCATTGTTGTCTCAATCCCCAATAGTGGTTCGGTATGGCGTTCAAACTTATAAAGGGCTCTGCATTCAAATGAAGAGAACCGGATTCATGGATAATATGCCTTTATAAAAATAACCCATGTCTCAAAGTATTTGCCCAAAGGGGCTAAATGATCATAAAAAAGCACCTCTTCCAATGATCAGCGAAGTAGGGCTACCATCTCATTGTTGCCTAAAATAGGGCACCGTTGCAAAAACGAGAGACGGGAACAGTAGGTAGAAGATATTCTTCTCCCACAATATAGCCCGACGTGCACCCTATAAGTGTCACACCCGTGATGTTGAGGAAGCAAGTCCCCAGCACCTTTGATAAAGTGCATTCCTCCGGTATATCAGGTAGCCGGCAAATACTTTGAGAACGGGGGTTGAGATAACAATGGTCTCCGCCACAGATAACATCTACAGATTGTAGTTCCATTTTTGACTTGAAATTAGATGCAGCGAGAACATTGGGATTGTTCCTTGATTATTTTGAAACATAGGAGGACTCCCCTTATAGGAAGAAACTAGCTACCATTGAATGAGGATACTACCTTTGGAAGCATCTTTGATGCTGATTATATAATCAGTTCGAAAATGTGAACACCCGGGACAACTCCACCCTGGTGTCAGGGGTCACGATGACAGCGGACGCGGCAGCAGCGTTCACGCAAGCAGGCGCTGAAAAAGCTAGGAACTACAATTCCCGGCATCCTTAGTGCGCCGCATGAGGTTGAACGTCGCGCTTCCTCGCACCATCACGTGATGCGGAAGCGTTCTTAGGGAAAGCAGCGAGGAGAACCGCTGCCGATTATTCTTTAGTTGTCCGGTATTGCTGGGCGCTTTCTTGGTGTCGTGAGTTGGGTAAGGGTGCCTGTGGCACCGCTCTTCTGATACTCTGTTTTGCTGGATTGACGTTCAGTGCCCTGAGACTCCCCGCTTTGGATTCCTAAGGAGTGGGTGCTGTTGTTCTTTGCTGTTGATCTTTGCCTGAACCTTTTTATGACTCTTACTAAGACACCTTTTGATGTTCATTGGGCTAGCGGCTTGTGTCAGTTTGCTCTAAGACCCTCAGAACCATTGTGGTGAAGTTTCATTGTTTAAGGTCTGGAAAGTACTTTTGACTATAGGTCTCCATTTCCCTACGTTGGTGAACTCCCCCCTAATTCGTTGTTACGGAGTTCATGCGAGGGAAAGAATTACAAGACCTTTCTGAGAATGGGGAATTCTATCGCCCTTAACTTATTCTAATTAGCTAAGCCTTGTAGGAGTGACGTAACTCTACATGCGCAGGATTGGTATCTATATGGAATACATTGATGAACAGATGTCTGATGTTGCAGTATGCTTCCCTGAATTATAAGCATATAAAGCCTATGACAATTATTTATTTCGTTGTTTGCTGTTCCTTTTTCACAGGGGTGTGATTGACTGTGAGTCATATTGAGCTGAAGTGATTTCCTCACCTTTTTCAGGTATAACTATATATATATATAGGAGTGTTCTATATAGATGATATAATATGATAGGGTGGGCATAATATATTCTTGTGTCTTACAGCACACTCAAATAGGAGAGGTTACAAGCTCGACACTCCTGTTAGCAGGTCATCGTTATTTTCTTTTACAGATTAGTGGAGGGATGGGGTATTCAGGAATAGAAAGAAAGTGATAGAAAAGGACTTCATAGTAATTCTTCCTCTTTCTTTGTGTCTTATCACAGGTCTCCCTCCCTGCTGTCCCCATCCTTTCCTTCCCTCGCTTAACCACCCTTTAGTCTGTGTATTGTATAAATCCAGACTTGGGGCGGTTGAGAGGTGGACCCCATAGAGCATCGATTCCATCCTGAGGATACGTTCAGGCCTGGAACACCTGGTGACGCACAGTAGTGAGGACTCTCATTTAACTGATTGAGATCACCAGTATCAAGGTGCTCTCTGCGTAAGCCCTGACGAAGTTCCCATGGCACTAGGGGAACGAAACACGTTGGCTGTGCCGCTTTTATGAAAAGAATGAATATGAATAAAGAAAAGAACTTTTCAAAAACTTTTTCGCACAACTGACTTTATTGGAGTGCACCTTCCTTTTTCTACCAGTGCAAGGGGTTCGCCCTTCTCTGCACAAGTCCTCAGACCAATAGGATAGAAGTTGGCACAGAAACTGGAATAGAAAATACAAAGTTTATTAACCTCTTGAGCTGGAACCACATTCACACAACACCCTTCGGCAATGTATGAAGTAGCACCCTGAATGGAAAGAGTTTGGTCCTTTTATACCCACACAGGGGCTCAAAAGAAGGCGGTACAAGTACAAGAAGTAGGTTTTAGGCACATATAAGGTCATACAGAAAATGCATAGTCAACAAGTGTGTGGAGCTAATTCTGGTGAACACATCCTGACATTTACAGACTAACAGCAGCTGCATGGACAGCTGCAAGCTCAACTGAGCATGTGCAAAGTGGAAGAGGCTAAATATAACCTGTCTCTAGGCAGATTTCAAGAGCAGACAACAGCAAGGTAGGACAGAGCACATGGCATACACGTGGTAGCACATGGCAAACAAAATGGCTGCCAGAAATACAAAATTGATTCCACAAAATGGACAAGATAGCCACTAAATACAGGATGGCTTCTGTTAATGCTAACCCAATCGCTGCCAAATTACAACAGATGTCCTCATCTCGTTAATATACAGGAAGTTCAAACGGAAATACCCATCACGTTTGAAGAGTTGCCCTGCAAAGCACTGGAATAAACAACAATGTAATGGAACTCATTCCTCTTGCAACAGAAAATCAAAATCAAAATGAAAGACAAATTTCAGTTCGACCTAACACTGATGTATGCATAAAAATGCCTCAAGAAGAGCAATCGACAAGTTCAATAAAACATGCTGAGCTACCAAAATTAGATCGAACCGCATCTGGATATTTCGTAGACTTTGATACCTTTTCATTGGATCCAAGTGAACCTGAAACAACTCCAGCCCCAAAAACTCATAAACAGCAAATCAAAGATTCCTTCATTTTTCTTAGGAAAGCTTGCCTGGTGTAACTTTGGATAGACCTTTAGATAATCAACAGGATACTTTTCTTTCTATTCTGGAAAGGACTAGTGACTACTTTCCACTTACTTATTAATAGAACTTATCTACGCCAAAGCTCTACAGCATAAAAATGAACTTGGTCCTGAAACCTCATGTTTCATCACATCGTGAAGAAAGAGATTTGTTATCAGTTAACTTTACAGCAGTTCCTATACCTGATGGTATAGTATGGGAAAAGGTTGATTATGATATATTTGGCCCTACAGAACTTTTAAAAGTACAACAGTTGTTTAAAATTTCCTTAAATGATATCATTATCTCCAGTACATTTTCCGATGATTGGGATTCTGAAACTGTGACTCATATGTTGTGTGATTTAGAACAATCTGCTGCATTGTCTAGCAAAGAAATGCTCAAAGGCACTTCAGATTTTAACACTATGTATTGTTATCAACATTATGGTCATCACTTTCTATCTTTCTATCTAGCAGCCATAAGAATGTTTTCACTTATCACCAATGGAAACATTGCCCTACATCACCAAAAAGCAGTTCAAAACAGTTTGCACAGAAATGTTTTTTCTTTTCAGGATTTACCATTTCAGATCCGACCTCATATTATTATAATGTTGCTCCAACATTAACACAGAAAAATATGCCAACAAACACCAAACAAATTTACTCTGTTTCCTTTATTACCCAGATGTCTGAACAGGGTTTTTGACTTATGGAAAGACACAATAGACTTTAAATCAGTCTGGGGTTCTAGGGATTGGCAAGTCCAGGGTACTGAAGCACTATTTAGAGCATGACTCATTCCACATCAGATGATGTTTCTAAATGGAACTATGCCGCAGAATTCCTGTCTTGATATAGCCAAGAACAAGGACTTGAACACACCTTGGATTCCTACACCAACACAAACCGAGAAAAATAATACCTCAGAAGAAGGGGCTATAATAGATAACATCCTGAAAGACAATAGATCAGACCCGATTTGGAAGGGATGGTTGGTTTGACCCACAGACACTAATAGATGTCAAGAAATATTATGGGATACCACCGAAGGGTACAGTATCCATAGGCCACACCCAAGATATGTGCAAAGAGAACATCTGGGGTGGTGACATCATATAGTGTTGGGAAGTTGTGCCTTGATTGGCTAAAACCCTCAACACTAACACAGATGGAACAACACCTATCCTTACTGTCAGAGGACGTGGACTTAAGGTTTTTTTTATTTGGCCCCAGAAAACCACGTTTCAAATATGCTATCTATAATGACATTTTGAAAATCTCGCAACAGGGAGCAGCTGAGAGACTACGAGAAATAGATAGGATTAACCTAGAAAAGGCATTAGCCGTTGTTGATAATGGGATGACTATGTTAACACCCAGAATATAGTTACTGGGACAACATTGTATCTTCGGCTATTGACGTATAAGAACAGGACTTGTCCATCTTACAGCACAGGCAATCACAATTACGTTCTATTATGTTATTGAGCTGGACACTGCAATCATTGTGCGCTGGTTCTGTGCTTTGGCGGTTTATAAACAGTACATCTCTGTTTTCAGCATACTACAATCTAATGGAAAAACAGATGAAAATGGCACAAAGGGGAGCAAAATAATCAATGCTGTGTATTGAAAAACTGGACAGATTACCTTTTACTATGGCTGAGTCACTATCCACAGAATGGTTAATCCATGGCCACATAACTCTATCAGTCACAACTTTTCAGTTTCAATATTGCCTAGAACAACAACAGGTGGGCAGATATGAAAGGATGGGTAACAAATACATCAGGGAATGTTAGGAATTACTGTACAGATTTTTATGCAGGTGTGGGGATCTTGAAGTGTTTCTAAGCGGTACTAACTATGAAAACACTTTGAGTGGATCGCTCATATGTCAGGATATTATGCTACACGGAGCTTGTAATGGTTCAGTGGAAAACCTATACTGTCATTTGAAAGGTGCACCACAGCTGTGATCATTCTGGTATTCAGGCCTCTCTCGAATGGGAGTTACTTGATTCTTAATTATCATGGTTGTTGTGGGATGCAAAAGGGCATCGCGCATCTGGTAACCGTTAGCTCTAGGGTTACTTGCTGTATGCAAGTATTGTTTCCACTGACACATACAGTCAGGACGGCACCGCTATGGCCTACATTGAATGTTTCTCTTATACTGTATGACACTCAGAGCAGAATGAAAGCGATGCTTTTACAGAAAACCGTGCATTTAACCTCTGCCCGGGAGACTTTTGATCTCCAGATCGCAAGGTCCTCGGCCGATTGACAAGCACTAGTACAAACAAACTGCCATTTCCTTTAAGCAGAAATGGTAAATCGTATGTTTAACATGTCTGATACGACGGGTTGGTCCACCTATTTAAGACTATAGGTTCGGGACTATTAAACACCTTTCAGGCGGTCCTCGGAGTTATACAAAACTTTATACACTCCGAATTTGGAAGCATTTTTGGAGGAGTGATTGTAATTGTTTTGCTACTCCATGGATGTCCCAGTCACCATGGAGATGAAAAAGGCACTCCTGAAGCGCAAATCCCGTGAACGCATGGCACAACATCTAGGGCACGCCTAGCCGACAAGAAATAAGTGCATCTTGGTTCCTGTCATTTAGATCAGTCTGGATGGTCTGCATCTTACCTGTTCTCCGATGCCTGTTCTACAGAGAGGAATGCGTTTTAGATCAGTGTTTGGCGCTTCCATCAGTTGCGCATCCGGACGTTGATGCATTGCTGGACCCGATAACGGCCCATGTTCTGCAGTGTCACCAGCGTATTCCTATGTTGATGGCAGAATTCTTGAAGCCACCACAGGAGTGTCTGCTCCTGTTGCAATGGACACTGGCGCATACACAAACACCCAGGCTTTGCCCAGCATCGCCTGCAAGCAGTGAGAAAGATCATCTGTGCTCAATTGGCGCAATCTGTGAGGTGTTACGGCGATCATTGTCTGCGAATGCAGGCAACAGCGATGTTGCGTCTACCAGCCAGGACACCCAATCATTTGGCCAATCGTGTGCTGGGAAAAATTTGGTTTAAAAAAAACAAAAAACTCACATTGGAGTTCCAGAACAAATTGATATTTCTATGATCTGCATGGCTTTCTAATGCTTGTAGTAGTTCAAACTATATATATGAATACATTAGAGCTATTGCTTGAGTGGCAATTTCAGTTTTTAGCAACTTTTTAGAGTTTTTAACACATTTTAGATTTTTTATGGAATTATTGCTTTTACGTATTTTAGTGTACCAGTACCTAGACGGGTATAACATTAGTATTAGATTATGTCGTCCGGTCGGGTGAGGACTTGGTATTATATTCTATATAGCTACCCCAATATAGGCCCAGGTAACATCACAACCTTTCACCTATATTAGTCTCTGCATTACATACATAACGGCTGCTAGGACTGACCCTTTACCTAGTACAGTACTCCTTACAGAACGTGGGGTTTTCCCTGAACAATAGGCTCATACATTATGCATGAGGATTCTCAGAAAATCAGGAATACTCTCATCTCCTGCATAATAACTTTGTACAAGGTTAATTCCCGACGTCACCCTAAGTCCGACAGTGTAAAGCAAGGTAGAACTCCTGAGGATACCTTTGGGTATATAAACATCACATCTTGCTAGGATAGTCAGAAGAGATTATGACTTTCATGCCAACACACTGATGGGAGACGCTGAGATTCCTGCATGCAGATACTCCAGTTTGTAGTGGTCGGAACATCCCTTGTGGGTAGTCCAACTCGAGACCAAGACTAGGTCCCACAGTATCTCACTTCAGGTATTGGGGTGAACTTTATCCTAGAGAGATTCTTGGCTTTAAAACCTACACACATGCTAGGTACACTTAGGTACATCTAGTTAGGATTACATCATAGGAGTACACACTTTTATTGTCATGTATCTTATATACCTGCCTGTATTTATAATTATAGCAAAATAGTAGAGATTTGCCATCCTTTAACTTTTCTAGTGCTTCTAATCATTTATATCTGTTGCTGTCTGATGATTGTCTCAGCACACCTATTATACACTAGAATGACAAATGTTCAATAAATTCTTATTGAAAACGTCCCTACCGTTAATTCTGTGTACCTCTATGAGACTAAGGGAGCTTGAGTGACTGAGCCAAAAGTACTGCAATGTTTCCAGTATTCTGAGGGATCAGGGTTGTCATGTTCAATAGTTGCCAAGAACTATTCTCTCCTTAATAAGAGGAGTTTCAAGTGGCACTGTGAGCTAGCTGGCATACAGGCCAACATACCCGGTGGGGGGGTCTGGAATTAGTTCAGACACCAAGCCCACAGTGCATGTTGTCTGAACGCGCAGATTTATATATATTTATAAGAACTACACGACACCACCATGGTTGGCTCGTCCGAAATCCAACTCATAATACAATTGTAGTCAAACTCCTCTATACCGCCACATAGCAGCTGCATTTCCCAACCACAACCCTGATGGTCTGCGAAGTGCTGGTGTGTCAGTAGTTCAGCTCTAATCTTGGTAATAGCAAACCGCCCAACTCATAATGTGTCAGTTGGACCGACGAGCTTGTGGTGGTTGGACAATGACCGCAGGTATGGCTGTTCACAGACCGCCAAACTCATAATAAGGCCCTTAGAAGTGTAAAAATCAAAACCTATAAATCAGATATTTTCCATCTATGTATCCAGAATCTGGAACAACTTCCCCATATCATCAGGACTGCCCAAACGTTGCTTTAATTTAGGAAAGAGTTGAAGACACACCTCTTTAGAGAACACTACATCAAAATGAACTGCAGCTGTGAGTTACATGGTCTGCCTACATTGAGGCATTTCAAATTGACAAATATTTTTTTACATTACTGCTGGCAATCCTGTGTGGTGCACTGAGGTGATAACTACTGGTAATCTTGATTATGGTGGACGCTAATGTAATCTCGTCAAATGTTGTCTCTATTACTGCATTAACATTATTAGAAAATCAAATGATTTTCATTGAACATAAGCTGCTCTTATTACAAAAAAGTTTAGAGACCCCTAATTTAAAGTAACTAAAAAAGTTAAATAAAAATTAAGAACTCTACAAAATGTACAATGATATTTAATGAACCATGTCCAGTGTTTTAACAAAAATATCCTTTAATTCACACACACACACATAATAAACATAAAATTACAAATGTGAACAATGACATCAAGATTTCTATAACACCACCTGAAATAAAGATATGTGTCAGATGGTGTATTTGTGCCAAACAATGTACAGCCCTTCCTAGTGTGTTTGTCACAGAGGTCACAATGGGATTGTCTTCATATTGTCATTGTCCCAGAGTTCTCAATGTAACACCCAATGTACTTCTGCATATGTCATGTAGTCATCTATTTAAATCATGACTCCGAGAGCATTGTGGCAGAGCTGTTCAAGGCTGACTCATTAAATAAGGCAATGTTTGGAAAATGCTTTTGCTCTCAAAAGAAAAGATATATTAATGTTAACAAAACTTAATACCATATTAAGTATTACAAATGTTAACAAGATTTCAGGTAGAATTTCAAATTGGAACACTTCTTTCAAAGGTCTTAGGGGTCTCATATAATGCATCTTAAAGAAATATCACATGGGGAAACTAAACCTGTAAATATTGTATGCTCCTGTTTTCTTTGAGGTACCATGTGGCAGTTTTCACACCAACAGGCACAAAAATGCAGCATTGGTCCAATATGTAGTTAATGAAAATCATGAGGGTTTTTTGCAATGAAAAAGATTAAGTGCTATATTGTGAGGTTGGTCGTCTTCCTGTTAGCCGGCCGACACCGAGCCAACAGGAGGAGTGTCAAGCCAGTTGTGTGCCCGCCTGCCGGATTCTGAGTTTAATCCAGGGCAGTGGGTGGTGCAACAGCAGTCTAACTGCAGTGGCTGTGTAAGGCTCATAGGCTTTAATAACAAACCTCCGCCATGACAGCTCCTGCAACATGTTCCTGTATTGTCTGCCATGCATGCAACACCGTACAGGAATTGGGTGCAATGCCTGGGGAGCATGACATGAGCCCCCATGCATGCACCCCCAGGACCAGATCCAGCCAGGGGCCCACTTCAGGCCCCCTATCCTGCATGTCTGCCACCCTTTTCAAGGCGGGCTCACCGCCATGAAAATGGTGGTGGATATGTAGGTCATAATATGCTTGGCGGTGCCGGCATAAGCCGTGCAGGCATACTGAGCTGGTTGCAGACCACCCATGCAGTGGGATCCTTCATCCTAGTGAAGCCGGTGATCTTGTGGAGGTCTGACCACCACACTCAGAATACTGTGGGTGGACCTACAGTAGTGGCGGTGGTTAGACCACCACTGCGAGTACAGAGGTCCACAGGAACACTACTAGCAACAATGCCCTTAGTCTACAAGTTTTCTCAGGTCATTCACAACATAAAATTAGAGGGCTACTTTCTTTGACATACTATTTAATAATAAAGCAAGCATTGTGGCTATACCATGCAAGTAAAAAATATATAACTATGTTGTCTCCTCGTACATGCACCCATGAAACATTTTGGAAGATTCAAAGAATACACTGACATGATCTTTAAATCTCTTGAGATGTTATAATTTTTCCTTCACCAGATTAAGAAAAGGGAGATATGTATTAAAGGTCTTCCTATTGCATTTGTCAGATAATTTAAAATGTAAATGGAAAAACATGAACACTGTTTGTCATGGATTTCACAATGTAAAATGTATACCAATTGTAGCCACAAAATTTACATTGTAAAATTAATTTTTGTTGAAGTTGTCAGAGTGTACCATGTGATACCTTTTCCTGTTTATCTTAGAGTTCACCATGTCAAATCTCACTCTATGGCTTTTATCACAGAATTCACAATGTAAAAACATTTCCTTTTGAGTTTTTCAGGGATCTCACAAAGTAAAATCCCTTTCTACTAATGTGGCCAAAGAGTTCACATTGCAAAACCACTACATATTTTATTTGTCAAAGCTGACAACCTCCCCACTGCATTTTTGAAAGAGGTCACAACGTAAAAACCTTCCAGTTCCATTTGGTACAGAACTGATAATACAAAGCTCATTCATGTGGTGTTTGGTGACATGGATTAGAAAATCAATCAAAACTGAGCAACACACAAAAATAAGAAGAAATCAATGTCCAGCTAGTACTACCTTAAAAAAGCATTGGCAAAGCCAAAAGGTTTAGACTATGCAAAATGTATTTAGTTTGTCAGTGTTCATATGCTGAATATTCATACAGCTGGCAGCTCCTACTACATATGCTGCTTACTGTGTTAATATCGAGATTGGTGAGTTGCATTCAGGAAGGAGGCGGGCAGTAAGAGACGAGTGCCAGAGACTGAAAGGGAGAAAAGAAAGCTAGATAGTTAGAGAAGAAAAAAGATGATGAGGAAGGGTCCTAGAAGAATAACACAGGGCTAGCAGATTACTAAATAAAAATAAGTATATGAAGACGATAAACACAATGAAAGTGGAGAAGACTGAAAAGGACTGGATCATGAGACATAAAAGTACACAGGTCAAGCACACAACAGTGGGCAAGTGATCAAACAGATTACAGAGCAAAAAAAAGAAGCCAAAGGTGTGGAAGGAGAGATGAGCAGAGACCAAAGTGGTCAGAGAACTGGAGAGTGAAAGTAGAAGGGCTAATGTGGTTAAAAGAATGAAATCCTGATATCAGAAAGTTACAGCTAACTCACCACCGTCCTTTTCAGGTCCCAATCAGAGAATTCATAGAGT
Organism: Lissotriton helveticus; assembly: GCF_964261635.1. Classification (NCBI taxonomy): domain Eukaryota; kingdom Metazoa; phylum Chordata; class Amphibia; order Caudata; family Salamandridae; genus Lissotriton; species Lissotriton helveticus. The sequence goes on along the minus strand of NC_136067.1, from coordinate 1,303,447,140 downwards.
GCACAGAGTGAGTGACTTTGGAATAAACCAATGGTAAATTAAGGTGTGTAAGGGGCGGGTTCTAAGGGGCACATGCATCAACATTTCATTTTGCGATTCCTTATTTTCAAAAAATAAGAAATCGCTAATAAGGAATTGCAAAATTCAATGCATCAATAAAATCGCTATTTTTTTGCGAATCGGTAAAAATCGCAATTTTTACCGATTCGCATGATTTTTGAGATTCCTTATTTGCGAATTCGCACTTTGCGAATTCGCAAATTGCGATTTACCCATATTGCTGCATTCCTATGACATCACACCCAGGAAGCAAGGCCACTGATTGCACACACCTGTTCCCAGGGAGAGCTGGTGGAGAGACAGTTGTCAGTTGGAGCACAGCTAGGAGCAACTGGAGCTGCGTCTGAGCCAGCAGCAAAAGGGGAAATGGCCTCAGAAAATGTTGGAGAAGAACTACAGGCTAGGAAAAGAAAGATTACATTTACTGACCAGGAACTTGAAATTCTGATTGAGCAAGTTGCTATGAAGCAGGACCAGCTTTTTGGGAAACAATCATTAAAAGTGCCTGAAGCTGTGAAGAGAAAACTATGGCTTGCAATCCAAGCAAAAGTTAATGCTGTTGGGGTTGCCCACCGTGACATTAATAATTTACAAAAGCGCTGGTATGACCTGCGCAGTCGTGCAAAGGAAAGGATTGCCAACAGGATAAAGGCAGCCAAAAGGACCGGCGGTGGACAATCCAGGGATAGGCCTAATACCCCCCTTGAGGACTTGGTGGAAGGCACCCTTGCAACAGAGGCTGTTGTTGGAGTCATAGAAATTGACACATCAGAGCATGTCGGCACATCTAAAGGTAAGAACACAACATGTGTTTTGCATGCAATTGTGTGTGTAAGAGACCCCTAAGGTTGTCGTAGTTGCTAAGAAATTATCCCCCAATGTAGTAATTGGTATGAATGAAATAGCAGTATCTACAAACCCTTGTACTTACTGTACCAATGCATCATGGGAGTTGTAGTCAATTAAAGATTTTAGTGTGAAGCACTTAGGCAATGAGTTTAAAAATGAATATTGCACATTATAAATGTAAGATCAGGAGACATGTCATGCTAAATGTAGGTATTTATTTGTAATGTACTTGATTTTACACAGTCACAAGTGCAAATGAAAGAGGTAACAGACTGTTTGCACTATTTCAATCATAGATACAGAACAGGACAGTAATGCAAATGAAGGGGCAGAGTTTCACAGTCAGGACTTTCAAGACACAGATGACTCAAATGCAGCCACATCTTCACCCACAATTGAACGTAGAAGTCATAGAAGCAGAGTGTGCCAACTGCAACAGTCAGAGAGTGAGGATGACCTGAATGTACATGTCCTAGAACAACAGGCTGCTCCAACCACAGCAACCCTACACACACAGCACAGCAGGCGGAGTAGGTTGCAACAGTTCTGTAGGCGCAGGCCATGATCTTCACAGAATCAAACAGCAGAAGAAGATGAGAGGAACGCCAGTGTTGTGGAGGTTAAAATCCTTAAAGTCCAGCGCCTGCAAGGCAAAGACATACGTGTCATGAAGGGCAAAATTGTTAAAATCAGTCATGACATTGGTGCCATACACAACTGTCTTCAGCACATGTCAAATGTGATTGAGAAAGGTCAGAGAGCAACAGCAGAGAAACTGGACCATGTGGCAACAGCAATGGAGACACTATGTACAACAATACAAGCGCAGCAATCAGCAAGTGACCGTATGCATCAGAGGGCAATGTCCAACATGCAGGGGTACACCAGGGCAATGAATCGTCTTTGCTACACTACTACTCAACTTTCCAAACGTACAGTTGCCATGCAATTGGAGATATCACAATGTTGTGGAGATGTTGTCAGGGGCATGATGACACTCAAGAATGTAGTAGAGGGTATGCAAAGTGAAGCTGCAAGTGGGAGCCTACTACAAGGTGGTGGGAGTGATGAGGGCTCAAATGTAAGTAGCCTACTTGATCCTGCTGTGCCTGGGGGACGCCGTAGCATCAGAAGACAAGACAGGGCAGATAGTCCAACTACGGTTGATGGGAGAAACACAGGAAAGGCATTAGGGGTGCGTGGACGCAAGAAGTAGGATATGACTTAATAATCTACCTAGCTTTGGAACAAAGGACGTCTGAAGATAATTCATTGCTATGACTATGAACAGTAAATGCCTTTTCATTTGCTGTCAGCACACTGCATGCACTAAGAAGTCCTAAGTACCCTGAATCCATGCTGAAAATTTAGAAATAAAAAGATTATAGTTGTGCACAAAAATGTGTTGTGTGGTTCTTACCTCTGTCAAAAGTAATGTTGAGTTATCTCTGCCCTTCTTCTCCCCTCTGCTGCGTCAGGTCCACGTAGTCTTGGTTGTGGCTGTTGAGGCTGGTTATCAATGTGAGGTAGTACATCCTCCTCCTCCAGGTCTATGCCTCTACTAGTGGCTAAGTTGTGCAACATGGCACATGTTGCAACTATTTTACAGCAAATATCAGGACGATATTGTAAAGCTCTGCCAGTCTTATGTAGTATGCGAAACCGAGATTTAAGTACACCAGATGTTCTCTGAATTACGCTGCGGGTTGCTATGTGTGCATGGTTGTAGTGCTGTTCTTTCCGTGTTGCTGGATTCAGATAGGGTGTAAGAATGAATGACCTCACAGCGTATGCACTGTCACTGGAATGGGATGGAAGATACGAATTAGGAGTCCAATGTGACAACATGGTACAGAGATGTGTAACAATTAAAGGGAATATGTAAATGTAAATGTATTTCGATTTATATAGCGCACGAATCACCCAGGGGTCTCAAGGCGCTTGCTTAGGGAACCCGTCCTGGTATTCCCCCGTGAGATACCCCGCAGGGTATTCACAAGGTGAAAGCCAGGCATCCCGCCGCGAGGGGCCGTAGTGGAGATTAAGCAAGCTATTGCCCAGAGTCGCAGAGTGTGACCCCGTGAGTCGAGTAAGCAGCGGAGCGAGAATTGTCGAGTCTGTGGACTTTTTGAGCCCGAGACCCACCGAGGCGGGGAATCGAACCCTGGTCCACAGCTGATCTCAGCTTCCGTATCTGCCGCCTCTAACCACGCTTCTCCACTTATAAGGTATGATGCATCCCAAAAGTTGAAATTGCATTTGCAAATGGGCGAATTTTGCAATTCCCACCCTTTGAGAATGCAATTTTCAATGATGCATGTGCCCCTAAGTCCTTTTTAAGATTTTTTCTTTTTAATACAAAAGCCTTTGCAAGCTCATCGCAAGCGTTGAGCAGATGTAACCTAAAAAGGAATGTACCCCTGCGCAATGCTACTGGTGCTCATGTAATAGGCCCCAATACATTTGGTTTGCGTTTGCGCTATATAAAACTATAAAAATGAAATCAATAAAGGCAAGAAGATGTGGCCTAATGGCCAGAGCTTTAGAGTTTGGAACAGGGGAACCAGGTTCAAGTCTTGGGGCCAGCTCAACATCTTGTGATTGTGGGCAAATCACTTAATCTTCCAGTGCCAAATACAAAAGAAATGATTGCGGGATGTAACTGGTGCTCGTGAGAAGCACTCCAATACCGGCTATGGGTCGAGTTTGCGCTATATAAAAACTGCAGAAACAATAAATTTACTTTCCTAATGTGATACATGCTTGAACCATAATAGAGTCAGTAATGGATTTAACAAAAAAAAGATGCATTACACTCTCCTAACTTTGCTTGGATCAATGTTTTTTCTCCAAATGATGTACTGATAATGTTTAACGTACTACAAGCAGATGAAGCAAAAGTATAATAATATTGCAAATAAAATTTACCAAGCAAATATCCATCTCCAAATTCTCCAGCAAGCAGCCGTGTGTGGATGCCACTATACATAAAAATGTAAGAATCATGGGCTCTTCCAGGGTAACTTGCAACTAAGTCTCAGTGATTATAGTTCGTGAATTGCATATTACCTGACTGTTAAGTGAATGGTAACATTTCTGGTTGTGGTAAATGTACTCATTTTCAGATGGAGGACAAATGGGGACATTCATGACATCTATACAGCCAATGACATGGGGAAAATGTGCCATGTTGTAAAAATCTAATTTTGTTTGTAACAATTCCTGAGGTGTGCTGGGAAATTTAATGTGATGCCTTATCCGTTGCAAAATGGCATTGAGGAAAGCATTAAAGAAACGTGAAAGGGAACTCTGGGACACGCCTCCAGCAGTAGCTATGACACCCTGGAAGGACACCGACGCAAGGAGGTGTAGGGAACACAAGACCTGTACATGGGTTGGTATGGCTTGTGTCCTGCGTGTATGTCTCTGCAAGATTGGGTCTAATTCATCTATCAAATCCAAGATTAAGTCAGCATTGAGTCTATACTTATCATATATTTCAACTTCTGTCTGCCCTAGTAAGGTGACGCGAACTCTAAAAATCCTCTCATGTACCCTCCTTCTCCTCCTTGCTGCTGCTCTCAGCCTCAGCCTCCATGCCACGACAAAGAGTGCTGCCATTGTGAGACATTTTTGGAGCCATTCTGGGGCCCCTTAAATACTATCCTAATGAGTTTCACCTGCATTGATTGTTTCTCACATTTTACCACCTGGTCTGACTTCTTCTAAATTTAAGAATTCTAATTTGCGAATTTTTAAGGAATCGCAAATTGCAAATTTTCATGCATGTATTTTTTTTGACAAAATTTGCGATTCCTTAACTTTGGAAATATTTTAAGAAATCGCAAAACGATTTGCGATTCCTTAAATTGCGAAAACAAACATAAATTATGATGCATCCCAAAAGTTGAAATTGCATTTGCAAATGGGCGAATTTTGCAATTCGCACCCTTTGAGAATGCAATTTTCAATGATGCATGTGCCCCTAAGTCCTTTTTAAGATTTTTTTCTTTTTAATACAAAAGCCTTTGCAAGCTCATCGCAAGCGTTGAGCAGATGTAACCTAAAAAGGAATGTACCCCTGCGCAATGCTACTGGTGCTCATGTAATAGGCCCCAATACATTTGGTTTGCGTTTGCGCTATATAAAACTATAAAAATGAAATCAATAAAGGCAAGAAGATGTGGCCTAATGGCCAGAGCTTTAGAGTTTGGAACAGGGGAACCAGGTTCAAGTCTTGGGGCCAGCTCAACATCTTGTGATTGTGGGCAAATCACTTAATCTTCCAGTGCCAAATACAAAAGAAATGATTGCGGGATGTAACTGGTGCTCGTGAGAAGCACTCCAATACCGGCTATGGGTCGAGTTTGCGCTACATAAAAACTGCAGAAACAATAAATTTACTTTCCTAATGTGATACATGCTTGAACCATAATAGAGTCAGTAATGGATTTAACAAAAAAAAGATGCATTACACTCTCCTAACTTTGCTTGGATCAATGTTTTTTCTCCAAATGATGTACTGATAATGTTTAACGTACTACAAGCAGATGAAGCAAAAGTATAATAATATTGCAAATAAAATGCGCCTAAATGTGCTGTTTTTCAGCTCTATAATTTGACCAATATCTAAAAATCTCTCATTATTTTTAAATCCACTTCTACAAAACATTTTAGTGTTTATTGTTGAAACTTGTTTCACACTGTCTGTGATACCTCCTGCTGCAGAGCTCATGATTAAATATTACTATAATAATCGTATTGAAGCAGATACGGAGTGGAAACTGCTTAAAATTACGTTCAAATACCTAGTTCTTGTAATTTGTTTTAGGGAAAAAGATGCTGGCAAATTAAAAAAATAATTTAATCTCGATTGTATTCTTCAAATGTCATTTAATTTACGCCTCTACCAGTCCCTTTATACTATTAAACCAGAATACACTGCTTTAGTTTCCATGTAAAATCACCTTTAGCTGTGACTTTGTCCATTAACTCAACCTCATCCAGATGATGCCCACCTTTTCCCCGTATTGCCTCTTTGCCCAAAATGGCTTGAGTGGCTAGAGGTCTCTTTGCTTTGGAATGGCTTTGAGAAATTCACATTCTGGCCTGCAGCACCTCCATGTAATCTTGGAGAGATCTGATAAAGATCACACCACAAGATGTATTGGGTGCAGTTCTGTTCGAGTTGGCACTTACACACAATCACACATTCATTAGCCCAGAAAACCAAAGCACATCGTAAGTGCTGTCATTCTTTCAAAAGATGCTCTCTATATTTACTTACAATATGTCCAGAAACGTCAAACCACACCTGCAAGTGATCTCAAATAATCAATGACACCTTCACCTAATCTTGACTTTTTTAGGCAAAAATACGTTTGCATGCCAGCCTTCCACACTTCAGGAATTTACGTGTTCCACTGCGTGGGTGACTGGAAACTCACAGTTATATTGTTTAAGAAATTTGATAACAATGCCATGGATATAGCCTAACCTCTGACTAGAGCTAAATACATTAACTCTGCAGTGCGCACTTCTTTTTGTCCATGATGTGTTTGTTTTTCGGTAAACCTGGAGCAAGTCTTTTTGGGGGGTGGCTTCGAAATATTTGTCAGTGGAGTGTCTTTTTTTTAAATTGAAATCCATATATTACAAAAATTTGCATCTTAATATTCATTCATCAAAATTCATCTATAACATCAGATTAGCAGAACATATAATTTAACATAGAATACCAATCAGGAATTCAACAAGCTGACAAATCAAAAGCTGCGTTTGAGATCCAACAAGATCAGACACCTGTTGTATTAAAACAAAGTCCATTGCCACATATTACTAACAATTTAAACTGATCCTTAGTTCTTACATTCCTAGAATATGGACCAAGTTAAAACATATATAAAAAATTTAACTTGATCCTATAAAGTTTACTAAAAACGCAAAAGCTATTCTAAGTCAGTGGAGTGCCTTGTTACAGGAGGCAAAGGATTTGCAATCGACACGTTGGACTGATGGCAGCAGCGTGGGTCCTTCTGAATTTTGGAGGGTCATCCTGGCAGGACTCGCTCTGGATTAGAAGGGCTGCATGGCCCGCGAGAGGCACATATGTACTCAGGGCACATGTCCTAAAAAAAAAGTGGGGGGATGCCTTCCACCCACGTGGTACCCCGACTCGAGCCCTGTATGGACTATGTGCACTCGAAAATAGCCTTCATCCGAAAGCCCTTCCTGCTCTGACAAGATGAACAGAGCTGCACTGCCCAACTCCTCGCCCACAGGGGTCCCAACCGGCAGCAGAGCCCTCCTGTTTGCCCTCCATCTGCTGGTGCTTGTTGCATCCCTGGGCTCCTGGGTGACATTGGGCTCGAGCAGAGAAACACGCAAGTAGAGAACAGGAAAGAGCATGCAACAACAAATAGAAACAGAGGAAAAGTGGGATGGGAATAAGCCCCTTTAACGATATATTAAATACAATAGATTTCATAAGCACAGCACAAGCGATCTACAAGCCAAACGTAACCCGCATTTGCAATGCAATCGGTCTCGCCCTTGGGACCGTAAAAGTATTTAGCTATGCAGGTAATATAGAAACTTTTACAGTAATAGGTCTATTATAGTGCTGCTTTTAGGCTGATACAACTCTTTCCGCCAGGTAGCCCTACATATTATTAGATTAATTTTTTTTTGTTTTTTAATATATATTGTTCAGCCTGTCGACCTAAAAAGAAAGGAAAGCACACAAAAAGGCGAAAGAGGGGTTTAGGGCCTCTAGTCTGTCACAGCATAGGCCGTGTAGCTGTAGATGTAAGAATCAAACAGGCAAAAAGGTGACTTATTAAAATTAAAAATGACAACATTTCCACTTTGCAACCACCACCTTACCTTTCTGAAATAGAGGGTTAAATTAGTGTGTCTATTTTTTTATAGGTTTATATAAAACAAACTCGAACCAGTTGCATTAGAGTGGGTTACATTCTACAAGGTCGCATTCTGTTTTTTTAGGCAGAAGGAGATTAACTGATTTGCCTAGAACAGGGGTCTCCAACCTTTTCTGTAGTGAGAGCTACTTCTGAGCAGTGAGCTACTGAAGGTTAGGCAACTCGCACATTTTTTCGAGAGACCCCCCTAACGCCCAGTTTCATTGACTTTAAGCCTAATTTCTTCCCAGCCCATACTGTGGTTTGAACAAAAGGGGCCAGTCTCCCTCTTTTGAAGCTACAGACAGCTGCAGGTTGTGCTACCTGAAGCAAAATCTTGTCTTACTTGGAACCATTCCTGGAAAGTGTAAAGAAATACTGCAGGATACAAGCCTATGACCTGCTATTATGACTAAATTGTTCTCACACTGAAAAAGTTAAACGTCAACATATATTACTTACTAAATGTGAATTATTGGAGCCTAGCTTCAATGTGCAGTCACTAGTTTTCCCCTTGACCATATACTCTTTTTTTTTTACAGTTATAAAATGTCCCATCCTGGTTCAGGTTTAAATAATTTTTAACTAGTTTGATTCATGAAGGTTTTATTAACTATGATTTCTTGGTGAGGGTGAAAATGGATTTATCTTTATGTAGAATACATATTTTTCAACATGGCCCAATCAAGTGGAAGCTTAACTGAGTTTGTGAAAAAAATACAATTTCAACACTCACAGATGCTTTTGGCCTGGGCCAATTGGAAGGTTTCCAGTTCTTCATAGATAAATGCTATTTATTTGGAGTAGAAAAGACTCAGAAACCCTGCTTTAATATCAATGATTAAATGTAATAATTAATTAAGCAAAGTTTCACACTTTTTTTTAAAGCATTTTAATGTGCAAGTAAAATCGGCCTCACCAAAGGAGCTAGGCAGGGCAGAGGCTCACAATACATCTGTAAAACAACTTTTGTAAGTATGTGAAACATCTGTTGTTTCTGAACTGCTTTTAACGAATGAAGAGTAAGACTTGCTATTTTCAGTGTTATATAGCGAATCACTCTTAACTGGTAATCTCTGTTTCCAAGAGGCAGTGGAACTCAACCTCCAAACTGAGGATTTGACTACTAGAATACTCCAGATTTGTCCATGATCTGTAACTCTGCTTCCCAAAGAAACTGCTGTAGTGTTGGTGTTAATTGCCACATGCACTGGGAACAGAGATGTAAGGAATGGGCAAAGTGGGCTCTGGCCCATACCCCCACCCATTCAGGCTCACGATAGAACCAGCTCTGTTCAGCAGACAGCCTTGCCCGGATGATCTTTAATAATTTTTATTTATGATTGATTTAAATACCATTTTCCTTTAATTTATTTTGAATGTGGCAGATGTGCGAGTCTATTACAGAGTACTTGCAGAGAAATGTTTTGTTATGTTTCTTGCAACATCAATAAAAAAGTTTCTTTTAGAATAAATCGAAAAAGGACATCACATATTAGAAATGGGATGGTGGCACAAAGATTTTTGCAGTAATGTTAGTGAGCTGCTGCTGTGTTAAATATTGAAACACAGAACTATTCCTGAATATTAAAAATAAACACATTTGTTAGTTGGACGAGCGTGCATATGCTGTCAATGACTTCTCCAAGAGGGTTTGAAAGAGTTAAAACTGGGACAGAAATTCAAAGCTGCTCTGAAGAGTGATGTACAAACCAGAGCAAAAACATACATTTTCGACTTTGTCTGTTTAGTCATAATTTTGGCTGTTTTCGAACTGTCAGGCAATGTTGTTAATGGGCCTCTGTCACTCGTAAACCATCCGAAATGTAGTTCGCATAAGAGCATTAATAGTTGGGGTTCAGATCGACGGCAGGCTCAGACTTGGCTATAAAAAAGGCCCCGTCCTTCAAGTGCCCGTGGCATACCAGCGGCTGCAGCACGTTTACAGACGGCACACATCGCAGCTTCAGTCTGGGGAACAGAGCATTAAGAGGTGTACTGGCCAAGCCAGTGCTTACCGATATATGTGCTGCTTAAATATAATGTGCCAGGTAGAAAAGAAATCGGATGGCGTGGGTTTGCAGCAGGTTAATACTGCTTGCACCACCTGCATGTTAGCAGGCTTTCCAAGGACCTGCTGCTCCACTCCGGCCCACCTGCTGTTTCGCTCCGGCACACGTTCTGCAGGATCAAGAGCGCGGTGCCAGGCTGTAAAAGGCAGGTGGCGTGTGTGCTAAGTTCAGGAACAGCGTCATCATCTTTGGCCTGCCCCGCCCCACCTAACCTCAATTAGGCAAATCTGAGCAGTTGGGTTTCTGTGAGGGCAGGCATCGGCTGTGAAAAAAGGACCAAGAATTAAAAAGGACAATACAAGGCTACAAAATTTAGACGCAAGGTGCGAGCTACACTTGGGGGTTCGGCGAGCTACCGGTAGCTCGTGATGGAGCGAGTTTCAGAATGATATTTTGTTCTGACTCGCAAAGTTAAACTTCCATAATAATATAACCGTATTAACTGATTTGTGATGAATTATTAACCAACCTAGTTTTAAAATGCATTTACACAACACGAGGGAGTAACTTATGTGCTCTTTGTTGCAAAAGCAAGTGCGTGAAAAATAATAAACTAACCTTGTCTATTGTCTTTGTCAGTATTAAATGCGGCTGATTAATTATTGGCATGTGCTTATTTGTGTGCTTATGTTAAGTCTTTTCGTCTTTTATGTGGCACAGTTCGTGGAGAATCTTGCGGCCTATAAGAAGAAGGTTGATATGAAACGCAGCTTTGTGTGCACAGCTAGGTAACATAAATTAATGGGTTAATAATTAGCAAAGGGGGTGGGTAACAGAATGGGTCTCAATTCTCTAATTAATTGATGTCTTGTGTTTGTTTGAATAATAGTTTTCGAGTGAGGCCAAAAGGGTATACTGAAAAGATGGCGTTGTCAAGTCCTGTCCAGAAAGAGCAAGAGCCCTGCATAGAAGTGGAAACTTTTACCACGTTGAAAAAATATTTGCAAACTATACTGAAAATTGTGTTTAACGTGCTCTTGGAGAGACAAACTCAAGGACAGGAAGCGGCAAACTTTGCCAAGCCAAGGAAGTCATGTACTGTGGCTCAAATGAAAGTATCATTTTAAGGAAGCTGCGTGACTTGAGCATAAGAGACAATGGACTCTAAGAAAAGCCTGATCTAGGCTTGGAGAAAGGTGATGACACCATATGAGCTGACATCAGTCTGCCAATGAGGACACTGGATGGCAGAGAAAAATATACTTTTTAGTGAGATTAGCTAGGCAGAAAGGTATAAAACTTGGCCCCATTGACAGGAGGGCGCTTCTCGCTTTCCGATTCCTGAAGGGCGTGTCGTGCTGTTGGACTCTTTGGCGCACGTCAGGATAATAGGGCTTAAATGACATTCTTTTAATTGATGCGAGATTTAGACAGGGAAATAGAATTTAGGGAATGGAAACTGTTATTTTCTTTAATTCATGCTAACTGATTTGCCTTTAAAGTGTTGGTCTAATATGCTTTCTCAACTTGCATTTTTGCTAATAAAATTAAGATTCATAAAGAATGCTCTTTCTTGAATAAAAAGGTTAATAAAATTAGATTTTTGAAACGACAAGCTGGTCTTGTTTATTCATGGTCTAGTTACCATCAGCTGATCCATTTACCTAAGTGACATTATTAAAATGATAAATGTTTAAAACCATGGTAAGAAATGATAAACTGCAGTTGTATATAAAATTGTAAATAGTTTGGGAATAGTTCTGTTTAATTAGGTCACATGATTCAGTCGTCCTAAAATTGTCTCGTTGGTATATGGGCCTTGTGAGTGATTAAAAGGCAATGTGGGCACAGGTAAAGGTAGCTGAACAGCAAATAGCTACTTTAGAAAACAAAAATGTTCATCAGAATCCAGGTAAATTTAAAGGTAATTTCAATAAGCCAAAATTGATGGGAAATATTGAAGAGTTAAAACAGAAACTCCCATGTTTTAATTGCGGCGAAATTGGACACTGGAAGCGCGAATGTAAGAATCCGCCCAGATATTTTAAAAATGCATCATTAAATCCACAGATGCAGAATGAGATAAATCTACAGCTACAGCGACAGGTAGTGAATCAACAGAGTCGGATTCCACAACCGCCACTTCCAAATTGTGTGAATGTGCAGAGGTACAATACAGAAACGGTATTCTGCGGAGGTGAACAGGTGAACAGATCACCACGAGTGAATGTGTCAAATGTTTCTCAACAGTATTTGTTGAATGAAAATGTAGGGAGTGATTCTGAGGATTACTTATGACCGTGCCTGAGGAGGAAGAGTGTGTGCTTGGAGCCACTCTTGAGGTAGATCAGTCCGGTCCATTTGTAAATGGGAAGGTGAATGATGTAGAAATCACTTTTCATGTGGACACTGGTGCTACCCGTTCTACTGTTAGATCAGTGGAAATAGAAAACCTGCCTCTCTCGGGTGAGAAGATCCAAGTAGTTGGAGTAGCTAATCAACAGATTAAAACAGATTTAACAGAACCAGTAAAAGTTGAAATTGGCAAATTTAAAGACAAACATAGATTTGTAGTTTGTAACAGCAGTCCTGTAAACTTGTTAGGAAGGGACATACTCTGTAAGATGAACTGCAAAATATATTGCTCACCGGATGGTATAGAGCTCCAGACTCAAGAAGAAGATGGGCTTTACAGATTAACAATGTTAATGGTTGAAGCAGAGGAAAGTAAATTATTTCCTGCATTTGATAAAAAACAATCTTCCTGAAGAATTAAAATAGACAGTCAATGCTAAAATTTGGGATTTAACTGGAAACGAAATGGGTTTGATGAAAAATGCGGACCCAGTTAAAATTACAGTGAAGCAAGGAGTAGATTTTCCAAACATTCCTCAGTATAAAATGAAAGCAGAAACTATTGAAAAGTGTTATACCTGTAATTGAAAAGTTCATAAAACAAGGTGTGTTAAAAGAAATTGAGAGTAGCCCATGCAACTCACCGATTATGGGAATCAAAAAGCCAAACGGAACTTACAGGATTGTTCAGGACCTGAGAAAGGTTAATCAGATAGTTGTTCCATGTTGCCCAGTTGTACCAAACCCAGCGGTAATTCTTTATCAGATTCCGCATGATGCTGAGTGGTATACAGTTATAGATCTTTGCAATGCATTCTTTACTGTTCCATTGCACCCAGAAAGCCAACAAATGTTTGCATTCAGGTTCCAGGACCGTATCCTAGCATGGTGTGGTATCCCTCAGGGGTATACAGAAAGTCCATCTATTTTTAATCAGTTGCTAAAGAAATCCTTGGAGAATCTAGATTTACCTGGAAAATCAACGTTAGTGCAGTATATTGATGATCTCCTTGTGGCTGCAAAAACATGAGATAACTGTGTAACAGATACCATTACTCTTTTAAATCATTTGGCAGATGAGGGACATAAAGTGTCTCCTGCAAAATTACAGTTTTGCAAACAAGAAGTGAAATATCTTGGTCACAGAATTGCAAAAGGAATCAGGCAAGTAACAATTGAGAGAATTAAAATGAATCAGGGAATGCAACCTCCAAAAACACAGAGACAGGTCAGAATGTTTCTAGGAATGGTTAGTTATTGTCGTCAATGGATTAGTGGATTTTCAGTAATTGCAAAACCACTGCAGAGATTGACAAAAGCAGACATAAAAGACCCGATTACTCTAACAGAAATTGAGTTAGAAGCTTTTGAGCAGTTAAAAAGAAGTCTATGTGAAGCACCTGCTTTAGGTATGCCAGATTACGAAAAGGAATTTGAGCTATATTGCAGTGAAAGGGAAGGATGTGCATTATCAGTTCTGATTCAGAGACATGGAAAACTGAGAAAGACAATAGCTTATTTCTCAGCAGTTCTTGATCCTATTGCAAAAGCATTACCTGGCTGCTTAAAAGCAGTGGCTGCAACAAGTGTAAGCCTTGAACAGAGCAAAGGAATAATAATGGGATTCCCTGTAAAAGTGTATGTACCCCATTCAGTTGAAATTCTTCTTACCAGAAGCAAAACACAGCATTTGACAAGTAACAGGTTAACCAAATATGAGAAGGTTATTCTGGGATCAGATAAAGTTTCAATTGCGAGATGTGTGAATTTAAATCCTTCCACATTATTTTTTTTATTTTATTTTTGCTGGGTATTACATAGAGTGCACTAGAACCAAACCGAATCAGTTATCAGAGCGCTTTACATAGCACCAGTTACGTTACATGAGGACACACTTTCATTTTAGGCACGGGGAGATTAAGTGATTTGCCCAGAATCACAGGGTTTTTTTTGGCGTCGTTACCGAGACTCGAACCCAGATCCCCAGGTCCGAGGTCGAGCGCCTTAGCCGTTAGGCCAACCCCTCTCCCCTTATTGCCTGATGGTACTGTAACAGAAATCAGAAATGAAAATGATATTGATCATGAATGCTTGGATGTTTTAGAATATTGTACTAAACCCAGACAGGACATTTTGTTGATGGTTCATGCTTAAGAACAGATGAAAGTGTTCTAAGAGCAGCATATTCTGTTTGCACAGTTACAGACGTAGTTGAAGCCTCCTGTCTCAAAGGAATTCGTTCAGCTCAAGTAGCAGAATTGATTGCTTTGATTCGTGCATGTGAAAGAGGAAAAGAATTAAAAATTACCATAGTGACTGATAGTCAGTATGGATATGGTGTAGTCCATGACTATGGCCAGCTCTGGTCTCAAAGAGGTTATTTAACTTCTGAGGGTACTCCAATAAGAAACGCTGAATTGATAAAAAGGTTAATTGACGGAACCCACACAACATGCCAGTTGGCCAGACCAGCAAAGTGAAAGAAACGGAAAATCAACAATTAATATATGCGAACGAGTAAATCACCAAAAAGTGCTTAATTAAATTATATTTCTATAAAGTGACGTGTGCACAACGTACACTAAATAGGAATATGTAGGTTTTAAACATTAAAGTCATATGCAATGTATGTAATTTCTATAAAATAATTAGATAGTAGTTACGTGCATAGGATAGAAATAATTACAAACTTGTATGAACAAATTTGTGACAGTCATTTCTATATATGCTAATGTGTAGCATTTAACTATAATTTAAATAGATGACAGTCACGTGCATAGAATAGAATTAATGTAAATTTGTATGGTCAATTTTGTGACAGTTATGACCATATATGTTAACGTGTGTCATTTAACTATTAATATTATACATGTGTATAGTATTTAACTTACTATACAAAACAGCAAATTAACTTCAGTATGCTATTTTTAAAATTCACATAATAATGTTCTAGAATAGCAAATTAACTTTAGTATGCTATATTTATAATTTTCTAGAATAGTAAATTAACTTTAGAAGCTATTCTGTAAACTCCTGTATATAACTTCTAATGGAACACAGGTTAGTCTTTCAACATATAAAATAGCAAAATACCTTTAGAATGCTATTTAACTTTTGTGAAAATAACCTTCAAAATTAGCAAATTAACTTTAGAATGCTAATTGTTTTTCAGATGTCACACTTGAATTGACTTATTATTTTGTAAAATAATGCATAAAAAGTCGATTGTAGTATCCAGATATACTGTGTGTACTGATGAAAATGTTGTATCTGTTGAATTAAATAGCGTGCGCATCGCTGAAGAGTTGGGTGCGCTGTATTTAAGTGCCCTTGTAGACTGTAGACTACAATACTACAACTACAATAATTCATGTAGTGTGCCTATCGTTGTAGAACATGACGTCTTTGCAATAAATGATGCACTAAGCAGGATGAAGAAACAATAGAAAACCAGTACCTGCTGTGAAGACTTCAAATACATCTATCTATGTGTAGGCACACCGGATGTCCGTGGAATACTTGGCTGGAAAAGCAATGAAAGCGTGCCCATCACTGCAGAAAACATTGATAAACAATAGGCAATTCCATAATAAAGCGTGCCTATCGCTGAAAATACAATCTGAAATGAAACGGCAAAAGAATGTTTACTGTACATGAGATGACGATATTATGCCAAACTAAAATGGTGGTACGTCAATGTGGGAGATGCCGGGAGGTTCAAGGTGCGTAAACGTCCCAAAACGTCGAGAAACAGTCCACAGACTTGTCATGAAGAAGACGTCATTGAAGTCTCGAATACCGTCGGAGGACTGACGAAAAGGACAATGACGAGAAGGTGAGACTGCTCGAACGAGCAACATGTTGTGTTTTGAAAGGAAAAGCGGCGGACCAACTGTCAAAGTGCGAATACATGGCCCATTAATTGTATGTGTCAGATTTTTGACAAAAAGCATAGCATTGCAAAAACTCATGTCCGTTATGCTCATCTCTCCCAATCCCAAGCACTGCGTTTCTGTCGAATGGCTAAACCAGTAGATAATTAGGTACAAATGGCAATGTCACTCCTGAAAAATGTTTTATGTGGGAAAAACAGTCTTCAAATCAATAACAGCAAATTTCAAGTGATGAAAAAGAAATATTGGGAAAACGAAAGTTTCTCATTTCTTCTTTTCTTAATACCGCAAATCAAGGTTCCACTAATGGCCAGAAGATGGCAGTGAATGACTGAATAGTGTCGTTTTTCGATCTTCTAGTGTGTCGTTTAAACTGTAAATGACTCACCATCCGGTTAATATTTCTTCGTTGAAATAATAAAACATGGATTTGAAAGCTTGTACTGAACTAGATTTCCTTCTCAATTTCTAGCACACTGTAACTTAGGTAGATTTCAAATAGGAACTGACAGTCAGGAAAACGATAGTCAGAAAGTATGTAGCATGACTCACAAATAAATTTAAAAGAGTTTTGAGCAGTGCGTCTATTTCACACGTATGTGCTGTAAATATAAAGGTTTCAAAAAATGAAGTCTGGTACACTTAAATTGTATACTGGCAAAAACTGGCACGTGAATTTTGATAGTCCCTGACGCTGTTCTGAATTAACCAAGAAATGCTCACAATAACAATTAGGAGCTGGTAGGAAGAAGCGATGTACAGGGAGTGGCACGCTTAAGTTGTATGCAGGAATAGACTGGCACATCCAATTTGGAGGGCGACCGTTGGTAGGTCACTGGTGGGGCTAACTAAGGGGTGCCAGTAAAGTTCAAATATCTTTAATAAATTCTTTTTCCTTACTTGAAAATCTTGATCATGAGGTTTCATGTAGATCCTTGAAGTTGTAAGTCGTGTGAGTAAGTCCAAAACGTCGCCATATGTAATAAGATGATCTGTAGCCGAGTGGTATTGATAGATGATAGTTTATTGATGGATTTCAATGTTAGATCATATAATCATTTAAGTATCATTCAAGTCTCTTCTAAGCTTCTTCTAAGCCTCTTCTAAGCCCCACCAGGAGTAGCTCTCTTGCCACTCAGCCCTCTTTTCCAACTGTCATCCATCCACACACCACACATTCTATATTACCTCATTCACTCAACATTCTACCATTCACTCAGATAGGGCTGAGCAGCAAGATAGTATAATAAGAAAGGTTGTGGTTTCTAAACCAGTATACTACAGTGGCAAAAGGCAAGACAGGTGATACTTGTCACAACAAATGCAGTAAAGTGTAGAGGTTTGAAACGGTGGATTCATGCAAGTCACACCATTCGTGTAGCTCCACCTGAAAATCCTGATGAAGGTGATACTACAGCTGATTCAGATTCTGAAGAAGAACCTGAAAGAGATCCAGATTCTGAAGATCGACAAGAAGGTCGACATCTAGAAAATTCAATTGCGAATGAGGCGTTGAATGAAGACATTAAAGAAATTGTGATTCAAGACTCTGAAAATGATGAAGATCTTCTAGAAAAAGAAGCAGAAAAAGAGTCTGATCAAGTGGTGATTCAAGATCAGGAGATTATTGAAAAGCAGATTCGAAGCTCTGAAAGCAGGAACGGTAATTCTGAAACTGGGAAGTTGGAAGTAATTGAAGAAGAAGAAGAAGAAGAAGAAGATGCAATTCCGAGTACCAGCTATAAGGATGATGTTCCTAACAGAGTGAAACTGCCGAGTAAAGAAGTGCCTGAATCTAAAGCTGACATCACAGAAAGTGAAACAGATGAAAGTGACGATGAATCCAAATTAAGAAGTTCAAGGAAAAGAGCTTGGAGAGCAGAGTGTAACCTGACTGAACCAAAGAAGACATTATCAAGAAAAGGAGATAACTGGTCAAATGAAACTGAGAGTCTAAAATTTAAATTAATAAACAGATCAAAAGAGCAGGTTAATGAAATATCAAGTCAAAAAGGAGATTCTGATAAGAAAAATCAGTCAGGAAAGAAAATAGAGGTGATTAGCAGAAGGGCAAAAAGGGTGATTAGACCTAATCAGAAATACAAGTCGCCTGAATGGTCATACATCTTGATTCCACCAGTAATAGAAGTAAGTTGTAGTAGTCTGGAAGACTTAGATGACATTTGTGACAATGATTGATTTTGTTTCCATATAGAGTTGAAAATGTTTATTTGGCATAAGGCTGAAGAAAATGTGTTAGGTGACACAAGGTCGAAGAAATTGTGTTAGCTAGAAAAAACACATTGATGTAAGACGCAAGGTCGAAGAAAAGCTGTTAGAAAGTAGGGTTTTCTTTTAAAAAAAAATTAAAACAGGGGGGTGAATATTAATTTTGATTTTTTTTTGTAAGGCTCTTGTTTCAGAGATGTTGCAAAATGTCTTCTATATTTGTGATTCTAATAGTTTTGGTTTGGTTAATTTTAGCTGTCATTTTTCCTTTTGGTATTGATAAAGAAGAATACAAGACTAATATGGCTAGTAAAGTTGTAGCAAAACAAGATAATCATAATGTTGTAGGCAAGTCTAACAGAGTTATTGAGCACAAACCAGAGATCCACCAAGATAGATCTGTTGGTGATTTTTCTAGTAATACTTTTTCAAGACTTTCATCTGAATATGTTAAGGTTATGGATGTTAAGGATTGTTACCTTTGTGTGAAACTACCCGCTTCTGTTTCCGAGGGGGTCACATATAATATGCTTCCCCTTACTTATGGCATCACTTGTAGTGTTATAGCTAGCTTGTTTTATCAGACAGGTCATTTGGAATACTATTATTCTAATTATGACGAAATCTTTGCTAATTTAAAAGTTGACAAAAGCTTGAATAAACATGCTAAACAGATGAGGGAATTTTTCATTGTAACTAATGAACTTACTTATGAGTATGCTTTTAGAAATAATTTAACATGTAAATTGAGAGCTGAAGAGAAACTTTCTTAAACTTGGTTGAAGAGAGAAGGGCGATTTATAAGCGGAATGAGATGCTGAAAAAACCCAAATCTAAGTTTTGACAAATTGAGGATGAAAAACTGAATGGTAGAGCTAAAAATGTTGCCATTCATATAGATAAACCTGTTAGTGGCAAGCTTTGTATTCGGAGAGATAACACTCTATTTGATAATTACTTTGTTGGTGCGAGTCAATGTCAATGTGAAGACACTTATCAAATTTTGGGTGGATGGGGATTTAAAGGTGGCAAAGATCCAATTTTTCCTCGAATTTATTTTGTGGGTGGAAATAAGGCCTATTATAATCTCCCCGATCACTGGTATGGCACTTGTTATATCGGATTAGTTTTTCCTAAGATTTTTCATGTAGATAGAAATGCAAGCGGGTTCATTTGAAATTAGCAATCATCTGAGTAGATTCAGAAGGGAAAGTTTTTCAGAAATTTTGGGAGATATTTTTGGTGCAGTAATACTTTTTGTGGGTATAACCCTGAATCCAGTTAAAATCAGAAAAATGTGTACAATAGATGACAGATTGTCTACTGATACTGCTAATGGATTCCAATTAGGCGATACTGAACTTATTGCCATGAGATCGATGGTTATGCAGAACCGTCTTGCTCTTGGTATTCTTTTAGCTAAAGAGGGAGGAGTCTGTGGAATTTTACATGTCCAGCATTGCTGTACATATATTCTAGATAGGAGTCAAAACATTGAGATGTATATTAAAAACATTACACAATTACATTCAGAAATTGTACCTTTAGAAGATGAAGATTTTTCAGAATGTTTGAGCAAAAGATTTGCAGCAATCAAAACCTGGTTTCAAGAGATTGGTAGTTT
The DNA here is from genome assembly GCF_964261635.1 of Lissotriton helveticus. NCBI lineage: Eukaryota > Metazoa > Chordata > Amphibia > Caudata > Salamandridae > Lissotriton > Lissotriton helveticus. The sequence goes on along the minus strand of NC_136067.1, from coordinate 1,303,427,198 downwards.
AATTTTAGGCAAAATATTGTGTCCTTTATTAGCTATAATTTTTGTGATATTTCTGCTAAAGATTAGTTGCATGTTACACAAGAGAAAGAAGTATCTTAGAGAAAAGAAGAGAATTTACAAGCTCAGAAAAGAACAGGAGAAAGAGATAGAATTAGAAGAGTTTCATAGGTCACAATATGAGAGTTACAAACAAACAGCAGAATCGAAAGTTTAGAAACACTAATACTGTGATTGTCCAAAACATGTTCAAGGGTATTCAAATTTTGCTAAAAATGTTGGGTGTAGTTTGGTGATTTTTAAATCACCAGATGAGGGAGTTGATGGAGCGAGTTTCAGAATGATATTTTGTTCTGACTCGCAAAGTTAAACTTCCATAATAATATAACCGTATTAACTGATTTGTGATGAATTATTAACCAACCTAGTTTTAAAATGCATTTACACGACACGAGGGACTAACTTATGTGCTCTTTGTTGCAAAAGCAAGTGCGTGAAAAATAATAAACTAACATTGTCTATTGTCTTTGTCAGTATTAAATGCGGCTGATTAATTATTGGCATGTGCTTATTTGTGTGCTTATGTTAAGTCTTTTCGTCTTTTATGTGGCAAAGTTCGTGGAGAATCTTGCGGCCTATAAGAAGAAGGTTGATATGAAACGCAGCTTTGTGTGCACAGCTAGGTAACATAAATTAATGGGTTAATAATTAGCAAAAGGGGTGGGAACAGAATGGGTCTCAATTCTCTAATTAATTGATGTCTTGTGTTTGTTGAATAATAGTTTTCGAGTGAGGCCAAAAGGGTATACTGAAAAGATGGCGTTGTCAAGTCCTGTCCAGAAAGAGCAAGAGCCCTGCATAGTAGTGGAAACTTTTACCACGATGAAAAAATATTTGCAAACTAAACTGAAAATTGTGTTTAACGTGCTCTTGGAGAGACAAACTCAAGGACAGGAAGCGGCAAACTTTGCAAAGCCAAGGAAGTCATGTACTGTGGCTCAAATGAAAGTATCATTTTAAGGAAGCTGTGTGACTTGAGAATAAGAGACAATGGACTCTAAGAAAAGCCCGATCTAGGCTTGGAGAAAGGTGATGACACCATATGAGCTGGCATCAGTCAGCCAATGAGGACACTGGATGGCAGAGAAAAATATACTTTTTAATGAGATTAGCTAGGCAGAAAGGTATAAAACTTGGCCCCATTGACAGGAGGGCGCTTCTCGTTTTCCGATTCCTGAAGGGCGTGTCGTGCTGTTGGACTCTTTGGCGCACGTAAGGGTAATAGGGCTTAAATGACATTCTTTTAGGTGATACGAGATTTAGACAGGGAAATAGAATTTAGGAAATGGAAACTGTTATTTTCTTTAATTCATGCTAACTGATTTGCCTTTAAAGTGTCAGTCTAATATGCTTTCTCAACTTGCATTTTTGGTAATAAAATAAAGATTCATAAAGAATGCTCTTTCTTGAATAAAAAGGTTAATAAAATTAGATTTTTGAAACGACAAGCTGGTCTTGTTTATTCATGGTCTAGTTACCATCAGCTGATCCATTTACCTAAGTGACTTAATTAAAATGATAAATGTTTAAAACCATGGTAAGAAATGATAAACTGCAGTTGTATATAAAATTGTAAATAGTTTGTGAATAGTTCTGTTTAATTAGGTCACATGATTCAGTCGCCCAAAAATGATCTCGTTGGTATATGGGCCTTGTGAGTGATTTATTATTAATGGTGAGTATTGTGGAGTTGGGTAGCGTTGGTGAGACAGTTTTTCTTTAGGGGCGCTGGATCACTCGCGAGCGACCGGTTGGAGACCCCTGGCCTAGAATTACAGGATGCTGAGGCAACACTAGGACTTGAACCTGGTTCACCATTTTCAAAGACGGCAGCTCCGGCATCAACACAATAGTTCACTGGGCTGTTTTGCCATGACAACCGTTTGCTTATTGTTCATTTATGTGCTCATTTGCGGAATGTAGCCACCCTCTTCTATTACATAATTGTTGTAAAAATAGTGTGAAAATGAAACAGGGACGGCTAAAATCGTTGCATATATATACAAGAACGCAAACTCTTGTAACCGTTAAGCAATACCAAAAGGATATGTTTAATTTAGGACAGCAGTGCAAGGAGTGAAGTGGTTGGTGGTGAATTGAAAATTAAACCCAACTCCTACTCGACCTTTTATCTTCCAAAATAGGTAAAAGGAGTACCGTTTAGTCGGGGCCATGCTATGAAGCTGTGACATGAAGCACTACTGGTGATTTAATAAAACCCAAACGCCTTTCCTGGAGTGAGAGGTCGCTTTTGAATATTGTTTGAAAAGTAAGAACAATTGATTGGTCCGTTTCCCGAGATACGCTGGTTTTGAGTTTTTATTGTTTTGGTATTTCCGGGTACTGTTCGCAAAATTGTATATTTGCAAATATTTTTTCTGTTAAGATTCTTTTTTGTGAAAAACGCAAGTCAGAGCAGATATTGTTCCTTATTGACGTTTGCATTAAACACAATATGTATTGCTGTAATATGTAAGAATACCTTTTTTATGCATAACCTTTGTTTATGACGAGCGCATTCATCCATGGGTTTCTTGGGACTATCAGATTTTGTTTTTGGGGGAAGGGGGGGGGGCGAGAAGGTTAGCTCAAAAATACTTATTTTATCAACTTGGTGGGGGATGAAGGGCTGATGGGACACGTATAGAGCAAACATTTTTTACCGATGTTCCAGTGTTCTGCCGGTGTGTTAATTAACTGATATACCACTGCCAGTGGTATGCGTTCTGGAAAACGGCCTATGCATGTTTCCTTTCTCTTTTCATGTGTTGGTGCTGAAGGAAGCTTGTAGTGTTGTTGCCGTTCTTTATGATCGTAGCCTAGAGAGAACTCAGGCGCAACAATGAGGCGGGGTGAGTGCAAAGAATTGGCGCAGGCTGGGAGAGAAAAATACAAGGAAAATGAGAGCGTTTGTATAGTGCCTCACCCTAGCGGGGCCGGCCATAGGCATGGGCAGTGTGGGCTGCTGCCAAGGGCCTCACGCTCAGCTGAAAGACAGGGAGCCCCCTTTCACTGTGAAAGGTCACACTTTCACAGATTGCCCACCTGCTCATCCAGGGCCCCCTCCCCACACAATCACAATACACATGCAAGACAGCTCAAGTCAACCTTGCTGATTAGGGCATGTTGGCATTCCTAGGGGTGCAGGGGTGGGGGAAAGGCACAGCAGCATCACCCTGTCAGGGGCGGGCAGCACCTGTGTTAAGTACCGGCCATTCCATTTCTGCATTTAGTTGCTAGGTGACAGAAGGCCCCTTTGTATCCAGGACCAGCCAGACACAGGTAAGGCGAGGTGGGTGAGGGGAGGAGGGAGAAGCCAGATCAACTGGCTGCCTTTTTTACATTTTTGCATCACCCATTTTTTTTTAGAGGAATGTGTATTCAAAATGTATGTAGAACTGCTGGTGCTAGGGCAGTGTTATACGAAATGCCACGTTTCTGCTTTAAAGGCCCATGGGAGGGGGCCCCCTTTTACTGGGCCTCTAAGCACTAGAGCAAGCTGCAAGGTCCAGGTGAGGGGGCCCCCTTCAAGGCCTTGTAGACATTACTCCCTCTTTCCTTTATTTGTTCCCCTGTGAAATTAATCCAAAATATAAAAACGCTTTTGCTGGAAATGTCGTCTTTTTTCTGACCTTTTTCACTTTCAAAGTGCAGCCTTGGGATGGAGAGAAATAAAAGGTTCAACTTGTAAAAAAGAACTAAAGCAAGACAGAGTGGGTCGAAAAGGGACCAGATCGATTTTATTCACACCCAAAACACATTACTGCCACTTTACAGAGTTTGCCAGTGAAGCACTACTTTTGTTTTCTTGTCTTTCTCTCAACAGCATGGTTTTCCCCGGGTAGGGAAGTGCACCATTCCTGGATGTACTGCAATACCTGCTTGATGGGCGGATTGGAAAACAAAATGCATGCTGCAGCTCTGTATTCACGAATGTGGTCTTTTTAAACCATACTGCTTACATTTTGTAAGGATATAAGCAATGGACATTGAAACTGGCCATGGCCATGGCCTTAACTTTTCATGCAAAAGCACTCATTGATTTCTGAATAATAAATGCAAAAGCGTTAAGGTAACCATGTTGTTCCTGCTTACATTTCACATGCTCTTAATTAATCTTACATTCTTTATGAGCATATTGCTCTTGTCTAGTGCCTCATTTGAATTGAGTCGCCTCCAGGTGTTTAAAGCGGGGCGTAATGAAAATTTTCCTAGCCGTAGGTGCTAGTAAGTTTCAATTCTATTAAGGACTCGGAGGTGAGGATTATGCCTTCTTTTCACAGCAGCAAGAAAGACAATATAAACCGAGGTGCCTGGGGCGCCTATTGCCGGGTGGTGCCCAGTGATTAAGTGGGCTGCAGCGTCCCTGGGTTTGGCCCTTGAATTGTGCGCCTGGCGCCGCAGTATCTGTCTGGGCTACTTCCCAGCGCCAAATTTGTACCCGGGAGGGTTCAGTTGTGCTGGTGCTGTCGCAGTTGGTCTGCGGAGACTAATTTACCTCGCTATGCAGAGCGGGCAGGACCAGTACGCAGAGGAGGATCCTCTGAGTTACGCCACCTGGGTTGAGGACTTCTACCTCTATTTATAGGGCTGTGGACCAAGCTATGGTCCCTCTGGAACAGCGCCTTATGGCCAGACGGGACGAGGCATTTGCCAAGTTGGCGTCCCTTATCCCCGCGCCGGCCCCGGTCCCGGGGTCCACGCCTTCCCATTCCCCCCTCCACCAAAGAAGCCTTGTTCTGACGGAGTTGATCCTGAAGCTTATGCAAGGATTAAGAGTGCCTTTATGGCGCACGAGGGTTCCCTTCCGGCCCCTGCGGTCCCGGTGGAGGTCCCCTCGCAGACTCCTAGAACGGTGTCCCCGGAACCGCAGGATGACGAAGATTTACCGGACACGGACGAGGAGGCGTGTTCTTCCCGTTCGTGGCTTCCATCCCAGGCCTCCTCTTCGGCAGGTCCCTCGGACATGCTGGACCCGGACGATATTATCCATCCCCATCCTCAGAGTGGGTGCCTGGAGACAAGGTGGCCCAGTACATGGCGAACCGACTGCGCAAGCCAGTGGACAAAGACGCCCCTAGCCGGCTTCGTGCAGAGTGCCCCCGGCTTTCCTTGGAGGACAAGGTGGCCATGACCCCCGATATTGATCCAAAGATGGCCACTTTCCTGGCTACATTTGTGAAGGACCTTCGGAAGGGTATTGATAGGTCCTGGCGTATTTGCCAGGACAAGCTGTTGGATGCTGTGGGGCCCATTACCAAAATCTTGGATATGGCCGAGGAGGCCAAGGCTTCAGGGGCCCTTAGCTCTCCAGAGGTCCTCTCCAATTGGGCTCAGCGGGCCATTGTGCTTATCGGTAATGCTAACTGTGCCCTCTCAACTGAGAGGAGGAGGTCATTACTCATTAAGATCGACCCGAAGCAGGGTGACCTCGCTTCTTCATAAAAGAATTAGGAAAATTTGTGGCCACCTTCACTTCCTTAGATAGGGCGCAATCAAACATTAAAAAGGTCTTTGCCCCACGGGTTTTTGACAAGACCGGACGTGGCAGGGGCCGCTCGTTCGGTCGAGGAGGTAGCTCCGACAGGGGGCAAGGCTCCGGCCGCGGTCAGCTGCAGGACAGTGGCCGCTACAACAAATTCTACCCCACAAGAGGGCAACGCTTCCGGGGCCGTGGAGGTCAGAGAGGCCAGCAACAAGGTGCTGGAAGAGGTGAGTGTGCTGCCATCAGCAAGTTTGAGGGTAGGGGGGCGCTTGGCGCTGTTTAATCAGGCATGGGCTTCCCTCACGAGCGACGCTTGGGTGCTGCAGACGGTCTAGGGCTTCCAGCTGGAGTTCCATGGTTGTCCCCGTCAGCCCCGGCGTCCGAGGCCTATTGTGTTCTCGCAGCGCGACGCAGAGGTGGTGCGCGATGAGGTTTCCGCCCTCCTATCAAAAGGGGCGATTTGTTGCGCTGGCGAGCACCCCGACGGTTTCCTCAGCAACCTCTTTTTGGTCGACAAGGTCGACGGGGGCCGTCAGCCGGTCATCAATTTGAAGGAGTTCAACGAATGACTGGTGTACCGACATTTCAAGATGGAGGGCATCCACCTCCTGAGGGATGTCTTGCGGCCATCCGACTGGATGGTCAGGCTAGATTTAAAAGACGCTTATCTCACAGTACCGGTTTTTCCTCCTCACCGTCGCTTCCTCCAGTTTAGGTGGGACGGTCAGGTGTACGAATTCACCACGCTTCCTTTCGGGCTCTCCTCGGCTATGTGGTGTTTCACAAAGGTGCTTCGCCCAGCGGTGGAGGCGTTGCGAGCCCAGGGCATGCGTATGATTATCTACCTAGACGATATGCTGCTCATGGACCAGTGTCCGAGGCGTCTTTCCTCCCAGCTTCAGGCGGCGGTAGATCTGCTTGAAGGGCTGGGATTTGTTATCAACGAGAAAAATCTCTTTTGGTTCCCGTTCAGAAGGCAATCTTTTTGGGATTCATCATAGACTCGGTTGCTGCGACCCTCAGCCTTCCGGCCAGGAAGTTTTCAAAGATTCAACACGAGTTCCGCCAAACTTTGGCGAAGCGGCAGACATCCCTGCGTCAGTTGGCCAGGCTGGTGGGTCTTCTGTCCTTGTCCATCCAGGCCATTTTTCCGGGGCCTTTACATTATCGGGCCATGCAATGGCTGAAGGCCTCCCACCTCCGGAAGGGCTTGACTTACTCTCAGCTGATTCCTTTGTCGGATGGGGTGAGGGGCAAAATGCAGTGGTGGCTGACGCACATGGAGGCTTGGAATGGCCGTGCGATTTTCGGCTCAGCTCCGGACATTGTCATACAGTCGGACGCGAGTCGAGCCGGCTGGGGGCCAGGTGCGGAGAGTTCTCCACGGGTGGAGCCTGGTCCACTCTAGAACAGTTGTTTCACATCAACTGTTTGGAGTTGCTGGCCGGATCCTTTGCGGTCCAGTGCTGGACGAAGGACCGAGTACAGTCCTGTGTCCTCCTGCGGATGGACAATGTGTTAGCGGTCAGGTAAATAAATCATCTGGGAGGTACCAGATCCAAGATGCTGGCGGATCTCGCGCGGGACTTCTGACACTTTTGCCTGGATCATCAGGTATCGGTTACGGTGGAGTATCTGCCGGGTCGGCAGAACGAGGTGGCTGATTGGCACTCCCGTCATCTCCTGGACGCCAGTGTGTGGAAGCTAGACCCTCAGGTGTTCTCCTTGTTGGCGGAGACATGGGGTCCCTTCACGATAGATCTGTTTGCATCCCGCCTGGACCATCAGCTTCCAAGGTTTTTCAGCTGGCGTCCAGATCCGCTTGCGGAAGCGACGGATGCGTTCCTGCAGGATTGGTCGGGCAAGCAGGGGTACGCGTTTCCTCCGTTCTCGATGATCACGCGGGTGTCAGCTCTGCTGCGCCGCCAGTTTATTTATTTTATTTATTTATTTATTTTTGCGATTTTTAAAGCGCACAAATACCCATGCGGGTGTCTCGGCGCTGATATTCACAGAACTCACTTATGTATGGCGAGGGAGTCAAAGGGTGGAGAATAGCCATGTTTTGAGGCTCTTACGAAATTTAAGAAGGGTGGGGGCAGTTTTGATATCGAGAGGTAAAGTGTTCCACAGTTTGGCCGTAGCAATAGTGAAGCGTCTATCTCCCCAGTTGGCCTTTCTTGTCCGAGGAACGTTCAGCAAAAAAGCTGAAGAAGATCGTAGAATCCTGTGTTGTTCCACTGGACAGAGGGCTTCTTTTAGAAACTGTGGTCCTGCGTTGTTCAAAGTCTTGTAGGCTATACACAGAGCCTTAAATTTAATTCGGCTCCTAATAGGGAGCCAGTGGAGTTTTTTAATGTACTGGGAGGTGGAAGTAAATTTGGGAATGGATAGTAAGGTTCTGGCCGCAGCATTTTGTACTGACTGTAGTTTATTGAGAACCCCCTCCTGCGCATTCAAGAGAAGTGAATTGCAGTAATCGGTTCTTGAGAACACTAAGGTGCTGATGAGTGTTTTGCCCGCTGATTGTGGTAGGTAAGGAAGAAGTTTTTTTATTTTTTTGAGGGTGTAAAAGGCAGATGATACAACGGCATTGGCGTGATAGTGAAAAGTCAACTTATTGTCAAAAGTGACTCCCAGATTACGGACCTTTGCCACCGGCTGGTGGGGAGGCCCCAACTGTGGGGACCATGCTGGCTGCAAGCTCCCGAACGTCATCACCTCCGTTTTATCGGAGTTAAGTTTGAGGCAGTTTGATGACATCCAGGAGCTTATCGCCTTCATTCCCTCCTGAAAGTTGGCTGCGACAGATGCTCCATTGTTGTGCACCGATAATACTAATTGGGTATCATCTGCGTACGTAGTGAGGGCAATTCCATAAGATTTTATCACCCTCGCTAAGTCCGAAACATAGATATTAAAAAGCGTCGGACTTAGCGAGGAGCCCTGAGGAACACCGCATGGGAGGGAGAAGGTCTGGGAGGTGAAATTGCCCATCTTGATAGTCTGAGGACGATTAGCTAGGAATGAGGCAATCAGATTTTTAGCTTTGCCTCTTATTCCTAGTGCTGAGACACGGTCGATCAGAGTGACATGATCGACCGTGTCAAATGCGGGAGAGAGGTCCAGGAGTATTAGTATTAGTATTAGGACTGCCGCTCCTCCCATGTCCATGGTTGCTCTGATTTCATCCGCCGCCTTTAGAAGTGCTGTCTCTGTACCATGCCCCTGTCTAAAGCCAAACTGAGTCTCATCAAGTAAGTTGTTATCATTGATGAATTTCGAAAGTTGGATGTTCATGGACTTTTCGAAGATTTTGGCTGGGAATGGGAGACAGGCGATGGGTCTGTAGCTTGCAGGAAGAAGAGGGTCCAGAGTAGGCTTTTTTAGAAGAGGCTTGATGATAGCCTCCTTCCAGACTGAGGGGTATATGCCTGTTGCGAACATGGCGTTGCAGATGGTAGTCAACGCGGGAGAGATTGCTTCTGGAATGAGGTTCAGAATAGCAGGGGGACATGGGTCAAGAGGGGACGGAGGTGACGGAGGTGGTGATGGTCACGCCGTGGTGGAGGTAGCAAGTTTGGTTTCCAGTTCTTCTGGAACTTTCCTGGGATTCTCCAATCCTACTCCCCCATCACCCGCAAATTCTGCTCAATCCGGACGGGGCTCCCCACCGGTTAGTCCAAGAGGGGTCTCTCCGCTTGATGGCATGGAGGATCTCCGGCGTCGCTGGGCGCTCCCAGGCCTTTCAGGAAAGGCTGAGGACTTGCTCGACAGAGCATGGGCCGCAAACACGACCATGAGGTATCGTTGGCCTGGCAGCGATGGCGCCGTTGGTGTGTGTGACGGGGTGTGGATCCCTTGGGAGCAGATGTAGTCCATGTCCTGAATTTCCTGGCAGGCCTGGCAGAAGATGGCCTGGCCTATCGGTCTATCAATGCCGTTCGATCTGCGGTTTCAGCGGGTCATGCACCTGTGCAAGGTTCACCGGTGGGAGAACATCCCCTGGTGTGTAGGCTCCTGAGGGGGATTCGGCTCTCGCTACCCCCAGAGCCGCGTTACTCGGCCCTTTGGGATGTGAACAGGGTTCTGAATCTGTTTCTGTCATGGCAACCGAATAGGTTTTTGTATAGGACGGAGCTAACGGCTAAATTGGCCACGTTGTTATGCCTGGTTTCCTGCAGGCAAGTCTCGGATGTACGAGCATTGGATATCTCGGACAGAGTCTTTTCTCCTGAGGGAGTGTGTTTCACGCTCAGTAGGCGGACTAAATCCAATATGAGAGGTATCTCGTATCCGGCCTTCCCGGACTCCCCGAAGCTGTGCGTTGTACAGTGCCTCCGTGCTTATGAAGATGCCACCGAAGACACCCGCCCTCCGGGCGAAAGACAACTTCTAATTACTCTGCGTAAGCCTTACAAGGCTGTTTCTTCCCTGACTATCACCCGATGGGTGCGTTGGGGAATGCAGGAGGCGGGGATTGACACTAAGCAGTTTGGTGCTCATTCATCGAGAGGTGCTATGGCCTCTAAGGCATTCGCCCTTGGGGCACGATTGGAGGATCTGATGCGAGCGGCCGATTGGTCGTCAGATTCCACCTTTAACACCTTGAATACTACAGCAATTCACTCTTGGTGCTGAACTCCCTTAAATCCCATTGTTCATGACGAGCTCAGCTCGTCAAGAGCACACGAGCAGTGTACTGCATGACGAGCTGAGCTCGTCATGAGCATGGAAGGGGTTAAACGGTTTTATTTCAAACCAGTGCTGGAGGTGGCTAGTTTGGTTGTCAACAAGCTTTGAACCGACATAATCCGAAGCCTCTGGTCCTGCCATAGAATGAAAATTTTCCTAGCCGTAGGTGCTAGTAAGTTTCAATTCTATTAAGGACTCGGAGGCGAGGATTATCCCTCCTAATGACTTCCAAGAAGTGGACCCTTCCCCGTACTGGCTGTAAGTAAACCTTTTCATGCATTGGCTTATGCTTGCGTTGAGCTGTGGTTGCTTTGCACTGTGGCCTATTTGCTTTGTCTAGTGCTGACTGAGGTTCAGTTCTGACGTTGCGGCTTTTTGCAGGAAATGAGGCTGGCAAGGCGGATGCTTAATGGTGCTGAACTGGATTCTTCGCGCGAAGAAAGAGGAAGAGGAACTGGCTGCAGTGCATGATGGGAGCTATCAGGAGTGCAGAGACTAACAAAGGACTGGCTCTTTTTGTTGTTCTTTCCCTCATGTTCATGGGAAATGTAGTTTATATTGTCTTTCTTGCTGCTGTGAAAAGAATAAAGAGCGAAGGAAGAAGGCATAATCCGAACCCTCCGGTCCTGCCATAGAATTGGGTTGTAGTTGAAGGCATTGCAAATTTCTCTCAGTGAGGCAGTATGGTGTTCAGTGAAGTAGAGGATGTGGCACTATGGTCAGAGTTGCTGTATTTGGAACTGGGGAACCAGGTTTAGCCTTCATGACCAGTCCATTAGACCACCCCCCTTGAAAGAGCACATTTCCATGCTAGACCTTAGAAGGCCCCGAAAGACCTTGGAAGAATGGTGTCCGAGCACCAGCAGGTGGACCATAGCGGTGGCAAGTGTGGGTTAACCTTGAAGGCCTGTCCACTACAAACCCTATTGAAGCTCACCTCGAGTCTTTTGGGCAGGCCTTCAAAGCAGCACACACTAGAGCAACAGTGACTCTGTCATTGAGGTCACAGGAGCCTTGAACAGGAAGGATCTATGGCGGTTCGACCTATGAGATCGCACTGAGTGCTGACTTCGGGTGGGGGCGTCATGTTTGCGAGTATATTATGTTTCTAAAAGCACTTGTTGCCTCCTTCCTGGCATCCAGCAATTTTCGGCAACAATACAAATGTCATGATAACTCCAGTGATTAATGTTCTTCTTAGAGAGAGATGGAGTTTTGTCAAGTGTAAGTTTTGACTCGTGGAAAGATAGCACAGAAGGTTAATGTGCCTGCTGCAAAGAACATGTACCATGCAGATCACTGAGTCCACATAATTTAAATAGGCCAGTGGGTTACTGCTTTTGTCAGAGAGATACTATCCTTACTTGCAGTTTACAAGTCAAAATCCTAACATAGAACAATGATCTATTAACTGTCATCTAAGAGCTGCATGCAAACTGCAAGGTATAAATTACAGCGTTATGTTTTTTTCCCCAGTCTTTGATTATCCTAATGTTGCAAAAAGGGTTCATTTGGCCATAAATCAATTCTGGTTATTAAAGAGAACCCCCAACCATGGTATTACATTCTAAATTCAGAGTTTATGTTTCTACAGATCAATCACTAATAAACTATACTGCCTACTAGTATGATTGTAATGTGACTCCTAGTCCTTTGTCTTATGTAACATTATCTATTGTGATTTACACATGTATGATTGATTGTCTCTATGTAATGTGTGATATAAATTTCTCTGACAGCCTATACTGGTATCAGTGGCGCTGTAAATCAAATTAAATGCATCTGAGCGAGAATGTGGTTACGGAGACTTGAGTGGCACTGTTAAAGGGTGGTACTGAGGGAATCTGTGGCAGATCGAGTCATTGGGGGGCACCAACATTGTCGCACAGGGCTTCACCAGCGCTAAAGTTGGCCACTTCTACTTCCTACAGTTCTACCACCAAATCAAAAACGTGAATTTGAAAACTCCTTGAATCTGAATTGTACCTTCAAGTCAATGTATGATTTAGCAGTGGTCTCGGTTGTTCTATGTCTTTTTTTATTTATGTACAATCTTTATTTGTTTGCAGTGGTGTTTTGTAATTTTGTACTATGTGTTGTGTTTTTTCACTGAACATAATTCTGTCGAGTAAAGAGCCCACACACAAAAAAGATTGTCCTACATCTCTTAGCATGTGTATGTGGGATACTGCTGAGAGGATTTACGTTAAAACAAATTACGAAGTATTAATGTCATCCTAAAGTAGCACAATAATGGCACAGAAAGATATGAGAGCCTTTTGAAATTTGCTATTATATCCATGGTGTGAGAGGTTTTCTCTTTTGTCATTTTATATTTTTAATGTTCTGGTCCGATATTACCTCAACAGGATCTCCCCACTTTATGAGGCAGAACTGGAAATTGTATCATGCACTCATCTGGAAACAATCAGTTAACAAGGAGCAAATAATATACATCTTTATAAGACCTGCACCTAGCTTTTCCATCCAATGTGACAAATGTAATCTATGTAATACAGTTTTAAAATATATGGACTTATTTTGTTTGTATATTTGTCTTTTTGTTCATGTTACTGATATCCTTGTTAGGTCTCTTCCTGGATGCAAAATAAGATCAATTGTCTGCGATGTCACTTTCTGTGATGTCACTTCTTGTGATGTTACCAAGGCCGGCTCCTCCACTAGGGGGAAGGAGCGTCGCCCTACTGCTTTCTCACAGCGCGAGAAACAGAAACACAAAATGCTAAAACTACCATTTTATGTTTCTGCTTCTCGCACTGCGAGAAAGCAGAAGGGTTTGGTTGGGGGCAGGCAAGTCTGCTTCAGGGCAGGGTGCCTTGCCTTGCACTAGCTGTTTGGTCGGCCCACATCTTCCCTTTTGCCCGGAGCCCCAGAAGTTCTAGGACCGGCCTTGCACCCTAGTATGTTTGAGGAGGTAAAGCCTTCCTGTTCAGCGGGGGACAGTGCAGCACGTTGAACAGTGTCGGAAATATGGCCGCGGGATCTTTAAATCAGGGGCAGTCTGAATGTCCCATCCAGCCACGATAGTACAGGATGGAAGCACCCAAAAAGAAGATGTGCCAGATCCTTGGATGAGGTTTTAATAAAAAGGAAAAGTAAAGTATACGCAGGGGTTTCATATTTATAGTTTGCCGCACAGTCATGACATTTTCGATGAAGAACATTGTGAGCTGAAGACGATGCTAATGGCCCAAGGAGGAGCCTGAGCTAAAGAATGGAGCAGCTGTAGATCAAGGAAAAGGAGGGAAGGAATGGCAGAAAATAAGAGTGAAAGGCTCACATGAAAAAAATGAGCAACTCCTGCTTTACTTACCCATTCCACGAGCTCACTGTTTACCAGCGATACACAGCACAGTCGATACAGCACTGGAATACAGGGGGTGGTGGGGGATGGGCATGGGGGCGTAAGTGCCAATTCCAGCACTTGGCTAATGAGGACAGATCCGATGCGAGAGATCCACTGGAACCGAGCTAAAAAGAGGAACCCTACAGGATGAAAATAGAGGTCTCTTGAACAACAGAGAAGCACAGCAACTGTAACAACATTGTACTTAGCCGGTACTCGTCTGTGGTAAAACGGAACTGACGCATCGCTGCGCAAACCAGTTAGGAGGCAGCAATGAAGAGTGACACTGGACCGAGCCTATGGTAAGCAGCAGGTGGGTGTAAAGTCATGTATTCTTTAACTAAAGTTCTTACGGACAGCGCATATATGCTGCTTAGTCTCGACCTAAAAAGGAGCACACAAATAAATATTGTGCAGTCATTTCTAAACGCTTGCAAGATTTCAAGTGAAATCGCTAATCAAAACCACTGCTCAAAGGGGCCTTACAGAATCACATGCACCAAAGAGTTATCCCATGAGGCAACTAGCCCTGTACACATAGTATGTTCCCAATATCTGTGTGGTGTTACAATTTACAAATGCAAAGAGATCCCTTTTCCTGATTTTGACTAACAGATAAGACTACGAAGAATAGTCTCCCTGTTTAACCTTATTCTGTGGGGACCTGTAAGTTTAGTCAATTCTTGGAGTCCATAAACAAATTAACAAATTTACAAATGAGGATTTAAACAAAAAAAGAATTACAGCAGGGATGGACAAGGCGAAATTGACAAAAAGATTTGCGTTTTGTATTGAATTTTATTCTAAAAAAAGGAGATATGATCTGTTATTCAACATAATTTCATAAAAATATCATACAATTTATTAAAACATTACAGTACATTTTATAAACATCATTTGAAAAAGAAAACTGTCGACTCGGCGTTTCGGTGAAAATGTTGGTCACATTCTTCAGGACAATATTTAGAAAATATATAAACAAAAACAATTTGCATTAAAAAATAATCTTTTGATTAACTGGCCTCTATACATTTTTCTTACATCTTCTTTTTCTTAATCATGTTATAAACATGTGGTCCTATCTTTTCACATTCTCGTTTATTGCTCGCCATTTTATTAATCCGAAATACTCATTTCATTAAAAAGATTTCTCCCTGTTCAGAATTCAAGACCTATTGTTCATCTATCAAATACTCAATATACAAAACTGGCTAACCATTTTAGAGAGCCTATATCCAGAGTTTTAATATTACATACTTAAATATTTTTTATTTTGTGGACTCCCATTTATTGACAAACTATATAAAAAGAGCGTGAGTTATATAATTCTTTACAAAGGATACTCACTTTTCTATTATGTTTTGTTGCAGCCTGTATTAATTGGCTTAAAGTTGTGGTACCAGACGTTTGTTCGAGTTCTTGCTATTTGTTTATACTGTAACGTAAAGAGATATATTAAAAATTTCTGTTTCTTACGTGTTCTTGGCATTCTCTGTTTATAGTATAACTTGCAATTTATATGTCAAGAAAGTAATTACCTATGGAGCAGAATTTTCTATGTGTTCTCTGCTCCTGGTTTCTTGTTTGCTTTTTTCAGTTGGTGTTTATTGTTATTGCCAACTGTTGGGATAGGATACCAAATATATCTATCTTGGCTACACAATTAACCATTTTTACTATTATTACCAATGTTGGTGTGTGTTGAATATAACAATTCCTACCTGTATTAGGATATGGTAGAGGTGTATCTTTCCGTAATCATTGTGGTATCCTCTAGTTATAAAACCTCCCACGTCCAAGCGTTAACTTCCTGTCTCAATAAGTTGCAGAAAAGCTTTTTATCAGAAAAACAAAGGGGAGATTTTTTTCTTTGTTCCTACCCTAGGTTATAGGTGGTAGTCTTAGTATTGTAAATATGGTTCTTACCTCAAGTTTCTACTTTGTTTTGGAACTTGAAATCTGAACAGGAAGGTCGTCACCCCAATGACATTACTGTGGAGACACAACTTTCCTTATTAATTTACCTTACCAGTTCCAATTTGCATACCTTGCATTTTAACAAGGTTTTTAAATCCTATATATTACCTTGAGGTTGTATTGGTAGGTTGATGTAGACCTTCAATTTGTAGTGTGTCCGCACCAGTAGCTTTCCTGATTTGTAAATATCCAGGTAACTCTATTTAAATTTTTTTTCTGAATTAGTCTTCACATTCACAAAGGTTTTAATGATTGGTCTAGAGTTCAAAAGGGTCTTGATTAAAGTTATACTTTTAGAGCTATTCTCACAGTCAGGGGTGAATTCCACTTACTTGTAGTATGCTTGGCTCTTTTCCATGACCTTCCTGTACTCTTCTGTAACGGCAACTGAGATTGATAGTCAGTTACCCCTCCTATTTATACGCGTCTTAATTGTTTAATTGGGTCTTAATTGTGGTTAGTTACAGCTTTGTGTTGAAATGGTTGTGTGATCGCGTTCTAAAATGGCGGCCATCTTGGAATGTACTTATTCCTTCTATTAATACTTGATCCTAATATGTATTTGAGACCTCTCCTTTTAGTTTCTTAACACTGGTCCGTCATTGAGAATAATTTGTGATTCCGCTCGCACTATTTAGTATTTATTGATGTGCAAACCCAATCTTTTGTTGCTAAAATTTATACGACACCGCTCGGTTTTAAATGGTTAATTCTGGACTGAGCGTTCGTTTTCGTGTTCTTCGCTCTTTGTGTATGAAACGAAAAGACAATTTCCTATCTATTGCTCGTTTCCCTACAATTCTCGTTTTTACATTAGGAAGCTACGATATAACCCGGCCATCTTGGAGAGGGCTCGTATTCCTGTTTGAACCTGCAATACCTCGCCGCCATTTTGTAATGTCCGCCGCTATATTGCTATTGCAGCCTTATATACTTAGTTTCTCTGCCTAATTTCTCTTCTTATGGTTTATTTGTTAGTATTACTATTCTAGTTGTATTGCGTAGAATATTAACCTCTCTCTATGCCGACAATATTCTCATTTTGACTTACGGCATCTTTATCATATGGTGTGGCCATTTTGGATCTGGATCGCATTTCGGTCTAAAACCCGAAACCGGATGGCCATATATTTGGCTGCTTCATTTATATTAATATATTGCGGATGGTTATGCTTCTGTTAGGGCATTATTAGTAAGATTTTATACCTATATTTGGATCGAATCCTACTTAGGAGCTTCAAGGAGCCTTGCTTCAGCTAGCGTGAATCCAGTGTTAAGTTCGAATTACTCTGGCGGCCATCTTATAACGGGTCCTACTTGTTAGCATGAAAGGATCGATCTATTCTATAGATCTCCCATGATGGTTTATTAAGCTAAGATTATGAATTGATAATACGGAATTATTTCCTTCACGCATTTCCCCGTTGATCTTCTTGGAAAATTTAATTTTGAGCAAAATTTCACAAAAAGATTTTTTATTATCTTTAATAATACCTAATTAGAGCAAGAGGTGTTTATCAAGTTCTTATTATTATCTTTCTATTTCGCCTTTGTTCATTTAAACTGGGGCATTTTACAATTTACAACAAAGGCTCTAACCTTAAAAAAATGCTGTGGCCCTATATAAGCCTTTCGCAACATATAAAGACTTTCACCATTAACAAGGTGAGTCCTGCAAACTTTGTTTAATCATTCACATTGTAAAATGAAAGCTCTACTTCTTCTGTCAACACATTTAAAAAACAATGCTAAGCCTATTGGCTTTAACGTGAACACAAGCATGATAATGTGGTGGCTTAGAGAGACCCATGAAAAATATATGCAGATGCAAAGTATACATTGAAATAAGCATAAAGTCTCTGTCTACAAACACCAAGCATTTAATATTGCCTGTCCTATAAAAGGAACTATGGGCTAAACCCCTTGCTGTTGTATTGTCAGACAATTCCCACTGTAAACTTCCTTGTCATTGTTTCGGACAGAGTGTGCACAATGTAAAATCCTTCATATTGCACTTATTGGAAGATTCACAATGTAAAGATTTTCCTTGTGGTGCTTCCAAAGAATTTTAAATGTTAAACCAATTCCTGTTTTACTTTTCAGGTAGTTCACAATGTAAAACACCATTTCTACTGTGTCACGGCCGGCTCTAGGGCAGTGCGATCGGTGAGACCGCACTGGGCATTGACTTGGTGTGGGGGCGTCATTTTTGAAAATGTATATTCTTATTTTAAAAGCACCTGCTGCCCCGCACCTGGCCTCCAGCAATTTTCAGGCATGAATTAAAATGTCAAGATAACGCCGGTGCTTAATCGTCTTCCTGGAAAGGGACAGAGGTTTGTCTAGAGGAAGTTTTGACTCATCCAAAGGTAGTGCAGAGGGTTAAAATGCCTGCTACTAAGAACTTGCACCATGCAGACAACAAAGTGCATGTAATGTAAATAAGAAAAAGGGGTTACTGCTTCTGTATGAGAGCTCCTTTCCTTACTTGTTTCTAAGTCAAATTCCTAATATAAAACATTTAGCTATTAACTGTTATCCTAGAGCTGCATGCAAACCGCAAGCTACATGTTAGGGCTATATTTTTTTTGCCTAGTCTTTCATCATCCTAATCTTGTGAAAAGTGTTCATTTGGGTTGAAAACAATTCTTATCATGAAAGAGAACCCCTAAGAATGATGTTACATTTTAAATTCTGAATTTATGCTTTTACAGAATAAGGACTCAAACTATATTGCCTACCAGAATCGATGTCATGTCACTCCCACACTACACCTTGTAGTCATGTCTGATGTAACATATCCTTTACATTGAGTTACACACATATGATTGTCTCCGTGCAATGTGTGTGGTGTAGAGTGATCTGACCCCTTACACTGGTATGAGTGGTGCTATACAAATAAATGAATCTGAGAGACAGTGGTTATGGAGACTTGAGAGGCACTGTTAAAGGGTAGTAGTGAGAGAATCTGTGGCAGAGATGGTCATTGGGGGTGCGCCAACAGACATTGTCGCACAGGACACCACTAGCGCTAAAGCCGGCCCTGGACTGTGTTTGAGAAGACCAGTTAGGAATTTCCAGGGCTGAAGGAAGTTACTCGCCCCAACTATGTTGAAGGCGATCTTTCTCACCTAGGGTCCTGCTGCCTCTATTCCTCAGGCCCTCAACCTGGAGACTAAACAGCCCACGGATGACTCAGGGAAATGCTGTGAGCTACAAACTCAGAACATGGCCATACACAAACCAACACTATGTCATTTCATTCACTGTGTAAAATGATAGGCACACTGCCTTTGGTACCACATTCAATAATTTATAAAGCAACTCTTTTGGCTTTACTTTGAACTGAACTTCAACATAAATAGAGCCACTGATCTCCGCCTAGAAAAACTCTTCAACAAATGGAGGTACACACAAAGTATACATTGCATGAATATCTATTCTCCGTCTAGATATATCATGGATTTTCTCCGGCACAGTCTAAAACGGAATATGTGTACTACTAAACAGCTTTCTATTGCATTTGTCAGAGAGTTGACTGTGTAAAACCCATTCCTATTGTATTTGTCAAATACTTCAACATATAAAAGTTCTTCCTATGATGTTTTCATTATAAAGCCCCTTCTTAATTTATCAACGTTCACAATGTAAAACCACTTCGCATAACATTTGCACAGATTATAAAATGTAAAACCTATCATGCTTAGTAAGGGGTTTACATTGTAAAATCCCTTTCCATTGTATTTGGCAAATAGTTCACAATGTAAAGCTACAGCAATAACTCATCGGATTCATTTTATAAAATACTTGTCTGAAGGTTTTGAAAAAGTGTAATAACAATCCACCCATAAAAGCCAGTTGGCTTTAACATATGCTTTGCTGTTAACAATAAACAATTCAGACATGATACCTTTGTTATCAATCAATTGACTTTATTCGATCTAATCAAAACATAGATCATAAGAGTACAACACAGCAGTGATCATCAGTTTCATAAAGTGTCAGTGCATAAATGCGAGAATTACAGTGTTACGGAGACTACAAGGGGAAAACATAAAAATGAAAGGTTGAACAACAATGTTAAAAGAGGTCAAAGAATAAAGCAAACCTAATGTGAATGCTAAAACCTCACTCCAGGGTCAGCCAAGCACTCCAGTTACTGTGGTTTATAACAGCAATGTGGCTATCATTCCTTAATAATTAAATTACTTTTATTAATAAAAAATATGCCTGAGCTGGTTAAAAGCATGATCTATTGTGTTTTAAATAAACTGTTACAAAAGATTAAAAAAAGACATTCAAGACATAAAAGACCTTAAAATTGTCGTCAGCAGGCCCAGGTTAGAAACCTATTAGACATTTCTACTGCTGAGATCTAGTCATTATTGACAAACATAAATCAGATGCTAAGCAATAACACACAAGGTGATCAGACAGCATCAGCAGAAAATGAAAAACGGGGCAACACTGCCTTAATTTTTATTTCTGCATGAGGGGGAAGGATACATCTTTTGAGATGCACCACATGGAATTTACATAGGAAAATAATATGTAAATTGGTTTTAGGGGATTTTCTGTCGCAGGGGCAGGCCGGCAATGCATGCAGAGAAAATTCCCGTTGGATGACCAAGCATAAAGGGGATGAGGTTTAGACGTAATTTTACCAGTACATATTGATGCCGAAGATTAGTCACAGAAGTTGGGTAAGGATTTACATCATGGTGTATGGAGAGTGCCTTCAGATATGTAATCACCACGGATTTGTTGTGGTTGTTTTCATATCCATCCCTATCCATTTTAGATAAGAACAGATTTTTAATTAGGGCTTTGGGGGTTGTTCAGTAATTAGCTGGATTATTGAACAAGGACTGCAATCCCAGGGAGCTCAGTCTGCTTTTAACATGATGGATCCAGGAAACCTTATGGGCATGGTCAAGGGTTAAATAGTCCCTTATGATGTTTTGGGTCAAATTAACAGTTTCCCTTCTACACACTGAATGCCATATTAAGATCGGGGCAAGGCGAACCATGTGTGATTTACAAGGGGCGTTCATCTCGCAGTGTTGAAATTTGAGCAGCTTCTGGGAATGGCTAAGAGTTTTTTTCAGGAAAGTGTCTTTGATAATTTGAAGGATGTCTACATCTGCAAGACCCCACCCCGCGGCCCCAAATGTGGCTACAGAGATGGAATTCGCTGTGTAGATCTTTTTGGTTGACTCCAACGGCTTAAGCCCTAGATTTTTAATGAAGGATTATATGAGCGTGGGTTAGTTCTGAAGGATGATGGGGATTGAAGTCTCCTCCAGCTGTGGCAGTCCAAAGTTACACAGCTTCTCCCTCTTTTCTCCTGGCAACAATGTGGGCACAGCTGCTGTGGGTCTGCATTGCGCTGATGTGTGCATTTATTAGTTCTGAGGGATGATAGGGATTGAAGTTGCCCCCCATCAGTGGCAGTTGAACGTTACATGGCTTCTCCCTCTTTGCTGCTGACAACAATACGGGCAAATTTATACCAAACGTTTCAATAGTTAATTAACACACATATATTAAATAGTCTTTTGTCCTTGTCAGCCTACCTCACCCATACTATCCAATGTATACTGTACATGATACCACAGGAGCTAGATATTTTACAATTTCAAATATACAGCTATATATTTGTATGTGCAATTAGATTGACTATTGTGAAAATATTACCATCTGCATTAAACACATTCATCCATTGACGAAATACAACTGCCGCCTACTGCTGTCAAATACTGAAATCTTCAATGAGGGTGATCACCCTGACAACAGCCTACCTTTGATTGGCCAGTAATCTGGGCACTAAGCCAACCCCTGCCCTTTTGGTCATCACTTCACAACAATATTTAAAAATGTAAAATTTTTCTTGCTGCGAAAATTACACTTCTACTGCTACAGCTCTCGGACTGAAATGATCTGGCCAGAGACTTGTTGCAATGTAGACTTGAAATTGAAACTTCAGAGCCTATAAAACTGAGCTGTAATCTCTGTTGCTATTTAAAGATATCATGTAACTTAATACCAGCGCCCAAAGAACAACAGTGGCTGCCAGTGACATTGAGAATAACATTTAAAAATCCTCTCCAATAGTCCAAAATATATCTACTTAGTATTCCTAAACAATGTATAAAAAACAGTCTGAAAATCCAAGAGTGCAAGGTTGCATAGGTATTCATGCCAGATTCAACAAAAAGATTCAAGGCAGCGAGTAGAGTCACATGGTGGTGCCACAGCTCTGAAAAAACTCTTTGTACAAAAATAAGGAATGTATCTAAGAAGATAATATTTAAAAAACACTTGAAAACAAGCCTGTTAAATGAGTTTCTTCAATCATCAAAAGCACCATTGGATTACCCCTCTCCTCCAAGAAAACACGAGGACCCTCTGTGTGCAGACTTGAGCAGAGGATTTTACCTGAAACTTCTAGATCTGAGCAAAGGATTTTATCTGACAGCTTTTCAAAATTCATTCAACAGCCCTCTGCAGCACAGAATGCGAACACTAAATAGTGGGTTAAACGAATCTTCTAGAATTGTGGCTGTCACACCACTGCTACGGGTTCGAAGTGTCAATCCGTCACAAAGCAGCATTTTACAAACACAAAAAATAAATAAATACACAAACAAATAACAAATAAACAAAAAAGTGAATGCTCACCATTCGGAGGTATGAAAGAAAAGTCAGTGAATAAGGCAGAAGTGTTAAGAAGTATTGGCAAACCCAATAGGTGAAAAGACAGTGAGTAAGGTAGCAGTGTTTAGAAGTATTGGCAAACCCAATAGGTGAAAAGACAGTGAGTAAGGTAGCAGTGTTTAGAAGTATTGGCAAACCCAATAGGTTTTTCCTTTAGGGCATTTTATCTTTGCCTTTTGGTGATGCTGAATGACATGGCCAAAAAATAGAGGCAAACAAAAGCTGTAACGACGCAACAGGAGCAAAAAAGGGAGGAAAGAAAAAGAGAACAAAAGAAAGAAGGTAAAGAAAAGTGAATAAAGAAGCAAAGAAAGGAAAAGGAGGGGGCATTGGCAGCCAAGATGGCCAAGTGGAAGTAATACACGGAGACTCCTCTACCATCTACTGAAAACGTAGGGCTCAATATCAATATTCAGTGCACTTTGACGCTGGAGGCTGTTGGGGAGAGGAGTTGGCCTAATGGCTAGGGTGGTCAAACATGAATCTGGGGAATGTGTTTGAGTCTCTGCAATGATGCTGAACATCCTGTGATTCTGGGCAAATCACTTAATTTCCCTTTGCCTAACTAAAATGAAAGTGTCCTCATGTAATGCAACTGGTGCTATGTAAAGGACTCTGATATCAGGTTTGAGTCAAGTTTGCGCTTTATAAAACTCTGTAAAAAATGATGACTCACTGGGGACAGAGTTAATAATGAGAAGGAATGCGATGAGCATGGATTGCAGCCAGGTCAGCCCCAGACAAGATAGTGATGTTTCCTGTTTGAAGCGGCCCCTGGGGCGGTACACTATCTAAGGAGCCCCTGAAACGTGGTGAGAGCCCGGGCACTGGTGGTGTAACAGAGCGATCCCCAACTGGAACGACGAGGAGCACAACAGAGATTGTGCTTGCACCCAGTGAGTGTTGTGTAGTAGCCTGGGTGTCCCATAGTGCATAAAGAGACCGCTGCAGTGTGAGGTGGCGGAGTAAACTCAGCACCCTAGGGATCAACCAGGTAATCTCAAAGTGACTGTATCTATTGCTGAAGAAGTACACCTCAGTGAGCCTAGGCCTGTGGGTGCTGTACGTGACAGGTATTTGACCCCTGTGGAAATGAGCTTGCCTAACCTGTCACGTAGATGAGCCCCATTAGGAAGGAGTGGCCTCGAGAGACAGCTGCACCCAGAAAAACACCTATTCCCCCCAAACACATTCCAACTACAGCAAGTAGGGCCTAAGGAACATATGTAGCAGAGCTCAGGTGTGCTGTACTCAACCAGGCCGTTCACACAACTACTATACTTATCTTTATGCCACCGAAGAAACTGCAATCCAACAGGGGGTCCAGTTACTTCACCAAAGCAGAGGTTCAGGGATATCCAGGTAACAACTGCAACACAGGATACCATGGCCCTCACGCTAAACAAGCTAATAGCTTCATTGAGAGAATTTAAAATAGAAATGCAGGAGGAATAAAAGATTGAACTGTTGTCCTCACTAGGAAGCTGAAAGGCTGATCGGAACAGTAAACTAATACCCCTTCAACACAATATCGACTCAGTATCTACCAGGGTGGTGGATCTAGAAGCCAAAACACTCAATAGGGAACAGCGCATTAACCAATGGAGATCTCACACAATCCCTCCAATCACAGTTACAAGCTTCTATCTTGAAAAACTAAGACCTAGAACACAGGTCCCGATGTGATAATGTCAGAATAAGATACCTGGGGGAAGCTGCAGAGGGGCTAGACCTTGAGGCTTATGGTATAGGTCTGTTCTCAGAGATACTTGTCGGGATTCAGATGAAGGTCAAAATGGAGAGGATACATCGGGTAGGGAGACTGATAATGGGAAAAAGGGGGTGCCATGAGATGTTTTAGTAAAACTATACTCATTCAATGTGAAAGAGGTCATTCTTCAAGCAGCCCAAACAAATGGACACGGTAACCTTCCAAGAATCCTAGTGCTCCTTGCACCAAGACGTAGCTCAGGCAACTTTAGCTTGTCACCAACTGTTCTGACCAGTACCAGACAAACATAGATGAGAACACATCAAAGACCAATGGACCTACCCTTTCGACCTCGCTTTAGACCTTGATAGCAAAGTGCAATATGTAACAAACCTTGCAGAGGTCATAGATCTCCTAGAAAAACGCAATCCTGAATCACAGTAGATCCAGGAGAAACCGGAAATCTCAAAGAAATATGCCACTCCTTGGCTGCCCCAACGTCGCTTTGATGATTGTAACAACCACAGGCAACATTAAGCCAGACTCATCTGGATAACAGTTACAACAGATAAGACAGATTCACAGCAGCAACATTCTTGGATGGCCATGGAGCAATTATGGAACATTACTGTAAAGGTCTTAACTAACTACACGACTTGAACAACATGGTAGTTGTCTCTAATTAATACACCTACCATAATATATATTCATTTAAATGGTGACACTGACTGGGGACCTGTTGTCTCGACAGTTTCTAACTTGGACATTTTATTTTATTTTCAAGTGCATGGATGGTGCTCTTTTAAGCACACAGAAATAGGTAATAATGGAGACATTGCTCATACAGGGCTTCAGGGAAAGACAAGAGGAAAGATGACATTGGAGGGACAGAGTAAAAGGGAAAGGAGATTGATGAGTAGGCAGGGACCTCATGAGTGGGGAATCAAAAAACTTTAGACATTTGATTATCACCACCCTATTGTGGAATTTCAGGGCCCTAAACTCCCCAACTAAGTACCACAAAGTCTGGAAGTATCTGATGGACAAAAAATATGGCATTGTGGCCATACAGGAGCCACACCTCAAATGAGTGGAGGACCACAAAATGAAATACAAGTCCTACTCATTGGGTATAAGTCCTCCACAAAACACAAACTGTTATTTCATCCCCCCTGAAATTTCAGCCTGAGGGATATAAGACAGACAAAGGACATCGGATGGTTTAGTGAAGGGCCGTATTATGTGAAAATTGATGTACTTTTGCCTCAGCCTACGCACCTGATACTAATCAGGTTCCATTTCTTAACTCACTACTAACCTCGCTAGGAAAATTTGCAGAGGGTGAAATAATAACGATGGGGGATTTATTCTGACATGGCATTCGGGTATGGGCAGCACCCACCCACATAGATCTCCCACAGTCAGCTTCCTAAAAGAGTTACAACAGGCAAGACAGGAACTAGGCCCCTTGGAAGCCTTGGGGGTTGCTTCACGCCAGCACTAAAGACTACACCTTTTACTTGCACACTCATCCTATGAACTCCCGCTTAGATTATACCTTCCTAAGATGGGCTCTGGTTACCTACCTGAGAGCGGCAATTATTCAGCCCATCATGATATCCAACCATGCACTGGTCTCAATAACTTTAGATGGGTAGATGTAGCATTCCACCACCAAAACCCACCTGATAGTTTTTCCCAGCTCATTGGTGCAAGATAGACTATTAAGAGAGGACCTCAGGAAGGCCATCAGAGAATTTTTACAACTAAATGTGATGCCACATCCTCCAAAAGCTGGGATACAATTAAAGCCATGCTAGGAGGCAAATGTGTGGCACTAGTCTCAACATTTAATAAGCAGAGAACACAGGAAAGGCTAACATTAGAGGGGGAACTGCGAAGTCTTGGACAGGTGCACACGGTTAACCTATCCTTAACCCTCCAGCTAAAAGTAACTACACTAAAAGGGAAGCTCAACACGGTTTACACTAGTAGGGCAGAATGAATGCTTTTGTGCGTAAAACACCACATTTCTGAACATGGCAATAAGGTAGGACCACATATGGCAAGACAGCTTAAGTTCAACAGAGAAACATAATATATTGGAGAGATCCTGCGAGAATCAGGGGAACTTGAGAGCTCGGATGAAGGGAAATGTGCTTGTTTGGTACCTTCTAATAAAAATGTTATATTGTAGATCAAACAGATACAAAAATTCCAGGGCCTAGTGTTTTTTCAACCGATTCAGTGTTAATCGTTCCAACAGGAAGTGTATCAAAATGAACCCTGTTTTGGGTCCATTTACCGGCGGCCATCTTTGAAATTTCAAGGTCTATTGTTTCCAGCCACACCTGTTTCCTATCAAGTATGCCTCCTTGCACTTTGAAACACCAGGCTCTGGCAAACCTCAGTTAGGTTCTGACGAGCCACTAGAAGGTACTTCCTTTGGTGATCGCGCTCCTTCCAGCATGTAAGTAGGACAATGGCATGTCCTTAAAAAAGCCGAAGAGACCACGCTTGTTTGTTTAAAAACGACTCTGGTGTTAAAACCTTGTTTTTCCTTCTGTTCTTTTAAAATACCTACAGTGCCTATTTGAAGGCGCCCTACACCGCTCGTGTGAGCTCATGGAGCAATAACGATTAAATTCTAAAGTATTTTTTACTATGGCACGTCCTTTTGAGAGCATGAATACCATTTTTTTTAAAAAGACATTCCATGAGATCACAGTTTAAAATGGACGAGTGCACAGACTTTTGCTAAACATCTCCCATTTTTCCAAAGCTCGTCTTGGGAGTATGAATGTGAGTGCTCAGTTGCTGTGAACATCAATCTGTAACCT
This sequence comes from Lissotriton helveticus, assembly GCF_964261635.1. NCBI lineage: Eukaryota > Metazoa > Chordata > Amphibia > Caudata > Salamandridae > Lissotriton > Lissotriton helveticus. Next base: position 1,303,400,349 of record NC_136067.1, on the reverse strand, counting down.
TTTGGGACACAATAGGAGTGTACAAATACTTCCTTTATGTATGAATGTTTTGTAACAAAGAATGTATCTTGCTAGGAGATACATATGTATGAAAGAGTAATGAATAAATGTGATACTCGGCACTAGAAATCACAAGGAGTGTTCTTTTAGATTTGTGAGTAGAGGATACTTATCAAATGGTACCATTACCTACAACAGGGTTGCACAAGAGAAATATATCACAAAAAAGCTTAAAACTTTCCATGTGATGGTGATGTGAAAAGAAAAGATAAACGATGAAAGCCATAATTGTTCCAAAATATTTTTCTTTTCAGGTTCTTAAGATATACAAGTGGTATATTTGTCTACTCCCATAACGGGAATAAAAAGGACAGTGTTTGTGACTATCAGGCATATGCACATTTATTCCATCACCCATCGAGGTGTTACATGGATTGTTTTTTGGTCCTGAGGAAAAAAGCCAAGGGGATGGCTTCTGAAACATGTCGACCTTGTAGGAGGTGACTCATTATAGTACACCACCTACACCTCCCGATTTTTACTATTCTCAGCCAGAGAAGACAATAAAGTGTTTTCGTTCCACTAGCCAGAGAATTTTCAACCATTTCCCATTTTCTTTTCATGATCCCACGCACTACACATACTCATCAATGACTGAATAAAGTGCTCCTGTTGCTGTGAACATCAATCTGTAACCTTTTGGGACACAATAGGAGTATACAAACACTTCCTTTATGTATGAATGTTTTGTAACATAGGATGTATCTTGCTGGGAGATACATATGTATGAAAGAGTATTGAATAAATGTGATACTCGGCACTAGAAATCACAAGGAGTGTTCTTTTAGATTTATGAGTAGAGGATACTTATCAAATGGTACCATTACCTACAACAGGGTTGCACAAGAGAAATATATCACAAAAAAGCTTAAAACTTTCCATGTGATGGTGATGTGAATAGAAAAGATAAACAATGAAAGCCATGATTTATCCAAAATATTTTTCTTTTCAGGTTCTTAAGATATACAAGTGGTATATTGTTCTACTCCCATTACAGGGATAAAAAGGCAGTGTTTGTGACTATCAGGCATATGCACATTTATTCCATCACCCATCGAGGTGTTACATGGATTCTTTTTTTGGAAAATACAGTGACCCGCACATGGGAAATTATATATAAATTGTGATAGTTGCAGACAATAACGCAATCGTATTTTTCAAATATATAACACAAACGCTTTCCAAAAAGAGGTGACGTCCAGATCTTCAAAGTTATATTGGAAAAACTTTTATTCGAAAGACTTAAGATTTCAGGAAATTGCTAGCTGCCAACGCGTTTCGTCACACACGTGACTTCTTCAGGGCTTTAAAGTAAGTTGAAATGTAATAGGTAAAGATTACGTCGCTTGGGCAGGTATACACCAGAAAAAGAGGACATTAAACAAAACGTGTTTCCTAGTTCTTCTCGTAGTTGGTGTTACTTTCAAGTTTGGAATAAATTCTAAAAAAGTCCTCAATATTTGTACAGACTTATTCGGAAGGGACCCGTTACGAGATACCAGCGGCACGCTAAAAATGCCCGCTATTTACTGAACATATCACGATGGGCCCGATTGGACTCCCAATACTACACGTATAAGAAACAGAGACGTTATTGGGGATACACTGCATTGCCTTGACTATAGTACAAATATTGAGGACTTTTTTAGAATTTATTCCAAACTTGAAAGTAACACCAACTACGAGAAGAACTAGGAAACACGTTTTGTTTAATGTCCTCTTTTTCTGGTGTATACCTGCCCAAGCGACGTAATCTTTACCTATTACATTTCAACTTACTTTAAAGCCCTGAAGAAGTCACGTGTATGACGAAACGCGTTGGCAGCTAGCAATTTCCTGAAATCTTAAGTCTTTCGAATAAAAGTTTTTCCAATATAACTTTGAAGATCTGGACTTCACCTCTTTTTGGAAAGCGTTTGTGTTATATATTTGAAAAATACGATTGCGTTATTGTCTGCAACTATCACAATTTATATATAATTTCCCATGTGCGGGTCACTGTATTTTCTAAGTATATGTGATGATTTGTATCATCATTTAGAGGGTGTTTAGGGGTCACGCCCCCGACCTATACGCACAGGGTTTGAGAAATTTGACAACAGACTATACACAGGGGAATAGTGTGCAGGCAGAAAATAGCTCTGATCCCAGTCTTGTTGTGTTGTTTGTGGATTCTTTTTTTGGTCCTGAGGAAAAAAGCCAAGGGGATGGCTTCTGAAACATTTTGACCTTGTAGGAGGTGACTCAATATAGTACACCACCTACACCTCCCCATTTTTACCATTCTCAGCCAGAGAAGACAATAAAGTGTTTTCGTTCCACTAGCCAGAGAATTTTCAACCATTTCACATTTTCTTTTCACGATCCCACGCACTACACATACTCACCAATCACTGAATAAAGTGCTCCTGCGTCTACGTAAGTCGTAGCACTCGCCGTCCCGTAGAGGGGCAGGCAGACCCCAATGATGAAGCATGACACTGAATCAGATTTCAGTGTGTGAGGGGTATTTTACAATTTTTTGAAACAGTGCTCTTCCCACAAATTGAGAGAAGGAGCTCCGATCCTTTTGCACTATTTTTCACTTAGGACTAAACACTTCAGATAAAAATAATGGGGTAAATAGGAGGCAGGTCTAAAACCTGGTCTTAAACAGGCGTAACGAGGAAAAATTCATTATTTCTCCTTGTTTTTGCTGTTTTCATGTGTGCTGCGTTGTGCAGTACATATAGAAACAGCAAATTGCCATTGATTGTTTATGTGCAGGAAGGTGTCCCTTCTTGCACATAAACAATTAAAAAAATAAATTATACTTTGCAACTTCTACATGTGTTGCCTTAAGCAGCAGCCATAAAAGTTACAAAACGTAATTCAATGATTGTTTATGTGCAGAGATTGAGACCTCCCTGCACATAAACAATCTTCCCCTCAACACAGACTCCTTTGCACTATGGTGCAAGGGCATCGGCAATGGCGCTAGGCTGCTAAGTTTAGTGCCCGCGTAGGGAGAAATGCAGGGCTGCATCACATTGTTGTAAATATGCCCCCAAATATCGTACAGCCCTGTGTTTCTTCAGTAGCGGAGTGAGGCGTTAAGCCAGGAAGGCTAACTTTTCACTCCATCGCTTATATGTAAATATACCCCCAAGTCTTTTCGCTTTACGGACTTTAATACAGCAGCCCCCTTCCTTTTTCAGTGTCATGATGTTGCATCTTTGGCTTCTTCGTACCTCCCGATGTAGCCCACGAACAATAACTCTTATATTCTATTGCTTTTTATTTGGATTCAAAATCAGTGTGGTGCATTAACACCTGAATGCATTTGTGTTTTTCATTTGTGTTTTTCATTTAAATAAACATCAGCCATGGGCCTGTGGCAGACACAATGGGAAGCGGGACAAGGATGATGATTTTACACATGTTCAGAAGCGATTTCCACAGCATGCCTGTACACACCCACTGTATTTTAAAGATATTCTCCATAGCAACTGGCAACCAGTGCTCTGTGTCCATCTCTGATGAAATACTAACTGACTTTCTTATATTTAGTATTAGATGTAAAGCTTTCTTTTGCCTTTGTTTCATCCTACCAGTCTGAAGTTTGGGGAGGACCTACAGCATGGTGTTTGCTTTGTACATTTTAGCACTTATCACTGCTCCAAGTATTCCTTTATTTTGAAGATGGTCAAATAATGGAAGAAACTGCTTAAACCCCCTGAGGCTAAAGAAGGTTGAACAGTTAAGTGAAATAATATGAGTCTTCAAATGAGTTAGGAATGTGTAAACATGGACAACCCTATATATCCAAACCTGTACAAGAATAACTGAGCTACACTAAACACAATTGTCCAGTAGAATTTATTCATAGGTACATATCAATTATACATAGTATACTAATACACTTGGTATAGTCGATGATATGAACCTACGATTGAATACTACTGGACCAATGTGTTTAATAGAGCACAAATGAGTTAAGTATCCCTACACTTCCAGATCTTTTGATCATATTATATGACAATATCATAGCAGGAACACTTCACTCAAGGCTCCATTTAATTTGAGGCCACTTAAATGTACCCATGCCGTCTTATCATCAAGTCTACAAGATTTCCAAAACTACCTGTTGACCATAACAGAAGGATCATCCTGCATATTGTCTACAAAGGAATAGAATTACAATCTGTCCCAGGGGGGCGTCGGCTATGCTTGCCTCGGGGGCTTCTACTTGTTCCCAGGGGGAGGCGGACAAAGAAGATACGGAATCCTTGATGAGGGAACGTAAAGAAGGCTTTATTTTTATGTAGCTACGTCTCTGGCGACTCGTTAGTCTTTCACGAGCAAAGGCGGCAGAGTCAAATGGGGGTTTCTTCCGTATATCCAGGATGCCTCTCGGAACACCTTGGGCGGTCTTCGTCTCGTCTTCTCTCTCCTCGGGACATGTAAGCAAGAGAAAAGAGAGAACTTGTCAGGCCGTCGCTTGTACTCTCGGGATGGGGCCGGGGGTGAGGGACACCAGTGAGGTTGAACTATGTACACTCCGGGCTGTCAGTGCTCGTGAGGGAGGGTAGGTGTGCAGGGAAGTATACAGCCACTGGTGCTCACTCTCACTCTCGGTCCTGAGGTTGGACCCTTTGAGACACCCAACCCGCTACACGCCCCCGTACCTGTTGAAGCCACGCCCCTCCCGTGGGTGCGTGGCAGGGCGAATCGTGGGACCGTTGGCCTCCGGGCAGCGTCTCTGGTCCGGACTTCTCGTCGCTTCGTCGGTCTTCTCCCTCTCGCTTTCGGCTGGCTCGCTGCGGCTTCAGTCCTCCGGCTTCCTCCTCTTCCGGGTAGTTGTCCGTCTCCTCTCTCGCTGTGCTCTCTTTTGACCGTCCTTCCGGGTCATCGAGGGGCGGACCACGTCCACCCACTGTGGACTCTTAAAGGTATCGCCGTCCTCGTCCGTAGGAGGCCAATGGTATAACGGCTCGTCGTTCCATCTGGGATCCGGTCGCTGTAGAGAGGGAAACGGAGCAGGTAACAGGGGAGCCGGCTCCCACCAAGCACATTGTTCGTAGTCCTTCCAGCCATCCCCGTTACACACCTCCCCCCCTGGCTTCTCCCGTTCGGGGAGAGGCGGCATACGGGACAGGTAATCAGCATTACCGTTTTCTTTACCTCTGCGATGCAGTACCGTAAAGGAGTATGGCTGCAGGGAAAGCATCCACCTCAACACCCTAGCGTTCTTACTGCTGTTTCGATGCATCCACTGCAATGGGGCGTGATCGGTATGTAGGATGAATGGTCTCCCTTCCAAGTAATAACTCAGCTTTTCTATGGCCCACTTTATCGCTAATCCCTCCCTCTCGATAGTGGAATATCTGCTCTCTCGGGGAAATAATTTGCGGCTAATGTATAACACCGGGTGTTCCAGCCCATCCACCCCGGTCTGGGACAACACCGCCCCTATACCCACCCCAGAGGCGTCGGTGGCAAGGATAAAGGGTTTCTCAAAATCAGGGGACATGAGGACGGGGGCTGAAGTCATACATTTCTTTAGCTGTCGAAAAGCCGAGAGGTCTTCTTCTCTTTCCCTAGTAGATCGATCAAGGGTGCCGCCTTCTCTGCGAATCGGTCTATGAATCGGCGGTAATAGCCGATGAGTCCGAGGAACGCTCTCAATTCTCTTTTGTTTGAGGGAAAAGGGACGTTCTCTATGGCCTTCACCTTCTCTTGTTGAGGGGAAATAGCCCCGTCCCCCAAGACGTACCCCAGATATTTCACGCTGGTGTACGCCGCTCTGGATTTTTTTGCGTTAATGTGCAGTCCCGCCTGCCGGAGCGCCGTTAAGATAGTTCTCAAGTGCTCGAGATGTTCGGCCCAATCCTTGCTATAGACGACGATATCGTCTAGGTATGCTGAGCTGAAAGTGGTGTAGGGTTGCAAGACTGCATTCATTAGGCGGTGAAAGGTCGCTGGGGCGCCGTGTAACCCAAACGGGAGGACGGTGAATTCATACAGGCCATTGTCCGCGATGAAGGCGGTCTTCTTGCGGTCCTCCTCTCGGAGCGGCACCTGCCAATACCCCTTCGTGAGGTCAATGGTGGTAATAAAATGGGCATCCCCGATCTTTTCGATTAAATCATCCACTCTCGGAATTGGATAGGTGTCGAAATCGGAGATGTCATTCAGGGCCCTAAAATCCATGCAAAACCGCTTGGAACCATCTGGTTTGGGTATCAGGACTATTGGAGAGGACCACTGGCTGGTGGAAGGGCGTATTACGCCTAATCTCAGCATCTCTTGTACCTCTTTCCTTATGACCTCTTGTCGGGCTGCTGGGATGCGGTACGGTCGGATCTTCACGATCTTGTCCGGGGCAGTGTTGATGCGGTGTTCTATCAAGTTGGTTCTCCCAGGCAGATCCAAGAAGACATCCGTAAAAGACCTCAGAGTCTCCTGTAGACCGGCCCTCATGGAGGGCATTAGCTCCGGGTTCACCACTAATTGTTCTATGGAGGAGGGGGGCGAAGGGGAGGCGTCTTCAACCCAGTGGTTGTCCCGCGGAGGTGGACCCAGCTCCTTCAACAGGTTGATATGATAGGTCTGAGTTTTACTAGGGGACATCTGTAGTCTGTAAGTGGTTTGTCCTATAGCCTCAATGACCTGAAAGGGCCCCTGCCATTCATGTCTGGCTTTGCTGCTTAAAGCCGGGAGCATCACCAGAGCCCATTTCCCCACGGAAAGTCTTCTTAGCTTTTTCCCTTTGTCATAATTCCTTTTTTGTTTGTTTTGGTGTTGTTCCAGACTGGTGTGGGCCAGGCTCCGGAGTTTGCCTAGCCGAGAACGTAGCTGGGTAGTGTATTCCAACATGGAAGAATGCTCCTGTAGGTCTTCTGATTCCCACATGTCTTTGATCATTTCAAGGAGGGATCTTGGGAGTCGTCCATATAAGAGTTCAAACGAGGAACAGCCCAGGCTGCTTTGTTTTTGTGCTCGTAGAACATAGAGTGCCAAGGGTAGTAAGCGATCCCAATCCATGCCTTCTGATGCCAAGATCTTTTGCAGGGTCGTCTTCAGGGATTGGTTATACCGCTCGACAAGACCATCAGTTTGGGGATGGTACACTGAGGTCTTCAGGTGTTTGATGTCGAGGGTATTACATACTTCTTTCATCAGTTTTGATGTGAAGGGGGTACCCTGATCCATCAGGACTTCCCTGGGAAACCCTACTCGTGCAAACAGCTCCACAAACTTCTCAGCTAAGGCTGCCGTAGTGGTGGTTCTCAAGGGGAATGCTTCTACAAACCGGGTGGCGTAGTCCACGATTACAAGGGCGTATATGTTCCCTTTTTTGGACCGGGGTAAGGGACCTATAAGATCCATCCCGACACGTTCGAAGGGCACTCCAATGATCGGCAGGGGTTGTAGTGGTGCCGCACTGGGTCGATGGACGTTCTTCCGCTGACACACCTCACACCTAGCGCAGTATTCCTGGACGTCACGGTAAATCCCTGGCCAAAAGAAATGTCTTATGATGTTCTCGGTAGTCTTTTCTTTTCCGGAATGTCCTGCAGTAAGGTGGGAGTGGGCGAAAAACAACACTTGCTCCCGGAAGGAGGCGGGAACCAACAACTGACAAGGGCTCGTCTCCGTAGCCTGTCGGTATAATAGCTCCTTTCTGATCAAGAACCTAGGGTACGAAGGAGAGGGGTCCCCTTGGCTTTGATGGGCACTATCCCAGGCGTTGAATAAGGTTCGGTCTTCTGTTTGCGCGAACCTAAAATTCCTATCGATAACCCATGGTTCGGGGCTTAGCAAAGCTGGAGAGGAATGCCCTATCTGGGAAGGTCTAGTGGCAAGGGTTTCCCTAAATAGCGAAAGGAACTCAGGGTTGTCTGTGCCCAGGATCAGGTCTTCTGGCAGGGAATCATCCACCCCTACCCTTACTGTACTAGTCTTTCTCTTCGGTATCTCTACGGAAATGGAAGCCACGGGGTAGGGTTTCACATCTCCGTGAACACACTTGATAAAGACCTGGGCCTCCTGAATGTATTGCTCCGGTAGGACGAAGCGTACCTGCACTACTGACTGTTTACAGCCGGAGTCAAGGAGAGCTCTTACCCTAAAACCATTCATCCTCATACTCACGTGAAAGGCCGTGCCCAGTTCAGCAGAGTACATCACTGTCTTTGGGAGGTATCCGACCTCCATCGGTTCTTCAGCGGGCCTTTTCCTTGGACACATTCTAGCTATGTGGCCCCACTCACCACACTCATAGCATTGGGGTCCTTTCAACATTGGGGACATCATCCCTGAGACTCTCGTTTTGGGTGGTTCGAAAGGAGGTCTTGCTTTTCGGTCAGGCTTCATAGGGGTGAGGGCTTTGCCGGATTTCTCGGCTTCGATAGCGCTAAGTCGAGGTTGGGCCCTAGCATACTGGGCGGCCATTTCGATAGCGTGTTCTACGCTTACCCCCACATGTTGACGTAACCACCATTGTGTGGCATACGGTAGGGCCTCCATGAATTGTTCAAGGTATATTTTATTGAGGATTTCCTCCTTGGAGCAGGATTCCGGCTTCAGCCATTTGTTGGCGGCCATACGTAGGCAAAAGAAGAGAGTCTTTGGGTTTTCGCCGGGCAGGCCTCTTTCCTTTCGAAACCGTACTCTATAGGCCTCCGGGTCTAGGCCTAGGTGGTCCAAGATCACTTCCTTAACCATAGCGTAAGGGGTGTTCCCCAGAGCGTTCGCAGCCTGATAGGCTGACTGTGCCTCTCCTGACAAAAGTGGTGCGAGAAAGAAAGGCCATTTCTCCTCAGGCCAACCCAAGGCTCGGGCGGCCCTTTCAAAATTTAGTAGGAACGCATCTGGGTCCTCCCCCGGGATATATTTCTGTAGCGCGATGCCTGCGGGGTGGGGGGTATGCACTCGCGCTTCTCCCGTCGTCAGAGGGATGGTCGGCGTCACGTTCTTCATGCCTTCGATTTGCGCGGTCAAAGAGGACTTAAAGAGGTCCCTGTCAGCTTGTGCGGCTGCCAGCTGCTGTTCAACGGCCCACTCAAATTTTTGTTGCCCTTTTATTATGTGCTCTATGAGGGTGTCCATCTTTTCGCTGCAGATGGGGGATGTTGCTGATCCCACGTCTGACACCACGTGTCCCAGGGGGGCGTCGGCTATGCTTGGCTCGGGGGCTTCTACTTGTTCCCAGGGGGAGGCGGACAAAGAAGATACGGAATCCTTGATGAGGGAACGTAAAGAAGGCTTTATTTTTATGTAGCTACGTCTCTGGCGACTCGTTAGTCTTTCACGAGCAAAGGCGGCATAGTCAAATGGGGGTTTCTTCGGTATATCCAGGATGCCTCTCGGAACACCTTGGGCGGTCTTCGTCTCGTCTTCTCTCTCCTCGGGACATGTAAGCAAGAGAAAAGAGAGAACTTGTCAGGCCGTCGCTTGTACTCTCGGGATGGGGCCGGGGGTGAGGGACACCAGTGAGGTTGAACTATGTACACTCCGGGCTGTCAGTGCTCGTGAGGGAGGGTAGGTGTGCAGGGAAGTATACAGCCACTGGTGCTCACTCTCACTCTCGGTCCTGAGGTTGGACCCTTTGAGACACCCAACCCGCTACACGCCCCCGTACCTGTTGAAGCCACGCCCCTCCCGTGGGTGCGTGGCAGGGCGAATCGTGGGACCGTTGGCCTCCGGGCAGCATCTCTGGTCCGGACTTCTCGTCGCTTAGTCGGTCTTCTCCCTCCCGCTTTCGGCTGGCTCGCTGCGGCTTCAGTCCTCCGGCTTCCTCCTCTTCCGGGTAGTTGTCCGTCTCCTCTCTCGCTGTGCTCTCTTTTGACCGTCCTTCCGGGTCATCGAGGGGCGGAGCCATGTCCACCCACTGTGGACTCTTAAAGGTATCGCCGTCCTCGTCCGTAGGAGGCCAATGGTATAACGGCTCGTCGTTCCATCTGGGATCCGGTCGCTGTAGAGAGGGAAACGGAGCAGGTAACAGGGGAGCCGGCTCCCACCAAGCACATTGTTCGTAGTCCTTCCAGCCATCCCCGTTACACAATCCCATCCATTGCTCTTATTTTGGAAAAGGTGGTCTAATAAACACATAACACATTAGGGAGGGTAGATGCACCACCCAAGGAATACCACATATGACAAGGGCATCAGAAGGTTTGTAAGGACCAAGCGTGGCACATTTCTACCTTTTTGATAAAAATGAATGCTTCTTAGTGCGGAGTCAGAAACATTGACTACTGTTTGCAGATTACTGACTGTTAGTCCACTGCATCATAAGAGACAAACAGATCAAGAAGGACAAGCAAGTAGAGCTCTCTTTTCTCAGTCCCCACTACAACAACAATCCACATTGCAACCAGTCGTGTCTTTGTCCATGCTGAGTTCAAACAAAAGTCTGATTCAATCAATGAATACATAATCCATGCAAACATATCTGCCTACTTTTATGATTTTTTGCATGAATAAATCTGCATTTTGGGGTACAAGGGCGGAAAGAGGTAATATTGTGGGAGCAGGGCCATCAAACACCTTTGCACATCCAGGAAAGTAGAAAAGTATTGAAAAAAGGTTTTCATAGCATCTTCTATCATGTAGCACAATGAAAACTGTTGTTTCAAATTGAAGAGGTAATATGTTTCCAGGATGGAAAAAGGAAGAGACATATATGTAAAGGGGTATTAGGGAAGTGTGTCTTCACTGGAAAAAAAATATATTCTCGGGGGCCATTTTTCATTTGCATATGCGCCTTTGTGCTAGACCTGCCTATTGGACTCTCTGCATGAGTAACTGTGTACCAATAGGAGGACTCGCGAAATATCCAATATTACAAAACAATGTGAGTTTAATTGTGAACTTGAAAAAACTTGATTTCCAACTCCTAGGGTTAGAGGAATTCTCTGTACTACATTTCTTTATTTAAAGAATGTCTATATGCAGCAGCATCTGTAAAAGCACCCACATCTGTGGATACAAGACCTCAGATCTCCGATCTCAGTAGTTTTTTAATCTTCTCAAGTGATGAGCTCTGGAGTTTTTTTTAAATTCTAGATGTTTGAGCACCTTCTCAATGTGTGCCTGATTACTGGAAGTCCATAGTTGGTCTTTGAGGTGTAGCTACATTCTGATGTATACTGGCCCAAAAATTAAATGTAAATTCAGGTGTCTATCATAATGGAGCCACTTTTGTTTTTTTCCAATGCATCAACGTGTTTCAAGTTATTAGTAGGCTTCTGAAAGGCACACTGACAGAGAATAATGGCGCAAGTGCACATTGAAAATTGACTTTGATCACCTTTTGAATCCCTGTTAGTAGGGCTAACAATAACTATAGCAGACATCCTTTTGTGTATGTAAGTTAAATGTAGGCTGCAGATTAGTCCCTATGAAAAAAACAGAGTAGGACCATACCCACATTTGTCTCCCACTTTGCTCTCAAAATTTGTCTTGGTGGAAATGTGCAATACAAATGTTCTCTATTACGGCTCTCATGGTTCTATCCATGTTTGGTGGCATGTAGTGCTCAGATTCTGAAATGCATATTATGAACACAACAAGCCTGCAAGTACCAAGCTGCCCATCTCCTGTTGGATGGACTAAGCTTCTATGTGCAATGTGAAGTTCTTGTAGTAGATGCCCTCTCTTCCACTGAGCAAAGTTTAGTAAAGTGCTGTGCAACTAGTTTTTCAAGTGCAGTTGGTTCTCTTGAAGTGGTGACTCAACTTGACAATAGTGCTGCCCTTTACTACCAAATATTATATTAAAAGTGAAACCATGTATTCCTCAGGATCTGGGTATTATATATAGTTATAGTTATAAAGTTATAAGCAGGGAGATTTTTAAAATGTATTTAAGAATACTCTTCTGCAGAGATAATGAGAAATTACAGTACACATGCATTTGAAGTGGACCAATATGCTTGGTTATATATTGATGCTCAGACGTGAGTCCCAGGCACTCCACACCACTGGAATCAAGCTAGCCGGGCTGAAGAGAGGTGTTACCTCGAAACCGGGCCGGTCCTCGGATGCTTGTTTCCGTTCTGGGAAGGACATGGCTTTTGTAGTTCGGACTGGACTGTTCCCATGGGGCACAGGGTCAGCGCTGATTTGCATATCGCCATTGTCTAACCCAGGGTGGTGTGGAGTGGAAAAACGATGGATTTGGGCCCAGATCTTTGGGCTGGGGTGAATGTGTGACATTGATCCACATTCTGTCCATCATTGTTGTGTTTGCAGTTACCGCTCTAAGTGTACTGGGGATGCTCAGACGTGAGTCCCAGGCACTCCACACCACTGGAATCAAGCTAGCCGGGCTGAAGAGAGGTGTTACCTCGAAACCGGGCCGGTCCTCGGATGCTTGTTTCCGTTCTGGGAAGGACATGGCTTTTGTAGTTCGGACTGGACTGTTCCCATGGGGCACAGGGTCAGCGCTGATTTGCATATCGCCATTGTCTAACCCAGGGTGGTGTGGAGTGGAAAAACGATGGATTTGGGCCCAGATCTTTGGGCTGGGGTGAATGTGTGACATTGATCCACATTCTGTCCATCATTGTTGTGTTTGCAGTTACCGCTCTAAGTGTACTGGGGATGCTCAGACGTGAGTCCCAGGCACTCCACACCACTGGAATCAAGCTAGCCGGGCTGAAGAGAGGTGTTACCTCGAAACCGGGCCGGTCCTCGGATGCTTGTTTCCGTTCTGGGAAGGACATGGCTTTTGTAGTTCGGACTGGACTGTTCCCATGGGGCACAGGGTCAGCGCTGATTTGCATATCGCCATTGTCTAACCCAGGGTGGTGTGGAGTGGAAAAACGATGGATTTGGGCCCAGATCTTTGGGCTGGGGTGAATGTGTGACATTGATCCACATTCTGTCCATCATTGTTGTGTTTGCAGTTACCGCTCTAAGTGTACTGGGGATGCTCAGACGTGAGTCCCAGGCACTCCACACCACTGGAATCAAGCTAGCCGGGCTGAAGAGAGGTGTTACCTCGAAACCGGGCCGGTCCTCGGATGCTTGTTTCCGTTCTGGGAAGGACATGGCTTTTGTAGTTCGGACTGGACTGTTCCCATGGGGCACAGGGTCAGCGCTGATTTGCATATCGCCATTGTCTAACCCAGGGTGGTGTGGAGTGGAAAAACGATGGATTTGGGCCCAGATCTTTGGGCTGGGGTGAATGTGTGACATTGATCCACATTCTGTCCATCATTGTTGTGTTTGCAGTTACCGCTCTAAGTGTACTGGGGATGCTCAGACGTGAGTCCCAGGCACTCCACACCACTGGAATCAAGCTAGCCGGGCTGAAGAGAGGTGTTACCTCGAAACCGGGCCGGTCCTCGGATGCTTGTTTCCGTTCTGGGAAGGACATGGCTTTTGTAGTTCGGACTGGACTGTTCCCATGGGGCACAGGGTCAGCGCTGATTTGCATATCGCCATTGTCTAACCCAGGGTGGTGTGGAGTGGAAAAACGATGGATTTGGGCCCAGATCTTTGGGCTGGGGTGAATGTGTGACATTGATCCACATTCTGTCCATCATTGTTGTGTTTGCAGTTACCGCTCTAAGTGTACTGGGGATGCTCAGACGTGAGTCCCAGGCACTCCACACCACTGGAATCAAGCTAGCCGGGCTGAAGAGAGGTGTTACCTCGAAACCGGGCCGGTCCTCGGATGCTTGTTTCCGTTCTGGGAAGGACATGGCTTTTGTAGTTCGGACTGGACTGTTCCCATGGGGCACAGGGTCAGCGCTGATTTGCATATCGCCATTGTCTAACCCAGGGTGGTGTGGAGTGGAAAAACGATGGATTTGGGCCCAGATCTTTGGGCTGGGGTGAATGTGTGACATTGATCCACATTCTGTCCATCATTGTTGTGTTTGCAGTTACCGCTCTAAGTGTACTGGGGATGCTCAGACGTGAGTCCCAGGCACTCCACACCACTGGAATCAAGCTAGCCGGGCTGAAGAGAGGTGTTACCTCGAAACCGGGCCGGTCCTCGGATGCTTGTTTCCGTTCTGGGAAGGACATGGCTTTTGTAGTTCGGACTGGACTGTTCCCATGGGGCACAGGGTCAGCGCTGATTTGCATATCGCCATTGTCTAACCCAGGGTGGTGTGGAGTGGAAAAACGATGGATTTGGGCCCAGATCTTTGGGCTGGGGTGAATGTGTGACATTGATCCACATTCTGTCCATCATTGTTGTGTTTGCAGTTACCGCTCTAAGTGTACTGGGGATGCTCAGACGTGAGTCCCAGGCACTCCACACCACTGGAATCAAGCTAGCCGGGCTGAAGAGAGGTGTTACCTCGAAACCGGGCCGGTCCTCGGATGCTTGTTTCCGTTCTGGGAAGGACATGGCTTTTGTAGTTCGGACTGGACTGTTCCCATGGGGCACAGGGTCAGCGCTGATTTGCATATCGCCATTGTCTAACCCAGGGTGGTGTGGAGTGGAAAAACGATGGATTTGGGCCCAGATCTTTGGGCTGGGGTGAATGTGTGACATTGATCCACATTCTGTCCATCATTGTTGTGTTTGCAGTTACCGCTCTAAGTGTACTGGGGATGCTCAGACGTGAGTCCCAGGCACTCCACACCACTGGAATCAAGCTAGCCGGGCTGAAGAGAGGTGTTACCTCGAAACCGGGCCGGTCCTCGGATGCTTGTTTCCGTTCTGGGAAGGACATGGCTTTTGTAGTTCGGACTGGACTGTTCCCATGGGGCACAGGGTCAGCGCTGATTTGCATATCGCCATTGTCTAACCCAGGGTGGTGTGGAGTGGAAAAACGATGGATTTGGGCCCAGATCTTTGGGCTGGGGTGAATGTGTGACATTGATCCACATTCTGTCCATCATTGTTGTGTTTGCAGTTACCGCTCTAAGTGTACTGGGGATGCTCAGACGTGAGTCCCAGGCACTCCACACCACTGGAATCAAGCTAGCCGGGCTGAAGAGAGGTGTTACCTCGAAACCGGGCCGGTCCTCGGATGCTTGTTTCCGTTCTGGGAAGGACATGGCTTTTGTAGTTCGGACTGGACTGTTCCCATGGGGCACAGGGTCAGCGCTGATTTGCATATCGCCATTGTCTAACCCAGGGTGGTGTGGAGTGGAAAAACGATGGATTTGGGCCCAGATCTTTGGGCTGGGGTGAATGTGTGACATTGATCCACATTCTGTCCATCATTGTTGTGTTTGCAGTTACCGCTCTAAGTGTACTGGGGATGCTCAGACGTGAGTCCCAGGCACTCCACACCACTGGAATCAAGCTAGCCGGGCTGAAGAGAGGTGTTACCTCGAAACCGGGCCGGTCCTCGGATGCTTGTTTCCGTTCTGGGAAGGACATGGCTTTTGTAGTTCGGACTGGACTGTTCCCATGGGGCACAGGGTCAGCGCTGATTTGCATATCGCCATTGTCTAACCCAGGGTGGTGTGGAGTGGAAAAACGATGGATTTGGGCCCAGATCTTTGGGCTGGGGTGAATGTGTGACATTGATCCACATTCTGTCCATCATTGTTGTGTTTGCAGTTACCGCTCTAAGTGTACTGGGGATGCTCAGACGTGAGTCCCAGGCACTCCACACCACTGGAATCAAGCTAGCCGGGCTGAAGAGAGGTGTTACCTCGAAACCGGGCCGGTCCTCGGATGCTTGTTTCCGTTCTGGGAAGGACATGGCTTTTGTAGTTCGGACTGGACTGTTCCCATGGGGCACAGGGTCAGCGCTGATTTGCATATCGCCATTGTCTAACCCAGGGTGGTGTGGAGTGGAAAAACGATGGATTTGGGCCCAGATCTTTGGGCTGGGGTGAATGTGTGACATTGATCCACATTCTGTCCATCATTGTTGTGTTTGCAGTTACCGCTCTAAGTGTACTGGGGATGCTCAGACGTGAGTCCCAGGCACTCCACACCACTGGAATCAAGCTAGCCGGGCTGAAGAGAGGTGTTACCTCGAAACCGGGCCGGTCCTCGGATGCTTGTTTCCGTTCTGGGAAGGACATGGCTTTTGTAGTTCGGACTGGACTGTTCCCATGGGGCACAGGGTCAGCGCTGATTTGCATATCGCCATTGTCTAACCCAGGGTGGTGTGGAGTGGAAAAACGATGGATTTGGGCCCAGATCTTTGGGCTGGGGTGAATGTGTGACATTGATCCACATTCTGTCCATCATTGTTGTGTTTGCAGTTACCGCTCTAAGTGTACTGGGGATGCTCAGACGTGAGTCCCAGGCACTCCACACCACTGGAATCAAGCTAGCCGGGCTGAAGAGAGGTGTTACCTCGAAACCGGGCCGGTCCTCGGATGCTTGTTTCCGTTCTGGGAAGGACATGGCTTTTGTAGTTCGGACTGGACTGTTCCCATGGGGCACAGGGTCAGCGCTGATTTGCATATCGCCATTGTCTAACCCAGGGTGGTGTGGAGTGGAAAAACGATGGATTTGGGCCCAGATCTTTGGGCTGGGGTGAATGTGTGACATTGATCCACATTCTGTCCATCATTGTTGTGTTTGTGGTTATATATTGAATCATATGTCAAGAACAAATAACATTAATATGGTAAAAAGGGTAGTGTTCCATAATATACGATATGAGCAGCAGCACAGTGCTTGTGAGGAGTGAAGGAATATAAACATGGGTTAAAACATGCACCCAAGGCATAGCCTAGCAAAATTAAATTAGTTTTGGTTATAGTGAACTATATTTAATTTTAAAAAAAGTACTGTCAAATAAATACCTGACTTCCAGTGATCAGTTGCAATTAATGTAGGCATTTCAACCCATGATACGTTGATTTGAGGTGAACTGGGCCTTCATCAGCACAGAAAAAGTGAATATACAGTGCAGAGTGCCTAGAGGCAACCAAACGGTTGAAAGGATTCGTCAAGGTCATGTGCCATGGCTATTTAACTGACTCAAAGTGATCACAGAAACTATTGTGAAGTTACCATCCTGTTAGTAACGGTATAATTGACAAATCAGGCGTTCAGCTCTCGATTTTTCACTACAATTGCGATTCAAGAGCCATTGGCCTTTCACAATTCTGGATAGGCCCTGGCATCCGAACTTGGCAATTTATTTCGCCCGTTTACACATAACCTTTCAGTTATGAGAAATGCATGCAAGGACCTCGGCATCAATGGAAGTGCCTCCATTGCTAATCTATCGTGATGCTCATCTTTTATATTAGAAGCAGCCTTGTGATGTGCAAATAGATTAGCAATGTAATAGATATGTAGATAGTCCTGGTGCCCCGTGGAAGTTTTTGGGAATAACTCAGGAATATAATACCTACTCCTCATACTAAGTGTCTATATCTAAAAAGCTATCTATAAAGCCAGTAGACAATCTTAAAAATGTTTTAAGAACTACACTTAAAAGCATCTAAAAATGAGCTTCTGTTTAAAATATTTATTAAAAAGTCATAATTTAATTTTAGATCCAAACACTCAGAAAGCCATGGTGCCAAGAAAAAGCAAAACCTGTTTTGGTTAATTTTGTTTGAAAAAGAGGCCAAATGGTTCCCACATGGACAGGGCTAATGGTTTATGTGCTCCAAGAGGTAGACACAACAGACGTTGCACGAGGCGCACCTCACAGTACCTCACAGCATGTTTATGGAGCAAAGGTGATTCAATCCATCTTCAACAGCAGCCACTAAGGGAGGCGTCATATTCCTTATGTTATCATCAGAGCTTTTGTTCACATCCCTAAGAGCTGAATCATCCCAGAGTGGCTCTAAGAATGCATTCATCATCAATAGAATACGCTGGGGACAGCAATATGTATGGGCCTTTTTACTTCAAAGTCCGGTTGTGCAACCAATTCTGATCCAAAACATATATACGGGATGCATTTGTGGGTGCAAAGCAGACAGCAGAAGACAGGTTATATGCAGTCAAGCCAGACAGGCCTCAAGGATAAGAATCAATGCTTGTTTAGGTCTTGAAGCAGATGTGTGCCGAAGCATTATCCCATGAGCTCACGACAACACAGCACTAGAAGTGCTGTCTTAATTCTGAGTTGAATTGGAATGTCCATTGCGGAGCAGATAGAATAAAATCAGGATCCCTGCCACAAGTAGCAGGACAAATGGGAGCCTTCCAAAAAAACTTACCATCATGGAGTGTATGAAAGATGGTACACCTCCGAAAATCGTCTGAATGGTTTTAATCAAACCAGAGCCAGTACATTTAAAAAAGTGCGCTATTCCTTTTGTATCAGACATGTTCAAGATATGATGGACCAGCTGTCCAAAATACAGCTGGAAGTTAGTGTGGAGTAGTGTCTGTATCTCAAAAGAGGACCTTGCAACCTGAAGATCAAACGTTTCTTTGGCTGAACTTATTGCCACATCTTTCTGGAAGAGTATGGCTTTCAGTATGATTAGGGAATCAAATTTTATGTTGGAAACATTTATTGGAGGCCATAGCGCTGTCTCCCTAACTGTGTTGGCAGGTGGAAACAGTACTTGTGTACAACAAGTCACTATGGAATTAACCGTCACCAGATACGAGATGCTTGGTACATTCCACAGCAACCTTGATCATTCAGCATCATATAGCTTCCATTCGAGAGTAGCCTAAACACATGGTGAATTAAGGCTGCTGGGGAACCCTTCAGATAATATGACGAATTCGCTACTGAAGCATTGCATGCCCCATAGATAGAAATGACCTTTTGAAATAAAGGATCCGCTTAAACCATCTTCACAGTCGGAACCGCTAAGAAATACTTCTTTGTCCCCAGTCCTGAATCTAAACTTGAGCGGTAATTCCCAATGCTTGTGCACATATCCTTCCCCTAGCACTTCATATCTGCCTACCTGTAAGTATTAGAGACAATATTGGAATTGGGAAGTTGTGACCAGTAGGGTGATGTAACTATGGAATATCCAGTCAATGGATGGTGTCTCAGCCACGGTGAAAGGAAATTGTTTTAATTTTTCAATGTGCAACATGGTATATTTTGCATCTCTGAATGCCATTACTATCTGTCTTTCTGTTAGATCCTATGCTGAAAACATTTGTAATGTCCAGCTTACCATCACTATTGACTGTAATTGTGACTGACTATGTTGTAAAATAGACATGTCTTGTGGTATTGTGTCAATTGCAGAAGGCACTAGTGAATAAAATGTGGATGATAATGTCGTCATACCTTTGTAAGCCACAGCCAAAGCCTTTTCTAAATTAACCCTATCAATCTCACACAATCTCTGAGCAGATTCCTCACGAGAAATCTTCCATAGCACATTGCATATTCTGTACAAAAACACTATTGATGTGGTTTCCAGGTTCCTAATAACAATCACTGAGATCCATGGCATCAGAAAGAAGGGACAAGTGTTGCTTCACATGGGTAAGTGTTGAGCTCTTTAGCCACTCAAGGCACAGCTTCCCAACTCTATATGATGTCACCACCCTGAGTGTTCTGTTTATATATATCGTTGATCAGGCCTATTCAGCCTAAAACCTTCGGTGTTACCCAGGAATCCAGATTGACACCAGTTTGTGTCCACAGGCCAGGCCAAACAAACCAACCCTTCCAATTGGGATCTGCTGAATTGAAAGAGACATTACATATCATGCTTTCTAGTGTATCCTCACTAAAGTGAGTAAAATGCTGCCAATTCTCAAAGCGTGATCATGCCGGAATACGTGGTGTGTTCAAATCCTTTGTTTTTGCTATACCAAGATGTGAAGTTTGTTGTACTGTCTTCTTCAGGAAAATCATTTGACGTGGTAAGAGGCATGATATAAATAAGTCCTTTGTTCCCTAAACATGCCAATCTTTTGTCCCCGGACCGATTATTTGTCTTTGTTGTCTTTCCAAAAGTTAAAACCCTGCATAGACAGTCGGGAAATAAAGGAAGCAGAGTATATCAGCTTGGTGTTTGTTAACATATTTTTCTTTGCAGGTGTGGGTGCATGCCTATAGTAATGAGGCAGGATCCAATGCCTCAAAGCCTGAAAAATAAGCACACTTCTGTGCAAATGTCTTTGTACTACCTTTAGGTGGTGTATGGCAGTGTTTCCATTGTGTGTAATTATAAACAGCACGTAGGATACTAGCTTTATGTATAAAATGATGACCATAATGCTGGTACAGAGCATGTCTCCAAAATTACTTGCATAATCATACCATTCATCATTGGAAAATGCAGCTGATTGCTCTATATCTGAAAGCAAATTATGCACAGTTTCAATCTCCCAATTGGTACTAGAGGTGATGATGTAATTTAAAGAAATGTTAAACAAATATGGAATTTGCAATAATTCAGTAGAACCATATACATCATACAATTCCATGTCTCCTACAAGCCCTTCAGCAACTGGAACTACTGTAATGTTCACTAGGGAGAGGACCCTTAATTCACAGTGTGATGCTGCTTGTGGTTTAAGAACGAAGTTCACAAGATGCACTGCAGAACTATCTGGGAGATGATGTCCACTCAGAAGCAGGAAAAGGATAGTCACTAAACCAATCCTGAGAACCAGGAAAAGTAATCCAAATGTAATCCAGAGATGTATCAAGGAAACAAAAAAGTATGTATTTTCCAGCCAAAGATAGAAAGTATACATTTGTAGTTTGAAAGGGAGAGGCGATACAGGTAGTTCAGGTTCACTGGGATCCAAGGATAAATCGTCATAATGTACGAAGTAGCCAGACGCTATCTGGTCCATTCTTGGCAGCTCAGCAGGTTTTAAAGAACTGGCAGACGACTTGATCTGTGGCATGTTCAAATAGACATCGGTAATTTGTTGAATTGAGATTTCTGTACTAGTTGACTGTACAGTTGTATTTGTTTCAAGTGGGAGAAGTAACATGTCATTGCTGTTTATAGCTTCTCTTTGGAGAGTGGAATCTTTCTTCGGAATTAAAGCTTCTATCTGATCTTCCTGTAGGGTAGCGAGAAGAGAGAGGAGGCTACCCAGGAGCCCACGTGGCCTACTGTTGAGAATTGGTCACATAGTGCGGTTTTATCAGATCAATTGAGATGAACCTCTTGTCTCAGTGACAGGCAAGCGGAGGAAGAAGTACAGTTCTGGTACCATCGATAGCCAGTACAGGTACAGGCGCTCTATAAAATGGGACAAATTCTTTTTTGTTTACAATTGCATGACCAGGTCCCCAATCTTCAGGACCCAGGCAGGTCTTGCCGGTACTATTATCACTTCCCCAGTGGCAATGCGTTTTACTTGGATGTTGCTTTGGAAAATCGGATATTCTTTAAGGTCCTGTAAAACATCCAAATTATCATTGATGCCAAATGGGGTTTTAGCCGCCACTGTACCTACAGTATTGAGGTTGGGTACCCACATTCTCACCCCAAACAGGACTTCATAAGGTGTTCGACCCACCAGGGATTTTGTTGGCATGTTGTTAAGTGGCCTCTGGATCCGATATAGATGATTGACCCAAATGCCACCCAAGCCTAATATCCTTGCTGTTAAGGATTGCTTTAAATAAGAAAGGGATATGCCCAAATCACCCTCCTCTACCTGGGCATGGAACATCAAAGATGCATATATAGTAGAAAAGCAAGGAAGAATCAATCGATTATTTTATTTCTGACCAGAGCACAATCAATTACCCCGTCATATGAAATTTCTTATGTCTACCTCTACACATTTATATAAAGTATACATGTCATAAGATGGTGCTGGATGATGCTATAATTGCTGCATGCGGTTCATTGTTGGAACCGTTGGCCAAATATATTGATACATTTTTTGTGAGTGCCATACAGGCATATGTGCGTGACACAATGGACCGGATCTCGAAGATTAAACACTCGGTGTTTGAGGGAGACCGACAGTTGTTGGTCTCCCTGGA
Source organism: Lissotriton helveticus (assembly GCF_964261635.1). Classification (NCBI taxonomy): domain Eukaryota; kingdom Metazoa; phylum Chordata; class Amphibia; order Caudata; family Salamandridae; genus Lissotriton; species Lissotriton helveticus. The sequence goes on along the minus strand of NC_136067.1, from coordinate 1,303,378,463 downwards.
CATCGAGAGTTTATAGACCAACATACCTCAAGATGAGGCTTTACTGGTTATGGAACTGGTTTTGGAACAAAGAGCCAGACCTCATCAAGTCCCAACTGAGTTTATACTTGAATTAGCGAAAATGTGTTTGAAAAAGAGCTTCTTTGCTTTTAAAAGTGAGTTGTTTTACAAATAAAAGGCGTGGCGATGGGGTGCTGTTTTGCCCCCGAAATTGCCAATCTTGTAATGGATCAGTTCGAAAGGAGATACATCATTAATGAGGCGGCCCCATTTGGCAATAACATCTTGAGATGGGTACGCTTCATCGACGATGTATTCCTTATCTGGAACGGGAACGAGGAAGAGCTTTAGCAATCTCATGTATGGTGGAATGCCTGCACCCCAGATGTGTAGATTTTTGATAAGGAAGGCAAACTAGAGGTTAGTCTTTTTACTAAATCGACCGACAGAAATACCTTGTTGGAATTTTCAAGTGGACACACCAGAGCATTAAAGAAGATTTGCCATATGGGCAATTCTTGCGAATTCGCAGTAATTGTTCAAATAAGGCAGATTATTTTGAGAACGCAGAGGTATTACTAAAGAAAGTCTGTGCTAGGGGTTACCCAAAGAAATTGGTAAGAACAGCACTTAAGAGGGCATGGTATACCCCACGCGAGAGTTTGCTTACACCTAAAATCAAAGATAAAGCAGAGCAAATGACATGCGTACTCACCTTTAATCCCAAATCGAATAAGGTGAAACAGATACTAGTAAGGAATTGGAGATTGATCGAACATCTGAACTTACATAAGCCACTTTTTTCTTTTAGGAAAGATAAAAACCTCAAACAGCATTTGGTGAGGGCTACCAGGGAGCCATTGACTCACAAAGACACAAGAGGTTTGCTGGGTTTGCCAGCTATAGTTGGACATTTTAAATGTCCCAACTGTGCCGCCTGTTCAAGTACCTCAGACTCTAAATTTGTCATGATTAACAACTTAAAAACATGATGCATACGTTTTCTAATTATAATGCAGGAATTGGAGATTGATCGAACATCTGAACTTACATAAGCCACTTTTTTCTTTTAGGAAAGGTAAAAACCTCAAACAGCATTTGGTGAGGGCTACCAGGGAGCCATTGACTCACAAAGACACAAGAGGTTTGCTGGGTTTGCCAGCTATAGTTGGACATTTTAAATGTACCAACTGTGCCGCCTGTTCAAGTACCTCAGACTCTAAATTTGTCATGATTAACAACTTAAAAAACATGATGCATACGTTTTCTAATTGTAATGCCAAAAACGTGGTATATGTGGTTATATGCCCATGTGGTAAACCATATATTGGTCAAACGGCCCAGTCGGTCAAAATGCAAATTTTGCAGGACAAATCTTGCATTAGATGTAGGACCATGGGTGCAGCACTACATCGAGTCTGGACATGGTCCTGATGACTTGGTCCTGTCGAAAACTCAATATGGTTTTAAAGCTAAACATAGCACTATAGATCAATGTTTGAATTTACACCTATTAATTAATAAGTACACTGTGGCAAGGGAGGGGTCCATGTACATGGGGTTCATGGACGTCTCCTCTGCATTTGATTATGTAAATAGATCCAAACTCTGGAACATCCTGCTTGAATTGGGGGTAGACGCACCCCTAGTGCACTTCATAGCAGAACTGCACACAAACCTCACGGCCAAAATTAGAGCAAACTCAGATGGTAGACTCACTAAACAATTTAGGTCAGATAGGGGCGTTAGGCAGGGGTGCATTATGTCGCCCTTGTTGTTTACCCTATATATAAATGCCCTAGAACATACCCTAGGGGAGGTTCTCGCAGATAGTCCGCGTGTGGGGGAAATGATTTTACCTGTTTTACTATACGCGGACGACGCGGTCCTTATATCACAAACGGGGGTAGGCCTACAAAGATTGTTAAATAGCTTTGGTTCCTTTATGCAGAATCTGGATTTAAAAGTAAATGCTAAGAAATCTCAGGTTCTAATCATTGGAAGAAGTAAATCAAAAACCAAGGCAAAAACCTTCTTTTGCAATGGCGAAATGGTTTCCAGGGTCCCTACATTTCCCTATCTGGGGGTGGTTTTTGATCAGAACGGCACCTGGCGGGCACAAAATCATAGCCGCTCGGTGGCATTCAAAAGAACAGTCTCAGGACTTATGGGGTTTAGTAAGGCAATCTTAAAAGTATATGAATCTAAATGCCTTTCGGTTGCAACGTATGGGTGTGAAATTTGGGGTTACACCAGGGAAGAAAAACTTCAATTAGTGGAGAACCAGTTTTTACGTAGCGTACTCTCAGTTCCCCAATCCACCCCTACTTTTTAAACCCATACAGAACTGGGACTTGGGTATATTTCTGACCGGATGAAAATCGCCCCCATGATTTACTGGTTAAAAATATGGATGAACGATGAGATCACGCTTAATCATTCAATTATTAAGGATTGTCAGACGCTGGACAATGTTCATAAAAATCCCCTGGTTAGCATATATAAGAACTGGATTCCAGAGAATAGGGCGTACGGGTTTATTTACATCTCCAGAAACCATAACTAAAAAAGACATTAGTTTAACGAAAAAAGCCCTCTTGGATCTTCTCTCTCTAGAGCGGGAAGGGATTGAGATGGGAAAATCCAGGGTACGAGAAAATTATGCACTGATAACTTGTACAGGGCCGGAACCGTATCTAGTCATAGTAAATAAACCCTATCATCGGTTTCTTTTGACCAGATTCCGGCTCAACTTAATTCACTATACGTTGGGTGCATATGATAAATGGTGCTCCCCTGAAGAAGCAGTCCCCTGCTCTTGTGACAGTTTCTCACCCCAAAACACCCTACATTTCCTGATGTTCTGCGAACAGTTTATTGAGTGCAGGAGGAAATATTTGCTGCCAATCCTGCGAGAGGCAGGATTTTTACAAGTTAGACCGGCACTAGTGTACCTAAAACAACTTGGTTCACAAAAAATAATGTTTCATGTTGCCAGTTTTCTAATTGCAGCAAATCGAATAAGAAGGAGAAATGTCGCATTCCCACCACTCTTAAATATTTGTGATAATTAGACGCCTTGAACACGTATACTTAATTTTACTAAGTCATGAATTGATTTTTTAGGCAAACATTGCTCTATTTTTATGAATCTTTTAATCTTATTGAATATTTATTGCAACTGTAATTAATTGTATATTTTTTAATTCAATTATTTTTGTAATTACTTGTATGTTTATATGACTGTGCTTTCTGTCTTTATATGATATTAATTTATCGAGAATAAAGGAAATTGACTGACTGACTGACTGACTTGGTTTGGTCGGTGTTGGTGGTCATTAAGGCCTGCAACAAAGGAGAGCTGGAGATGAAGCTGAACCACACTGAAGACCGCTTGATAGAGAGATATTGATGAAGCAAAGCTTTGCATATTTTGCGGCTTGCCGAAATCAAGAACCTCGTTTATGTGTAACAAGGTAACCCGTGTATGTTTTACTAACATTTATATTTAGTTTGGAGAAAGACCGTGAAGCTTGCACATGTGTTTTTACTAAAATAATTACTTGTGTCCTCTAAAATGGCCGCCGCTTGTATTTTAGTTACTGCGCATGCGTCAGCCACACTCACGTGTCCTGACGCGTCTGCAGAAGTGGAGGGAAAGTTATGCGCATGCGTAATTCATAGCTGTGCTTATCATGTGGTACTGCTCGTGCCACTGCTCTTGTGATCGTGTCAATGTAGCTAACATTTAAATGCAATAAGTTTATTTCTTGATGATGAGTTAAAAGTACAAACCCTGTGATGTGTTTTCATAATGACATTATTATGTATTAATTTGTTTTCGCTTACTTTTCATGTACCGCGGGAAATGGGGGTCTGAGTGAGAGGAGAGCCATATTGGAGGTCCCTTCTGCGCCTGTGCGACATTCGGCAGCACGAGGGACCTTGGCTGATGGAACATAGCCAGCTGGCAGTGATGGGCGAGATGCTCCTGAGAAAGTCACCTCTGCCCTGCGAGAACAGCGAATGTGGCTTCTTATATGATACAATGTATTGATGCGCTACTGTTAGCTCATGGGAACCCCAAATCTGCTAGGCGGTACCCAAATATGTAAATGAAGGCTTCAAATCGTGTATTGTGATTGGTGTGTTACCCAAACCCTACCTTAGGACCAATCGAAATTGAGGGATTCTGACACTTTGCAACATTGGGGGGTGGTACACTGTCCCCAAACTGTATATCTACCCTGGGTTCACCTAGTGAACCGTCCGACTTGTCTGGTTTAGCTGACCTGTCACTGACCCAACGCACTCAATAGGTGACTGAAAATACAGAGCGCTGCGGAGCACTCTGTCCGAATTTGACCATAGACTAAGGTTTTACTGAACCTTAAAGTGCTGGCAAGGCACTTAGCTGGGAGTTCGCTGACCCAATCGGGGTCTTGATCGATAGCTGCAGAGCGGGTGGAGCGCAGGCGTTGCTTCCAAACTGCGGGTGTGGTCCTGTCCTGAGCGGTCCTGTCCTGAGGGTTTGCTGTCCTGTCCTGAGGTCCTGTCCTGATTCCTAATCTGAGGGTATCCTGTCCTGTCCGGGGTGTCCATTCTGCACCTGCTGTCCTTTGAGGGGTATCCTTCCTTGAGGGTTTCCTGTCCTTAACTGACCCGTGGCCAGGGTTTGGTTTCCACACCAGTCTAGGTAAATACTGCTCTAAGTTCTTTAAACTTGCATCTTTCTATATTTCTACCTTTTGCTACAATAAAGTGACACCTTTGCATATGTTGATTTTCCATGCTTTTACCGCAAACTATTGAACGAAAGTCATTTGCATAGTTTTCATGATATGTTCCCATGTCACCCTACCTTTTAGAGATTATATTTTGCATTGCAGTTTGTCATTTTCTGATATGGTCTAGAACTTCGTTGCCTAGGTTGTTCAAAGGCCCTTTCACCTTAAGTGAAGCGTGTTATTCATTATAAGTTCTTCTATAGTCACACACACTTAGTCTATCACTGTCTAGATAATACTGACTTATATAGTATCTTTTCTCGTTACATTTTATTAGTACTTTGATGATTACTCTGTCATTATTTCTTTCTGCCTATGTGATTTACGTTATCTTGGTTATTGATTGCCTTATTTTACTGTATCTCATGCAAGAAAATATTGAACTTTAGATAAACATTTTAAAACTTCCAGTTGTCCGTGGTCATTTAAACAATATTGAATGTCATTCGAAATTGCATTTTGCTGCCTTTCCTTTTACAGCTAGGCCCCTGATTCATTGAGGTCATTAGGCACCCGCATCGGTGGATGGTAAGTCGGGTGCACTGAAAATTGGTAGCAGGGAACACACACTCACCAACTTGATAGAGCTCGTGAAGTCACCTGATCGATGTATATGGTGATTTGAAAAGTATATGGGCCCTGAAGCCGGAAACGGCGAAAACTATTGGTCGGGTGGCCTCGCGCGCTCTATCAGTTTTCTGGTAGATCAGAGGATGGTTAGGGACTAGCTAAAGGTTAGGTAGGACCAGTTAGACTAGTTAAGTCGGAAGCTGCTATTATATTAATGCTGCTAAAAGAGCGGCTGTTCTGAGGGAACTGATCACTCTCTTGTGAATACGCTGCTGAAATTTATGAATTACTGTATTACTATTATTCTTGTTCTTATATTGTTATATGTACTAATCCATGCAATTGTCAACCGTCTTGTTTCTTGTTGTCCGAACTCCCCGGGGAATTGAAAGGGCAAGTGGTGAATAGAATCCATTGTCCTGAGGTCACAGGTTCGAGGAAAGTTAGGTGCAGGTTAGGATAACCGGGAAGCACTAACTAGGGTTTTCTGAATACATGTGTGAATAAATGACAGTAACGGGGTTCATTGGCAAAATTCCCATAGTGGCGTAACCTAGTAAGGGTCACATCGGAAGAGTAGCAGGTTCCTCGGAGCTAGCGTGAAAGCAGAGGGGTCCGCTGAGAAACCTTAAACTCGGAACATATCCCGGAAAGAAGTGGATGAGTTTAGGGGAATAACAGGTTCACCTATGCTAGAGTGAAGGGTAGGCGGAAGAGATCTGCCCGCAGCGAGTGAAAAGTAAATGGAAGTAGTTTACTTGCAGTAAAAGAAATCTTTCTCTGTCTAGACACTTGAGCACTGTGGCGAATGTGTATTTGTTGTAAATTAACCAAGCACTGAGCACTTTTAAAGAAAGAAAGTTTCCGTTACCTTGTGAAGGGAGGGAGTCAGTCGCGAAGCGCCTCTGACGTCACTCTGTGCCGCGCTGGGATTGGTAGACGCAGCGGGCGGGTAGCGGAGCTGAAATTGTAAAGGAGGGGTGAGCGCCGGAGCGTGGGAACTGTCTCACGAAGGGGCCGCGCACCCATTGGCGGAGCTTATTTTGTGTCGCGCACCCATTGGTTGCACGAATTTTCTGAAGCGTATTCTGATTGGAGGTAGTTTGTAAACAGAGTTAGCGCAGAAGTCGTATGTGGCACTCGCGGACTACAGAGACGCGACCTGATCCAAGGCATCTAGGGTTTGAAAGGGATCAGTGGAAGGCTAACAGATACGATATTATGTACGGAACCAAGAGAAAAATGTCCCTTATAAATAAGGTGAAAAATTATTTTAAAACGGACAAACCGATTAAATCTAGGGAAGGTGTTCTTGTCCCAGCACCTAATACTCCTGCCTCATTCATGATGTTTGACCGAGGGTACAATACCTGTGTGTGGCTGGAGAATTGGGTGAAGTACACAAAAGATGACGGAGTATTGGCTTTTCCGTTAGATGGTACTTTCAATGGTAGGATCCTATTTAATTTAAGAACCCGAATGAACGAACTGCATCCCAGACCAAGACTAACGCAGTATGAGGCATTAGAGGAATGGGAGATTGAAGCTTTTGAAAGAGAAAGACCCCGAATGGACAAGGGTTTGACCAAGTGGTACCCCAGGCAGAAACAGGAGTCCAGGGATAAAAGGATGAAACAGTGGAGGCAGAGCATGATTGTTGAGGGTCTGTTTCCCATGATGCCTGCATGTCATAACATTGGAGCAGGTGAGAAAAGTACTGAAAAATGTAAGCATTGGGGGGCCCTGGGGGATTCAGATGATGAACTAATAGATGACATCTGTACCCGAAGTCCGCCACCTTACAATGAGGGAACCCGACCTTCCAGTGTAGGAGATGTTCCCCGACGCCACTTCCAAAAGGAAGAAGACAGGTCCCTGGGACTGGGAGGGGGTGGTCAAGTATTGCCCTATCCTGAAAAACCCGAACTGGCGGAAACAAGGGACATATATCCCAAAATGCCCGCAAGTCAGGAAGAAAAATATTCATGTACGAAAACCTTTTTTCCCAGACCCTTGTATGAAAGCGAAGAGAAACCCTCAAATTCAGGACTGCCTTTTGTTCAACCTCCATATAGGGAAGAGCGCAGGTCCTTTAATACTGGAACTTTATTCCCGAAACCAAATTATGGGGGAGGACCAAGTGAAACGCATCCTACTGCCCCGAGTTTTACTCCTCCATTGACCCCACAGATATTACATGACACAACTCTAAGAAGGGTACTAGTGGAAAAGGAGCAAGAGGCTCTAGCTAGACAAAGAACAGAAATAATTCAGAAAATTTCTCAGATAAATACCAGTCCTGAGGCATTGACTATTCCAGTAACTATTGGACCGGTGGTCCCGTTATACGGAAATGGTCAGGGAAATCCGATTACTCCAGTCATGACCCCAGTCATAGCAACCCCGAGACAGGAACCAATCATCATAGATGATCAGTCCAGTGAATGCGAGTCTGAAGTTGCATTCTTGGAATTGCCAAACAAACAGACGGGAAAGGGAATACAGCAGAGGTATAACCCTTTTAATACAAAAGAAATTAAATTAGAGACAGCAACCGGTACTAGGAATGTCTCTCTGGTAACTCCGGATGAAATTGAGAGTTGGAGTCGTGAATTAGAGAAACAGACTCCGCAAACAAAACCTTTAGACCTCTACAAGCTGAGGGTCGAAATAGAAGAATTAATGGCAGGAAATGTGGGGTTGGATCGTTTGAATACCTACTCTGAGGAAGAATTGTCGTTCATATGTAAAAGCTTTACAAGGAACACCAGAGTGCTCCATGAAAAACTGACCGAAACAGCAGTTAGTATGGGGGTAGATATCTCAAAATCCAAGCCCTTACAGAAACCGTACAGAGCAGACTTCTCAGACAAAGATATAGAACACCTGAATGTGGCAGGGAAGAAGTTGCAGATTAAAGAATTAATGGGGGTACTGCAGAAATGGGGAGAAGTGGAAAAATGGAGAAGCAGGTGGGCGAAAAAGAGGGAAGAGGTTCGCTCCCGACAAGTGACTCCCGAGTTTGCTTTAAGAGAGGTAGAAAAACCTGAGCAGTTATGCCCCATGCGCGAAGTTCCAGGGGGGAAATATGTGCATGTCCCCTGGTCTAGGCAGGATATTGTGTCCTTCACGAACGATTTTCCAAAGTTACGAGAGAAACCAGTTGACTGGTACCGGCAGGTGGAGAGGTTCGTGAAGGTACAAAAATGTCTGTGGAAAGACCTGGATGGGTTTTTCGACATTGTGGTTCCAGTAGATTTATGGACCCAGTGTAAAATAAACATAGATTGGCCCAGTGAAGAGTATCCCAGAAACAAGGAAACAGGGGAGCCATCAAAGGATGTCATGCGAAAGTATGAGCAGGTAATTCAGCATTTGAAAGAAAAGGTGCCCGCAAAAGAAACTGATTGGACAAAAATAGATAGAACAACACAGGAAAGGGACGAGACAGTGCACTCTTTCTATGAGAGGTTATTGCAGGTATTTAAAACATACAGTGGTATTGACAACATCGACCTGAAGGATATGACACACTTTATTTACAGGTTTGTAAATGGTTTAAGACCTGAAATTTGTCAGTGGATAAAAGACAATAAAATCTGTTGGCATACTAAGAAAATGGATGAGGTCCTGCGGTACGCTAAGTACTGCGAGGACGAGATGGCAGAAAAGAAAAAGGCCCTTAAGGAGAAGGTTATGTGGGCTCAGGTGAAGCTCGCAGAACAACAGGAAAAACAATTGAGTAACATGGTTAAAAATGCTGAAAACAAAAGTCCTGGGGGAGGGGGTGGAGGAAAGCCCCGGCCCAAATTTAGCAGGGAAGAGGCTATGAAAAAATTTCCCTGCCACCAGTGCGGCGAAATTGGACACTGGCGAAACGAGTGTCCCCAATTAGTCGATGTTAATGAGACAACTCCTGATTTAATTCCACAGACGCAGAAAGAAAGACCAAGAAAGACTCAACCCCAGGTAAAAACAGTTCAGGTGCCTCGAGCACCCAAACAGGTATACAGGGGAAGGCAGGCAGAAAATGAAGAGATAGAGGTTTGGGAAAGCGGGGAGAACAGAAATACAGCAACTTCGCAGTATCTGCTAAATGATACCTTCCTTTGTAACGATCAGGACTGACGGGGCCTGAGAGGGGAGGACGAGGAGTGCGTACTTGGCGCTTCCTTGCCGGTAGACCAGTCTGGACCATATATTGAAGGAAAGGTCGACGGAAATGATGTCACCTTTCTGTTGGACACTAGCGCTACCCGTTCTACTGTAAGAACAGTGGACGTTCCAAACCTACCCCTCTCGGGAGAAAATATCCAAGTAGTAGGTGTATCTAATCAATTGATTAGTACTCCTGTTACCGAACCAATGGAGATTTCAATTGGAAATTTTAAACAGATGCATAGATTTGTTGTCTGTGACACCAGTCCGGTGAATCTACTGGGACGTGATTTGCTGTGCAAAATGAACTGTACCATCTTTTGCACACCAAAAGGTGTTGAAATACAGACCCCAGATGAAGACGGCATTTATAAATTATTGTTGCTTAGACCTGACTCAGAAATTAAAAGATTGACCCTGCAGGACTTGCCCCAAGAACTACAGGAAGCCGTAAAGCCAGAGGTGTGGGATTTCACTGGAAAGGATGTGGGGTTGATGAAAGATGTGGACCCCATACAAATAGCCATCAAAGACAATGCAGTATATCCTAACACTAGGCCCTACCGAATGAATGCTGAGGTGAAAGCAGGTGTCACTCTGGAAATACAAAAATTATTGGAAGGAAACATCATACAGGAAGTGATGAGCAGCCCATGCAACTCACCGATTATGGGCATCAAAAAGCCTAGTGGCAAGTATAGGGTAGTGCAGGACCTGAGAAAGGTTAACAAAATTGTAGTTCCCTGCTGCCCTATTGTCCCGAACCCTGCAGTAATTCTGTACCAGATTCCTTGGGATGCTGAGTGGTTCACTGTGATTGATTTGTGTCATGCATTCTTTTCGATACCCCTGCACCCCGACAGCAAATTTCTTTTCTCATTTGCTTTCGAGGGTCACGTGTATTGTTGGAACAGGGTCCCTCAAGGGTATACAGAGAGCCCCTCTATCTTTAATCAGATCTTGAAGAAATGTCTAGAGACTTTGACCTTACCTGGGAACTCTGTCTTAGTGCAGTATATAGACGACCTTCTATTGGCGTCTAAAAGTCACCGGGACTGTGTAGTTGACACCATTGCCCTCCTAAATCATCTGTGTGAGAAAGGGCATAAAGTGGCCCCTGACAAACTACAGTTCTGTGCAAAATCAGTGAAATATCTAGGACACCAGATAGAAAAGGGTGTCAGAAAAGTCACTTCAGAAAGAGTGAGAATAATTCAAAAAATGCAGTTGCCCCGTACTCAAAAAGAGGTCAGAATGTTCCTGGGTGTATTGGGGTACTGCAGGCAGTGGATTCTGGGATTTGCAGCCTTAGCCAGGCCCTTGATAAAAATGACCACGAGAGGAATGCCAGATGTTGTACAGTGGGACGATGAAAGTCTAATGGCTTTCACAAGATTGAAAAACTGTCTGTGTACAGCCCCTGCGTTGGGAATGCCAGATTATTCCAAAGAGTTTGCCCTTTTCTGTGACACTCGCGATAATTGCGCATTGTCAGTCCTGACCCAAGAACATGGCACGACCAGGAGGCCTGTGGCTTATTTCTCTGCCACACTGGACCCAGTAGCTGCTGGGTTACCAGGCTGTCTAAAAGCAGTAGCTGCTACCTGTGCAAGTTTGGAACAGAGTGAGTCCATTGTCATGGGACATCCTGTGACTGTGTATGTTTCACATGGAGTGGTAATTCTATTGACCAGAACTAAAACACAGTATCTCACCCCTAGTCGGCTGACTAAATACGAGAGGATTCTTGTGGGTGCAGCAAATGTAAGCATTGTTAGGTGCGGTATTCTGAACCCTGCCACCTTACTCCCCGACCCCTTGGAAATGGAAGGTGGGGATGATGATGAACATGATTGTATTGATCTGACAGAGTTCAGTACCAAGCCACGCCCTGACATAAAAGAAGTACCATTGCCTGTGCATGATAAAGAATTATTTGTGGATGGTTCCTGTCTAAGACATGAATTAGGAGGCTTGAGTGCTGCTTATGCAGTAGTGTCTTTCACAAAAATTGAACAAGCAGGTTACCTATATAACATCAAGTCTGCACAAGTAGCCGAATTGATAGCCATGATAATGGCTTGCAAAATTGGGAAAGATTTACGCATAACAGTGTATACTGACAGTCAGTACTGTTATGGCGTTGTGCATGACTTTGGCCAATTATGGCTGCAGAGGGAATTCATGACTTCCTCAGGTACTCCCATTCGGAATGCAAAGGTTGTTCATGACCTTTTGGAGGCCATCCAGTTGCCCAAAGAACTGGCAGTGGTAAAATGTGCTGCTCATAAAAGGAGCATGGACAAAGTATCTCTGGGAAACGATTATGCTGATCGAGTGGCTCAATGGTGTGCCAAAGATCGGTATATTGTAAATCCAAAACGAGGGGGGCCAGGAACCAGCTGCCAGCTTCAGGTGTTTGAGGAAGTGCCTACATGGGATGAGGTGAGAGAGTGGCAGGAGTCGGCTCCTTGGCAAGAAAGAGAGAAATGGAAGGAGGATGGATGTAGACCGAGACGTGTGGATGGCGTCATCATAGGTCCAACTGGTATGCCTGTGTTACCCCGACACTTGCTTGGCACAATGGCTAGATTAATACATGAAGGATCACACATTGGTAGGGATGCCATGATTCTGGTATTTCAACAGACTTGGTACAGTAAAAAGTTCAGGAAGGTAGCAGAGTCCCTCTGCCAGAGGTGCCTGTCATGTCAACAGATGAACCCAGGCAAGAGGACAATGGTTGAACTGAGCAAGATTGGGAGGTCAGGGGGTCCCTTTATAAAAATACAGATTGATTTCATCACCATGCCCCATTGTGAAGGAAAGCGATATGTCCTTGTCATTGTGTGCGTATTTTCGAAATGGGTAGAAGCTTACCCTACTCCCAAAAGTGACGCACTGACAGTAGCGAAGTGTTTACTAAAAGAACTGATACCTAGGTTCGGAATACCATGCATTATTGAATCAGATAAGGGTGGATCTTTTCAGAATGACATACTGGCTGAACTTTGTAAGGCCTTTGGAATAAGGCAGAAACTCCATTGTGCATACCACCCAGAGGCTTCTGGAATAGTGGAACAAGTAAATGGAACTATCAAAAACAGACTAGCAAAGCTGACAGATGCTACTGGCATGAACTGGGTGAAGGCCCTGCCCCTGGTCCTGATGGGACTGAGAAGTGTTCCAGACCGCAAGACAGGCCTAAGTCCCCATGAAATCATTATGGGAAGAGTGATGAGACAAGCATGGGTGCCAAGAAGCAAACTGTTGAGTATTACTGATGATTTGGTGCTTGAATACTGCAGAAGATTGGGTGACCAAGTGCGTTCTATCTCTCGCCAGATTGGAGACGACGGTATCCTCAATCCAACGACTCCTCTCCACAACTTGGTTCCAGGAGACTGGGTTAAAATAAAGAAGCACACTCGATCAAGCTGTCTGGCACCAAGGTGGGGAAAGAAACGCCAAGTAATCCTGGTGACAACCACTGCAGTGAAAGTCGCAGGTGTTCCCCAGTGGATCCACGCCGGACACACCCAGAAGGTATTGCCAGACAAAGGATTTGAAGAACCAGGGCAACCAGCAGAGGACCCTGAAGGAGCCAGACCAATAGCAACTGACAACGAGCAGCCCAGCACCAGTCAGGTTGCAGGAACAGCAGACGTTGGCCCAGGAGTAGTTGACTGCGAACTGCCAAGAAACCAGCCTGCTGAAGAGGTCCAGGAAACTGAGCCAGGAGTAGCTGAAGACGAGCTGCCAAGCATATGGCCAGAAGAATGGATACCGATGATTGATCTGACCGAAGATCCTATCAGAACAAGAGAACGACTTAGTGAAGGTAGAGAGTGGACTAGTCAGGAACAGCAAGGCACAGGCGAAGAACCTCAGCCACTTGAGATTCAAATCAAAACTGAGGAAGGAGAAGGTCAGACAGGGACAGAGCACGTGATTGATACAGATCCAGTGAATAAGACTGAACAAATACCCGATACTGAACAAGTACCCGATACTGAACAAGTGCAAGATACAGAACAAGTGTTTGATACTCCTCCATTAACTCCTGATGTGGATAAGGGACAGACTAGACATAGAGTAATAGTTCGAGCAGAAGAAAATCAAGAGATCGAAGTGCTTGAACAGGATCAGGTAGAGTTAGAAAAACGGGTTCAGGAAACAGGAACAGAAACAGAGACAATCGAAAGCCAAAAACAAAATATTCCTGAACAAGGCCAGATTAGTAACCAGGCAGAAGAATTTGATGCTAGCCCTGGAACTAGCCAAATAAGGGAAGTAGGAGAAGAACGTGGAGAAGAATTACCACAAGATAAAGAGAACAAGAGAATAAGAAAAGAAAGTGAAGTCCAAGTACCGACTAAGAGACTAAAGAAAAGAAACAACCTTGAGCCTAGGTTTGTAAAAAGACTGAGACTAAGGATAAAGACAGTGGAAGAAAAACGTGCAGAAGCAAGAAGAAGTGCTCGAATAGCAGAACAAGAAGAAGACTCTTCCAAAAGAAGGAGTGAGCGAATAAAAAGACAAAACAAAAAGTACAAGTCTCCTGAGTGGACACTGGTTTTGGAAGAACTTGAAGATCTTGATATAACTGACGTGAGCGACGGAGAACCTGTCCCAGAGTACTCAGCTGAAGAGGAAGAAGAACCACCGTGAATTTGCACAAAGTAAGCTAGTTGTGTAAAAAGTAAAAAAGAGGGGTGAGAACACTCCTTCTGAGCTAAAATGTCTGATTCAACAGTGAATGGTAGTCCTAGTTGCAGCCGTTTTAAGACGTGTTGCAAGGTGTGTATATGTAGTGTAGTAGTGCTGATAGTTATCTGGATAGGATTAACAATTTTCATTCCCTTTGCTGTAAGTAAAGATACTAACATTGTCCCTACTGAAGTTGTAAATACTGACAATGAGGAGCTGACAACACAGAGTGTAGAAAGACATGAGAGAGCATTGAGACAAACTAAACGAGACTTAGAAGCATCAGATGAGAAAGGACTACATTATCATGGCATGAAGAACAAGACACATTTAAATGTTTTCGCAAACTTGTTAATACACTATGTAGAGACTATGGAAATTGAAGATTGCTATGTCTGCATGAAGCTACCTACTTCGGTGGCTGAAGGCGTGACATACCATCATCTGCCATTGACATATGGAATTTCCTGTAGCATTTTAGCTAGTTTATTTTACAAAAGGGGACCGTTACAGTATTATTACTCTAACAATGACGTGATCTTTTCTGAACTTCCTATACGTGGGAACTTGAATCCTGTACATACCAAAACTGACACCATAAGATATATGGGAGACTACTTTCTGACTATAGGGAACATTGACATAGCAGATGCACACAGAGATAACTTGACTTGTTCTTTGCATGAGCAGGAAAAGATGTTCCTGAACATGGCAGAGAAAAGGAGAATTAAAATTCAGAAGAAGGCTAATGACGAAAGTCAGAAAAAGCCAAAGTGGGCAGAAAACATGGAAGGCACCTCATCTGGTGGAGCGGGTCCTGCTCTGTTGCTGGATTTTGAAAAGAAAGGCAAGCTATGTCTTCACC
The DNA here is from genome assembly GCF_964261635.1 of Lissotriton helveticus. Classification (NCBI taxonomy): domain Eukaryota; kingdom Metazoa; phylum Chordata; class Amphibia; order Caudata; family Salamandridae; genus Lissotriton; species Lissotriton helveticus. Next base: position 1,303,363,373 of record NC_136067.1, on the reverse strand, counting down.
GCGAGAAGACTAGCTATTATAATAATGTTTTCATTGGTTCCAGTGAATGCGAACATAATTACAAGGTAATTGGAGGTTGGGGTTTCAAAAATGGGTCAGAGCCTGTGTTTCCTGGAATTTATTATATTTGTGGGGACAAGGCTTATTTCAAATTGCCGGATCACTGGTATGGAAGCTGCTACTTTGGCATTGTTTTCCCGAAAATATACCATGTGAATGGAAAAGCTGGAAGCAATGAAGATACTAATGGCTTAGTGCGCAGTAAAAGAGAAAGTATAGGTGAAATTATGGGTAGTATTTTCAGTGCACTGATACCTGGAGTGGGAGTGGTTCTGAACACTCACAGAATTTGCAAATTGTCTACTATAGTAGATGTGCTGTCTACTGAAACAGCTCATGGATTTCTGCTGGTCAATACTGAAATGGTTGCGATCAGATCAATGGTTTTACAAAATCGACTTGCTCTTGACACCTTATTAGCGAAAGAGGGCGGAGTCTGCCGGATGTTGAAGGCGCAACATTGTTGCACTTATATTCCGGACAAAAGTGTACAGATCAAAAGATATGTGAAAAACATTACTAATTTGGCAAAGGAACTCAAACCACTCGAGGTTGATAGTGCCTGGAAGAGACTGGTAGATGGTCTCTCAAATGTAGGTCATTGGCTTGCTAGCATAGGTAAAAGCTTATTATTCAAAATTCTGATGCCAATTGGTATTATAGGTCTTATTATACTTTCCATTTTCTTATGCTGTAAATACCGCAAGCGTACCAAAAAGCACGAGATAAATGCAAGAGGAGTGAAACGAAGTGTGGATGAGATTGAATTAGAGGAAGTGAATGATCAGATATACAAAAAGGTGAAGACTTCTCACCCTGCTAAAACTGAAAGAGAAAAGTTAGAGCGGTTGCTGGAAGAAATAGAACTTTATAAAGTGTGAAAGAAAGTTGGCATCTGGTTCCAGTATAATTTGTGATGATAGTAGATATCATCAAAGAGGGGATTGATGAAGCAAAGCTTTGCATATTTTGCGGCTTGCCGAAATCAAGAACCTCGTTTATGTGTAACAAGGTAACCCGTGTATGTTTTACTAACATTTATATTTAGTTTGGAGAAAGACCGTGAAGCTTGCACATGTGTTTTTACTAAAATAATTACTTGTGTCCTCTAAAATGGCCGCCGCTTGTATTTTAGTTACTGCGCATGCGTCAGCCACACTCACGTGTCCTGACGCGTCTGCAGAAGTGGAGGGAAAGTTATGCGCATGCGTAATTCATAGCTGTGCTTATCATGTGGTACTGCTCGTGCCACTGCTCTTGTGATCGTGTCAATGTAGCTAACATTTAAATGCAATAAGTTTATTTCTTGATGATGAGTTAAAAGTACAAACCCTGTGATGTGTTTTCATAATGACATTATTATGTATTAATTTGTTTTCGCTTACTTTTCATGTACCGCGGGAAATGGGGGTCTGAGTGAGAGGAGAGCCATATTGGAGGTCCCTTCTGCGCCTGTGCGACATTCGGCAGCACGAGGGACCTTGGCTGATGGAACATAGCCAGCTGGCAGTGATGGGCGAGATGCTCCTGAGAAAGTCACCTCTGCCCTGCGAGAACAGCGAATGTGGCTTCTTATATGATACAATGTATTGATGCGCTACTGTTAGCTCATGGGAACCCCAAATCTGCTAGGCGGTACCCAAATATGTAAATGAAGGCTTCAAATCGTGTATTGTGATTGGTGTGTTACCCAAACCCTACCTTAGGACCAATCGAAATTGAGGGATTCTGACACTTTGCAACATTGGGGGGTGGTACACTGTCCCCAAACTGTATATCTACCCTGGGTTCACCTAGTGAACCATCCGACTTGTCTGGTTTAGCTGACCTGTCACTGACCCAACGCACTCAATAGGTGACTGAAAATACAGAGCGCTGCGGAGCACTCTGTCCGAATTTGACCATAGACTAAGGTTTTACTGAACCTTAAAGTGCTGGCAAGGCACTTAGCTGGGAGTTCGCTGACCCAATCGGGGTCTTGATCGATAGCTGCAGAGCGGGTGGAGCGCAGGCGTTGCTTCCAAACTGCGGGTGTGGTCCTGTCCTGAGCGGTCCTGTCCTGAGGGTTTGCTGTCCTGTCCTGAGGTCCTGTCCTGATTCCTAATCTGAGGGTATCCTGTCCTGTCCGGGGTGTCCATTCTGCACCTGCTGTCCTTTGAGGGGTATCCTTCCTTGAGGGTTTCCTGTCCTTAACTGACCCGTGGCCAGGGTTTGGTTTCCACACCAGTCTAGGTAAATACTGCTCTAAGTTCTTTAAACTTGCATCTTTCTATATTTCTACCTTTTGCTACAATAAAGTGACACCTTTGCATATGTTGATTTTCCATGCTTTTACCGCAAACTATTGAACGAAAGTCATTTGCATAGTTTTCATGATATGTTCCCATGTCACCCTACCTTTTAGAGATTATATTTTGCATTGCAGTTTGTCATTTTCTGATATGGTCTAGAACTTCGTTGCCTAGGTTGTTCAAAGGCCCTTTCACCTTAAGTGAAGCGTGTTATTCATTATAAGTTCTTCTATAGTCACACACACTTAGTCTATCACTGTCTAGATAATACTGACTTATATAGTATCTTTTCTCGTTACATTTTATTAGTACTTTGATGATTACTCTGTCATTATTTCTTTCTGCCTATGTGATTTACGTTATCTTGGTTATTGATTGCCTTATTTTACTGTATCTCATGCAAGAAAATATTGAACTTTAGATAAACATTTTAAAACTTCCAGTTGTCCGTGGTCATTTAAACAATATTGAATGTCATTCGAAATTGCATTTTGCTGCCTTTCCTTTTACAGCTAGGCCCCTGATTCATTGAGGTCATTAGGCACCCGCATCGGTGGATGGTAAGTCGGGTGCACTGAAAATTGGTAGCAGGGAACACACACTCACCAACTTGATAGAGCTCGTGAAGTCACCTGATCGATGTATATGGTGATTTGAAAAGTATATGGGCCCTGAAGCCGGAAACGGCGAAAACTATTGGTCGGGTGGCCTCGCGCGCTCTATCAATATCATACTGCCACAAATGGTTTAATTGATAGGGATAATCTATGGGCTTTGATTTAACATATCTCCTGATACTGTATATATAGATGTAGCTGTGAAAATCTTGGAAGCTCTAGTTACTAACGGAGGAGCAGGAAGAATGAGGCTGCCTGTTAGGGTTTTGATATATATGTATGTGTCTCTATGGAAACTTGAATCTGTTGTTTACATAAAATGACTTGTAAATATGTTAGAATGTGTATATATATTTTTGTATACAGTGTCCAAGATCGATTAAATGTATTAGGATCTTTTTCTTTAGAGTGGAAGCCCTTGTGCGCATGCAGTGCCTTTGATTGTAAGATAGGAGTATTTAGCGGAATATTGAGTATTCTCTGTAGGCAGAAAGAGAATATTCTTTACATTTCCCTGCGAACCCACGTTGGTCATGCTTGGTTCCTTTGGTACGGCTTGTCAATATGCAAGTCAACTGCCTGGTGTGCCTAATTTTTCGTGTATGACTATTGCCAGTGAGAAGTGATAATGGGGCAACGCTTACATAAAGTTTCAATTTGTTTGAGCTGAAGTCCTGGACTTGTTACGAGTGCCCCTTTAAGAAAATGGGCCACGTGACTGCGTGCCAGCGGAGATAGCGTACACACGGTAGTTCCGGCTTCTGGCTTGTTCAGAGCAGAGAGCAAGCGCTGACCCTTGTTGGAAACGCACACTAAAAAAGAAATGGACTTAAGATTAAGGAATCACTGGAGTTGGACCCGTTTTTTGTCAACTGATAGGATTTTTGCATTCAGGTATTGAAGCATTTTTGTTTTTGTATTATATGTTCGATTTGCTTTTCTGGAAAATAATGCAAGGGGTTTTACTGATGCGGGCCATGTTTTGTTGTAGGGAACGAGGTGGAGGAGTCTCACATCCCTCCAAAAGACGCCCGGGTGAAGGCGTGGGCGGATTCCTGTCCACGACGCCCAGGTAGATTGCGTCTTTACTCTTAATCTCGTGGAAAGCATACACTTGTTTATAGTGTGAGAGACGCTGTAACTGTCGAGTAAGATGGAGGAGAGTGCATGCCTCGAGTAATATTCATGCTCATACTGTATTTTTAGGAGGCGTTTAAATATAGAAGAGGCGACTGGACGTTATATAGAGCTTTGTCATAACCGAAGAGTCAGTATCAGGTACTCCACGCATTAGTTTGTTGCCCACTTGTGGAGGGGATGCATGGTTCAATTTTAAGTTGGTGAATTAATTTTGAAGTTTGTACATGCACTTGGGTCCTATTTGTAAAATACATTTTTGGGCACATTCCACAATTTGTATTGGTCTTCCTTGGGCACCCTTTTGGAGACAGACTGTATTCTAGGCACTTGAGATGACTACCATACCATTCCACTCCAGGCACTGCATGAGTATTGTCGGAATAGTTGTTTGTATCAGAAAAAATTGAATGTCTTGTTATTGCTCCAAACTATTATTGTAGATATACCCTTGTCCTGACGAAGCCACAAGAAATACATGGCTGAAACGCGACAGAGACTGTGTCAACAGAAATAGGAGGAGTCCTGTCTAAAACATTAATAACTGGTTTTGTTTTGGTTAGGGCGCCTAAAAAATAGGGTAGGAGATTTTGATACCTCAGGCGCTGAGGTGGCTTCCTCTATGTGTAATACTCTGAACAAGGAGTGTACATTTGTATATATAATAATGTAGGGTTTTTGTAATTTGTTGTATATAATTTTGTTATCTTTTTGTGATTTTTAAGAGTCTGTGATTGATGTTTTGTCATATGTGTTGTATATATTGTTGTTGATATATATGTATTTATTGTTTTTTTTGTATCCAGCACCATCTTATGACATGTATACACTATATAAATGTGTAGAGGTAGACATAAGAAATTTCATATGACAGGGTAATTGATTGTGCTCTGGTCAGAAACAAAATAATCCATTGATTAAGGATTGCTTTGTCCCAGTTTTTCCTCTCAATTACTGAATTTTCCTTGGGCTGGTACGGAGAGGAGAATCGCAAGGCCACACCCAAACTTAACGTGGCTTCTTTGTAAGCCCGAGAGCTAAGAGCTGGACCCCGGTCGGAATGTAGTGTGCCAATTGCGTTTGTGCTGATAAAGACTCGCAATTCCTTGATAACAGTTTGAGCGTCAGTCGAACGCTGGAGCCAGACCCACAAGAATCTGTATCATTAATCCACTGCCACCAAGATGAACTTGTAAGCCCAGTCTAAGTGTAAGGGGATGCAGTGATCCAAATATACACACGCAAGAGTTTTGACTGAGATCAACAGAGGTATTAATGGTGAACGTGTAACGGTGGAGCCCTTCATCTGCAGGCAGATGTTGCATTTGAGGACAGAGGGGCAGATCTACAAGACCCTTGCCCTGCCAGTATGTTACTTTTTGTGATGCCCTGGCAGCACATTTCCCTGCCCCATATTTACAAGGACAGAAAAGCCACCCTATGTTGCTTTTCCTGTCCTTGTAAATATTGCCCCTTTACACGCAGCACTTTGACTGAACGAGGCATTACATGGGTGTTGCTGTGGGTGTATCCACGCAACACCCATGGAACAAGACACATTTCCTGATTGACGAGGAATCGTGCACAAAAACAATCTCCTCATGGCGCAGGTATCCTTGAACCATGGTGCAAGGGTGCCTGCACCATTGCATGGCAACTGTCTGTGCAACAGCACAGGGGAGAGCACAGGAATGCGACATATCATTGTAAATATGTTGCATTCCTGTGCCCTGAAAGTGCACCAGTGTGGCACAGCCACAGGGCTCACAGAACTGCACTGCGGCACTTTATTGTAGATCTGCCCCAAAGTCCTTGGTCTGCTTTGTAAGACCTGGCCACCAAAAACGCTGTTTTAGTAGTGAAACTGTAGCAGTGATCCCTGGATGAGGTGAACCCAGACCCTAATGTGCAGCAAGTATCAAACCCAGTCGGCAAATAGTGTTTTGTATTACTCTATCAACCCACACCCGGAATCTGAGGATGTAGGAAGATGGCTCTGTATATACTATACCAAAGTGAGGAAGAGTGTGCAGAGTCCAGTGGTTCCCAAAAGGTAGGTCAAGTTAGATAGCACCTGACTCTGTATTTGTGGTAGTGTGGTCGAGCATACGGCAGTGTCAGAGGACAGTGTTAAGCATTTGTTGTACACACTCGGTCAGCAAAGGAATTCACACACTCAAAGATTGAACTTCAGACCAATTGTTTTTGTATACAAATATTCTTTTAGTTAATTTTTTTTTTCTAGAACCAAACAAGCCTGGCACAGGTAAGCAATACATACTCTAAAGTAGTAATGCAATTGTAATACAGTTGAATAATAATTGTATATGCACTTTGCTTTGATTTAAAGTATGGATGCAGATAAATGCAATACTTAGTAAATGCAGTGCATAGACTTGAATAGGCTTTTTAGTAAAATAGCAGGAAAGTAACTTTTGAGCTTACTAGGTTTACACAGAGTAGTATACCAAAATACTACTCTGAGGCATTTCCTGAAAACAGGTAAGTAAAATTGTTTTTGTTAGATTATGCAATTTTAAAGAATTTTTTTAGCTTCTCAAGCTCCACACTTAGAAACTTTTCCAAGAAAAACAGCCAATGTTATCCTATGGAGGAAAATAGTGTTATCGGTTTTGAGATAAGTATTTGGTAGTGGGAGTTGAGGTTTTAGGGGTAGACTCAGGTGTCCCCCAGTGTCAAGGGTGCACTCTAGTTACACCCTCAGCGGCACTAGGGTGGCCGGGTGCAGAATGCTGAGGTCCAATGTTATCCAATGGGGAAAGGGTGCTTCCGGTTGGTGGCTGCTGGCAAGCAGGCCACTTGGTTGTGGGAGCAAAGATTGTGGACGTTAGCACAGGGCAAATGGGGCAACAAAGTAGTACTAAAGGTACACCCTAAGTGGCACTAGCGTGACCGGCGGCAGGGTGCTGTTTCAAAGTCGGGCGCTCTGTTGTTTGCAATGGGAACCTCCAGTTTGCACAGGCAATGCAGGCTTGGGGACGAAGGTCTTCTGGGTGTGACCACCACTTCGAGAGGTAAGTTAGGAAGTTAGGGGTTGGTTAGGCATGATCGGTTTGGGCACCCATGGCCGTGGGGTGTCGGGTGCAGGGGTGCCTTTTGGAGTTGGATCTTCTTATCAGCTCCTGGTCGTGGTTGGGGGACTTTCTAGATTTAGACTGCAGGCATAGGCTAGAGGGTTGAAGCAAGTCAGGGGTCACCTGATCTCCGGTCATGATTGCCGGGGTGACCTCCTCGTGGTGTATGCCCACTCGAGCTCTGGCCATGGACGGCGGGTGCAGAGTAGGGCGGTTCAGCGGTGTCCGGCCGGAGCCAGAGGTTGCAGATGAATAAATCCAGTGTTCACATGAGACAAAGTCTTTGTAGTTGAAGGCAGGCAGGTCCTCCAGGGTTTTCGAGTTCACTGGATGAAGGACACACCGGGATTCTGCACGAGCAGGTTCGAGAGGGAGACAGGCCAGTAGAGCTGGAGCCAAATCATTGGGCCTCTTCCTCTTGCTAGCTGCTGCATGGCTGTTCAGTCCTTCTTCCTCTTCTTCTTCTTGCAGGTTCTTATCTGAGAAAGCAAGGTTCAGGGGTGCCCCTAAAAACTAGATTTAGGGGTGTTACAGGTAGGTAAAAGGCAGGGATCAATGGGTCCTTTCCATAGGGTGGGTACACCCCCTATTATGCCACCCTCCAATGGGAGGGGGCATGAACCTGTCCCTGACTGGCTGAGTCTCCCCATCTTCAAGATGGCGTGGACTGAGAGTTGTGCTTCCCTTCGCCTCCCCCACCCGAGGGGTGGTGTTGGCAGAGGTGGGCACATCTCTCTTCCTCACTTATTTTTCCTGCCGTTCTTTCACCCATAGTGTGGGTCAGAACCAGTGGTGACCGGTTGCGGAGAGCAGCAAGTGGCCCGGTGAGGCTCACAAAGGCTTCAAGCCTTTGAAGCTTGCCCTTTGTGAACCCTGCCCATCCTAGGGGAGGAGGCTTGGCACCTCGTCTCAATATGTGCATTATTTCAGGCCCCAGAGAGCAGCAGGCTCTCGATCCAGGGGTTTAGAAACATGTCTGGTGGTGGCAGCTGAAAACAGCCACTTAGCCTGGACTATAGTGGTAGGTCAGTTTTCAGGGGGCATCTCTAAGATGCCCTTTCTGTGCATTTCTCATTAAATTCCACACTGGCATCAGTGTGGGTTTAATTTGCTGAGATGTTTGATACCAAACTTCTCAGTTTTAAGTGTAGCCATTATGGTGCTGTGAAGTCCGTAATGATAAACTCCCAGCACCATATGGCAGCACTGCACTTACAATGTCTAAGAATGTCCTTAGACACTGTAGGGGTACATGGCTCATGCACCCATACCCTGACCACTGGTATAGTGCACCTAGCTAGAGGGGTGACTGATGTATGCCAGGGCAGTGGGTTGTAGGCATGGCACATAGGGATGTGTGCCATTTCGGCTCTTCACTTTGTTCTGCACCAAGACACTCAGCCTGCAAAGGCAGTGTGTGAGTGTCAGGATACAGGACCTCTAAGGGTGGCACAATAAGTGCTGTAGCCATTAGACGCCTTCTCTGGTCACAGTGCCCTGGGTACCTGTGGTACCATTTTACTAGGGGCTGACCTGTGGCCAGAGATGCCAATTGGGTTTAGGCTTCAATGCATGGTTAGGGAAAGAACATACACTGAATCAAAGTACATCAACAATTCAGCAAAATGTGGGGGAAACCATGCAGAAAGAGGGCACTTTCCCACAGAGGATAGGGAAAGTTTTGTGCATCAAATTTATAAGAGTACTTGAGGGGAAAGCCTTTCGGCAGGGCTGAGCTGTTGCGCATGGCATTGACAGTGATCATAGTTGTTCCATCTATCCTCGTACTAGAGAAAGTTATTGCTTCAACTGCAGCATTGCAAACTTTTCCCTTGGAAGCTTCATCTGCGATTGAATTCCCTTAATTGTGAACACCAGCACATTGATGACTCAATGTTTGAATAACATGAGCCTCTGGCTGGCGTTCTTTCAGATTTGCCACTTATTCCCAAACCATCTTGTGCTTCACTGTGCAGCCTTTGGAAACCCTAAATCCATTCTGTCTCCAATAATGTAAATTTTCATTGTAAGACTGGACACAGTAAAATTATTCACATGCAATTAGTGTTTTGAATTCACGATCTATAAAAATTACATTTGTATCCCAGGTCGGCAAGCCCAAGAATTATTTGGTTCACCCAAAACAAGTGTTCCATTATTTCATCGTCCATCTGATAGATGTCATCTACATAGGACAATGCTTCCTCATCAAAACATTGAAGTAAATCTGTTACCCTGGCTGAAAACTGTTTAGGGCTGCCCCTATACCCTTGTGGTAATTGAAAAAATTGGCGACGAGAGCCTAGCACTGAGAAGGCTGTCCAATATCTGCTCCCATGTACTATATTTTGGCAGAAAAATCCATTTGAGATATCTAGTGTTGCTTTGTATTTTTCCGCACAATGTTATTCATTACAGCTGCACTATGTACATTTTGTACTGCAAATGTGAGTGTGGATTCATTTAAATGTCTATAATCTGAGACAAAACAATATAAATTATCAGGTTTCATTATGGAAAACAAGGAATTACTCATAGGAGAAGTGTAATTCTCTATCACACTCTGGTACTCAAGTTGATCTAGGTTCTCGCTAACTTGTTTCTTTGCTTCATGCTTTATTGGGTATTGTCTCTTTGACTGAGGAATTGATTTTAATGGTATTTCATGATGAGGTGACTCATCATCCCACCCAAAATGATTGGGTAAAGAACCGGAGCTAAGTCTAACGTGCACTCCTGCGTGTATGAATTTTTAACTGATTCTGGTATGAGTTCCGAGAAAGCAGGTAAAATAACTTCTTCCCCTAATGAGCAATTCATTACGTAATCAGGAAGACAGACTTTTTCTGCCAAATGAATATTGTAACCATATGTCAGGTTCCCCCAACAGACACATTTTACCTTCCTGGGTGTGTCACCTTCCATTTGGAGTGTTATTGTAAATGAACAATGTGGGACACTTACCCTTGTATCAGGTATTTCCACTGTGATATGCTCACTCAGGACTGCTACCCCCAGATTGTCAATCAGGTTCTGGCGAGCTATTGTGACTTCTCCCATGCTGTACAGCATTGCCACTGATCACTCCCCATTCAGAAGCAGAAACCTCAGTATCCTGGGCATTTCAAATTTTAATCCCTGCTACCTTCTTCTTTTTAAATTGAGGTTTTGAAATATTTTGCTTGTCTTCCTGTTTTATGATGTAGTCGGAAATGCAACGTGCCTCTAGTTTCGGCTTGACTCGCTCTTCCAATCTGTACTCTGACTGTCCTTCTTTCTCCGAATGCTTTTCAAATGACTCCTGAATGGAACGAGAGGAACATGTCTCAGTATCCTGATACCTGTCAGGCTTCCTAATATTGTCACGGTTTCCTAAATTATATTTTTTTCTTGGTGTGTTCCTGTTGAGGAAACCCACCCAGTGACTGTGTTTTGTTTTGTTTATTCATTTGTTTATTAACCCATTTCTTCTTTCAAGAATTGGGTGCTTGCTTAAAGTTATTCATTTCAGAATTGCTCTTAACTATTGGTTTCACAGGTCTGACTCTCAGACAAGCATATGTATCTTCAATAATCTTAGGGAATTCTCGCTCCTGCTGCCCATGACAGAAATTCCTCAGGCGTTGGTGTATAGCTACCGCTGCTGCATCCCCTTTTATGCTACTCAACATAATTGCCCATCAGCCTCATATCTTGATTTAGGGCAGGCTCTACCCTGTACTCGTTCTGTATTTGTTTTAGTGCATCTGGTATAATTGCTTTTGAAGGGGTACCATGGGTTCTGGTATAAATGGCAGCAAAGATTGTACCTCCAGTGATACAATCTTCTATCGGGGAAGCCATCCCCATTGGCAAGCACATTGTCAGTATTCTGTGTTTTTCCTGAGGCCTGTATGGGGAAAACTTGCTTCAAGCTTTGCTGTTGTTTGTGTTTTGGGAATCTTTCCCACAATGGGGTCCAATGTTTGTAGGTTAATACCTGTAGTAACCATATATGGTTGTGTAGCCTGTGCAGCCCTTGCAGGTTGAAGTGTTAATGTTCTCATTATGTATTGTGTCAGATTTCTGTAAATTTTTACTAAATCTCTATACCGGATGCGGTGTATATGAAGCTAGGACCGGCCATGTTGTTCCTTCTCTGTTCAGCAGACCTAGTCTCACTTCTTCTGTGATATGGGTTAGGGCGCCTTTGAACCAAGTAATGTGCTCTTGGTAAGTTAACGGGACTTCTAAGTCCACACATAGAAAATATTCATCAAGTGGTTCAACTTCAATATATTCATGAAATAACTGTGTGTGGGCAACTGCAGGAGGGAATTTAACCCAATAATAGAATGCGTCTGTTCTGAATGCTTCGTGTGCCTCAGCTATGAAGGTAACATCTCAACCCTTTGTCGGAGGCCTTGTTGTAATAATTTCATGGTAACTGCCTGTCTGCAATTATCTAAAATATTTAATTCAACAATCTGTTCTTCAATGTCCTCAGTTTGTTCGGTCATTGTCACAGCAGTATTATTTAGCTTGTTATTTTATTGAGATGTGGTCTAGATAATTTGGGAACTTCTAAGCTTGATTAACCTACAGCCAATACATAGGGTATTCCTACTTAGCTGAGGCAGATTTGTTTCTCTTCCCACTATAGACGTCTCCAGTTTAGATTTGAGTAGAGGTCTCTGAGAAGGCACGACTGACCTACTCAGAATTAACCATTACATAAGTGCTTAACTAACGTTGGCAGCACCATGTTGTGTAGTTCCTACTAATCTGTAGGACCTGCGTATTGTTCAGTAAACATAAACTAAGGGCTTGTGGTCAAGACTGATTCCAGACACCCCTGCAGGATATATTGGCCTTTAGAGCAGCTAGATCACAGTGCCTACCGTAAGCCCTTTAAGCCACCAGGGAGCGAGTAGTTTCCTTCAACCAATGAACAAGACAACCATGTTTGTTCAGGAATCGTGGCAACAGTAGAAAACCTTTTGCTCAGTCAGTCATGTTCACTTATTCTCAGAGAAGTATGCAGAGAATATACAGGCGGACATTTTCAATAATATTAATTGAACCAATTTTATTCTTGCATAATATACAGGTGCTGCATTGATGATTAGTAGAGCGTATCAGATAAACATGATTACAAGCACCAAAGGCATGAAGAGTAGATATAGTTCTGCCATGATGCTGAACAATTGTTTATATACAGGCATATAAACAAGGCAGTAATCTAGCATACTCCTACTATGCGGACCCTACTCTAAGTGTGTAGCTGCAGAGCCAAGAATCACCCCAAGGGACGATCCAGCCCCATTACCCTGTTGGGATAGAGTAAAGGACCCCCGTCTTGGTCACGAACTGGTCACCCCTCACAAGATGTCAGGTTGCTGCATGATGATTCTCAATATGCAAGGACCCTCGGTGTCAGCAGAAGTACCTTCTCTACAAATCTATTGGGATGCCTAATATTTATAATAAAAGGGGTCCTCAAGATGTGCGTGTTAGGTAAGCGATGTTATGGATATGTAAACAGCATTATCATCTCGTGGATAAAGATAGGAAGACGTCTGTACTCACTGGGTAGAGAGGCCTAGTACATGATGTTTAAGGCGTCATGATAATGTTGTGGGAAGCTGAATGTGTAAACAAAGTAGTTTCAGAGAAACTTATACAATATTGTCATGCATGCAAATGTGTATAAAAGTGCACAGCAGAAATATTATTTTCTAGGGCAATGTAAGAAATAAGCTGCTTCGCAACATGGGCCTAACTCTGAGATATAACAGCTGAGTGTAAGATGTCTACAAGGCAATCATCCAACCTACAGTCATAAAAGTAAACATTCATGTAAAATTACAGTTGGCAAAGAAAATAATCTATCTCCTATGAAACCCTAACAAGAATTACTGTATTGAATTCCTTCTACCCCCGCAATTTGATCCAGAGATCTCCAATTCCAAAACCCTTGCCTACTAACTTTATCTGCCTATAGGCTTTAGCACAATGTAATCACAATCCACCCTCAAAGGTCTATTAACTTTAATGCATACTTTTTACAATAAATTGGTCAGGCCTACTGGCTTTGTCATAATAAACAGATCAAACTTATGAAATCTGGCATGACATTTCCAAAGTAACCCTTTACCCTTTAACATTGGTTTGACACGTTACTAACCCTGGGCGTAGTTTGCGTAGTAGCGCTACGCGTATCTACGCGAAGTGCACTTTGCACTAGGCACGCTACATGTAGCTACGCGAACTACGTAGTGCGGTAGGGAAAATGCTGTTCGCACTGATTGCACAGTGCCGAATGCTTGTCCGCACTGTGCAATCATTGCAAACAGCATCTTGCACAGTGCAAGCGGTCATTTTCTGCTGCTCCAGTAGATTTGTATTAGAGTGGCAGCTTTCTCAACGCGAACTGGTAGTTTCTCATCGGGTGCGGTCGCGAGCATACGCGACCACTCGCAATGAGAAACCTGACCACTCCACGTTGAGAATCTCGCCGGGAGGTTTATTTTTCACGCTCGCGATCGGCAACGTGATGTTACTGATCGCGAATGTGGAAAAAGTCGTGCCAGGATGTTGATTTTGCTCGCTCGCGGTCGCCAACTTGACGTTGAAGACCATGAGCAAGCAAAAAATGCCTGCTATGCGTTTTTGCGCTGTGCTATGTGCAATTTGCGTAGTAGCGCAAACTACGCCCAGGGTTACACGTTACACGGCACCGGTCTGCTCAAGTGCACATAAACTGGTAACCATCATGCATAATTATAATAATGCAAACTTGTAGAAAAATACAATTTGCAAAGCAATATATAATCCCTCTCAACACAGACTAGCAAGAATCATCATAGTTAAAAAGCCCAGGGTTTGTCAGTGTGGGTGACAAACCCCAAAACCCTTGCCTACTACAGCAATCTGTAAGAATACATGTAGCAAAATACCTGTCTATAACCTGTAACACAATGTGATGACAACCAACTATTAAAGGCTTGCTGGCCTTAACATATGTTTTTTTACAATTAATCAGCAAGACAACCGAATTTGTCATAATGTTTCATAATATGTAGACCAGACCTATGGCATTGAAGAACATATCCAATGCACCAAACAAGCGTATATATTGTCACCATAACCAACTCAGGCCAACAGTTTTGAGCATGAGCATTTCTACAAGTCAACCATCAGACATGCAGTCAACAATTAGAAAGGTTTAAAAAATGACAGTTAAATAGGCAAAATACTATTTCTCCTAAGGCGACCTAAGATGGATTCTCACAGAACAAATCTCACACTGTTTGATCAGCACCAAACCTTTGACTATTACAGTGATCGTGACTTGCAGCGCCCACATACCTGCACCTTAAATTGTGCCCCTCACCGCGTTTGGAGCGGATTTGTCATCTAGGGCTAGCGTTTTAGCGCGTGGCCGCCATCTTGGGGGTGGTTGTGGCGAGTGTGCCATTTGCTGAGCGCTCTAGCGCTTTTTGCTGCCAACAGGTGTGCCCTATTTAAGGTGAGCTTTACTGTAGCTCGGCCTTGGACAAGGGAACAGCACGCACGCGCGCTATGCTGCTGCTGTAGTAGGCTGCAGGCTGTTATTTAAAAAATTGTCGTTTTTTTCATTTCCTTTATTTTAATTGATATTGCGCTCTGTTTTACTCGCGCTTGCAGCGCCCACATACCTGCACCTTAAATTGTGCCCCTCACCGCGTTTGGAGCGGATTTGTCATCTAGGGCTAGCGTTTTCGCGCGTGGCCGCCATCTTGGGGGTGGTTGTGGCGAGTGTGCCATTTGCTGAGCGCTCTAGCGCTTTTTGCTGCCAACAGGTGTGCCCTATTTAAGGTGAGCTTTACTGTAGCTCGGCCTTGGACAAGGGAACAGCACGCACGCGCGCTATGCTGCTGCTGTAGTAGGCTGCAGGCTGTTATTTTAAAAATTGTCGTTTTTTTCATTTCCTTTATTTTAATTGATATTGCGCTCTGTTTTACTCGCGCTTGCAGCGCCCACATACCTGCACCTTAAATTGTGCCCCTCACCGCGTTTGGAGCGGATTTGTCATCTAGGGCTAGCGTTTTCGCGCGTGGCCGCCATCTTGGGGGTGGTTGTGGCGAGTGTGCCATTTGTTGAGCGCTCTAGCGCTTTTTGCTGCCAACAGGTGTGCCCTATTTAATGCTCGCTTTACCCGCGCAGCGGTGACGCGCAGCGGCAGCGCCTGGTCGGCGCTTGAGTCAAGCCAGAGTCCTGCCCGTCTGCGCCCGTCAGCGACCCGGAGGCGCTCGGGGCGGCGGGTCAGGCTCGGTCTTGCAGTATGTGTCGGTCGGAACCTCTCACGCTGCGCTATACTGCGGGGGAGCTCCGTGCTCTTCTCACTGGTTCCAGTGGCTGCTGTACTGTCTTCCCTGGGCGTCACCGCGATAAGTCCATCTGTCCCGGATGCGGTTGGCGCCCCTCACGTGTTCTGCCCGGGCCCCTTGGCAATTCCAGCGCCAGTGTGCGATATCCCTGCATGCTACTTAATACCAGATCAGCATGCAGACACGCTCAAGATATCTTTGAGCTACTGGACACGGCCAAACCTCTGTGCCTCATGCTTACTGAGACATGGTGGGGAGAGTCGTCAAACCCGGATGTTGCCATGGCCGTCCCGCCTGATTACAATGTCTTCAGGAAGGACAGAGCGGTGGGAAGGGGCGGCGGAGTGGCACTGGTGGTGAGGAAAGATCTGGCTTGTACTATCCTCCCAGTGGAGGATATTCGTGGCTCGGAGGCCCTTGCTTTTTCCATCTCTCTGGCCCCGCAGCAATCAGTAAAGGGGCTATTGGTCTACAGACCTCCAGGCCCGCACGGAATGTTTTTTGAAGATCTTGATTCCGTTTTACTGAGTTTGGCCTTGAAAGCAGAACACTGCATTCTGGCCGGGGATTTCAACTTCCGGATGGACGATTCGTTTGATGCGGCCGCTATTAAAATCATAGAGGCCACGGCACCACTGGGATTGCATCCCTATCTACATGGGCCGACGCATGACAAGGGGCACACTTTAGACCAGGTTTTCTCGACTTCCCCCCAATGAGGGGTTAGAGATTATCCCGGTTCTATGGTCAGACCATCGGCTGGTTAAATTTTCCATCTGTGGCACAGTTAAATTGACTGCAGCCGCCCCATTGCAGCATGGTCAAACCCATAGGGCATATCATCGAGTGACCCCTGAGATGCTGGCTCAGGCTGCTCTGGATCATCCTTGCCCTCTCGTGGGAGACCTGACGAAGGATTTGGAGTCCCTGCAGGTATGGCTGACTGACAGGCTTAACGATCTTGCCCCGGAACGAGCCCCTCGTCGTATTCCTCAACGAGTCTCCGCCCCCTGGTTTACCGTTGCACTGTCGGCTAAGCGGCAGCAGTGTAAGGTAGCCGAAAGAGCTTTGCGGGTTAAATATGATGTGGTGGCTAAGGTGACTTTTAAGAACATGGTCAAGGAGTATCACCGGGAGATTCGCCTGGGGAAGAAAGCCTACCTGGCAGGGAGGATAGAAGCTGCCTCCAACTCCTGCAAGGAGATTTTCTCTATAGTCAGGGAATTTACATCTCCACGGTTAAACATCGCTGAGGAGAGGCCCTCCGACTCCTGGGCGGCGGATCTTGCCGGCTTTTTTACGAGCAAGATCCAACTTATACAGGCCTCTTTCCCAGCGGCTACACCCGCGGAGCGAACTGCCACTGAGGCCATTCGACCGCCTCTGGCCTTGCCAGGTCTGATATTGGGCGTTTTTCCATCTATATTGGAGCCCGCCTCTTTAGCACTCATGGGCAACTTGAAATCTGGCTCGCCCCTGGATCCTTGCCCTGCTAAGATACTGGCGAAACTGGCTGATGTGATCAATCCTTTGGTCAATCCGCTGCTGAATCTTTCATTGAGCCAGGGAGTGGTCCCGCAGGCTTGGAAGCAGGCAATGGTCATCCCGCTGCTCAAGAAGCCTGGTCTGGACCCTAAGGCCCTCGTTAACTATCGGCCTATCTCTCTGCTGCCGGCTCTTTCGAAAATTGTTGAAAAGCACGTGCAGACGGTGCTTTCCAATTTTATAGAGGCGAATGAGATTCTGCATGCCACCCAGTCAGGTTTTCGCCCTAATCTTAGCACGGAGACTGCGCTCCTCGAGGTCTCCGAAACAATCAAGGAGATCTTGGATTCAGGGGGTAAAGCCATGCTGGTGATGTTGGACTTGTCGGCGGCCTTCGACACCGTTCCCCATGATGGTCTTCTCACAAGACTCTATGAGATAGGACTTCGGGGAACGGTGCTCAGCTGGTTTTCTTCCTTTCTAGCCGGCCGCCGGCAAACGGTCTGGGCCTCACCAGATTCCGCCGTGATGCCTCCACTGGGAGTTGGGGTCCCTCAGGGCTCTATTTTGAGCCCGACCCTCTTTAATATCTTCATGACCCCTTTGGCGGCATTGGCGGAGTCGCTCGGGGCCCGGATCGTATCTTATGCCGACGATACCCAGCTCCTCTTCTCGTGTAAGAGAGGAGGAGATTTCGAGGGGGAGAGTATCCGGGATTGCCTTGGGGCTGTGTTTCAATGGTTCCAACTGCACAGCCTCAAGTGCAATTCCGACAAGTCTGAGATACTCTTCTTTGGGTGCGACACGGAGCCAGACTGGCAGGCCTGGTGGCCTATTGACATGTTCCCCCCTACGTGTTCATCCCAAATAGCTAAAAACTTGGGTGTTAAGATGGACACGGGGCTGACAATGAAAGCCCAGATTTTGGGGGTGTCGGGCATGTGCTTTGGCCTCCTCAGGATGCTGCGGAGGTTTCTTCCCCTGTTATCGGAGGAGCACCGGAAGCTGACTGTACAGGCCCTGATTGGCTCCAGGTTGGATTATTCGAACATTTTATACCTGGGCCTGCCAGAGTACCTGTTACAGCAGCTACAGGTTGTACAGAATGCTGCGGCAAGGGCGATCTACGGAGTGAACAGGCGTACCAGCGCTGCGGGTTTGCTCCAGACCTTGCACTGGCTCCCAATCCGTAAGCGGATTGCCTTTAAGGCTCTGACTTTGGCATACAAGGCCCTTCATGCGTCGGGAGCGAAGTACCTCCAGAGGAGACTGACTTTCTACCAACCAGCTCGCTCTCTGAGATCAGAATCCTTATTTCTGGCTACTGTCCCACGAGTGAAGAGAGCACGTCTGGGAGGTCGCTCCTTTGGATTACTGGCGCCCCAATTATGGAATTCTCTGCCCCTCTCCCTCCGGGGATCCACTGGCTTATTAGCCTTTAGAAAGGACCTTAAGACCTGGCTGTTTGTCCAGTAGGCCTTCTTTGTGCGCTGTTTTCTTTTTTTTTTTCTTTGGTGTCTTTTACTCTTTTAATGTGTTATGTTAGTTTACTGCAGCCTTCTTCAATTAAAAGCGCCGGGACACTCTTTTTGAGTAGCCGTGCGCTCTACAAAAAACCATTTAACATAACATAACATAACATAACATCTCTAATATAGTGTAATAACAATCTCCTCTTAAAAGCCCACCAATTTTAACATAATGTCAAGCTCTTACCTAAATGCTCCGCAGAAACATGTAAGATGAAAACTCCCAACTTTCACCATTCACCTATCGAGCCCAACATTGTCAAAGTATCAATGGTAAATAGGGGGAAGAGGGGAAAGGGAAGAAGGGAAAAGAAAATGTCCTATAGTGTTTCTCAATTGAATGGCAGTCCAGGTAGACAGGAGAATTCCTATATAGAACAACGAGGAATAGGGTGATATGTGTGCACTCAGATAGAGAAATGTTAAAGGAATGTAACAATCTATGCAGTGTAGAACCTGAATAAATCCCCTCTTCCAGTAAATGAGCCAATGACTTGATTAATGGAATGGAGGTATTCATCTATAAGCGAAATCACAATGACAGTAACATACTAAGCAATAACCACCAATGAACTCAGTGAATGCAATACATCAGGAAGAAGGGAAAACACACACCTGTTTAATGTGAGGATGTTAATTAAAGAAATTCAAAATAACCAAAAGTACTAGCTGTCTGCTAGCATGGTAATAGATTTCGCGCTTCCTTACTTCAGGACAATAGTAAATGTATTTCTTTATCTGCAGAAATAACATAAATAAAAAGGCAGACAAGGCAGTTATCCAACGACTGAGGAAATTGCTCAGGTATGTATGATCCATATAAAAAACATTCTAGGGGAAAGAAAAAAAATGAGGTTACCAGGAATTTGTTTTTTCTCTTCTTGGTAGATTCATCTGGGCAGGAGGCGAGAATACCGGAAGAACCGCCGAAACACAGGTACTGGCACAGAGAGCAGGGATCCTGTAAGCACCAGCTGAGGAAGCAACCACAAAAAGGCAGCAGGAAGAGAAATCCAAAGAGGCTCAGCAGGAGCACCGGAGACGAACATGAAGCATAAGAGATGTTGAGGACCACGCCGCCACTGGGAACTGGAAGCACAAGGCAGGTAAACAGGAAGCCAATAGGGATCGAGTAAACACTAGAACGCGAAGTGTTCTGTTGCAGAGTCGAGGGAGATTCATACTCCCCTGCGGTGACTTGCTATGAGTCACGGCAAGCATGACACATGAGCTTCTAACAACAAATGTGTCTGGCTTAGGGCCTCTGTCATAATATTTTATAATTAACAGATCAGGCCCATAGCCATGATCATTGGCTTGCCTCCATAACCAACTCTGTCCTACTGTATCAAGCATAAACTTTGGCACAAGCCAAAAAGTACAATACCAAAGGGTCTTTCGAGACCAATTAAATCCTGTAATAAGATAGACCAACATATGGGGGAGCCCCTCTCTCAGTAGGATTCTGAACTCTGATGATAGGTGTACTGTGCACTGTCAAGCCAGACCTAAAATGCATATAGATTAGTGTGGTCCTGGAATCTCAAACACAAAACTGCATTCTAAACACTAAAGTTAATGAGTGCCACCCATCTGAGCTGATGCCAGAGAAAAACAATCACCATAATATATCTAGGTATCTAAGATACTTTGGGCCTTATTCACAAGGGTAAATGTACACTTGCATGTAAGTTTATGATTGTTTGCTATTCACAAAGAGATTTACGAGTAGTATCTTTACAAGTGCGGAGTCTCCACACATAAAAAGATCTATATTTCTATGTGCTGAGAATTTACAATGGACCTGTGCACACATATAACCAAAATTATATGGTACTTTTCTTTTTCCTCCCCCTCCTTATTTTTCTCTTTCTCGTTATTGTTTATATTGGTTCCTTTTCCTATAGATTATATTTACAGTCTATAGAGACTTGAGGTATGTTTCCATCGCGTGATTAAGCACCTGGTTCTTCTTTTTCTCACATCCTGATTCTTTTGGGATCTCTTTCGGTAGCATGATTCTTTGAAAGTTTTTTTTACATTTTCACTTATGGGATGTTGTTTGAGATCTCCATTCAAATGTTTTGATATTCTAACCTCTTGGATGATACTTCCGGTTTCTGGTTGCACCACTTTTTACTTTTCCAATGTGATTTCATGGATTTGATATGCAGGCCTGCTTCTTCTCAGCGGCCACCTGGCTGTTTTTAAACTTCCGAAAACCGTGTTGGTCTGCACTAGTATCGTGTGATTGAATGACTTTGGTGTTTCCATCTGTATCATTATACAACACAATGTGTACAATTTCCTGAGTCAGTTCTTTTGTATTGTTTCCAGCCCTGAAGAGTCCGAGATTATCTGTTTCAGACGAAACACGTGTCGGCTGGCTGTTTTCTGTGCCGACACACATTAAAAGAACAGAGGAATTCACAACCAGATTATGTTGTCCTTTTCTCAAATACGATTACATAATGTATAATTTTGATTATATGTGTGCACAGGTCTATTGTAAATTGTTATGTGGGGTTAGTTCTAATCACAATTAAGGGGTTTATAGGGTCACCCCTTTACTGCTAGCACCATTAGATTTAGAATTGTGTCGGACTGACTACTGGAACTCCTGCTGAGAGCCACTAACTCCTCTATATTAAAACCCTAAAATCCTAGATACTATACTATGTGCTGAGAAACCACACTCATGAAGATACTATTTGTAAATCCCTTTGTGAATAGCAATCAATCAAGCATTTCTCACCACAGGTTACAGTAGGTGCAGTCCTCTTTTGAACTCAAAGGTTCATCAGGTATAGTCCTTCTTCTGTCTCCCACACGTCCATAGGTGTTCTGAAAAAGGTTCCTATTGATACCGATTGAACTAGGATCCCCTATTGATCCCAGTGTATGCATTGCATTCTGATTTATCTGTTGTCAAGGTTATTAGGGAATTGTACTTGTGCACCAAAGCTTGTTAGGGCTCCTTCTGGATCACATCATCCTCCTGCCACATGGCTGGAGGATGATGTGATCCAGAGGGAGCCCTAACAAACCTTTGTAAAGGAATCACAGTGGGCTCCATAATCCACTTCTGAACAAATAAAAATTACAGAGACTCACAGTACAACATGAGCAATCCAGAAAAGCCTGACCTGCTCCTTTGATTTGGTGCACAAGTACAAATCCCTAATAATCTTGACAACTGATAAGTCGGAATCAAAACCTTATGTCGTGCCCCCTAAGAATTCACCAAACTATTGTCCCGAAGAGAACCCCCAAAGAAAGAAAGAAAGTGTGGGTTTGAAACACATTGACCAGGATCAATTGGGAAACTAGTTAAACCAGTATCAATATGGACGTATAAATTCATTTGTCTAAAGAAACTATTGCAAGCCCTTATTAGATACCTTTTGACCCTTTGTGTTCCAGTTCTAAGAGCACTTTCTGTAAATGTAATGCTCTGGTCTTGTATAAAATGTTGAATTGGCGAAGATGCAATTTTAGCCTAGTTCATGTAAACAATTTTGTGTTATGGCAATGTGTATTTGATTTATTTTTCCAAATTTCACACGTTTTTCAAATATTTTTTCACTGTATATCCATCGAGTTGAATGTGCATTGTCCTTTCTTTCAAATGTGAAAGTTTAGAAAACCGTTTTGTTCAATCCTTACTAAAACACATTTGAGGTCATGATTATTGAGTAAAATATACCTCATGCTTAGGTAAAGATGTCTTTAAATCTCACAACCACCTGATGTTGTTATGTGTATACAATTGTATTAGGCACAAGGTGGTTGTAGCTAAGGGCCAAATCCCCCTATTCACACAGAATTTTCTAAAAGTGGCATTTTCAAAATAGTAATTTAAAATCCAACTTTACCTTTTGATTGGATTTTAAATTCCTATTAACTTGAAACACTGTTTAGCTATTCCCAAACTGAAGTTATGCATTATAATTGAAACTGTAATTGCATTCATATAGTGTTTACTACCCATAACAAGGGTGGAAGTGCTTTTCTGTGAGTAGTAGGCTATTACGGAACCCAAAAAGGATTAGTGGTGAATTAGTGAGGGGAAATAGGAAATCAATTTGAGCAGTGGACATGTGAGTCTGTTATTTGGATTGAAAAAGGATAGTGGAGGGCTAGAAGAGGGAAGGGTTATTATTTATTTAGCGCTTGGTACCCGTGATGAGGCACAAGAATGCTTTTTGAGAAGTAGCACGCTACTCCAGAACCTGAACAGGATTAGTGGTGAATTAGTATAGGGAAATATGAAATTATTTGAGTAGGGGCCATTGAGTCTCTTAGTTGGATTGTATAGGATAGGGGACGGATAGAAGAGAAATAGGTCCAGAAAGTATTAATTTGGAGATCATAGCAGCAGGGGGAGGTTTGGGATGTGGGGAGGGGAAGAGTCAGAGGGAAGGGTTTAGAAAGGCTTGTTTGGGAGATCTGAATAGTAAAAAAGATTAGAGATGGTGCAAGTAGGGTTAGAGGAGGGAAGAGTCTAGAAAGGGTTATATTGGGGATTATAGTAAGTATGGGCGAAATTTGCGGTCCGTGAAATTTGCGAATTTGCGATTTTTTTTTTGTGCGTTTTCGCGGGGCTGGGGGGTCGTGCACAGCTCGTCATGACCACACCCGTTTCTTCAGAACGCTCGCACAGCAGGGGAATTAACCCAGCGTGCGAGCGTTCCAACGGTCATGACGAGCTGAGCTCGTCATGAGCGTCGAAGGTGTTAGAATACATAATGACTTGGGTGTTTTCCATTTGCAGGGACTCTATTACTTGACAATTGCCTTTGTCAAAGATGTTAAGATATTTACCAATAGTATTTTTAACCTTGGCCAAACTGGGGATCGTTATTAATTGGGACCAAGGGGATGTGCTTATACATTTGGCTTTTACAGATCCATAGTTTACCGCAATAAGCACATCGCTGTGCACGCCCCCCCCCCCCCAGCACAGCGGGGGATTCAGCCCCGCATGCAAGGGGGTATGGGTTGGGGATTTTAATTGTACAATTTGTAAGTACATTTCTCAGCATGTTGCCGGACTGGAAGACACTAAGGGTCAGCCCTTGGCTCATTTCATTTATTCTCCGCAAGGTGAGGCCCTAAATTATATTCTTGAGGCAAATGATTTAATTTTTTTGAACAATTATGACTGCAATCTTTTCTCGCATTGGTTGTGATAGGGTTAGCTCTATCGATTTCATGCTAATGACAAACAATTTTACCACTCTCGTTCAGAATTTTATGGTTAAGCCAAACTGTACAAGTGATCCTCTTCTTTTTTCTTTTAACTTAAAACCAAAAATGGAGCATAGTGATGAACGTCTGATTCAATACAAATACCACAAAGGAATAAGATTGCAGTGGGGACAAGTAAACCCTTTAAAATTTGAGAAAGACATTATTATAAGTAACCGTAATTTAATAGATGGATGCTGGCATCTAGATTACTCCCCGGCAGAACTGGTTAGGGAATTTGAGCTATTTTGGTGTGACATAGCCCAGAAGCTGACCAGGAATTTCACCTAAAAGCAACACATAGAGGCACAATGGTTTAACACCGAATGCTCCAAGGCCCACAACAAATTTAAAAAGTGCCCGAAATGTCATCCCCTGTGATAGAGAAGGGGAAGAAACACCCAATCATCTCAATGGAGGGTGTTAGGCAAGGATGTACCTTAGCCCATTTTCTGTTTTTAATTTATACAAATGGTCTGGAGGCTTTTTTTATTGAATAGGGAACTTGACTTTTCCAAAATTGATAATAAACCTGTTCCTCTATTATCTTATGCAGACAATACAGTTCTATTGGCAAGGACAGCTATGAGCTCTCTCTTGATGCTTTTACTATGTTTATGACCTCTCGATCTAAAATGTAATTTTATCAAACCATATACAATGGTATGTGGCACTAAGACCACAAAAACTTAAAATTTGATTGCTCAGGGAAAGAAGATAGAAAAAGTTAATAATTTCTCATACCTGGGTAATTTGTTTCATAATGAGATTAAATGGGAACATTAATCACTAGAGCACAGCAGACAAGTAGGGCTGTAGATTCATTTTTTTGGTTTGCCTGTAAATTGATGCACAAGCCTGTGAAGGAATTGATTACACTTTACAGAGCTAAGTGTCTCTCTATTGCCACATACGGGCTGGCGTTTGTGGCTACAATAAAAGCCAACAGCTCCAAGCAATAGAACACAAAATTATCAAAAGATTATTGATGACACCCAAGGGCACTCCTACCTTTCTCTGGTATAAGGAATTGGGCCTAGAGTTTATAGAGGACCATATAGGCAGCGCTCCCCTGTATTTATGGGACAGGATTTTGCTTCCAGATCACATATAGGTACACACATCAATGTAGGCTTTTGCGATTCCTTAATTGCGATTATTAAGGAATCTCAATTAAGAAATTGCAAGAGCCGATGCATAAAGGAATCGCTATAAAATTAGTGATTCGCAGACATTCCTTAATTGCGACTCGCAAGTTGCGCGTAGCAATTAAGGAATGCCTTCCCATTCATTCCTATGGGCCTACAGGCTATTAGGAATGAATGAGAGATTGCATGCACAATTTGCAAGTACCAATAGGTATTCGCAAATTGTGCAATTTCAAGGGTGCAAGGGTATCAAAAGGACAACCTGTTGCACCCCTGAAATTGCTCTTTGTACACATGTGTGTGGGTAACCTACAACTTTTTTGAAAATTACCATCAAGTTCAACTTGATGGTAATTTGCGCCCTCTAGTAGCAAAATCGCTATTCCAAAGTGATTCTTGCATTGCGTTTAAGGAATCGCAACTTGAGAAATCACAATTAATTACGAATTCTCAAATTGCGAGTGCCTTGAACCTTGATGCATCACAAATGCCCTTTTTGCGGGTGTAAACGGCTAATTTTTGCGAATTGCACCGTTTGCGCTCGCAAAAATGGTTGATGCAAGTGCCTGCTAATGTTTTCAAGAGATGTCATCAAAGATTGCTTAAAATCAGATAATGCCTTAAAGATAGCCAGGCTTCATTATCTGAGGGGAAAATATTATGAGATTGGTCAAGGATATTTTTGGGAAAATCCTGAAGAATCCCCCCAAATGCGAAGGTCATCATGAAAGAGGCATATTGCACTAGGGGCGATATGAGCAATCATCAGCAACAGGGCAATATGTGAGAGCCCCACTTATTTCCTGCTCCTCTACAATTTTATTTAACCTTTCCTAACAACTCTCTGTTTTGATGTTATCTAACAAGTTTCCGCTTATGCACTGTGCACTTTTTGTTGGTGTTTCAATGCCAAGGAGTCTGGACAGGCAGGCTCATGCCCTGTCCCTGTGATAATTCTTCCAGTCAAAGCACAATACACTTTTTACTGTTTTGAACATTGTATAAATCGATGATAATTAGATTTTTGCTAATATTCTTAAGGAATATTCACCCTTGTTTGTATATTTATGGTTTTAATTTGTACACACCCGCAATCGCTGACATTTGCCATTGCAGTAGCTAATTATATACGGGGTTCAATCGCAATTAGAAAGCATTATGAGTAAAATTGTACAAGATCAGTAGGGCAAAAGTTTGCTGCTGAAATTGACTTTAAATAAAAAGAAATAGCAAGACATACCTGGAATTTTATGAATTGCTTTTAAAGGTTTTACTGCATATGTCTCATGCACTGTATATTTTCTGAAATCTTTACTCTTTTTATGGTACTTTGAACTGAAATAAAGTTATTCTTGACTTGACTTGAGTCTGCTTCCTTTCCTTAAAAAACAAGGGGCCCGATTCACAGAACTTACTTAAGACAAAATCCTAAACTTACTACTTTTGGTATTCACAGAAGTTAGGATTTTGTCTTAAGTTTGTCTTAAGACAGACTTAAGACAGACTTAAGACAAAATCCTAACTTCTGTGAATACCAAAAGTAGTAAGTTTAGGATTTTGTCTTAAGTTAGTTCTGTGAATCGGGCCCAAGGATAGCAAGTAATTAACATGTATGACTGTACAAGAACATTATATTTGGGGTTTCTTGTGCAGATTGTCTACTGATTTCCTTGTAGGACAGACTCATTTCAAGTCCTCTAGACAGCACTGGTAGCTGCTACTGTGGTCCTTTCGGCAATTCCTTCTTCTAAGACTTCCAGACAGTGCTGCTAGCTGCCACTCTAGTCCCATGAGTAATTCTGCATTCTAATTCCTCCAGCCAGTCCTCTAGACAGTGCCTCCATCGATAATCCCTCATTCTAAGTCCTCTAGACAGTGATTCAGCTGCCTCTTAGGTCCTGTCAGTAATCCCTCATTCTAAGTCCTCTAGAAGATAGTGCTGCTAGCTGCTTCTCTTGGCTCATCAATAATTCCTTATTATAAGTATCTTGACAGTACTGCAGCTGCCTCTCTGGTCCCAGCATTAATTCCTCATTCTAATTCCTCTAGGCAGTGCTGCAGATGTGTGTCTGTTCCTAATAGTAATTCCTCATTCTCAGTCCTCTAGACAGTGCTGCTAGATGCCTCTCTGGCCCCGTCAGTAACTCCCCCATTCTAAGACCTCTGGGCAGTGCTGCAGCTGTCTGTCTGTTCCCAGTGGCAACTACTCATTCATTCTAAGTCCTCCAGAGAGTGCTACTTGCTGCTTCTCTGATCTCATTGGTAATTCCCTCATTCCAAGTCCTCTAGGCAGTGCTGCAGCTGCTTCTCTGGTGCCACTTGCAATTCCTCATTCTTAGTCCTCTAGACAGTTCAGATAGCTGATTCTCTAAGAAGTTACAATGTAATCCAGTGAATCAGCCTTACCACAGCAAAAAGCAACATTGGAGATTCTTCTCAGGGTAAAGTAAAGCTCAAGTACACAAGCCCTACTTAAATAACATACATCCTGGCCTATGGGCCCTAAAGGCCTACCCTACCTTAAAAGTGACTTATAAGTATCAGAAAAGATGGTTCAG
This sequence comes from Lissotriton helveticus, assembly GCF_964261635.1. Taxonomy (NCBI): domain Eukaryota; kingdom Metazoa; phylum Chordata; class Amphibia; order Caudata; family Salamandridae; genus Lissotriton; species Lissotriton helveticus. The sequence goes on along the minus strand of NC_136067.1, from coordinate 1,303,335,852 downwards.
GTCTGTCAAAAGATGTATTTCTCCTAGTAGAATTTGCAGTTTAGAAACTGCGTAGCTAGGCTGCAGTGGCAGGCCAAGAGTCATGTTTTCACTTGTCACTTCAGTGGTGGCACGATAAGTGTTGTAGTCCACTGGTGACATTGAACATAAAGGTCTTGGGTACACAGAATACTATATGATATGGACTTATATGTAGAGTAAATATGTCAATCAGAGATAACCCAATTCTACATGTTTTTATGGGTCATAGCACATACAAGTGGCATTAAACGCAGTGTCCCAGTGTTCAAAAAGTCGACACCAGCAGCATCAGCAGAAAACTTTTGGGAATGTACATGCAAAAAGTGGCCTTCCCTTTCACTGCTTGCTTTTTTTCTGGTGCATACAAGAAACACGCTAATTAGGGGTGGATTACCGCTGGATGAGAATTTACTGTAGTGTGAATTTATGACCGACGAGTGCAGCGGAGGTATTGGTCTTGCTCTACTACTTTGTGAGGTTGATTTTCTTTGTTTCATTTTTTTCTGCTATTAGGTTGAGCAAAAACTATATATTTGATTTTTTTTGGTGTGGTGGTGGTGGTGAAAGGCATTTTGTTAACTTCTATTCATGGCCCTTCATAAGTTGAAATTGGTCAGGTAACACTGAGAATCATGCAGATTGGCTGGTCATCATTTGTTTTTGCATGTGAATAGTTTGGTCAGAAAAAATGGGTGCAGAATTTACAAGACCTAATGTTTCTTTTTTTCCTATTATTGAAGGACACAAGATTCCTCCTGAAGACTCTCCTTCTTTTGAAATGATAACGGACATTGGATTTCATACATGTGTGCGGTTAAAAAAATAGCATGAGTTTACATTAGAAGACAAAAGTGTGCAATCTCCTATGCCGGTTAATTTCAATATTAGAAAGCCTGATTACCTTAGATGTGGAATGTATTAGAGAAAGCTGCAACCTAGATCTACACAATTTGAAGCACTAAATGAATGGGATCCAATGGCTGTTAGGGAAAAAAAAGGAAAAGAATGAAGAAGCAGGTTATGAATACACTGAGCCATTGGTTAGCATCTAAGTGTGCCATGCAGAAACCGGCATGGAGAGAGGGCTCAATGCAAGGTGTGAGTGTACTTCCTGCACTAATCAGTGTGAGACAGTCAGGAAGATAATGGAGAATACATATGATGTTTCTTATCTTGAAAAGCAAAAAAGAGAAGAAGCAAATAACTCTGACCAGGAGGATAATTTCTTAAATGACCTTTTAGACTCTCCTCCACATACTAAAGATGCTCAGACACCAAGAACTCCAGCACATGATATGAGTGCTGAAGAACCAGACATGTGTATGCATACAATAACAGTTTCAAGTACTCTGCCAGAAAGTGTTCTGCTTGAGAGTACGTTGGCACTTTTACCTGGTCCTACTAAAATTACTACTACGGTCTAAACAGTAGTTGCTGTTATTGAAGCTTTTGCTAATGCTCCTCCTGAGAGAAGTCAAATAAATACTGCTAATTTGAAAATTTAATTTGGAGAAATTCAGCAGGCAATAATTGATACAGAAAGATTATTTGCATATAACCCTGGTGTTTTTAAATATTTGATTAGGGAAGCAGCAAGTTGTGCTATAGAGTCCTACAACAGGCTTGAGGATTTAGTAGAAGAATGTGACATTGATCTAAAGAGATATAAGAGCATGCAGAGAAACTTCAGAATTTAATTGAGTGAAGCAAAAATGGGAAACTATGTTTAAATACACTGTGATTTCATATCAAGGAGTTGATTAAATTCCTAAAAGGCAGTACAAAATCGAGACGTACAGAGACAAATGGAAGAAAAAGAATCACTATAAAAAGAAATAGATTGATATGGAAAGAAAAGCAAGCGTGGTTAAGGAGTGAGCCTAGAATGGACAGTGTTCTCTAAGTTTCCTTTGAGGGAAGTACATGCAGTGAATTATGTGCATGTTACTTTGTCTATGGGTGATCTTTATGCTTTTTAACACACTGAGAGTGGAACTAAACAAGTGGTGCACAGATGTTGTAAGACTAGTGGCCATTCAAGAGTGCTTTGGACAGATTTCAATTTGCTGTTTGATGTTGTCATTCTTAAAGATATATGGGCTGAGTGCAAAGCTGCTGTTTGTTGGCCAATGGGTGAACTGCATAGGGTACTACCTACTAATAGTCTGAATGTTAAAGTGATGGAAACATACAAATCAGTAATAGAGCATTTTAAGCAGAAGGTGCCAGAGAAAGCAGAAAAACGGACAAAAATTATGACAGCCACACAAAGAGTAGGTGCATATATATTATGATAGGCTTATCAATGTTTATGAAAAGTACATCAGAGTCAAATTTCCATCAAAAGAAGGCATTAGCAGTTTTGAGTCAATGTTCACAATGGGTTTCAGTCTAGATCTTGGTTTGCATATTCAGCAGAGTGTGTAGTTTTGGCAGATCTTTTGTATTAGTGACATACTCAAGTGTGCCAAATTCTGTAGTGATTGCTTTGATGCTAAGAATAGCAAGATTAAAGCAAAGTTGATGGTTGCACAAACAAAACGGCTACAGAGATATTTTAAGAATCAGATGATCAATTCAGACATGGATTTTGTGCCATCTGCAAATTCTAGTGTGAGTACAAATTCGAATTTTGGAAGGCAATGAACTGAAATGTAAAGAAGTTATGAAGTGACACCTTAAGTAGAAAAATTAGGCACAGGGTTTGTGAATAATTCTGGAAGAAATACTAGTGTAACTATGTTAAATAAGAGCGCAGCTTGTCATTTGTGTAGGGAAATTGTCTTTAGACGCGCAAAGGTAGACAGAATGCAGATTGAATTGTAAATGTTGTTGTCCCCTGTTGCATCAGAATGCAAATCACAGTTTGGGACATCAAGCTGTGTCCCCGTCCAACAGACTCCAATTAACGTTGTGCAAAATCAAGGGCACCTTCACAAAAATAAGTCAGTAGCTCCAGTATTATAGTGAAACATAAGAAACAAAATGCCATACAACCCATGTTACCAGCAAAATCTATTGATTCTGGACAATTATTTCTCCCACTTCACACCAAATGCAACTCATTCACATATCTGATGCCTGATGAAGGAGGAGGGTTGCATTCATGCTGCATTCCAAGTGGTAGACCAGAGTGGGCTATATGCAGATGGTGAGGTAAGCGGCCACCCCAAACGATATTTAATCAATACTGGTGCTGCTTATTGCATGGTTCATTCCATGGAGGTGCCCAAGCCTACCTCTCTCACGAAATTAGTCCGAGGGTCATATTCTCAAGGAGCTATCGCCAAGTTAAAAACACTTTATCGCAGCCAAAGTCGCAATACATGTATTATCCCATTCACAAGCTGGTACTAACAGCCCATAGCACCAGTTTACCTGCGATAGCTGCCGCAAAAAACATCGCCACAGACGACCCAGACAACTATTGTTAATAAGATACAGAGTAGGTGTGACCGTGCAAAAAGCTGCAACAACACCACTTCACCCCATTCTTAATGATCAGCCAGATCAGCGACATGACCATAAAATAGGCGATAAGGTGCAATAGGAGCAGGAAATTAACACCTGCTCTGAACTGGTGCAAAGCCAGACGGCAGCCTGCACCACAAAAGGGAGCCCAGCCCACAGCCACACCTGAAGAACAACAGATGCCATGGAGCTACTCATCATGCAGCTTGGAGCCCCAACAGCGCCACAACAACCCCCGCCACCATCTCCAAGCCCGCCACCACTCCCCAGACCCCGCCGAACCACCCCCCTGACCACCACAGAGGCAGCGCAGATGCAGACCGCGGACCTTCATGAAACGCACCAGCCTCCCAGACATGACACCAGAGTATGTCATTGCCCACTACAGGCTCAAAAGGACGACCATCTCTTCTCCACACAGTTTGACGATAGTAAAAATGGTGAGTCAACTGTAAAGGGGCCAAGAGTCAAGCAAGAGGCTTGGAAATGGGGCTAAAAACCCACCGGAACATTGTTTTGGTCGGACAGAGCTGCCCCCGGGACCAGTGATCGGGAAACAAAGCTATTCATAGTCTCTGCGTCAAATAAAAAAAATCAGGTCGTACCCTGTAAGCCCACGCTGATCTATAGGCACTGGAACTGGTCCCTCACCCTGTCCTTGGCTGACTTAGCTGTGAGACAACCCTGTCACATAGTCCATGTCGTAGTCATCATGATAGTATTGTCTTTCTCGAGGTTCGTCAAAATATTCCTACTCTGCCTATTGTGTGATTTATCCTCTAACTGCATCCCCACTCTACCTCCTGTGCCACGTCCGCATCCCCAAAAATCCCGCCCTCTTGGGCCTCGCTTTTCTGCAACAACTCCGGACAGTCGTTCCGCCAAAGTCCCTCCTGCTTACAGTACACACATTGATTGAGCTCGAGGGTTGCACTCGAAGCATCGCCCCTACCAGACCAGGGTAGCTGCTGGGCTGATCCCGAACCTCTTCCTCGCTCCCCTCCCCTCGCAACCTGCTGCATCAATACCCTCGTCTTCAAATCCTTTGACTTTTTCTCTACCCTTCCTTTGTCCTCATTCTCTCTTTGTTCATAATACTGTGTCATACTCCATATTACAGATTGGGATGAAGTTCTCCAAGTACCTTCTGAGGCCTACAACCATGTTGCAATCTCTGGGAGCAAGTTAGTGACAAATCTGTTAACAAACAATCGAAAACCACCTTCCTGTGACAAGTCCTGACCACCAAAGTTTAAAAACACTGTCATATAGCTACTGTATATCTTTATAATGTGTTAAGTTAGCATAGGCTCATTAAATGTTTAAACGCCATTTTTCCTTTTGCTGCTTCTGCACACGACACTTAATTGTTGATTTAGCTTTCAACCTAGTAGTTCGTTGTGGTTTACATGAGAATAATATGTTATTACTCTGATATCAGCTTTGCTTAATAAACTATGTCTGTACAGAGAGTGCTGAAGCTTCAGGAACAACACGATACAGAATTGTTATGAGGTCTGATCTTCGCGCCTTCATAGACATAACATAAGTGCAGCTTCTGCCAACTTTGGGCTTGAGGCGGGTTTTTATATTGCTTTGCTTGAGGCACAAAAAGACACTTGATGCTGTTCGCATGCAGTGAGAGCTGGTGTATGCTGATGTGATCTCTTCATTCTAGGATCCTGAGGTATGGGCCCGCCCTAATACAACCCAAAGAGACCTTCTTAGCTATTAATATAATATGCGAGTTAGGGAGGGTGAGAAATAAGTGTGGTTAACCCTTATTGATTTACAGCATGGTAACATGCTGTCACCATTCGCTTTCTATGGACTAGTAACTATGCTTGTAGCTTTGTTGCTGATAATATGTTTACTTGTATTATCTAAGATACTGCGCCTGAGAAGACGGCATTAGTAAATAAACATTTCAAATGCTCACGAGTTCTTCTTTACTCCATGTTCTGGTTTGTAATGATTGTATAACGAAAGAGTGCTCATGTGTTCCACGTAACCTGAGGTTGGTGAGTTCATGTTCTGGTTTGTCTAAACATTGGGAGTTGGTTATAACCAATGAGACACTGTAGCTAGCTCGGTAAGGGGTTTGTTGGGTACTAAGGTGAGTTTTGGGTCACCCTAATTCGCTGAGGTTCCAATCCTCTGTGCACAGTTCTGTGGGAGAACAGAAACCCTGCTACATGGCGCCCAACGTTGGTGGACTTATATCATGACACTCAAGTAGTATATCGTTCAAACCTTAACCCCTTCACTGTCGTTTCCGGAAAACGGTGGTGTCTGTGAAACCTACCTATTTTTTGAAATAGGTCTTTTCAAGCTTGATTCTATCTAAAACGGTTTCTTTGAATTACTACCCAGTTGTGCTACAAAGTCGACTTTGTTTTTCTGTGGTTCCGGTGAAATCATGGCTGTGGCTGTGGCCATTGCGCAGCATAGTCGCATTGCGGTGCGCACCCATATACAGACATACCAGGTCCCGTTGGAGGGCATGGCTGTGATTTTAGTGGTATGTGCGGATCCGGCGTACCCGTTCGAACTGTTTTACTCATGGGTAACGTTTCCGGCAGTGGACGCAACTTCTGATGTGTTCGATACCTACACACCCTCCCCTGTACCGGCTGAATACACCCCGTACAGGGCACTGGAAATACCTATGGATCATTGGCAGCATCGCGTTTGGTTTGATGGCGCCCTCCCCCACTCTTTGTCCGCTGCGAGGTTAGGTCCACTGTCCATTCCAGGTACAAATTGGCCTGCTTTGGGTGGCTTCACCCCGCACCCGAATCACGGCGCTTGTCCCCTTGCGGATATTTGCAGACTACATGTTGTCTCGATTGCTGTGATTCGTGCATTAGTGCAATACATAGGTCGTCATCTCCCGGGTGGACCCCCGGGGGGTCCGGCCGTTCAAACGGAACGTGGTGGTTTACGGCTCAATCCGGTTATGGTAAATTCGGTTTTTGGTCAACGCCCTGATAATAAAGATGATTTTCCTTTTTGGCTGGCCGAGAAATTTGACCAACTGGAAGCCGTGTTTCCAAATTCTACTCCTGCTGATAAACATAGAATGTTGACGATTACTTTACCTAAGGATATCACTCCCGAACTCGTTGACTGTGAAAGTTGGGGTAAAACTTTTGCGCCTGTGTATGCGAGGTGTTTCGGCACCCCATCTATGCTGTACTGCCTACGATCATAAAACGTGTTCAGGATGATCACGGTCCAGAGGCAGCGGTTGAATTGGGTATGCGCCTGTGTGGTTCTTTTGAGATTGTAAGTGATCTCATACTCTCCAACATCAAGGGAGATGCTGTGAACTTCCAGGTTTTTAATGCATTGGCGGCGTTACCCGATGCCGAAAAGCCCCGCCAGTTGGCGAAGATTGTGGTGGCCGCTTATAAAACTATCGGTCGCACAAGTAAGGGTTTGAAGTACTTCGCGGTTAAGGAGAAGAAACAACCACAAGTGCAGTCTGCTGCGGCAGATGTACAACCAAAGTCCAAAAAAACAGAATTGGCCTCAGAAACAGAAACAGGGGAAGCAACAACAGCAGACTCAGGAATCATATCCTGCGTCACAGGTCCCTGCGCCGGCTGAGAAAGTTTATGATTTGCGCGATCGCGCGATGATTAAATCACCTGATCGATTTCAGGTTTCTGATCAACGCTCTCCTCGTTCCTTTCAGGACTCATCGGCCCCGAAGACCGGTGGAGGAGGAGGCGGACGGGGACGTGGTGGCCAACAAGGACGTGGCCAGCCCCGCCAGACAGAAGGCGCTTGGAAGCAGGAGGATTCTACGCCAAAGAGACCGCAGTTTGCGAAAAAGAAAGTCGCAGCCTTAACAGCGCATCGATATGCCACAGATAGTGAGAACGCGGCTTCGGAATCTGACGTGGGCTCTGACCTTGCTGGACAGCGCGGCGGAGATTACCATAGTCAGAGAGGCGCTGCGTCCACTACTGAGGGTGACAGCGACTGATGTCTACGTTGTAATAGAAACAGCAGATACGAGACTTGCTCCCCCTGAAAGACTTTATGAAATTGTCCTGTTAATTGAAGGTGACATACAGCGTACCGTAAAAGGGGTGTTTTGGGAAAATCTGTCTTCCACGTATGATATTTTGCTTTCGGAGGCTGACTGGCCCCCACCTTTTGTGCTCGCGGCGCCACGAGGGGAGGAGGTAATCCTCCCCAGTTTCGCGAACACTGTCTCGAAAGAGCATGCGCAGCATTTTGCAGAAGAGTGGGCTCGGGCTCTCGCACCAGCTCTGGACCGTAACCAATGTGGTTGGGATAAATTGTCGCCTTGCCACAAAATTCCGTTGCGGTCTCAGCCGCAGCCTCAACCTCAATATCCCATTCGGCGTGAAGCCAAAGCTTCCGTCGCGGAAATCCTTGAACAATTAGAATATCAGGGAGTTATTGAAACTTGTGTGTCACCGATGAATAATCCTCTTTTTACTGTGACCAAGCCTGACGGATCATATCGTTTGGTATTGGATTACCGGCATTTGAACTCGCATTGCCGTAACTGCGCAGTACAGAATACTCACGGCTCTGCCCTTGCGGATAGTCTCGTGCGTAAGCGTTTTAAAACAACGCTTGACATATCCAACGGTTTCTATGCCCACAGATTGGACAGCCTTAGCTCCCAATGGACCAGTTTTACGTGCGCTGGGGTCCAAAAACAATTCCGGCGTCTCCCAATGGGCTATAAGAATAGTCCTGGTGTGTTTACTGCACGCATTGTCTCTATTTTGGAGGCTCTCGACCAGGATGCTTGCTCGTATGTGGATGACATCTATCTCACAGACGACGACATTTGGATGCATCTGTGTCGAGTAAATTCAATTATTTGTAACTTTGCAGATATGGGTTACAAATTTAACTTTGCAAAATCGCACATTGCTGAGTACACAGTGTTGTTCCTGGGCTATGAGCTCAACAATGAAGGTAGAGGTTTGGCTCCTCACTTCTTGGAGAAATGCGCTCAGTTGCGCGCTCCTACAACACTGAAAAAATTACAATCTTTACTGGGCTTTTTAAATTTTGGAAGGACATACATTCCGGAATATGCCCAGAGTATCAAGCCTCTGTATGCTCTGATACAACCTACTTTTTCCAAATCATGCTGGCTGCCTGAGCACTCAGCCATCTTGCAGTCCTTGCAGGCTGATCTGCTCGCTTCTAAATTCTTACTGACTCGTGATAACCACACAAACCTGGTGATAAGGATTGTCCCTGGGACAGTGGGTTTCACGTACCTCACTTTTAATGAAGGAGACACAGTACCTATTGCTTACAAGTCGCACTTGTACACTTCGGCTGAAATGCGGTTTCCCACTGTGGAAAAGGTTTTAACAGCTGTGCAGATGGCGATTTCTTAAAGAACGAGCTCTGTCACAGGGGAAACGCATGTTGGTTGTAACACCCTGTCCTCATTTGGAGGCAGTCACGAAAGCCAGTGTACCAAATTCAAAAGCTTTGCACCCTCAGTGGATTCAATGGGCTGCGTCCTTGACGTCCACGGATGTCACGTTTATTTTTGACGCCTCATTACGGTCGCAGGAGTTCTTGCAGTATGAGTTCGTTCACCCTGCTCCTCTGGCCATGCGACCTTTGGAGGACTTCCATTGCATCATATACACTGATGGTTCGGCGCAGGTTGCGCATGGCTCTAAACACGCCTACGTTTCCGTATGCACCATTGTGGTCGGTGCTATGTTGAATGATGAGTTCATCTCCAGGGAAGTGCACACGTTGCCACTGGGGGATTGCACCGCACAATTAGCAGAGCTTCGTGCTCTCTTACTAGCGTTGGAGTACGCTGATCCTAGTGTTACTACTCTTATTGTGAGTGATTCTTATTACTGTGTCCAGTCTTACAATGAAAACTTGTTCTTTTGGATTCAGAATGAATTTCGTGATTCCAAGGGTAGCACAATAAAACACAAGATGATCTGGGTTCGAGTGGCGGAACTTAAGGCTAAGTTGCCGCTCGTTTATGTGATTCAAACTCTTGGCCACCAGCGTATTGGGGTTCACGCTGTTGGTAACTCGCTTGCTGATGAGGCGGCGAAATCAGCAGTATCTACATACTTGGTTGCAGCAGTTACTAGGTCCAAAACTAAGATTGATAGTGAAATCTTGGCGCTGTTGCTGCCACTGAGAAGGGAGGTAAACATCCTACTGGATTCCCTTCGAAGTACACATACCACTTAAGTCCCGAAAAGGTTCCTTTTGTGAAAATTCCTGATGTTGGAGAACGTTTGATTCCCAACTCGGATCGCAGAGCTGACTTGATTACAGCGGCACATGAAGGTGTGGCGTCTGCGCATGCGGGCGTCTCGGCCACTGTATGTCAATTACAACAACGCTTCTGGTGGCGGGGACTGTACAAACAGACGTGTGATTATGTCCTTCTTTGTGACATTTGTCAGCAGATTAAACCTTCAACTGCCACGCGTCTGCCACAGACACAGTTGTACATTTCTAATAAACCACTAGGTTGTGTTTATTTGGATCACTGCGGTCCTTTTTCATCTGATACTGCGTATAAGTACATCTTAGTAGCAGTTGACTCATGCACACGCTTTGTGTGGGTATGGCCCCATCGCAGCGCTGATTCACGGACTGTCATTAGAGATTTGCGTGTCTTTGTAGGGATTTTTGCCTGTGGTACCTTCCATTCGGATCAGGGTCCGGCTTTCGCCTCTAAGGCGTATAAGGATGCCATGACTTCGTTGGGGGTCCAAGTCAAGTTTTCGTCTCCCTACAGACCTGAGGGTAACAGTGTAGTGGAGCGAATGAACCGTGATTTAAAGCAATCTTTGACAGCTCGAGTTATAGGCACTGGCAGAAACTGGCTGACCCACCTCAATGGCGTGCAGCGTGCGCTTAATAATCTCCCTAGAAGGTCTCTGGGTGGGCGGACCCCATACGAAATGCTCTTTGGCATCAAGATGTACGTCCCTGACCTTGACGGTCTAGACTGTGTGGTTCGCGCCACTTCCTTTGACGCAGATGAACATTGCAATGTTTTACAGAATCTACAAAAGACCAGAGACGGTCTTGCAAAGGAACATTTGCCCTCCACGTCGGATTTTGCATTGCAGATCCCGGTAGTCGGCTGGCTACCCCAAGTTGGAGAACTGGTTCGTGAGAAGATCGATAACAAAAAAGAATTTGGTCCGTCCTATTGAGCTCCGGTTCCAGTCCTTGGAGTGAAGGGCACAAGAACAGTCATTTTACCACCGCTTCCTGGTCGTAAGGAAAACAGGTTTATTTCAATTGACAATGTCAAGATACACAGAGTGGCCGATTCTTCTTAGTATGACACCAGCAGTTTCCTGTCCTTCCATTGTGAGAAATTCAGTTGTGCCCACTGCTTTTAATCATGAATCAGAAGTGGCCATTGAATTACCTGCGATTTCCAGTCCTTTATTGAGTACTTTGCCAGGTGCGGATCAAAATGAAATAGACTATACATATCCCACTGATTTGTCCATGCCTGACCTGCAAGCGCGTTTAGCCACGGAATCCAGATTTTCATTTGACTCTGTTTCCCTTGCCTCGAAGAAACCCTCTCGTTTTGCAGTTTATGCTACCTTATTCAAAAAACATTTTTTGATTCCCCCTTGGACATATATCTGGCTGGTGCTTTTTTCGATATATCTTTTTATGTCAATTGGTTTTGTGTTTTATTTTTTCCGGTTGGTGAATGGACACTATGTCGAGGAAAGAACATGCATTCGCCATCTCAATGGAACTTTGACTCCCCTTTCCTCATCGCATTCTGCACATAGACTGAGAAGAGACTTAACATTTGTTAACATCACTGCTTGGCCTGTCCTTGATGGGATCGTGTGGGATGCCGTTCGATTTCAAATTCATGGCCCTACGGAAGTTGTTAATGTCCCTAACGTGCTTAGAGTTAATATGGGGGATGTGGTGAAACAAAACATACGTTCTGATGATTGGGATGTTCAGGCCGTAGAGTCTTTATTTTCTGATTTGAAATACTATGCTGCCTTTGATGCTGAAGATTTATATTTAGAATCTGCTAATTATGGTGATTTATTTTGCCTCCAACATTTTGGCAATCACTTCTTACATAAAACGACATCCAGAAGGAATACTGTGAATTATACACAATGGGAGCATTGTCCGGCTCCTATACAAGGCAGTTCAAGTACTTTTTTGAAAAAGTACACATATTTTAATGACTTCAATCAGTCTAATCCCGAGTCCTTTTATTTTAAAATGACACAGAAGCCTATGTCCAAGGTTAGACTTACCGATACCAAACTTTTGTATTCGAAGTCCTTTCTAGATCAGCTGGCTATTGGCGGTTATGAAGTATGGAAGGAAATAATTGACCTAAAATCAGTTTGGGGTTCTAAGGACTGGCAGGTACAAGGCGCTGAGGCTTTGCACCGTGCATGTCTCATCCCTAATCAGATTTTGTTTTTGAATTCTACTATTTCACAAACGACATGCTTTGGATTGGCTACTGCTAAAAAACTCAATTTTCCTTCTATCCCTGAGTTAGAGGAATATTCAGGCTGGAGTAATCATACTCAATTTTCGATTAGAGAATTACAGACCCTGTTGCTGAATTCTTCTTTTAACATATCCAGTATAGACCCTAAAGGTTGGCTAGTGTGGCACAAGAGTGCTGATTCGTACCAGCGCCGTTTTCTGGGTTTGTCTGACGGCTTTGCACAGGTTAAACCAGATTCACGTTTTGAAACTGGGCATTCTGTCACAACTTACTCTGTGGGTAAATTATGTCAAACTTGGCTGAAGCATTCTAAATTATCTGCAGTTAAATTACATCTTGCAAAACTGAATGATGATGTAGATTTAAATGATTTCATAAAAGGCCTGGCTAGTGGTAGGTCGAAAAGATGGATATATGCTGTGTACAATGAAATATGGAAAACATCGCAGATTGAGGCTGCAACACAACTTAGGGCTATAGATCAAGCAAATCTAGAGAAAGTCCTTGCAGTGGTAGACAATAGTATTAACATGCTTTCTTCACGCATTTACACTTTAGATAACATTGTGTCTTCTGTAGTGGATATTGTGCATGATGAGGTATCTATTTTGTACCATGGTCAGAATCAATTACGTTCTATCATGCAATTTGCATGGACCCTGCAAACGCTTAAATCTGGCAAGGTGCCATGGGGCTACATGAACGTGTCCTTTCTCTTTGCACCCTTTAATTTGACTGACAAACAACGCTTGCTTTCTATGCGAGATGCTTCTTTTTCTATGTTACATATTGAGAAATTGGAATCCTTGCCTTTTTCTGTGGCAGAAGCCCCAGCTGCAACGTGGCTCATCCACGGTCTGTTAACATTACCTTTTGCTTTGTATAAATTTACTAACCGTATGAAATATGTTGCCATAGGTCGCTATGAGCCTTTTGGTAGTGGTTTTCTCCATGAAGTATGGTCCCTTCCTTTCAGTTATAGATGTTTGAGGGGCGGCCAAGAAGTTTATCTGAATGGGGAGGAATGTACAGAAACTCCAGATCATTCGTTAATGTGTAGACACATACAATTACACGGTTCTTGCAATCAGGACCGACCAAACTGGGCCTGTGTTTTAAAAGGCACTCCTGTACCAGCAATTACCCCGACTTTTACCTTGTTAGGGAATGGAAGTTATTTACTTTTGAATAATGAAGATTGTTGCGGGTTAATTAAAGGTGTAGCTTATGTGGTAACAGTAAGTGAACGTGTCGTTTGCTGCAGAAATGTCCTGTACCCACCCACACATGAAAATAGGGAGGTTTCCATTTGGCCACGCATACCAACCTTGAAGGCAGAGTTCAACGGCATGACTAGACTGAGGGCTCTATTGTCCCAGAAAGAAGTGGCCTTGAGTTCGGCTCGGGAAACTTTCGTGCTTCACATAGCTAACACCCGGACCGAGGTTCAGGCCCTTTTAAATACTGATTTACCGTTGCATTTTGGCGAAATGATACATTCTATCTTTAACGCGTCCTCGACATCTGGGCTAGCGCATTTTTTTAAAGCAGTTAGCAGCGGCCTTGTGACTTCATTTGAAAAAATATTTGGAGTAATCCCTAGTTTCTTTTCCATTTTCTCGAGTCTGTTTGGTGGATTCCCGGTTTTACTGGCACTAGCGGCAGGCGTCCTAGTTGTTCTCTGCTTCCTTAAATATGGATGCCCCACATGTGGAAGAAGCGGCCCAGCCTCTGCTGCCGCTGTTTCGCAACCGAATGATTGAATATTTTGGCACACTGCCGCTTGCGATTTTAAGCACGGCATATGGATTATCGTTTCGATTTTCCTACTTCACCTGTGTCCAGCCTGTGTTTCACTGCCTGAGCTGTGATTTTGATTGGGCCATTGATTTGTGTCTCTGCGGGCCGGTTTCCCCTGGCGTCGATTTTAATCAGCTGATGAGTCCTATCACTACTCACGAGTTGGTTTGTTCTGACGAGAGGATTATGGCAATAGCAGCGGTGCATGGACTAATGGGTCCCTGGGATATATTCACGGCAGCGCAGGATTTCTTGGAACTGAGCTTTCTGGAGAACCCACTGAGTTGTCCTCTGATGGTAATAGAGGCTCCGATACTTGGGGAACACGTATGTTCTTTTCCACTTTTGAATTGGATGGCTGAACTGTTTTCTGATTAAGACGGTGATTTCATGCTGGAGGCTGTTGCTGCATATTTTGCTTATACGGTCTTGTCCTAAAAACTTTTCCATAATTTCTTTCCGGATATTTGACTTTCAGCTTGCATATTTTGCGATTTTTTGTACATTGATCAATTTCCCAGTCCTATTGACTTGAGCAAAATATTAAAAAAATGTGTACAGTACATTCATGGCTCACAGTTCTTGAACTCTGCTTTCATGAAGTTGCCCTTATCTTATCTTAACTTATCCGTCCTCGGATCATGGGGGGGTTTCATATAGCTACTGTATATCTTTATAATTTGTTAAGTTAGCATAGGCTCATTAAATGTTTAAACGCCATTTTTCCTTTTGCTGCTTCTGCACACGACACTTAATTGTTGATTTAGCTTTCAACCTAGTAGTTCGTTGTGGTTTACATGAGAATAATATGTTATTACTCTGATATCAGCTTTGCTTAATAAACTATGTCTGTACAGAGAGTGCTGAAGCTTCAGGAACAACACGATACAGAATTGTTATGAGGTCTGATCTTCGCGCCTTCATAGACATAACATAAGTGCAGCTTCTGCCAACTTTGGGCTTGAGGCGGGTTTTTATATTGCTTTGCTTGAGGCACAAAAAGACACTTGATGCTGTTCGCATGCAGAGAGAGCTGGTGTATGCTGATGTGATCTCTTCATTCTAGGATCCTGAGGTATGGGCTCACCCTAATACAACCCAAAGAGACCTTCTTAGCTATTAATATAATATGCGAGTTAGGGAGGGTGAGAAATAAGTGTGGTTAACCCTTATTGATTTACAGCATGGTAACATGCTGTCACCATTCGCTTTCTATGGACTAGTAACTATGCTTGTAGCTTTGTTGCTGATAATATGTTTACTTGTATTATCTAAGATACTGCGCCTGAGAAGACGGCATTAGTAAATAAACATTTCAAATGCTCACGAGTTCTTCTTTACTCCATGTTCTGGTTTGTAATGATTGTATAACGGAAGAGTGCTCATGTGTTCCACGTAACCTGAGGTTGGTGAGTTCATGTTCTGGTTTGTCTAAACATTGGGAGTTGGTTATAACCAATGAGACACTGTAGCTAGCTCGGTAAGGGGTTTGTTGGGTACTAAGGTGAGTTTTGGGTCACCCTAATTCGCTGAGGTTCCAATCCTCTGTGCACAGTTCTGTGGGAGAACAGAAACCCTGCTACAACACTCCTTCAAATCTGGTAAAGAAATCCAACACACTTCCATCCTTCTTCTGATGACATGAAGTAAGCTTATCCCAGTCCACTCGCTTTGGCGGGATAAGAGAGTGCATGTAAGTTATGATTAACCCTGGGTGAAGCACTACGCTACTCTCGCGTAGTTTGCGAAGTTTGCGCAACTTTGCACTACGCGAGCTGCACGTAGCACAGTGCGAACACACGTAGCGCAGCGTAGCGTAGTGCAGTGGTCAGTTTTTGCTTGTTCGCGGTCCTCAACGTCATGTTCGCGACCGCAAGCAAGGAAAATGACATCCCGGCGAGACTCTCAACGCGGGAAGGTCAGGTTTCTCATTGGGAGTGGTCGTGCATGCTCGCGACCGCTCGCAATGAGAAACTACCAGTGCGCGTTGAGAAAGCTGCTGCTCGAGTAAAAATCTACTCGAGCGGCAGAAAACTACAGCTCGCACTGTACAAGATGCCGTTTTCAATGATTGCACAGTGCCGGATGCTTGTTCGCACTGTGCAATCATTGAAAATGCATCTTGCACAGTGCGAACATACTACTACGCAGTTCGCGTAGTGCTACGTGAAGTTTGCGTAGTGCGAAGTGCACTTTGCGTAGCTTCGCGTATCGCTACTTCGCGAACTACGCCCACCCTTAGTTATGATACGCCCAGGCAAAACTAGGAGCTACGCTTTCAGCTTATCACCGGGCTTACGCTCCTTATCCTAAGCTCTGCTCTCATCCCAGGTGCCCCCCCAACTCTAGTACATGATCCTGTGTATGAACCTGCCTCCATATGTCAACCCATAAGGCACAGGGTCAGACTGATTTGAATATAGCCATGTCTGAACTGGGGTGGCTGAGTGAACTAAAGAATGGTGATGGATTAAACCCAGATCAGTTGACTGGGGGTGAGTGTTTGATTTGTTCAAGCGCTCCGTCCATCATCCCCTTTTGTATCGCTTTGTTCGCCCTTAGTGTGGCAGGGTATACTCAGACGTGAGTCCCTTGTTCACTTGGCCACTGGATTCAAGATAGCCTGGCTGATGAGGATTTTGAATCCGAAACCGGTCCCAGGATTCTTGTTTCCGGTCCAGGGAAGACATGGCTTTGCAGTTCGGGCTGGACTGTTCCCATAAGGCACAGGGTCAGACTGATTTGCATATAGCCATGTCTGAACTGGGGTGGCTGAGTGAACTAAAGAATGGTGATGGAATAAACCCAGATCAGTTGACTGGGGGTGAGTGTTTGATTTGTTCAAGCGCTCCGTCCATCATCCCCTTTTGTATCGCTTTGTTCGCCCTAAGTGTGGCAGGGTATACTCAGACGTGAGTCCCTTGTTCACTTGGCCACTGGATTCAAGATAGCCTGGCTGATGAGGATTATGAATCCGAAACCGGTCCCAGGATGCTTGTTTCCGGTCCAGGGAAGACATGGCTTTGCAGTTTGGGCTGGACTGTTCCCATAAGTCACAGGGTCAGACTGATTTGCATATAGCCATGTCTGAACTGGGGTGGCTGAGTGAACTAAAGAATGGTGATGGATTAAACCCAGATCAGTTGACTGGGGGTGAGTGTTTGATTTGTTCAAGCGCTCCGTCCATCATCCCCTTTTGTATCGCTTTGTTCGCCCTAAGTGTGGCAGGATATACTCAGACGTGAGTCCCTTGTTCACTTGGCCACTGGATTCAAGATAGCCTGGCTGATGAGGATTATGAGTTCGAAACCGGTCCCAGGATGCTTGTTTCCGGTCCAGGGAAGACATGGCTTTGCAGTTCGGGCTGGACTGTTCCCATAAGGCACAGGGTCAGACTGATTTGCATATAGCCATGTCGGAACTGGGGTGGCTGAGTGAACTAAAGAATGGTGATGGATTAAACCCAGATCAGTTGACTGGGGGTGAGTGTTTGATTTGTTCAAGCGCTCCGTCCATCATCCCCTTTTGTATCGCTTTGTTCGCCCTAAGTGTGGCAGGGTATACTCAGACGTGAGTCCCTTGTTCACTTGGCCACTGGATTCAAGATAGCCTGGCTGATGAGGATTATGAATCCGAAACCGGTCCCAGGATGCTTGTTTCCGGTCCAGGGAAGACATGGCTTTGCAGTTCGGGCTGGACTGTTCCCATAAGGCACAGGGTCAGACTGATTTGCATATAGCCATGTCTGAACTGGGGTGGCTGAGTGAACTAAAGAATGGTGATGGATTAAACCCAGATCAGTTGACTGGGGGTGAGTGTTTGATTTGTTCAAGCGCTCCGTCCATCATCCCCTTTTGTATCGCTTTGTTCACCCTAAGTGTGGCAGGGTATACTCAGACGTGAGTCCCTTGTTCACTTGGCCACTGGATTCAAGATAGCCTGGCTGATGAGGATTATGAATCCGAAACTGGTCCCAGGATGCTTGTTTCCGGTCCAGGGAAGACATGGCTTTGCAGTTCGGGCTGGACTGTTCCCATAAGGCACAGGGTCAGACTGATTTGCATATAGCCATGTCTGAACTGGGGTGGCTGAGTGAACTAAAGAATGGTGATGGATTAAACCCAGATCAGTTGACTGGGGGTGAGTGTTTGATTTGTTCAAGCGCTCCGTCCATCATCCCCTTTTGTATCCATATGTCAACCAGTACCAACAGGCCGAATAACAACTCTATTGCAGCAAGCGTCATCACTGTGGAGGAGGCTGCCTCCGTCAATTATTTGTAATATGCAGAGGGGTTCTCCCGAGGGTCCAGCAGCTGGCTCTTCAGAGATTGGACCTCACTCCTCTTTCAAGGAGTATAGATCCACTGCTCCTGGAACTGAGTGTCGAATCGTGGCCTGATTACAGTATTTGTAGAGTCGTGCAATTCTGGTATCTAAGGGTAGTATATGGGATGTACTTCCCTCATGGGATCCTGTGTCCCTAGCGTTGGAACCTTCTGGAGTAATCTGCCTCAGTAACCCACTAGTGTTGTTACAGTGCTAAAAACCTCATTGGGAGCCATCCCTTCAGGCTATACCCTGTTCTGTATATCATGGATTATCTGTGGTGCAACACCTTTAAAACACTGTTCCCATAACCCTATCAGCGTGGCTGACGTGTTTAAGGCCATGCTACTGTATAAACGGCTCATAATCATTCATCACACTCCACATATCTTCCACACTATAGATCTTGTTCTGAGACCAGTGCTGCCTGCTTAGTAACCATTTGTTCATCCTCATCACCCACTGCAGATCGCAGCAACACTTTATCCATTCGGTCTTGTGCTGCTGCCCCGTTCACTTCATGGGCCCCACACACGGGATTTTCGGCATTCAACAGTGATTGGGGTGTCAAACTCATGGGGGAAAGAGCAGATGCAGAGACCGGTACCATCATGTAGGGAGACAGGATGGTAGGAGTGAAAGGGGTAGTAGCTGTCAATACGGAGTAAACAGATTGGGCAGGGGAGTTAATAGCGCTCTGCTGACTGGTACGGGTGAGGGAGAAGCAAGTGGGGCCGGGGCTGAGGCTATGGCGCTAGAAATAGGAGCACCGGAATTGGCGGCACCAGAGGCCGAGGTCTGGGATGTCAAGAGGACTGTTGGGTATATCCGTTCAGGGGCATGAGGAGGAGGGGACGAATATCCAATAGTTCTTCAACAAAATTGTCACCTTCCTCTCTAGCAATATAACATTTGTCTGTCTGTAACCTAAACATTCTATCTGCACACTCAATGCCCTTCTCTATCTTCCCTCTTTCGTAGGCTACTGCTTTCTGTGTTATAGTTTGTGTCTGTTTCTTCCAAGCCACTTTCTCCGCCCTCATGGGTCGTTGCTTTGCTTCTTTCTGCCATACTTTCAGAGCGTCAAACATTGACTGCCTGCTCTTTTTAGTAAACAACTTATCCTGTAAATAATTCCAATTTTTGTTCATCGAACAAACCTGTAAGTGGCCACTGTAACACAGCACAGTCCCTCGTATATTTATGCCACAGTGTGCTAAAGATAATAGAGCCAATACTATGTTTAACGTATACGTCAAAATTTGGAGAACCCTCCGTAGGCGCAGGTTGTCTCTCTTCCAATCGAGCATGTAGAACCACATCGACACCCAAAACACCCCAATTTGCTTAAACAAGGCATCTTAATATAAGACACATGCACTGTCCCTATGGAAGTAGTATACCACCAGCAATGGTAAATAAAGGAAAGAAACAAAATAACAAATATTATTCGCGAACCAAACCAAACGGTCCAGAGATCATTCTCTACAGTCCAGGGGCTGTACCAAATTCAAGTAGACAAGCTTCATCCCCAGACCTTTTCAAACATTTGCCACATTACCAGTTGGTCTGGCAGAATGTGTGCGAACAGCCCCGATCGTTGTCAAGCGTGGGCTGAATTTCCAGCTTGTCCAGCAGACTGCTCGCAAACACTTTTCAAGGGTCCGCAAACCCACCAAGTTCAAAACAAGACAGTCCACAGACCATACCAAGACACAGCCCGTCGACTCGGGTTGTTCAAGCAAGGCAGTACGAAAACTGCAGACAAGACAGTCTGAAGACTATATCAAGACAATGCCTGTAGGTTTGTGCCATCCAAGAAAGGCGCCATTTTCCAAGAGTCAAATCACTCATCTGGTGCACACAGGTCGAGTCAAGGTATTCTCCACTGCTGACGCTTTGGACCAAATAGTCAGCTCCAAGGTTTCGCCTTATCAGGACCCCTGCTGGTGACCACTAGATAAAAGGGAGCCTATCAGCCGGGTGGGGCAGCTGCGAGAACCAGGCTCGATCATATGGGGATCCCCGATCCGCCCGACCAACCAAACGCACCCCCGACCCTACAACCCGATTACGGGTAAGTCAGATCATCTTGCAGGGTCCCTGTTCGGGCGCTAACTGAAGGACATGGCCCTTAGGGGTCACGCGGGCTACTTACAACCACCTGCTATGCCTACCAAAAAATGAAGAGTCGGTCAGACAGTAGAGAATACAAACTTACATGTTTATTGTCAATACTCTGCAGAGGAGTCCTATCAGACCTGCACCCTAAGACGTCTGCAGAGGGAAGTCTACAACAGTCTACAGTGGATAATCATTCCTCTCGCGACGCCCTCAGCCAATCCCATAATGGAAAACTACCGTCCTGAGCTGAACATGAACAAAGAGGCACAGTAGCATGAAGTAGCACCTGCCAGTTGGGTACACGTTATCTAGGCCTCAATGCCACAGCGCTGGGTCTCAGCATCTCCTAACGTGGGAGCAGAAATTACACATTCAGATATGGATTGCCTGGGCAAAATGGCCTATTCATTAGCAGGTTAGAAATCAGCCTTGAGCAGCAGAGAAAAATAATAATGAAATGCAGTGTTCTGCTGAGGCAAGCAACATGAGCAGCAAGGCCTAACTCAGGCCCAGTCGAAGAAGCCTAATAGGAATTGTGAAATGCAAAATGGAGTCACACTTGCTAACATTACAGGGATAACTCGTTACAAAAGGGGGTGGTGATGGACGGAGCATCTGAACCAATCAAACACTCACACCCAGTCAAAAGATCTGGGTTTGATCCATCACCGTTCTTTAGCCCACTCTGCCACCCCAGTTCAGACATGGCTATATGCAAATCAGTCTGACCCTGTGCCTCATGGGAACAGTCCAGCCCGAACTGCCAAGCCATGCCTTCCCTGGACCGGAAACAAGCTTACGAGGACCGGTTTCTGGCATTCCAGCCGTCTTCAGCCCGGCTTGCTTGAATCCAGTGGCAAAGTGAGCAAGGGACTCACGTCTGAGCATACCCTGCCACACTTATGACAAAAGGGGGTGGTGATGGACGGAGCATCTGAACCAATCAAACACTCACACCCAGTCAAAAGATCTGGGTTTGATCCATCACCGTTCTTTAGCCCACTCTGCCATCCCAGTTCAGACATGGCTATATGCAAATCAGTCTGACCCTGTGCCTCATGGGAACAGTCCAGCCCGAACTGCCAAGGCATGCCTTCCCTGGACCGGAAAAAAGCTTACGAGGACCGGTTTCTGGCATTCCAGCCGTCTTCAGCCCGGCTTGCTTGAATCCAGTGGCAAAGTGAGCAAGGGACTCACGTCTGAGCATACCCTGCCACACTTATGGCGGCCAAAGCAGTACAAAAGGGGGTGGTTATGGACGGAGCATCTGAACTAATCAAACACTCACACCCAGTCAAAAGATTTGGGTTTGATCCATCACCATTCTTTAGCCCACTCTGCCACCCCAGTTCAGACATGGCTATATGCAAATCAGTCTGATCCTGTGCCTCATGGGAACAGTCCAGCCCGAACTGCCAAGCCATGCCTTCCCTGGACCGGAAACAAGCTTACGAGGACCGGTTTCTGGCATTCCGGCCGTCTTCTCCCCGGCTTGCTTGAATCCAGTGGCAAAGTGAGCAAGGGACTCACGTCTGAGCATACCCTGCCACACTTATGGCGGCCAAAGCGGTACAAAAGGGGGTGGTGATGGACGGAGCATCTGAACCAATCAAACACTCACACCCAGGGATAACTCAGCAGGTTGTATATCGTGGATGCAAATGGTGTCTATTTAGCCACACACTGCTAACCTAATATGGCATGAAACAAGTGCATTGAAGGAATGGGAATTTCAGACCTAACACGGCCTGCTTGCGCTGTGGAGCACTGGAAACAGATTTCACACACCTAGCTTGGCTGTGTGCTCCGAACCATCACTTTAGGGTACAAGTTGTGAATGACCTGCCATCCAAGGTGATGGAACTGGTGGAGTGCAGCCCTGGGATGTGCTTGTGGACTAGTTAAAAATTTACAGCCAGCCCATCATAAGCTTGTGGCAGTGGCTTTACTATTGGCAAAAAGGAGAGTGGCCATACACTGTGGTAATGAGCTGCGGAAAAAATAAAACAGAAGCTTAATGATATGGCATATTGCAGAGAACAACTGGAACCGATTACTGAGTATTTGCTGCTTCCCTCAAGCCCGAAGGATATTTGAAGTCCTCTTACAGCCTACCTGCTGATAGCTCCGAATATGTCCTAAAAATTTGGATTGAGCAGGCGATATACATCCCAGAAATGTGCAATTTGAATGGTGGAGCTCATGATAGCGGCACTGTACAGAGCATTTGATTGTCTTAGTGTTTGCAGAACACATTTGCACTATATTTATACATTTTTCTGTATATGATGACAAAAATCTAATACAAAAAGAAGACATATGCTGGTTTTAAGGGGTGAGTATGTGTAAGTCTTCACTTTGGAGTAACTTTACACTTGGAAATGTTGACTAGCTAAAATCTGTAAAGTTACTAAAAAATGCATATGTAAATTTACACATAAGTAAAACTACATGTGTAAATTTACACTTGTGAGAAGGTCCCTATGACTGCACCAGGAAAAAAGCCCATCCCCTCCTTCCCTTTGGCATATTGTGTTTCCCATCAGTCTTACCCTAGCCCTCTGTCTCCAATCTTTTACCTCATCTTGGCCATCGTTGTTAACTAAGGCTTACATTTTTGTCTTAGCCCTCATGCTTATGACTTTGGGATTGGAGATATATTGGGCTACTTGTGTAAATACCAAGCAAGAAAAATGTCATACTAAAATACATACAACCAGATTTTCAATGTCTTCCAAAAACTGTTTAGTGGTGGATCCACAGTCTATTTTGGTTGTGTCATTATGATTTCCAGAGATGTGGAACCAGAATGTACTTTTGGGAAAATGGACACACCCTTCACTCTGCTATCACCAAACTGAAAACAAGAATTTAGCTTTCCACAGGTCAGACATGTTAGTAGGAATACATAGATATCCTTCTTAGTCATTTGTCCACATGTGAAAAAAATTCCCTGCCCAGATGAGGATTTTTAAAAACAATACTACTTTTGAAGAAGGTCTGAAAAATGATGTGAGTATACATTCCAGGGTCGCTGTTATAATTATTATTATTATTATTAGCAACTTGTATTGTTCTCAACGGAAGGTGAT
The DNA here is from genome assembly GCF_964261635.1 of Lissotriton helveticus. NCBI lineage: Eukaryota > Metazoa > Chordata > Amphibia > Caudata > Salamandridae > Lissotriton > Lissotriton helveticus. Next base: position 1,303,312,498 of record NC_136067.1, on the reverse strand, counting down.
AAATGATTTATAGTTCCGTAAGTCATCTGGTAGAGAGTTCCAGAGCTTAGGACCCAGATAGGCGAAGGAGTGGTCTTTCATCTTGGGTTAAGCGAAACCTGGGGACAAGAACAAGGACTGGGTCGAGGATCTTAGTGGCAGAGTGGGCAAATAAGAAGATACTAGTTCCTATAGGTAGTGTGGTCTGAGGCCAAATTTGGCCTCGAAGATAGAAGGGTCATTGTTGCCTTCTGTACTGCGAGTGTCTTTTCATAGTAGTGAGCAGCATAAAATCATTTGTATCAATTAAACTTCAAAAAGGAATACATGTATATTTTCCTATCTCTCTAAGAGTGTCACAGGTATTGATAATTTTGGAAGGTAAATTGTATCAAAGGCCTCTGAATTTTTTTGCTGAACGTTTTTCAAAGGGTTACTTGCAGAAGACGTTGACACTTTTTTTACATTGAAATCACACAATCAAACACAAATTCCCCTCTCGGGACATCTTCAAACATATCCCATAATCGTAAATGGACATTCTTGACAAATACATGACTGAACTGATACAATCAGGACGTTCAATAAATAAAGCTGGCACAATTGGGTCTGCTATTCAGGTATTAACTCTGAGAAACTTTGAGTTATATGTATGAACATTACGAGTTGTATTTATGAATATTAGGTTCTCAGGCATCAAAAATGTCTCTCTGCTTTGCCATGAGCCAGTGCGCTTGATGATGATATGGCTCCTGGTTAAAATACCTAGGGTATTACAGAGTGTCTTTGGTATTTGTAGATTTCATTATACATATTTACTGATTTATTTTCTATTACATGTAATAAATAGGTGAAAGCACTATTATTCTTTTGTTATGTTTCATATTGGTACCCTAATATAGGCCCTGGGAATATCATACACCTTTACCTACATTATCTCCCTAATACTACACTGTAACAAACCTTTAGAATCAAACCTTAACCTAGTTCTAATCCTTGGCACAGAAGGAGGGTTTTCCATGAGCAATACCTTCCTATAACTTCATCAATGGACTCATATAGTATGAATGAATATCCAAGAGGGTTCTTGTAAATCAGGTCTTGTACACCACCTGCATAATATCACCGTACAAGGTTCATCCCAAACGTCATCCTCAAATCCAACATTGGCTAATACAAGAAACAAGGAACAAAGAAACCCTAGATAATTTTTGTATAAATACAGCACATCTTGCTCGGGTTGGTAGAGGGAACCAAGACTTTCGAGGCTGACACACTGACCAAAGATGCTGAGGCTCCTGCATGCAGGCGCTCCAGTTGACAGTGGTCTAACACATCCCTCGGGGAGTGTCCAACTCGAGAATAGGACGAGGTCCCACACTCTCTCACCTCAGGTAATGGGGTTCCACAAAATCCTAGAGGGATTCTTGGCTTCACACCTACTCACATGCTAGGTACACTTAGGTACTTCCAGACAGGCATTGTAGAAGCATACACACTCTTTTTATCATGCATTTTATATTCTTGTATATATGCATGATTATTGCAAGATGGTAGAACTGTACTATCCTTTTATTTTCACTGTACTGCTAATCATATATATCTGTTACTGTCTAACGGTTGTTGCAGCGCATCTATTTTACACTAGAAGACCAACTGTGCAATAAATTCTTATTGTAACATGCCCGACACTTTCTTCTGTGTAACTTTCTGAGACCGAATAAGTGAGCATGAGTGACTGAGCGAAAAGCAGTACATTGTTTCCACGATCCTGAGGGATCAAGGCTGTCATGTTCTAAGGTTGCCAAAATCTATTCTCTCTCCGATAAGAGGAGATTCTAGTGGCACTGTGAGCTAGCTAAAACAGAAAGGCTAACATTCTCAGTGGGGGTGCTTAGAGCCAGTCTTCCACCGAACCCACAGTTTATGTTATCCGGAATGTGCAGACCCTGTATCGATAATATAAGAACTACACAACATGGCGCCACCAAGGGAGGATTTACTTCTTCTGTGCAGCCTTGCGTCCTGAGGCCCGGTGTGGCTCAGATGATTGGAACATGGGGCGGAGGCTCCTGATGAGAGTCTTAGACCTTTTACCGATCTGACCCCGTAATTACTGCAGGCTTCTTCTCCCCCCCCCCCCCCCCCCCACAGCGAGCGACACCACTGCAGAGGCCCTACACTGCCCGACACTGTCTGGAATACTTGTGGAGCTGTTTTTCGGCAAGCGCTTCTGCAGACAACATGGACTCCATCTCCCGGCATCCATCGTATCCTTTTATCGCAATTCTACATATGAACATTGTCATCGTGTTATAGCTTACTAGCAGCCCGTCCCGACGTAGTCCAGGTATGAAATAGCATGTGTGTAATGTGTGTATTTGTCAAGGGCAATTTATTTTAAAATCTCGCGGTAGACAAAATTTTTTGTTTCATCCGAATCGGGACGGAGAAGGCCCAGCTGCAGCCCTGGTTGATGTTAGCAGGCGCATGTAATTGGTGTAGTGATTCGCCACTTGAGCCCAGCTACAGCCCTGGTTGATGTTAGCAGGCGCGTGTAATGTCGTTGAATGAGAGAGTTATCAGCCGCGGGTAAATCCGTTTAATAAGAGAGTTGAGTGACAGCGAGTAGGAGAGGCTGCAGTAATTGTCCCCGCAGACACGCTCATTTGCGTGTTCCCCCTCTTGAGGCCCAGATGCAGGCCTGTTTGATGGTAGCAGATGCGTGTTCCCCCGCTTGAGGCCCAGCGGCAGCCCTGGTTGATGTTATCAGGCGCGTGTAATTAGTGTACTGATCCGCCGCCTGAGCCCGGCTAGAGCCCTGGTTGATGGTAGCAGGCACGTGTAATTTCGTTGAATGAGAGAGTTCAGTAACAGCGCGCAGGAGAGGCTGCAGTAACTTTACTTACCACGCCTCCAGCTGAACGCGTTTGTCACACCCCTAGCACACTGCCACAGCAGACGATCTTCTGATTAATGTACGACCCACATGGCATGAAGGGCGGAACGTAGCACACGCCCCCAGCGTTTCTCACGCCCCCAGCGTGCCCCTTGATGCGGCACAATTGTGTGCACATGGCATGAAGGCCGGACACACGCCCCCAGCATTTCTCACGCCCTCAGAGTGCCCCTCGATGCTGCGCAGACAATGTAATTGGCGCTTGTATGTACGACTCACATGGCATGAAGGGCGGACACACGCCCCATCATTTGTCAAGCCCCCAGCGTTTGTCACGCCCCCCAGCACACGCCCACAGCCCATGATATGATGGCCGTACCACACGCCCCCAGCGTTAGTCATGCCCCCAGCCCACGCCCACAGCACAATGCAGACACGCCCACAATGAACTACTTTGCTGGCACGGTTCTTTTACCTTTTAAATGTATATGGTGGCCGTCTGTATAGCCTATGTCCTTCTGCTGCAACTGCCCTTTCCAACGCTGTATTGGGTGTTGTGATTGAAGCTGTGGTTACTGAGATTACCCGCCTCAAATGTTTGGGCTCTCTCTTTATAATATTAGTATGGATGTATTAATATGGAGGGTCGGGATTGTTTGTTAAGAATGTATACATAGATCACCTCTGCCTGCTTGTCCATTTGGTTCAGTTTTGCAGGGACTCCGGCTGTATCTTACATATGATTCTGTAATGCGGAAATACTGTCTTTGACATGTCTAATTATAACCCCGCCTCTGCTGGGCCCTGTAGAGCCGCAAAGAAGCAGACCTCACTATAAACACGGCGATGACCAATGGCGGCGGACCCCAAAAGCAAATGCACCGTTATCTGTTATATAATTATTGTGAGTTGTTGTTGGGCCAAGCGTAGTTCGGGCGCTGCGCCATATTTTGGTAATGTTCATGGGAAATGGGACTCCTGGTCGATCTCGGTCTATTGGCTCCATATAAACTGGAGCTTCACCCTATATACAGTGACATGTCCAGACTAGTTACTACTTTAGGGTCTCACAACTTAATCACATGGAATGTACATGGGTTGGAGGCGATTAAGAAGCGGCATTGTGTACATGCGTATCCCCTCAGGCGTAAAGCCCATATAGTGTTCCTACAAGAATCCAATTTAACGGAGTCGGAAACACAAAAAATACGCAAAAAATGGAGGGGACAGATATACTCCACTAACTACTTGGCATTTGCCAGGGGAGCAACCATTTGGGTATGCCACGGGTCCCATTTAATGAACTGGAGCACCAGGTCGATGACCAAGGGAGATACATTCTGCTGAAAGGCACAATGGATGTATCCCTGGTGATACTAGGCAGTGTTTATGCCCCTAACTTTGATCAGGACCGCTTCCTGCACTGACTGGATATGGCACTGGTTGACTGAGATGGTATCCCCTGGGTGCTGGGAGGAGATTGGAATGCTGTATTAGACATTACCCTGGATAAATCTCACTCTCCTCTTCACGGTACGATTGCCAGTAAATTAGCTGACCTGTTTGCTACCTGGGCTGATGGATGGGCGCTCTCAGATGCATGACGGTGTCTACACCCTACTCACAAGACATATTCATTTTATTCTTCGGTACATAGTCTTCATACTAGAATCAATAGATTCCTCTGCTCTAGACCCAGTGTCACTCAGGCCTGCCAATCCACATACCTAGCTAAAACCTTCTCGGACCACAACGCCCTAGAGCTCACACTTAACTAGGGTAATGTACCAACTCCAGTGCCCACCTGGAAGTTACACCCGCAATTACTAGAGGATACTCCATTTCGAACAGCCCTTTCCAGCACTATAACTAATTATCTAGCTGAAAATTGGTACACGGCCTCCTCTAACTTAATCGAATGGGAAGCAATAAAGGTGGTGATATGTGGGGCGTCGATAGGACAGTTAGTGGGGACTCATTAGGAGACGCATCAACACTTACTCAGGGTCGAACAACGGATGACCAGGCTAGAACAGGAGGCAGTGACAGACCTTGACAAAAAAAAGGCATTGCAGGCTGCCCGTATAGATCACGCTGAAACACTAGAAACACTACGGACAATCGATCACAGGGCATTCCTGTAACGCAAACACACAGAGGCAGACAGGTCTGGTACACTGCTAGTCCGCAAAGTACGGGATAGACCCGAGCCACCGGTCATAACTAGAATGCGCACACCTAATGGACATATAGCCCATACCCAACGAGAAATTAACACATCCTTTCATGATTACCTTAGTACGCTTTACGCTGCACCCACCCCTGTGGAGAACTCTTCTACTGTGGAGTTCTTACAGGATTTACCCATCCTGGTACTTTCCGAAGAGATACTGAAGGGAATAGATTGCCCCATAACCCAACAAGAAATTCAAGCTGCGATTAAAGGTCTGAATCGTAACAAAGCACCTGGGATCGACAGGTTGCCTATTGAATTTTATCCTACATACTCAGAGGCCCTGGTACCTACACTGGAGTCAGAATATAAAGCTGCCTTCAAGGCTGGCCACCTACCGCATTCCACCATGCGAGCGTTGGCCACGTCATTACCCAAACCAGGACGTGATGTCCTGGATCTGTCTAATTATAGACCCCTTTCTCTGCTTGCGACTGCATATAAAATTTTAGGTAAGGCCCTCGCCAACCATATACAGCCCTATCTTAATACACTCATACATAGTGACCAGTGCGGATTCCTGTCGAACTGCAGCACATCTCTCAACATTATGTCATGAAGGCCACTCCGCATGCTTACCAATCCGCGGGATGCATAGCGCTAGACCTCCAGCAGGCCTTTGATTCTCTCTGCTGGGAATTTATGTTCGCTACTCTTCAACGCTTTGGGTTCCCGGACACATATCGTAAATGGTTATGCCTACTATATACATCCCCCACAGCCCGAGTCCGTACAGGTTGTTATATTTCTGATCAATATACAGTCCACAGGGGTACAAGACAGGGATGCCCGTTATCTCCCCTGTTGTTCGTTCTTGCGCTGGAACCCCTGGCGTTGGCGCTTAGAGGATCGGCAGAACGGCTTGGCATACCCATCGATGGTGCAACCCACATAATCTCCATTTATACAGACAACATCCTCTTGTATCTACGTGACCTGACGGCTGAGAATACTCCCCTTCCAGATATTTTTACCACTTTCGAACGTCGCTAAGGTCATGGCTATAAACCCGGGAAAATCTATGGCTTACTTTTTTCAGGAAACACCATACCCAAACAATCTATGGTTCGGCAACTATGCCTTACCAGTGGCCTTCACCACCCTTAAATACTTAGGCATTCAAGTTTATAGAACGCAGGTAGATCAAATTGAAGGTAATAAAGTGCGAGCCATAACAGCCCTCCGTTGTAGTGTGGCCTTTTGGTCCTCCCTGCCATTGTCAGTGATGGGGCCTATTGCCATCTCAAAGATGGTGATGCTCCCTCGCCTATTATACTATTTTGTGAACTTACTTGTCGTAGTCCCACAATCTATTTTCAATACATTGAATACCATATTGGTGGACCTTATCTGGGGAACGGGCCGTTGAAGCGTGAGTCTATGGAAACTTCAAGTGGAGACCAGGAGTGGCGGCCTGGGAGTTCCTGTTTTCCGGGCCTACTACTACGCTAGTCGGCTCCAATTTATGTCTTACTGGACCACGGGGAGGAATTTACAGGACATTGGGTACACACCTAGGGGTTTGAACCGGGGCGCGCTACACTCCTTGCTCTTGAATAAGGCCAGAATTCCCGTGGACAGCCCTCGGCTATTGAGGACTGCTCTACAGTGCTGAAGGAGGGCGTTATCATATACCTCCCTGGCGACCCCCTACTTGATGAACATCCCCCTCTTGGGTATCCCCACAATGCAATGTAGGCTCACAAAGGCCAGGATACATGATTGGATGGAGGCGGGAGTGGAGGACATCGGGGCGTTCTTCGGTGACGGTAGCCTGCTTGATCACGACTCCTTTCTTCAAGCTACGGGCGCACCAACACATTTATAGCTACTACACGCTGCTGTATCCCATTACATAAAGAACACGTGGGCCCCACAATGCAGTGAACCCTTGACAGCATAACTTGGTACATCTCGTATACTACATGGGAAATGGAGGACACCTGGTCCGTTGGCTGTACACGAGAATTTGGGCACACGCTGCAACCACACTTACATCCCTTAGAATGCAATGGTCCTACTACGGAAATCACTAACAAGGCTTGGAAGTGCATGCTTGAACATCTCAAAAGAGTGTCCCGTAATGCAAAACTAAAGTTTATTCAGACGATGGTCCTTCATAGGTCATATCTCACCCCCAAGAGGATTCATCGAATGTTCCTGGATGCCTCACATTGCTGCCCCCGCTGTAAAGGGGACGAGGCGGACTTCCTTCATATGCTGTGGTCCAGCCCCCGCCTTCAGGACTACTGGGAGGGAGTTTGTCAATCCCTGAGTGAAGTCACACAAATCTGTCTCGGTTGACGCCCTGAACTGCCTCAGAGGTCTTCGTAGATGCACAAAAGTGCAGAAGGTGTGACTGAGATTCCTAGACTTGGCCATTATATTGGCAGTAAGAGCCCTCACCATGAGGTGGAAATCCCCCAGGTGTCCAGCGGTATCCAGCTGGCAAGATGATATGATTCAGTGGGGGAAAGCTGAGGGTGCAGCCCTTCGGAGGGAAGAAGAGAGGGAGCTACAAAAGCAACCCATTTCGATGGAATGGGATATCATGCTACATGAGTTCGAATCACTTGACTTACTACCCACACAGGGTACCCCACCCCCATAACACACAGTATCACTCTATGACTCTTTAACATTAGGTTCCGAGACTCACACCCATACATTATAATCCGCAGGCACTGCAGACCCACCAGAGTTGCACTACTAGCATCCCCCTTTTGGTTACTATGGAAGTTATGAAACAACAAACGGGTAGACTAGGTCTGAGGGTAGTGTATCACCATACCAATGACTCTGAAACGATAGGATGTGTAGGTGTATCAATGCTGTTGGAGATTATTAAACACACACGGCTAGTATCAAGTCCCATCAGACCACCCTGCTGGTGGAATTTGCGTCATATGGGACTTGCTGATCAACCCTTACCACACTTAGCCATACAGTGCTATAGTGGAAGGGAATGCCAGCGATCCAGCCATGATGTTTATCATGAAGTGGACTATGTGAAGTGCAGTGCTCGAAAGAAATGTGGTAAATTAAAAATGGCTACACTGGCCCAGAGAGAATGTACATACTGGAGTCAGTGTGTCAATGATTAAAAACACACCCGGTAGAAAAAATTGAACTACCTTATGGCGTCGTGAAAAATCGGTCAACATGTTTCAGCCTAAGGGGAAATTCCCCAGCTTTCTTCAGGACCTTAAGTATATACTCGCTACTGTCACTACAACCACAAGTGATGACTTTAAACTATGAATGTTAAATAAGTTTACTAATAGATAAAACAGATACATATCTACCAGGAACTAGAATGCTTGGACGTCCACTGGCGGGGGAGAAGCATCTCTTCTTCCTATCAATAGACACAAACATTTTTTGTTGTACAACAACATTGAATAAACGAAACACACCGGCCTGAATCCAGAGTCACCGCATAGAAATACACTTGCACGAATTAATTTACATTCTGCATACATAGGATAAAGCATACTAGCTTAATCACACAGAGGCATTTCCTCACGGTGATACTCACCCAGCCTTGTGTGGGTGAAGACCTCACCTCACCCGGCAACTGCTCGGGAGAATGAGGCCCGCTCTATAGTGTAGAAAAAAGGACAGAGTAAGTGAAACCTCTACAATGTCCAAGCCAATTGCTCTACAACAATAACCCAACGAACGTGTGATAGGTACCTCACTGTCAAACACTAAACCACACCCATCTACCCCAATGGCACCTTATACATTGCACTTGCTACAAATTGTATCATGTCACATAAATCAATGTAAACATTCAAGAGTGTCACTCAGCATTTCAGTGAAGGTTTATAATTTCCTCCACAGAGGGAGCTTTCCTTTGTACTTATTTAGACCCTCTCTTGTAAACTGCCAAAGGCACTAGTGGTAGCCCTGCTAGACTGCCCAGATGTAGGGGTTCCTAAAAAAAGAGATTGGACTCCTCTTTCACTGTGCAATGGTACCAAAAACTCTTTCAAGACCTTCTATGCTAGGGAATCTTGTTTAATATGGAAAAATAGCTAAAAATACCCAGGGTCCGGGAGGACACTCACCTGTCCGTCGGTACCTCTGTAGTTTGCGCCTAGCGGAAGTGGAGGTGCTCACAGGTCCGCATTGATCCCTTAAATAACCACCGGGTGAAAATCAACCCGGAAACGACTAACAGGGCAAGCGTGGAATGAAACGCTGTCCCGTTGCGCATGCGCGCTCAAGTCCGCCCCGCCGGCACTGATTTAGGCACTAAAGCAATTCCCTTCTGTCCGGTGTGATCAAGGCATGTGGGTATGTTAGATCGCCTAATGCTTCTCAGACCTCTCTCATCCATCCAAAGCCTCGCCCGGTAATGCGCTGAGTCTGACGTGAGCTTCCAAGGTACCGCGCATGGCTAAACGAGGGAACACTAATCCCTTTGTCATGCGCCCAACGTACTGCTGTAAGATAGACTTGTAATAGAAATGTACCTTAGAGACGTCTCTAGCGTTTGTGCCCAGATGGGAGAAATCTCTTTGTCCCCTGAGTGATACAGCTGTAAGAAAAGACTTATAATAAATATACAACTTGAAGTAAATGGACGTCTCTGGCATTTTGTGCCCAAGTGAGAGACATATCCATGTCCTATGAATCAAGCGGTATGAGAAGTGCTTTACTCGGAACATGATTTTATATTCATCCTGGAACCGAGCACACTAGAGTAGGTGATTGATTGCTTAAATGCTGATGTACAATAGGCATCATTGCCAAATGTTTTCGCACCTAAATATTCATAGGGAAAGAGCTCTAAATACGTCGGCGGCTCTATGTTAAGAGTCAAGGCCTTTAAGTCAGAAGAACACTTAGTTGATCAAAAGTCACCCCGTGAAAGCTGATGATGTTGTCATGGGGTATTGTCGCATATCCATGTGAGTTAAAAATGTGCAAATCAGGTGTCATTAGAGGGAGGATGCGATCAGTAAGACAGAAATGCAACACACACAATTAGGTTGGGTGAGCTAAAGAAAATGCAATCAAACAGTGATTGCATTCAGTTAATAGACCCGCAACTGAAAAGTTGCTCTAAATACTCAAACAAACCAATGTGGGGAGGGTCAAGGGGATATTTAAAGACCTGTCTACTCACTCCCCTGGTAAACTATGAAACAAAAAACGGGTAGACTAGGTCTGAGGGTAGTGTATCACCATACCAATGACTCTGAAACGATAGGATGTGTAGGTGTATCAATGCTGTTGGAGATTATTAAACACACACGGCTAGTATCAAGTCCCATCAGACCACCCTGCTGGTGGAATTTGCGTCATATGGGACTTGCTGATCAACCCTTACCACACTTAGCCATACAGTGCTATAGTGGAAGGGAATGCCAGCGATCCAGCCATGATGTTTATCATGAAGTGGACTATGTGAAGTGCAGTGCTCGAAAGAAATGTGGTAAATTAAAAATGGCTACACTGGCCCAGAGAGAATGTACATACTGGAGTCAGTGTGTCAATGATTAAAAACACACCCGGTAGAAAAAATTGAACTACCTTATGGCGTCGTGAAAAATCGGTCGACATGTTTCAGCCTAAGGGGAAATTCCCCAGCTTTCTTCAGGACCTTAAGTATATACTCGCTACTGTCACTACAACCACAAGTGATGACTTTAAACTATGAATGGAAGTTAAACATCGACTGACCAGGAGCATGGGTTGAGAGGGTTAGGGCGGGAGGGGACAAGGTTGAATCTGTTATTCTCGTTAATTGGAAATGTAAATGCTTTATGCTGTAAATGTATCTGCCATAGCTGCAATGATCAGGTACTCACGTTTTCATCAGGTACCATTTGTTCTTCATTTCCTGTCGAATAGTACGAAAGATGTATGGTAGATTCATGCAACGTATATGTTATACCTATTATAAGTACAAAAGGGCTGTCTCTTTATAATATTCATTGCATTGGATTTGATACCATGGTCATGAATAAAGTATGTTAAAAAACAAAATGGCTGATATTAACGGCCTACACACAACATCCTGGCATTGAAACAATGACAGACTTACTCATACAACACAAACATTTCATTGAAATCTACAGAAACTTGACACAATTTGTCATGAGGACTTTCACAGTCCAATCTGTGACAGTTGCAACAAATGGTACTCATTCTCAGGGTACAGCAACTAAAATTACACCACAAACATTACATGCGGTAATGGAAAAAATGCCCACGAAACGTGAACAAATGCCATTCTGGGTAGCTCAGAAAATAACTCAGCTCGAGGCAGTATTCCTGAATACTACCCCGTATGAAAAACACAGAATGCTAACAATCTGCTTGCCCATGGGGATAACACCATAAGTAGAAGATTGTACCACTTGGGGTACAGCCTTTGCTGCCATATATACCAGGAATTATGGTATTCCTTCATTAGCAGTGGTACCAGAAGTAATAAGACAAATACAAAACCAGTACTGAGCAGAGCCTGCTCTGAACATAGGGATGAAGTTACTAGGTAACTATAACCAGGTATCAGCCATAATACTAGCTAATAATAAAGGGGAAGCAGCTTCCGTGGCAATCCGCTAATGCCTGAGGGAGTTCAGTCCTTTAGAACAACAACAGGAACTGTTGTGTTTCTATCTAGGACCCTAATTCGATATTCCCGATTTATGCCCTTATGTGGTTATAACAAATAATATCCTTACAAAGGCATAAGAATCATATCCATATTTAGTAATAGCCAATGCAGTCCAAATACGGCAAGGCTACTCCCCTAGACTCCTAGAAAGTACAACGCGTTCTTCAAACAAACCAAGCCTCCAGCAGCCCAGGAATTCCCCCTGCTTTTGTTTTGATTTGCACAAGAACTCCTGGAGTCCAGAAAGAACTGTTAGTTCTTAGTGACGTCTTATGTCCAACCTTATGTCAAACACGGCACCTTTCAGGTATAAATATACCAACGTTGCCTTAAGCAAACACACGGTTGTTTGGAGCAGAGCGGCTATCTACTTGCCCGGAAGCCCAGCTGATGCGAGAGCCGAAGGAAGCCGCCCCTCCCTTTTGACGCACTGAGAGAAACGCTGTCTTTTTCTCCTGCCGAGAAAATCCAGCTCCGGTGTTTCCAGTCACCCTTGCGGGTTGCTGGGAGATCGAGTCCTGAGAGAGAGAGATACAAGACCTCCTACATTCTAGAACCAAGGTACGGAGCTGACTAAACCCTTAGGAGAATTTTTGATTCAGATTCTTGGCAAAAAAACAACTTAACTTAAACTGCAACTTACTTACTCCTTCCCATGTATTAGGCTTAGGTCAGGTACACCGGGGTAGGCGTATATTAGAAGCACCAGTTGAGTATGTTAGTCAATGTTTTTATGTATGTATATATTTTATCCATTTTAAAGTATCATATGGCTAAGAAACCATATCAATGCTTTTACAATATTATTTCAATATACTCCTTTCACTGTACGTACTTTACTTCATGATAAGTATTGCAATTGTGGCAATTCATTTCTCTTGCATGAGAAAGAAGACTGCTCAATAAATAACAACTTTTATTGAAAACGCCCGTCTCTCTATTTCTCTGCGCTCCTGGTGAAATTAAGCATGCACGATTGACTGAGTGAAATAGCTGTCTATTGTTTTCACACAACTCTAGAGATACACTCTTTATTCTGAGGGAGCAAAGTTGTCATGTTTATGCGGTTGTCAGAAACTAATCCCTTCTTGTCTAAATCTGGAGAGTTAACTCTTTCCTGAAAATTCAAGAAAGTTTCTAGTGACCTCTGAGCTAGCTGGCAAAACTAATTAAGTCTAATATAGTCAGTAGAGACATAGATGACCTCAATCCTACGTCTACACTGCTGTTTATATTATTCCAATACGCAGAGCCTATTGGGAATATAGGAACTACACTACATGGCGGCCAATGTTTGGTAAGGCGATAATCTAACGCAAGATATTAGAGTAACTCAGTCGTGCTTTTTCACATAGACCCCTTTTCCCGTAAATACTCCAAAAGACGTCTGGAGTGGGTAAAAGGTTAATATCCGCCGGAACTTAGTAGGAAGAGATTCCTATGTATTAGTTTTTGGTTTAGTCAACGTTGAAGGATACAGTGTTCCAAAATATTGTGCACCTAATCTTTGTTTCCCTTGAAACTTGATCTGCAACAAACTTTCTGTTAGTAAAAATGACGGAAAGTGAAGATTAAAGGGAGGAAGCTAGATTAGCAGCTCAACTCCTTGCGGATGACACAAGTCTCCAAAATGATGACCCCGAATGCTATAATCATTCCGGTAAATGTAAGAAAAACTATAACTAAAAAACTTATAGAAAATGGAGTATTATCACGAGGTGGTACAGTCATATTCGTGGTAGAGGCCCATGAATATCGGCAGACGGAGGTATTCTATTCATGGATACATTTTCCAGCAGCACACGCTGTGACACACAAATTCCACTATTACAAAATAGAGGAAGCTCCGGATGAATACGCTCCTTTCGAGGACGTTGAAATCCCACTAACATACCAAGAGCACCTGCTCTGGTTTAATGGCGCCCTAAAACATCAAAATCACATCACCAGGCTCGGTCCACCAGGAGCCACGTGGCCGGTTCTAGCCAGCTACACACCACATCCCGACATAGAAAAAATGTCAGACTGGGAACTTTTAGCACAACTAAAGCTACTAATTAAAATACGTAGACAATTGGTCCAATATGTCATGTGGACTTCAACAGTCCAACCAGCAATAATAATTCCACAGACCCCCCTCACAGGGGAACACAAATAAAATCACACCACAGAATATACCATCAGCCATTGGCAAAATACCCGCAAAACGGGGACAAATTCCATTCTGGTTAGCCCAGAAAATAACTCAGATAGAGGCAGTATTTCCTGATACTACACCTCATGAGAAACACAGAATTTTGACTATCTGTCTTCCAATGGGGATCGCACCACATGTGGAGGACTGTGACACTTGGGGCACAGTTTTTTGCTTCAATTTACACAAAAACACATGGTGTTCCGTCCATGGCGGTTATACCAGATGTACTAAGACAGATTCAAAATGAATACGGTCCAGAACCTGCTTTAACTCTGGGTATGAAATTACTGAAAGACTTCAAGCAGGTCTCGGCTATATTATTAGCCAACATAAAAGGAGAAGCAGCATCTGTGGCGATCCGCCAGAAATTGAAAGAAACAGATATAGCAGAACAACCTTTTGAACTTGCCAGAATCATAGAAAAATCCTATGAAGAACTAGGTAGAGATAGTTTGGGTAGGAAACCAGTAAAACCCCAACTACTTGAAAATCCTGAAAAAAACATTTATTATAAATAATGTAAACACTCCAAAAAAGAGTTGGGATGGAAATAAACAATCCACTCCCAGGGAAAAACGATTCCAGTCCAGAGGAAGGTCTCCTCAATGGAGAGATAGATCTCCAGAAAGAGGAGGTAAGTCTCCCCACAGGGAGCCCTCTGAGAAAAGATACAACCTTAGAGATAGGGATAAATTAAGAAAACCTGACAGATATCAAGATATTGATATACGTCCCTCTCGATCTTTTCAGACTTCCTCACAGAAATCGGAAAGAAGACGACGGTCAGAACACAAAGAAGAGCACGTCAAGTCCAAAGACATGGAACCTGCTCATCAAAGTAAAAAATTACAATTTCCAAAAAAGAAGGTAGCTAGTATTAAAATAAAACATGCCGAGGATACTGAGGACACAACTGAAAAACGGAGAGTGGGCCCAGACAGGGCTAGACAGCGCAGCAGAAGTAACCATAGCTCGCAAGATCCTGATGAATCTTCTGGAGACAGTGGGCACGAATGAATACATTCAAGTGGAAACTGCGGACACCAGAGTAAGCAAACCACATAAATTATACGAAATAACATTGCGTATAGAGGGGGACAAAATTAGGAAAATAAGGGGTCTCTTTTGGGATAACCTTTCTAAAGGCTATGACATCCTTCTTGCTGAGAAAGACTGGCCACCAGAGTTTGTCAGGGAGTGCCCTCATGGCGAAGAAATGATTATGCCTGCCTTCTCAAATCACATTCCAATTCATAAAAAATACACATTTGCTAGAAAATGGTCAGTGGCCCAAGCTCCTGCATTATATAAAAATCATGTAGGATGGGATGAGGATTCTCCTCACCATAACATTCAGTTAAAAAATCAACCCACTGCACAAAGGCAGTATCCTGTTAAGCAAGAAGCTAAAAAACAAGTCAGGGAGATTTGAGATCAACTTGAATATCAGGGGGTGATTGAAACATGGACCTCACAAATGAACAATCCTTTGTTTCCTGTCTCCAAGCCAGACAATTCATATCGTCTAGTTGTGGACTACAGACACCTAAACTCATGCTGCAAAACATTTGCAGTACAAAACTCACACAGTGCAGCACTAATGAATAACATCGTGCGCAAAAAATATAAAACAACATTAGATATCTCAAATGGTTTCTTTTGTCAAAACATTGCACCTGAAAGCAGGTATTTGACCGCATTCTCAACAATGGGGTCGCAAAAACAATTCTGTCGACTCCCACAGGGATTCAAGAATAGCCCAGGATTATTCTCAGCAAGGGTAACAGAGTAACTACAAATATATGATGATGAGGCATTATCATATGTCGATGACATCTATCTCACAGATGATGACCTGGAGACACACTTGAAAAGAGTAAACACCATGATACTTGGGTTCGCAGCTGAAGGGTATAAATTCAACTTTAAAAAGTCACGAATTGCTCATCTAACTGTCCTGTTTTTAGGATATGAATTATCAAGCGAAGGAAAAAGCATAGCAGACAACTTCTTAGAGAAGTGTGCTGTACTCCAAGCAACTAAAACGCTGAAGAACTTACAATCAATACTAGGTTTCCTGAATTTCGGAAGGACATACATTCTAAATTATGCGGAGAGGGTTAAACCTCTCTACGAATTAATAAAACCAGATTTCAAACCAATGAATTGGACTCAGAAACACACAGAAATTTTAAGATCATTACAAACAGACATGTTAACTAAAACAAAACTGCAAACTCGCGAAAACATAGGCAACCTTGTAATCCGAGTCATCCCAGGAAGATGCGGATTCACTTACCTGACCTCTAATGAGGGAGAAACGGTACCAATAGCTTATAAATCACACTTGTACACACAAGCTGAAATGAAATTCAGTTCTACTGAAAAAATTCTAACTGCGTTTCAAACTGCTGTAGCAAAAGAAAGAGCCCTAGTCCAAGGAAGAAACATATCTGTATTAACAGCAGAATAAGCCCTAGAGGCTGTAACAAGACCATGCAATCTGAAAACTGTGGCATTAGATCCAAAATGGATACAATGGGAAAATTCTCTTGCTGCAGAAGACGTGAAACACGCTTTTGACCCAAAAATGAAAAAAATAGAAAATCTAGAATATGAAGAAGAATATCCTCTGCCAATCGAAATTCTGCCTCTCGAACAATACACCTGTGTAATCTACATGGATAGATTTGCACAACACTACGATGTGGATAAAAAATCCTACAATGCTGCGTGCGCGATTGTTAAAGGTCGCTGGCGCTTTGGTAAATTCAGACTGATAATCACCAAAACTGAATCACTCAGAAACTGTTCAGCTCAGCGAGCTGAAATAAGATCTTTAAAGATGGCGCTTGAAAATGCCGATCGCGAATTCCCCACACTAATAGTGTGCGATTCGCATTACTGCGTCAAGTCTTATAATAATGACATGCAGACATGGATCAAAAACGGTTACAGAGATGACACAGGTGCCACAATAAAGCATAAAATGCTTTGGGAACAAGTAGTTCTTTTGCAGAAAGAACTGCAAAAGACTCACGCGATACATACACGGAGTCATCAACGGGATGGCGTTCACGTTGCAGGGGATTCATTGGCTGACAGAGCCACAGCGGAAGAGGTTCGACCGGCTTCCGTAGCCACAAAAAAGCGTTCTAAAAAACACATAGACGGAGAAACGATGCTGGCAGTAAAAGCCTCATTAAAAGGCGATTATGCAGCATTACCTCTCGGCTATCCACTCAATTATACATACATAATAAATGCAAACTCCGTTCCTTTTGCTCATATCCCTGGAGTGGGGGATAGAGTAATTCCAAACACGAACAGGAGAGTCTTCTAGATTCAAGAAGCACACATGGGATTGGGTCTAAGACACCAAGAGATTGTGAAATCTCTAAAAGAATTACAATCAGAATACTGGTGGCCGGGGATGAGCCTGCAAAATTACAAATTTGCAAAGGATTGTCCAGACTGCAACATAGATCGCAGTTAAGAACCGGACCAGACTACTGCCAGGCCTCCTTTATTAGAAAGCATCAGGCTATCTATACGCAGAAATCCAGCTGGAGAAATGCGTTCCCATAAAAATTAAGACTAGATTCACTTAAAATGTAGGCCCCAGCGCTCGGCTGACGCCAGAACTGTTATAGAAGATTTGCGAGTCTTTATCGGCACATACGCAATTGGCATGCTACATTCTGACCAGGGTCCTGCGTTTAGCTCTCGAGCTTACAAAGAGGCCATGACCAGCATGGGCATTGCATTGCGGTACTCTTCTCCCTTCCATCCTGAGGGAAATGCGGTAGTGGAAAGAAAATACCGTGAGATAAAGCAATCTATAACGGCAAGGGTATTAGGTTCGGGTGATGGGTAGGTCAAACATTTAACAAGTGTCCAACGTAGTCTTAACAATCTACCAAGAAATTCTCTAAAAGGTATCACTCCATACGAACTATTGTTCAGTACTAAAATGCACATCCAGGACTTAGATTGTCACACTTCAGTGGTAGAAGAAGAAGCCTTTGATATCAAAGATCGTTTGGCTGTTTTACAGGACTTAAATGAAACAAGAAGAAGTCTGAGTAATACAAAGTTAAAGCCAACAGCCACTGAAGAGAAACCACCTGTCCTAGCAAGACCTGTCTGGATTCCAAAGATTGGGGATCTGGTCAGAGAAAAGATCGCGGTGAAGAAGGAATTTGGGCCTTCTTACAGAAAAGCAGTACCTGTCTTAGCTGTCAGCGGAACAAGATCAGTAGTACTACCGCCCCTTGCTGGTAAAAAGGAGAACAGAGTTGTATCCATCGACCTGGTAAAACCACAATCATGTGGCCTATAATAATTAGTAGGCCCAGTGGACTCCCAAGAAGTAGCAGAAGACCAAGCCTTGCTACAATCCAAGAGGTTCAAACTGAGAGACTAATCACTTTTGATAAACCTGCAGTGAATAAGAAAGGACTATGCAACAAAGCCATGGAACTTGTGCCTCTTGAAACCCAAATTGCAAATGTTCATCAAGAAACACCTGTCTATAATGATGTAGCATCGGACTATAATAATGTCTCAAAGAAAGATCCAAAGACTAAAGAAAATCCGGAAGCAATTCCAACAATTGACAGAACTGCATCTGGTTACTTCATCAATTTCGATGACTTTTCTGATGATCCAAGTGAACATGAAGAAACGCCAGCAACAAAAACTTTCAAAGACAAAGTAACTGAACTCTTTCATCAACTCAAAGAAACATATCTGATTTCTCCATAGATTGAATTTTGGATTGTGTTAGGTGTACCTTTCCTCCTGCTTTGGCTCATCATGGTTCTATGTTTGGGAAAATTCATTGAAGGAAAATATAGTACAATGGACACAGCAAGTCAGAACATCAACTTGGTCCTAAAGCCTCACAAGTCATCTCACATCGAGAAAAGAGAACTGTCATCAGTGAACATCACAGCCAATCCAATACCAGGCGGGGTAGCATGGGACAAAACGGATTATGAAATCTATGGCCCGATTGAGCTCTTGAAATATCCACATCAATTTAAGGTTTCCTTAAGTGACTTTGTGACACCAAGTACTTTCTCTGATGATTGGGACTTTGAAAATATTAATAATATGATGTCAGATTTAGTAATGCCAGCTAAATTCACAGAACATGATTATTTGCAGGGTTCATCAAATTATGAAGAAATGTACTGTTATAATAATTTTGGTCATCACTATTTGCATAAATCTGCTCAACCTAGAAATGTTTTAAATTATAACCAATGGGAACATTGTGCAACACCGCCTAAAGGCAGCTCGAAAACATTTTATGAGAAATTCCCATACTTCTCAGGGATACATACAACACAAGGGATGCAGAAACGTTTTATTTTAAAATGTTAAATAAGACAGGAATGATAACAATGTGGACAAATACTAAATTGATTTATTCTGAAACATTTTATGAAAAAATGACTACATTTGGTTTTGAATTTTGGCAAAACAACATTGAAACAAAAACCATCTGGGGTACAAAAGACTGGCAGGTCCAAGGTTTAGAAGCATTATTTAGAGCCTGCATGATCCCAGAACAGATAATATTCCTGAATGACACCATTCAACAAACAACCTGTCTTGGTTTAGCCAAGATAAAAGATTTAAACAAACCGTCTATTCCGAAGCCCATAACTGATAGTAATAGCACTGCAGATGTGGAGATAGACGTATCCTATATTTTACACCAAAACAGAACAAATCCTGATTGGAAAAAATGGTTGATCTGGCCCACAGACACTAATAACTGTCAAGATAGATTCCTGAACAAAACACAGGGGTTAAAACAGACCAGGCCAGACCCAAGATATGCCCAGAGACAACATCCAGGGATAGTTACAACATACAGTGTAGGGAAACTATGCCTCGAATGGCTACATAAATCCACACTGGCTGAAATTAAGCAACACTTGACGGTGCTGACTTGCGTGATTTCATACTGGGACCACGCAAACAGCGTCAAAAACGTTTCATATACGCCGGTATATACGCTGCTTACAACTAAGCTTGGAAAGCGACACAAATTGAAACTGCAGAAAAAATATGAGAAATTGATCATATAAATTTGGAAAAATCCCTTTCTCTAGTGGACAATGTGTTAACGACTCTGTCCTCCAGAATATATTCACTGGACAGTATTGTATCATCTGCTATTGATATAATAGAACAGGACTTACTAATGTTACAACATGGTCAGTCTCAGTTGCGTTCTATTGTACAGCTTGGCTGGACGTTGCAAAATCTGCATTCAGGCTACGTGCCATGGCGTCTAATCAACATAACGTCATTATTTTCTATCTTTAACCTTACTGATAAACAAATCAGCTTGGCACAAAAAGGATCAGACTATACGATTCTGAGCATTGAAAAACTTGAGAGATTACCATTGACAATGTCAGAGAGACCTGTCATTGAATGGATAATACATGGAACGATTACAATCCCAATAACAACTTTCCAGTTTAAGTATTGCCAAAAATATATACCAGCAGGCCTGTATGAAAGGTTGGGTAAAAGATACATCAAGTCAACATGGAAATTACCTTATACACACAAATGTTATAGTGAAGGGAAAAAAGAGGTATTTCTTAGTGGTAACAATTGTAAAAAATCACTAAGCGGTACACTTCTGTGTCAAGGTATTTACTTGCATGGAGGCTGCAATGGTCTTCAAATAACCTTTCATGTCACCTGTACGGCACTCCTGCAACACAGATAGCGCATTTTTTCAGACAGCTTTCCAACGGCAGCTATGTTCTAATCAGTGACCACAGCTGTTGTGGCATGATGCCAGGAAAAGCCTATCTCGTGAGCGTTAGTTCCATGGTCACTTGCTGTATGCAAGTATTGTATCCAAACAGCAATCCAGACATGGAGGCGGCAATATGGCCTTCTTTGAATATCTCTTCTATTCGAATTTATACTTTAAGCAGAATGAAGTCTATTCTTTTACAGACAACTGTGCCTTTAACCTCGTCCAAAGAGACGTATGATCTGCAAGTTGCAAGGATAGCGGCAGAGATACATTCCCTATTATCAACAAATTGCCCCGTGCATTTCGCAGAAATGTTAGGTCAAATTTTAAACATGTCTGATACCAGTGGCATCACACATGTATTTACGACAATTTTTTCGTGACTTTTAGCACCCTTTGAAATAGTTCTGGGCATTTTCCCGAATTTTGTGCATTCTCTTTTCGGTGGCCTGCCTCTTCTTTTGGGACTCGTAGCAGGAATTTTATTTTTGATCCTTCTGCTCCGATATGGCAAGCCAAGCCACAGACAAAACTCCAGCTACAATGGAAGAAACGATCCTAGCAGTACGCTACCGAGACCAAATCACTAAAGTCCTCGGATTAGCCCGGCTAAGAGATTTAAGTGCAACGTGGTTTCTTTCATTCAGACCAATCTAGCAAGATTGCAACTTACCTGTGCTTCGATGTCTGCTATGCGGAGAAGAATGCGTGTTGGACGTCTGTCTTACACTACCATTAGCAGTACCAATGGATATCGATACTTTGCTAGGTCCGGTAAAGACTCATGCAACGTGTTGTCCCCAGCGGCTACCTATTCTAATGATGGCATTCGTTGAGACTTCACCATTACGAGTAGGTGGTGGTGAAGTACGAGAGGAAAGCAGCACCAAACAGGTACAACCTTCTGTGAGCATTGCTGATCCCGACATCGATGATAGCAATCACTCTCACATATGCACTGTTTCAGCATTTGCGAACTTGGTCGAACTTTCACCTGATGTTGTAGACCAATTTTTTGCAAGCCTGTCTGATATGTTCTCTCCAGTTGTGGTATATAAATAAATAATACCGGATCTATTTTTGTCTAGGCATAGCAATAACAGATAGCTCAATAAATAAGAGTCAAGATTCGAGGTAGTAGGAGTTTGCAGGTTTATTACAGCATAAAGGACAGGAACAGGACTACCTGCATAGGAATTGGATGGCAGGGCCCGGCAGGGGGGCCGGATTGGACTAGCGTGGCCCGGCAGCTGCCGGGGCTGGATCTGGGATGAGCGCGCTCTGGAGAAAGGACTGGCGTAACATTTAATAACAATACACAGGCATATATATATGAAAACAGTTGCATTACAGTACATATGACAGGCGGAGCAGTGGGTGGAGCAAAGGGTGTGACGCGTAGCAGTCGCGAAAGATAAGGGTGAGAGTGGGTGTAACAGGGCGTATACATAGACATGTGATGCAAACGTAACAGAATATGTCATGAATGGGGCGGAAACATGGAGGGGGCTACCTAAGGAGCCGGGACCTCTAACCTGATGGTGCGCGCAAACTGGCAATGACGTATTACTAGGAGAAGCTGGGGGCTACGAACTCTGTGTTAGGAGCAGAGACTGAAGTCTGGAGAGTCAGGGCGACATGTACCTAAACAGTATCTAGTATCTGATGTTTAGAGAACATGTTGATAGAATCCAAAAGTTATCGGGGTAAAGGCTAACAGACTCTAAGACTGGAGCATGCATTATTCTACATGTAGTGCGTGATGAAGAATATTAAATGACCATTAAATACAGTATTTCTCTTACATGGAGACGTAAAGGCTAGACAATGACGGAAACTATTGATGCAGGTTCAGTAGCTTTAGGAATGCAGAGAAGGAGGGCTGGACTGATAACTAGAATCATAACATACTCTTGGCAGACTCAGAGGCAGAGCCAGGCTGAACCGGGCACTGTGAGGCAGGAAGTAAGTGAAGGGTCAGGGATACAGGTGGGGGCTGTATCGCTCCTCAGCGAGGGCTTAGGAGACAGGAGCTAAATCTGGTGTCCGGGCCCTTTTGAGGCCTAGAAACGGGACTTTACAATGGAATAACGTGCACACTGAGAAACGTGGCAACGTAACTTTACATAGGCCTGATATTCGTAGTATTCACGAGAACTAGAAATAGACATACTAGAGGTGGACACAACTGTAATTGCGTCATTAATCGAACATGGGGAATACATATGCATATTAATCATGCACACATAACATATGATGGAGGACGCGTAGGGACACAGAACATGGCAAAATTTACTTTTCCACATTCCCTCCTTGTCACTACGTTTCCATCAGGAAACATCAATATTCATGATACCATCTATCATTTCATACAGTATCATTTGCTCGTCTCGAATTTTCTTGGAACGGGATTTAGAACGGGGCTTGGGACTAGGAACACAAGATGTAGCACAAATGCCGCAAATCGCAGGGCCACATTGTATACAGAGGCAGCAACTGAATATGATCGCTACTGCAATACCTAGAAAGGACAATACTTTCCATCCCCAGGCGGAAACCATATTCCAGAACCAACCGGACCATGTCCAGGTGCCTGGATCTTGATGTAACAGATGGGCAATTTTATGGAGTCTGGTTATAGCTGAATAAACAGACGGCGCGTTATTTGGAATGAAAATGCAGCAACTAGATCCGATGACTCTACAGGCCCCGCCCCTATCGGCCAATATGACGTCAAGGACGAGACGATTCTGTAAAACGACAAATCTCATAGCAGATTGCTCTTCAGTCAAATTACCTAGGGCAGAAGCAGTCTCATTAACTACTGCTTCAAGGGTTCTGGTT
Organism: Lissotriton helveticus; assembly: GCF_964261635.1. NCBI lineage: Eukaryota > Metazoa > Chordata > Amphibia > Caudata > Salamandridae > Lissotriton > Lissotriton helveticus. The sequence goes on along the minus strand of NC_136067.1, from coordinate 1,303,288,913 downwards.
AACCTACGAATTAGCTTGCTATTCTGGATAGGGCCTATAAAAAAGAAGAAACCTCTATTGAAATCTGTATACTGTTCTAGAGCAGTTTCAGTATAATCGACAATCGGGGACTCGATCTCCCTTCTATGTCTAATGTGTACTAGATGTGTATTTCTGTGATAATCAGATGGGGCTAGGAAAACTGGTGGCAGTAGGAAGGCAATGTAACAGGTTCCCTCCCAATCGAGGGGCAGACGAACATATGCGGTTTGACCACAAATAAAATAAGAATGACGTGAAGCTTTGAAAATAGATTTCCCACTGTCACTATACTTGACAATAGTAGTACAATCACTATGTCCTACATGTACGGAACCATTATTTCGGACACATAATTCACCTTTGACTGGTAGTACTGAAATAGCAGGTAAGTCTGGAGTAGAATCAGACTGAACATTCAGGACCATGAAATTCGAAGAATAATTTCCTAAATTGTAAACTTCGTTTTCTAGATCTAACCCGGTTCTGTGGGGAAGACCTTGCTTGTCTGGAAAACATGTACTGTTAAGAAAAGACATATCTGTTGAGGATGAAGTTAACGTGGACCATGCTCCACACGAACCATTATGTGAAAATGGATAAGGAAAGAGTGGCAGAACTCCCTTCGGTGTCTGGAAAGGGGGGAGTCGACCACACACCCAACAATTAGTGGCATTGCTGGTCTGGTGTGAGTAATGTAACATGCGGATAAAAGAATTGTTACGCATAGCGAGGCGGTAAGAGAGTTCATGAGGAGGCAGATCACTAAACGTGTGCTCTACTGTAACCTTAGAAGACTTATTTACATGAGAAACTGGAAAATACAAGTAAAATGCATAACTGGTGCAGGAAATCATAATGCTGAGAAATAATATGAAACTTAGAAAAACGATACATCGGATTGAGTATTGACTAACTCTCTCACTATGGGGGTCTATTTTATACATGTCAGAAACCGGTCTAACCGTTTCACCTAGGGGAGGACTTAGACAATCAAACTGGCTGACTTATTTTACTAGACCTTAACCTTTTCTTATACTCCTGTTGCGGAGTTGTCTCTAACAGGGAGGGTGCAGTAACATTGTCTTTTGCGGGACAGTCCTTAAGAATAGTACTTTGGCAGTCCTTTAAATCCTCGGAAATGTTCTTTGAAACTGGTTTCAATCCATAAAACTTTTTGATATGCGAAAGATGCACCCAGCCTTTGCGTCCCTCCAACTTCACGGCTGTACGGGTGGCCAGGAGGACCTGTCGGGGCTCCTTCCAGCGAGGCTCCAGCGGACTTGAACGGTCAAAATTTCGCACTAGGACCATGGATCCGGGAACGATTTCATGCGGTGCCACCTCGGTATTGTCTGGAAAGGCGGCGGCAACCTGTGAACGACAAGAGTTGAGGGCAGACATCAAGGAAGCTAGGTAATCTGTCAGCATATTACTTGAAACATCGGTAATACTTCGGGGTCTAGGTGTACCCCACATGTTAGGGGGGCGGCCGAAAACGACCTCATACGGGGACAGACCTGATCTGGAATGTGCGACCATGCGCATATAAAACAAAGCGACTGGCAGAGCTATTAGCCAGTCCACGCCTTTCTCTTGACAAACTTTTGCAATTCGAATTTTCAGGGTCTGATTATGTCTCTCTACGAGACCGGCTGCTTCAGGATGGCGTACACAATGGAACTTCCACTGGCACCCTAACAACAGGGAAACATGTTTCATCAACTCAGATGAGAATGGCTGGCCGTTGTCAGAATACACGACCCTAGGGAGTCCATAACGGGGGAAGAACTCACGAACCAACTGCTTGGCAGTGGTCGCGGCTGTGTAATCTGGGACTGGATATGCTTCTGTCCACCTGGACAAAGCGCATACAACTACAAGGACATACTTGAAACCTCCATCTGAATATAATCCATCTGGAGGACTTCAAAAGGGTGGTCAGGGGGCTGGAATCCACCTTGTTCCACCGGGACACTTTTACCTGGATTAAACTGACAACATATCATACAGGTACGGACTTTCTGCTTGGCTGCAGCTCGTAAATGCTTGTTGAACCAAATGTTCTGGATACTGTCTAACATTGCTTTCTCTCCTAGATGTGCTGGACTATGTGCGGTATTAATAATGACTTGAACCATAGAGTCGGGGAGAAACCATGTGGCTCTACCCTTCGTTACCCATCCCTGATCTGTCTGGACCCCTCCTTGTTCGGACCATTTCTTGATTTCATCGGGAGTAGCATGTAACTGGATATCTATGACATCTTGTGTAGGGTCCTTAACTGTCATACATGTAGTCGGATCTGGAGTAAGTGTCGGTGTTGGCTTAACTGAAATGTCTGGAGTCTGAGCTGTAAGCTTGGCTGTGCGATCTGCTAGATCGTTACCCTGGGAAATAATGTCAGTAACTTTCGTATGTGCTTTGCATTTCATGATGGCAATGGATGTCGGTAAATGTATTGCATCTAACAGAGCTTGAATAAGGAGACCATGCTGAATCTTGGTTCCATGAGAAGTCATGAAACCTCTCTCCTGCCAGAGCACTCCAAAGTCGTGTACGACTCCAAATGCGTAACGGGAATCTGTGTAAATATTAACTTTCAGGTTCTTGGCGTGTATGCAGGCTTGAGTCAGAGCAACTAGCTCTGCTGCTTGAGCAGACAGGGTGTCAATACGGTGTGTTTCAATAACTTCAGTGTCGGTAGTCACTGCATACGCGGCTACTAGTTCTCCTGTACTGGTTCTCATGCATGAACCATCCACATAAAGTGTCAGGTCGGGATCTGGTAATGGAATATCTGTCAGATCTTGTCTTGGCTTGGTCATGATGTTAACTATTTCCACACAATCGTGTGTGGCAGGATTTGGATTAACTGATGGTAACAGTGTAGCAGGATTCAGAACGTTGCAGCGTCTGATTTCTATGTGTGGCTGAAACAGTGTCAATTCATAACCTGTTAAACGTGCAATTGTCAAGTGCTGAGTTTGTGTTCGGTTTAAAAGAACTTCCACGGAGTGTGGAACTTGTACGGTCAGGGAGTGTCCTAAGACTATGGAATCACTTTGTCTGATAGCTAGTGCTGTGGCTGCAACTGACTTGAGACACGCAGGCAGAGCCTGGGCTACTGGATCTAATGTGCTCGAAAAATAAGCACAAGGCTTGTATTGTCCTGCTTGATCTTGTGTGAGAACAGATAATGCTGTACCTTCGCGTTCAGTGACGAAAAGTGTAAAAGGCTTACTGTAGTTTGGTGTAGCTAGAACTGGAGCTTGGCATAGGGCTTTCTTTAATTCATTAAAACTAAGTGTATGTTCAGATGTCCAAGGGAGGACAGTCGATACGGCTGCCTCCTGTGTCGTTAACTGTATCAGTGGTTTGGCTAGAAATGCATACTGAGGAATCCATTGTCTGCAATAAGAAGTAAGGCCGATAAAAGCACGTACCTCCTTCTGGGTCTTGGGCTGAGGAAGACTCGCTATTAACTGGATACGGTCTGGTGTCAACTGCCTACCCCACTTGGACAGTAAGTGGCCTAAGTAGATCACTTGCTGGACACAGAATTGAAGCTTAGAAGGGGACACCTTGTGCCCCATCTCGGCTAGGGAATACAAGAATGTAAGGGATGCTCGCTCGCAAGCACGTTCAGAACGGGCTGTGATTAGTAGATCATCGACATACTGGAGCAGGGCAGTGCCAGTTGGCATGTGAATATTGTCTAGTTGTCTCTTGAGTGCTTGACTGTAAATACTAGGACTTTCTGTGAAACCTTGAGGAGCGCGTGTGAACATATAGCTCCTTCCATTTAAACAAAATCCGAAAAGAAACTGGCTGTCTGGATGAATGGGGACACTAAAAAATGCGTTCTTGAGGTCTATGACAGTGAAAAATGAGGCTTCGGAATCAATGGCTGTCAATAGGGAAGAGATATCTGGGACAACTGGGTACTGTGGAATAATGCATTTATTAAGTTCTCGAAGGTCAATCACTAATCGATATACTGGAGGTGCATTTGGATCAGTACGTTTCATGACTGGAATGATCGGAGAATTACATACATTGGAGTCAGTTTCTACCACTACTCCTTGAGCCATGAGCTCGTCAATAATTTTGGATAAGGCTGCTACAGCCTCAGGTGGCAATCTGTACTGTCTGATTCGTGGCAGGACTACACCTGGCTTGAGAGTCACACGATGGGGTGTGATTTTTCTATAAAGCCAACATCAGTTGGACCTTGCGGCCATAGATGCTGCGGGACATTAGACAATCTCGGATCAAAATCTCGTAATACATAGTGACCCTTGAAGTCACGTAGGAACAATCGTATTCCCTCTGGGGAACAGCATATAACTGCACCTAACTCTTTCAGTGTTTTAATGCCTAATAGATTTTCTGGACATGACTTCGTAAGTAACAGATCAGTAGTGCGGGACAATGGACCTACTTCTAGGGTAACTGGCTTTGATATTTCATTTACAATAGGCTTTCCTGAAAATCCAAGGGAAACATTTCTAGAGCCTGAGAGCGGAGCCCCTGGAACTTCGGCGTGACTGATGGTGGTCCTACTTGCCCCTGTATCAATCAGAAACTTTCTGTCTTTCCCTAGTACTTGACTGTGAACATAGGGACCCTCTTGATCTACAGGTATCTCGATGAGAGGCAAGCCTACCTCCCTCTCTAGGCTGTTTCATGAATATGGCTGATACTCTGGATACTCTGACTGCGCATACTGGTACATCTGCTGTGTAACATGCTGTGTTGCAGCGATGGGCTGCGGTACAGTAACTGTCTGTGGTGCATTCTGTGGCTGAGAAGTCTGTGAAACTTGCTCTTGTCTAGGCGGACGTGGTCTTTCTTTAGTCTTACCGGTAGCTATGTTGTGTTTCAGAACTGCACACTTGTTTATAAAATGACCTGGTTGTTTACAATAATTGCAGTTCCCTTTAACGGGAGCTGCAGGGTGACTGGCTTGATTCGGACCCCTCTTCTGACTGTCTTGAGGAACAGATTGTGCAACTAGTACTTTCATTTTCGTGTCTTTCATACGCTTTCTCTCGTGTTCTTGCTCTTCTCTGATTCTATTCTGGTGATATTGAAGCATCTGTAACATCTGGGACGGGGTATTAGCTTGCCAGGTACTTTCGACTTTCAAAACTCGATTCTTAACTTTTGGACTTGAATTCTCGACTAATTTAGTTACAAAAAGATGAGGGTATGACTCGCTACTTGTCTTGAGGCCACTGTTTATAATAAAACATTTTTCAAATCTAGAGTAAAAATCACTAGTGTCTTCGTCTTGTTTCTGTTTACAGGCTGAGATTGCATCCCAGTCTTCCTTTTTAGTTGCTAATAGTCTGGGCAAAACTTGTATTAACAGTTCAGGTAATTCTTTACATTTATCTCCAAGACCGGTACCTGGTACTCGTATCTTGTCTTCAGCTTCTAGAACTGCCCAATCGATCTTTTTCTCTCCCACCTCCCATTCCTTTTCCTTGAGTTTCTCATATACCCCTGCGGGCAACAAGACTTTTAACATTTTAATGATATCTGGATACGTGTATTCTCCCATACGGAGCATGTCCTTTAATTCTCGGTGGAACCCTGCTGAATCTTTATCATGACAGGGAATTAACTTTTTCATCTCTAAGAGTTCCATCTTTGTGATCGGGGTGTAAACAAACACTCGTTGCATTTCACCACCGTCTGTCTTAACTGGATGCACTTCTCGTAACGGATTCTGTCTGTCTATGTAAAACGGTTTACTTTCTGGCGGTGAGACATGAACAAAATGCGGGTTCAAGAACATACTATATTTGTGGCGCTGTTCTAGAATGACACTAATCAAATCGGTACCTAAACCTTTCCATCTATACTGGAGCAACTCGTTCAGGACATCGTGTAACGGACCTGGATCAGAATGTTGACCCTCATACAATGTAATGAGGTGCTGGATCATATACATACCCGCCAGTCGTTGCTCGGCTGGGGGCAATTTCAGAAACATTTGTGCCACTATTTCGTCTGGAAAAGTGGTAGAATCAGTAATCCATCGGACTGCTGATCGGGCTAGTTCTTGTTCATGCATAGTACTTAATTCACTGTAACCGATTCGTGATTTCAGAATGTGATCGGTAGCTTGAAATACTTGTTCCAGAGAACCTTGTTCTGGTGCTGGATGATGTAAAACTGACTTGTGTTCTAGGCGCAAATGGCGATCTGGAAATCTAGATTTTCCTACATACGCTATTCTGTCGGGATTCTCGTCCTCTACCTCTTCAGTATCTGAGTTACTTTCTTTCTCGCTTACTTGTGCTGCTTTACGTTGTTCGTGTAACCTTATTATTTCCTTACGAATTTTCTTATACATACTCTCTATACTGCTGATAGTCTTGTGTTTACCCTCGGCTATATTATCACTCCACTTTGTCAGGACTTTCATTTCGGCTTGATCTTTGGTCGGATAATCTTGTTCTCTTATTAGACAATTAATCAGAAACTTTAATAGCATGAGCTGGACTTCAACTTTTCTTTGGCACATGACGTCACTAATACTTTCTGGATCATTCCCTGTACGGATGAAACGATATATTCTGTCTAGATCTCCTTTCATATCTGGTAGGGTGACTAGATACTCGGTCACCTTTCTCACGCGTAATGAATATAGAACCATATTATCCTCGCCTGGGACTGGATCATATCCACATTCGTTAAGGGCTTTTCTTATTTCTGCAACAGACTGATACCTGGGCGTACGCTGTGACGCTTGTGCATGTAATTCGACTAACGTTAAACGCTTGTGTGGCGGCGGGGTTCCTGGAGGACCTCCCCCTGCAGCCCCTAAACTAGAGTCGTCTACTGATGCTCTTCGTCCTGGCAGAGTGGGAAATGGAAATGCAGGCTGGACTTGTATGGCGGGCTGGACCGGGGGTACCGTAACAGGTACTCCGGTGTCTGGAGGAGCGGGAAGTGCCTGATTTACAGGGACTGGCGGAGCGGGATTTGCATATTCTGGGACTGTGTCGTCCAAATAGGACGAAATGAAAATATCAGCTGCGGTCGGTTTGTGACGTAGCTTGGTCGGAACTAAGGGTGGCGGAAAATTACTGAATGCCTCCGGGGTCGCTTTTGGCAAGCCCTCGGCAAGAAGAGGATACATACCCTTAATAAGAGCATGCCTCTGTCTGTCTGACTGTTCGGCTTTAACTCGTTCACCTATCTCGATTAATTCTTTTTCTTGTGCTCGCTCTAAGGATTCTCTACTTAATTCAGACTTTCTGATTTCTTTTTCGGTTCTTTTATGAGATTCTTTGCGCCATAACTCAATGGCATCTTTCTGTGACTGTCTGGCTTTCTTTTTCCATAATGCCTCTTCTACTCTCATGATGCACTCGGCATTCCACGTACCTGATACGGGCCATCTATACTTTTCCTCTAACTCTTTGGTATACTCTACCCATAAATCTAGATATAATATGGCACTTATGCCATGCTTCTGATACATAAAATGACCTGGACTGTCCCTAGGCGGGACAGGAACTGCTTCTTCTAGCAGACCCTTTCTAGTTTTTAACTGACGTAATCTCGAAAAGAGGGACATTGCAAACTTGAATCTGAACACAATACAATACACGAGGAACAAGAACAATTGAGAAAACAATTCAGGCATACCACGACATTGAAAATACATTGAATAACATTATGAAGCAACAGTTCGGACAGAATACTACCTGGAACACTGAGAACAGAAACACATGAATTTCTCGAGAACGGAACAGGCTAGAATTACTGGATGCGCTGCTGAAACAGCACGGAACATACCGGTCCCATAAAGGGACGCATCAAGACCCGTATCCACCTAGGTGAACACTTCGTTTCAGATCTGCGTACCCAGACCCATCGGACCAGAGACAATTTAGATTGACCCTGTCTAGATACTACCCCAGCAACGGTACTCACCGGGCAGCAAGAACGGAAGGCCTCAGACTGGACGGGACTGTTTCGACGCCGGACGGACGAACTTCGGACTTCTGTTACGGGTGGGCCTCCGGATACCTCGGACCTTGGACTCTCGGCTTGGGCTCTGGTCGGGACTCGCCGCGTTCCTCCACCGCCTCGTCTGGATGCTGGACCGCCACCTCCGTCTCCTCCGTGGGCCTGAGGGATACTTGAAGCAGAAATATCTGCACGTGCACGGTATGGTTCCGTCACGGCTGCAGAGGGTCAGGGGGCCGGCGTGGCTTCACCGGCGCGTGGGGAAAGGGCAAGTCCCTGTTCGGGCGCCATTATGTGGTATATAAATAAATATTACCGAATCTATTTTTGTCTAGGCATAGCAATAACAGATAGCTCAATAAATAAGAGTCAAGATTCGAGGTAGTAGGAGTTTGCAGGTTTATTACAGCATAAAGGACAGGAACAGGACAACCTGCATAGGAATAGGATGGCAGGGCCCGGCAGGGGGGCCGGATTGGACTAGCGTGGCCCGGCAGCTGCCGGGGCTGGATCTGGGATGAGCGCGCTCTGGAGAAAGGACTGGCGTAACATTTAATAACAATACACAGGCATATATATATGAAAACAGTTGCATTACAGTACATATGACAGGCGGAGCAGTGGGTGGAGCAAAGGGTGTGACGCGTAGCAGTCGCGAAAGATAAGGGTGAGAGTGGGTGTAACAGGGCGTATACATAGACATGTGATGCAAACGTAACAGAATATGTCATAAATGGGGCGGAAACATGGAGGGGGCTACCTAAGGAGCCGGGACCTCTAACCTGATGGTGCGCGCAAACTGGCAATGACGTATTACTAGGAGAAGCTGGGGGCTACGAACTCTGTGTTAGGAGCAGAGACTGAAGTCTGGAGAGTCAGGGCGACATGTACCTAAACAGTATCTAGTATCTGATGTTTAGAGAACATGTTGATAGAATCCAAAAGTTATCGGGTAAAGGCTAACAGACTCTAAGACTGGAGCATGCATTATTCTACATGTAGTGCGTGATGAAGAATATTAAATGACCATTAAATACAGTATTTCTCTTACATGGAGACGTAAAGGCTAGACAATGACGGAAACTATTGATGCAGGTTCAGTAGCTTTAGGAATGCAGAGAAGGAGGGCTGGACTGATAACTAGAATCATAACATACTCTTGGCAGACTCAGAGGCAGAGCCAGGCTGAACCGGGCACTGTGAGGCAGGAAGTAAGTGAAGGGTCAGGGATACAGGTGGGGGCTGTATCGCTCCTCAGCGAGGGCTTAGGAGACAGGAGCTAAATCTGGTGTCCGGGCCCTTTTGAGGCCTAGAAACGGGACTTTACAATGGAATAACGTGCACACTGAGAAACGTGGCAACGTAACTTTATATAGGCCTGATATTCGTAGTATTCACGAGAACTAGAAATAGACATACTAGAGGTGGACACAACTGTAATTGCGTCATTAATCGAACATGGGGAATACATATGCATATTAATCATGCACACATAACATATGATGGAGGACGCGTAGGGACACAGAACATGGCAAAATTTACTTTTCCACACAGTCAACAAGAATAACTTTTAAAAACAACGAGCACGCAGCGTTCACTGAACTCTGAATTCGGCCTTCAGTTTTTGATAAACAAAACTACTAAAAACATTTGGAACTATTTTTTCCCTGAATGCGAAATTATTTTTTCTCTTCCAAAATATGTACTTTTTTTGGGCACATGGTACTCTGCTTAAAGTAGAACTATTCTTAGAGAACAGAGCTTTTATTTTAGAAACTCTAGAGACAATATTTTACCTCAGACTCTAGTGCATGTACAGTATTGTATAAATATGTGATGAAATGGCCTCGACCTTCTTTTCTGTATTTAGAGCCATTTCATGTGTAATTTTCGCAAATTCATTCAGCTGAGATATATATGCATTTTACTGAATGATATCACTGCTTAAAAGACGTACAGTACCTATACTCATTTTCGTGTATATACCATACACCATTTCAAATGCAATTCATGTATTTTGGGGTGGGTTGGAAAACACATGCATCGTTATATGTTTAGTATTGCTAAGTATTTAGTAATGATTGACATAATACGTGGAGTGGGTGTTGTGTTTCTATCTAGGACCCTAATTCGATATTCCCGATTTGTGCCCTTATGTGGTTATAACAAATAATATCCTTTTAAAGGCATAAGAATCATATCCATATTTAGTAATAGCCAATGCAGTCCAAATACGGCAAGGTTACTCCCCTAGACTCCTAGAAAGTACAACGCGTTCTTTAAACAAACGAAGCCTCCAGCAGCCCAGGAATTCCCCCTGCTTTTGTTTTGATTTGCACAAGAACTCCTGGAGTCCAGAAAGAACTGTTAGTTCTTAGTGACGTCTTATGTCCAACCTTACGTCAAACACGGCACCTTTCAGGTATAAATATACCAATGTTGCCTTAAGCAAACACACGGTGGTTTGGAGCGGAGCGGCTATCTACTTGCCCGGAAGCCCAGCTGATGCGAGAGCAGAAGGAAGCCGCCCCTCCCTTTTGACGCACTGAGAGAGACACTGTCTTTTTCTCCTGCCGAAAAAAACCAGCTCCGGTGTTTCCACTCACCCTTGCGGGTTGCTGGGAGATCGAGTCCTGAGAGAGAGATACAAGACCTCCTACATTCTAGAACCAAGGTACAGAGCTGACTAAACCCTTAAGAGAATTCTTGATTCAGATTCTTGGCAAAAAACCAACTTAACTTAAACTGCAACTTACTTACTCCTTCCCACATATTAGGCTTAGGTCAGGTACACCGGGGTAGGCGTATATTAGAAGCACCAGTTGAGTACGTTAGTCAATGTTTTTATGAATGTGTATATTTTATCCATTTTAAAGTATCATATGGCTAAGAAACCATATCAATGCTTTTACAGTATTATTTCATAATACTCCTTTTACTGTACGTACTTTACTTCATGATAAGCATTGCAATTGTGGCAATTCATTTCTCTTGCATGAGAAAGAAGACTGCTCAATAAATAACAACTTTTATTGAAAACGCCCGTCTCTCTATTTCTCTGCACTCCTGGTGAAATTAAGCATGCACGATTGACTGAGTGAAATAGCTGGCTATTGTTTTCACACGACTCTAGAGATACACTCTTTATTCTGAGGGAGCAAAGTTGTCATGTTTATGCGGTTGTCAGAAACTAATCCCTTCTTGTCTAAATCTGGAGAGTTAACTCTTTCCGGAACATTCGAGAAAGTTTCTAGTGACCTCTGAGCTAGCTGGCAAAACTAATTAAGTCTAATATAGTCAGTAGAGACCTAGATGACCTCAGTCCTACGTCTACACTGCTGTTTATATTATTCCGATGCGCAGAGCCTATTGGGAATATGGGAACTACACTACAGAACTACCCAAAATTATTGAAACTGCATATGCAGAATTAGGCACAGACAGTTTGGGTGGGAAAGCTTTAAAACCCACAGCTGATGGGCAGTCCTGAAAAGGACACTTCTAAGCAGACACCTACTTTTTTCTAAAAAAGAAGTGGGATAATAAAAAACAACAAAACTTTAAGGGAAACAGATCTCAACCACGAGGCAGATCACCTCCACAGGAGCCCTCTGAAAAGAGGTATTACCTCAGGAATAGGGATAACATTAGGAAACATGACAGGTATCAGCATACTGATACACAATCCTCTCGTTCTTTTCAGGGTTCATCCAAAAACTCTGAGAGGGAAGGACAGTCAGAAAGACTAGAAGAGCGTACAAAGCCCTGAGACAAACAGCACGCTCAAGACTATACTTCCAAAAAAGAAGAAAAGCCAAAATCAAAACCTCAGTTTAAGAAGAAGAAAGTTGCAGGCCTGAAGATCAGACATGCCCAGAATTTTGAGGGCACAACTTCTGAATGAGGAATGGGCTCAGACGATGCTAAACAGTGTGGCAGAAATAACAATATCTCACCAGAACCTGATGGAATTTCTGGTAACTGCGGACTTGAATGATTAGATCACAGTGGAAACACAAGACACGAGGGTGAGAGTCCCACATAAGTTATATGAAATAACACTCCAAATGGAGGGGGGTAATCCCAGGAAAGTTGAAGGTCTATTTTGGAAGAATCCGTCATCTGGTTATGATATCCGATTAGCTGAACAAGACTGGCCACCAGCATTCGTTAAAGTGTGCCCTAGGGGAGAAACAATCATTTTTCCAGCCTTCTCTGACCTCGTTCCCATTTATTTAAAACACACATATGCACAGAAGTGGGCAGTTGCCCTAGCTCCAGCATTGAACAAAAATCATGATGGGTGGGATGAGACTTCAACCCACCATGTGATCCCGTTAAAGGTCTCAGCAAATGCAAAGAGACAATATCCAACAACACAAGAAGCTAATAAAAAACAGATCAGGGAAATCTTAGATTAACTTGAATATCAAGGGGTCATTGAAACATGTATCTCACCAATGAACAATCCTTTGTTTACCGTAATAAAACCGGACAACTCATATCGTCTAGTTTTAGATTACAGATATTTAAACACAGGCACAAAGACATGTGCTATTCAAAATGCACACAGTGCTGCATTAATGAATAACATTGTGCGGAAGAAATATAAAACAACACTTGATATCTCAAATGGATTTTTCTGCCAAAATATGGCATCTGAAACAGGTATTTGACCGCATTCTCAGCGTTGAAGTCCCAGTGACAATTTTGTTGTCTCCCCGAAGGGGGTGTTTTCAGCAAGAGTAACAGAGTTACTCCAAAATTTTGATGAGGAAGCATTGTTCTATGTGGATGATATTTATCTGACGGTTGATGACTTAAAAGGGCACTTGACCAGGGTGAAAACCATAATGATGTGATTCACCTCCGAGGGCTATACATTAAATTTAAAAAAATGCCAACCGGGTACACTTACTTAACCTTCAATTAAGGCAAAACAGTACCAATGGCTTACAAATCAAACCTGTACACAAACACAGAAATGACTTTCACTTCAACAGAGAAAATCCTGACAGCAGTTTAGACCACTGTAGCAAGAGAAAGAGTACTGGCTCAGGGAAAACGCATACTTGCCAAGACACCAGTACCAGTTTTAGAAGCTGTTACAAAGGCAGCATTCCAAATGCAAAAGCCTACCTCCAAGATGGATACAATGGCTAATTCTCTTACTGCAACGGATGTTGAATACAGATTTGATCCAAGTCTAAAAACTCAAGCATTTCTGCAATATGAACAAGAACGCCCTCTAGCAAATAAAAGCTTGCCTCTAGATCAGTATGAATATATAATTTACACTGACGGATCTGCTCAACCGGCCATACAAAGAAAGCCTGGCAGAGTTAAAAGCTCTGATAGTAGCACTGGTGAATACGGATCACAAATTCTCCACGCTGATAGTGTGTGAATCTTTTTACTGTGTACAATCATACAATGAATATGTCCATCATTGGGAACAAAACGGGTTAAAAAATGCAAAAGCTGGCACACTTAAGCATAACTAGATGCTGTGGGAACAGGTAGTTAAGTTGAGAAGCGAACTACCACGGGCTCACATGATTCATGCACTGAGTCATCAACGTGATGGCGTTCACATTGAAGGGAATTCATTGGCTGATGAAGCCGCAAAGGAGGCTGTACACATACCTTCTGTAGCTGCAATCATTTGTTCAAAAACGAGGATAGACAGTGAAATTATGGTTGCTGTCATTGCTTCGCACAAAGGCAGCTCAGCAGTACCAAAGAAATTTCCACTCAAGGACTCTTACAAGTTAGATGCAAACAACATTTCATTTGCTCAGATTCCTGGAATGGGGGACAGAGTAATAAGAAATATGGATTGTAGGCAAGGTTGGATTATTGCAGCACACAAGGGTTTGGGCTCTGCGCATACAGGTGTTACAGCGACTATTTCATTGTTGAAGGAGCGCTACTGGTGGCCAGGTCTAACAAAGCAAACTAAAGACTCTGTCTTGAAATGTGACATCTACCAGCAGATGAAAGGCTCCACCATAACACGCCCAGCTCAGACACCGTTATTCAAATCAGACAGACCTCTTGCTTGTATATATCTGGACCACTGCGGCCCTTTAGAATCAGATGCGGCCTACAAGTATATCATGGTTGCAGTGGATTCATGCTCAAGATTCCTATGGGTTTGGCCTGCAGCGCTTGGCTGATGCTCAAACTGTTATCAAAGATTTGCGAGTTTTTATAGGGACATACCCAGTTGGCAGGTTACATTCTGACCGTGGCCAGCCGTTTAGCTCTCAGACTTACAAAGAGGCCATGGAAAGTATGGACCTAGCATTGCGGTACTCCTCTCCGTACCATCCTGAGGAGAATTTGGTTGTGGAAAGGAAAAAATGGAACCTAAAGCAATCTTTAACAGCTAGGGTATTAGGCAAGGGTGGTAGTTTAGTCAATCACATATATGGGGCACAGCAAGCACTCTATAACCAGCCAAGAAGTACTCTAGAGCGTGTCACTCCTTACGAGGTCCTATTTGGGACAAGAATGTGGGTATCTGATCTTGATTGTGATGGCGCAGTGTTGGATGAGAACCCATTTTATATCCATGATCCTTCGACTGTTTTATACGATCTGAATGAATTCAGGACACAACAAACAGACCGCCACTAGGGAAGTCAAGGCAGTCATTGCAAGAACTTTCTGGATCCCAAAAATTGGGTATCTGGTCAGAGAGAAAATAGCAGACAAAAAAGAATTTGGACCGTCATAACGAAAGCATTTATCTCTCCTAGCAGTTCAAGGAACCAGAACGGTGCTTTTGCTGCCTCTTGCCGGGAAAAAGGGGAAAAATATTTGTGTCAATTTACTTAATCAAACCACACTATGTGGCTGATACTAAGCAGCAGGCCATGTGGACCCCAGAGTAGCTACAAAGTAGCTACAATCCAAGAAGTTCAAACAGAAAGACTCACAGCGTTCGAAGAGTCACGCATACGGAATGAAGGACTATGTAACAATGCTATGGAACTAGTTCCCCTTGAACACAAAGTTCGAATTCAAAATGAAACTCTAAATACCACACAAGTTGCGATAAGACCAAATACTGATGTTTACATCAACATGCCTCAACAAAGGCAAACTACAATTTCAACAAATCCCGCTACATTTCCTACAATTGATTGAACTGCTTTTGGCTACTTCATGAACTTCGATACCTTTACCTTGGATCCAAGTGAACCAGAAACGACACCAACCTAACAAAAACGCAAACAATAAGTCAAGGACATTCTGAAGTTTCTCAAAAAGACTAACCTTTAATCGCCTTCGGTAGGACTCTGGGTAATTACTGGGATGCTGTTCTTTCTTTTTTGGCTAGGTTTAGTTATAACTTTTAGCATGTTTATTAATGGATGATATCTTCAAGAAAGCTTTCAGACGGTGCTGCGGCCGGAGAACTCACCCGCTGGTCTGGACACTTGCTCCTGGGTCCCACACGCTGTAGTCTCGCCGCTGCTGCACTGCCATCCCGCGTCTGGAGACTACAGCTCCCAGGGAGCCTTGCGGGCACTTCCTACTTCCTGCCCTCAGCGCGCCCGGAGGCGCTACTTAACACAGACGCTCCCTCGGTGGAGCGGGGGGCCATTCAGACGGTGCTGAGGCCGGAGAACTCATCCGCTGGTCTGGACACTTGCTCCTGGGTCCCACACGCTGTAGTTTCACCGCTGCTGCACCGCCATCCCGCGGCTGCAGACTACAGCTCCCAGGGAGCCTTGCGGGCACTTCCTGCCCTCAGCGCGCCCGGAGGCGCTACTTAACACAGACGCTCCCTCGGTGGAGCGGGGGCCATTCAGACGGTGCTGCGGCCGGAGAACTCACCCGCTGGTCTGGACACTTGCTCCTGGGTCCCACACGCTGTAGTCTCGCCGCTGCTGCACCGCCATCCCGCGTCTGGAGACTACAGCTCCCAGGGAGCTTTGCGGGCACTTCCTGCTTCCTGCCCTCAGCGCGCCCGGAGGCGCTACTTAACACAGACGCTCCCTCGGTGGAGCGGGGGGCCATTCAGACGATGCTGCGGCCGGAGAACTCACCCACTGGTCTGGACACTTGCTCCTGGGTCCCACACGCTGTAGTCTCGCCGCTGCTGCACCGCCATCCTGCGGCTGGAGACTACAGCTCCCAGGGAGCCTTGCGGGCACTTCCTGCTTCCTGCCCTCAGCATGCCCGGAGGCGCTACTTAACACAGACGCTCCCTCCGCGTCGCGGGACACGTGCGGGTGTTCGCCGGGCTAAGCCCGGGCAAAGGGCGGGCCCTCTTAGGCCCTCAGAGGACATCAGAGGTCGGGCGGGCCACCCCTCTAAGACCTGCCATAAGAGGTAAGCCTGGGTAAAGTTACCATGGGGAAACGTAACACCAATTCTACAATGCTTGCTTCTGTTGACCCTTCTGCCTTGCACCCCTCCTTTCATTGCTTATTGGAGAACACCCTTAATATGGTCACCAATGAAATTGCTAATACCAAAAGGAGGATGTCATTGGGCTGTAGTACCAGTCACTTGCAGTCATCACAAGTAAGCCCTATTAATATTTTACCGCTCTCACCTGTAATTACTATCTTGAAGCCTACTACCCAGGCTACTCCGCTGGAAGTGTTGTCTGGGGGCAGCAGCCCAGTTATAATTATTGACTCCCAGCCTGACCCCGTTGCACAGACTGTTATTGCCTCCCCGTCCCCAAGCAACAAGACTGTCGACGGAAAAAGGAAAAGGGGCCCCCTGAAACTTACAGTAAATAAGAGGAAGCAACCCACCCGTAATAAGAACCAATGAACCCCCAGAGTATGTGGACCAGAGGGAAGCATCAACAATCTGGGGGCGATACAGCTAATATGGAAAGCTTGCAATCTGTAGAGGTGGCCGCTCCCCCAACCACCTCTACAGAAGACCATTACTCATTGGGCACACCGACTGAGTTTTTAACTGAAAGTATCATTCAATCTAAGCCTAACGGGAACTTTATTGAGACAATTGTTGATACTATTTTTAAATTAGAAAATCTTGTAAAAAAGGAAGATGTAAAAAGGAAAGGGGTGATTAGTCTTGATCAAATGAGGGGTGATCGTCTTTTGAAAGATCTCGAGTCTGCTAGTAAGTGTGGTGTGGTGGGCCTATTACCAGCTGCAACTTAACATCTAAGGGTGGGCCCAAAACTATCAGTAGCACACCAACACCTAACATTACATCCAGATGTGATACTGTAGAGCAAATTCAACCTGCTATAAAAGCTAAGCCTACTCCTCCCATAGCCCTTCTCATACTACTACTATAGTTAGTAATACACGGAAGGAGGGCCCTACCACAACTACTGTGAAATCTGTGGCCCCTAGTAGCAGCAATGGTGGCAAGGGACAATCGGCTGTTAGCAGACCCATAAAACATCAGGAACCTGTCCTCCGTCTACCTCCTGACGCCTGCCCATATGTTTTAGTATTGGCAGGCGCGCCACCACTTAGGGATGGACAAGGTGAGTCCTGGGTTCAGTTGCACAACAAGTGCATTGACTGGCTGACCAAACATAAGGGGGTAGGCTATGACATCTCAAACGAAATTTTGTCTGCCCGTCGAGTGAGCTGGGTTGGCCCCCTATGTAAAAATTGGGGACTGTATTGTTGTCAATTTTAGGCACCCTGGCACTGCCAAATTTATACTTAACAACAACAATATTTACCCGGGTCCATCTACTGTTGTTACTCCATTACCTTTGAGCTACTTCTATAGGCCCCCGCCAAGACCATTTCGCCCAGCCCCACTGCCTTTTTTACTTTATAATAGATATACTGCATTAGCTGAAACAGGTAGCCTGGACTGACCATTAGTTATTTCAACCGACACTGTAGTCAGTGATCACACTAATATGCATGATCCTGAGGGAATTCGTCAATTTGTCCTATTGCAATATTGCCCAATTCAACCAGTAGGCCCCGGGCGTCATTTGACTCCACAATAGGTGCACAGGGTCACATCTCCTCCATATCGTCTGACGATCTTTCTATCTCGAGTTGGAAAATTGCAGGTCTCAACGCGAAAATGAAAATTAAGGCCTGGACTGATTGGGTATCCAATTTTGATGTCCTAATGATGCAGGAAACTTGGTGTACGAGTTCTCTACTTCATGAAGGATATAGTTGCCATAAATTAATTGTACCCTCCCCGCCTATGGGTTGTCCCAGCGGGGGCTTATCTATTTGGGTTAAAATCACTGCTGCAGCCAAAATCGAACCATTGCAGACAAACAACAAAAATGTCATGGCGTTGAGATATACTGGTAGGATAAAGTTATGTTTTATTAACTTTTATAATAACGACTTCACAACCCATCCCAACACCAACTTCCTAAGATTGTTTAATTTCATCGATGCAGTCGTGGAGGGACAAAAATATGGTAGGTTTGATGGCATTTGCATAGGAGGTGATTTCAATGCGCATATCCACTCCAGAACTCCACCCTGCAAAAGAGGAGTTGAATTACTAGATCTGCTAGCTACACGCGATCTAGTTAATGTAATGGAGAATATAGTCACTGGCGTGGATAATGTACCCGTTCCTACCTATATTGGGCGTGGGAGTTCAACCACCATTGACTATGTATTCATTTCTTCTCTTCTCGGGGATCTTTTATTAAAATCAGAGGTTGTTAGAACTATATATAGTGACCATTACCCAATTTTAATTTGTCTTAAATCAATTAAAAAACATGGGAAGATAGGAGAAATTGGGGCAAAAAATGTAATGGCATCGACAGACAGGCTAAGGGTTGTTTGGAAGGGGATAGACAACCAGGGCGTTTTAGCTCGAGTTATTAAAAAACACCCTACATTAGCACCGGTTTGCCTATCAACTGGCAGACCTGGGCCTGATATTGTTAACTCATTTTGTGAACTTTGTAAGGCTATAAAAAAGGAAATTTCTAAACCTGTCCTAGCCCACAACAATAGTAATCCAAGGTGGTTCGACACCTCATGCTCCAAAGCCAATCGGGAACTTAGGGCCGCTCTTACAGCTGAACCGCGTGATTTGGCCCTGGTAAGGACTCTGAGATCTAGATACAAATACACCTTAAGAATCAGATCTGAAGAGTTACTAAAAGACCACTGGGATTCCCTTGTTCGTACAGCAGCTTTAAGAGACGTAGCCGGGTTTTGGAGGGCGGTTAAAAACCTGAAATCATTGGGCTCTAATATCACCCCTATAAATTGTAATATAACAGGGGATGTGTGGGCGGACCATTTTTCTAAGATCTATGATGCCTCTGGCAACACCACAGAAACTGTTTTTTCAGTTAGGCCCTTGATTATCACGTTGTTGGAGGTAGAGTATGCCATTACCGAAAGCGCTGGGAACAAAGCCCCCGGACCCGATGGTTTATCCATCGACCAAATCAAATCTGAACCTGATTTTTGGGCACCCCTGCTATGCAATGTTTTTAATAATTTATCTCACACCTCTGTCCCGGTAACATGGTCTAGTATCACCATCATGCCAATTTTCAAAAAAAGTGACAGACTTGACCCTGGTTGCTACCGCCCCATATCTTTAATCGATAATACGCTAAAGATTCTAGGCAGGGTCCTTTTTAATAGAATCAGAACCTGGGCGGAAGAAAACACCATTTTACACTCGTGCCAGTTTGGCTTCAGAAGTAAAGTGGGTACGGTGGAGCAATGTCTAAACCTAAACCTGCT
Organism: Lissotriton helveticus; assembly: GCF_964261635.1. Taxonomy (NCBI): domain Eukaryota; kingdom Metazoa; phylum Chordata; class Amphibia; order Caudata; family Salamandridae; genus Lissotriton; species Lissotriton helveticus. The sequence continues at coordinate 1,303,269,192 of NC_136067.1, read as the reverse complement.
TATGGCCAAATACACAATTGCTAAAAAATCTCCTTTATATTTTGGGTTGATGGATTTAAGTTCTGCTTTTGATTTTGTAAATCGCTCCCGTTTATGGTCAGTCCTGTTGATTTATGGTTTAGATGAATCTTTAGTTTACTTTTTGGCCCATCTTCATAGCAATTTGAAAGCCCGCGTTCGCATTAACAATGACGGCGAAGTTTCTAATGATATTTTAATTGGCAGGGGGGTCAGACAGGGTTGTGTGTTGGCCCCCCTGCTTTTTATCTTGTATATAAATGAATTGAGTAATTCTTTGAACAATCTTACTAATGATTTTCCGCTGTTAAATGGTAAAATGGTAAACCCATCCCCGCACTTCTCTATGCGGATGATGCGGTCCTTATGAGCCGCACACCCAATGCATTGCGTAATTTAATTTCTGGCTTCGTCACATAGATTTGGGCCTATGTACCAATTTTAAGCAATCATTTATAATGACATGTGGCCCAAAAAGTTATAAAATAACTCAGATTCTGTCAGGGGACAATATTTTAAAAAAGCACTTGCACTTTTCCCTACCTTGGCTTGTTGTTCTCCAATACTGGATCTTGGCAGCCTCGTGTTGCCCAGGGAAGGAACAAATTGAGTAAAGCTATACACTCTTTAATCTCCCTCCGCCAACCTATCCAGGCAGATGTGATTACATCATTGTTACAAATCTATAGAACACAATGCTTACCTGTAGGAACCTATGGTGCTGAGGTGTGGGGCTATTCGAATTGCACTCAATTACAGATCGAAGAAAATAGATTCTGCCGGAAGGTTTTGGGGGGGTTATCACAGCCCCAACTTATGTGTGTCACAGGGAATTAAACCTCCATTATATAGAGGACTTTATAAGATCCAGACCCGCCCTTTTCTGGATAAAAATCTGGAGGAATTCCGCTGCCTCTTTGTCCCGTGACAAAATTTTGGACTGCTTAAAATGTGAGAGGGCCAATTTCATACCATGGTTTAAGGCTGTGGAAAAAAGCTTATTAAGTGTGGGGCAGTGGCATCTTTTTACCTCCCCCCAACTGATCGATTGCACGCACAAGAATTTAATAAAAAGGGCTTCGTATGATTTTTATTGTAAAGAGAGGGAAAGGTGTGATTTGGCAAAGCCGTCCACAATAAGGTATACTTCCCTTATGGAGCCATGTGACAAACCTCATGCCTTGCCTCCGGGCTATCTCCGTATAAAGTTAGGCAGGTGGAATAGGAGCTTGTTATTTCGGTTCAGATATGGAAGCATTATAAATCTACTTTGCTTCCCGCTAGGCTTCAATAAACATGTTGGAAAATCTAAGCAGTCCCTGTAACCTTGGTGGAAAACAAAGTTTTCTCCACTTTACTTTTTTCTGTGTTTTTTATGGAATGTACACTAAACACTTTTTAATACCGTACTGTAGAAAAAATGCTCTGATGGATTTTAAATTAGCTTTTGAAGACTTATTGATGTTAAAGACGGACGAAGCAACTTTTAGAGTGAGTTGTTATCTCAAAGCTGCTGTCCGGTCCCCTGCTTCTCTGCTCATTGACTGAGAAATTTGCACTATGCATTTTTTGCACACTGCACATTTTGCACTAGAGGTTGCCTTTTTGCACATGATAAAGCTATCTATTGCTATGAATTTGTAATTTTGCAGGTTGTTAATTGTCTATATTTTATATTTTATGACTGTGTAATTAGTTATGTTGTGTTCAACATGTACTTTTATGGATGTTTTATAATCCGAATAAAGATCCTTTGACTTGACTTGACTTGAAAGCTCCGCAGCCCAAAAAGTTAATTTGATTCGAAAACCACATCAATCTTCTCATCGTGAACAAAGAGACTTGCCAGCAGTGATCATTACAGTGGTTCCTATATCAGACGGTATAGTAGGGGACAAAGTTGATTTCGATATATTCGGTCCTACTGAACTTTTAAAAGTTGATCAAGTATTTAAAATTTCATTAAGTGATATCATTACATACAGTACATTTTCTGATGATTGGGAATCTGAAACTGTAAATAACATGCTGTCTGATTTAGAGAAAACTGCTGCATTTCCAAATGATAGAACGTACTTCAGACTATGATACTTTGCACTGTTACCAACATTATGGTCATCATTTCTCACACAAATCTACAACACCTAGAAATGTTTTTGGGTACCACCAGTGGGAACATTGCCCTACAACCTAGCAGATAAACAGGTAGAAATGGCTCAAAGGGGAGCAAAATATACAATGTCACCTATTGAAAAGCTGGATAAATTACCATTCACGGTAGCGGAGTTACCATCCACGGAATGGCTAAACCATGGCCACATAACTCTACCCGTCACAACTTTTCATTTTCAATATTTCCTTGAGCAAAGGCAGGCAGGCAAATATGAGAAAACAGGCAACTAATACATTAAGGAATCTTGGGAGTTACCATACAGATTTCGATGCCAGAGTGGGGATCGAGAAGTGTTTCTAAGCGGTACATACTGCAAGAACGCTTTATGCAGCTCTCTTGTGTGTCAGGATATTTTCCTGCACAGGGCTTGTAATGGTACGGTAGTAAACTTGTCCTGCAACATGAAAAGTACTCCAGCAGCAGCCGTGAATACTCCGGTATTTAGGCTGCTCTCGAATGGAAGTTAATAGATGCTGAACAATCAAGGTTGCTGTGTGATGCTTCCGGGCATTGCCTATCTGCTCAATGTGAACTCCAGGTTGACTTGCTGTATGCAAGTATTGTTTCCCCAATGAATACAGTCAGGGAGGCTCCGTTATGTCCTTCATTGGCTGTTTCCTTTATACAGTTCGATACTTTGGGCAAACTGAAAGCCATGCTTTTACAGCAAACTGTACCCTCAACCTCCGGCCAAGAGACCTTTGATCTACAAATCACAAGGACCTCGACTGAGATACAGGCACTCATACATACAAACTGCCCCTTTACTTTTGCAGTAATGATGGGTCGTATCTTTAATGTGTCTGATACAAGCAGTATTGTACACCTATTTAAGACCTTAGGGTCAGGATTTCTAAGCATCTTTCAGACAACCCTCAGAGTTTGTCCAAATATTATACACTCCATATTGAGAAGCATTTATGGAACTGTCCCGCTGATCCTGCTCTCAATAGCAGGTATCCTGATTGTCATATTTCTGCTACACAATAGACAGCCCAATCACCAACGAGACAGCAAAAGCACTACTGGAGCTCAAATACCGTGGACACATTTATTTTAAAAGTTTTTTATAGCGCTGGCTAGACCCGAAGGTATCAGAGCGCTTTACATGAGTATCAGAACATAATTGCAGGTTACATTGTTACAAAGGTTACACAGTTATCAGAGCCTGGCAACATAGTGACAAGTAAGGTCGAAAAAAACAAAAAGGATATACACGTAAGGGAAAAAGCAGGCAAGGGGAGAGATTCAGGGGAGGGAGGTAAGAGGGGGGTAAGAGCAGGGGAAGTAGACAGAGAATGGAGGAGGGAAGGAGGGGAGGGTGAGAGACACAGCATGAAAAGAGGAGGGGGAGGGTGACGGGGACACAAACCGGTAGACGAGTCAGAGTTGTGTCCAAAGTCCAGTAAGCTGTGATCCCAAGGGAAGTGGTATCAATTCCCCATCTCTGTTGCGAGAGGCTCCCTATACACAGTGGACTCTCTCAGAGGGGTGTCTGAGACTCTAAGGCCTACATACTGGATCCTTCCCCAAAAAGGGGAGAGGGAGTGCCTGTGCAAGTGGTGCCATACCATACCTCAAATGTGAGTGGCTCCCTAGGCGCTGTGGACTCTCTCAGCGGGTTCGCTGAGACTCCAGAGTATAAATATTAGATATTTCCCCAACAAGAGGAGAAGGAGTGCTTAGTTAAAGGGCACAACATGACAGGGGGCTAGGCAGTGTAGCGAGCAAGGGGAAAGATTCAGGTGAGAGGGGATAGGAGCAAAGGAAGTAAGAGAAAGAAAGAGTGGGAACAGATAGATAGGAGACAAGGAAAAAGCAGAGTTACAGAAATATGATGGAGGGGAGACAGGGAGAAAAACTGTGACCAAAGTTTGGCTGGGTAGGTGACGGTTTATGGGATGAACCAAGGCTGATCTCCTCAATAGCTGAAAAGAGCAGCTCTGCCGGGTGTGGGACATAGTGCATGGACTCCGCTGTCAGGATGGAGATCAGGAGTACTCAGAGATGATCAGATTGGGGGAAGAAACCATGGTCCGAATGAATTCCAGACGCCATCTTGAGGTCAGGCACAGTCTTGGTAGGATTATGTAAGGAAGATTTCAGCTGGGGGGAAAAGTCACAACTGGCGGCCATTTTAGGGTCAGGTGCTCCTCAGCCTGAGCTGCGACCCTGTTGGATTGTGAACTAGTAACATTTGCTTAGGACTCTTGGAAGGCAAGACACTTGATAGGGATCACACGTCAGGCTTATTACCGAGAGCATCTCCACAGTGGAGCCACCATCTCAGGTATCAGTGAATAGGTCAGTCCAGGCAGATCAGATTCATGCACATTCAAAGGAGATAGTTTAAATGTTTAAATGTCGCTGGCATACAATGTGGATTCTGCACACAACCGCATGCATCCGCTTTGTATTAGGGTTCCAGCCATGCACCTGACTGTAATGGAAACCGCCATTTTAGCTCCTGGCATTGGGGACAGGCAAATCAGGCGGGAAAGAATTGGTAGACTACCGTGAACAGAGAACAATGAAAGAGGTATAACTTTGTAATAGGTTATAGCCTGATCAAGGGTTACTCCTTCCCCCAGGATATGCTCCCCTCTTTCCTCTGCTCTGTCTGTGTTAGTTGGTGCCTTTTTGGGTCTACTTGCCAGCCGCAGCTTTTCAGAAATCCCTCTCCAAGCTGCTTCTCACTGTGTAATGATGGCAAAATTCTCTTCACCTATGATCTGTGTCGCAGGTTCGCACGCACAAACTCAGCACCCCAGGGGCTCCTCCTAGATCCTCAGGCTCTCTTCATCTCTCGGGTCCAGATGGGTCCTCTGCCTCAAGGGCTTATTTCATTTCTACATGTCTCTCGTCGCTCTGCTTGCCGACTTGATCACCTCCCCTCGCAACGGCCCGCACCGGTTTGTTACCCCTCCACGTGTTCCGGCTCAGTGCCCCTAATCGCCGCTTCAGCCACCAGACTCACCTCACTACTCGGGCGTCCTTCCTCAGTTGTTCCAGGGTAGCTGGAGCTCACTCCGCTGTGTAATCCTGTCCCTGCGTGGCTTTCGCAGTTTCTTCTATCAGTCAGGGCGCTACAGGGTGGTGCCGGTGGGTGTTTTGTCACTAGGGCTCTGTCTCTGCTCTATCTTGTTTTGTGAGGGAGGCCGGGTGGGGGAGGGGGGGTCCGTTCCCACTCACTCATTCCTCAGAGGCCTTGTGCCCCTAGTCGTCTCATCATGATGCTGTCGACTCAAACTCTCAAAGCTCAGGGTGCCATCTTAGAGTCAGGAATGAGGGGTCATAGAGCCCAGAAAAGAGCCGATGCAGCATAATTGTGGGTTTTCCAAAGCCGCCACAAGTCGCTCTCACAGTAGTATGCTAGGTTTGCGGTAGCCGCCTAGCCTCTTAGCTGGGTTGTCCGGCCTGCGCAGTATCAAGAGGATCAGGCACGCTCACCGTGTAAGGCTGCTTCAGCTGTGGTCATCACCCTGGGCAGGACACCTCAGTGTCAGGAAAGAGCATTCCCTTTACGAGTTATAGGCTGTCAGAGGCAGGTGTCTTTCTCAGAGATCCCTGCACACCAGAGTGCTCTTCCGAGGCGGTGGCCATTTTGTGGATGCTGCTGGACTCGCTTTCACCGGAGCTGCTGAAACGCTGCCCCGTGGGATTCCTCTCGATATCAGGGAACAGAGTAAACGTGCACTGCAAGGGCGAGCAGCGCCAGTGGGAGGCCAAAGAATTAGACACTTACCGCATCTCCGCCGTGGTTATTCGAAAGCGTTAGTCACGGGCCACCATGTTGGCGCAGCGAGGGCCCACATTCATCGCTCGCACTACAGGGGACAGAGAGCTTCACCCTGCAGCTCACTGTTTTTATTGCAGGCACGATCTCCTCAGCACTTCAGGCGCTTCACACAACATCTGGGCTAAGGGAGGGGGGAAATTCTGCTCTGCTTGCGGAATTTGCAAAATGTAGGCAATTCGAACGCTGAATTGTTGAAAGTTCCACGATCCGAAGCTCACAAGCGGAATTCGTGAGCATGGTCGAGGCTAAGCAGGAGGTAGCACTCACTGATTAGCCAGTAGAAAGTACTCTAGTTGAGTAGAGGTATTGCACAAAACAGTTGCATCTTGTTGGATAAATATGCTGGGCAGGATTAATTCTGGCACGATGCTCCTGTCACAAAAATTCAACCTCTACCGGGAGCACTTACAGATATAAATAAAAAGCCGGTGTCCTAGTTGAAGCTCAAATTCTGTAACGCATTAATCAGCCCAAATGGTTGAGGCTAAGCAGGAGTGCTTTCTGCCCATATCTGCAGTCCAACCTTAGCTGTAAACCCTGATGGAGGTCTTTGTGTCCATTATGTTCTCTAGCGTATCCCCGTGCAGTTCCAGTGACCAGAAGGTTCTTTCTCCTTATCTGCTGCTCAGATGGTGCTCTGATCCTTTATAAACAAGAGGCATGTGAACTCACAAAAAAGCCCTGCCCATTTGGCCCAGCCACACATACACTAGCAGTATGCAACGTCTTCTTGCCCTTTCCCCACTATGATGGACAGCTTACTCAAAGGACCCCTGCGCCTTTCCGGCGCAGTGGCAAAGTTACAGACACACAAGGTCACAGGAGACAATTCTTCTGGTATTTTACGCAGCTGTAGTGTAGGGAAGGCACTATACATTTATCCAACGAGGTAGCATGTACTGATTAGCCAGTAGAAATTACTCCAGTTGAGTAGAGGTACTGCACAAAACAGTGGCATCTTCTTGGATAAAAATGCTGGGCAGGATTCATTCTGGCACGATACTCCTGTCACAAAAGTTCAACCTCAACAGGGAGCACTTACAGATATGAATAAAAAGCAGGTGCCTGAGTTGAAACTCAAATTCTGTAACGCATTGATCAGCCCCAAAAATCGTGAGCATGGTCAAGGCTATGCAGGAGTGCTTTCTGCTAATATCTACCATCAAACCTTTGCTGTAATCCCTGATGAAGGTCTTTGTATCCTTTATGTTCTCGAGCTCAATCCCCGAGCAGTTCGAGTGACCAGGAGGTTCTTGCTTCTCATCTGCTGCTCAGATCGTACTCTGACCCTTTATAAACAAGAGGCACGTGAACTCGCATAGAAGCCCTGTCTGTTTGGCCCAGCCCTACATACACTAGCAGTATGCAACGTCTTCCCGCCCTTTCCCTACTATGATGGACAGCTTACTCAAAGGACCCATGTGCCTTTCCGGCGCGGTGGCCAAGTTCCAGACACACAAGGTCACAGGACACAATTCTTCTGGTGCTTTATCCAGCTGCAGTGTAACTGGCGGAACAAGCAATTCCGTGAGCTTGTGAAATTCTGCTTGCTCGCAAATTCCACCCACCGCTAATCTGGGCACACCTCGCCTGCCTGTTTTGTGGAGAAGAATGCGTGTTGGATCTCTGTCTGACACTTGCATCGGATACGCCTACAGACTTGAATACCAAGCTGGAGCCCTGAGGTCCCATGCTCGGCAATGTCCCCAGCGTAGTCCTATACGGATGGCTGCATTCCTTGAGAACCCGCAGGTGCCTTTTACTACAACTGGGTTGACCATCAGCACTTCCACTAGCACTCAGGTATGGACTACAGCACCACCTGCCTCTACACCAGCTATTGGCAGTTCTGAATATCATCTGTGCTCCATTGACATACTCTGCAAGGTGTTACAGGGAATGTCCTCTGCTGCGGAAAGCAACAATGATGTTGCGTCTCCCAGCCAGGGCACTTGACCTATAATTGGCTCATCGTGTGATTTCAAACCTCAACTAAATTTAGAACACTTCATAAAATTTACACTTTTGCAGGAAAAGCATGGCCTTTTGATGCTTTTGATGCTTATAGTGGTTTGGCTTACATAAACAAACTCAACTAGGATTTTGGCTTAAAGTGACATTTTTAACACTAGCTTTCGAAAATAATTTCTCTCCCCTCCAATTAAACAGTTTTTAAATGGTGTTAATGACAATAATTATGAAGCTCGCTGATAGTTTTATGTTTGCTACCTAGTAAAAACAGTAGTCCGCAAGCATTTTTTTAATTGTTGACTGTTCGGGAGAGGAATGGGTGTTATGTTTCATATAGGTACCCTCATATAGGCCCAGGTAATATCATACACCTTCACCTACATTATCTCCCTTATACTACACAGTAACAAGCCTTTAGGATTGAACCTTTACCTAGTTCTAGTTGGGGCGCAGAAGGAGGGTTTTCCATGAACAATAGTGTCCTATAACTTCATCAATGGACTCATACAGTATGAATGAATATTCATGAGGTTTCTATGAAAGCAGGCAGCGGCTACACCACCTGCATAATTTCTAAGTACAATGTTCATCCTATACATCATCCTCAAATCCAACAATGGGTGACACAAGAAACAACGCACAAAGAAACCCTAGATACTATTTGTATAAATACAGCACATCTTGCTAGGGTTAGCAGAGGGAACCAAGACTTCCAGGCTGTCACACTGACCAAAAACGTTGAGGTTCCTGCATGCAGACGCTCCAGCTGACAGTGGCAACACATACCTCGCGGGGTGTCCAACTCGGGACCAGGACGGGGTCCCACACTTTCTCACTTCAGGTAATGGGGTTCGGCTAAATCCTAGAGGGATTCTTTGCATAACACCTACTCATATGGTAGCTACACAAAGGTACGTGTAGACAGGCATCGTAGAAGTATGAGCGCTCTATCATGCATTTTATATTCATGTATGTATCCATAATTACTGCAAGATGGTCTGTACTATTCTTTTATTTTCACTGTACTGCTTATCATATATATCTGCTACTGTCTAATGGTTGTTGCAGCACATCTACTTTACTCTAGAACAATAACTGTGCATTTAATTCTTATTGTAATACGCCCAACTGTTTCTTCTGTGTAACTCTCTGAGACCAAATAAGTGAGCACTAGTGACTGAGAAAAAAGTAGTAAATTGTTTCCACGATCCTGAGAGATCAGGGTTGTCATGTTCTAAGGTTACTAGAAACTATTCTCTTCCAGATAAGAGGAGCTTCTAGTGGCACTGTGAGCTAGCTGAAACAGAAAGGCTAACATTCTCAGTGGAGGTGCTCAGAGCCAGTCTGCCACCAATCCCACAGTTTATGCTATCCGGAACACACAGATCCTGTATGGGTTATATAGGAACTACACAACACTATCTTTGCTTGCCCACCAACTTCATAAATATCTTCTGTTCTATTGTTTCCCACTCGTTCTTGCAAATGTCATTGGTCTTTGACCTGGCACCCCTTTTCCCTCCAGTTTCTCTTTTTTTAGCTCTTCTCTTATTTTTTCCCATTAGCCTAGTGCACTTATACATCCCTGTCTCCTTCCCTCACTACTTTTACGCTACTTCTTGTTTTACCTTAATTATCTTTTCATTTTCCAAATCTCCAACACGCTTCACTCTAGAGCTTTTCTGCTTTCCTCCTCTTGTCTTGGTCACAAGTACTCCTTTTAATGTACTCCTTTCAGTTCTTATGTGGTCATTGCGCCGCCATTGATACCATCGCGGTATTTCAATTAATATTATGGTCTAGTCTTTCATGGACCGCAGCAACTTAAATGCTCTTCCGGTTCATCCTCTGTTTACTTCAGGTACAGAGGTCACCCAGTGCCTGTGCCTTGCTCCTGCGTACCTGTTCCAGGTAAGCTGGCTGTTCTCGCCCTACTTTGATGCAGAAACCTGCTCTGGCAGATCTTTAGATGCTGAACCCTTGAGCTCTCTCTTTCAGGGTATACACTTAAAATATCCCGTTTTTAATATCGTTTGCATTAATATCGAATTAAAAATATAGAATGGACACAATATCGAATGGAAAGAATATAGACTACAAAAATATCGAAAAGAATAGCAGTAATATCGAATTCAAAATATAGAATGGACAAAATATCGAATGGACAGAATATAGACAGACAAAATATCGAATGGAAACAATATAGACAATAAAAATATGGAATGGACAGAATATAGAAAACAAAAATATCGAATTTGAGGTAAGTAAGTTAATATACATTTTTTAATAATATCCAATTTATTTTTTTAAGTGATTTTTTATGTTAGCATATGCCTGAAAAGTGTATATTTATTTTATAATTTATTTTAATTAATTAGTTTTATGGTATTTAATTTTTGCGTAATATAATTCTGTAGCGGATACCGGAGTTGGGAGCACACCGCTGACCTCTTCCGCCGTATCGCCCCACTGCATCGTGGCCTGTGCAGTTCAAGTGATTTCCAGAACAGTTCAAAGTTCAAATTTCAAAGTATTTCACCTCAATCGGTGCAAGTAAGTACTTGTATTGTGGTCATCTCTAGACACAAGCCTAGCTCGTGTTTCGGGATTGATTCCCTCATCAGTAGAGATAGATTCGGGGTTACAGAACAGGTCGCCAAACATCCGTCACGGGCCTCGTTGCCCCTCTGGCGCGCAGGTGCATCTCCAACAAGCTCGTCAGCTTACATGGCTACCGGGAGCCAAGAAAAAGTGGAAACCGGAGTTGGGAGCACACCGCTGACCTCTTCCGCCGTATCGCCCCACTGCATCGTGGTCTGTGCAGTTCAAGTGATTTCCAGAACAGTTCAAAGTTCAAATTTCAAAGTATTTCACCTCAATCGGGGCAAGTAAGTACTTGTATTGTGGTCATCTCTAGACACAAGCCTAGCTCGTGTTTCGGGATTGATTCCCTCATCAGTAGAGATAGATTCGGGGTTACAGCACAGGTCGCCAAACATCTGTCATGGGCCTCGTTGCCCCTCTGGCACGCAGGTGCATCTCTAACAAGCTCGTCAGCTTACATGGCTACCGGGAGCCAAGAAAAAGTGGATACCGGAGTTGGGAGCACACCGCTGACCTCTTCCGCCGTATCGCCCCACTGCATCGTGGTCTGTGCAGTTCAAGTGATTTCCAGAGCAGTTCAAAGTTCAAATTTCAAAGTATTTCACCTCAATCGGTGCAAGTAAGTACTTGTATTGTGGTCATCTCTAGACACAAGCCTAGCTCGTGTTTCGGGATTGATTCCCTCATCAGTAGAGATAGATTCGGGGTTACAGAACAGGTCGCCAAACATCCGTCACGGGCCTCGTTGCCCCTCTGGCGCGCAGGTGCATCTCCAACAAGCTCGTCAGCTTACATGGCTACCGGGAGCCAAGAAAAAGTGGATACCGGAGTTGGGAGCACACCGCTGACCTCTTCCGCCGTATCGCCCCACTGCATCATGGTCTGTGCAGTTAAAGTGATTTCCAGAACAGTTCAAAGTTCAAATTTCAAAGTATTTCACCTCAATCGGTGCAAGTAAGTACTTGTATTGTGGTCATCTCTAGACACAAGCCTAGCTCGTGTTTCGGGATTGATTCCCTCATCAGTAGAGATAGATTCGGGGTTACAGAACAGGTCACCAAACATCCGTCATGGGCCTCGTTGCCCCTCTGGCGCGCAGGTGCATCTCCAACAAGCTCGTCAGCTTACATGGCTACCGGGAGCCAAGAAAAAGTGGATACCGGAGTTGGGAGTACACCGCTGACCTCTTCCGCCGTATCGCCCCACTGCATCGTGGTCTGTGCAGTTCAAGTGATTTCCAGAACAGTTCAAAGTTCAAATTTCAAAGTATTTCACCTCAATCGGTGCAAGTAAGTACTTGTAATGTGGTCATCTCTAGACACAAGCCTAGCTCATGTTTCGGGATTGATTCCCTCATCAGTAGAGATAGATTCGGGGTTACAGAACAGGTCGCCAAACATCCGTCACGGGCCTCGTTGCCCCTCTGGCGCGCAGGTGCATCTCCAACAAGCTCGTCAGCTTACATGGCTACCGGGAGCCAAGAAAAAGTGGATACCGGAGTTGGGAGCACACCGCTGACCTCTTCCGCCGTATCGCCCCACTGCATCGTGGTCTGTGCAGTTCAAGTGATTTCCAGAACAGTTCAAAGTTCAAATTTCAAAGTATTTCACCTCAATCGGTGCAAGTAAGTACTTGTATTGTGGTCATCTCTAGACACAAGCCTAGCTTGTGTTTCGGGATTGATTCCCTCATCAGTAGAGATAGATTCGGGGTTACAGCACAGGTCGCCAAACATCTGTCACGGGCCTCGTTGCCCCTCTGGCGCGCAGGTGCATCTCCAACAAGCTCGTCAGCTTACATGGCTACCGGGAGCCAAGAAAAAGTGGATACCGGAGTTGGGAGCACACCGCTGACCTCTTCCGCAGTATCGCCCCACTGCATCGTGGTCTGTGCAGTTCAAGTGATTTCCAGAACAGTTCAAAGTTCAATTTTCAAAGTATTTCACCTCAATCGGTGCAAGTAAGCACTTGTATTGTGGTCATCTCTAGACACAAGCCTAGCTCATGTTTCGGGATTGATTCCCTCATCAGTAGAGATAGATTCGGGGTTACAGAACAGGTCACCAAACATCCGTCACGGGCCTCGTTGCCCCTCTGGCGCGCAGGGGCATCTCCAACAAGTTCGTCAGCTTACATGGCTACCGGGAGCCAAGAAAAAGTGGATACCGGAGTTGGGAGCACACCGCTGACCTCTTCCGCCGTATCACCCCACTGCATCGTGGTCTGTGCAGTTCAAGTGATTTCCAGAACAGTTCAAAGTTCAAATTTCAAAGTATTTCACCTCAATCGGTGCAAATAAGTACTTGTATTGTGGTCATCTCTAGACACAAGCCTAGCTCATGTTTCGGGATTGATTCCCTCATCAGTAGAGATAGATTCGGGGTTACAGAACAGGTCGCCAAACATCCGTCATGGGCCTCGTTGCCCCTCTGGCGCGCAGGTGCATCTCCAACAAGCTCGTCAGCTTACATGGCTACCGGGAGCCAAGAAAAAGTGGATACCGGAGTTGGGAGCACACCGCTGACCTCTTCCGCCGTATCGCCCCACTGCATCGTGGTCTGAGCAGTTCAAGTGATTTCCAGAACAGTTCAAAGTTCCAATTTCAAAGTATTTCACCTCAATCGGTGCAAGTAAGTACTTGTATTGTGGTCATCTCTAGACACAAGCCTAGCTCGTGTTTCGGGATTAATTCCCTCATCAGTAGAGATAGATTCGGGGTTACAGAACAGGTCGCCAAACATCCGTCACGGGCCTCGTTGCCCCTCTGGCGCGCAGGTGCATCTCCAACAAGCTCGTCAGCTTACATGGCTACCGGGAGCCAAGAAAAAGTGGATACCGGAGTTGGGAGCACACCGCTGACCTCTTCCGCCGTATCGCCCCACTGCATCATGGTCTGTGCAGTTGAAGTGATTTCCAGAACAGTTCAAAGTTCAAATTTCAAAGTATTTCACCTCAATCGGTGCAAGTAAGTACTTGTATTGTGGTCATCTCTAGACACAAGCCTAGCTCGTGTTTCGGGATTGATTCCCTCATCAGTAGAGATAGATTCGGGGTTACAGAACAGGTCACCAAACATCCGTCATGGGCCTCGTTGCCCCTCTGGCGCGCAGGTGCATCTCCAACAAGCTCGTCAGCTTACATGGCTACCGGGAGCCAAGAAAAAGTGGATACCGGAGTTGGGAGTACACCGCTGACCTCTTCCGCCGTATCGCCCCACTGCATCGTGGTCTGTGCAGTTCAAGTGATTTCCAGAACAGTTTAAAGTTCAAATTTCAAAGTATTTCACCTCAATCGGTGCAAGTAAGTACTTGTATTGTGGTCATCTCTAGACACAAGCCTAGCTCGTGTTTCGGGATTGATTCCCTCATCAGTAGAGATAGATTCGGGGTTACAGAACAGGTCGCCAAACATCCGTCACGGGCCTCGTTGCCCCTCTGGCGCGCAGGTGCATCTCCAACAAGCTCGTCAGCTTACATGGCTACCGGGAGCCAAGAAAAAGTGGATACCGGAGTTGGGAGCACACCGCTGACCTCTTCCGCCGTATCGCCCCACTGCATCGTGGTCTGTGCAGTTCAAGTGATTTCCAGAACAGTTCAAAGTTCAAATTTAAAAGTATTTCACCTCAATCGGTGCAAGTAAGTACTTGTATTGTAGTCATCTCTAGACACAAGCCTAGCTCGTGTTTCGGGATTGATTCCCTCATCAGTAGAGATAGATTCGGGGTTACAGAACAGGTCGCCAAACATCCGTCACGGGCCTCGTTGCCCCTCTGGCGTGCAGGTGCATCTCCAACAAGCTCGTCAGCTTACATGGCTACCGGGAGCCAAGAAAAAGTGGATACCGGAGTTGGGAGCACACCGCTGACCTCTTCCGCCGTATCGCCCCACTGCATCGTGGTCTGTGCAGTTCAAGTGATTTCCAGAACAGTTCAAAGTTCAAATTTCAAAGTATTTCACCTCAATCGGTGCAAGTAAGTACTTGTGAGGTGGTCATCTCTAGACACAAGCCTAGCTCGTGTTTCGGGATTGATTCCCTCATCAGTAGAGATAGATTCGGGGTTACAAAACAGGTTGCCAAACATCCGTCACGGGCCTCGTTGCCCCTCTGGCGCGCAGGTGCATCTCCAACAAGCTCGTCAGCTTACATGGCTACCGGGAGCCAAGAAAAAGTGGATACCGGAGTTGGGAGCACACCGCTGACCTCTTCCGCCGTATCGCCCCACTGCATCGTGGTCTGTGCAGTTCAAGTGATTTCCAGAACAGTTCAAAGTTCAAATTTCAAAGTATTTCACCTCAATCAGTGCAAGTAAGTACTTGTATTGTGGTCATCTCTAGACACAAGCATAGCTCGTGTTTCGGGATTGATTCCCTCATCAGTAGAGATAGATTCGGGGTTACAGAACAGGTCGCCAAACATCCGTCACGGGCCTCGTTGCCCCTCTGGCGTGCAGGTGCATCTCCAACAAGCTCGTCAGCTTACATGGCTACCGGGAGCCAAGAAAAAGTGGATACCGGAGTTGGGAGCACACCGCTGACCTCTTCCGCCGTATCGCCCCACTGCATCGTGGTCTGTGCAGTTCAAGTGATTTCCAGAACAGTTCAAAGTTCAAATTTCAAAGTATTTCACCTCAATCGGTGCAAGTAGGTACTTGTATTGTGGTCATCTCCAGACACAAGCCTAGCTCGTGTTTCGGGATTGATTCCCTCATCAGTAGAGATAGATTCGGGGTTACAGAACAGGTCGCCAAACATCCGTCACGGGCCTCGTTGCCCCTCTGGCGCGCAGGTGCATCTCCAACAAGCTCGTCAGCTTACATGGCTACCGGGAACCAAGAACAAGTGGATACCGGAGTTGGGAGCACACCGCTGACCTCTTACGCCGTATTGCCCCACTGCATCATGGTCTGTGCAGTTCAAGTGATTTCCAGAACAGTTCAAAGTTCAAATTTCTAAGTATTTCACCTCAATCGGTGCAAGTAGGTACTTGTATTGTGGTCATCTCCAGACACAAGCCTAGCTCGTGTTTCGGGATTGATTCCCTCATCAGTAGAGATAGATTCGGGGTTACAGAACAGGTCGCCAAACATCCGTCACGGGCCTCGTTGCCCCTCTGACGCGCAGGTGCATCTCCAACAAGCTTGTCAGCTTACATGGCTACAGGGAGCCAAGAAAAAGTGGATACCGGAGTTGGGAGCACACCGCTGACCTCTTCCGCCGTATCGCCCCACTGCATCGTGGTCTGTGCAGTTCAAGTGATTTCCAGAACAGTTCAAAGTTCAAATTTCAAAGTATTTCACCTCAATCGGTGCAAGTAAGTACTTGTATTGTGGTCATCTCTAGACACAAGCCTAGCTCGTGTTTCGGGATTGATTCCCTCATCAGTAGAGATAGATTCGGGGTTACAGAACAGGTCGCCAAACATCCGTCACGGGCCTCGTTGCCCCTCTGGCGCGCAGGTGCATCTCCAACAAGCTCGTCAGCTTACATGGCTACCGGGAGCCAAGAAAAAGTGGATACCGGAGTTGGGAGCACACCGCTGACCTCTTCCGCCGTATCGCCCCACTGCATCGTGGTCTGTGCAGTTCAAGTGATTTCCAGAACAGTTCAAAGTTCAAATTTCAAAGTATTTCACCTCAATCGGTGCAAGTAAGTACTTGTATTGTGGTCATCTCTAGACACAAGCCTAGCTCGTGTTTCAGGATTGATTCCCTCATCAGTAGAGATAGATTCTGGGTTACAGAACAGGTCGCCAAACATCCGTCACGGGCCTCGTTGCCCCTCTGGCGCGCAGGTGCATCTCCAACAAGCTCGTCAGCTTACATGGCTACCGGGAGCCAAGAAAAAGTGGATACCGGAGTTGGGAGCACACCGCTGACCTCTTCCGCCGTATCGCCCCACTGCATCGTGGTCTGTGCAGTTCAAGTGATTTCCAGAACAGTTCAAAGTTCAAATTTCAAAGTATTTCACCTCAATCGGTGCAAGTAAGTACTTGTATTGTGGTCATCTCCAGACACAAGCCTAGCTCGTGTTTCGGGATTGATTCCCTCATCAGTAGAGATAGATTCGGGGTTACAGAACAGGTCGCCAAACATCCGTCACGGGCCTCGTTGCCCCTCTGGCGCGCAGGTGATTCTCCAACAAGCTCATCAGCTTACATGGCTACCGGGAGCCAAGAAAAAGTGGATACCGGAGTTGGGAGCACACCGCTGACCTCTTACGCCGTATCGCCCCACTGCATCGTGGTCTGTGCAGTTCAAGTGATTTCCAGAACAGTTCAAAGTTCCAATTTCAAAGTATTTCACCTCAATCGGTGCAAGTAAGTACTTGTATTGTGGTCATATCTAGACACAAGCCTAGCTCGTGTTTCGGGATTGATTCCCTCATCAGTAGAGATAGATTCGGGGTTACAGAACAGGTCGCCAAACATCCGTCACGGGTCTCGTTGCCCCTCTGGCGCGCAGGTGCATCTCCAACAAGCTCGTCAGCTTACATGGCTACCGGGAGCCAAGAAAAAGTGGATACCGGAGTTGGGAGCACACCGCTGACCTCTTCCGCCGTATCGCCCCACTGCATCATGGTCTGTGCAGTTCAAGTGATTTCCAGAACAGTTCAAAGTTCAAATTTCAAAGTATTTCACCTCAATCGGTGCAAGTAAGTACTTGTATTGTGGTCATCTCTAGACACAAGCCTAGCTCGTGTTTCAGGATTGATTCCCTCATCAGTAGAGATAGATTCGGGGTTACAGAACAGGTCGCCAAACATCCGTCACGGGCCTCGTTGCCCCTCTGGCGCGCAGGTGCATCTCCAACAAGCTCGTCAGCTTACATGGCTACCGGGAGCCAAGAAAAAGTGGATACCGGAGTTGGGAGAACACCGCTGACCTCTTCCGCAGTATCGCCCCACTGCATCGTGGTCTGTGCAGTTCAAGTGATTTCCAGAACAGTTCAAAGTTCAAATTTCAAAGTATTTCACCTCAATCGGTGCAAGTAAGTACTTGTATTGTGGTCATCTCTAGACACAAGCCTAGCTCGTGTTTCGGGATTGATTCCCTCATCAGTAGAGATAGATTCGGGGTTACAGAATAGGTCGCCAAACATCCGTCACGGGCCTCGTTGCCCCTCTGGCGCGCAGGTGCATCTCCAAAAAGCTCGTCAGCTTACATGGCTACCGGGAGCCAAGAAAAAGTGGATACCGGAGTTGGGAGCACACCGCTGACCTCTTCCGCCGTATCGCCCCACTGCATCGTGGTCTGTGCAGTTCAAGTGATTTCCAGAACAGTTCAAAGTTCAAATTTCAAAGTATTTCACCTCAATCGGGTCAAGTAAGTACTTGTATTGTGGTCATCTCTAGACACAAGCCTAGCTCGTGTTTCGGGATTGATTCCCTCATCAGTAGAGATAGATTCGGGGTTACAGCACAGGTCGCCAAACATCTGTCATGGGCCTCGTTGCCCCTCTGGCGCGCAGGTGCATCTCTAACAAGCTCGTCAGCTTACATGGCTACCGGGAGCCAAGAAAAAGTGGATACCGGAGTTGGGAGCACACCGCTGACCTCTTCCGCCGTATCGCCCCACTGCATCGTGGTCTGTGCAGTTCAAGTGATTTCCAGAACAGTTCAAAGTTCAAATTTCAAAGTATTTCACCTCAATCGGTGCAAGTAAGTACTTGTAATGTGGTTATCTCCAGACACAAGCCTAGCTCGTGTTTCGGGATTGATTCCCTCATCAGTAGAGATAGATTCGGGGTTACAGAACAGGTCGCCAAACATCCGTCACGGGCCTCGTTGCCCCTCTGGCGCGCAGGTGCATCTCCAGCAAGCTCGTCAGCTTACATGGCTACCGGGAGCCAAGAAAAAGTGGATACCGGAGTTGGGAGCACACCGCTGACCTCTTCCGCCGTATCGCCCCACTGCATCGTGGTCTGTGCAGTTCAAGTGATTTCCAGAACAGTTCAAAGTTCAAAGTTCAAAGTATTTCACCTCAATCGGTGCAAGTAGGTACTTGTATTGTGGTCATCTCTAGACACAAGCCTAGCTTGTGTTTCGGGATTGATTCCCTCATCAGTAGAGATAGATTCGGGGTTACAGCACAGGTCGCCAAACATCCGTCACGGGCCTCGTTGCCCCTCTGGCGCGCAGGTGCATCTCCAACAAGCTCGTCTGCTTACATGGCTACCGGGAGCCAAGAAAAAATGGATACCGGAGTTGGGAGCACACCGCTGACCTCTTCCGCCGTATCGCCCCACTGCATCGTGGTCTGTGCAGTTCAAGTGATTTCCAGAACAGTTCAAAGTTCAATTTTCAAAGTATTTCACCTCAATCGGTGCAAGTAAGTACTTGTAGTGTGGTCATCTCTAGACACAAGCCTAGCTCGTGTTTCGGGATTGATTCCCTCATCAGTAGAGATAGATTCAGGGTTACAGAACAGGTCGCCAAACATCCGTCACGGGCCTCGTTGCCCCTCTGGCGCGCAGGTGCATCTCCAACAAGCTCGTCAGCTTACATGGCTACCGGGAGCCAAGAAAAAGTGGATACCGGAGTTGGGAGCACACCGCTGACCTCTTCCGCCGTATCGCCCCACTGCATCGTGGTCTGTGCAGTTCAAGTGATTTCCAGAACAGTTCAAAGTTCAAATTTCAAAGTATTTCACCTCAATCGGTGCAAGTAAGTACTTGTATTGTGGTCATCTCCAGACACAAGCCTAGCTCGTGTTTCGGGATTGATTCCCTCATCAGTAGAGATAGATTCGGGGTTACAGAACAGGTCGCCAAACATCCGTCACGGGCCTCGTTGCCCCTCTGGCGCGCAGGTGCATCTCCAACAAGCTCGTCAGCTTACATGGCTACCGGGAGCCAAGAAAAAGTGGATACCAGAGTTGGGAGCACACCGCTGACCTCTTCCGCCGTATCGCCCCACTGCATCGTGGTCTGTGCAGTTCAAGTGATTTCCAGAACAGTTCAAAGTTCAAATTTCTAAGTATTTCACCTCAATCGGTGCAAGTAAGTACTTGTATTGTGGTCATCTCCAGACACAAGCCTAGCTCGTGTTTCGGGATTGATTCCCTCATCAGTAGAGATAGATTCGGGGTTACAGAACAGGTCGCCAAACATCCGTCACGGGCCTCGTTGCCCCTCTGGCGCGCAGGTGCATCTCCAACAAGCTCGTCAGCTTACATGGCTACCGGGAGCCAAGAAAAAGTGGATACCGGAGTTGGGAGCACACCGCTGACCTCTTCCGCCGTATCGCCCCACTGCATCGTGGTCTGTGCAGTTCAAGTGATTTCCAGAACAGTTCAAAGTTCCAATTTCAAAGTATTTCACCTCAATCGGTGCAAGTAAGTACTTGTATTGTGGTCATCTCTAGACACAAGCCTAGCTCGTGTTTCGGGATTGATTCCCTCATCAGTAGAGATAGATTCGGGGTTACAGAACAGGTCGCCAAACATCCGTCACGGGCCTCGTTGCCCCTCTGGCGCGCAGGTGCATCTCCAACAAGCTCGTCAGCTTACATGGCTACCGGGAACCAAGAACAAGTGGATACCGGAGTTGGGAGCACACCGCTGACCTCTTCCGCCGTATCGCCCCACTGCATCATGGTCTGTGCAGTTCAAGTGATTTCCAGAACAGTTCAAAGTTCAAATTTCAAAGTATTTCACCTCAATCGGTGCAAGTAGGTACTTGTATTGTGGTCATCTCCAGACACAAGCCTAGCTCGTGTTTCGGGATTGATTCCCTCATCAGTAGAGATAGATTCGGGGTTACAGAACAGGTCGCCAAACATCCGTCACGGGCCTCGTTGCCCCTCTGGCGCGCAGGTGCATCTCCAACAAGCTCGTCAGCTTACATGGCTACCGGGAACCAAGAACAAGTGGATACCGGAGTTGGGAGCACACCGCTGACCTCTTCCGCCGTATCGCCCCACTGCATCATGGTCTGTGCAGTTCAAGTGATTTCCAGAACCGTTCAAAGTTCAAATTTCAAAGTATTTCACCTCAATCGGTGCAAGTAGGTACTTGTATTGTGGTCATCTCCAGACACAAGCCTAGCTCGTGTTTCGGGATTGATTCCCTCATCAGTAGAGATAGATTCGGGGTTACAGAACAGGTCGCCAAACATCCGTCACGGGCCTCGTTGCCCCTCTGACGCGCAGGTGCATCTCCAACAAGCTCGTCAGCTTACATGGCTACAGGGAGCCAAGAAAAAGTGGATACCGGAGTTGGGAGCACACCGCTGACCTCTTCCGCCGTATCGCCCCACTGCATCGTGGTCTGTGCAGTTCAAGTGATTTCCAGAACAGTTCAAAGTTCAAATTTCAAAGTATTTCACCTCAATCGGTGCAAGTAAGTACTTGTATTGTGGTCATCTCTAGACACAAGCCTAGCTCGTTTTTCGGGATTGATTCCCTCATCAGTAGAGATAGATTCGGGGTTACAGAACAGGTCGCCAAACATCCGTCACGGGCCTCGTTGCCCCTCTGGCGCGCAGGTGCATCTCCAACAAGCTCGTCAGCTTACATGGCTACCGGGAGCCAAGAAAAAGTGGATACCAGAGTTGGGAGCACACCGCTGACCTCTTCCGCCGTATCGCCCCACTGCATCGTGGTCTGTGCAGTTCAAGTGATTTCCAGAACAGTTCAAAGTTCAAATTTCAAAGTATTTCACCTCAATCGGTGCAAGTAAGTACTTGTATTGTGGTCATCTCTAGACACAAGCCTAGCTCGTGTTTCAGGATTGATTCCCTCATCAGTAGAGATAGATTCTGGGTTACAGAACAGGTCGCCAAACATCCGTCACGGGCCTCGTTGCCCCTCTGGCGCGCAGGTGCATCTCCAACAAGCTCGTCAGCTTACATGGCTACCGGGAGCCAAGAAAAAGTGGATACCGGAGTTGGGAGCACATCGCTGACCTCTTCCGCCGTATCGCCCCACTGCATCGTGGTCTGTGCAGTTCAAGTGATTTCCAGAACAGTTCAAAGTTCAAATTTCAAAGTATTTCACCTCAATCGGTGCAAGTAAGTACTTGTATTGTGGTCATCTCTAGACACAAGCCTAGCTCGTGTTTCAGGATTGATTCCCTCATCAGTAGAGATAGATTCGGGGTTACAGAACAGGTCGCCAAACATCCGTCACGGGCCTCGTTGCCCCTCTGGCGCGCAGGTGCATCTCCAACAAGCTCGTCAGCTTACATGGCTACCGGGAGCCAAGAAAAAGTGGATACCGGAGTTGGGAGAACACCGCTGACCTCTTCCGCCGTATCGCCCCACTGCATCGTGGTCTGTGCAGTTCAAGTGATTTCCAGAACAGTTCAAAGTTCAAATTTCAAAGTATTTCACCTCAATCGGTGCAAGTAAGTACTTGTATTGTGGTCATCTCTAGACACAAGCCTAGCTCGTGTTTCGTGATTGATTCCCTCATCAGTAGAGATAGATTCGGGGTTACAGAACAGGTCGCCAAACATCCGTCACGGGCCTCGTTGCCCCTCTGGCGCGCAGGTGCATCTCCAACAAGCTCGTCAGCTTACATGGCTACCGGGAGCCAAGAAAAAGTGGATACCGGAGTTGGGAGCAGACCGCTGACCTCTTCCGCCGTATCGCCCCACTGCATCGTGGTCTGTGCAGTTCAAGTGATTTCAAGAACAGTTCAAAGTTCAAATTTCAAAGTATTTCACCTCAATCGGTGCAAGTAAGTACTTGTATTGTGGTCATCTCTAGACACAAGCCTAGCTCGTGTTTCGGGATTGATTCCCTCATCAGTAGAGATAGATTCTGGGTTACAGAACAGGTCGCCAAACATCCGTCACGGGCCTCGTTGCCCCTCTGGCGCGCAGGTGCATCTCCAACAAGCTCGTCAGCTTACATGGCTACCGGGAGACAAGAAAAAGTGGATACCGGAGTTGGGAGCACACCGCTGACCTCTTCCACCGTATCTCCCCACTGCATCGTGGTCTGTGCCGTTCAAGTGATTTCCAGAACAGTTCAAAGTTCAAATTTCAAAGTATTTCACCTCAATCAGTGCAAGTAAGTACTTGTATTGTGGTCATCTCTAGACACAAGCCTAGCTCGTGTTTCGGGATTGATTCCCTCATCAGTAGAGATAGATTTGGGGTTACAGAACAGGTCGCCAAACATCCGTCACGGGCCTCGTTGCCCCTCTGGCGCGCAGGTGCATCTCCAACAAGCTCGTCAGCTTACATGGCTACCGGGAGCCAAGAAAAAGTGGATACCGGAGTTGGGAGCACACCGCTGACCTCTTCCGCCGTATCGCCCCACTGCATCGTGGTCTGTGCAGTTCAAGTGATTTCCAGAACAGTTTAAAGTTCAAATTTCAAAGTATTTCACCTCAATAGGTGCAAGTAAGTACTTGTATTGTGGTCATCTCTAGACACAAGCCTAGCTCGTGTTTCGGGATTGATTCCCTCATCAGTAGAGATAGATTCAGGGTTACAGAACAGGTCGCCAAACATCCGTCACGGGCCTCGTTGCCCCTCTGGCGCGCAGGTGCATCTCCAACAAGCTCGTCAGCTTACATGGCTACCGGGAGCAAAAAGTGGATACCGGAGTTGGGAGCACACCGCTGACCTCTTCCGCCGTATCGCCCCACTGCATCGTGGTCTGTGCAGTTCAAGTGATTTCCAGAACAGTTCAAAGTTCAAATTTCAAAGTATTTCACCTCAATCGGTGCAAGTAAGTACTTGTATTGTGGTCATCTCTAGACACAAGCCTAGCTCGTGTTTCGGGATTGATTCCCTCATCAGTAGAGATAGATTCGGGGTTACAGAACAGGTCGCCAAACATCCGTCACGGGCCTCGTTGCCCCTCTGGCGCGCAGGTGCATCTCCAACAAGCTCGTCAGCTTACATGGCTACCGGGAGCCAAGAAAAAGTGGATACCGGAGTTGGGAGCACACCGCTGACCTCTTCCGCCGTATCGCCCCACTGCATCGTGGTCTGTGCAGTTCAAGTGATTTCCAGAACAGTTCAAAGTTCAAATTTCAAAGTATTTCACCTCAATCGGTGCAAGTAAGTACTTGTATTGTGGTCATCTCTAGACACAAGCCTAGCTCGTGTTTCGGGATTGATTCCCTCATCAGTAGAGATAGATTCGGGGTTACAGAACAGGTCGCCAAACATCCGTCACGGGCCTCGTTGCCCCTCTGGCGCGCAGGTGCATCTCCAACAAGCTCGTCAGCTTACATGGCTACCGGGAGCCAAGAAAAAGTGGATACCGGAGTTGGGAGCACACCGCTGACCTCTTCCGCCGTATCGCCCCACTGCATCGTGGTCTGTGCAGTTCAAGTGATTTCCAGAACAGATCAAAGTTCAAATTTCAAAGTATTTCACCTCAATCGGTGCAAGTAAGTACTTGTATTGTGGTCATCTCTAGACACAAGCCTAGCTCGTATTTCGGGATTGATTCCCTCATCAGTAGAGATAGATTCGGGGTTACAGAACAGGTCGTCAAACATCCGTCACGGGCCTCGTTGCCCCTCTGGCGCGCAGGTGCATCTCCAACAAGCACGTCAGCTTACATGGCTACCGGGAGCCAAGAAAAAGTGGATACCGGAGTTGGGAGCACACCGCTGACCTCTTCCGCCGTATCGCCCCACTGCATCGTGGTCTGTGCAGTTCAAGTGATTTCCAGAACAGTTCAAAGTTCAAATTTCAAAGTATTTCACCTCAATCGGTGCAAGTAAGTACTTTTATTGTGGTCATCTCTAGACACAAGCCTAGCTCGTGTTTCGGGATTGATTCCCTCATCAGTAGAGATAGATTCGGGGTTACAGAACTGGTCGCCAAACATCCGTCACGGGCCTCGTTGCCCCTCTGGCGCGCAGGTGCATCTCCAACAAGCTCGTCAGCTTACATGGCTACCGGGAGCCAAGAAAAAGTGGATACCGGAGTTGGGAGCACACCGCTGACCTCTTCCCCCGTATCGCCCCACTGCATTGTGGTCTGTGCAGTTCAAGTGATTTCCAGAACAGTTCAAATTTCAAATTTCAAAGTATTTCACCTCAATCGGTGCAAGTAAGTACTTGTATTGTGGTCATCTCTAGACACAAGCCTAGCTCGTGTTTCGGGATTGATTCCCTCATCAGTAGAGATAGATTCGGGGTTACAGAACAGGTCGCCAAACATCCGTCACGGGCCTCGTTGCCCCTCTGGCGCGCAGGTGCATCTCCAACAAGCTCGTCAGCTTACATGGCTACCGGGAGCCAAGAAAAAGTGGATACCGGAGTTGGGAGCACACCGCTGACCTCTTCCGCCGTATCGCCCCACTGCATCGTGGTCTGTGCAGTTCAAGTGATTTCCAGAACAGTTCAAAGTTCAAATTTCAAAGTATTTCACCTCAATCGGTGCAAGTAAGTACTTGTATTGTGGTCATCTCTAGACACAAGCCTAGCTCGTGTTTCGGGATTGATTCCCTCATCAGTAGAGATAGATTCGGGGTTACAGAACAGGTCGCCAAACATCCGTCACGGGCCTCGTTGCCCCTCTGGCTCGCAGGTGCATCTCCAACAAGCTCGTCAGCTTACATGGCTACCGGGAGCCAAGAAAAAGTGGATACCGGAGTTGGGAGCACACCGCTGACCTCTTCCGCCGTATCGCCCCACTGCATCTTGGTCTGTGCAGTTCAAGTGATTTCCAGAACAGTTCAATGTTCAAATTTCAAAGTATTTCACCTCAATCGGTGCAGATGACCACAATACAAGTACTTACTTGCACCGATTGAGGTGAAATACTTTGAAATTTGAACATTGAACTGTTCTGGAAATCACTTGAACTGCACAGACCATGATGCAGTGGGGCGATACAGCGGAGGAGGTCAGCGGTGTGCTCCCAACTCCGGTATCCAATTTTTCTTGGCTCCCGGTAGCCATGTAAGCTGACGAGCTTGTTGGAGATGCACCTGCGCGCCAGAGGGGCAACGAGGCCCGTGACGGATGTTTGGCGGCCTGTTCTGCTACCCCGAATCTATCTCTACTGATGAGGGAATCAATCCCGAAACACGAGCTAGGCTCGTGTCTAGAGATGACCACAATACAAGTACTTACTTGCACCGATTGAGGTGAAATACTTTGAAATTTGAACATTGAACTGTTCTGGAAATCACTTGAACTGCACAGACCACGATGCAGTGGGGCGATACAGCGGAAGAGGTCAGCGGTGTGCTCCCAACTCCGGTATCCAATTTTCCTTGGCTCCCGGTAGCCATGTAAGCTGACGAGCTTGTTGGAGATGCACCTGCGTGCCAGAGGGGCAACGAGGCCCGTGACGGATGTTTGGCGGCCTGTTCTACAACCCCAAATCTATCTCTACTGATGAGGGACTCAATCCCGAAACACGAGCTAGGCTCGTGTCTAGAGACGACCACAATACAAGTACTTACTTGCACCGATTGAGGTGAAATACTTTGAAATTTGAACATTGAACTGTTCTGGAAATCACTTGAACTGCACAGACCACGATGCAGCGGGGCGATACAGCGGAAGAGGTCAGCGGTGTGCTCCCAACTCCGGTATCCAATTTTTCTTGGCTCCGGTAGCCATGTAAGCTGACGAGCTTGTTGGAGATGCACCTGCGCGCCAGAGGGGCAACGAGGCCCGTGACGGATGTTTGGCGGCCTGTTCTGCAACCCCGAATCTATCTCTACTGATGAGGGAATCAATCCCGAAATACGAGCTAGGCTCATGTCTAGAGATGACCACAAAACAAGTACTTACTTGCACCGATTGAGGTGAAATACTTTGAAATTTGAACATTGAACTGTTCTGGAAATCACTTGAACTGCACAGACCACGATGCAGTGGGGCGATACAGCGGAAGAGGTCAGCGGTGTGCTCCAAACTCCGGTATCCAATTTTTTTGGGCTCCCGGTAGCCATGTAAGCTGACGAGCTTGTTGGAGATGCACCTGCGCGCCAGAGGGGCAACGAGGCCCGTGACGGATGTTTGGCGGCCTGTTCTGCAACCCCGAATCTATCTCTACTGATGAGGGAATCAATCCCGAAACACAAGCTAGGCTTGTGTCTAGAGATGACCACAATACAAGTACTTACTTGCACCGATTGAGGTGAAATACTTTGAAATTTGAACATTGAACTGTTCTGGAAATCACTTGAACTGCACAGACCACGATGCAGTGGGGCGATACAGCGGAAGAGGTCAGCGGTGTGCTCCCAACTCCGGTATCCAATTTTTCTTGGCTCCCGGTAGCCATGTATGCTGACGAGCTTGTTGGAGATGCACCTGCGCGCCAGAGGGGCAACGAGGCCCGGACGGATGTTTGGCGGCCTGTTCTGCAACCCCGAATCTATCTCTACTGATGAGGGAATCAATCCCGAAACACGAGCTAGGCTCGTGTTTAGAGATGGCCACAATACAAGTACTTACTTGCACCGATTGATGTGAAATACTTTGAAATTTGAACATTGAACTGTTCTGGAAATCACTTGAACTGCACAGACCACGATGCAGTGGGGCGATACAGCGGAAGAGGTCAGCGGTGTGCTCCCAACTCCGGTATCCAATTTTTCTTGGCTCCCGGTAGCCATGTAAGCAGACGAGCTTATTGGAGATGCACCTGCGCGCCAGAGGGGCAACAAGGCCCGTGACGGATGTTTGGCGGCCTGTTCTGCAACCCCGAATCTATCTCTACTGATGAGGGAATCAATCCCGAAACACGAGCTAGGCTCGTGTCTAGAGATGACCACAATACAAGTACTTACTTGCACCGATTGAGGTGAAATACTTTGAAATTTGAACATTGAACTGTTCTGGAAATAACTTGAACTGCACAGACCACGATGCAGTGGGGCGATACAGCGGAAGAGGTCAGCGGTGTGCTCCCAACTCCGGTATCCAATTTTTCTTGGCTCCCGGTAGCCATGTAAGCTGACGAGCTTGTTGGAGATGCACCTGCGCGCCAGAGGGGCAACAAGGCCCGTGACGGATTTTTGGCGGCCTGTTCTGCAACCCAGAATCTATCTCTACTGATGAGGGAATCAATCCCGAAACACGAGCTAGGCTCGTGTCTAGAGATGACCACAATACAAGTACTTACTTGCACCGATTGAGGTGAAATACTTTGAAATTTGAACATTGAACTGTTCTGGAAATCACTTGAACTGCACAGACCACGATGCAGCGGGGCGATACAGCGGAAGAGGTCAGCGGTGTGCTCCCAACTCCGGTATCCAATTTTTCTTGGCTCCGGTAGCCATGTAAGCTGACGAGCTTGTTGGAGATGCACCTGCGCGCCAGAGGGGCAACGAGGCCCGTGACGGATGTTTGGCGGCCTGTTCTGCAACCCCGAATCTATCTCTACTGATGAGGGAATCAATCCCGAAATACGAGCTAGGCTCATGTCTAGAGATGACCACAAAACAAGTACTTACTTGCACCGATTGAGGTGAAATACTTTGAAATTTGAACATTGAACTGTTCTGGAAATCACTTGAACTGCACAGACCACGATGCAGTGGGGCGATACAGCGGAAGAGGTCAGCGGTGTGCTCCCAACTCCGGTATCCAATTTTTTTTGGCTCCCGGTAGCCATGTAAGCTGACGAGCTTGTTGGAGATGCACTTGCGCGCCAGAGGGGCAACGAGGCCCGTGACGGATGTTTGGCGGCCTGTTCTGCAACCCCGAATCTATCTCTACTGATGAGGGAATCAATCCCGAAACACAAGCTAGGCTTGTGTCTAGAGATGACCACAATACAAGTACTTACTTGCACCGATTGAGGTGAAATACTTTGAAATTTGAACATTGAACTGTTCTGGAAATCACTTGAACTGCACAGACCACGATGCAGTGGGGCGATACAGCGGAAGAGGTCAGCGGTGTGCTCCCAACTCCGGTATCCAATTTTACTTGGCTCCCGGTAGCCATGTATGCTGACGAGCTTGTTGGAGATGCACCTGCGCGCCAGAGGGGCAACGAGGCCCGGACGGATGTTTGGCGGCCTGTTCTGCAACCCCGAATCTATCTCTACTGATGAGGGAATCAATCCCGAAACACGAGCTAGGCTCGTGTTTAGAGATGGCCACAATACAAGTACTTACTTGCACCGATTGATATGAAATACTTTGAAATTTGAACATTGAACTGTTCTGGAAATCACTTGAACTGCACAGACCACGATGCAGTGGGGCGATACAGCGGAAGAGGTCAGCGGTGTGCTCCCAACTCCGGTATCCAATTTTTCTTGGCTCCCGGTAGCCATGTAAGCAGACGAGCTTGTTGGAGATGCACCTGCGCGCCAGAGGGGCAACGAGGCCCGTGACGGATGTTTGGCGGCCTGTTCTGCAACCCCGAATCTATCTCTACTGATGAGGGAATCAATCCCGAAACACGAGCTAGGCTCGTGTCTAGAGATGACCACAATACAAGTACTTACTTGCACCGATTGAGGTGAAATACTTTGAAATTTGAACATTGAACTGTTCTGGAAATCACTTGAACTGCACAGACCACGATGCAGTGGGGCGATACAGCGGAAGAGGTCAGCGGTGTGCTCCCAACTCCGGTATCCAATTTTTCTTGGCTCCCGGTAGCCATGTAAGCTGACAAGCTTGTTGGAGATGGACCTGCGCGCCAGAGGGGCAACGAGGCCCGTGACGGATGTTTGGCGGCCTGTTCTGCAACCCCGAATCTATCTCTACTGATGATTGAATCAATCCCGAAACACGAGCTAGGCTCGTGTCTAGAGATGACCACAATACAAGTACTTACTTGCACCGATTGAGGTGAAATACTTTGAAATTTGAACATTGAACTGTTCTGGAAATCACTTGAACTGCACAGACCACGATGCAGTGGGGCGATACAGCGGAAGAGGTCAGCGGTGTGCTCCCAACTCCGGTATCCAATTTTTCTTGGCTCCCGGTAGCCATGTAAGCTGACGAGCTTGTTGGAGATGCACCTGCGCGCCAGAGGGGCAACGAGGCCCGTGACGGATGTTTGGCGGCCTGTTCTGCAACCCCGAATCTATCTCTACTGATGAGGGAATCAATCCCGAAACACGAGCTAGGCTCGTGTCTAGAGATGACCACAATACAAGTACTTACTTGCACCGATTGAGGTGAAATACTTTGAAATTTGAACATTGAACTGTTCTGGAAATCACTTGAACTGCACAGACCACGATGCAGTGGGGCGATACAGCGGAAGAGGTCAGCGGTGTGCTCCCAACTCCGGTATCCAATTTTTCTTGGCTCCCGGTAGCCATGTAAGCTGACGAGCTTGTTGGAGATGCACCTGCGCGCCAGAGGGGCAACAAGGCCCGTGACGGATTTTTGGTGGCCTGTTCTGCAACCCAGAATCTATCTCTACTGATGAGGGAATCAATCCCGAAACACGAGCTAGGCTCGTGTCTAGAGATGACCACAATACAAGTACTTACTTGCACCGATTGAGGTGAAATACTTTGAAATTTGAACATTGAACTGTTCTGGAAATCACTTGAACTGCACAGACCACGATGCAGTGGTGCGATACAGCGGAAGAGGTCAGCGGTGTGCTCCCAACTCCGGTATCCAATTTTTCTTGGCTCCCGGTAGCCATGTAAGCTGACGAGCTTGTTGGAGATGCACCTGCGCGACAGAGGGGCAACGAGGCCCGTGACGGATGTTTGGCAGCCTGTTCTGCAGCCCCGAATCTATCTCTACTGATGAGGGAATCAATCCCGAAACACGAGCTAGGCTCGTGTCTAGAGATGACCACAATACAAGTACTTACTTGCACCGATTGAGGTGAAATACTTTGAAATTTGAACATTGAACTGTTCTGGAAATCACTTGAACTGCACAGACCACGATGCAGTGGGGCGATATGGCGGAAGAGGTCAGCGGTGTGCTCCCAACTCCGGTATCCAATTTTTCTTGGCTCCCGGTAGCCATGTAAGCTGACGAGCTTGTTGGAGATGCACCTGCGCGCCAGAGGGGCAACGAGGCCCGTGACGGATGTTTGGCGGCCTGTTCTGCAACCCCGAATCTATCTCTACTGATGAGGGAATCAATCCCAAAACACGAGCTAGGCACGTGTCTAGAGATAACCACAATACAAGTACTTACTTGCACCGATTGAGGTGAAATACTTTGAAATTTGAACATTGAACTGGTCTGGAAATCACTTGAACTGCACAGACCACGATGCAGTGGGGCGATACAGCGGAAGAGGTCAGCGGTGTGCTCCCAACTCCGGTATCCAATTTTTCTTGGCTCCCGGTAGCCATGTAAGCTGACGAGCTTGTTGGAGATGCACCTGCGCGCCAGAGGGGCAACGAGGCCCGTGACGGATGTTTGGCAGCCTGTTCTGCAACCCCGAATCTATCTCTACTGATGAGGGAATCAATCCCGAAACACGAGCTAGGCTCGTGTCTAGAGATGACCACAATACAAGTACTTACTTGCACCGATTGAGGTGAAATACTTTGAAATTTGAACATTGAACTGTTCTGGAAATCACTTGAACTGCACAGACCACGATGCAGTGGGGCGATACAGCGGAAGAGGTCAGCGGTGTGCTCCCAACTCCGGTATCCAATTTTTCTTGGCTCCCGGTAGCCATGTCAGCTGACGAGCTTGTTGGAGATGCATCTGCGCGCCAGAGGGGCAACGAGGCCCGTGACGGATGTTTGGCGGCCTGTTCTGCAACCCCGAATCGATCTCTACTGATGAGGGAATCAATCCCGAAACACGAGCTAGGCTCGTGTCTAGAGATGACCACAATACAAGTACTTACTTGTACCGATTGAGGTGAAATACTTTGAAATTTGAACATTGAACTGTTCTGGAAATCACTTGAACTGCACAGACCACGATGCAGTGGGGCGATACAGCGGAAGAGGTCAGCGGTGTGCTCCCAACTCCGGTATCCAATTTTTCTTGGCTCCCGGTAGCCATGTAAGCTGACGAGCTTGTTGGAGATGCACCGGCGCGCCAGAGGGGCAACGAGGCCCGTGACGGATGTTTGGCGGCCTGTTCTGCAACCCCGAATCTATCTCTACTAATGAGGGAATCAATCCCGAAACACGAGCTAGGCTTGTGTCTAGAGATGACCACAATACAAGTACTTACTTGCACCGATTGAGGTGAAATACTTTGAAATTTGAACATTGAACTGTTCTGGAAATCACTTGAACTGCACAGACCACAATGCAGTGGGGCGATACAGCGGAAGAGGTCAGCGGTGTGCTCCCAACTCCGGTATCCAATTTTTCTTGGCTCCCGGTAGCCATGTAAGCTGACGAGCTTGTTGGAGATGCACCTGCGCGCCAGAGGGGCAACGAGGCCCGTGACGGATGTTTGGCGGCCTGTTCTGCAACCCGAATCTATCTCTACTGATTAGGGAATCAATCCCGAAACACGAGCTAGGCTCGTGTCTAGAGATGACCACAATACAAGTACTTACTTGCACCGATT
This sequence comes from Lissotriton helveticus, assembly GCF_964261635.1. NCBI lineage: Eukaryota > Metazoa > Chordata > Amphibia > Caudata > Salamandridae > Lissotriton > Lissotriton helveticus. The sequence continues at coordinate 1,303,237,213 of NC_136067.1, read as the reverse complement.
GAGGTGAAATACTTTGAAATTTGAACATTGAACTGTTCTGGAAATCACTTGAACTGCACAGACCAAGATGCAGTGGGGCGATACAGCGGAAGAGGTCAGCGGTGTGCTCCCAACTCCGGTATCCAATTTTTCTTGGCTCCCGGTAGCCATGTAAGCTGACGAGCTTGTTGGAGATGCACCTGCGCGCCAGAGGGGCAACGAGGCCCGTGACGGATGTTTGGTCGCCTGTTCTGCAACCCCGAATCTATCTCTACTGATGAGGGAATCAATCCCGAAATACGAGCTAGGCTCATGTCTAGAGATGACCACAAAACAAGTGCTTACTTGCACCGATTGAGGTGAAATACTTTGAAATTTGAACATTGAACTGTTCTGGAAATCACTTGAACTGCACAGACCACGATGCAGTGGGGCGATACAGCGGAAGAGGTCAGCGGTGTGCTCCCAACTCCGGTATCCAATTTTTTTTGGCTCCCGGTAGCCATGTAAGCTGACGAGCTTGTTGGAGATGCACTTGCGCGCCAGAGGGGCAACGAGGCCCGTGACGGATGTTTGGCGGCCTGTTCTGCAACCCCGAATCTATCTCTACTGATGAGGGAATCAATCCCGAAACACAAGCTAGGCTTGTGTCTAGAGATGACCACAATACAAGTACTTACTTGCACCGATTGAGGTGAAATACTTTGAAATTTGAACATTGAACTGTTCTGGAAATCACTTGAACTGCACAGACCACGATGTAGTGGGGCGATACAGCGGAAGAGGTCAGCGGTGTGCTCCCAACTCCGGTATCCAATTTTTCTTGGCTCCCGGTAGCCATGTATGCTGACGAGCTTGTTGGAGATGCACCTGCGTGCCAGAGGGGCAACGAGGCCCGGACGGATGTTTGGCGGCCTGTTCTGCAACCCCGAATCTATCTCTACTGATGAGGGAATCAATCCCGAAACACGAGCTAGGCTCGTGTTTAGAGATGGCCACAATACAAGTACTTACTTGCACCGATTGATATGAAATACTTTGAAATTTGAACATTGAACTGTTCTGGAAATCACTTGAACTGCACAGACCACGATGCAGTGGGGCGATACAGCGGAAGAGGTCAGCGGTGTGCTCCCAACTCCGGTATCCAATTTTTCTTGGCTCCCGGTAGCCATGTAAGCAGACGAGCTTGTTGGAGATGCACCTGCGCGCCAGAGGGGCAACGAGGCCCGTGACGGATGTTTGGCGGCCTGTTCTGCAACCCCGAATCTATCTCTACTGATGAGGGAATCAATCCCGAAACACGAGCTAGGCTCGTGTCTAGAGATGACCACAATACAAGTACTTACTTGCACCGATTGAGGTGAAATACTTTGAAATTTGAACATTGAACTGTTCTGGAAATCACTTGAACTGCACAGACCACGATGCAGTGGGGCGATACAGCGGAAGAGGTCAGCGGTGTGCTCCCAACTCCGGTATCCAATTTTTCTTGGCTCCCGGTAGCCATGTAAGCTGACAAGCTTGTTGGAGATGGATCTGCGCGCCAGAGGGGCAACGAGGCCTGTGACGGATGTTTGGCGGCCTGTTCTGCAAGCCCAAATCTATCTCTACTGATGATTGAATCAATCCCGAAACACGAGCTAGGCTCGTGTCTAGAGATGACCACAATACAAGTACTTACTTGCACCGATTGAGGTGAAATACTTTGAAATTTAAACATTGAACTGTTCTGGAAATCACTTGAACTGCACAGACCACGATGCAGTGGGGCGATACAGCGGAAGAGGTCAGCGGTGTGCTCCCAACTCCGGTATCCAATTTTTCTTGGCTCCCGGTAGCCATGTAAGCTGACGAGCTTGTTGGAGATGCACCTGCGCGCCAGAGGGGCAACAAGGCCAGTGACGGATGTTTGGCGGCCTGTTCTGCAACCCCGAATCTATCTCTACTGATGAGGGAATCAATCCTGAAACACGAGCTAGGCTCGTGTCTAGAGATGACCACAATACAAGTACTTACTTGCACCGATTGAGGTGAAATACTTTGAAATTTGAACATTGAACTGTTCTGGAAATCACTTGAACTGCACAGACCACGATGCAGTGGGGCGATACAGCGGAAGAGGTCAGCGGTGTGCTCCCAACTCCGGTATCCAATTTTTCTTGGCTCCCGGTAGCCATGTAAGCTGACGAGCTTGTTGGAGATGCACCTGCGCGCCAGAGGGGCAACGAGGCCCGTGACGGATGTTTGGCGGCCTGTTCTGCAACCCCGAATCTATCTCTACTGATGAGGGAATCAATCCCGAAACACGAGCTAGGCTCGTGTCTAGAGATGACCACAATACAAGTACTTACTTGCACCGATTGAGGTGAAATACTTTGAAATTTGAACATTGAACTGTTCTGGAAATCACTTGAACTGCACAGACCACGATGCAGTGGGGCGATACAGCGGAAGAGGTCAGCGGTGTGCTCCCAACTCCGGTATCCAATTTTTCTTGGCTCCCGGTAGCCATGTAAGCTGACGAGCTTGTTGGAGATGCACCTGCGCGCCAGAGGGGCAACGAGGCCCGTGACGGATGTTTGGTCGCCTGTTCTGCAACCCCGAATCTATCTCTACTGATGAGGGAATCAATCCCGAAATACGAGCTAGGCTCATGTCTAGAGATGACCACAAAACAAGTGCTTACTTGCACCGATTGAGGTGAAATACTTTGAAATTTGAACATTGAACTGTTCTGGAAATCACTTGAACTGCACAGACCACGATGCAGTGGGGCGATACAGCGGAAGAGGTCAGCGGTGTGCTCCCAACTCCGGTATCCAATTTTTTTTGGCTCCCGGTAGCCATGTAAGCTGACGAGCTTGTTGGAGATGCACTTGCGCGCCAGAGGGGCAACGAGGCCCGTGACGGATGTTTGGCGGCCTGTTCTGCAACCCCGAATCTATCTCTACTGATGAGGGAATCAATCCCGAAACACAAGCTAGGCTTGTGTCTAGAGATGACCACAATACAAGTACTTACTTGCACCGATTGAGGTGAAATACTTTGAAATTTGAACATTGAACTGTTCTGGAAATCACTTGAACTGCACAGACCACGATGTAGTGGGGCGATACAGCGGAAGAGGTCAGCGGTGTGCTCCCAACTCCGGTATCCAATTTTTCTTGGCTCCCGGTAGCCATGTATGCTGACGAGCTTGTTGGAGATGCACCTGCGTGCCAGAGGGGCAACGAGGCCCGGACGGATGTTTGGCGGCCTGTTCTGCAACCCCGAATCTATCTCTACTGATGAGGGAATCAATCCCGAAACACGAGCTAGGCTCGTGTTTAGAGATGGCCACAATACAAGTACTTACTTGCACCGATTGATATGAAATACTTTGAAATTTGAACATTGAACTGTTCTGGAAATCACTTGAACTGCACAGACCACGATGCAGTGGGGCGATACAGCGGAAGAGGTCAGCGGTGTGCTCCCAACTCCGGTATCCAATTTTTCTTGGCTCCCGGTAGCCATGTAAGCAGACGAGCTTGTTGGAGATGCACCTGCGCGCCAGAGGGGCAACGAGGCCCGTGACGGATGTTTGGCGGCCTGTTCTGCAACCCCGAATCTATCTCTACTGATGAGGGAATCAATCCCGAAACACGAGCTAGGCTCGTGTCTAGAGATGACCACAATACAAGTACTTACTTGCACCGATTGAGGTGAAATACTTTGAAATTTGAACATTGAACTGTTCTGGAAATCACTTGAACTGCACAGACCACGATGCAGTGGGGCGATACAGCGGAAGAGGTCAGCGGTGTGCTCCCAACTCCGGTATCCAATTTTTCTTGGCTCCCGGTAGCCATGTAAGCTGACAAGCTTGTTGGAGATGGATCTGCGCGCCAGAGGGGCAACGAGGCCTGTGACGGATGTTTGGCGGCCTGTTCTGCAAGCCCGAATCTATCTCTACTGATGATTGAATCAATCCCGAAACACGAGCTAGGCTCGTGTCTAGAGATGACCACAATACAAGTACTTACTTGCACCGATTGAGGTGAAATACTTTGAAATTTAAACATTGAACTGTTCTGGAAATCACTTGAACTGCACAGACCACGATGCAGTGGGGCGATACAGCGGAAGAGGTCAGCGGTGTGCTCCCAACTCCGGTATCCAATTTTTCTTGGCTCCCGGTAGCCATGTAAGCTGACGAGCTTGTTGGAGATGCACCTGCGCGCCAGAGGGGCAACAAGGCCAGTGACGGATGTTTGGCGGCCTGTTCTGCAACCCCGAATCTATCTCTACTGATGAGGGAATCAATCCTGAAACACGAGCTAGGCTCGTGTCTAGAGATGACCACAATACAAGTACTTACTTGCACCGATTGAGGTGAAATACTTTGAAATTTGAACATTGAACTGTTCTGGAAATCACTTGAACTGCACAGACCACGATGCAGTGGGGCGATACAGCGGAAGAGGTCAGCGGTGTGCTCCCAACTCCGGTATCCAATTTTTCTTGGCTCCCGGTAGCCATGTAAGCTGACGAGCTTGTTGGAGATGCACCTGCGCGCCAGAGGGGCAACGAGGCCCGTGACGGATGTTTGGCGGCCTGTTCTGCAACCCCGAATCTATCTCTACTGATGAGGGAATCAATCCCGAAACACGAGCTAGGCTCGTGTCTAGAGATGACCACAATACAAGTACTTACTTGCACCGATTGAGGTGAAATACTTTGAAATTTGAACATTGAACTGTTCTGGAAATCACTTGAACTGCACAGACCACGATGCAGTGGGGCGATACAGCGGAAGAGGTCAGCGGTGTGCTCCCAACTCCGGTATCCAATTTTTCTTGGCTCCCGGTAGCCATGTAAGCTGACGAGCTTGTTGGAGATGCACCTGCGCGCCAGAGGGGCAACAAGGCCCGTGACGGATTTTTGGCGGCCTGTTCTGCAACCCAGAATCTATCTCTACTGATGAGGGAATCAATCCCGAAACACGAGCTAGGCTCGTGTCTAGAGATGACCACAATACAAGTACTTACTTGCACCGATTGAGGTGAAATACTTTGAAATTTGAACATTGAACTGTTCTGGAAATCACTTGAACTGCACAGACCACGATGCAGTGGGGCGATACAGCGGAAGAGGTCAGCGGTGTGCTCCCAACTCCGGTATCCAATTTTTTTTGGCTCCCGGTAGCCATGTAAGCTGACGAGCTTGTTGGAGATGCACCTGCGCGCCAGAGGGGCAACGAGGCCCGTGATGGATGTTTGGCGGCATGTTCTGCAACCCCGAATCTATCTCTACTGATGAGGGAATCAATCCCGAAACACAAGCTAGGCTTGTGTCTAGAGATGACCACAATACAAGTACTTACTTGCACCGATTGAGGTGAAATACTTTGAAATTTGAACATTGAACTGTTCTGGAAATCACTTGAACTGCACAGACCACGATGCAGTGGGGCGATACAGCGGAAGAGGTCAGCGGTGTGCTCCCAACTCCGGTATCCAATTTTTCTTGGCTCCCGGTAGCCATGTATGCTGACGAGCTTGTTGGAGATGCACCTGCGCGCCAGAGGGGCAACGAGGCCCGGACGGATGTTTGGCGGCCTGTTCTGCAACCCCGAATCTATCTCTACTGATGAGGGAATCAATCCCGAAACACGAGCTAGGCTCGTGTTTAGAGATGGCCACAATACAAGTACTTACTTGCACCGATTGATGTGAAATACTTTGAAATTTGAACATTGAACTGTTCTGGAAATCACTTGAACTGCACAGACCACGATGCAGTGGGGCGATACAGCGGAAGAGGTCAGCGGTGTGCTCCCAACTCCGGTATCCAATTTTTCTTGGCTCCCGTTAGCCATGTAAGCTGACGAGCTTGTTGGAGATGCACCTGCGCGCCAGAGGGGCAACGAGGCCCGTGACGGATGTTTGGCGGCCTGTTCTGCAACCCCGAATCTATCTTTACTGATGAGGGAATCAATCCCGAAACACGAGCTAGGCTCGTGTCTAGAGATGACCACAATACAAGTACTTACTTGCACCGATTGAGGTGAAATACTTTGAAATTTGAACATTGAACTGTTCTGGAAATCACTTGAACTGCACAGACCACGATGCAGTGGGGCGATACAGCGGAAGAGGTCAGCGGTGTGCTCCTAACTCCGGTATCCAATTTTTCTTGGCTCCCGGTAGCCATGTAAGCTGACAAGCTTGTTGGAGATGGACCTGCGCGCCAGAGGGGCAACGAGGCCCGTGACGGATGTTTGGCGGCCTGTTCTGCAACCCCGAATCTATCTCTACTGATGATTGAATCAATCCCGAAACACGAGCTAGGCTCGTGTCTAGAGATGACCACAATACAAGTACTTACTTGCACCGATTGAGGTGAAATACTTTGAAATTTGAACATTGAACTGTTCTGGAAATCACTTGAACTGCACAGACCACGATGCAGTGGGGCGATACAGCGGAAGAGGTCAGCGGTGTGCTCCCAACTCCGGTATCCAATTTTTCTTGGCTCCCGGTAGCCATGTAAGCTGACAAGCTTGTTGGAGATGGACCTGCGCGCCAGAGGGGCAACGAGGCCCGTGACGGATGTTTGGCGGCCTGTTCTGCAACCCCGAATCTATCTCTACTGATGATTGAATCAATCCCGAAACACGAGCTAGGCTCGTGTCTAGAGATGACCACAATACAAGTACTTACTTCCACCGATTGAGGTGAAATACTTTGAAATTTGAACATTGAACTGTTCTGGAAATCACTTGAACTGCACAGACCACGATGCAGTGGGGCGATACAGCGGAAGAGATCAGCGGTGTGCTCCCAACTCCGGTATCCAATTTTTCTTGGCTCCCGGTAGCCATGTAAGCTGACGAGATTGTTGGAGATGCACCTGCGCGCCAGAGGGGCAACAAGGCCAGTGACGGATGTTTGCCGGCCTGTTCTGCAACCCCGAATCTATCTCTACTGATGAGGGAATCAATCCTGAAACACGAGCTAGGCTCGTGTCTAGAGATGACCACAATACAAGTACTTACTTGCACCGATTGAGGTGAAATACTTTGAAATTTGAACATTGAACTGTTCTGGAAATCACTTGAACTGCACAGACCACGATGCAGTGGGGCGATACAGCGGAAGAGGTCAGCGGTGTGCTCCCTACTCCGGTATCCAATTTTTCTTGGCTCCCGGTAGCCATGTAAGCTGACGAGCTTGTTGGAGATGCACCTGCGCGCCAGAGGGGCAACGAGGCCCGTGACGGATGTTTGGCGGCCTGTTCTGCAACCCCGAATCTATCTCTACTGATGAGGGAATCAATACCGAAACACGAGCTAGGCTCGTGTCTAGAGATGACCACAATACAAGTACTTACTTGCACCGATTGAGGTGAAATACTTTGAAATTTGAACATTGAACTGTTCTGGAAATCACTTGAACTGCACAGACCACGATGCAGTGGGGCGATACAGCGGAAGAGGTCAGCGGTGTGCTCCCAACTCCGGTATCCAATTTTTCTTGGCTCCCGGTAGCCATGTAAGCTGACAAGCTTGTTGGAGATGCACCTGCGCGCCAGAGGGGCAACAAGGCCCGTGACGGATTTTTGGTGGCCTGTTCTGCAACCCAGAATCTATCTCTACTGATGAGGGAATCAATCCCGAAACACGAGCTAGGCTCGTGTCTAGAGATGACCACAATACAAGTACTTACTTGCACCGATTGAGGTGAAATACTTTGAAATTTGAACATTGAACTGTTCTGGAAATCACTTGAACTGCACAGACCACGATGCAGTGGGGCGATACAGCGGAAGAGGTCAGCGGTGTGCTCCCAACTCCGGTATCCAATTTTTCTTGGCTCCCGGTAGCCATGTAAGCTGACGAGCTTGTTGGAGATGCACCTGCGCGCCAGAGGGGCAACGAGGCCCGTGACGGATGTTTGGCGGCCTGTTCTGCAACCCGAATCTATCTCTACTGATTAGGGAATCAATCCCGAAACACGAGCTAGGCTCGTGTCTAGAGATGACCACAATACAAGTACTTACTTGCACCGATTGAGGTGAAATACTTTGAAATTTGAACATTGAACTGTTCTGGAAATCACTTGAACTGCACAGACCAAGATGCAGTGGGGCGATACAGCGGAAGAGGTCAGCGGTGTGCTCCCAACTCCGGTATCCAATTTTTCTTGGCTCCCGGTAGCCATGTAAGCTGACGAGCTTGTTGGAGATGCACCTGCGCGCCAGAGGGGCAACGAGGCCCGTGATGGATGTTTGGCGGCCTGTTCTACAACCCCAAATCTATCTCTACTGATGAGGGAATCAATCCCGAAACACGAGCTAGGCTCGTGTCTAGAGACGACCACAATACAAGTACTTACTTGCACCGATTGAGGTGAAATACTTTGAAATTTGAACATTGAACTGTTCTGGAAATCACTTGAACTGCACAGACCACGATGCAGCGGGGCGATACAGCGGAAGAGGTCAGCGGTGTGCTCCCAACTCCGGTATCCAATTTTTCTTGGCTCCGGTAGCCATGTAAGCTGACGAGCTTGTTGGAGATGCACCTGCGCGCCAGAGGGGCAACGAGGCCCGTGACGGATGTTTGGTCGCCTGTTCTGCAACCCCGAATCTATCTCTACTGATGAGGGAATCAATCCCGAAATACGAGCTATGCTCATGTCTAGAGATGACCACAAAACAAGTACTTACTTGCACCGATTGAGGTGAAATACTTTGAAATTTGAACATTTAACTGTTCTGGAAATCACTTGAACTGCACAGACCACGATGCAGTGGGGCGATACAGCGGAAGAGGTCAGCGGTGTGCTCCCAACTCCGGTATCCAATTTTTTTTGGCTCCCGGTAGCCATGTAAGCTGACGAGCTTGTTGGAGATGCACTTGCGCGCCAGAGGGGCAACGAGGCCCGTGACGGATGTTTGGCGGCCTGTTCTGCAACCCCGAATCTATCTCTACTGATGAGGGAATCAATCCCGAAACACAAGCTAGGCTTGTGTCTAGAGATGACCACAATACAAGTACTTACTTGCACCGATTGAGGTGAAATACTTTGAAATTTGAACATTGAACTGTTCTGGAAATCACTTGAACTGCACAGACCACGATGTAGTGGGGCGATACAGCGGAAGAGGTCAGCGGTGTGCTCCCAACTCCGGTATCCAATTTTTCTTGGCTCCCGGTAGCCATGTATGCTGACGAGCTTGTTGGAGATGCACCTGCGTGCCAGAGGGGCAACGAGGCCCGGACGGATGTTTGGCGGCCTGTTCTGCAACCCCGAATCTATCTCTACTGATGAGGGAATCAATCCCGAAACACGAGCTAGGCTCGTGTTTAGAGATGGCCACAATACAAGTACTTACTTGCACCGATTGATATGAAATACTTTGAAATTTGAACATTGAACTGTTCTGGAAATCACTTGAACTGCACAGACCACGATGCAGTGGGGCGATACAGCGGAAGAGGTCAGCGGTGTGCTCCCAACTCCGGTATCCAATTTTTCTTGGCTCCCGGTAGCCATGTAAGCAGACGAGCTTGTTGGAGATGCACCTGCGCGCCAGAGGGGCAACGAGGCCCGTGACGGATGTTTGGCGGCCTGTTCTGCAACCCCGAATCTATCTCTACTGATGAGGGAATCAATCCCGAAACACGAGCTAGGCTCGTGTCTAGAGATGACCACAATACAAGTACTTACTTGCACCGATTGAGGTGAAATACTTTGAAATTTGAACATTGAACTGTTCTGGAAATCACTTGAACTGCACAGACCACGATGCAGTGGGGCGATACAGCGGAAGAGGTCAGCGGTGTGCTCCCAACTCCGGTATCCAATTTTTCTTGGCTCCCGGTAGCCATGTAAGCTGACAAGCTTGTTGGAGATGGACCTGCGCGCCAGAGGGGCAACGAGGCCCGTGACGGATGTTTGGCGGCCTGTTCTGCAAGCCCGAATCTATCTCCACTGATGATTGAATCAATCCTGAAACACGAGCTAGGCTCGTGTCTAGAGATGACCACAATACAAGTACTTACTTGCACCGATTGAGGTGAAATACTTTGAAATTTAAACATTGAACTGTTCTGGAAATCACTTGAACTGCACAGACCACGATGCAGTGGGGCGATACAGCGGAAGAGGTCAGCGGTGTGCTCCCAACTCCGGTATCCAATTTTTCTTGGCTCCCGGTAGCCATGTAAGCTGACGAGCTTGTTGGAGATGCACCTGCGCGCCAGAGGGGCAACAAGGCCAGTGACGGATGTTTGGCGGCCTGTTCTGCAACCCCGAATCTATCTCTACTGATGAGGGAATCAATCCTGAAACACGAGCTAGGCTCGTGTCTAGAGATGACCACAATACAAGTACTTACTTGCACCGATTGAGGTGAAATACTTTGAAATTTGAACATTGAACTGTTCTGGAAATCACTTGAACTGCACAGACCACGATGCAGTGGGGCGATACAGCGGAAGAGGTCAGCGGTGTGCTCCCAACTCCGGTATCCAATTTTTCTTGGCTCCCGGTAGCCATGTAAGCTGACGAGCTTGTTGGAGATGCACCTGCGCGCCAGAGGGGCAACGAGGCCCGTGACGGATGTTTGGCGGCCTGTTCTGCAACCCCGAATCTATCTCTACTGATGAGGGAATCAATCCCGAAACACGAGCTAGGCTCGTGTCTAGAGATGACCACAATACAAGTACTTACTTGCACCGATTGAGGTGAAATACTTTGAAATTTGAACATTGAACTGTTCTGGAAATCACTTGAACTGCACAGACCACGATGCAGTGGGGCGATACAGCGGAAGAGGTCAGCGGTGTGCTCCCAACTCCGGTATCCAATTTTTCTTGGCTCCCGGTAGCCATGTAAGCTGACGAGCTTGTTGGAGATGCACCTGCGCGCCAGAGGGGCAACAAGGCCCGTGACGGATTTTTGGCGGCCTGTTCTGCAACCCAGAATCTATCTCTACTGATGAGGGAATCAATCCCGAAACACGAGCTAGGCTCGTGTCTAGAGATGACCACAATACAAGTACTTACTTGCACCGATTGAGGTGAAATACTTTGAAATTTGAACATTGAACTGTTCTGGAAATCACTTGAACTGCACAGACCACGATGCAGTGGGGCGATACAGCGGAAGAGGTCAGCGGTGTGCTCCCAACTCCGGTATCCAATTTTTTTGGCTCCCGGTAGCCATGTAAGCTGACGAGCTTGTTGGAGATGCACCTGCGCGCCAGAGGGGCAACGAGGCCCGTGATGGATGTTTGGCGGCCTGTTCTGCAACCCCGAATCTATCTCTACTGATGAGGGAATCAATCCCGAAACACAAGCTAGGCTTGTGTCTAGAGATGACCACAATACAAGTACTTACTTGCACCGATTGAGGTGAAATACTTTGAAATTTGAACATTGAACTGTTCTGGAAATCACTTGAACTGCACAGACCACGATGCAGTGGGGCGATACAGCGGAAGAGGTCAGCGGTGTGCTCCCAACTCCGGTATCCAATTTTTCTTGGCTCCCGGTAGCCATGTATGCTGACGAGCTTGTTGGAGATGCACCTGCGCGCCAGAGGGGCAACGAGGCCCGGACGGATGTTTGGCGGCCTGTTCTGCAACCCCGAATCTATCTCTACTGATGAGGGAATCAATCCCGAAACACGAGCTAGGCTCGTGTTTAGAGATGGCCACAATACAAGTACTTACTTGCACCGATTGATGTGAAATACTTTGAAATTTGAACATTGAACTGTTCTGGAAATCACTTGAACTGCACAGACCACGATGCAGTGGGGCGATACAGCGGAAGAGGTCAGCGGTGTGCTCCCAACTCCGGTATCCAATTTTTCTTGGCTCCCGTTAGCCATGTAAGCTGACGAGCTTGTTGGAGATGCACCTGCGCGCCAGAGGGGCAACGAGGCCCGTGACGGATGTTTGGCGGCCTGTTCTGCAACCCCGAATCTATCTTTACTGATGAGGGAATCAATCCCGAAACACGAGCTAGGCTCGTGTCTAGAGATGACCACAATACAAGTACTTACTTGCACCGATTGAGGTGAAATACTTTGAAATTTGAACATTGAACTGTTCTGGAAATCACTTGAACTGCACAGACCACGATGCAGTGGGGCGATACAGCGGAAGAGGTCAGCGGTGTGCTCCCAACTCCGGTATCCAATTTTTCTTGGCTCCCGGTAGCCATGTAAGCTGACAAGCTTGTTGGAGATGGACCTGCGCGCCAGAGGGGCAACGAGGCCCGTGACGGATGTTTGGCGGCCTGTTCTGCAACCCCGAATCTATCTCTACTGATGATTGAATCAATCCCGAAACACGAGCTAGGCTCGTGTCTAGAGATGACCACAATACAAGTACTTACTTCCACCGATTGAGGTGAAATACTTTGAAATTTGAACATTGAACTGTTCTGGAAATCACTTGAACTGCACAGACCACGATGCAGTGGGGCGATACAGCGGAAGAGATCAGCGGTGTGCTCCCAACTCCGGTATCCAATTTTTCTTGGCTCCCGGTAGCCATGTAAGCTGACGAGATTGTTGGAGATGCACCTGCGCGCCAGAGGGGCAACAAGGCCAGTGACGGATGTTTGCCGGCCTGTTCTGCAACCCCGAATCTATCTCTACTGATGAGGGAATCAATCCTGAAACACGAGCTAGGCTCGTGTCTAGAGATGACCACAATACAAGTACTTACTTGCACCGATTGAGGTGAAATACTTTGAAATTTGAACATTGAACTGTTCTGGAAATCACTTGAACTGCACAGACCACGATGCAGTGGGGCGATACAGCGGAAGAGGTCAGCGGTGTGCTCCCTACTCCGGTATCCAATTTTTCTTGGCTCCCGGTAGCCATGTAAGCTGACGAGCTTGTTGGAGATGCACCTGCGCGCCAGAGGGGCAACGAGGCCCGTGACGGATGTTTGGCGGCCTGTTCTGCAACCCGAATCTATCTCTACTGATGAGGGAATCAATACCGAAACACGAGCTAGGCTCGTGTCTAGAGATGACCACAATACAAGTACTTACTTGCACCGATTGAGGTGAAATACTTTGAAATTTGAACATTGAACTGTTCTGGAAATCACTTGAACTGCACAGACCACGATGCAGTGGGGCGATACAGCGGAAGAGGTCAGCGGTGTGCTCCCAACTCCGGTATCCAATTTTTCTTGGCTCCCAGTAGCCATGTAAGCTGACGAGCTTGTTGGAGATGCACCTGCGCGCCAGAGGGGCAACAAGGCCAGTGACGGATGTTTGGCGGCCTGTTCTGCAACCCCGAATCTATCTCTACTGATGAGGGAATCAATCCTGAAACACGAGCTAGGCTCGTGTCTAGAGATGACCACAATACAAGTACTTACTTGCACCGATTGAGGTGAAATACTTTGAAATTTGAACATTGAACTGTTCTGGAAATCACTTGAACTGCACAGACCACGATGCAGTGAGGCGATACAGCGGAAGAGGTCAGCGGTGTGCTCCCAACTCCGGTATCCAATTTTTCTTGGCTCCCGGTAGCCATGTAAGCTGACGAGCTTGTTGGAGATGCACCTGCGCGCCAGAGGGGCAACGAGGCCCGTGACGGATGTTTGGCGGCCTGTTCTGCAACCCCGAATCTATCTCTACTGATGAGGGAATCAATCCCGAAACACGAGCTAGGCTCGTGTCTAGAGATGACCACAATACAAGTACTTACTTGCACCGATTGAGGTGAAATACTTTGAAATTTGAACATTGAACTGTTCTGGAAATCACTTGAACTGCACAGACCACGATGCAGTGGGGCGATACAGCGGAAGAGGTCAGCGGTGTGCTCCCAACTCCGGTATCCAATTTTTCTTGGCTCCCGGTAGCCATGTAAGCTGACGAGCTTGTTGGAGATGCACCTGCGCGCCAGAGGGGCAACAAGGCCCGTGACGGATTTTTGGCGGCCTGTTCTGCAACCCAGAATCTATCTCTACTGATGAGGGAATCAATCCCGAAACACGAGCTAGGCTCGTGTCTAGAGATGACCACAATACAAGTACTTACTTGCACCGATTGAGGTGAAATACTTTGAAATTTGAACATTGAACTGTTCTGGAAATCACTTGAACTGCACAGACCACGATGCAGTGGGGCGATACAGCGGAAGAGGTCAGCGGTGTGCTCCCAACTCCGGTATCCAATTTTTTTTGGCTCCCGGTAGCCATGTAAGCTGACGAGCTTGTTGGAGATGCACCTGCGCGCCAGAGGGGCAACGAGGCCCGTGATGGATGTTTGGCGGCCTGTTCTGCAACCCCGAATCTATCTCTACTGATGAGGGAATCAATCCCGAAACACAAGCTAGGCTTGTGTCTAGAGATGACCACAATACAAGTACTTACTTGCACCGATTGAGGTGAAATACTTTGAAATTTGAACATTGAACTGTTCTGGAAATCACTTGAACTGCACAGACCACGATGCAGTGGGGCGATACAGCGGAAGAGGTCAGCGGTGTGCTCCCAACTCCGGTATCCAATTTTTCTTGGCTCCCGGTAGCCATGTATGCTGACGAGCTTGTTGGAGATGCACCTGCGCGCCAGAGGGGCAACGAGGCCCGGACGGATGTTTGGCGGCCTGTTCTGCAACCCCGAATCTATCTCTACTGATGAGGGAATCAATCCCGAAACACGAGCTAGGCTCGTGTTTAGAGATGGCCACAATACAAGTACTTACTTGCACCGATTGATGTGAAATACTTTGAAATTTGAACATTGAACTGTTCTGGAAATCACTTGAACTGCACAGACCACGATGCAGTGGGGCGATACAGCGGAAGAGGTCAGCGGTGTGCTCCCAACTCCGGTATCCAATTTTTCTTGGCTCCCGTTAGCCATGTAAGCTGACAAGCTTGTTGGAGATGCACCTGCGCGCCAGAGGGGCAACGAGGCCCGTGACGGATGTTTGGCGGCCTGTTCTGCAACCCCGAATCTATCTTTACTGATGAGGGAATCAATCCCGAAACACGAGCTAGGCTCGTGTCTAGAGATGACCACAATACAAGTACTTACTTGCACCGATTGAGGTGAAATACTTTGAAATTTGAACATTGAACTGTTCTGGAAATCACTTGAACTGCACAGACCACGATGCAGTGGGGCGATACAGCGGAAGAGGTCAGCGGTGTGCTCCCAACTCCGGTATCCAATTTTTCTTGGCTCCCGGTAGCCATGTAAGCTGACAAGCTTGTTGGAGATGGACCTGCGCGCCAGAGGGGCAACGAGGCCCGTGACGGATGTTTGGCGGCCTGTTCTGCAACCCCGAATCTATCTCTACTGATGATTGAATCAATCCCGAAACACGAGCTAGGCTCGTGTCTAGAGATGACCACAATACAAGTACTTACTTGCACCGATTGAGGTGAAATACTTTGAAATTTGAACATTGAACTGTTCTGGAAATCACTTGAACTGCACAGACCACGATGCAGTGGGGCGATACAGCGGAAGAGGTCAGCGGTGTGCTCCCAACTCCGGTATCCAATTTTTCTTGGCTCCCGGTAGCCATGTAAGCTGACAAGCTTGTTGGAGATGGACCTGCGCGCCAGAGGGGCAACGAGGCCCGTGACGGATGTTTGGCGGCCTGTTCTGCAACCCCGAATCTATCTCTACTGATGATTGAATCAATCCCGAAACACGAGCTAGGCTCGTGTCTAGAGATGACCACAATACAAGTACTTACTTCCACCGATTGAGGTGAAATACTTTGAAATTTGAACATTGAACTGTTCTGGAAATCACTTGAACTGCACAGACCACGATGCAGTGGGGCGATACAGCGGAAGAGATCAGCGGTGTGCTCCCAACTCCGGTATCCAATTTTTCTTGGCTCCCGGTAGCCATGTAAGCTGACGAGATTGTTGGAGATGCACCTGCGCGCCAGAGGGGCAACAAGGCCAGTGACGGATGTTTGCCGGCCTGTTCTGCAACCCCGAATCTATCTCTACTGATGAGGGAATCAATCCTGAAACACGAGCTAGGCTCGTGTCTAGAGATGACCACAATACAAGTACTTACTTGCACCGATTGAGGTGAAATACTTTGAAATTTGAACATTGAACTGTTCTGGAAATCACTTGAACTGCACAGACCACGATGCAGTGGGGCGATACAGCGGAAGAGGTCAGCGGTGTGCTCCCTACTCCGGTATCCAATTTTTCTTGGCTCCCGGTAGCCATGTAAGCTGACGAGCTTGTTGGAGATGCACCTGCGCGCCAGAGGGGCAACGAGGCCCGTGACGGATGTTTGGCGGCCTGTTCTGCAACCCCGAATCTATCTCTACTGATGAGGGAATCAATACCGAAACACGAGCTAGGCTCGTGTCTAGAGATGACCACAATACAAGTACTTACTTGCACCGATTGAGGTGAAATACTTTGAAATTTGAACATTGAACTGTTCTGGAAATCACTTGAACTGCACAGACCACGATGCAGTGGGGCGACACAGCGGAAGAGGTCAGCGGTGTGCTCCCAACTCCGGTATCCAATTTTTCTTGGCTCCCGGTAGCCATGTAAGCTGACAAGCTTGTTGGAGATGCACCTGCGCGCCAGAGGGGCAACAAGGCCCGTGACTAATTTTTGGTGGCCTGTTCTGCAACCCAGAATCTATCTCTACTGATGAGGGAATCAATCCCGAAACACGAGCTAGGCTCGTGTCTAGAGATGACCACAATACAAGTACTTACTTGCACCGATTGAGGTGAAATACTTTGAAATTTGAACATTGAACTGTTCTGGAAATCACTTGAACTGCACAGACCACGATGCAGTGGGGCGATACAGCGGAAGAGGTCAGCGGTGTGCTCCCAACTCCGGTATCCAATTTTTCTTGGCTCCCGGTAGCCATGTAAGCTGACGAGCTTGTTGGAGATGCACCTGCGCGCCAGAGGGGCAACAAGGCCCGTGACGGATTTTTGGTGGCCTGTTCTGCAACCCAGAATCTATCTCTACTGATGAGGGAATCAATCCCGAAACACGAGCTAGGCTCGTGTCTAGAGATGACCACAATACAAGTACTTACTTGCACCGATTGAGGTGAAATACTTTGAAATTTGAACATTGAACTGTTCTGGAAATCACTTGAACTGCACAGACCACGATGCAGTGGTGCGATACAGCGGAAGAGGTCAGCGGTGTGCTCCCAACTCCGGTATCCAATTTTTCTTGGCTCCCGGTAGCCATGTAAGCTGACGAGCTTGTTGGAGATGCACCTGCGCGACAGAGGGGCAACGAGGCCCGTGACGGATGTTTGGCAGCCTGTTCTGCAGCCCCGAATCTATCTCTACTGATGAGGGAATCAATCCCGAAACACGAGCTAGGCTCGTGTCTAGAGATGACCACAATACAAGTACTTACTTGCACCGATTGAGGTGAAATACTTTGAAATTTG
This sequence comes from Lissotriton helveticus, assembly GCF_964261635.1. Lineage (NCBI taxonomy): Eukaryota > Metazoa > Chordata > Amphibia > Caudata > Salamandridae > Lissotriton > Lissotriton helveticus. The sequence goes on along the minus strand of NC_136067.1, from coordinate 1,303,219,780 downwards.
AACATTGAACTGTTCTGGAAATCACTTGAACTGCACAGACCACGATGCAGTGGGGCGATACGGCGGAAGAGGTCAGCGGTGTGCTCCCAACTCCGGTATCCAATTTTTCTTGGCTCCCGGTAGCCATGTAAGCTGACGAGCTTGTTGGAGATGAACCTGCGCGCCAGAGGGGCAACGAGGCCCGTGACGGATGTTTGGCGGCCTGTTCTGCAACCCCGAATCTATCTCTACTGATGAGGGAATCAATCCCGAAACACGAGCTAGGCACGTGTCTAGAGATAACCACAATACAAGTACTTACTTGCACCGATTGAGGTGAAATACTTTGAAATTTGAACATTGAACTGGTCTGGAAATCACTTGAACTGCACAGACCACGATGCAGTGGGGTGATACAGCGGAAGAGGTCAGCGGTGTGCTCCCAACTCCGGTATCCAATTTTTCTTGGCTCCCGGTAGCCATGTAAGCTGACGAGCTTGTTGGAGATGCACCTGTGCGCCAGAGGGGCAACGAGGCCCGTGACGGATGTTTGGCAGCCTGTTCTGCAACCCCGAATCTATCTCTACTGATGAGGGAATCAATCCCGAAACACGAGCTAGGCTCGTGTCTAGAGATGACCACAATACAAGTACTTACTTGCACCGATTGAGGTGAAATACTTTGAAATTTGAACATTGAACTGTTCTGGAAATCACTTGAACTGCACAGACCACGATGCAGTGGGGCGATACAGCGGAAGAGGTCAGCGGTGTGCTCCCAACTCCGGTATCCAATTTTTCTTGGCTCCCGGTAGCCATGTAAGCTGACGAGCTTGTTGGAGATGCATCTGCGCGCCAGAGGGGCAACGAGGCCCGTGACGGATGTTTGGCGGCCTGTTCTGCTACCCCGAATCTATCTCTACTGATGAGGGAATCAATCCCGAAACACGAGCTAGGCTCGTGTCTAGAGATGACCACAATACAAGTACTTACTTGCACCGATTGAGGTGAAATACTTTGAAATTTGAACATTGAACTGTTCTGGAAATCACTTGAACTGCACAGACCACGATGCAGTGGGGCGATACAGAGGAAGAGGTCAGCGGTGTGCTCCCAACTCCGGTATCCAATTTTTCTTGGCTCCCGGTAGCCATGTCAGCTGACGAGCTTGTTGGAGATGCACCTGCGCGCCAGAGGGGCAACGAGGCCCGTGACGGATGTTTGGCGGCCTGTTCTGCCACCCCGAATCGATCTCTACTGATGAGGGAATCAATCCCGAAACACGAGCTAGGCTCGTGTCTAGAGATGACCACAATACAAGTACTTACTTGTACCGATTGAGGTGAAATACTTTGAAATTTGAACATTGAACTGTTCTGGAAATCACTTGAACTGCACAGACCACGATGCAGTGGGGCGATACAGCGGAAGAGGTCAGCGGTGTGCTCCCAACTCCGGTATCCAATTTTTCTTGGCTCCCGGTAGCCATGTAAGCTGACGAGCTTGTTGGAGATGCACCGGCGCGCCAGAGGGGCAACGAGGCCCGTGACGGATGTTTGGCGGCCTGTTCTGCAACCCCGAATCTATCTCTACTAATGAGGGAATCAATCCCGAAACACGAGCTAGGCTTGTGTCTAGAGATGACCACAATACAAGTACTTACTTGCACCGATTGAGGTGAAATACTTTGAAATTTGAACATTGAACTGTTCTGGAAATCACTTGAACTGCACAGACCACGATGCAGTGGGGCGATACAGCGGAAGAGGTCAGCGGTGTGCTCCCAACTCCGGTATCCAATTTTTCTTGGCTCCCGGTAGCCATGTAAGCTGACGAGCTTGTTGGAGATGCACCTGCGCGCCAGAGGGGCAACGAGGCCCGTGACGGATGTTTGGCGGCCTGTTCTGCAACCCCGAATCTATCTCTACTGATTAGGGAATCAATCCCGAAACACGAGCTAGGCTCGTGTCTAGAGATGACCACAATACAAGTACTTACTTGCACCGATTGAGGTGAAATACTTTGAAATTTGAACATTGAACTGTTCTGGAAATCACTTGAACTGCACAGACCAAGATGCAGTGGGGCGATACAGCGGAAGAGGTCAGCGGTGTGCTCCCAACTCCGGTATCCAATTTTTCTTGGCTCCCGGTAGCCATGTAAGCTGACAAGCTTGTTGGAGATGGACCTGCGCGCCAGAGGGGCAACGAGGCCCGTGACGGATGTTTGGCGGCCTGTTCTGCAAGCCCGAATCTATCTCTACTGATGATTGAATCAATCCCGAAACACGAGCTAGGCTCGTGTCTAGAGATGACCACAATACAAGTACTTACTTGCACCGATTGAGGTGAAATACTTTGAAATTTAAACATTGAACTGTTCTGGAAATCACTTGAACTGCACAGACCACGATGCAGTGGGGCGATACAGCGGAAGAGGTCAGCGGTGTGCTCCCAACTCCGGTATCCAATTTTTCTTGGCTCCCGGTAGCCATGTAAGCTGACGAGCTTGTTGGAGATGCACCTGCGCGCCAGAGGGGCAACAAGGCCAGTGACGGATGTTTGGCGGCCTGTTCTGCAACCCCGAATCTATCTCTACTGATGAGGGAATCAATCCTGAAACACGAGCTAGGCTCGTGTCTAGAGATGACCACAATACAAGTACTTACTTGCACCGATTGAGGTGAAATACTTTGAAATTTGAACATTGAACTGTTCTGGAAATCACTTGAACTGCACAGACCACGATGCAGTGGGGCGATACAGCGGAAGAGGTCAGCGGTGTGCTCCCAACTCCGGTATCCAATTTTTTTTGGCTCCCGGTAGCCATGTAAGCTGACGAGCTTGTTGGAGATGCACCTGCGCGCCAGAGGGGCAACGAGGCCCGTGATGGATGTTTGGCGGCCTGTTCTGCAACCCCGAATCTATCTCTACTGATGAGGGAATCAATCCCGAAACACAAGCTAGGCTTGTGTCTAGAGATGACCACAATACAAGTACTTACTTGCACCGATTGAGGTGAAATACTTTGAAATTTGAACATTGAACTGTTCTGGAAATCACTTGAACTGCACAGACCACGATGCAGTGGGGCGATACAGCGGAAGAGGTCAGCGGTGTGCTCCCAACTCCGGTATCCAATTTTTCTTGGCTCCCGGTAGCCATGTATGCTGACGAGCTTGTTGGAGATGCACCTGCGCGCCAGAGGGGCAGCGAGGCCCGGACGGATGTTTGGCGGCCTGTTCTGCAACCCCGAATCTATCTCTACTGATGAGGGAATCAATCCCGAAACACGAGCTAGGCTCGTGTTTAGAGATGGCCACAATACAAGTACTTACTTGCACCGATTGATGTGAAATACTTTGAAATTTGAACATTGAACTGTTCTGGAAATCACTTGAACTGCACAGACCACGATGCAGTGGGGCGATACAGCGGAAGAGGTCAGCGGTGTGCTCCCAACTCCGGTATCCAATTTTTCTTGGCTCCCGTTAGCCATGTAAGCTGACGAGCTTGTTGGAGATGCACCTGCGCGCCAGAGGGGCAACGAGGCCCGTGACGGATGTTTGGCGGCCTGTTCTGCAACCCCGAATCTATCTTTACTGATGAGGGAATCAATCCCGAAACACGAGCTAGGCTCGTGTCTAGAGATGACCACAATACAAGTACTTACTTGCACCGATTGAGGTGAAATACTTTGAAATTTGAACATTGAACTGTTCTGGAAATCACTTGAACTGCACAGACCACGATGCAGTGGGGCGATACAGCGGAAGAGGTCAGCGGTGTGCTCCCAACTCCGGTATCCAATTTTTCTTGGCTCCCGGTAGCCATGTAAGCTGACAAGCTTGTTGGAGATGGACCTGCGCGCCAGAGGGGCAACGAGGCCCGTGACGGATGTTTGGCGGCCTGTTCTGCAACCCCGAATCTATCTCTACTGATGATTGAATCAATCCCGAAACACGAGCTAGGCTCGTGTCTAGAGATGACCACAATACAAGTACTTACTTGCACCGATTGAGGTGAAATACTTTGAAATTTGAACATTGAACTGTTCTGGAAATCACTTGAACTGCACAGACCACGATGCAGTGGGGCGATACAGCGGAAGAGGTCAGCGGTGTGCTCCCAACTCCGGTATCCAATTTTTCTTGGCTCCCGGTAGCCATGTAAGCTGACAAGCTTGTTGGAGATGGACCTGCGCGCCAGAGGGGCAACGAGGCCCGTGACGGATGTTTGGCGGCCTGTTCTGCAACCCCGAATCTATCTCTACTGATGATTGAATCAATCCCGAAACACGAGCTAGGCTCGTGTGTAGAGATGACCACAATACAAGTACTTACTTCCACCGATTGAGGTGAAATACTTTGAAATTTGAACATTGAACTGTTCTGGAAATCACTTGAACTGCACAGACCACGATGCAGTGGGGCGATACAGCGGAAGAGATCAGCGGTGTGCTCCCAACTCCGGTATCCAATTTTTCTTGGCTCCCGGTAGCCATGTAAGCTGACGAGATTGTTGGAGATGCACCTGCGCGCCAGAGGGGCAACAAGGCCAGTGACGGATGTTTGCCGGCCTGTTCTGCAACCCCGAATCTATCTCTACTGATGAGGGAATCAATCCCGAAACACGAGCTAGGCTCGTGTCTAGAGATGACCACAATACAAGTACTTACTTCCACCGATTGAGGTGAAATACTTTGGAATTTGAACATTGAACTGTTCTGGAAATCACTTGAACTGCACAGACCACGATGCAGTGGGGCGATACAGCGGAAGAGATCAGCGGTGTGCTCCCAACTCCGGTATCCAATTTTTCTTGGCTCCCGGTAGCCATGTAAGCTGACGAGATTGTTGGAGATGCACCTGCGCGCCAGAGGGGCAACAAGGCCAGTGACGGATGTTTGCCGGCCTGTTCTGCAACCCCGAATCTATCTCTACTGATGAGGGAATCAATCCTGAAACACGAGCTAGGCTCGTGTCTAGAGATGACCACAATACAAGTACTTACTTGCACCGATTGAGGTGAAATACTTTGAAATTTGAACATTGAACTGTTCTGGAAATCACTTGAACTGCACAGACCACGATGCAGTGGGGCGATACAGCGGAAGAGGTCAGCGGTGTGCTCCCTACTCCGGTATCCAATTTTTCTTGGCTCCCGGTAGCCATGTAAGCTGACGAGCTTGTTGGAGATGCACCTGCGCGCCAGAGGGGCAACGAGGCCCGTGACGGATGTTTGGCGGCCTGTTCTGCAACCCCGAATCTATCTCTACTGATTAGGGAATCAATCCCGAAACACGAGCTAGGCTCGTGTCTAGAGATGACCACAATACAAGTACTTACTTGCACCGATTGAGGTGAAATACTTTGAAATTTGAACATTGAACTGTTCTGGAAATCACTTGAACTGCACAGACCAAGATGCAGTGGGGCGATACAGCGGAAGAGGTCAGCGGTGTGCTCCCAACTCCGGTATCCAATTTTTCTTGGCTCCCGGTAGCCATGTAAGCTGACAAGCTTGTTGGAGATGGACCTGCGCGCCAGAGGGGCAACGAGGCCCGTGACGGATGTTTGGCGGCCTGTTCTGCAAGCCCGAATCTATCTCTACTGATGATTGAATCAATCCCGAAACACGAGCTAGGCTCGTGTCTAGAGATGACCACAATACAAGTACTTACTTGCACCGATTGAGGTGAAATACTTTGAAATTTAAACATTGAACTGTTCTGGAAATCACTTGAACTGCACAGACCACGATGCAGTGGGGCGATACAGCGGAAGAGGTCAGCGGTGTGCTCCCAACTCCGGTATCCAATTTTTCTTGGCTCCCGGTAGCCATGTAAGCTGACGAGCTTGTTGGAGATGCACCTGCGCGCCAGAGGGGCAACAAGGCCAGTGACGGATGTTTGGCGGCCTGTTCTGCAACCCCGAATCTATCTCTACTGATGAGGGAATCAATCCTGAAACACGAGCTAGGCTCGTGTCTAGAGATGACCACAATACAAGTACTTACTTGCACCGATTGAGGTGAAATACTTTGAAATTTGAACATTGAACTGTTCTGGAAATCACTTGAACTGCACAGACCACGATGCAGTGGGGCGATACAGCGGAAGAGGTCAGCGGTGTGCTCCCAACTCCGGTATCCAATTTTTTTTGGCTCCCGGTAGCCATGTAAGCTGACGAGCTTGTTGGAGATGCACCTGCGCGCCAGAGGGGCAACGAGGCCCGTGATGGATGTTTGGCGGCCTGTTCTGCAACCCCGAATCTATCTCTACTGATGAGGGAATCAATCCCGAAACACAAGCTAGGCTTGTGTCTAGAGATGACCACAATACAAGTACTTACTTGCACCGATTGAGGTGAAATACTTTGAAATTTGAACATTGAACTGTTCTGGAAATCACTTGAACTGCACAGACCACGATGCAGTGGGGCGATACAGCGGAAGAGGTCAGCGGTGTGCTCCCAACTCCGGTATCCAATTTTTCTTGGCTCCCGGTAGCCATGTATGCTGACGAGCTTGTTGGAGATGCACCTGCGCGCCAGAGGGGCAGCGAGGCCCGGACGGATGTTTGGCGGCCTGTTCTGCAACCCCGAATCTATCTCTACTGATGAGGGAATCAATCCCGAAACACGAGCTAGGCTCGTGTTTAGAGATGGCCACAATACAAGTACTTACTTGCACCGATTGATGTGAAATACTTTGAAATTTGAACATTGAACTGTTCTGGAAATCACTTGAACTGCACAGACCACGATGCAGTGGGGCGATACAGCGGAAGAGGTCAGCGGTGTGCTCCCAACTCCGGTATCCAATTTTTCTTGGCTCCCGTTAGCCATGTAAGCTGACGAGCTTGTTGGAGATGCACCTGCGCGCCAGAGGGGCAACGAGGCCCGTGACGGATGTTTGGCGGCCTGTTCTGCAACCCCGAATCTATCTTTACTGATGAGGGAATCAATCCCGAAACACGAGCTAGGCTCGTGTCTAGAGATGACCACAATACAAGTACTTACTTGCACCGATTGAGGTGAAATACTTTGAAATTTGAACATTGAACTGTTCTGGAAATCACTTGAACTGCACAGACCACGATGCAGTGGGGCGATACAGCGGAAGAGGTCAGCGGTGTGCTCCCAACTCCGGTATCCAATTTTTCTTGGCTCCCGGTAGCCATGTAAGCTGACAAGCTTGTTGGAGATGGACCTGCGCGCCAGAGGGGCAACGAGGCCCGTGACGGATGTTTGGCGGCCTGTTCTGCAACCCCGAATCTATCTCTACTGATGATTAAATCAATCCCGAAACACGAGCTAGGCTCGTGTCTAGAGATGACCACAATACAAGTACTTACTTGCACCGATTGAGGTGAAATACTTTGAAATTTGAACATTGAACTGTTCTGGAAATCACTTGAACTGCACAGACCACGATGCAGTGGGGCGATACAGCGGAAGAGGTCAGCGGTGTGCTCCCAACTCCGGTATCCAATTTTTCTTGGCTCCCGGTAGCCATGTAAGCTGACAAGCTTGTTGGAGATGGACCTGCGCGCCAGAGGGGCAACGAGGCCCGTGACGGATGTTTGGCGGCCTGTTCTGCAACCCCGAATCTATCTCTACTGATGATTGAATCAATCCCGAAACACGAGCTAGGCTCGTGTCTAGAGATGACCACAATACAAGTACTTACTTCCACCGATTGAGGTGAAATACTTTGAAATTTGAACATTGAACTGTTCTGGAAATCACTTGAACTGCACAGACCACGATGCAGTGGGGCGATACAGCGGAAGAGATCAGCGGTGTGCTCCCAACTCCGGTATCCAATTTTTCTTGGCTCCCGGTAGCCATGTAAGCTGACGAGATTGTTGGAGATGCACCTGCGCGCCAGAGGGGCAACAAGGCCAGTGACGGATGTTTGCCGGCCTGTTCTGCAACCCCGAATCTATCTCTAATGATGAGGGAATCAATCCTGAAACACGAGCTAGGCTCGTGTCTAGAGATGACCACAATACAAGTACTTACTTGCACCGATTGAGGTGAAATACTTTGAAATTTGAACATTGAACTGTTCTGGAAATCACTTGAACTGCACAGACCACGATGCAGTGGGGCGATACAGCGGAAGAGGTCAGCGGTGTGCTCCCTACTCCGGTATCCAATTTTTCTTGGCTCCCGGTAGCCATGTAAGCTGACGAGCTTGTTGGAGATGCACCTGCGCGCCAGAGGGGCAACGAGGCCCGTGACGGATGTTTGGCGGCCTGTTCTGCAACCCCGAATCTATCTCTACTGATGAGGGAATCAATACCGAAACACGAGCTAGGCTCGTGTCTAGAGATGACCACAATACAAGTACTTACTTGCACCGATTGAGGTGAAATACTTTGAAATTTGAACATTGAACTGTTCTGGAAATCACTTGAACTGCACAGACCACGATGCAGTGGGGCGATACAGCGGAAGAGGTCAGCGGTGTGCTCCCAACTCCGGTATCCAATTTTTCTTGGCTCCCGGTAGCCATGTAAGCTGACAAGCTTGTTGGAGATGCACCTGCGCGCCAGAGGGGCAACAAGGCCCGTGACGGATTTTTGGTGGCCTGTTCTGCAACCCAGAATCTATCTCTACTGATGAGGGAATCAATCCCGAAACACGAGCTAGGCTCGTGTCTAGAGATGACCACAATACAAGTACTTACTTGCACCGATTGAGGTGAAATACTTTGAAATTTGAACATTGAACTGTTCTGGAAATCACTTGAACTGCACAGACCACGATGCAGTGGGGCGATACAGCGGAAGAGGTCAGCGGTGTGCTCCCAACTCCGGTATCCAATTTTTCTTGGCTCCCGGTAGCCATGTAAGCTGACGAGCTTGTTGGAGATGCACCTGCGCGCCAGAGGGGCAACGAGGCCCGTGACGGATGTTTGGCGGCCTGTTCTGCAGCCCCGAATCTATCTCTACTGATGAGGGAATCAATCCCGAAACACGAGCTAGGCTCGTGTCTAGAGATGACCACAATACAAGTACTTACTTGCACCGATTGAGGTGAAATACTTTGAAATTTGAACATTGAACTGTTCTGGAAATCACTTGAACTGCACAGACCACGATGCAGTGGGGCGATACAGCGGAAGAGGTCAGCGGTGTGCTCCCAACTCCGGTATCCAATTTTTCTTGGCTCCCGGTAGCCATGTAAGCTGACGAGCTTGTTGGAGATGCACCTGCGCGCCAGAGGGGCAACAAGGCCCGTGACGGATTTTTGGTGGCCTGTTCTGCAACCCCGAATCTATCTCTACTGATGAGGGAATCAATCCCGAAACACGAGCTAGGCTCGTGTCTAGAGATGACCACAATACAAGTACTTACTTGCACCGATTGAGGTGAAATACTTTGAAATTTGAACATTGAACTGTTCTGGAAATCACTTGAACTGCACAGACCACGATGCAGTGGGGCGATACGGCGGAAGAGGTCAGCGGTGTGCTCCCAACTCCGGTATCCAATTTTTCTTGGCTCCCGGTAGCCATGTAAGCTGACGAGCTTGTTGGAGATGAACCTGCGCGCCAGAGGGGCAACGAGGCCCGTGACGGATGTTTGGCGGCCTGTTCTGCAACCCCGAATCTATCTCTACTGATGAGGGAATCAATCCCGAAACACGAGCTAGGCACGTGTCTAGAGATAACCACAATACAAGTACTTACTTGCACCGATTGAGGTGAAATACTTTGAAATTTGAACATTGAACTGGTCTGGAAATCACTTGAACTGCACAGACCACGATGCAGTGGGGCGATACAGCGGAAGAGGTCAGCGGTGTGCTCCCAACTCCGGTATCCAATTTTTCTTGGCTCCCGGTAGCCATGTAAGCTGACGAGCTTGTTGGAGATGCACCTGCGCGCCAGAGGGGCAACGAGGCCCGTGACGGATGTTTGGCAGCCTGTTCTGCAACCCCGAATCTATCTCTACTGATGAGGGAATCAATCCCGAAACACGAGCTAGGCTCGTGTCTAGAGATGACCACAATACAAGTACTTACTTGCACCGATTGAGGTGAAATACTTTGAAATTTGAACATTGAACTGTTCTGGAAATCACTTGAACTGCACAGACCACGATGCAGTGGGGCGATACAGCGGAAGATGTCAGCGGTGTGCTCCCAACTCCGGTATCCAATTTTTCTTGGCTCCCGGTAGCCATGTAAGCTGACGAGCTTGTTGGAGATGCACCTGCGCGCCAGAGGGGCAACGAGGCCCGTGACGGATGTTTGGCGGCCTGTTCTGCAACCCCAAATTTATCTCTACTGATGAGGGAATCAATCCCGAAACACGAGCTAGGCTCGTGTCTAGAGATGACCACAAAACAAGTACTTACTTGCACCGATTGAGGTGAAATACTTTGAAATTTGAACATTGAACTGTTCTGGAAATCACTTGAACTGCACAGACCACGATGCAGTGGGGCGATACAGCGGAAGAGGTCAGCGGTGTGCTCCCAACTCCGGTATCCAATTTTTCTTGGCTCCCGGTAGCCATGTAAGCTGACGAGCTTGTTGGAGATGCACCTGCGCGCCAGAGGGGCAACGAGGCCCGTGACAGATGTTTGGCGGCCTGTTCTGCAACCCCGAATCTATCTCTACTGATGAGGGAATCAATCCCGAAACACGAGCTAGGCTCGTGTCTAGAGATGACCACAATACAAGTACTTACTTGCACCGATTGAGGTGAAATACTTTGAAATTTGAACATTGAACTGTTCTAGAAATCACTTGAACTGCACAGACCACGATGCAGTGGGGCGATACAGCGGAAGAGGTCAGCGGTGTGCTCCCAACTCCGGTATCCAATTTTTCTTGGCTCCCGGTAGCCATGTAAGCTGACAAGCTTGTTGGAGATGCACCTGTGCGGCAGAGGGGCAATGAGGCCCGTGACGGATGTTTGGCGGCCTGTTCTGCAACCCCGAATCTATCTCTACTGATGAGGGAATCAATCCCGAAACACGAGCTAGGCTCGTGTCTAGAGATGACCACAATACAAGTACTTACTTGCACCGATTGAGGTGAAATACTTTGAAATTTGAACATTGAACTGTTCTGGAAATCACTTGAACTGCACAGACCACAATGCAGTGGGGCGATACAGCGGAAGAGGTCAGCGGTGTGCTCCCAACTCCGGTATCCAATTTTTCTTGGCTCCCGGTAGCCATGTAAGCTGACGAGCTTGTTGGAGATGCACCTGTGCGCCAGAGGGGCAACGAGGCCCGTGACGGATGTTTGGCGGCCTGTTCTGCAACCCCGAATCTATCTCTACTGATGAGGGAATCAATCCCGAAACACGAGCTAGGCTTGTGTCTAGAGATGACCACAATACAAGTACTTACTTGCACCGATTGAGGTGAAATACTTTGAAATTTGAACATTGAACTGTTCTGGAAATCACTTGAACTGCACAGACCACAATGCAGTGGGGCGATACAGCGGAAGAGGTCAGCGGTGTGCTCCCAACTCCGGTATCCAATAATTCTGTAGCGGGTTGTGGGTTTATAAGGGAATAGGGTGGGAGGTAATTTAATTATAATTAATTAAATATGTTAATTTATTTATTGGTATTTATTTTGAATGAATTGTTAATTAATTGTTAATTGGTAATTAATTAAAATATAATTGGTAATCAATTTTAATGAATTGAATAATTGATAATGATGTTAATTTTATTAATTTATTTTCTGTAGCGGGTTGTGGGTTTATAGGGGAATTGGGTGGGAAGTAATTTAATTATAACTAATTACATGTTTTAATTTATTTATTGGTATTTATTTTGAATTAATTGTTACTTAATTTTTAATTGGTAATTAATTAAAATATAATTGGTAATTAATTTTAAATAATTGATTAATTGATAATTATGTTAATTTTATTAATTTATTTATTTTCTGTAGCGGGTTGTGGGTTTATAGGGGAATAGGATGGGAAGTAATTTAATTATAAATAATAATTTTTTTTTATCTATTTATTGGTTTTTATTTTGAATTAATTATTATTTAATTTTTTAATTGGTAATTATTTAAAATATAATTGGTAATTTATTTTAAATAATTGATAATTATGTTAATTTTATTAATTTATTTTCTGTTGCGGGTTGTGTGTTTATAGGGGAATAGGGTGGGAAGTAATTTAATTGTAATTAATAAATATTTTAATTTATTTATTGGTTTTTTGTTGTAATTTTTAATTATTTTTAAATTGTTAATTAATTAATTGGTAATTGGTAAATAATTTGTATTAATAGGTAATAATTTTTAATAATTATTTTTTATTTGTATTTTTAATTGATTAATTATTATGTTATATAAAATTGTTAATTACTTTAAATTAATTTGTAATTGGTATTAATATTTAATTTATTTTTATTCATATTTGAAGTATTTACTTTCCCTACTGTAGCACTCTCTGGAGTAGAAAAAGTAATTTTTACCCCTACTCTATCCAACGCTTTCCCTACTGTTGCACTCTCTGGAGTGGGAATAGTAATTTTTACCCTCCCGCTATCCAATGCTTTCCCTACTGTTGCACTCATTGGAGTGGAAATAGTAAATTTTATGCCTACGCTATCTAACGCTTTCTTTACTGTTGCACTCTCTGGAGTGGGAATAGTCATTTTTACCCCTACGCTATCCAATGCTTTCCCTACTGTTGCACTCACTGGAGTGGGAATAGTCATTTTTACCCCTACGCTATCCAACGCTTTCCCTACTGTTGCACTCACTGGAGTGGGAATAGTAATTTTTACTGCTACGCTATCCAATGTTTTCTATACTGTTGCACTCACTGGAGTGGTAATAGTAAATTTAACCCTCCCGCTATCCTACAGTAAAAATATTGTGTATTTTTTATTAATATTATGTTTAGAAATATATATACATATAAACACCAAATCTTCAATCAGCACATGCTCCTGCAAAGAAGACACGGACCCCAGGCTGCAGTAAGGGAGATTTTATTCAACCTCTCAGACGACGCGTTTCGAGCAACTAGTGCTCTTGATCACACACCATACACCTGGTCAGCATGCATTTAAATACATTTTTTTACATTGCAGTGCTCCACCCCCTAAGTGAATCACATGGTGCATAGACATAGAAAAAACATTTCTCTATGCTATTAATCACGGCACCCGTAATTGATTAATTGATAATTATGTTAATTTTATTAATTTATTTATTTTCTGTAGCGGGTTGTGGGTTTATAGGGGAATAGGATGGGAAGTAATTTAATTATAAATAATTAATTTTTTTAATCTATTTATTGGTTTTTATTTTGAATTAATTATTATTTAATTTTTTAATTGGTAATTATTTAAAATATAATTGGTAATTTATTTTAAATAATTGATAATTATGTTAATTTTATTAATTTATTTTCTGTTGCGGGTTGTGTGCTTATAGGGGAATAGGGTGGGAAGTAATTTAATTGTAATTAATAAATATTTTAATTTATTTATTGGTTTTTTGTTGTAATTTTTAATTATTTTTAAATTGTTAATTAATTAATTGGTAATTGGTAAATAATTTGTATTAATAGGTAATAATTTTTAATAATTATTTTTTATTTGTATTTTTAATTGATTAATTATTATGTTATATAAAATTGTTAATTACTTTAAATTAATTTGTAATTGGTATTAATATTTAATTTATTTTTATTCATATATGAAGTATTTACTTTCCCTACTGTAGCACTCTCTGGAGTAGAAAAAGTAATTTTTACCCCTACGCTATCCAACGCTTTCCCTACTGTTGCACTCTCTGGAGTGGGAATAGTAATTTGTACCCTCCCGCTATCCAATGCTTTCCCTACTGTTGCACTCATTGGAGTGGAAATAGTAAATTTTATGCTTACGCTATCCAACGCTTTCTCTACTGTTGCACTCTCTGGAGTGGGATTAGTAATTTTTACCTCCACGCTATCCAACGTTTTCCCTACTGTTGCACTCTCTGGAGTGGGAATAGTAATTTTTACCCTCCCGCTATCCAATGCTTTCCCTACTGTTGCACTCATGGAGTGGGAAAAGTAAATTGTATGCCAACGCTATCCAACGCTTTCCCTACTGTTGCACTCTCTGGAGTGGGAATAGTAATTTTTACCCTCCCGCTATCCAATGCTTTCCCTACTGTTGCACTCACTGGAGTGGGAATAGTAAATTGTATGTCTACGCTATTCAAAGCTTTCCCTACTGTTGCACTCACTGGAGTGGGAATAGTAATTTTTACCTCTACGCTATCCAGCGCTTTCCCTGCTGTTGCACTCTCTGGAGTGGGAATAGTAATTTTTACCCCTATGCTATCCAACGCTTTCCCTACTGTTGCACTCACTGGAGTGGGAATAGTAATTTTTACCCTCCCGCTATCCAACGCTTTCCCTACTGTTGCACTCACTGGAGTGGGAATAGTAAATGCTATCTAACGCTTTCTTTACTGTTGCACTCTCTGGAGTGGGAATAGTCATTTTTACCCCTACGCTATCCAATGCTTTCCCTACTGTTGCACTCACTGGAGTGGGAATAGTCATTTTTACCCCTACGCTATCCAACGCTTTCCCTACTGTTGCACTCACTGGAGTGGGAATAGTAATTTTTACTGCTACGCTATCCAATGTTTTCTATACTGTTGCACTCACTGGAGTGGTAATAGTAAATTTAACCCTCCCGCTATCCTACAGTAAAAATATTGTATATTTTTTATTAATATTATGTTTAGAAATATATATACATATATGTATTAAAATTATTAAAGTCACATTCATTATTTATTAATTTTAAGGTTATTTAAGTATTTTAAGTATGTTTAAGTTAATTATATTTATTATTTCATTAATTTTCAATTACTTTTAAGACATTTAAAAAATTCGATATTTTGACTATATTTTTTACAATGATATTTTTGATTTGATATTTTTGTACTTTATATTTTTTACTCGATATTTTGGTAAGTCTATATTTGTGTTATCGATATTCTTTCAGTGATCCCTCTTTCAGGTCATGGTCAATGGCGTACCCGCCTGTTAACTAAAGTTTTGAGGAAGTTGCAGGTCTCAAATCACCGGTGCCCCGGTAAGATCTTTGCTACACTTGTACTTTTTCCACGTGCTGCCCTGACTTAGCTTTGGCTTTACATTTTGTTGCTTTTACATTCTTACGTTGTTCTTCAATCCCTTGTCTTCACTTTTCCCAGGCACTTCCCGGCACCACCGCTTGATTTAATTTTACTGCACAGGCATTTTCCGTGTTGGATATCCGTCATTCCGGTAAGATCCTTAATGAGGCTTTACTACGGCCATGTTGCAGTCACCATTGGCAGTCTTAATGCTTAGCATTTCCGTTGCAGGTTTTGCTAGTATCCCACCCTTCCTTTTGAATACCTTCTGTTGATTTAGAACAGTCGATTTGATTTTCACCAACGAGGCGGTGAGTTTGCTTCCTTTATTTACCCTTTCTGTTACCGTTGTTCACTGCATCATTTATTTTAATTCCATACCTTGCTGTTGTTATTACCTCTAGGCTGCCTCGACTATCACCACGTGTTGCGTTTCAGGCACACTCGCTGTGCATCTTTAAAACATAGATTTTCTGGTCATAGGATGGCCGATATTTTGGTAAGAGCCGCATTACGTTAATCCGGGCTATTTTAACAGCCATCCTTAGGGCACTAGTTTACACATAGCTTCTGCCTTTTCAGATTTACTTCTTCCTGTACCTTTGATTACCAGTCTTTTCAATACCAAACACAGCCCGTCCGGTTTGGAATTATCACTGAATAGACGGTGAGAAGCTGCTTTTTGTCGCTTTTGCATGATTACACCAGCTCTCCCATGAGCAGTTAACCATACTTATCCTGTATCACTTTGTGACCTTTATCAGGTTGCTCAGAAGGCTCTCCTTTTGCTTTTCAGGTAGCTCTTTTTCTTACACTACCCGGTTGTGAGTCTGGCTTCCAATTTTGACTTACACTTTAATTAACTTCTTTTGGCAGTATTTCACTATTCATGATTTCTCTGCGCCTTATTGTGTGACTACAGTAACATGAGTTGGTACAGCATACTTTGATTATTCAGGCTATTCTGTCTTCCGACTTAGACTTTCACTTTAACTAGCTCCTTTTGGCAGTATTTCACTATTCATGGTTTCTTCGCTCCTTATTGTGTGACTACAGTTAACATGAATTGGTAGAGCATACTTTGACTATTCAGGTCCCCGTTCCAAGCTATCTTCAGACATTACAACGCCACCTCTGCTACGAGACTTATCTTTAAGGATTGCTAAACCTTATGGTTGGATGAGATGGATGATTTGGAATATTGCTGATAATATTTTGTGTGCACTACCACCCCCACCGGACAGCATGGTGGTTCACTTCACCTTGCATCACATGATTGTTTGCTGTTGCGCTATCACGTGAATCTAAATACACATTATTTTCTTCTAGGTTGATCAACAGTTACGTATGTTGTTGCACATAGTCACGCGCACTCAAATCACTGGCCTGTGTTGTTGTTTTTTCCTTCCCAATTACGAGTGACCTTTATGTATTTCAACACTTTTCCTTTTAGGGTTTCCACTATTTAAAGGTGTTCTTTCATTTAACCACCAATGGTAACAGGGGGCGCTCCAGTGCCTGTTTATATTGTGGGATACCCATGTGCTAATATTATATTTTCTGTATCCTTCCCAGCCCTGAAAAAGTCACAGGATACTGCCTGTTGTGACGAAACATGTGTTGGCTGGTGGTGCTTTCAATAAATATGAGTCAAACGATTTGCAAAACGCTCCATAAAGACTTGAATGGACTTATTAAGAGGATATTTTGCGATTCCTGGAAAACTTTGCAACTTAGCCAATTTATCCGAATAATGTGTGCCCAGGGTCTTGCTTTTCTCATTAAGTGCGGGTGCTCTCCCACACACATATAGCATTATAGGGTACGTCCCCTATTCTGGTTGGACCGTGTTACACATACTTAAATCACACACAACGCAAACATTGCAGGCGCCACACTTCCTGGTTCATCACAAATCCTATATCTCAGACAAATCTTCAGGGACAGCACATCAACTGTTTCATGTATATGTCCTATGGAATTGTATACCACACAGGCTAAGAATGCATTGGCTGTGTCATTTTACATTTGTATGCTACGTGTGTCAAGAGAAATTAGTTGGGTTTCTGGTTTAATACAGGTCGCGGCATAAGGTACTGTAATAGTATGAAACGTACAGTAGAAAAGGCTGAGTAGTCATGATAGTGCTACAGACCATGGAGAAGAATTAAAAAAGAAGTGAAGTACTACTGATGAATACTGTTCAACAAGAAATTCACCAACTGGATACTTGGGCCTATGTTAAGCTGCTTCTTCTTCACACATGTTTTTGACCTCCCATATAAGCCTTTGCACAGTGACTTGTCTGCCTGGCTCTGTACGTGTCTTCCACCCCAGCTTGGCATTGCAACAGCTTCTATCATTCCTGAACAAATTGTTGTATTCCCCACCCATATTTATATTTCCTATTTATGTTCTATGCTTGTGTACTTAGACTTATTGGCCTTGCTTTCTATTGGTCCTCTTCCATCAGTTAGGAGTTGTGACTTCCTGTATCTGTCACGATCATGTTGTTTCAGGGCTGGCTTTAGCAGTGTTGACGCCCGGTGTGTCAATCTTTTTTAGAACCCCCCCCCCCCATTGCCTCCTCCTCAGATTCCCTCACTACCAGCAGGCAAAAAGCCCTCATCTCTCCATAGCCCCTCTTGCATACATTTCATTTGCTTTAAACCTCTTAGCTATCCGTTTTAAATACAGATTTGTTCTTTGCAGTAGGCATATTAACCCTCTGTGCTACTTTAAGGTGCGTCAAAACTGCCACTAGACAAAACTCCGATCTCCCTCTCTAGCAGGAACATTAATCACAAGAGTTATCTTGACATGTGTATTGCTGTTGAAATCTGAATGCACAAGGTAATTTGCATCAACTGCTTTTAAATCATAAGTTATTGCTACACAGAGCACCCGCTTCTGAGGTCAGGGCCCTCCCATTCCAGGTTAGTGCCCAGTGAAGAAGCACAGGTCCCACTGCCCTAAAGCCGGCCTTGTGTTGTTGTTTTACCCTACTTCTTTCCCTCTTCTTTGTTTCTGATTATTTGTAATGTACTCGATTACCCTCTTGGGTAATGTTCACGCTGTATAAAGCTCTATAAATAAACTAAAATAGTAAAGAGTAAGAAGGACGATGTAAAAAGGAAAATTGAAGAACATAGATGCAATTTATAAAGAGTGAAAGAGAGAGAATTATTGGGATTCAGTCTAGCTCTCTTTCTCTCATTCAAAGGGGAAGCTTGGATAATTTAAGTAAAATGTCTCTTTCGGATCTATCTGCGCAGGTGCTGTAATCATTTGCTGTTTAGAAACAAATATGTTCCCTGTCAGACCAATGCCACAAGGATGAACAGAGGGACTCTTAGCCATTTAAATTCAAATTGAAAGAAATCAAGATAAACCTTGTGGAAAATAGATGTCAGCAAGTCAATTACAAAATAAAACATCATCTCCGACTCCAAGGTGCTCTGGTACCCATACGTGTTCAGTGGATATAATTGCCCTGTCAATCGCAATTTATTGTTAGCAACTGAAATTGCTTGAAAACGAGTTTCTTTATACAATGCTGAGGCTGGATTTCACAATCAAAAAAGGCGTTGATGAACACTTCTTGATAGTCCCACGAGCACCTATTACATACTATGCAAAACACGTTATTTCACCCTAAAATTTTTAAAAGAAAGTGATACATCTGATATAACATCTGATCACAGGAAACAGAAAGGGAAACCAAAGATTACTGCGTGCGTTCATAATTAACAATGTCTTTGATTGAGTAGGTAGTTTAGATCCAGAGTAACAGTGCCATGGAATGGGATGACTAATTAGTAGTGTTGGGGTTAAATTGGAGTGAGAAAGATTGGGTTTCGGAATGGGAAAATTTACTATTTCAACTCCAAACACCTCAACAGAAGGGACGGTGTTGGACTTCAGAGGGGTAAAAGGTAGTATTCCCACTCCAGTCTCTGCAACAGCAGGGAAAGGGTTGGATTTCAGAGGGGTTTCATTTACTATTCCCACTACAAACAATGCAACAGTAGGGAAAATGGAGGGCTAAAATGTAACTATTCCCACTCCAGTCTCTGGAAAAGTACAGAAAGTGTTGGATTTTGGAGGGGTGAAATTTACTATTTTCACTCCAAACAGAACAGTAGGGAAAGGGGTTAATTTTACTATTCCTAATGCAGTTTAAGCATGAGTAGGGAACGTACTTCACTTCAAAAACACTACATATTACTAGCTCCTTGAATGTAGAAAATAAGCAACTCTTAATATAAAATGATTAATTTATATGTATGTGTGTGTATGTATTTAAAAGCAAAAACATTTAATTTACATAATTATTATTCAATAAATATCAAGTAATAAACAATTGTTATTATATTCTTAATTAATTAACTTTCCACCTTATACCCCTAAAAACCTAGCTGCCCGCACCTTAAATAAAGCAAAACAAATAAGTATACCATAATTTACATATTTAAAATCAATTAATTATTGAACAATTCATTTTAAATTATTGATACATTAATACCTAATTTCTCACCTTATTCCCTCTACAAATGTAGCAGCCCACAGCTTAAATTCAAGTAAAATAAATGTTTTCCATAAATTACAGTCTTAAAAATCTATTACATAATTAATAAAAAAGGAATACATTATTATTTAATGTACTTCCTACCCTGTACCCCTACAAACCTAATAGCCCAAAAATAAAACATAACAAGAATGAATCAGTATTACATAATTTACATAATAAATATCAAGGTGAGCATTAAATGCAAGCGCTGCCCTGACAGCACCTGTAGCATGTTCCAGCACGGTGTGGCATGCTTGTAACACTCTGCAGGAACAGGGTGCAATTCCAGGGGAGCACAACATGTGCCCTCCCTAGTCCCAGGAGCAGCTCACCACTATGAATGGTGTGGTAGACAGGCAACACGTAATATGCATGGTGGTATCGCTACCCTCATCCGCGGTGCAACTGCCCCAGGATCCTGGATCTCCAGCAAACTCAGTGCAGACCCGCAGTGGTGGTGGTTGTCGGACCACCACCGTGAGTATGGCGTTCCTGTGGGCCGCCGTACTCAAAGTAAGGCCTTAATCGTGCCCAAGATATTTTTGGGGAATGTAATATTCTAGCAGCTTTGTGGCGAATTTGGAGTGAAATTATATCATTGGAGACTTCCCTAGACTGCATTCTTTGCATTAATGTATGAAAACCCTAATGTGCCTACGATTTTAGGAGAATAATGTTTTCTAAAGTGACACGAGTCTGGGATTACCAAAATAAAAGATCTTTTACATTCTTGCAAATAAATCATTTACTTTATCAAGAAGAGTCTCGCCACACCTCTAAAAAAAACCTTTTTTAGGCGTGACTTTTGACTTTACTTCTCTATCAATATCACATTTGTATTCATCATTTGTAAAAGCCAACTTAAATGAATTGAAGAAAAATGGGCGGATGAATGGTCTTCATGATTGCTAGAACCTATGCATGAAGACTAGTCCATTCTATAGTATTCAAAATGTGAAAAGTTAATAATCCTATTTGCTTAGAGGTCAAATATTTTGTATATTGTATGATTTTTATTTGTGTTATGTCAGTAACAGGTGTTCTTGTCATTAGAAATTGAAAGAATCATTTATAACCTATGTTAAAAGATGAGTCTGTTTTGCAGCCCCAGGTCTAGAGTAGCGGTGAATGGTCATTTGTCGGCGTTCTTTCCGCACTCCAGGGGCACCAGGCAGGGTTGCCCCCTTTCCCCACTCTTGTTTGCATTGAGTATTGAGCCATTAGCGACGGCGGTGCGAGAGCACGAGGGGGTTCGGGGTATACCGTTCACGGGAGAGCAACACAAAATCAAGCTCTTCGCGGATGATATTTTATTATCGGTAGCAGATCCGGAACGCTCACTGCCCTGTCTCAGGGAGGCCTTGCTGCGATATGAAGCGGTGGCAGGTTTCAAGGTTAACTATGGCAAGTCATATATTTTGAATCTTACTCTTTCGCAGGAGGAAGTGGAACGTGTGAGGCCCTTGACGCCTTTAGCCTGGGCAGCTGGATCGCTGGTCTACCTGGGGGTCCATCTAACTCCGACAGTGGGCAAGCTCTTTTCGGCCAACTTCCCGCCCTTGCTAGCGACGACCCGAGCTGAATTGGATAGGTGGAAACCTAAATTTATATCATGGCTGGGCAGAATCCATGCTGTTAAGATGGTTCTCCTTCCTAAATATTTATACTTATTTCAAGCCCTGTCCATCCCCCTAGATAACGAATTCTTTCGGCGTCTCAGAACTCAGATACTGCAATTTGTGTGGCAGGGGGGCCGGGCACGTTTTTCATTTGCGGTCTTGCGTCGGCCGAAATCCGAGGGCGGAGTGGGACTTCCTGATCTGCAGCTTTATTATAAAGCGGCACAATTGAGGGTGCTGGTGGAGTGGTCGCAGCAAACGTCGGAAAAACACTGGCTGCACATGGACCGGAGCGTGGCTGGCAGATCGGTCTGGGACTTGGCGTGGAAGCCCAAGAAGGACCGCCCTCTGAATGCCTACGTCAGTACCCCTACGGGTACCACACTGAAGGTTTGGGACACCTTGGCTACGGATGAGCGTTGGACTACATTCCCTTCGCCGTTTACGCCCTTACACTTCAATCCGGCTTTCCTGCCGGCGCTTCGAGAGGGGGCTTTTGATGCTTGGAGGGAGGGAGGCTGCAGGGCCTTGACTCATCTGTTTCATGGGCAGGATCCCCTCACCTTTGCTAACTGCATGAGGGACTACGGGATCACCCAGTCCGAACGATATCGTCATATACAACTGCTTCATTGGGCCACGGCGCCTGGGATATTGGAGGCAGCAACGAGACCTCCATCGCCATTCGAGGCTTTCATATTGCGGACGTCTGCCATGAAGGGAGTCATCTCTTTCTTATATCAGCTCTTGCTTAAATCGGCGGTGACGCCTAGGCATCGCTACATGGAACAGTGGGAGGTAATGATAGGGAGAGATATCTCCGATACTGAGTGGTCGGCGCTATGGCGGGACCTGGCGGGATTTAATCATTCGCTGCATCTGAGGGAAGCTCACCTCAAGACGCTCATGCAATGGTATCTATGCCCAACTAGGCTCCATCGCATCTATCCGGCCACATCAGACCTATGTTGGAGGGGGTGTGGGCTCCTCGGGGACTTCCGCCACATCTGGTGGGACTGCCCAGTGATCCGACCATACTGGGAGGAGATTCTCTCACATATCAGGGACATCCTTCATTACCCCATAGAGGACACTATTGCCTCTGTTCTGTTGGGTTTGCGTGATCCCGGTCTTGAACATCAGACCCGGGCTGACAAGAAGATCTTATGGCTCTGTTTGGGAGCTGCCAAGCTTACGTTGGCCGCTGCTTGGAAACGGAAGGAGGCACCGGCAATATCTCTGTGGCACGCACGACTCTGGAAGCTTCTAAGCTTGGAAAGGATGGCGGACATCTTCCTTGGTAACTTCAAGAACTTTCAGTTCCAATGGGGTCCGTTGGTTGCCTTCCTCTCCAAGGGTCTGCCCTCCGCTGTCTGTCCTGCATCCTTACGGTCACTGCATCTCTTTCAAGTCTAGTCTGGATGACAGAATGTATGTGTGTTTGTCTGGAGTCGCCACCATGGGGGGGAGGGGGGGGGGAGTTTTATTTTCCTGTTCCGGTCGTACTGGGGTGCTTACTGCTGGGTCCGTAGCCGTTCGGCTTGGATGTGAAGGAACATGGGTTTGTCGGCGCTTCTCCTTAGCTTCTATATCAAACGACGCTGATAATAGCCTCACCGAACTGTTATTTTTCAGGTCTTATGGCTATGCTCACGTTGTTCGGACTTGATGTGCCTATGTTCCTGTGAGATGTCCATGCCCCTGAATCTGATTGTGCCCCCTGCGTGGGGAACTGTGCAGCACCTCAGTGGCCTTTCTAGTGTTGCTTGTTCTTATCAAAATGAAAAATAAAACTTTTACAAAAAAAAAGATGAGTCTGCAAGAATATGTTGCTTTTCCTTTATTGATTTACCAACACCTCCAACGCACTGCCAGCTAGGAAGCCACAGGCCCCCAACTGATTTCAATGAACCTTCTTCCCTTGAGACAGGGTTCTAGACTCCGGCCGTGCAGGTGCACTTAAAGAAGAATGAATAGATATAATATTACAGATAATGTATACAGAGAATGAATACATATGAGATCATAACAGGAAAGAAAGAAAGAAAGAAAGAAAGAAAGAAAGAAAGAAAGAAAGAAAGAAAGAAAGAAAGAAAGGAATGAAGAACACAAAAATAATGCTTTAGCATTAGCCGTAAAGAGCAAAGGACCAATACAGTACAACATGCCTCTCACTTTAGCACAAAATCTTTAAAGCGAACTGGGACCCTCCTATGCCTCTTTGGTAGGGTCCAGGATCTCCCTTTATAAACCACCTTTCCCCCAGTACCTCTACCGGAACCACTGGACTCACAGGGAATCCCACCAAGATATCTCACCAGCCTGGACATGCTCCACTTGCACCCAGTGCGAACTGTCACTATATCATTCCCAATGTGTCTAATGGTAAAGGGACCCATGAATTCATTCACGCCCTTCTTTTCCCATCTCAGTTTCCTCACCAACACAACATCACCTACACACCATTTTTCACCCTCACAGAACACTTCACATTATATCTTAGTTGATATTTCTTTGATAGTCTGCTACCTTCTCATGAATCTCCTCACACTCAGCTTGTGAAACTCAATAGCAGGCAAACACACAGGATTCAATTTGGAGGTAGCAGTTCTACACCTCAAAAACTTAAACTGTGACCTTTAAGTCACTCAATTGGGCAAGGTGTGATGTACCCAGCACATGTGCCTCAACACCCCTTTGAGAGGGATCCTAGATTCTACTGCAGTCATCACACAAGTCTTTGCTAACCTATTCATGCTCTCAGCAAGGCCATTTGCTTGCAGTAAATATAAGCAGATGCTGAGGAGGTAATGTGAGTCGGCAAGCTGCTGGGACAAGGCGGTTTAAACTTGACACATAATTGAGTGCACCGACCGGGATCCCTGGAACCAGCATGACCGCTGGATTATCTATCAATGGATATTAGATGACTGCGTTTTTTCAGCCAATTTTGGCTTTACCCTCTACAATTATAGATTCTGAATATTTCTCTTGACAAATTCTCTGACACACCAGTAGATTATTCCTTTTGAATTGATTTTATGAATGTACCTGTGCTTGATGCACATCTCATGTTGATACACTCTTGTTGAAACGTTTTTATTGAAATACAGTGGACGCTCCTACACTTGATGTTTTGTCCTGATGATGACCCTCCATTAATCTATGGGTTGAAACGCCGTCAACGCCAAAAGTGTAGCTCTAAATAATAAGGAAACATTGTTTTGTTGTGTATTTTTGTTTTGTTTTTATACCTGCCTTTGTATTTCTTCCTCAGCCACAACTTGTCTGTTTACACCTGTTATTGTTTACATTTGTAACACTGTTTGTGTAACTGTTTGAGTGCCATTGTTATTGTATATATGTCTTTGATATGTTTTTTTTGATAATATTAAAAAAAAATTGGGGGGAAAATTCAAAAAAATGATTTGTACGTGGGTATGTTTGTT
Source organism: Lissotriton helveticus (assembly GCF_964261635.1). Classification (NCBI taxonomy): domain Eukaryota; kingdom Metazoa; phylum Chordata; class Amphibia; order Caudata; family Salamandridae; genus Lissotriton; species Lissotriton helveticus. The sequence continues at coordinate 1,303,195,017 of NC_136067.1, read as the reverse complement.
TTAATAGTTGGGTAGCACTTTTCTTCTTCTCTTATTTGGGAAGGTTTTTTCCTTAATTTGTTTCTCACAAATTGGTCTTATTCCTAGTGGTGTACTTGAACCATTGTTTGAACTATAGTGTTAATTACCCTTGGTTCAGGTTCTAGGATTGCCCCTGTTGTTTGTAACTACGGCAGTAAATATGAGGTTGTTCTCTGATGTATTATGCCAAATATTTAAGAAACTTGCCCATTTCATGCAAGACGAACTGCACCCCATTGTCAATGACAAGATTTTCAGGTACACCTTCACTTGTAAATTCATCTTTCAAAAACTCAATCACTGTCCTGGTAGAAACTTCACTCACACAGCTCGTAGACACCCACTTGGATGTGTAATCCACCAACAACAGCACATACCGTTCGGCGGCTGGCAGTAACTCAAAAGGACCCATAATGTCTAGCCCAACTTCGTCAATGCTTTGTCAGGTACTGACACTGGAGACAAAGGAGCCTTGCTCACATTATGTGACTTACCATTGGAAGCACACAAATGACACTCTCACTGCTTGCTCCACTTGTCAATCCATGGCCAGCCACCAGTATCTTTCCCTGACACAGGCCTTAGTTAAACTCCTGTTCAGGTGTCCCTGACGGCCAAGATTAATTACCACCTGAATCACCCTTCACCCACTCATATGGATTCCTTGGCAAATAGTGAGTTCATCCTTTACAGACCAGAAAGATTTGAGTTCCGGCTCAAGTTCACTGTGAACAGGCCAACCGCCCACCACATATTCTTTAATGATGGTGAACCATACATCTTCCATAGTACATTTCTCCCACTCTTTCTTAGAAATAGAGGATTCCATCACACAACTTACACACTCAGATACCCTTCCATCCTCAAGTTCCTCCCCCACATTTCTCAATGGCCGAGAAACAGTTGCAGCCTTATTTACTGTACCTGGTAAATGTTGAACTTGGAAATTGAATTCTTCTAACCCCTCACTCCACCTCTGAGTTACTATTTCACTTTGACCACAAGAAAACACTTTGAATTATGGTTTGTGGTGTGTTCTCACAAGAAAGTTATGGCTAGAGTTTCAATGCATGAGTAATGCTGTTCGTACTTTTTGAGGGCTCGAGATGCGAGCGCCCCCACCTTTTTCCTCTCCCTCTTCTACCTGAGAGAGGACTGCACCTAACCCCTTCAAACTGGCATCCGTAGTGAGGATGGTCTTAGTCATGGTGTCAAAATGACCTAGTATTGGCATCTTACTGATGGCCGTTTTAATAGTTTAGAAGGCTGATTGAAATTCATCTGTCCATGCAAATGCTCCAATAGGTTCCACAATGCTGGAAAATCCTTTGACACATTTTGAATAGAATTCAGCAAGTTCTAAAAGAGGATCTCACTTGTTCTTTGTCAACTGGAACAGGGGCAGCTACAATACTTTCCGCCAATTCCAATTTGGGTTGAATACCTTCACCAGATATAACATGACCTAAATAGGTAACAGAAGTTACCCCAAATTTGAACTTTTGCTTTTTAACATTCAAAACATTCTCATTCAGTCTCCCCAACACCTTCCTCAATAGTGTATCATGTTCAATTACATTGTTTCCATATACAAGAATGTCATCCTGAAAGAACAAAATGTTAGGTATGTCTCCCAGCACCAGTTTCATGATTCTTCGGAAACATGCAGCCCCAGAAGATAACCCAAATGGCATTTTAACATATTCATAAGCCCCCAATGGTGTTACAGACGAGGTCAAATGTCTGGAATGATGATGGAGTGAGACTTGAGGATATGCTGAAGAGAGATCAAGAACAGAACAATATTCCGCTCGCTTCAGCATGGTGAGGGATTCTGAGATGTTAGGAAGTGGTTGATGATCCACCAAGATGCATTTGTTGAGGCTTCTCAAGTCCACACACATCGTAATGGACTGACCCTCATCTTTTGGTGCTACAATCACTGTTGCCAACCACTCTGAGGCTTCAATCTCTTCAATCACCTGCACTTTAAGTAGTTTGTCCAACTTCTTCTTGAATGCTTTGAGCATTAGATGAGGAACCTTACATGTTTTATGCACACTGGGTTTGGCATTGCCCTTCTGAATAATACAGTGCTCAAATCCTTTAAGTAGACCTAATTCATCTTTGAAAACTCCAGGAAATTCTTCAAAATATGTTTGCTTATTACCACTCAACCAACATTACTTGATCTTCAGCATTGGGTTTAAGTATGATGATTCCCATATCCCTCTGGTGTCTCCAGCCTAACAAATTGTCTCCTCTCTTCGCTATGTACACTTTGCCTGTAGTTTCCCTGCCTTTCAATACAATTTTCTTAATCACATACCCAACCACATCAATTCATGAACCACCATAACGGACTGGATTGTGGTCTGGAGGAAGTAACACTTCTTCAGGATATTTGCTTTCCCATAGCTTGTTGCAATCCTGGTAAATGGCGAAAACGAATCTGCCAACACAAGAATTTGTTTGCGATCAATTTCAACAGTACACTTAGGCATGGTTACCACATCAGCATCCATACTCCCATCTCCATCTTTCACATTAAGTAACATAGTATGTGAACCTTCAGTAATCACATCAACATTCTCAATCACACACACTTCCTTTGAAGACCTGCATACTTTGGCAGAGTGCCCTTTGACACCACACTTATGACACATTACATGTCTTGCATTACAACTTGGGCTGTTGGTCATATAAGTGTAACTTCCACATCCGTAACATTTAGGCTTAGCGTTGTCTGGAAGGATTTTGTTTTTGGGTTTCACCACAACCTTGTAGACACTGTCCAGGTCCACTTGTTTCTGTTTGTCCACTCGTTCATGTATGCTGCTTTGCGCAGGTTTCCTCTCAATATTTTCACTGCATTAGGTGTGAGAACATTACTTTTCATCTCCTTCACCCATCCTGATGCATTCTCAACTCCCTCTACAATGTCAATAGCTTCTTTGAGAGATTGTCTTGGCCAGCAGTTTCTCTAGTACTCCATTACTATTGGTGCATATTACCAATTGGTTGCATATTATGGAGTCCATGAGCTCACCAAATTCACAAGTGCGTGCTAGTACTATTAAAGAGGGAATGTAAATACCTACTCTCTCAATAGGTTCTTGTGCTCGTTTGAAGAACTTATGTCGCTCTAAAACTAAATTGATTAGAGGACCAAAGTGAAGCTCAAGCATTAGAAGAGACATCTCAAATGCATCAGCTGGTTCACCACCACCCTCACCAGTAGGTAATTCATCTAGACTCTCTTTTGTGTTGCGCCCTTCAATTCCCAAATTGTGCAAAAGGATGGCTTGCTTCCTGTGTGCTGAAAAATTCTCCCTTCCAATAGCCACATTGTAGGAATCAAAAGTTTTTATCCATTGTTTCCAAGGCAGGGTTGGTCCCCTTTTTCGGAGAGGAAAGCTGGTGACTGTGACATGTTAGTTGCAGACATAGTGAAAAATGTCTCAAGCACAATTCACCAAGGCAAAATGTATATGGTGGCTACACACTAGTTCACCAATATATGGATTACTGGGTACAGAACAGTAAAGTATAGGATAAGAAAAACGAGCAAATAAAAATAAAATGCTTAAAGTCTCACCGTAAATATTAGATACAAATGCAGATAAGCAGTTCACTTCTATCAGGTAATAACAGTTGTCAATGCCATTGCCGATTTAATATAAGCAGAACCAAGGGTGCTGATGCCGATGCACTGGTTGCTAAGTTACCAATGATTGGAAACAAACATAGTGGCGCCCATATGTATGATGCAGTGACGCACGTTGTGTGCGATGACGTTATCGTAAGAAGAGCAATCCTAGAACAGAACTTTGAGTGTTGGAATTCACCTGGGTCACAAGTAGATGCTGCATCACCATTCTCCATGAACCGCAGGTAGAGACCTGTGAACTTTAACAAGCAAAAACCTTAATGGTGTACACATGCACGAGATGGAAGCATCAACAGAAATTCTTCGAACAGGCCGAGATTTCCCCTTTCACAGATACTCCAAGCACAAAACTAAAGGCAGGCAGAGCTAAAAGGTAAATATTATCTCAGAATGGTTGAATGGCTAAATATTCATGTGATTCTGCAAGCATATGCTGCCTTTCTTATTTTATTGATTTACCAACAACACCAATGCACAGCCAACTAGGCAGCCACAGTCGCCAACTGATTTCTTGGAACCTTCTTCTCTGGAGACAGGGTGCTAGAGTCCGGCCGTGCAGGTGCACTGAAAGGAGAACAAATACGTATAAGATCACAGAGAATGAATACATATGAGATCATAACAACCTACTAACTGCAGGAGGCACTACATTTAATTATCAGTGGTATGAAAACCCGAATTATTTAATTATGCAATAAGATTTCCTCTTCCTCTAGTCCCCTAGTCTTCTTACGTTTAACTTGATGACTGTATTTTTTATTATGAATATATTAGAAATCTAAAAGGTTTTTGTCCCTTTGGAAAGTTGTGATAATTATAGGTTGCAAAATTTGCAAAATTTGCTTTTGTATGATTACTCAAAATGTTGGCAAATATATGTGACATTACACATCATTAAATAAAATCCATCATTTAGCGCTATGTTTTAATGCAAAATGTCTCATTGTTTCAATCTTTGATGCAAGGATGTATTTTGCACACAAAAAAGCACAGCAAATAAAAGCCACTCACATTCTATTTTTCCTGTGTCTTTGAGGTAAATGTTTACTGTGAATGGTGTGTAATAATGCCACATGGTGTAATGGGGTACTTATAAAAACTCCACATAACAAGCATAATGTGAAATTACTTGAATTGCGCCAGCAACATTTTAATTCCTTCCAGGAATGATGCTAATCTACTTTGCTGTGAATAAAAAAAATCATTCCTGTTGGGAAAGACCTTTCAAGCTATTTATCAGTTTTGCACCTTCCAAGTGAAGAAAAGGTATTAGTAAATGAGATTCCACACAACTACTGCCCTTCAATGAAGTATCAGACCTCATACAATGGCAGCCAGCTTTAGGCCAGTGAAAGGCAGAGAATCTAGGTCGCTTGACGAACCCAATGGGATACTAATAGCCTTTGATAAGGTGGGAAAGAAAATTCTTAATGCTCCTACACACACTCAACTGACAATGACACTGTCATTCATGTTACCGTATGAAAATGCATAGAATATGGACTCATTCTTCCTGGCCCCCTGCAATGGAAGGTTCTAGGTGCATTAGAAATGAAAGAAGTTAGGATTAACTGCAATTTACCAATTACAATGTAACCCATTTGGTCACACAGTAATGCTCAGAGTTGATTGATGGTATTAAGTATAGATGTATGTTAAATTCAAAGCCAACGTGATATAAATCAGTCTCAGAAACATAGTATAAAAATATAAAATCACTAAAAGATTTCTGAAGTAACAGATAAAATTGATCCTCAATACCAGAACACAAATGAGAAACTCAGTATCCTCTATAGAAGTACAGTCTGATGCGTAGATTGAAAGTTTGGAACCCTCTTGCCTATACATGAGGTTTTTTAAGGAGACCTACTAAACCGCTATTCTAACTTGGAATCAGGGAAACTCTATTAAATCGAGGAAGCATAGAAAAAGGTGTCAGCATAGCAGAACTCTGGTAGAAGTTCTCAAAGGTAGAGTACATTGTTTAGCATAAAGTCACACAACAGAGATGTCGCAAATAGGTCTATACCTCTCTGGCCCAGATTCACAAAGGTTATTGTGGGCTTCGCATTACTTTAATAACGCTAACCCAATGCTAAACCAGTTCTGGGGATTAACAAAACAAGACTAATTTGTATAAGCATTAGTTTGTATGGAAAAGTAACATAAAGCAGTGTGTAATGCTGTTTTTTTTTACTTTGCGTCAAGGGGGTGTTACATGGGTGGTACATGGGCATTTCCATGCAACGCCCATGATTTTTAATGCTAAACTCTATCTAATAACATTAGTAGACAGGATTTAACACAAAAATTAAGGCAATTGGAGAGCAGGCGTTTTATGAAAAATGTTTTCAAGTCTCTTTATTTTCTGACTTTGCATGTGTGCTGCATTGTACAGCAAAAATACAAAGTAGGAAAAGCTTTGAAGTGTTTCTAGGCATAGTATTTTGTACGGGAAGCGTACCTTTCCCGTACAACACCTATGCTAGACTCATGCATGCACCCTAGCACTATGGCACTAGGGTGTGTGCCTAGCGCAAAGCAGCACAAATCAACACTGGCGCTAGGGAGAGGGGAGGAAAGAGCCATATCTCTAGAGCTGGTGCTCTCCTTCTCTCTTCCTGTTATGTAATGCAGTGCTGCCTATTTGGGGGCTGCGCTGCATTCTGTGACAGTGTTCAGAACCTGGACCCTACAGTCTAAATGGAATTTGAACAAAGTGCAATGCCAAATTATACCCACCAAAATACCTTTGAGAATCCAAGGTCACATGTCTAATACATTCTCAGCTTCAACCAAAAAACTTGGCAAATATACTCGAGATTTCTTGCCTTTGGTCTACACTTTAAAATGTCCTTGAATTCCTCCTGCCTCTTTATTCTGATTAGACGGTAGTCCTCCCTTCCTTTGTTAACTCTTCTTATCCCTACCAAGAGTTACTCCTTCGAGCCTCAATAACTCCTTCACAAAATGTGCCTTTCTTTGACCATGAGCTAATGTGACTGCACCTGGAGAGGAGAGAAAAACATTTTATCCAAAGAAATCATTCACATAAAAATGTAAGCATTGCAAAATGCAAAAGCTTAAGGCCTTGAGTCAACTTTAGTACGACAAGCATTTCAGTAGGCGTTTTAAATGCATGATTGCTGAGATATATATACAGATGCAATATGTATGTAGAGCACTATTCAAGAGAATACTTTTTCATTTATAAAATAAATGGAGCATATTAAAATAAGAAATATGTGATTATATAAGTAATACAATGTTATCGAAACCACACAAATGTAGATATACGTGACCTCACTGTTGCTAATAAGAAAACGTTAACATACACGCTCATATAAATGTTGAGTTTACATAGTAAATGCACTTTCTGTAACTGTTCAAGTACACTTCATTACGTTAGTAAGGTTACATCACACAAGTACATAAGGCAATACGCACACATATATGTGGCCTAATTAAACACATAAGGATGTAGCGAAAATTACGCTGCTCCACTTACATGAGCATTTCTTGGAAAGTTGTTACATAACTGAAGCTGTTTATAAGACACAGTATATAAAATCTAAATCAGGAGTAGTTCATGTCAAAACCCCAATGAATGTCATGTAGAGTTACTTAAGGATGGTCTTTGCCCTCTTGATTCTTTACTGCGTAAGTATGTTCTCTATCCAATGCTGTTGACAACTATTAAATTGCACTTTAAGCCTACACAAATAGTAGTCAGGTAATTGTCCACTTATGAGAATAATAGGCACCTTGGTTAGACATTACTACTAGATCAGACATGTACTGGAATGTAACCAATCTACACCTCAATAGTTTGATATGGAACCCATTCTCTTTAGAAAGCTTAAGTAAGTAAGCTCTGGTGGGGGGGGCGCTAGAGGGCGCACTGCGGGATGGCTGGCTAATGTGGCAGCTCCGTTGGACAGATTCATGATCCGCACATTTACACCGCAATAAGGGGGACTTGAACACATCCCGAAACAAAATCGGATGTCGGAAGGTGCAGAGAACCGGTAATGCGCTGTGAACGTTTGAAATGCAAGCGGAATGCTGATAATGGACTGTAGACTCTGCTGAATGCTGTGATTGGAAACTGGTAAGATGGCGGCTGCCACACAGTGACCTTCCAATCTCTGTGCCGGAGAATTACTGAAGGTGCCACAGTGTCCAGGCAAGCCTCATTAAGGGACAATTTACTGCTGTCCCAGCGGAGAATGCAGGAAGCGCTGCGACTCTGCTAAACTAACTTGAAGAATACACATTGCGCAAACTGCTGAATGCGGTGATCGGAAGCTGTTAAAATGGCGGGCGCCGCACAGTAACCTGCTATTCTCTGCACCGGAGGCCTACTGAAGGTACCGCTGTGTGCAGGCCAGCCTAATTAAGGGACAATTTACTGCTGCCTTCGCGGGGACTGTAGGAAGCGGCTGCAGGTTCGCCGAACTCATTTAAAGGTTGAACATCACGCAAACTGACAACACAGGGCGAGAGACAAAATGGCGGCGTCCCAGTGCATTTCTAGTTGTATAATATCGAGGGTGGATTCTGGAGCATACATGCAACAGTTATCATGACAACAAGATAACAAAGACAGTGAGTGCCTGCAAAGGCGAAAGTGCGCTGAATCGCATCATTGTGGGCGCATAAGATCAAATAACTGCTCAACGACTGCACAGCCCTTCATCTCCTCTTCCCAGGGCTCGTCTCTATGCCAGCTCCATGAATGAGTACACGTATCGAACTCTCGATCTTCAGTAATATGCGCACAATTGCCTGAGATTGCAGCGCTATGTGTATTGCGCTGGGCGTTCAACAAGAAAACTGACCATGATGATGTCACCGCATGTATAGCGATTGGGCGGTTATAGGAAGCTAAGAGCGGCCATTTTGGGCAACCTGTATTTGCGCGCCAGCTGGAGAGCAGGCCCGAAGACTCGGAATCAGTATTAATGCGCTATGGCCTAGGAAACGCGCACTAATACAATTGGCAGGCAAACAGACACTGCGTTGAGACGTTCGGACATCTGCACGGTCCATGCCACGCATGGCTTAGCTATGAAACATCGCGCTAAACTACCACAAGTTCCCCGACTTTAGTATATAAAGTGCCATGATCACCACCACCGGCTGTATATGATGTGCTCGATTCCCACCTGTCCACCGCCTACTGTGATACACTGTTGAGGCATCATTTAGAAATTCTCAACATCCTCCCGTCACTCCCCACACCAACGGCACAGAGGACCTCCCCATGAATTTGTGGGAACGCAACGTGGCCTATCACACATGACTAGGGCACGAGATTCAGTATCGCAAAAGGCGGTTCCACCTGCACACTATGGGGCGTATTACGATTGCGGATTTCCCGCATCCACCGGGCCGGCGGAAGCCACTGCCGGCCCGGAGGATGCGGGAAATCTGCCGCTGAGCCTTGAAAGACCCACCGCCATATTAGGATGGCTGGTGGGTCTTACTATCTGTCCTCCGCTTTTCCGCCGCGGGCGGATTCCGCCCGCGGCGGAAAAGCATTAACATGGCTGGCGGTGTCTGTCAGACACCGCCAGCCATATTAGGATGTCTGCAGAAAGAGGCCTTTACACGGCAGCATTTCCGCCGTGTGAAGGCATACGGATTTGTGTTTGGGGGCCCGTTGCGGGCCCCCAGGGGTGAAGGGGGGGTGAGGGGTGCACATGGGGGGTACCTATGGTACCCCCCTGCATTTGCCTGCACAAAGCGGCAGGCACCGCGAGGTGCTTGCCGCTTTGTGCATGCAAATGCACAACTTACTTTTTTATCATTGCGGCGGGTGCTGCTTCAAGCAGCACCCGCCGCAATGATAAAAATACAGGATGTGACCGCCAGGGTGGCGGTCACATCCTAATTTGCACGGAGGGACCGCCGCTGCCCCTGCGGATGGTCCCTCCTTCTCTATGGTGGCGGACGGACTCAGGTCCGTCCGCCATCATAATCGGCCCCTAAATGTGCACCACTGATTGGGTGTTGTGTGGAAAGCGCAACTGCCTGACATGGGGAAGCCTGATAAGCAACAAACGAAGCTAACATTTGAGCCGCGGAGAACCGGGCGCAGCCAAGCGAATCAGTCTGATACTGAAACGGAAGCCGAAAATCCTCCGGAAAGCAGCATGGAATCCATCCTGAAAGCGATTCAATCAAGTCTTCAAGATATTAATGGCAAGCTCGACCACCTCACGTGCCGGGTGGACAATATGGCAACGAAATTGGATCGTCAAAGTGAGAGGCTTGATGAGGCTGAGAGTAGACTGTCGGCGGTGGAAGATGAAGCGCAAACAAGTACTTCCAAATTCAATGGAATGGAAAAGGTGTTGGAAGTAATAAAGAACAAAGCAGAAGATTTAGAGTCACGATCACGCCGCAACAATGTCCGAAATGCAGGCGTTCCTGAATCAACAAATACAGGCCGCATGGAAGCATATGTGGAGAAGTGTGGCTCAGTGGTTAGAGGCGGCAGGCCCGGAAGCTGAGATCGGCCGTGGGGGTTCGATTCCCCGCCTCGGCGGGTCTCGGGCTCTAAAATTCTACAGACTCGATAATTCTCGCTCCGGTGCCTACTCGACTCACGGGGTCACACTCTGCGACTTTGGGCAATAGCTTGCTTAATCTCCACTACGGCCCCTCGCGGCGGGATGCCTGGATTTCACCTTGTGGATACCCTGCCGGGGTATCTCACAGGGGAATACCAGGACGGGTTCCCTAAGCAAGCGCTTAGATACCGTGTCAGTGATTTGCGCTATATAAATACATGTACATTTACATTTACATTTACATATGTGGAGGCACTCTGTCGAGAAATCTTTGGAGAAGACCATCTTTCCCCAATATTTATAGTTGAACGTGCCCACAGGTCGCTAGCACCTAAACCACCGCCAGGTGCACAGCCCAGATCAATAGTAGTCCGTATATTGAACTATCGAGATCGCGATAGCATACTGCGTATGGCGAGGGAAAAGAAGCAAGTGACCTACCAAAGTAACCACCTGGAGTTTTACCCTGACTATACTATTGCAGAGCAACAAGCACGTAAATAATTTACAAATGTTAAGGCAAAACTAAGAAACATGCAGGTGGAATACGCGATGCTGTATCCAGCTAGATTGAAAGTCACCTGGGATGGGAAACAAACGATTCTCCCCACTCCGAAGGCAGCTCAAGAGTTCGTCAAGAAGATTGTTACACAGTGAAAGGAACGGAAGCAAACTGACCAGGCGCATGATTTGGACTAAGCGGCCAATGACGTGGGAGCGACTGGGTCGTGACTGCCGGCATGTATGCAAGCTGTATTGTGGACACCTGGTAGGTCTACATTTCCTCTACAGTGTCTGCTTGAACTAAGCTGCTCCTTTAGTGGTAAGTTTTTCCTTTAACGGCACACAAGGGGTTTTTTGGACACTGGACTGTGCTAGACATAGATATGCAGTGAACAATAATGGTCATAATGCCTGGTAGCTTACTCTCTTTACATATTCAATTTTCACTATCCTTCACTAGTAGAAAATACTTGCACTGCGGCACCGATGCATAGGAATGTAGGGTGTATTGAGCCATGAAACTATTCCTGTGAAACATGCCACTCTTCATAGAGAACTTTGGGACTGCAGAGACATTAGGCCCTGACACCAAAATGCTTATGGACACTACACTTAATGGTGCTAACCATATGGGCCGAACTAACTTCTTACCTGCACAGAGTTGTCTGGTGGTTTCACAGGAGTTCCAAGACGGGATGATGTGCATCGAGATATTTATATCAGAAGGGTGTACTGTGGCATGCTCTAAATGATGTTGGCGAACTACTGTGCTGATTGTTTAAGGTCAAGCAATACAAGCTGGCAACGGACACTGCCACTCTGTGGCGCTAACGGAACCACAATCGCTATTTGCCAGTGTGCTTTAAACACCTCGAACCAAGAGGAAGTGAAGATAATCGTAACTATGAGTTATGCGCTTGACTCCGCCAAAACTGATTCTATGCAACGGTTGGCAATAATTTTAGCACTCTAACGTTTCTGTTTATGCTATTTTTCATAAGTGTTGTGAACTATTTGCCCATGACTTACTTATGATCTGTCCACATCCATACACTGGATGGCGTTGTGCACCCTAGGCGGGCCCCTACATGGGTACTCCCCACACGGTTTATGAGTTTTTTGCAGTTTAAGGGGGGAATATGGCTTCGGCAGAATTGGGCTGCTGATGTGGGTGGGTGGAGGAGGGGTGGGAGACGTGTTTTTGTTACTGGACCATGGCACTTGAGAGGAAATGCTGAAACGCAGGATGAAATGTTTCTGTACGTTGCACGTTTCGTATGTATACAGAATTGGTTTTACGCATTAAGAGGACAACACGTACACAATTTCAGTGGGCTTATGACTTACTATCAACTATGAAAAACAACATACCGGGTAGACTTACTTTAAACATGCTCACATGGAACATATGCGGTTTTGCCAATCCGAAGAAAACCAAACAGCTTTTTGCATGCATGGATAGGTGGCATATTGACGTTGCATTACTGCAAGAAACCCACATAGCCGCGCACACTCATGCACGTATTGGCCAAAAATGGGGAGAAACCACTCATAACTCCACATACTCCTCATATTCTAGAGGAGTATCGATACTGGTAAAGAAAGGTACGAATTTTTAAATTGAGAACGTCATCACAGACATCCAAGGAAGATACGTTATAGTAACAGGTATGCTCCGGGGACACCGGGTAACGATCGTCAACACATATGTGCCAAACACAGCCACCCCTGACTTTTATCACAAAATATGGCAGCACCTGCATGATAAGGTAGATTGCACCCTGATATGGGGGGGAGATCTAAACCTGGCTTTGGATGACCAAGCGGACAGGTCAGGGACGATGACCGAGCCACACAGAAAAGCACGTGCTAAAGTGCTCGATGTGATGGCTGATTTACAGCTACATTACATATGGAGGGCAAGACATCCAGGGGTTAACGAAGCACCACACACATCGGCAGCACATAACAGCTGGTTCTGAATTGATTACTGGTTGGGATCTGCAGAAACGTTGTTATGGACAACAGACATTAAACACATGCCCAAATCTTTATCTGACCACAATCCAATAGTGCTGACCCTCAACATGCCACACTACAAGCCACCTTCCTATAGCTGGAGGTTTAATGCCACAGCGCTTACGGATCCACTTTATGCAGATACTATTGCCACAAAGTGTAAGAAGGACGATGTAAAAAAGAAAATAGAAGAACATAGATGCAATTTATAAAGAGTGAAAGAGAGAGAATTATTGGGATTCAGTCTAGCTCTCTTTCTCTCATTCAAAGGGGAAGCTTGGATAATTTAAGTAAAATGTCTCTTTCGGATCTATCTGCGCAGGTGCTGTAATCATTTGCTGTTTAGAAACAAATATGTTCCCTGTCAGACCAATGCCACAAGTATGAACAGAGGGACTCTTAGCCATTTAAATTCAAATTGAAAGAAATCAAGATAAACCTTGTGGAAAATAGATGTCAGCAAGTCAATTACAAAATAAAACATCATCTCCGACTCCAAGGTGCTCTGGTACCCATACGTGTTCAGTGGATATAATTGCCCTGTCAATCGCAATTTATTGTTAGCAACTGAAATTGCTTGAAAACGAGTTTCTTTATACAATGCTGAGGCTGGATTTCACAATCAAGAAAGGCGTTGATGAACACTTCTTGATGGTCCCACGAGCACCTATTACATACTATGCAAAACACGTTATTTCACCCTAAAATTTTTAAAAGAAAGTGATACATCTGATATAACATCTGATCACAGGAAACAGAAAGGGAAACCAAAGATTACTGCGTGCGTTCATAATTAACAATGTCTTTGATTGAGTAGGTAGTTTAGATCCAGAGTAACAGTGCCATGGAATGGGATGACTAATTAGTAGAGTTGGGGTTAAATTGGAGTGACAAAGATTGGGTTTCGGAATAGGAAAATTTACTATTTCAACTCCAAACACCTCAACAGAAGGGACGGTGTTGGACTTCAGAGGGGTAAAAGGTAGTATTCCCACTCCAGTCTCTGCAACAGCAGGGAAAGGGTTGGATTTCAGAGGGGTTTCATTTACTATTCCCACTACAAACAATGCAACAGTAGGGAAAATGGAGGGCTAAAATGTAACTATTCCCACTCCAGTCTCTGGAAAAGTACAGAAAGTGTTGGATTTTGGAGGGGTGAAATTTACTATTTTCACTACAAACAGAACAGTAGGGAAAGGGGTTAATTTTACTATTCCTAATGCAGTTTAAGCATGAGTAGGGAACGTACTTCACTTCAAAAACACTACATATTACTAGCTCCTTGAATGTAGAAAATAAGCAACTCTTAATATAAAATGATTAATTTATATGTATGTGTGTGTATGTATTTAAAAACAAAAACATTTAATTTACATAATTATTATTCAATAAATATCAAGTAATAAACAATTGTTATTATATTCTTAATTAATTAACTTTCCACCTTATACCCCTAAAAACCTAGCTGCCCGCACCTTAAATAAAGCAAAACAAATAAGTATACCATAATTTACATATTTAAAATCAATTAATTATTGAACAATTCATTTTAAATTATTGATACATTAATACCTAATTTCTCACCTTATTCCCTCTACAAATGTAGCAGCCCACAGCTTAAATTCAAGTAAAATAAATGTTTTCCATAAATTACAGTCTTAAAAATCTATTACATAATTAATAAAAAAGGAATAAATTATTATTTAATGTACTTCCTACCCTGTACCCCTACAAACCTAATAGCCCAAAAATAAAACATAACAAGAATGAATCAGTATTACATAATTTACATAATAAATATCAAGGTGAGCATTAAATGCAAGCGCTGCCCTGACAGCACCTGTAGCATGTTCCAGCACGGTGTGGCATGCTTGTAACACTCTGCAGGAACAGGGTGCAATTCCAGGGGAGCACAACATGTGCCCTCCCTAGTCCCAGGAGCAGCTCACCACTATGAATGGTGGGGTAGACAGGCAACACGTAATATGCATGGTGGTATCGCTACCCTCATCCGCGGTGCAACTGCCCCAGGATCCTGGATCTCCAGCAAACTCAGTGCAGACCCGCAGTGGTGGTGGTTGTCGGACCACCACCGTGAGTATGGCGTTCCTGTGGGCCGCCGTACTCAAAGTAAGGCCTTAATCGTGCCCAAGATATTTTTGGGGAATGTAATATTCTAGCAGCTTTGTGGCGAATTTGGAGTGAAATTATATCATTGGAGACTTCCCTAGCCTGCATTCTTTGCATTAATGTATGAAAACCCTAATGTGCCTACGATTTTAGGAGAATAATGTTTTCTAAAGTGACACGAGTCTGGGATTACCAAAATAAAAGATCTTTTACATTCTTGCAAATAAATCATTTACTTTATCAAGAAGAGTCTCGCCACACCTCTAAAAAAAACCTTTTTTAGGCGTGACTTTTGACTTTACTTCTCTATCAATATCACATTTGTATTCATCATTTGTAAAAGCCAATTTAAATGAATTGAAGAAAAATGGGCGGATGAATGGTCTTCATGATTGCTAGAACCTATGCATGAAGACTAGTCCATTCTATAGTATTCAAAATGTGAAAAGTTAATAATCCTATTTGCTTAGAGGTCAAATATTTTGTATATTGTATGATTTTTATTTGTGTTCTGTCAGTAACAGGTGTTCTTGTCATTAGAAATTGAAAGAATCATTTATAACCTATGTTAAATGATGAGTCTGTTTTGCAGCCCCAGGTTTAGAGTAGCGGTGAATGGTCATTTGTCGGCGTTCTTTCTGCAGTCCAGGGGCACCAGGCAGGGTTGCCCCCTTTCCCCACTCTTGTTTGCATTGAGTATTGAGCCATTCGCGACGTCGGTGCGAGAGCACGAGGGGGTTCGGGGTATACCGTTCACGGGAGAGCAACACAAAATCACGCTCTTCGCGGATGATATTTTATTATCGGCAGCAGATCCGGAACGCTCACTGCCCTGTCTCAGGGAGGCCTTGCTGCGATATGAAGCGGTGGCAGGTTTCAAGGTTAACTATGGCAAGTCATATATTTTGAATCTTACTCTTTCGCAGGAGGAAGTGGAACGTGTGAGGCCCTTGACGCCTTTAGCCTGGGCAGCTGGATTGCTGGTCTACCTGGGGGTCCATCTAACTCCGACAGTGGGCAAGCTCTTTTCGGCCAACTTCCCGCCCTTGCTAGCGACGACCCGAGCTGAATTGGATAGGTGGAAACCTAAATTTATATCATGGCTGGGCAGAATCCATGCTGTTAAGATGGTTCTCCTTCCTAAATATTTATACTTATTTCAAGCCCTGTCCATCCCCCTAGATAACGAATTCTTTCGGCGTCTCAGAACTCAGATACTGGGATTTGTGTGGCAGGGGGGCCGGGCACGTTTTTCATTTGCGGTCTTGCGTCGGCCGAAATCCGAGGGCGGAGTGGGACTTCCTGATCTGCAGCTTTATTATAAAGCGGCACAATTGAGGGTGCTGGTGGAGTGGTCGCAGCAAACGTCGGAAAAACACTGGCTGCACATGGACCGGAGCGTGGCTGACAGATCGGTCTGGGACTTGGCGTGGAAGCCCAAGAAGGACCGCCCTCTGAATGCCTACGTCAGTACCCCTACGGGTACCACACTGAAGGTTTGGGACACCTTGGCTACGGATGAGCGTTGGACTACATTCCCTTCGCCGTTTACGCCCTTACACTTCAATCCGGCTTTCCCGCCGGCGCTTCGAGAGGGGGCTTTTGATGCTTGGAGGGAGGGAGGCTGCAGGGCCTTGACTCATCTGTTTCATGGGCAGGATCCCCTCACCTTTGCTAACTGCATGAGGGACTACGGGATCACCCAGTCCGAACGATATCGTCATATACAACTGCTTCATTGGGCCACGGCGCCTGGGATATTGGAGGCAGCAACGAGACCTGCATCGCCATTCGAGGCTTTCATATTGCGGACGTCTGCCATGAAGGGAGTCATCTCTTTCTTATATCAGCTCTTGCTTAAATCGGCGGTGACGTCTAGGCATCGCTACATGGAACAGTGGGAGGTAATGATAGGGAGAGATATCTCCGATACTGAGTGGTCGGCGCTATGGCGGGAACTGACGGCATTTAATCATTCGCTGCATCTGAGGGAAGCTCACCTCAAGACGCTCATGCAATGGTATCTATGCCCAACTAGGCTCCATCGCATCTATCCGGCCACATCAGACCTATGTTGGAGGGGGTGTGGGCTCCTCGGGTACTTCCGCCACATCTGGTGGGACTGCCCAGTGATCCGACCATACTGGGAGGAGATTCTCTCACATATCAGGGACATCCTTCATTACCCCATAGAGGACTCTATTGCCTCTGTTCTGTTGGGTTTGCGTGATCCCGGTCTTGAACATCAGACCCGGGCTGACAAGAAGATCTTATGGCTCCGTTTGGGAGCTGCCAAGCTTATGTTGGCCGCTGCTTGGAAACGGAAGGAGGCACCGGCAATATCTCTGTGGCACGCACGACTCTGGAAGCTTCTAAGCTTGGAAAGGATGGCGGACATCTTCCTTGGTAACTTCAAGAACTTTCAGTTCCAATGGGGTCCGTTGGTTGCCTTCCTCTCCAAGGGTCTGCCCTCCGCTGTCTGTCCTGCATCCTTACGGTCACTGCATCTCTTTCAAGTCTAGTCTGGATGACAGAATGTATGTGTGTTTGTCTGGAGTCGCCACCATGGGGGGGGAGGGGGGGGGGGAGTTTTATTTTCCTGTTCCGGTCGTACTGGGGTGCTTACTGCTGGGTCCGTAGCCGTTCGGCTTGGATGTGAAGGAACATGGGTTTGTCGGCGCTTCTCCTTAGCTTCTATATCAAACGACGCTGATAATAGCCTCACCGAACTGTTATTTTTCAGGTCTTATGGCTATGCTCACGTTGTTCGGACTTGATGTGCCTATGTTCCTGTGAGATGTCCATGCCCCTGAATCTGATTGTGCCCCCTGCGTGGGGAACTGTGCAGCACCTCAGTGGCCTTTCTAGTGTTACTTGTTCTTATCAAAATGAAAAATAAAACTTTTACAAAAAAAAAGATGAGTCTGCAAGAATATGTTGCTTTTCTTTTATTGATTTACCAACACCTCCAACGCACTGCCAGCTAGGAAGCCACAGGCCCCCAACTGATTTCAATGAACCTTCTTCCCTTGAGACAGGGTTCTAGACTCCGGCCGCGCAGGTGCACTTAAAGAAGAATGAATAGATATAATATTACAGATAATGTATACAGAGAATGAATACATATGAGATCATAACAGGAAAGAAAGAAAGAAAGAAAGAAAGAAAGAAAGAAAGAAAGAAAGAAAGAAAGAAAGAAAGAAAGAAAGGAATGAAGAACACAAAAACAATGCTTTAGCATTAGCCGTAAAGAGCAGTGGACCAATACAGCACAACATGCCTCTCACTTTAGCACAAAATCTTTAAAGCGAACTGGGACCCTCCTATGCCTCTTTGGTAGGGTCCAGGATCTCCCTTTATAAACCACCTTTCCCCCAGTACCTCTACCGGAACCACTGGACTCACAGGGAATCCCACCAAGATATCTCACCAGCCTGGACATGCTCCACTTGCACCCAGTGCGAACTGTCACTATATCATTCCCAATGTGTCTAATGGTAAAGGGACCCATGAATTCATTCACGCCCTTCTTTTCCCATCTCAGTTTCCTCACCAACACAACACATTATATCTTAGTTTATATTTCTTTGATAGTCTGCTACCTTCTCATGAATCTCCTCACACTCAGCTTGTGAAACTCAATAGCAGGCAAACACACAGGATTCAATTTGGAGGTAGCAGTTCTACACCTCAAAAACTTAAACTGTGACCTTTGAGTCACTCAATTGGGCAAGGTGTGATGTACCCAGCACATGTGCCTCAACACCCCTTTGAGAGGGATCCTAGATTCTACTGCAGTCATCACACAAGTCTTTGCTAACCTATTCATGCTCTCAGCAAGGCCATTTGCTTGCAGTAAATATAAGCAGATGCTGAGGAGGTAATGTGAGTCGGCAAGCTGCTGGGACAAGGCGGTTTAAACTTGACACATAATTGAGTGCACCGACCGGGATCCCTGGAACCAGCATGACCGCTGGATTATCTCTGAATGGATATTAGATGACTGCGTTTTTTCAGCCAATTTTGGCTTTACCCTCTACAATTATAGATTCTGAATATTTCTCTTGACAAATTCTCTGACACACCAGTAGATTATTCCTTTTGAATTGAGTTTATGAATGTACCTGTGCTTGATGCACATCTCATGTTGATACACTCTTGTTGAAACGTTTTTATTGAAATACAGTGTACGCTCCTACACTTGATGTTTTGTCCTGATGATGACCCTCCATTAATCTATGGGTTGAAACACCATCAACGCCAAAAGTGTAGCTCTAAATAATAAGGAAACATTGTTTTGTTGTGTATTTTTGTTTTGTTTTTATACCTGCCTTTGTATTTCTTCCTCAGCCACAACTTGTCTGTTTACACCTGTTATTGTTTACATTTGTAACACTGTTTGTGTAACTGTTTGAGTGCCATTGTTATTGTATATATGTCTTTGATATGTTTTTTTTGATAATATTAAAAAAAAATTGGGGGGAAAATTCAAAAAAATTATTTGTACATGGGTATGTTTGTTTTAATAGTTGGGTAGCACTTTTCTTCTTCTCTTATTTGGGAAGGTTTTTTCCTTAATTTGTTTCTCACAAATTGGTCTTATTCCTAGTGGTGTGCTTGAACCATTGTTTGAACTATAGTGTTAATTACCCTTGGTTCAGGTTCTAGGATTGCCCCTGTTGTTTGTAACTACGGCAGTAAATATGAGGTTGTTCTCTGATGTATTATGCCAAATATTTAAGAAACTTGCCCATTTCATGCAAGACGAACTGCACCCCATTGTCAATGACAAGATTTTCAGGTACACCTTCACTTGTAAATTCATCTTTCAAAAACTCAATCACTGTCCTGGTAGAAACTTCACTCACACAGCTCGTAGACACCCACTTGGATGTGTAATCCACCAACAACAGCACATACCGTTCGGCGGCTGGCAGTAACTCAAAAGGACCCATAATGTCTAGCCCAACTTCGTCAATGCTTTGTCAGGTACTGACACTGGAGACAAAGGAGCCTTGCTCACATTATGTGACTTACCATTGGAAGCACACAAATGACACTCTCACTGCTTGCTCCACTTGTCAATCCATGGCCAGCCACCAGTATCTTTCCCTGACACAGGCCTTAGTTAAACTCCTGTTCAGGTGTCCCTGACGGCCAAGATTAATTACCACCTGAATCACCCTTCACCCCCTCATATGGATTCCTTGGCAAATAGTGAGTTCATCCTTTACAGACCAGAAAGATTTGAGCTCCGGCTCAAGTTCACTGTGAACAGGCCAACCGCCCACCACATATTCTTTAATGATGGTGAACCATACATCTTCCATAGTACATTTCTCCCACTCTTTCTTAGAAATAGAGGATTCCATCACACAACTTACACACTCAGATACCCTTCCATCCTCAAGTTCCTCCCCCACATTTCTCAATGGCCGAGAAACAGTTGCAGCCTTATTTACTGTACCTGGTAAATGTTGAACTTGGAAATTGAATTCTTCTAACCCCTCACTCCACCTCTGAGTTACTATTTCACTTTGACCACAAGAAAACACTTTGAATTATGGTTTGTGGTGTGTTCTCACAAGAAAGTTATGGCTAGAGTTTCAATGCATGAGTAATGCTGTTCGTACTTTTTGAGGGCTCGAGATGCGAGCGCCCCCACCTTTTTCCTCTCCCTCTTCTACCTGAGAGAGGACTGCACCTAACCCCTTCAAACTGGCATCCGTAGTGAGGATGGTCTTAGTCATGGTGTCAAAATGACCTAGTATTGGCATCTTACTGATGGCCGTTTTAATAGTTTAGAAGGCTGATTGAAATTCATCTGTCCATGCAAATGCTCCAATAGGTTCCACAATGCTGGAAAATCCTTTGACACATTTTGAATAGAATTCAGCAAGTTCTAAAAGAGGATCTCACTTGTTCTTTGTCAACTGGAACAGGGGCAGCTACAATACTTTCCGCCAATTCCAATTTGGGTTGAATACCTTCACCAGATATAACATGACCTAAATAGGTAACAGAAGTTACCCCAAATTTGCACTTTTGCTTTTTAACATTCAAAACTTTCTCATTCAGTCTCCCCAACACCTTCCTCAATAGCGTATCATGTTCAATTACATTGTTTCCATATACAAGAATGTCATCCTGAAAGAACAAAATGTTAGGTATGTCTCCCAGCACCAGTTTCATGATTCTTCGGAAACATGCAGCCCCAGAAGATAACCCAAATGGCATTTTAACATATTCATAAGCCCCCAATGGTGTTACAAACGAGGTCAAATGTCTGGAATGATGATGGAGTGAGACTTGAGGATATGCTGAAGAGAGATCAAGAACAGAACAATATTCCGCTCGCTTCAGCATGGTGAGGGATTCTGAGGTGTTAGGAAGTGGTTGATGATCCACCAAGATGCATTTGTTGAGGCTTCTCAAGTCCACACACATCGTAATGGACTGACCCTCATCTTTTGGTGCTACAATCACTGTTGCCAACCACTCTGAGGCTTCAATCTCTTCAATCACCTGCACTTTAAGTAGTTTGTCCAACTTCTTCTTGAATGCTTTGAGCATTAGATGAGGAACCTTACATGTTTTATGCACACTGGGTTTGGCATTGCACTTCTGAATAATACAGTGCTCAAATCCTTTAAGTAGACCTAATTCATCTTTGAAAACTCCTGGAAATTCTTCAAAATATGTTTGCTTATTACCACTCAACCAACATTACTTGATCTTCAGCATTGGGTTTAAGTATGATGATTCCCATATCCCTCTGGTGTCTCCAGCCTAACAAATTGTCTCCTCTCTTCGCTATGTACACTTTGCCTGTAGTTTCCCTGCCTTTGAATACAATTTTCTTAATCACATACCCAACCACATCAATTCATGAACCACCATAACGGACTGGATTGTGGTCTGGAGGAAGTAACACTTCTTCAGGATATTTGCTTTCCCATAGCTTGTTGCAATCCTGGTAAATGGCGAAAACGAATCTGCCAACACAAGAATTTGTTTGCGATCAATTTCAACAGTACACTTAGGCATGGTTACCACATCAGCATCCATACTCCCATCTCCATCTTTCACATTAAGTAACATAGTATGCGAACCTTCAGTAATCACATCAACATTCTCAATCACACACACTTCCTTTGAAGACCTGCATACTTTGGCAGAGTGCCCTTTGACACCACACTTATGACACATTACATGTCTTGCATTACAACTTGGGCTGTTGGTCATATAAGTGTAACTTCCACATCCGTAACATTTAGGCTTAGCGTTGTCTGGAAGGATTTTGTTTTTGGGTTTCACCACAACCTTGTAGACACTGTCCAGGTCCACTTGTTTCTGTTTGTCCACTCGTTCATGTATGCTGCTTTGCGCAGGTTTCCTCTCAATATTTTCACTGCATTAGGTGTGAGAACATTACTTTTCATCTCCTTCACCCATCCTGATGCATTCTCAACTCCCTCTACAATGTCAATAGCTTCTTTGAGAGATTGTCTTGGCCAGCAGTTTCTCTAGTACTCCATTACTATTGGTGCATATTACCAATTGGTTGCATATTATGGAGTCCATGAGCTCACCAAATTCACAAGTGCGTGCTAGTACTCTTAAAGAGGGAATGTAAATACCTACTCTCTCAATAGGTTCTTGTGCTCATTTGAAGAACTTATGTCGCTCTAAAACTAAATTGATTTAGAGGACCAAAGTGAAGCTCAAGCATTAGAAGAGACATCTCAAATGCATCAGCTGGTTCACCACCACCCTCACCAGTAGGTAATTCATCTAGACTCTCTTTTGTGTTGCGCCCTTCAATTCCCAAATTGTGCAAAAGGATGGCTTGCTTCCTGTGTGCTGAAAAATTCTCCCTTCCAATAGCCACATTGTAGGAATCAAAAGTTTTTATCCATTGTTTCCAAGGCAGGGTTGGTCCCCTTTTTCGGAGAGGAAAGCTGGTGACTGTGACATGTTAGTTGCAGACATAGTGAAAAATGTCTCAAGCACAATTCACCAAGGCAAAATGTATATGGTGGCTACACACTAGTTCACCAATATATGGATTACTGGGTACAGAACAGTAAAGTATAAGATAAGAAAAACGAGCAAATAAAAATAAAATGCTTAAAGTCTCACCGTAAATATTAGATACAAATGCAGATAAGCAGTTCACTTCTATCAGGTAATAACAGTTGTCAATGCCATTGCCGATTTAATATAAGCAGAACCAAGGGTGCTGATGCCGATGCACTGGTTGCTAAGTTACCAATGATTGGAAACAAACATAGTGGCGCCCATATGTATGATGCAGTGACGCATGTTGTGTGCGATGACGTTATCGTAAGAAGAGCAATCCTAGAACAGAACTTTGAGTGTCGGAATTCACCTGGGTCACAAGTAGATGCTGCATCACCATTCTCCATGAACCGCAGGTAGAGACCTGTGAACTTTAACAAGCAAAAACCTTAATGGTGTACACATGCACGAGATGGAAGCATCAACAGAAATTCTTCGAACAGGCCGAGATTTCCCCTTTCACAGATACTCCAAGCACAAAACTAAAGGCAGGCAGAGCTAAAAGGTAAATATTATCTCAGAATGGTTGAATGGCTAAATATTCATGTGATTCTGCAAGCATATGCTGCCTTTCTTATTTTATTGATTTACCAACAACACCAATGCACAGCCAACTAGGCAGCCACAGTCGCCAACTGATTTCTTGGAACCTTCTTCCCTGGAGACAGGGTGCTAGAGTCCGGCCGTGCAGGTGCACTGAAAGGAGAACGAATACGTATAAGATCACAGAGAATGAATACATATGAGATCATAACAACCTACTAACTGCAGGAGGCACTACATTTAATTATCAGTGGTATGAAAACCCGAATTATTTAATCATGCAATAAGATTTCCTCTTCCTCTAGTCCCCTAGTCTTCTTACGTTTAGCTTGATGACTGTATTTTTTATTATGAATATATTAGAAATCTAAAAGGTTTTTGTCCCTTTGGAAAGTTGTGATAATTATAGGTTGCAAAATTTGCAAAATTTGCTTTTGTATGATTACTCAAAATGTTGGCAAATATATGTGACATTACACATTATTAAATAAAATCCATCATTTAGCGCTATGTTTTAATGCAAAATGTCTCATTGTTTCAATCTTTGATGCAAGGATGTATTTTGCACACAAAAAAGCACAGCAAATAAAAGCCACTCACATTCTATTTTTCCTGTGTCTTTGAGGTAAATGTTTACTGTGAATGGTGTGTAATAATGCCACATGGTGTAATGGGGTACTTATAAAAACTCCACATAACAAGCATAATGTGAAATTACTTGAATTGCGCCAGCAACATTTTAATTCCTTCCAGGAATGATGCTAATCTACTTTGCTGTGAATAAAAAAATATCATTCCTGTTGGGAAAGACCTTTCAAGCTATTTATCAGTTTTGCACCTTCCAAGTGAAGAAAAGGTATTAGTAAATGAGATTCCACACAACTACTGCCCTTCAATGAAGTATCAGACCTCATACAATGGCAGCCAGCTTTAGGCCAGTGAAAGGCAGAGAATCTAGGTCGCTTGACGAACCCAATGGGATACTAATAGCCTTTGATAAGGTGGGAACGAAAATTCTTAATGCTCCTACACACACTCAACTGACAATGACACTGTCATTCATGTTACCGTATGAAAATGCATAGAATATGGACTCATTCTTCCTGGCCCCCTGCAATGGAAGGTTCTAGGTGCATTAGAAATGAAACAAGTTAGGATTAACTGCAATTTACCAATTATAATGTAACCCATTTGGTCACACAGTAATGCTCAGAGTTGATTGATGGTATTAAGTATAGATGTATGTTAAATTCAAAGCCAACGTGATATAAATCAGTCTCAGAAACATAGTATAAAAATATAAAATCACTAAAAGATTTCTGAAGTAACAGATAAAATTGATCCTCAATACCAGAACACAAATGAGAAACTCAGTATCCTCTATAGAAGTACAGTCTGATGCGTAGATTGAAAGTTTGGAACCCTCTTGCCTATACATGAGGTTTTTTAAGGAGACCTACTAAACCGCTATTCTAACTTGGAATCAGGGAAACTCTATTAAATCGAGGAAGCATAGAAAAAGGTGTCAGCATAGCAGAACTCTGGTAGAAGTTCTCAAAGGTAGAGTACATTGTTTAGCATAAAGTCACACAACAGAGATGTCGCAAATAGGTCTATACCTCTCTGGCCCAGATTCACAAAGGTTATTGTGGGCTTCGCATTACTTTAATAATGCTAACCCAATGCTAAACCAGTTCTGGGGATTAACAAAACAAGACTAATTTGTATAAGCATTAGTTTGTATGGAAAAGTAACATAAAGCAGTGTGTAATGCTGTTTTTTTTTTACTTTGCGTCAAGGGGGTGTTACATGGGTGGTACATGGGCATTTCCATGCAACGCCCATGATTTTTAATGCTAAACTCTATCTAATAACATTAGTAGACAGGATTTAACACAAAAATTAAGGCAATTGGAGAGCAGGCGTTTTATGAAAAATGTTTTCAAGTCTCTTTATTTTCTGACTTTGCATGTGTGCTGCATTGTACAGCAAAAATACAAAGTAGGAAAAGCTTTGAAGTGTTTCTAGGCATAGTATTTTGTACGGGAAGCGTACCTTTCCCGTACAACACCTATGCTAGACTCATGCATGCACCCTAGCACTATGGCACTAGGGTGTGTGCCTAGCGCAAAGCAGCACAAATCAACACTGGCGCTAGGGAGAGGGGAGAAAAGAGCCATATCTCTAGATCTGGTGCTCTCCTTCTCTCTTCCTGTTATGTAATGCAGTGCTGCCTATTTGGGGGCTGCGCTGCATTCTGTGACAGTGTTCAGAACCTGGACCCTACAGTCTAAATGGAATTTGAACAAAGTGCAATGCCAAATTATACCCACCAAAATACCTTTGAGAATCCAAGGTCACATGTCTAATACATTCTCAACTTCAACCAAAAAACTTGGCAAATATACTCGAGATTTCTTTCCTTTGGTCTACACTTTAAAATGTCCTTGAATTCCTCCTGCCTCTTTATTCTGATTAGACGGTAGTCCTCCCTTCCTTTGTTAACTCTTCTTATCCCTACCAAGAGTTACTCCTTCGAGCCTCAATAACTCCTTCACAAAATGTGCCTTTCTTTGACCATGAGCTAATGTGACTGCACCTGGAGAGGAGAGAAAAACATTTTATCCAAAGAAATCATTCACATAAAAATGTAAGCATTGCAAAATGCAAAAGCTTAAGGCCTTGAGTCAACTTTAGTACGACAAGCATTTCAGTAGGCGTTTTAAATGCATGATTGCTGAGATATATATACAGATGCAATATGTATGTAGAGCACTATTCAAGAGAATACTTTTTCATTTATAAAATAAATGGAGCATATTAAAATAAGAAATATGTGATTATATAAGTAATACAATGTTATCGAAACCACACAAATGTAGATATACGTGACCTCACTGTTGCTAATAAGAAAACGTTAACATACACGCTCATATAAATGTTGAGTTTACATAGTAAATGCACTTTCTGTAACTGTTCAAGTACACTTCATTACGTTAGTAAGGTTACATCACACAAGTACATAAGGCAATACGCACACATATATGTGGCCTAATTAAACACATAAGGATGTAGCGAAAATTACGCTGCTCCACTTACATGAGCATTTCTTGGAAAGTTGTTACATAACTGAAGCTGTTTATAAGACACAGTATATAAAAACTAAATCAGGAGTAGTTCATGTCAAAACCCCAATGAATGTCATGCAGAGTTACTTAAGGATGGTCTTTGCCCTCTTGATTCTTTACTGCGTAAGTATGTTCTCTATCCAATGCTGTTGACAACTATTAAATTGCACTTTAAGCCTACACAAATAGTAGTCAGGTAATTGTCCACTTATGAGAATAATAGGCACCTTGGTTAGACATTACTACTAGATCAGACATGTACTGGAATGTAACCAATCTACACCTCAATAGTTTGATATGGAACCCATTCTCTTTAGAAAGCTTAAGTAAGTAAGCTCTGGTGGGGGGGGGGGGCGCTAGAGGGGGCACTGCGGGATGGCTGGCTAATGTGGCAGCTCCGTTGGACAGATTCATGATCCGCACATTTACACTGCAATAAGGGGGACTTGAACACATCCCGAAACAAAATCGGATGTCGGAAGGTGCAGAGAACCGGTAATGCGCTGTGAACGTTTGAAATGCAAGCGGAATGCTGATAATGGACTGTAGACTCTGCTGAATGCTGTGATTGGAAACTGGTAAGATGGCGGCTGCCACACAGTGACCTTCCAATCTCTGTGCCGGAGAATTACTGAAGGTGCCACAGTGTGCAGGCAAGCCTCATTAAGTGACAATTTACTGCTGTCCCAGCGGAGAATGCAGGAAGCGCTGCGACTCTGCTAAACTAACTTGAAGAATACACATTGCGCAAACTGCTGAATGCGGTGATCGGAAGCTGTTAAAATGGCGGGCGCCGCACAGTAACCTGCTATTCTCTGCACCGGAGGCCTACTAAAGGTACCGCCGTGTGCAGGCCAGCCTAATTAAGGGACAATTTACTGCTGCCTTCGCGGGGACTGTAGGAAGCGGCTGCGAGTTCGCCGAACTTATTTAAAGGTTGAACATCACGCAAACTGACAACACAGGGCGAGAGACAAAATGGCGGCGTCCCAGTGCATTTCTAGTTGTATAATATCGAGGGTGGATTCTGGAGCATACATGCAACAGTTATCATGACAACAAGATAACAAAGACAATGAGTGCCTGCAAAGGCGAAAGTGCGCTGAATCGCATCATTGTGGGTGCATAAGATCAAATAACTGCTCAACGACTGCACAGCCCTTCATCTCCTCTTCCCAGGGCTCGTCTCTATGCCAGCTCCATGAATGAGTACACGTATCGAACTCTCGATCTTCAGTAATATGCGCACAATTGCCTGAGATTGCAGCGCTATCTGTATTGCGTTGGGCGTTCAACAAGAAAACTGACCATGATGATGTCACCGCATGTATAGCGATTGGGCGGTTATAGGAAGCTAAGAGCGGCCATTTTGGGCAACCTGTATTTGCGCGCCAGCTGGAGAGCAGGCCCGAAGACTCGGAATCAGTATTAATGCGCTATGGCCTAGGAAACGCGCACTAATACAATTGGCAGGCAAACAGACACTGCGTTGAGCCGTTCGGACGTCTGCACGGTCCATGCCACGCATGGCTTAGCTATGAAACATCGCGCCACACTACCACAGGTTCCCCGACTTTAGTATATAAAGTGCCATGATCACCACCACCGGCTGTATATGATGTGCTCGATTCCCACCTGTCCACCGCCTACTGTGATACACTGTTGAGGCATCATTTCGAAATTCTGAACATCCTCCCGACACTCCCCACACCAACGGCACAGAGGACCTCCCCATGAATTTGTGGGAACGCAACGTGGCCTATCACACATGACTAGGGCACGAGATTCAGTATCGCAAAAGGCGGTTCCACCTGCACACTATGGGGCCTATTACGATTGCGGATTTCCCGCATCCACCGGGCCGGCGGAAGCCACTGCCGGCCCGGAGGATGCGGGAAATCTGCCGCTGAGCCTTGAAAGACCCACCGCCATATTAGGATCGCTGGTGGGTCTTACTATCTGTCCTCCGCTTTTCCGCCGCGGGCGGATTCCGCCCGCGGCGGAAAAGCATTAACATGGCTGGCGGTGTCTATCAGACACCGCCAGCCATATTAGGATGTCTGCAGAAAGAGGCCTTTACACGGCGGCATTTCCGCTGTGTAAAGGCATACGGATTTGTGTTTGGGGGCCCGTTGCGGGCCCCCAGGGGTGAAGGGGGGGTGAGGGGTGCACATGGGGGGTAACTATGGTACCCCCCTGCATTTGCCTGCACAAAGCGGCAGGCACCGTGAGGTGCCTGCCGCTTTGTGCATGCAAATGCACAACTTACTTTTTTATCATTGCGGCGGGTGCTGCTTCAAGCAGCACCCGCCGCAATGATAAAAATACAGGATGTGACCGCCAGGGTGGCGGTCACATCCTAATTTGCACGGAGGGACCGCCGCTGCCCCTGCGGACGGTCCCTCCTTCTCTATGGTGGCGGACGGACTCAGGTCCGTCCGCCATCATAATCGGCCCCTAAATGTGCACCACTGCTTGGGTGTTGTGTGGAAAGCGCAACTGCCTGACATGGGGAAGCCTGATAAGCAACAAACGAAGCTAACATTTGAGCCGCGGAGAACCGGGCGCAGCCAAGCGAATCAGTCTGATACTGAAACGGAAGCCGAAAATCCTCCGGAAAGCAGCATGGAATCCATCCTGAAAGCGATTCAATCAAGTCTTCAAGATATTAATGGCAAGCTCGACCACCTCACGTGCCGGGTGGACAATATGGCAACGAAATTGGATCGTCAAAGTGAGAGGCTTGATGAGGCTGAGAGTAGACTGTCGGCGGTGGAAGATGAAGCGCAAACAAGTACTTCCAAATTCAATGGAATGGAAAAGGTGTTGGAAGTAATAAAGAACAAAGCAGAAGATTTAGAGTCACGATCACGCCGCAACAATGTCCGAATTGCAGGCGTTCCTGAATCAACAAATACAGGCTGCATGGAAGCATATGTGGCTCAGTGGTTAGAGGCGGCAGACCCGGAAGCTGAGATCGGCCGTGGGGGTTCGATTCCCCGCCTCGGCGGGTCTCGGGCTCTAAAATTCTACGGACTCGATAATTCTCGCTCCGGTGCCTACTCGACTCACGGGGTCACACTCTGCGACTTTGGGCAATAGCTTGCTTAATCTCCACTACGGCCCCTCGCGGCGGGATGCCTGGATTTCACCTTGTGGATACCCTGCCGGGGTATCTCACAGGGGAATACCAGGACGGGTTCCCTAAGCAAGCGCTTAGATACCGTGTCGGTGATTTGCGCTATATAAATACATGTACATTTACATTTACATTTACATATGTGGAGGCACTCTGTCGAGAAATCTTTGGAGAAGACCATCTTTCCCCAATATTTATAGTTGAACGTGCCCACAGGTCGCTAGCACCTAAACCACCGCCAGGTGCACCGCCCAGATCAATAGTAGTCCGTATATTGAACTATCGAGATCGCGATAGCATACTGCTTATGGCGAGGGAAAAGAAGCAAGTGACCTACCAAAGTAACCACCTGGAGTTTTACCCTGACTATACTATTGCAGTGCAACAAGCACGTAAATAATTTACAAATGTTAAGGCAAAACTAAGAAACATGCAGGTGGAATACGCGATGCTGTATCCAGCTAGATTGAAAGTCACCTGGGATGGGAAACAAACGATTCTCCCCACTCCGAAGGCAGCTCAAGAGTTCGTCAAGAAGATTGTTACACAGTGAAAGGAACGGAAGCAAACTGACCAGGCTCATGATTTGGACTAAGCGGCCAATGACGTGGGAGCGACTGGGTCGTGACTGCCGGCATGTATGCAAGCTGTATTGTGGACACCTGGTAGGTCTACATTTCCTCTACAGTGTCTGCTTGAACTAAGCTGCTCCTTTAGTGGTAAGTTTTTGCTTTAACGGCACACAAGGGGTTTTTTGGACACTGGACTGTGCTAGACATAGATATGCAGTGAACAATAATGGTCATAATGCCTGGTAGCTTACTCTCTTTACATATTCAATTTTCACTATCCTTAACTAGTAGAAAATACTTGCACTGCGGCACCGATGCATAGGAATGTAGGGTGTATTGAGCCATGAAACTATTCCTGTGAAACATGCCACTCTTCATAGAGAACTTTGGGACTGCAGAGACATTAGACCCTGACACCAAAATGCTTATCGACACTACACTTAATGGTGCTAACCATATGGGCCGAACTAACTTCTTACCTGCACAGAGTTGTCTGGTGGTTTCACAGGAGTTCCAAGACGGGATGATGTGCATCGAGATATTTATATCAGAAGGGTGTACTGTGGCATGCTCTAAATGATGTTGGCGAACTACTGTGCTGATTGTTTAAGGTCAAGCAATACAAGCTGGCAACGGACACTGCCACTCTGTGGCGCTAACGGAACCACAATCGCTATTTGCCAGTGTGCTTTAAACACCTCGAACCAAGAGGAAGTGAAGATAATCGTAACTATGAGTTATGCGCTTGACTCCGCCAAAACTGATTCTATGCAACGGTTGCCAATAATTTTAGCACTCTAACGTTTCTGTTTATGCTATTTTTCATAAGTGTTGTGAACTATTTGCCCATGACTTACTTATGATCTGTCCACATCCATACACTGGATGGCGTTGTGCACCCTAGGCGGGCCCCTACATGGGTACTCCCCACACGGTTTATGAGTTTTTTGCAGTTTAAGGGGGGAATATGGCTTCGGCAGAATTGGGCTGCCGATGTGGGTGGGTGGAGGAGGGGTGGGAGACGTGTTTTTGTTACTGGACCATGGCACTTGAGAGGAAATGCTGAAACGCAGGATGAAATGTTTCTGTACGTTGCACGTTTCGTATGTATACAGAATTGGTTTTACGCATTAAGAGGACAACACGTACACAATTTCAGTGGGCTTATGACTTACTATCAACTATGAAAAACAACATACCGGGTAGACTTACTTTAAACATGCTCACATGGAACATATGCGGTTTTGCCAATCCGAAGAAAACCAAACAGCTTTTTGCATGCATGGATAGGTGGCATATTGACGTTGCATTACTGCAAGAAACCCACATAGCCGCGCACACTCATGCACGTATTGGCCAAAAATGGGGAGAAACCACTCATAACTCCACATACTCCTCATATTCTAGAGGAGTATCGATACTGGTAAAGAAAGGTACGAATTTTTAAATTGAGAACGTCATCACAGACATCCAAGGAAGATACGTTATAGTAACAGGTATGCTCCGGGGACACCGGGTAACGATCGTCAACACATATGGGCCAATCACAGACACCCCTGACTTTTATCACAAAATATGGCAGCACCTGCATGATAAGGTAGATTGCACCCTGATATGGGGGGGAGATCTAAACCTGGCTTTGGATGACCAAGCGGACAGGTCAGGGACGATGACCGAGCCGCACAGAAAAGCACGTGCTAAAGTGCTCGATGTGATGGCTGATTTACAGCTACATTACATATGGAGGGCAATACATCCAGGGGTTAACGAAGCACCACACACATCGGCAGCACATAACAGCTGGTCCTGAATTGATTACTGGTTGGGATCTGCAGAAACGTTGTTATGGACAACAGACATTAAACACATGCCCAAATCTTTATCTGACCACAATCCAATAGTGCTGACCCTCAACATGCCACACTACAAGCCACCTTCCTATAGCTGGAGGTTTAATGCCACAGCGCTTACGGATCCACTTTATGCAGATACTATTGCCACAGCAATTAAAGACTACTTTCAACTGAATGAAATCTCAACGGAAGACCCAAGTCTACTTTGGGAAGCTTTCAAAGCGACAATACGAGGGGTCTGCATAAGTACCACGGTGGGGATCCTACGTGACATTCGGGCACAGTTGGCACGATGTGAGACACAACTAACATCACTGGAACACCAATACGAATCAACCCAAAATCAATCTATCTTAGGAGAGATACGAAAGACGCTTACTGAATATCAAGCCTTTGCTGAGGATGAGATCAAATATGTTCATAAGCGCCCCAAAGCTAGAGCCTTTGGTGAGGGAGGCAGGCCGGGCAGGGTATTAGCTGCCAAGAACTGTGAGGGGCGCGGGTCTCAGGCGGTTTTACAAATACGAGATGAGGCAGGCTCTATTTGCACAGATCCAATTGACATTTTACAAGGCTTTGTAAAAACGTACGGCACGCTTTATACGTGCCAACCAACTGCCTCATCTGATGAAATCTTTAAATATCTCGAAGACGTGGCCATTGCATGGCTCTCAGACTCGCAAAGGGCGTATTTATCTCTCCCGATAACAGTAGAGGAAGTCTCTGAGATAATTAAATCACTGCCGAATGGCAAAGCCCCTGGACCTGATGGGTTCACATGCGAATTCTACAAACAATACGCTGAACTATTAGCCCCCCGGTTAGTCGAAATGTTCGGTGACGCCTTTGAGAAAAATATACTTCCACCAACCCTGAGGGAAACAATGGTAATTGCGCTCTTAAAACCAGATAAAGACCCTGAGCTCTGCGATTCATATTGTCCTGTATCGCTCATAAATGTGGACACTAAGACCCTGGCTAAGATTCTTGCCATGAGATTGCAACCTCTTATCACGAATTTGGTCCTTTCAGACCAATCTGGTTTTATACCATCAAGAGCAACCACGCACAATACTCGCACATTGTTCGCCCTATCCCATTACTTGGTCCCAAGCACCAAAGCCGTGGCGGTCATGTTAGATGCTGCCAAGGCATTTGACTCCATCGAATGGTCTTACCTCATCACACTGCTTACTAGAATGTACCTCCCCCCGATGTTCATCCAGTGGGTTAAGCTCTTATACACACAACCAGTGGCTAAGATACGAATCAATGGGTATGTCTCCGACTCAATAAAGATAGAACGTGGGACAAGACAAGGTTTTCCATTGTCCCCCTTATTGTTTGCCCTAGCTTTAGAACCACTCGCATGCAAGGTACGCCAAAACCACCACCCCTCTACGCTGCAATTCCCGAGTAGGCCCCTACACATTTCGTTTAATGCGGATGACATGCTGCTATATGTTCGAGACCCCGAGACCCATTTAACACCCTTGTTACGAGAGTATATTAAATTCAGAGGGCAATCTGGACTCCAAATTAACTGGGACAAATCCTCTATTATCCCCCTCACGGACACCACATTGCCACATGCCACTGAATTCCCATTGGAATGGCAGGATGATCCCATCAAATACCTAGGAGTGTGGTATCACAGAGACCCAGAAATAGTCATTCGGACCAACTATGGAAGGGTGCTATCCTCAATAGAGGATAGGATGAACCGATGGATACAACAGCCGCTATCACTGGCCGACCGTATAGCGATAGTAAAGATGGTAATCCTCCCTAAACTCCTTTACCTATTTAACAACATACCCATTCCCCCTCCAAGAGAGGTATTCAAGCGTATATCTTCTGTAGTGATCAGGCTGATATGGGCAGGCAAGCAAGCACATATTGAATTATGCACTCTGACAATACCATACTCCAAAGGTGGACTCTGTGTTCCGGATTTTCTTCTTTACTACCTGTGCGCACAGGCACAATATGCCACTTATTAGTACCACAAGATCCCATACATGACGCATACAGCCATAGAGGAGGGAGATGCACTGCCAATACAATTAACCGCAATTATCACATACAAACGACCGCCTTTGCATGATAAAGATATTAACATTATTGACACTACAAATGATGCATGGCAAAGACTAGGCCAGATGGCACACAAACTCCCACTTTACGCACCAGCCCAACCACTCCATTTCCACCCTGAAATATCAGTTACAAGTGAGGAGGTAGGTATGGGCCTATTATGTCAGGTCGGTCTGGATACATTAGGAGATCTAAACAATAATGGGAAATTCCAAACGGTACAGAATCTTTCATATGTACAGAACCAGACGCTGATGTTTCGCTTTACCCACTACAGATTACAAGAGGCGATTAAACAATTGTACCCCAACTATCCAGATGAACCACCGCAACTCGATTCACTACAACTAATAATGGCCTCTCCAAACACTACACATTTAGTGTCTCGTCTGTACACTATAGCGCAAACTGAAATAAATGGCAATACACACAAGGCCAGGGACAGATGGAACTTGGTATTAGACGATTCTCTCTCGGAGGTAGATTGGCAAACGACATGTCATTTGATTAAGATGTTAACACCTAACGGTAATCTGAGACTTGTACATTTCAAGTATTTGCATCAAGCCTATCACACGCATGTTAAGCTGTACAAATATGGACTCCGCCCAGAAGCGAGTTGTAAACGTTGTGGGTTCGACCCAGCTGATTTCATTCATTTAGCGTGGCACTGCTTAAAGATACGATCATACTGGGAGCAGGTCACCTCACTATTGGCAGAAATGGTGGGTGTAACCCTTGAATGCAATATCCGGGTGTGCCTATCGGGGCTTTTGAGAGAAGTCCGAGCTATGAAACGTAAGTTCTGTGTGGTAGAGCTATTGCTCGCCAAACGGCGAATATCCATGTGCTGGGACAGTAAAGTAACACCGAACATTAAACAGTGGCTCAGTGATATATCCCATTGTCAGGACACGCTACGAACATATGAATAGGAGCATCCTGCCCGATCCAGGCCAAAAGATTATTGGCATTATTTAAGTGCTAATCCGATTATCCCATGATATAGATTGTATATGTCCTACTGATTCATTACTGTAACTGATATGTCTGTGCAACATTTATGTGCTTTTATAATGCATATCACTTGGTTGACGAATGCTGTAGTGTACTGGTCTGAGTTATTTTACTGTATTTGAGTTGAATTTCTTACAAAACTCAATAAAAAAAATATATAAAAAAAAAGTAAGCTCTGGTGAGCCTAAATCAAAAAAGTTAACGTTAAATTTAACACCTTCACTAGGAAACCTGTCAATTCACACATTCAAAGAAGTATTTTTGCTGCTATAAATATATTTATATAACAACAACAGTAGAGATAGGGATAGAAATCACTCTTAGTTCCCTAATTGATACTATTCAACAACAAAAGAGTGACTTATGACGCAAACAAAAAGTGACATTTGCAACCACAATTAGGGGGTGTGTGTACATGATGGAAAAAAAACCTATGTTTTTAAAGGAACCCTCACTCACCAACCTAGTTGGTGACATGCTTCATCATCGGGTTCCCACCAGGGAGACCAAGTGTCTCCCCGGTGTGCTACAACGCCTGAGTGACAGCGGAGCGGGTTTCTTTCGGGCTGTGTGATAGTGAAATAAAGTGGGTGAAGGTATTTAAAAGATGGCAGACTGCTCCCAAAAGTAATTTTAATGAAAGAACAGAATGCGATCGTTAAAATCAAGTGAGGCGGACACGTGTTGGGTATAAAATTGAACCAGCTGTATCCTAGGTAAATTGTGAAAAACGGTCAACGTGTTTCTGCTTGAGACTGTTTAATTCAGCAAAGCTTGCATCAGGACCAAAAGGGCAGCCCCCCCGGCGGTATACACATGCTAAGGCGTCAAATATATTTATGCCATGGAAATAAAAATAAATGTTGCCAATAGCACTGTATTGATTGCAACCATACTATTAAACACAAATTCAAACATTTATTCTCACAGTGCAAAGGTGAAATTGATGTTTATTGCCACAGTACAATTGAAGTGACATGAGAAAAACATGAAGTACAGAGAAGTAGAGGAGGGTCCAGAGGTCCAGGACTGTATATTGATTCCTATGATGATGGAGAAACTGTGCTCAAGGCACTCGACCTTTCCAGCCTAGTATTGTTAAGTAAAGGTAGGGGTGTGAGCATTTGTTCCTCTCTTCCAAATAAACAAGTTCAGCCAAAAGGATGATTCCTTTTTGTAACACAGAACAATAGTCAAGAATGGTTTTTAATAGGAGTAGTTGTTTTATTGGAATAAAGAGGACAGGGTTTTAGGTTTGAGGGAAGTACTAGGCGCACTGCTCCGTGTACACGTAGAGAATTATGCTATAATAAGGAAGGTGCAAACAGGTAAGGGGCAATTCCCTGGAACCCCTCAGAGTGTGCCCGAAAGACACACTGTCTACAAGGAAAGCAAAGACCTGTTGCACACTTGTGTAAGGGGTAAAGCAAAACGGTGTCGCAATGGACACTAAGTTCAAAGTTCATAAGTAACGATGCAGAAGATCAGTGTTGCATTTCCTCTTTTATTGTTCAAGTAAGCCAGCCGACACGTGTTTCGTCGCTAGAAAGCACAGTTTCCGCGACTCATCAGGGCTGTGGGCAATGGATAGAGAACCACAGGTCGCGGTGCCGGTGATAATTCCAACCCAGCTCCGCTCAAGACCGGGTAATTGTAGCTCTTGTTATACAAGTTCACTTGTCTAAGTGGAAAAGTATCTCGCCGGGGTTGCTGCCTCTATAAGAATCTCTACACCCCGGTGAGATACTTTTCCACTTAGACAAGTGAACTTGTATAACAAGAGCTACAATTACCCGGTCTCGAGCGGAGCCGGGTTGGAATTATCACCGGCACCGCGACCTGTGGTTCTCTATTCTCTATCCATTTCCCACAGCCCTGATGAGTCGCGGAAACTGTGCTTTCTAGCGACGAAACACGTGTCGGCTGGTTTACTTGAACAATAAAAGAGGAAATGCAACACTGATCTTCTGCATCGTTACTTATGAACTTTGAACTTAGTGTCCATTGCGACACCGTTTTGCTTTACCCCTTACACAAGTGTGCAACAGGTCTTTGCTTCAGTTGTTTTATTGGCATCCACCTCTTTGTAATATCATAGTGCAAAAATGTCACTCTTTTAGAAAAAGGAACAGCCGACACGTGGCAAATTAGGCTAGGGTTTTCTCAAGGCTAGTTAAGTGTATTCAGCAGTCATTGAGTCAAGAGATACATTTATACATTCCAAAATGCTTCAACAAACAAATATAAACATCCAGGCATGTAGTGTCCATTTGCTGTCTGTGAACTCGAATAAAGCCTCGGGGTAATCCTGTATGAGGGAAAAATATGTTTTACTGCCTCACAGGTTGCATGTAACAATTATTTTTTACATGGACACAGCTCTTCTACATGTCATTATATAGCTTGAGTGGGATTTTTAAAGTGCTGTTTACATTTAAAACGTTGCATCCTGGTTTCGATTAAATACATTTGTAAAAACAAATGCATTTGAGAAAATACCTTTGCATAAATCAAACATGTAGGTGTGCTGATTAGAATTCTCTGTCTGTTTATTACACGTGTTGAGTGTCAAAAGGGATATAATGACTCACTCGAGTTTTTACCTCTCATGAGTCAAGGCCACTCCCCCCACTCAACAATGGTAATAAAAGACATCTTCACTTTGGGCATCTGCCTTTATGTTACTGGCTTGATCATATAAATTTCCTTCTTCAGCATTTAAAGGTCCTTAATGTTGTACATAAATATTAATAAAACTTACAGGTATTTTCACCAACATAATCATAATTAGCAATTTTTTTCAAAAATGACTTTTTGCCACTGTTTTTAAATAAAGAAATATTTTGAAGAAGGAGACTACTAAACATCACAGTGGTGTGATCAGTGCTAAAGGTTTGAGCTATACATCTGCACTCATGGACTTGCTCTTTTTCTGTAGTGAAAGCTGCTGCCATGCTTCAGGAAAAGAGTTGTAGGCCAGGGTCAATATTTGAGTGTGCATGGCAGGACACACGCTTAGCAGCAGAACTTGTTTTGTTCATATGATGTTTCCTCCCTTCTGGGAGACTGGCTGTGAGAAAAACACATATCAAAAATGTGGTTCCTGTGGGGGAAGTGTAGCTGTGGAATTCCTCTGCCACAGCGGCGTAAAGAAACGCAAGCAAATCTTATTTCACTTATGTGATAAGTGTCTTTGTTTATTTAAATTATAGGCCCAAATCACGCACCATTCATATGTTATCTTTTTGCATTTTTCAAAGAATAAGATGCTTCTGCAGAATGTCGGTGCAGTGAAAGTGAGTATAGTGACTAAATAGTGCGCTTGTGATGTATACAAAATATATAAATGTGCCTGATTGTGACAATACGTTGTTACAAATGGCACTCATAGTACAAGGGTCAATAGACACAATAAAAATTTAAAACCAGTCCACATAGAATGTTTTCAACGTTTCGGATCCTTTGATTATTTAGACCTGAGCCCTCATCAGGACAGAATAAGAATGGGAGACACCTGAAAGTAAAAGTAAAAAGAACCATGTGTTAGGCTCTAAAATTGTGAACATAGTCCGTAACCACATGTGTAACTGCAATCAAAATGATGGTATAACAAAACATATGGATCGCATACTAGGTAATCAGAGCAACAAGACCTACAACGATGTTATGATTCACAATCTAAAGAAAATTCACGGAAAACTGCATTGAAATAACTGCTAGAAAATAAACTATATTCAAAAATAGATGTGACCTAGTCCTGCCTACCAACAGATTGATTTAATATATTAGATAAGAGCCTACAAAAAGACTGCTGTTTTTCCTTTTCCCCACAATTCTTTCTCGTGTTAAGTGTGGAGGCTATATAAGAATAGGCTGGCTTAAGGTGATATCTCAAACTGAAAGCGGCAGGAAATTCCAACCAGAGGAATTTCTAATCTCAAAGAATGGTTCATAGGGTACTCAAGTCCCATTATGGTAGCAGGAAAAAACCTTTCATCATACTTGCAAAAGAAAATAAGGGTATGCAACCGTGTGGGATATGAGCATACACCATGCTAGGCCAAGTGCAGTTTACAATAAAAAAAAGTATATAAAGATC
The DNA here is from genome assembly GCF_964261635.1 of Lissotriton helveticus. Lineage (NCBI taxonomy): Eukaryota > Metazoa > Chordata > Amphibia > Caudata > Salamandridae > Lissotriton > Lissotriton helveticus. The sequence goes on along the minus strand of NC_136067.1, from coordinate 1,303,155,565 downwards.
TGGGCTTTCCTAGGGTATTAATCATGGGCAGCAGAAATTCAGAAACATAAATGCATATGAAAAAAACATAGAGGTAATACTTAATTAGGTATTAACTGTGTTATTCCTATACAACTGTGTGTGAGCATATAACTGGTTAAGCGGATTGCGGTAAAATGGCAGAGTAAAAAGTATATTCAAAGGCCGGCGCTCACTTAGGACATAAATCCCTGGCAGCAGACTTCAAACTGTGAATCTCTCCCTGTGAGTGTAGGAGATAAGAGTGGAAGCTAGATGTAATGAAAACATAAAATTAGAGGTAAATGAATGCAGACACTATACTAGGTTGCCCGTGGCTTTGACTTAAACATGGGCCAAAAATATATACCCAATGATTTGAAAGGGATGAATCATACAACGGCAAAGGGTAAAAAACAATCACACTTCCTTATTGCTTTTAAAGTGACCTGCTTGTCCTGCAATGAAGACAAGACTGCATTTAGATAAGAACTAAAAACTGATACTGTTAAAAGACCAAAACTCCTGTGGAGTGGACTCACCCCGGTTGAAGTGACCACTGGTTGGAGAGTCACTCCAGGCTAATGCAGAAAGAGCAATTGATTTTATAGCAAGCGCACCGGCAACACTCTCTAGCCACTGGCGGCACTGTGAAGGAAACATAATCAAAGCGGGGGCGAGCTGGCAGCATCTGGCTTTTGTCTAGTGTTCTGCAGCGAAAAACAAAATCCCTTGTAGCCTACTTACATGTTGTGACGTGCATGTGGCTGCCTACTCCAGGGGATAGTGAGACAGGCTTCTTGAAAAAGCTGATCGCTTAGGTCAAATGGAGCCTTATATGTAAAAATATGTTTTATTAATAAGGAATTAGTATATTAGTACTTATTTACCCATTTATTCTTCCATCGACCTTTAGATATACATATTTAAAAAATATTTAGACACACAAACACTGGATGATGTCATCAGTGATGTCATCAGGGATGTCATTTGAGATGTCATCAGTGATGTCATGAGTGATGTCACTGACCATGTCATGAGTGATGTAATATGTGACGTCATCAGCAGTGCATTGCGGGTGCGCGAGTTATAGTTAGCTGAACTAACTATAACGGGGGAATTTCTATGGTTTTGTATGAGCAATGTCCAGCTAACTATAACATGGGTAAAATCTATGGTTTTTTCAGTGAATTTCCAAGGTTTTGTAAATGCTAATTCCTAACTATAACGTGTGTGAAACCTATGGTTTTTTCAGTGAATTTCAAAGGTTTTTTAAATGCTAATTTTAAAATGTATCTGTAAATATCTTTATTCGGTAAAATTGCTCACCATAAAAGACAACAATATACATTTTTAAAACACATTTCATCAAGTTAATAATAGCAAAGAACAAGGGATAACCATGATTAAATATAACAGGCACAGTCAACAATTGATAAAGACCACAGGCAATAATACTCAGGAAAACTCTAAATAGAAGACTTCAGTTAACTCCACTCCAGGTAGTTAGTGACCTGGCATTCATTCCCAGAATTCTTAATCTAATAAGCCAGGCACTACTCAAAAACTTTGCCACCCCGCATATCAATGAGGTAGATGATGAATCCGTTGAAATCACTCGTAGGGCCGAACGATGGCACCTCAGCCCCAGCCCTCTACAAACTGGTTTCAGCCAGTTTTTCCGAGCCACTTTATACGCGGGGCAGGCAAAAAAGAGGTGGGCCACAGTCTCACACAACCGGGACATGATCGTGAGGGGCCAACCTGGTTGGACCATCTTGAGGTAAATTCATGAACCGGGAGGGTCCCATACCTTAATTTTAAATAGAGGGCCCTGTCTAGCGGCTTGGTTATAAGGTCAAAGAGGGGTTCCAATTTTCTGGCCCACTTAAACTCAAGGAAACACTCAGTAAGTGAGCCCCCTGTTATACTGCGTGTTGCTTCTGCCTGAACCCAATCCCAATATAGTTTCTTGATCACCATTTTGGGCGGGGGAGCTTGGGTCTCCCATACATCTCTCAAACCCAGTTGTGAGACTAATTGCCTCACATTTTTCAACCAGCCAATTTTGTTACCGGTATCAAGTAAAATTAGGTCGTCCAGCCCTTCGGCGTATTTGGCCAGCTCCTTAGTCCTTCTTAAGCGGACCCAAAAGAGCAGTGGGCGCAGCCTCACTATATCCTTTAAGGCTCTTCTACCAAGGTCTAACCGCAGGGGGGTCAGCGGGGTAGAGACAGGGAGGGCCACCACATCTCTCAAAAACTTATTTTCTGCTAAGGTTAACTCAATAACATTGTCGAACCCCCATAATTCGGAGCCGTATAATGCAGCCGGGAGTATCTGGCCCTCATAAATGGCCATTACCGGAGACACCGGTTTACTAATTGATTCCCAATACTCTCGCAGGGTCACCCCCGATACTCTTTTGTGGCCTAATATCATTTTAGCCAGGTGATCCTTCCAGGTCATTCGGCTATTTATCCGGACCCCTAAATAGTCGAATGCATCGACCAGCTCCAAGGGGGCCCCATTAAGCAAAAAATTGTTTTTAAAATTTTGGAGGGCGAAAAGGCCATCAATTTGGTTTTGGTAGTGTTGATGGTTAGGCCTCTGTCTGTACAAAATGAACTGAATCGATGCAAAAGTTTTTGCAGGCCTATCGGGGATTTAGCTATCAGTAAGGTGTCATCGGCGAAGAGCAGAGTCTGAATCTTTTCCCCCGCCAGGGTTGGAGCGTCCGTCTCTTCTCCTCTCAGGTGGTCCACCACTCCATTCACAAACAAGGAGAAGAGGGTCGGGGCCATTACACACCCTTGTCGGACTCCACTCCTCACTGGTACCCTATCTGTCAGTTGGCCCTGGGTACCCCATCTGATCCTTGCATATGTCCCCTCGTGGAGTCTAACAATTAGTCTCAAGAGTGAGCCAGGGAAGCCCATGCTTTCCAGGATCTCCCACAGTTTAGCACGAGGGACCAGGTCAAAGGCCGTCCTGAATGTATCAATTATTGTCTTTTTTGTGTTATTATACAATGTTCTGTATTTTTAACAATATTAAAATTTTAATTTTGATTTATTTATTATTATGTACTAATTTTAGATTTTTTTAATAATACTGGCCTTATTTTTTTTTGTGTTTTTTAAGCTGCGCGCATGGTGTTCGCACGCATGCGCGCACGGTGTTCGCACCTCGCTATTTTTTTGTTTTAAAAACATTTTTGTTTGCCCTGAGGAGGCCTAGGGGGTCAGGGAGTCTCTACCCTGCCCCCTTTTCACGTTCCAGTTTTGTTTTTGACTCACTTCTGCCTCGAGGGTGCGTGCAACGTGCGTGCACCTCACGATTTAAAAATAAATAAATGTTTTTTTTGCCCTTCGGGGTCCTTCAGGGACCCCATAAGAAGACCTAGGGAGTCAGGGAGTCTCTACCTTGCCCCCTTTTCATGTTCTCCACTTTTGTTTTTCACTCACTTCTGCCTCGAGGGTGTGTGTAACGTGCGCGCACCTCACGATTTTTTTTTTTTTGTCCTTCGGGGTCCTTTAGGGACCCCCTGAGAAGGCCTAGGGGGTCAGGGAGTCTCTACCCTGCCCCCTTTTCACGTTCTCCACTTTTATTTTGGGCTCTCTTCTGCCTCGAGGGTGTGTCAATCATATGCAACGAGCAAAAACCGTGCGCGCATGCGTGCGCGCACCTTGCGTGCACTTAAAAGTCATGTGACTTGAAAACAACACTTTTGATTGGTTCATAGTAGTTTCTTTTCCAAATCTTCAAAAACCCCACCCAGTTCCCTCATAATCTGTTTTACTTTCTTTGGAGATGGATCTTCAGTCTTTTCTTGAAGAATTCAACATGGCAGAACAGCAGCAGCCACAGGATTCTTCAGATAGTAATGTGGAGTTTGTACTCAAGGAACCTAAGGTGAAGAAGACCAAGGACTCTTTTATTTGGAAATTGTTTTCATATACAGAAGGGCAAAGTAAATGCCCCAAAAGTTCAATGTAAAATCTGTGGCTCGATTCTATTAAGAGGAGATCCCACTAAACAGTATTCGTTTAGTATACACACTATGGTCCGTCATGTCAAAAACGTTCACCCTAACAACTATGCTCGAGCATTCACTCAGCATTTGAGAGAAACTCCTGCAGCTGCTGTCCCCAGCACATCTTCATCTGCACCGGGTGTATCTACATCAACTGCTGGGCCAGTCATCTGTCCAGAATTTGGAAATCTTATAATTCATTGCAAATTTTGCAAAGAATTGTTATGTTATGGGGAACAGAGTATAGATTTAATTGTGCAAAAGGAGAGGCAGCACAGATGCTCTCGTCGTTAATTTTTTCTTTTATTATTTTGGTTCCTGTTTCTGTGGAGTAGTTTTTCGTTACCTGTTTACTTATTTGTTTTACAAAAATCAAAAAAATATATAAAATTGATAAAAAACTAAAAAAAATACAAAACAAAAAAGACAAAAAAACAGTTATTTTCAGAACTAACTTCACTTCTCCAAGAAGAGCATTATTTCTAATATACTGTGTCATAATATTTTTGAATGAATGTGTAGTGTATAAATGAATGACTGAAATAACTGAGTGAAGGGGAGGAAGAGACTAAGGGAATGATTGAGGAAAGGGGAGTATGGTGAGTGAGGAAAGGGAAGTCAAAGAGTGACTGAAATAAGTGGACTAAGGGTAGAGGAGGGAGGTAAGAGGAGTGAAATAGTAAGGGGAGGGCTGTAAGGAAAGGAGAGTGAGTGAGGGGGTGTGAGAGAAAGGAAGCAGGGGATGGAGATACAAAAGGGGAGTAAGGGACAGAGAGGGGGAAGTAGAGCAGGGTAAGGAGAGTGAAGGAAAGGGAAGTGGAGTGACGGTGAGGGAAGGGGTATGAGGATCAGAAAAGGGGGGTAAGGAAAAGTGAGAAAATGGGAGTGAAGGAGACAGAAGGGGAATGAGGAGATGGAGGGAGTTAGGGAAGGGGAGTGTGGGAAGGGGAGTAAGGAATGGAGTGAGAGAAGGAGAGCGAGGGGGAGTGAGGAAAAGGGAGCAGGAAAATGTGGAAAAGTAAATTTTGCCATGTTCTGTGTCCCTACGCCTCATCCATCATATGTTATGTGTGCATGACCAATATGCATATGTTATTCCCCATGTCCGATTAATGACGCAATTATAGTTGTGTCCACCTCTGGTATGTCATTTTCCAGTCCTCGTGAATACTACGAATATCAGGCCTATGTAAAGCTACGTTGCCACGTTTCCCAGTGTGCACGTTATTCCATTATAAAGTCCCCGTTTCCAGGCCTCAAAAGGGCCCGGACATCAGATCCAGCTCCTGTCTCCTGAAAGCCTCGCTGAGGAGCGATACAGCCCCCACCTGTATCCTCGACCCTTCACTTACTTCCTGCCTCGCAGTGCCCGGTGCAGCTTGGCTCTGCCTCTGAGTCTGCCAAAAGTATGTTATAGTTCCAGTTATCAGTTCAGTCCTCCTTCTTTGCATTCCTAAGCTACTGAACTGCATCAATAGTTTCCGTCATTGTCTAGCCTTCTCGGCTCCATGTTAGAGAAATACTGCATTTAATGGTCATTTAATATTCTTCATCACGCACTACATATAGAATAATGTATGGTCCAGTCTTAGAAATCAAGTTAGCTTTTCCCCTCATGACTCCTAGTTTATATCAACATGTTCCCTAAACATTAGATACCAGATAGGGTTTAGGTACATGTCGCTCCGACCCTCCAGACTTTAGTCTCTGCTCCTAGCACAGAGTTCGTAGCCCCCAGCTTCTCTTAGTAACACGTCATTGCCAGTTTACGCGCACCATTAGGTTAGAGGTCCCGGCTCCTTAGGTAGCCCCCTCCTATGTTTCCGCCCATTCATGACATATTCTGTTACGTTTGCACCACATGTCTATGTATACTCCCAGTTACACCTACTTTTACTGTTATCTCTCGCGACTGCTACACGTCACGCCTTCTGCTCCACCCACTGTTACGCCTACTGCAATGTAATGCTATGTGTTTGCGCTATGTATATAAGTTGATGTATTGTTATTAAAAGTTAGCGCGCTCATCCCAGATCAAGCCCCGGCAGCTGCTGGGCCCCAGTTGTCCTGCCGGGCCCTGTTACCCCCGTTCTATGCAGGTTGTCTTGATCCTGTCCTTATGCTGTAATAAACCTGCAGAAACTCCTACTACCTCGAATCTTGACTCTTATTTTATTGAGCTATCTGTTATTTATTCATTCATTCAAAAATAGATCCGGTATTATTTATTTATATACCACATAATGGCGCCCGAACAGGGACTTGCCCTTTCCCCACGCGTCGGTGAAGCCACGCCGACCCCCTGACCCTCTGCAGTCGTGACGGAACCATACCGTGCACTGGCAGATATTTCTGCTCCAAGTATCCCTCAGGCCCACGGAGGAGACGGAGGAGGCGGTCCAGCATCCAAACGAGACGGTGGAGGAACGCGGCGAGTCCCGACCAGAGCCCAAGCCGAGAGTCCAAGGTCCGAGGTATCCGGAGGCCCACCTGTAACTGAAGTCCGAAGTTCGTCGTCCGTCGTCCAGTCCAGTCCGAGGCCTTCCGTTCCGTGCTGCCCGGTGAGTACCATTGCTGGGGTAGTATCTAGACAGGACCAATCTAAATTGACTCCTGGTCCGTGGGTTGGTGGTGCCCAGACTCACAAACGAAGTGTTCACCTAGGTGGATACGGGTCTTGATGCGTCCCTTTATGGGACCGGTATGTTCCGTACTGTTACAGCAGTGCATCCAGTAACTCTAGTCTGTTCCGTTCTCGAGAAATTCTGTTCTGTTTCTGTTCTCAGTATTTCAGGTAATATTCTGTCCGAACTGTTATTTATAATGTTCTGCATGTATTTTTAATGTTGTGGTATGAGTGTGATGTGATTTCGTGTTTTTATTGTGTATTGTATTGTGTCCAGATTATAGTCCAGTCATGCCTATATTTTCCAAGTTACGTCAGATAAAAACTAGAAAGGGTCTGTTAGAGGAAGCGGTTCCTGTCCCACCTAGGGACAGTCCAGGTCACTTTATGTATCAGAAACATGGCATAAGCGCCATAATGTATCTAGATTTATGGGTAGAGTATACCAAACAGTTAGAAGAAAGGTATAGATGGCCCGTATCGGGTACATGGGATGCCGAATGTATCATGCGAGTAGAAGAAGCATTATGGAAAAAGAAAGCCAGACAGTCACAGAAAGATGCCATCGAGTTATGGCGTAAGGAAGCTCATAGAAGAACCGAGAAAGAAGTCAGAAAGTCAGAGTTAAGTAGAGAATCCCAGGAACGAGCCCAAGAAAGAGAATTAATCGAGATAGGTGAACAAGTCAAAGCCGAACAGTCAGACAGACAGAGGCATGCCCTCATTAAGGGTATGTATCCTCTTCTTGCCGAGGGCTTGCCAAAAGCGACCCCAGAGGCATCTAGTAATTTCCCGCCACCATTAGTTCCGACCAAGCTACGTCACAAACCGACCGCAGCTGATATTTTTATTTCGTCCTACTTGGACGACACAGTCCCAGAATATGCAAATCCTGTTCGCGCTCCGCCAGTCCCTGTAAATCAGGCACTTCCTGCTCCTTCAGACACCGGGGTGCCCTTAACAGCTCCCCCGGTCCAGTCCGCCATACAAGTCCAGCCCACGTTACAACTACCGACCCTGTCAGCACGAAGAATGTCAATCGACGATTCCAGTTTAGGGGCCGCAGGAGGAGGTCTTCCTCAAACCCCGCCGCCACACAAGCGTTCAACATTACTCGAATTACATGCTCAAGCGTTACAGCGCACGCCCAAACATCAGTCTGTTACAGAAATCAGGCAAACCCTTAACGAATGTGTCTATGATCCAGTTCCAGGCGAATATAATATGGTTTTATATTCCTTACGTGTAAGGAGAGTGACCGAGTATCTAGTCACCTTGCCGAATATGAAAGAAGATCTAGACAGAATATATCGTTTCATCCGTACAGGGGATGATCCAGAAAGTATTGGCGAGATTATGTCTCAAAGGAAAGCCGAGATCCAGCTCATGATATTAAAGTTCCTGATCAATTGTCTAATAAGAGAACAAGATTATCCGTCTAAAGATTCCGCCGAAATGAGAATCCTGACAAGGTGGAGTGATAATATAGCCGAGGGTAAGCACAAGACCATTAGTGCTATGGAGAGTATGTACAAGAAAATTCGTAAAGAAATAATAAGGTTACACGAACAGCGTAAAGCAGCACAAGTAAGCGAGAAAGAAAGTATCTCTGATCCTGAAGAGGAAGACGAGAATTCCGCCAGAATAGCGTATGTAGGAAAATCTAGATTTCCAGATCGCCATTTACGTCTAGAACACAAGTCTATTTTTCATCATCCAGCACCAGAACAAGGTTCTCTAGAACAAGTATTTCAAGCTACCGATCACATCCTGAAATCACGAATCGGTTATAGTGAGTTAAGTACCATGCATGAACAAGAACTAGCCCGATCAGCAGTCCGATGGATTACTGATTCTACCACTTTTCCAGACGAAATAGTGGCACAAATGTTTCTGAAACTGCCCCCAGCCGAGCAACGACTGGTGGGTATGTATATGATCCAGCACCTCATTACTCTGTATGAGGGTCAACATTCTGATCCAGGTCCGTTGCATGATATCCTGAACGAGTTACTCCAGTATAGATGGAGAGGTCTAGGTACCGATTTAATTAGTGTCATTCTAGAACAGCGTCACAAATATAGAACGTTTCTGAACCCGCATTTTGTTCATGTCTCACCCCCAGAAAGTAAATCATTCTACATAGACAGACAGAATCCGTTACGAGAAGTCCACCCAGTCCAAGGGGCGGGTGGCGTAATGCAACGAGTGTTTGTATACACTCCGATTTCAAAGATGGAACTTCTTGAAATGAAGAAATTAATTCCCTGTCATGACAAAGATCCAGCAGGGTTCCATAGAGAATTAAAAGACATGCTCCGTATGGGAGAATACACTTACCCAGATATCATTAAAATGTTAAAGGTCCTGTTACCCGCAGGGGTGTATGAAAAGTTAAAGGAAAAGGAATGGGAGGTGGGAGAGAAAAAGATCGATTGGACAGCTCTAGAAGCTGAAGACAAGGCACGAGTACCAGGTACCGGTCTTGGAGATAAATGTAAAGAATTACCAGAATTATTGATTCAAGTTCTACCCAGATTATTGACAACGAGAAAAGAAGACTGGGATGCAATCTCAGCCTGTAAACAGAAACAAGATGAAGATATTAGTGATTTTTATTCTAGATTTGAAAAATGTTTCAGTATCAACAGTGGTCTCAAGACAAGTAGTGAGTCATACCCTCACCTTTTCGTTACCAAATTAGTCGAGAATTCAAGTCCACAAATTAAAAATCGAGTTTTAAAAGTCGAAAGCACCTGGCAAGCAAATACTCCGTCCCAGATGCTCCAGATGCTCCAGTATCACCAGAATAGAATCAGGGAAGAGCAAGAACACGAAAGAAAACGTATGAAAGACACGAAAATGAAAGTGCTAGTTGCACAATCTGTTCCTCAAGACAGTCAGAAGAGGGGTTCGAATCAAGCCAGTCATCCTGCAGCTCCCGTTAAAGGGAACTGTAATTATTGTAAACAGCCAGGTCATTTTATAAACGAGTGTGCAGTTCTGAAACACAACATAGCTACTGGTAAGACTAAAGAAAGACCACGTCCGCCTAGACAAGAACAAGTTTCACAGATTCCTCAGTCACAGAATGCACAACAGACAGTTACAGTACCGCAGCCTATCGCTGCAACACAGCACGTTACACAGCAGATGTACCAGTATGCACAGTCCGAGTATCCAGAGTACCAGCCATATTCATGAAACAGCCTAGAGAGGGAGGTAGGCTTGCCTCTCATCGAGATACCTGTAGATCAAGAAGGTCCCTATGTTCACAGTCAAGTATTAGGGAAAGACAGAAAGTTTTTGATCGATACAGGGGCAAGTAGGACCACAATTAGTCATGCCGAAGTTCCAGGGGCTCCGCTCTCAGGCTCAAGAAATGTTTCCCTTGGATTTTCAGGAAAGCCAATAGTTAATGAGATATCAAAGCCAGTCACTCTAGAAGTAGGTCCATTGTCCCGCACTACTGATCTGTTACTTACTAAGTCATGTCCAGAAAACCTATTAGGCATTAAGACACTGAAAGAATTAGGTGCAGTTATTTGCTGCTCCCCAGAGGGAATACGTCTGTTCCTACGTGACTTTAAGGGTCACTATGTATTACGAGATTTTGATTCGAGATTGTCTAAAGTTCCGCAGCATTTATGGGCGCAAGGTCCAACTGATGTAGGTTACATGCAAATCACACCCCATCGTGTGACTCTCAAGCCAGGTGTAGTGTTACCCCGAATCAGACAGTACAGATTGCCACCTGAGGCTGTAGCAGCCTTATCCAAAATTATTGACGAGCTCATGGCTCAAGGAGTAGTTGTAGAAACTGACTCCAATGTATGCAATTCTCCGATCATTCCAGTCATGAAACGTACTGATCCGAATGCACCCCCAGTATATCGATTAGTGATTGATTTACGAGAGCTTAATAAATGTATTATTCCGCAGTACCCAGTTGTCCCAGACATCTCTTCCCTATTAACAGCCATTGATTCCGAAGCCATGTTCTTCACTGTCATTGACCTCAAGAATGCATTTTTTAGTGTTCCAATTCATCCAGACAGCCAGTTTCTTTTCGGATTTTGTTTAAACGGAAGGAGCTATATGTTCACACGCGCTCCTCAAGGTTTCACAGAAAGTCCTAGTATTTACAGTCAAGCACTTAAGAGACAACTAGACAACATTCACATGCCAACTGACACTGCCCTGCTCCAGTATGTCGATGATCTACTGATCACAGCCCGTTCTGAACGTGCTTGCGAGCGAGCATCACTTACAGTCCTGTATTTTCTAGCCGAAATGGGGCACAAGGTGTCACCTTCGAAGCTTCAATTCTGTGTTCAGCAAGTGGTATACTTAGGACACTTGCTGTCCAAGAGGGGTAGGCAGTTGACACCAGACCGTATCCAGTTAATAGCGAGTCTTCCCCAGCCCAGAACCCAGAAGGAGGTACGTGCCTTTATCGGCCTTACTTCTTATTGTAGACAATGGATTCCCCAGTATGCATTTCTAGCCAAGCCACTGATACAGTTAACGACACAGGAGGCAGCCGTATCGACTGTCCTCCCTTGGACATCTGACCATACACTTAGTTTCAACGAGTTAAAGAAAGCCCTATGTCAAGCTCCAGTTCTAGCTACACCGAACTACAGTAAGCCTTTTACACTTTTCGTCACTGAACGCGAAGGTACAGCATTATCTGTTCTCACACAAGATCAAGCAGGACAATACAAGCCCTGTGCTTATTTTTCGAGCACATTAGATCCAGTCGCCCAGGCGTTGCCTGCGTGCCTCAAGTCAGTTGCAGCCACAGCTCTAGCTATCAGACAAAGTGATTCCATAGTTTTAGGACACTCCCTGACAGTACAAGTCCCACATTCAGTAGAAGTTCTTTTAAACCGAACACAAACACAGCACTTGACAATTGCACGTTTAACAGGTTATGAATTGACACTGTTCCAGCCACACATAGAAATTAGACGCTGCAACGTCCTGAATCCTGCTACACTGTTACCATCAGTTAGTTCAAATCCTGACCCACATGACTGTGTGGAAGTAGTTAATATTACGACAAAGCCAAGACAAGACCTGACAGACATTCCGTTACCAGATCCTGACCTGACACTTTATGTGGATGGTTCATGTATGAGAACTAGTACAGGAGAACTAGTCGCCGCGTATGCAGTGACTACTGACACCGACGTTATTGAAACACACCGTATTGATACCCTGTCCGCTCAAGCAGCAGAGCTAGTCGCTCTGACACAAGCCTGTATACACGCCAAGAACCTGAAAGTTAATGTTTACACAGATTCACGTTACGCATTCGGAGTTGTACACGACTTCGGAGTGCTCTGGCAGGAGAGAGGTTTCATGACTTCTCATGGAACCAAGATTCAGCATGGTCTCCTTATTCAAGCCCTGTTAGATGCCATACATTTACCGACATCTATTGCTATCATGAAATGCAAAGCACATACGAAAGTTACTGACATTATTTCTCAAGGTAATGATCTAGCAGATCGCACAGCCAAGCTTACAGCACAGACTCCAGACATTCCAGTTAACATGACACATACTCCAGATCCAACTACATGCATGACAGTTAAGGACCCTACACAAGACGTCATAGATATACAGTTACATGCTACTCCCGATGAAATCAAGAAATGGTCTGAACAAGGAGGGGTCCAGACAGATCAAGGATGGCTAACGAAGGGTAGAGCCACATGGTTTCTCCCCGACTCTATGGTTCAAGTCATTATTAATACCGCACATAGTCCAGCACATTTAGGAGAAAAAGCTATGTTAGACAGTATCCAGAATATTTGGTTCAACAAGCATTTACGAGCTGCAGCCAAGCAGAAAGTCCGTACCTGTATGATATGTTGTCAGTTTAATCCAGGTAAAAGTGTCCCGGTGGAACAAGGTGGTTTCCAGCCTCCTGACCACCCTTTTGAGGTCCTCCAGATGGATTATATTCAGATGGAGCGATGTCGAGGTTTCAAGTATGTCCTTGTAGTTGTATGCGCTTTGTCCAGATGGACAGAAGCATATCCAGTCCCAGATTACACAGCCGCGACCACTGCCAAGCAGTTGGTTCGTGAATTCTTCCCTAGATATGGACTCCCTAGAGTCGTATATTCTGATAACGGTCAGCCATTCTCATCTGAACTCATGAAGCACGTTTCCCTGTTGTTAGGGTACCAGTGGAAGTTTCATTGTGTACGCCATCCTGAAGCAGCCGGTCTGGTCGAGAGACATAATCAGACCCTGAAAATCCGCATTGCAAAAGTTTGTAAAGAAAAAGGTGTGGACTGGCTAGTAGCTCTGCCAGTCGCTCTGTTTTATATGCGCATGGTCGCACATTCTAGATCAGGTCTGTCCCCGTATGAGGTCGTATTCGGCCGCCCCCCTAACATGTGGGGTACTCCTAGACCCCGAAGTATTACCGATGTTTCATGTAATATGCTGACAGATTACCTAGCTTCCTTGATGTCTGCCCTCAACTCATGTCGTTCACAGGTTGCTGCCGCCTTTCCAGACAACACCGAGGTGGCACCGCACGAGATCGTTCCAGGCTCCTTGGTGATGATCAGAAATTTTGACAGATCAAGTCCGCTGGAACCACGTTGGAAGGAGCCACGTCAGGTCCTCTTGACCACCCGTACTGCCGTCAAGTTGGAAGGCAGGAAGGGGTGGGTCCATCTTTCTCATGTAAAACTTTTTAATGGATTGAAACCCGTTTCTAAAAACATTTCCAAGGATTCCCAAGATCTTAAAGACTGCCAGAATATTGCTCTTAAGGACTGTCCCGCACAAGACATTATTACTACAACCCCTCCCTTGTTAGAGAAAACTCCGCAACAGGAGTATAAGTTAAAGCTCAGGTCTAGTAAAATAAGTCAGTCAGTTTGATTGTATAAGTCCTCCCCTAGGTGAAACGGTTAGATTGTTTCTGACATGTATAAAATAGACCCCCATAGTGAGAGAGTTAGTCGAAGTTCAATTCAATGTATCGTTTTTCTGAGTTTCGTATTATTCATCAGCATTTTGATTTCCTGCACCAGCTATGCGTTCTATCTGTATTTTCCAGTTCCTCATGTAAATATGTCTGCTAATGCTACAGTAGAGCACACGTTTAGTGATCTGCCTCCTCATGAACTCTCTTACCGCCTCGCTATGCGCAACAACTCATTTATCCGTATGTTACATTACTCACACCAGACCAGCAATGCCACTAATTGTTGGGTGTGTGGTCGACTCCCCCCTTTCCCGACCTTGAAGGGAGTTCTGCCACTCTTTCCTTATCCATTTTCACATAATGGTTCGTGTGGAGCATGGTCCACGTTAACGTCATCCTCAACAGATATGTCTTTTCTTAACAGTACATGTTTCCCAGACAAGCAAGGTCTCCCCCACAGAACAGGTTTAGATCTAGAAAATGAAGTATATAATTTAGGTAATTATTCGTCGAATTTCATGGTCCTGAATGTTCAGTCTGATACTACTCCAGACTTACCTGCTATTTCAGTACTACCAGTCAAAGGTGAATTATGTGTCCGTAATTATGGTTCTGTACATGTAGGACATAGTGAATGTACTACTGTTGTCAAGTATAGTGGCAGTAGGAAATCTATTTTCAAAGCTTCACGCCATTCTTATTTTATTTGTGGTCAAACTGCATATGTCCGTCTGCCCCTCGATTGGGAGGGAACCTGTTATATTGCCTTCCTACTGCCACCTGTTTTCCTAGCCCCATCTGATTATCACAGAAACACACATCTAGTACACATTAGACATAGAAGGGAGTCCCCAATTGTCGATTATACTGAAACTACTCTAGAACAGTATACAGATTTCAATAAAGGTTTCTTCTTCTTTGTAGGACCTGTCCAGAATAGTAAACTAATCCGTAGGTTAACAAGAACCCTTGAAGCTGTAGTAAATGAGACTGCCTCTGCTCTAGGTAACTTAACCGAAGAACAATCTGCTATGAGATTTGTCGTTTTGCAAAATCGTCTCGTCCTTGACGTCATACTGGCCGATAGGGGCGGGGCCTGTAGAGTCATCGGATCTAGTTGCTGCATTTTCATTCCAAATAACGCGCCGTCTGTCTATTCAGCTATAACCAGACTCCATAAAATTGCCCATCTGTTACACCAAGATCCAGGCACCTGGACATGGTCCGGTTGGTTCTGGAATATAATTTCCGCATGGGGATGGAAAGTCCTGTCCTTTCTAGGTATTGCAGTAGCGATCATATTTAGCTGCTGCCTCTGTATACAATGTGGCCCTGCGATTTGCAGCATGTGTGCTACCTCTTGTATTCCTAGTCCCAAGCCCCGTTCTAAATCCCGTTCCAAGACAATTCGAGACGAGCAAATGGTACTGTATGAAATGATAGATGGTATCATGAAAATTGATGTTTCCTGATGGAAACGTAGTGACAAGGAGGGAATGTGGAAAAGTAAATTTTGCCATGTTCTGTGTCCCTACGCCTCATCCATCATATGTTATGTGTGCATGACCAATATGCATATGTTATTCCCCATGTCCGATTAATGACGCAATTATAGTTGTGTCCACCTCTGGTATGTCATTTTCCAGTCCTCGTGAATACTACGAATATCAGGCCTATGTAAAGCTACGTTGCCACGTTTCCCAGTGTGCACGTTATTCCATTATAAAGTCCCCGTTTCCAGGCCTCAAAAGGGCCCGGACATCAGATCCAGCTCCTGTCTCCTGAAAGCCTCGCTGAGGAGCGATACAGCCCCCACCTGTATCCTCGACCCTTCACTTACTTCCTGCCTCGCAGTGCCCGGTGCAGCTTGGCTCTGCCTCTGAGTCTGCCAAAAGTATGTTATAGTTCCAGTTATCAGTTCAGTCCTCCTTCTTTGCATTCCTAAGCTACTGAACTGCATCAATAGTTTCCGTCATTGTCTAGCCTTCTCGGCTCCATGTTAGAGAAATACTGCATTTAATGGTCATTTAATATTCTTCATCACGCACTACATATAGAATAATGTATGGTCCAGTCTTAGAAATCAAGTTAGCTTTTCCCCTCATGACTCCTAGTTTATATCAACATGTTCCCTAAACATTAGATACCAGATAGGGTTTAGGTACATGTCGCTCCGACCCTCCAGACTTTAGTCTCTGCTCCTAGCACAGAGTTCGTAGCCCCCAGCTTCTCTTAGTAACACGTCATTGCCAGTTTACGCGCACCATTAGGTTAGAGGTCCCGGCTCCTTAGGTAGCCCCCTCCTATGTTTCCGCCCATTCATGACATATTCTGTTACGTTTGCACCACATGTCTATGTATACTCCCAGTTACACCTACTTTTACTGTTATCTCTCGCGACTGCTACACGTCACGCCTTCTGCTCCACCCACTGTTACGCCTACTGCAATGTAATGCTATGTGTTTGCGCTATGTATATAAGTTGATGTATTGTTATTAAAAGTTAGCGCGCTCATCCCAGATCAAGCCCCGGCAGCTGCTGGGCCCCAGTTGTCCTGCCGGGCCCTGTTACCCCCGTTCTATGCAGGTTGTCTTGATCCTGTCCTTATGCTGTAATAAACCTGCAGAAACTCCTACTACCTCGAATCTTGACTCTTATTTTATTGAGCTATCTGTTATTTATTCATTCATTCAAAAATAGATCCGGTATTATTTATTTATATACCACAAAAGTGAAGGAGTGAGAGATACAGATAGGAACAAGTGCAAAGGGGGAAGGGGAGTGACGGTGAGTGAAGGGCAGTGACAGTTAGGGAAGGAGTATGAGGGAGAAGGAAGAAAATTAAGAGAGAGGGAAAGTGAGTGAGGAAGAGAGGAGGAGTGATAGAAAGAGAGAGGAAAGGAGATTATGGGTAAGGGAGAGAGAGGGAGAGCAAGGAACTGAGCAGGAGTGAGGCAGTTAGAGTGAGTGAGACAGAGAGAGACAGGGAGAGAAAAATGGATGAAAAAAAAATGAGGAAAGGAATAAACAAAGGGGAGTAAGTGAGATGGAGTGAGGGAGTGAGGAACGAGGAGTGAAGGAAGGGGAGTGAGGGAAGGTAAGTGAGGGAAAAGTACTGAGGGTGAGTGAAAGGCAGTAACAGTGAGAGAAGGGGTATGAGGGTGACGAAAGGGGAATGAGAGAGAAGGAAGGAGATTAAGAGAGAGGAAAGGGGACTGAGGGATAAAGTAGGAGTGAAGGAAACAGAAAGGGAAAGACAGGAATGGTGAGGGAGAGAGAGAGAGAGAGAGTGAGAGAGAAAGAGAGGGAGAGCGAGTGACTGAGAGGGAGTGAGGCGGTTAGACTGAGTGAGACAGAGGGAGAGAGGGAGAGAGAAATGGAGTGAAGGGGAGTGAGGGACTAAAGGAATGGGAGTTAACAAAAGTGAATGAGGAAAGGGGAGTAAGGGAAGGGGACTGACGGATGGAGTGAGGGAAAGAGAGTGAGGGGGAGTGAGGGAATGGGAGCAGGTGAAAGGGAATGGGAGTGATGCACAGAGAGGAGAATATGAAGTAGGGGAAGAGGAGTGAGATTGAGTGAAGGGCAGTGACAGTGAGGGAAAAAGAAGCATATTAAGATAGAGGAAAAAGTAGTGAGTGAGAGAGAAGAATTTATGTAGAGAGAGAGGAAAGAAAACGAAGATTGGTGGAGAGAGAGGGAGAAAGTGAGAGAGAGAAAGAGAGGGAGAGTGAGGGACTGTGATGGAGTGAGGCAGTTATAGTGATTGAGACAGAGGAAGAGACTTAGAGACGGATGGAGGAAAGGGGAGTGAGGGAGGGAATAAAGGAAGGGGAATGAGCAAAAGGAAATGAGGGAATAAGAGAAGGGGAGTGACTGAAAGTGAGTGAGGGATGGTGTGAAGGAAAGAGAGTGAGGGAAGGAGAGTAAGATGAGCAAAGGAAGTGGAGTAAGAGACAGAGTGAAGAAAGTGAAAAAGGGAAAGAGAAGTAAGAGAGTGATGAGAAAGTATTTTTTGTTTGTCATACTTACCTTATAAGTAATGAAAAGTTAATAATATATTTTTTATAAATATATCTGTGGAAGAGAAGAAAAAATTGAGTTATAATATATATTTCACAATACAAAATAATTTGTACAATATGTTATGTATTTTATTTTGCTGTTCTCAGAATATATTGAATTTCACTGAAAACAGTGAGTTCAATAGTACTCATCATATAACAGCGGGCAAAAAAAAAGACAATCAATAAGATTGTCTTTGAAAAACCCATTCAACATTTCCATTAAGAAAGTAAAAATTTGAAAAAAGCATATCTTAAATGTTTTTTTCGAACAGCAATTTTTTACGTAAGTATGGGATATCTCCAACAATCACAAAGTAACAAAATATTATTACTTCTTTTTTATACACTCTAAATAAAGTTATGTACAAACATATGCTAACAACATTGACCCGAAATAGTAATTTTTTGTTTCAAATACCATTTCTCATGGCCAAATAGTATGGGTGAAATCCTTAGTTTGGAAGATACTTAATAGTACTCTTAAGCGTCCGTTTCACAACCTTCTGAATCAAAAGCACCAACATCTTTTGTACCATCTAACAATGGTTATACCTCCACCCGATGCTATTTATCATGTACATAGAACCTTAAACAACTAGCATGCTATCAGAATCTCAACATCATCTGGTATGCCGATGACACTCTGCTCATCCTTTATCTTAGCAAGGAGCTGTATACCATTAAATGAAACCTCTACAAGGGAATAAAAAATGTCACCAACATCTCCAACAACTACAACAAATCTAAAACACATCTGCCTCACTGATGATCAACATCTCCTGTGATAGCCACATCACACACTATCTGATACACTTACACTACCTCTACGTCAACTACTAGATTTTTTTTATCCTCATCACCCTCACTCTCAATGTACTTTTCAACACCAGACTACCCTTTCTTAACAGCAGTAATTTTCCCAGGTCAATTATTTTCCCTAAAATTTGGGTTGTAAAAACACTACATAAGAATTTGGTAAATCATAAGGCAAACGTTGTTTAAAAATCAATTGAGTATTATTACAATGAGTCCAGCCTTTTGTACATTTTAAATAAGCTGTGTAATGTCCTGATGTTGTAGAAGGACCATCATGGAAAATAATTGCTACAGTTACAGAAGTTCTTCCTGATATTGATAGTTGAGAAGCCACAAAACTCTTTATTAAAGTTGTCAGTTTTCTTCCATCAGGTCTGCATCGTTGAAGCATTAAAATTACATACATACTGTCGATATCTTTGTATAAATAATGTTGATAACATTTGTGAGTTACATTGGGTACAGACCATGTTTTGATTTGCTTCTCTAACTAGATTATTAAAATCACCGATTTGCAGTCTGGTAAAGTCAAATATATAAATCTTTCAGTGTCTATTTCAGTACTACTTGAAAACAAACAATTGTCACAGTCAAGTTGCCATTTATAAGAAAGGCCAAAACGATTTTCAATTTCTATACCTTCATCTTGTAATACAACAAGCATATACATTAGAAATTCCTGACAATCTTGCTGAATATTCTGTGAAAATTGATTTAAACCAGAACATATGTCTAAAACATTTCGCATATCAGAAACACTTTCTATTTTAGTTTTATCACTACTACATTTCTCAAACACAGAATTCAACAAACAACAAAATCTTTTGTCCCGATTTTCAACAATTTGTTCTAGTAAAATTTCAAGAAAAAAAACAACATTAACCACTACATTAGCATAGCAGTTGACACCAGAACTGTTTCCAAACTGAAAACCAACAACCTCTTCAATAAAATCCTCTTTCTTTTTGGTTACTATCACTGGTTCATCTAGTTTTTTTCTTTTCTGTGCAACCTCGCTACAATTTTTCTCATATCTTCTTTTTTGACTTACCACACGCTCTTCAAGTACTGGATATTGAGGTAAATTGGGAGCATGTTCTCTTCTTAACCTAATATACTCTTTTACACAATTTACTTCTGCACTAATCTTTGTGCCATCAAAATCAATCAGGTACAATCCAGATAAAGTTCTGACTCGAGATAAAGCAACATATGCCATACCCTCTTTAAACACAGTACTTCCAACATTCACCAAAGCACAATCTACACTCTTGAGATTTATGAATAGTCACCGCATATGCCAAACAAACAGGAAATTGTTTTCGGCGGACATATAAATCTTTTACAAGCAAAAATCGAGCTGAACAACAACTCAATTGTTGTACTTCTTCAATTTCATCAAATTTGATTTTGAAAAATTCAATGTCCTCTCTATGTGGGTAATTTACAAAATCAACAACATTACCCATTGCTCCATTTACTAAACCTCTTTCTTTTTTTATTTAATATTTTTAATTGAGGCTTTTTAAAACACAGTTTTCCCCCCCTCCCCCCTCCCCCACAGGACCATTTCCACATAATCTTAAATCAGGAATTAACACTATAATTCATATTAATGATACAATTGTCTTGAGAGCATGGGAAAAAAAAAACTTATAAATGAAGAAAAAAAGAACTAAACAAGTTAGGAAAAAAAAGAAATATTTGCATAGGATGAGGGGAGAAAGGGGAAGAGAACTACAGTTAAACATTTCCAAATTAATTGTGGTTAACCCACCCCTTTTCTCCATTCATTGATTGGAAACCAAATTTGTCGCCCCCTTGTTCTACCCCTTTTCCCCTTCCGTACATTAATCGCATTTTCTATGTTACAACTGTATAACAACCTTGCTACCCACTGCTGCAACGTAGGGGGTGTTCTATCCTTCCAAGCCGTAGCTATACATAATCGCAATACTGCCATTGCCACAAAGAGAAAGTACTCTTGATTACCTTGGAGAGTATCGTTTGTTACCCCTAACAGAATTAACTCGGGTTTTATCTTTACCTTCACTTTTAGTGCCACATCTAAAAATGTCTCCATTGCTTCTAGGAGGGGCAACAAACTGGGACAGGTAGCAAACATATGAGTTATATCCCCCTCAATACTGTCGCATCTGGGGCAGGTAATCCCCTGCGATCCCCCCCATTGTGCGACTTTGGCAGGCGTATAGTACAGCGTGTACAAAGTTTTATAATGCTGCGCTTGCAGAGCTGATGAGCGAAGGATTTCTTGACCCAGCTGTAATGATTTCCCAAAAATCCCCCGCACTATCCCTAATCTGATCATCCATTTTATTTCCATCTTTTCTAGGTCATCACCTCTATTCTTAATTAGCTCAGTGTACAGCCTCCCGATTGTGCACCCCTGCCCCTCTTCGATGATCTGCAGGATTGTATTACTTTCAAGTCCTCGCGCCCCTCCTGTTTTGCCTGCTAAGAAGCTTCTTATCTATAAGTACTTAAAGAAACTTCTTGAATTCATTCAATATACCCCTTGAAGGGCTGCAAATTGCTGTATACCCTCTGGCCCTATGAGATCCCCAACTTTCTTTACCCCCAGTCGTTCCCACTCCCCAAATATTACATCTGAAAAAATGTCCTGCGGTATTGTAGGATTTTTGACCAATCTGGTATGTGCGTTAAATCTGCCCAAGCCAAAGCTCTTCCTAAAGGCCCTCCAGATCTTATATGCCGCTTCCACTGTTTTAGATTTTGTTTTTTTGAAGAAGCTCGGTTCTGTGTGTTTCAAAAATACATTCTCTGTTTCTGCTCCTAACACCAAACCATATATTTCCGTGGACCCAGTATGAATTTCTTCCTCCATTTCGGCTCCACCCAAAAGACCTGTCATCTGCTGTAATGCTGCTGCCCAATAGTACAATTTCAAATCCGGCATAGCCCAACCCCTCCGTTCCCGTGGTAATGACATATATCTCAATGCTCTTCTTGTTTTACCTTGGGACCAGATGAAACGATTAAATACTTGTTCTATTGTATTGAACCAAACAGCATTGAAAAATAACGGGATTGATCTGAATAAGTATAGAAATTTAGGCAGGAGATTCATTTTCACAAAGTTTACACCCCCCAATATAGACATATGTATGTTATGCACTCTGTCTAGATCTTGCTTTGCCTTGTTTATTATTGGACTAATGTTTATGTCGACTAGCTTATCTAGTTTTGCCGTAATAGTCACTCCCAAGTAAACACCTTCTGTCACCACCCGTGAATCTGTACATACTGTATGTGCATTATGAATTATTTGTGTTTTGGCCTTATTCAGAGCATAGCCAGCCACCCGTCCGAACTGATCTGCCTCAATTTCTACCTCCCTGATAGCATCAGTGGGTTTGGGTGTGATAACTGCAACATCATCCGCGTACGCAAGTACTTTGCAGAGGCCGGCATTTGTTATCATTGGCTGTATCAAAACATTTTGTTCCAGTTTCGAAATCAGCAGATCTATATACAACCCAACAATAATGGTGAACACGGGCAGCCCGTGTCTTGTACCTCGTGAGATTCCAATCGGACTTGAGCGACCCGCGTTCACCCTTATGCACGCAGTTGGAGCCCTGTATAATGACTGTATTGCTTTCACAAAACTTTCCCCACATCCTGCTTTCCTCAGTACCGCCCATAGGAACTCCCAGGCCACGCGGTCAAAAGCCTTCTCGGCGTCTAGCAGGAGGACTGCCATGGGTCCCCCTGCACCCCCCTGTGCTATCCCCTACGCGTCAAATAGGGTGATTACTTTCCTTATGTGCTGTGTGGCGCCCCTATTTGGTATAAACCCATGTTGATTCTTGCTCACCAATCCTTCTATTGCACTTGACAATCTTATAGCTAGACATTTAGAAAAAATCTTGACATCCAAGTTTATTAGTGTTATCGGGCGGTATGACTAAGGCTCAGCAGGTGGTTTCCCCTTCTTAAGAATAATTATTATATCTGCCCCCGCCCAGCTAGCCGTAGATGATACTCCTTTCTGAGCCTCAAGTATTGTGTTTATTAGGTCTATCTTCAGTGTCTTAAAAAACACTTTATCAAATTCCCCTGGGATAATATCAGGCCCGGAGGCTTTCCCAGAAGGTAAGCTCATCAAGTCCTCCAGAATTTCCTCTTCAGTCAGCGGGGCCCCCAGCATTTCCCTATCCTCATCGGTATTTACTCTGCTTGGTACATCCTGAAGATATCTACCTATACCCTCTACTGATATGTCCTTCTCCTCTCTATACAGTCTATGGTAAAAATGCCTAAAGACTTCTCTAATCTCATTCTCACCCGAAACAATATTGCCTCCACTATCCCTTATTTCCTTGATTTCCCCTCTAGCTGCTCTTTGTCTGGTTCTTATTGCAAGAGTGTGACCAACTCTTTCATTATATTCATAGCAGTTCTCTCTTTTTGTGACAAAGATGTTTGCTGCTTTTATGGCTATTCTTTCTTCTACAGCCGCTTTCGCCAAAGTAACACGTAAGATATATTGGTCTATATATTTCCTTTCTCTCATAACCTGCGCCAACTTCTGCTCTGCGTCTGACACTGCTTTCCTTAGCTGCTCTGAGAGTTCCCTTTTTTTTTTTTCTGCTTGGCCAGACTAAAACTCAGAGTCTCACCTCGGATCCTTGCCTTAAAGGCGTCCGTTGATTTTCCTGCAGTAGTACTACCTCTGTTTATGTCCCAAAAGTTCTTTATCCATACATGCATATGGCTAACGTAATTTGAATTTACTAATAACTCCTTCTCAAAAGTCCAGGTCCTTTCCTGTCTTCTGAAACCTTCTCCTTTAACTGTCAGGATAAGTGGATTGTGGTCCGATACTATACGTGGTAGTCTCTCTATATGCAAATTAGATAAAGGCAAACCAGAGGTAAACAAAAAATCTAATCTAACACAAATTTGATGCGGTGCTGAATAATAGGTATAGCCTGGATCCAATGGTTTCAACTTCCCCCATACATCAATTAGTGAATTATTGCACGCCATCCTCTGAATTGCCCGACAAATCCTCTTTTTCCTACCAGAATATTGTCCGTTTGTATCCAAGCCTAGCCCATCAGCTCCATTTATATTAAAATCCCCAGCTAAAATTATTTTTGGTGCCCATACTGCCAACTCTGTATCCAGAAAGTCAAACACCTCTGGATCGTCCTCAGTTGATCCATAAATCGAACCTATAGTGACCCATTCCTCCCCAATCCAACATTCTATCAGTACCCACCTGCCCCATTGATCCTCCAGTTTTTTCCTTATCCGGGCATCCGACCTTCTAGTTAAAATGGCCACACCCCTATTTTTTGCACCCTGCTTAGAGTGGGCTAGCACTCGGAATCCTAGCTGCTCCAGTAAGTACGGCTTATTTCCCTCTATGTGGGTCTCCTGCAAACATATGTAGGCTGCCCGTGACTCCTTAAGCATCAGTGCAACTTTCTGTCTTTTAACTTTATCATTAAGACCACACACATTTAGCATCAATATCTTGATATTAGCATTGATGTTAATGTTAGTACACATTTAGGCTAAGCGTTATCTCACAATCCATATGTTTTCTTCTTACTACAAATTTAACAACTATTTTGCAATTCCAGTAATCATTTCCATGCCCTCATCCCTAATCCTGATTACTCCTACTCCTACCCCTTGTCCTGTGTCCCCCTGACCCCCCTTACAGGCAAATAGGTCAGTCCTGACCTATGTGCGGCTGCTTCTTAGCCACCCGGAGTGTCGCGCCCCTCCCTACTTCCAAACCCTTCCTGCTGTCTTATACTGTACATTTCCTAGTTAATCAACACTTCGAGAGAGAAGAAAAAAAGAAAGAAGCAAGCGTGAAAGAAACCCTTGGTGCACCTTTATAAAATCAAATCAAGTGACATCCCCCTTCAAAACCCTGTCATTATGCCCAAATTTGAGAGCCCAATATCAGTATATACAGTACATCTTCATTTCTCAGACATTTTGAATTCCCAGCCTCGAGCCCCCCCGACTCCTTTTTTCCTTCAATTCGTCAAGGAAGGCCTGTGCCTTGATCTCCGAGAAGAACATCATTGTCTTCCCCTCCCTTATTATTTTAAGTCTTGCCGGGAATAAAAGATACGCCTCTCATCCTAAATTTTTGAAAGGGTCGATCATCTGGCGCAACCTCAATCTCCTTTCCACGGTGACGTGACAAAAGTCTGGTCGCACGAAAAAAGTTATTCCCTTAAAAGTACAACAGTCCTGTGGTTTAGCCCTGTCCATAATCTCCTGTCTAGCCAGGAAATTCCCAATGAACACCAATATAGCTCTAGGTTTGTCTCTCTGTGGGGCACCGTATGTTCTCTTTTGCAATAACGGAAACCTATGTGCTCTCTGCACCTCCACTTCTCAATTCCATTTCTCCATCTCAGGAAATGCCCCCTTGAAAAGTGTGACTACGAAGGACCTAGGATCTTGCTCCTCCGAACCCTCTGGAATTCCCAAAAGCCTAATGTTATTGCGTCTCTGTCTATTTTCATTGTCCTCGAGCTTCCAAAACATGTCCTCCGTCGCTCTTGATTGAGTCTCCTTGAACTCCTGCCATCTTGTCCTCATCCTCCAGTTTACCGGTTCTCTCCTCCACCTCGGTAACCCTTCCTGCCATCTCAGCATATAGCTTGTTCATCTTGCTGAGGGAGCTCTGTATTTTCTTGTTCGACTGTTTAGATCTTTTACTTTCCGTCCTCGCTTCTACCTGCATCTGCTTTAAAGTAGAGTATAATAATTTCATATTGGGAGTATCATTGTGCTGGCTTCTCTGCTGAACACTGGGCCCCGCCTGAGCCAAATCGTCTTCCTGATATAAACTTGATGTTGCTGAGTAATCCCATAATAGCTTTTTGCCGCTTCGGGTTGCGTTGGGCTCGCAGGCTCCTGCCGTTTATAGCGATGACGACTTCTCTGCTGCTGTTGCTGCTGTTTCTTTTTTGCGTTTTAGAAATCTGCTGTACTGATTCTTCTAATTCTTCCTACCCTATATCTGAGGTCTCCAAACCTGAGTCTTTATCAACTTCCTCAGAGGTTCCGCCAGCGCCACTATCGGACTTGCCCCCCGATATAGCCCCATCTGAGTTACCAGAGGCTCCTGTTTCATCATTCCCTGTAAAAAAACAGTTGTCGTTCGGGGACCCTGGAGCCTGCCGCTCCTCCTCAGTATTTACTTGTACTTTCTGGATTACCAAGTCCCCCTGAGCACTTCCTTCCTCTACTGTTGCTTTGGCTACAAGAAAGTTCCTCAGGTTGACATTCACAGCGTCAAACACATTAGTGCAGGTTGTGCAGTTAGTGTCATTAGCGCCGCCGAGATTCCCTGCCTCCCCTTCTGTCTCATTTACTGTTAATTGTTCCATTCGAGCAGATGAGGACAAAAGCAAATGCGGAGGGTCTGTTATGCTTACTGCAGCCGCGGTGCAGCTTACCTCCCCAAGCTTGGCGGTATCCGGCCCCCTCGTAACTGCACCTGTGTCCTCCACAACCAAAGCACCTTCTACGTCACAGTTTTCCTCTCCTACGGGATGTGCTTCCACCTCCGATACCTGCCCGTCTTGTTCTGGATTCGGCGCATCATTGTCCTGCATTCTCTGCGCACGCATCTCGTTAGGGGAGAGTGACCCTGCAGCTACTCCGTGTTGTTTCTTAGCACCGCCGCCATGGACCACGAGATTGGAAGCATCTCCGGATCCAGCTCCGGTCCCCGCTGTAAAAACTTCTTGCCTCATAGTTGCAGCCTTTTGTGTCTTATTTTCAATAGTTTTCTTTCCAGTAGTTTTTGGAGTCTCCTTAACCAATTTTTCTCTCGCTGCTGCTGCCGCTTTTCTTTCCGCCCTCATCTCCGCTTTTGAATCAGCGTTTTTCTCCTTGTCCTTTCCTTTCTCCTTTTCCTTTAATTTTTTGGCTTTCGGAGCCTCCAACGTTAAGTCTGTGGCAGCACTGCACAATTTAGCTGTTTGCATTCTTGTCACGACATTAGCACCATCTTTGCATTCGGTGTCCCTCAGGTTATCCTTAGGTTTCGCTCGTGGCGGCATCCTGAACCCCCCGGTCACATTCAGTGCCGACGGGCGCGACACGCTGCCTTTCAGGTCGGCCCACACCCTACTACCCTGTGTAGTATTGCCAGCACACTGCGTAGGGCGATCTTTAGCCAGTCTTCTTTCAGCATTTTCTCCCTCACTAGTCAGCCATTCTTCATTACCAGCGGGAGAGGGAGGTAGGAGCGACCTACTCCTGTGACTGATCCGCGGCCATCTTGCTACTAAACCTCTTTCCACATGTAAAAGACGTCGTAAAATTATCCGACAAGTTATACATGTATATAGATTCTTTTCTAAACTAGCAGTTTTAGATATTGATTTCTCTAAAGAATCCTATTTTGACTTCAACTTTTCTGACAAAATAATAGTAGCTCTTTCATGCTCTATTCTATCAATAGCTTCCAGTTTTATAATTTCTTGATTTTCTAACTTTAGCATTTTTTCATTGAATATTGAACATTCTTGCAGAGTTGGCATCAAGTATATCACTGATTTCTTTTCTGCAATTTTTTTATATATATTCTCTGGTAGAATATTTTCGTTTGGAAACAAATTTGTAAGTAATCGTGCCTGTAAATCTTCTTTGCCATGTTCACTCACTTTTCCAATTCTTAGATCTTCAAGAATACTTTTATAATCAGCGTCCTTTGCCTGTTGCATATTTGTAATGAGTTCTGAATATTCGAAATATGACCAAATATTAACATTTCCACTGCTTCCCAGGCACTTTTTGGTGTCTTCATGTGTAACTGTTTTAAATACTGGCAGTCCTTTCACTGGAGTTAGTTGTAGTAGATCTCCCAAAACTATGATGTGTTTGCCTCCAAATAACACATCATACTCTGTTTTAAGGATTTGTTGCATTCTTAAATGCACAAAGGCAAGCATTAAATTTGATACCATGCTTACCTCATCAATAATGAGAAGTTTCATTTTTTTCAAGACTCTAGAAACTTCACAACAAGCTTCTCCAGATAGCTTGTGGTATTCTAATTTATTTTCATGCTCTACTGGCAGCATCAATAAACGATGTAAAGTAATCCCTTTAATGTTATGTGCTGCCAACCCAGTTGGAGCAGTAACAACACCAGAGAGTGAAGACTCAGTTCTTATCTGTAGATAAGTTGCAATTCCTTTAATTAGAAAACTTTTTCCAGTTCCTGCTTCTCCACTCACATACAGTCGGGCAGGTTTAAATGACGTACATGAGCACTCATTTTTCTCATGATAAAAACCATGCTCAATCTGTTCTGTCACTTGATCGTATATTTGTTTTTGCTCAACATTTAGTTGTTTTTCCAATTCTTGTAAGTTTATTACATCCTATTGAGCTTGTTGCATTGCTGTTTCCACCTCATCCATGGCAGTTGCTGCTTCATTTTGAATAATTTGTTTTCCTAGTGGATCCTGACTCAACGAAGCAGAACTTTGACTGTCTTGAGAACTGTCTCTAGCAATCTCTGATGCAATTGTAGCTTCTTGCTGTATTTCGTCGTTCAACATTTTCAGATAATTAGTAAAAACACGACATTCTATAGTATTTTTAGTTGCGTTGAATGAATCTTCATAACTGTCAAAATCTCCAAGTAGTTCCAGTTCTGTATGCCATGGCTTAAAGAGTTGCAAAAGAGCTAAATAGTAAAATTCCCCTTTCTTAGGAGTTTCGCAACTCAGTTTTCGGTGATTAATCAAATGTCCTTTTCTTTGTTTCACTAAACATCCTTCAGATCCAATCACAGCATATACTCCTTTATTGCTATCTTCTGTTATATTCCTCTTAAAAGTATAGCTTTGCAGTACTTCATAGAGACAAACGTTCTCAAGATTATTACTTCTATTTGGATAGTATGTATCCAACATATCTGTCTTCAAAATATCTGTCCTGTTTGGTTCTCTCTCTGCTAAATATTCAATTTCTTCTACAGATTTCAAAACTCGGTTTCGTGTTCTTCCAAGACCTAAACTCACCCAAACGATTGTTCTAGATTTGGAGTATAGACTTGCAGATGAAAAGCGATCTGAACATTCATATGCTCCGATTC
This sequence comes from Lissotriton helveticus, assembly GCF_964261635.1. Lineage (NCBI taxonomy): Eukaryota > Metazoa > Chordata > Amphibia > Caudata > Salamandridae > Lissotriton > Lissotriton helveticus. Next base: position 1,303,126,929 of record NC_136067.1, on the reverse strand, counting down.
CTCGATGAGACAACATCTTCAAACTGTAGCTGTACAATTTCTTACTTAGGCTCTTTTCATGAGAAATTTCTTCCCACATTTCCTTTAGTTCCATCTTTTCAGATTTAGTAATGTAAGACATTACATATTGAGCCACAGCAATGGAGTTGTCTGCAACATATTGAATATCCATGTTAGCATTCCACATGGACAAAATGACTGGGTTATAGTCATTTATGTATTTTGACTTTCTTCTTAAGTTGTAGCTATTTTTCGGTGATTTTCTTGTGACAGTATGTCGCAAAGATGACATAAAATTGTTCACTCTTCCTTTTGATAATACTGGACGTGGAAATGCAAATCGACATTTTGTGTAGAACTTATTCTTAGATTTGCACTTTCTACGACAGTATTTTCCACAACGAATAGTTAGAAACCGTAAGACTTGATGTCTTAAATTTTTTTATTCTGTACTTTTTGGTACAGTACATGTAGAATATTGTTCAATAAAACTCATCAATGTGTCATCTGAATCTGTTCCAAATTTGGGGGCATCTTTGATCCATAGCAGCATATGTATGTGAGGAGCACCTCTTGCTTGATACTCCTCTCTCCAAAAGAAATCCAGAACCTCTCCAAGAGGAGGATTTGTGTTTGTTTGTGATAAAAGACTTCATAGCTTCAAATCTATGATTGAAATACCTGCATACATTAACTGGATCTAAAGAGCACAGTTCTCCAGGTGTCTTGTATTCTATATTTTCTATGTTTGCATTTGCCTCTCGAAGAAATTGAAGTAAATCTTCCCAAGCATACTCTGCATAGCTTAGAGTAAGGAACCATGTAGGAGTTCCTAAGTTTCTTAGCATACATTTTAATTCCCCATGACAACGGTACCAATACTCATTAGTACCACGCTGACATGCCATGAGATTAATTAGCTGAGATTCCAAAACAGTATCTTTATGTTGCACTTTATCCATAAAGTCCTCTGCCGAAATATTTTGCAAATGTACTCCACTTTTTAGTATATGGTTCACTGCATAGGAATGTCCAGACAAGTCACTCTCAAACAGAAGATGAAACAAATAGGGAATACTTTGGCGAAACCTTGGATCTTCTGCATATAATCTTGATGTCCGGTATTCAGATGCAGGAATCTGCACAGGTCGTTCATCATTTCGTCCACATTTGCCTGTTGGAAATAACTGAGGGAAACAACGAGCTTCCAAGCTTTTTTCCCTTACACTAATGGGACTTCCTTTCACTTCTTTCATTTGGAATAACTCAATAGTATTCCCCATCACTTCTTTAGAGTGAAGTGGATGCACACTATAATGTTCATACATTTCTTCCGTTCTGGACACATCCACTTTTTCTATTTGTGCAGCTGACAAATCACTGTCCTCTTCTACAGTTGTTTCCTTTTCTCCTACATATACATTTTTATAGTATTGATTATTATTTACCAAATACAACGTTGCCTTTTTCACTTTCCTAACATCCACTAATTCTTGCCAGATTTTCTTACTCAGTCACACCCCTCAGCACAGGGCTGGAGTGATTACATTGCTCCATAGCTGTTATAGCTTTTTCAACCTCAATTTTAATATTGTCAATTGCCTCTTGATTAGTAACAACGTTTGTCCATCTCAATCTACGCATATTATTGCTAGGAACAATTTGCGGTGGGACAGAGGCACTAAGACAGATTTGCCTATGTGGTAATGACCACCATTTATGCTTAATACACAGAGGATTATGATCACTCTCACTACTCCACATAATCTCCATGTCACTTAACAATGGCCATAATTTCAGACTGTAGAGAACGTAGTCAATTCTGCTCTTGTGTCGCCCGTTGTCAAAAGTCAGGGAACCACTTTTATCGCTTTGTGTCCTACCATTTAATGCTCTAAGACCTTTCTCTAAACATAAAGCATTCATACTGATCACATCTTCAGTCCAGCGCACAACTGGTTTCAACTCTAGTTTCGGGACCCCCCAGTGCCAGTCCTCGTCATCCCCAATAAAATCTTCATCTGCCACTAGAGGTTCAAATGTTTGATTAAAGTCACCTGCAATGACAATCGGGTAATCTCGGGAGTAAACATCAAGCTAGGAACCCAAGGCCGCCAAAACCTCTGACCTCCCACCGCCTGTACTCCTCATATATACATTGTAGATGACTACTAAACCCAAAATATCAGAGTTGATTGTAATTAATTGAATGTCTCTATGTCCAGTTTCAATTACTTTAACGGCCAGTTTTGATGACTGTCGACCCCAAATGGTTAGACCACCCATTGGTCTTTCCCTTGGGCCTTTAAGTGCTGGCACAGAGTAATTCAAGTATCCTTGGGCAAAAAGTGGTTCACATGACCAAGTATCCTGGAATATACACATATCACAACAATTGACAAATCGAAGCCAATCTCCAGAGTCCAATTTGGAACCCAGGCCTGCAATATTCCAGGAAAAGAATTTCCCCACAATGTCCACAAGGCCCTCCGAGTTCGTCGATAGAGGATTCGTTACACTTACTTCTCCATCAGAACCATCTGCTCGCACAAAGGTATTTCCAATATTAGAACCCGATAAAGGAACAGCAGCACACATATCAGAATCAGAATTTACAACAGAATTGGGAGGTAGCTTGGGGGGTTCAGTCTTTTCACTACTAGCCAGATAGTTTGTATCATTAATTGAACTTCCTTGGAGGGTATAAATAGCTTTAGGAGTACCAAAGCCCTCAACAATAGGAGTGTAAATTGTATTTAACTCAACAAGGACATTAAGTCTACCATTACCTGCCTTCTCGAGTCAGTCACAATCATTCAGGTTTGACAATGCTGCAAACCTGTTCTCAACACTAATACCCCACTCACTTGACTGTGGAAGCCTGCCCCAATTATTTGTTACCAGGTTCCATTTTGTTTTTAAAATATTAGGATTCACTGTATTACTTCTCCTATAGAAAAAATCCAAAGTCAGCGGGACAATCTCAGCATTCCTGCGTTGAGGAGGAAATATATGTTGTAATAGCTCGGGAGTGTTTCTGGGCTTAAAAAGTGCAAGACTACACAATCCCCGTTTAGTTTTTTTGCGGTAGGCCCTATCCAGTCCACCCTTCTTGCCGTTGTGATCTCCCCTGCCAGCTGCTGTTTCCCTCTCGGAGATATCAACATGTTATTGCATAACCAGTGGTAAGCTTTACTAATCAAAGAAGAGCTGGATTCTATTTGACCTGTTTTTAGAGGAGGCACATTTGCCAAAACCAAAACAAGAGGAGAGGCCTCAACAATTAGTTGGACAGGGCCTTAATCCACACTAATCCCTATGGGGTTCGATGGTATATCTTTTCTAGCTGGAGCCCTTATGCCTTTATCAGCTACCTGCTGGGTAGGAGGCAGAATTGATCTCACATCATCACTACTACTCCCCATCCCATCCCTAAAAGAGTTTATCACTGGTACAGCGTTGTTTAAAGCTAAAGTAGGTACATTATCCACCTCCTTCACTGCCTTGTTTAACAGTCCCCCTAGTCTATTTACCTCAGCTGTTAATAGGTCGATTTTAGCTACCAAAGGTTTAATTATTGAATTGATCTTTAAGTCAAGCATACTAACTAGCTTACTAATCATATCATCACCTGATATCTCCTTCTCAGCTTGTTCACTATTCACTTCAGATGTAGCAGCGATTTTCAATGGAGATATAATTCTTTTCCTACTGGAACGTAGCCCACCCCGTTTACTCTGACCCTTACGGCATGCTCGTATGGCTCTAGTCACGGGCACAGGTTCGGGGGGAGGTGAATCAACTACTGTCAAGTTTAACTGATCACCTTGATCATCAACTAAGTTATCAGCCAGCGGTGGAATCAGGTCGAAATTAGGATCCACGTTTAAACATAACTCAGAAGGTAAAGCATCAACAGTATGTGCTTGTACTTGTGCCGGAACTTCTATGACAATAGGATCTGGAAGTACACTTTGCGTAGAAATGACCGGTGGTGAGCTCAATCCCAACGATATCCGCCTAGTGCTATTAATTTTGCTCACAACCTGTACTAGATAATTATCTATGGTATTAGGTACAGAAGAAGCCCTTTGTTTAGACATTTTGAGAATCGTTGGTTAATAATTCAGACAAAGTATCGCCTCCTGACCAAAGAGCGCTAACAGATTTGAAGAGTCTACAGCGTATACCAGTTTATATAATGACACCTATAGCCTCAATAGAGGCAGGCAGGGGTCCTGGCCCAGCCCAGTTCCGGCCAGTCACGGACTGTCACAGACTGTCCGCCCTTTGTCCGGGCTTCGTCCGGCGCGTCCCGCGCGCGTCCTCGCGGGACGAGGGCCCTGACGCAGCTTTAAGCGCCTCCTGGCGCGCTAGGTGGTAGCGTCAGCCTTGAGGAGCCAAGAATCCTGGGCAATGCAGTTTTTTTCTACTGACCGGCGGAGCCAAGCCCGGCCGGTCGTCCGAGGAGGTTGGGGGCGGAGCCAAGCCCGGCCGTGGATCAGGGAGCAGGTGAGCCCCGGTAACAAGAACGAACAAACAACAAACAACCTTACTCTTCGTAGGAACTCCATTAACTAGAATAAATAGAGGTTCCTCTTCTACATTTTCTACACCAATTGTTTCAATATTTTTCTGAAGGAGGCAATTTCCCTGTCTTAAGCTCCATACGAACAATAGCCTGAAATAGATGCACACATTGAATAAGAATAGACTCATAAGTATTTAAATCCATCAGTTCAGAAGGAATATTTACCAACTCAAGATTATGATGTACGGCTCTAGCAGGCATTTTGTTTTCATTTAATTTGATATAACAATATTTACAAATACATTGATCAGAACCCAAATCAAAACAATTCTCTACCAACTAATAAGTTGCAAATTCCTTCCACTCATTATTATTCTCCTTTTCACTTTTTAAATATAGATCAACTAACCTGGTCTGATTTTTATAATGAATTCATCTACAACAAATACAAGAAAAGTTTGGCCTTTCACCTGAAATTACCTTAAACCTTTTAATTTCTTGCTAAAAAATTTCTGTACTAAAATTCTGTACAATTTCTTCCACATTTCCTTCTATTAATGTATCTGTTTCTGCACTGCCTTCTTCAGGACCAAAGTAACTAACCTCAATTTTTTCACAAATGTTGATTACATCTAATACAGATCCATGCAAAAGAGCACTGTTTAACTTTTTTTAACATTAGTGCTGAACTTTTTGCATAATACAACCTTCTCACTAATTTTCTTATTTCAGTATGATGTACTGCTAACATCCTGAAATGGTGAAAAACACTCTGACATACTTTTTTAGAAAGACAAGCCAGAGAATGACCTTGCAAATCCGTTTTTCTCTCACTTTGCAAGGATCTAATTCTTGCAACATCTTAATCTTTTGTTTAACACTTTTCTTACTATACTTACGTAAGAAATTGCGAAAAAAATCAATTGAATCCTGTCGTACACTACAAATACTACTATAATTCCAAGTGTACACTGGAGCCTTAGGACATCTCCCTAAAACTTCATCAGCTAACACCTCTTCCGCATTTCTAGGGACAATTTTCTCTTTTTCAATCGGACTACCATTCTTAACGTCATAAGCTCGACCACTGGTGTCAACTGCATGCAACAAATCATTACTCTGAAGGTAACTCTCTTCATTAAAAAACGGCTCACAACTTGAACTATGTTTCCATTCTCCAGAAAATACATTACAAAAATTAGTTCTATTAATTAGTCTTTTCCACTTACTTTTGGCCTTCATAACATTGATTGGCTTATCTAGTGTTCGAATCCTACTGATTACTAAAAGGAAATTTTTTTTTTTAATTCAAAAGCCTTCTCAACAATTGTCTCTATATGTTTTTTTTCTTATAAAAAGCTGTTTTTCTTCTACAATTCTTTATATTTTTTAATAAATTTAAAACAACTCGGTTATAAAACATTCGCTTGCGAATTTCAACAAACTGATTTTTTCGTCTTTTACTATACACAGTATCTTTACCACATATTTTTCCATCATTTTTCTTTTTTGTTTGGTTTTTCTTTGTAGTTACAGATATTTTTTTTTCCTGATTCTCCAAATTTTTTTTACTGTGTGTTATTTTCCTTATAAAATCATTTGTTGACTTACCCGGAGCTTTCTTTGTTTTGTCCACACATTGCTGTTTAGATAAATCTTGTACTTCTTTTTTCTTGGAAAAGTAAGCCTGTTTATATCTTTTTCTTTTCTCACTCTTTGACGGCATATTGTTTTTTCTTTCTGTAGATAATTAAAATCTGTTGTGAAGAAAAAAAAACATGTTATTTTTTTTTTACAATTGTAGACCACTACTAGCATACTACATAGCAATTAGAAGCACTATGGGCCCGATGTAGGTAATTCTTATTTACCACTTCTTAAATACCGAATTTTACCGATGCGGTATTTAAGAAGTGGTAAATATGAAGGGGGGAGATGTAGGTATTTCCAGATGTGTAAATACCGAATCTTTAAGATTTGGTATTTACCGAATCTGGAAATACAGAATCGGTATTTCCTATTGATTCCTATGGGCTGTGAAGCCCATAGGAATCAATGGGCAATACCGATTCTGTGATTACAGAATCGGTAAATACCGAATTTCTCAAGGGTGCAGGGGGTGTCACTTTGACACCCTCTGGCCCCCCAAAACAGGCTCAGATGCCATGTGGCAGGCATACATGCCCCAAGGGCAGGTGTGCCTGTCATATGGCAGAGGTGTGCATGCACACATGTGCATGCACACCGGAATCGGTATTTTACCATCAAATTGGATTTGATGGTAAAATACCGATTTTGTAAGGCTTGTGGGACTCAGAAGAGTCCCACCTACATCTCACATTTACCGAATCGGTAAAAATACCGATTCGGTATTTTACAGAATCTGTAAATTTACCGATCGGTAAATTTACCGATTCTGTAAAATTAAGGGCCCTACATACCATTCCTGAAATACCGGTCGGTAACGGCCGAAAATACCAATTTTCGGCCGTTACCGACCGACCTACATCTGGCCCCTAATGTTGTAAAGTCTGGTTCACTCTTTAAAGCACAGCAGTAGTGTTTGGGCAGTGTAGGAGATCATGCAGGGAGTGCTGTTTCAGGGTTTAGGACAGTGCAGTGGTGTTCATTATAGGGGCATTTGCTGAAAATGATGTTTCAGGGTTTACAGCAGTGCAGTAGTGTTGAAAGAGTTTGGCAGGTTTTGCTAGGGATGGTATTTCAGGGTTTAGGACAGTGCAGTGATGTTCAGGCACTGTAGGGGTTTCTTGCTGGGACTGATATTTCTGAGTTTATAGCAATGCAGTTGTGCTTGGGCAGTGTATGGTATCATGTAAGGGCTAGGAGTATAAAGCAGTGCATGTCCTAAAGCCTGACTCACTCCATGAGTAAATGTATTCTCATATCTGCAAACACATGCATCGAGCAAGTGATTCTGTCACAATATTCCCAAAAACACACTGACTCACATTCTGATTCAAGACAAATCAAAATATCCCTTGCAATTCACTGAAATGATTACTGCATGCTACAGAGAGAGTTGCAATGGCATTTCAACAGCACACCCAGGATCTTTATTACACAGCATGGAGACTATTTGGGAATTAAGAGGCCTGACACACATGATACATTGGAATTTCTAGCACTACATGTCCTAAAGCCTGACTCACTCCATGAGTACATGTATTCCCATATTTTTAAACACATCAACTAAGCAAATTATTCTGCCACAATTTTTCTGAAATGAATTCTGACTCACAGTGTGCTCTTAGACACATGACAGTATCCCTTGCAATTCAGTAAAATGATTACTACAGTGGAAGGGGGTCTTGCTGGGAGTGTTGTTTCAGGGTTTAGAGCAGTACAGTAGTGTTGAAAGAGATAAGCAGGTTTTGATAGGGATGGTGTTTCAGGGTTTAGAACAATGCAGGGGTGTTCAGGCAGTATAAGGGGTCAAGGTGGGACTGAGAATGTAGAACGGAAAATTCACTGAAATGATTACTACATGCTACAAAGAGAGTTGCTATGGCATTTCTACAGCACATCTCTATTACACACCATGGAGACTATTTGGGAATTAAGAGGCCTGACACACAAGCTGCATAGGACTTTCTAGCACTACATGTCCTAAAACCTGACCCACTCCATGAGTACATGTATTCCCATATTTGTAAACACATCAACTAATCAAATTATTCTGCCAAATTTTTCTGAAATGAATTCTGACTCACACTGTGATCTTAGACACATGACAGTATACCTTGCAATTCAGTAAAATGATTACTACAGTGGAAGGGGGTCTTGCTGGGAGTGTTGTTTCAGGGTTTAGAGCAGTACAGTAGTGTTGAAAGAGTTGAACAGGTTTTGATAGGGATGGTGTTTCAGGGTTTAGAACAGTGCAGTGCTGTTCAGGCAGTATAAGGGGTCAAGGTGGGACTGAGAATGTAGAAATGAAAATTCACTGAAATTATTACTACATGCTACAGAGAGAGTTGCTATGGTATTTCTACAGCACACCCAGGATCTTTATTACACAACATGGATACTATTTGGGAATTGAGAGGCCTGACACACATGCTGCATAGAACTTTCTAGCACTACATGTCCTAAAGCCTGACTCACTTCATGAGTACATGTATTCCCATATTTTTAAACACATCAACTAAACAAATTATTCTGCCGCATTTTTCTGAAATGAATTCTGACTCACACTGTGATCTTAGACACATGACAGTATCCCTTGCAATTCAGTAAAATAATTACTATCTGCTACTGAAAAATGTTCTATGACATTTGTGCAGCACACCCAGAATGTTTATTAGACTGCAAGAAGACTATCTGAGAATTCTAACCCTGATATACAAGTGTGCAAGTGGTTAGACCACTTGATGTACAAACTCTACATTTTTAACAACAGCACTGTACTGCAAAAACATATCTCCTCAAACACATCAACATACCAAATGCTCCTTTCACAATGTTTTTCCCAAAGCAGACAAATTCAAAATCAGACTCTATACAAATAAACTCCTGCTTCCACATTAGAATACATTTTTCAATTTAACTTAAACTGCACAACATAGATCCCCTTACAAATTAACAACTCACCATTAAAAATGCTTTTGTAGTTTTAGAACAGTGTCAATCACACACCAGATTTTCTTAAGCAGAATCTCTGAATTGTGCACCAGTCACTGCAACCACACAATGGCATAGCTTCCCTCTCATTTTACACACATATTCTTGTAGATAACCAATCAAATATCTTCCCACACAAATTCAAAACCAAACTAACATTTTAATTGGTTCTACATTGAAACACTTTCAATCTCACATAATATTCAACCTTCCCCCACTGCTCTCTCTGCATGTTACCATGGTAACACTCCATAGAACACCTAACTGAACACACAGGTGAAAAGTTCATCTGCAAAGCAAACCAGCATGGGTGTTTGACTTTTCAAACTGCCATTTCATTTACAGAGCCCATCTGAGTACAACCAGATCTCCCTTCAAGATGCTTAGAGTGTGGATTGTATGACACAGCTATATTTTCTGGAGTGAAAGGTATGCAGCAAATAGATGCTTTCTCAACCTTGATTTACCAAATGTGGGTATTATATGGATTGGCCAGAGAGGATTAAGATGTCACCAATTGATGCCATTGGTAAAATCCTTTTGGCATCTCCCACACCCTGACCTCATAAGTGTGCACTGTGGTGGCAATGACCTACCCCAGTCAAAGTCAGGAACTTTGACTGGGGTAGGTCTAGAAATGCTTTTAAAGAACACCTTTGGGCAATTGATGTCTGTGAATCAGACTCTACCATTTTGCCAAATTTCTTGTAATTCCGTTCAGCCGTTCGGGCTGTAGCCGTGTCTAATCGTCCTATGGAAAATAACATGGGGAAAACACGTTTTGGGACCCCCCTTTTTTCTCAGCCCCCTCTTGACGAATCCCCCCCAAACTTTCTGGGAAGGAGTGGAGCAGAGCGGGCCATCTTCTTTGAGAAAATTCGCGAAGATTTATCAACTGGCGCCAAAGTTATTCCCAATAGAATGTTGCGGATTTCCTATGGGAACTAGGTCCTAACTATAACTACCTACTGGCAAACGCCAGTAGTATATATATATATATTCACTGAAAAAACCATAGGTTATAGACCATATATAGTTAGGGCTTAGCATTTAAAAAACCTTATTTTACTCACACAAAACCATTGAAATTCCATATATAGTTAGTTGCACTAACTATATATCGCGCACCCGCAATCCACTGCTGATGATGTCACATATTACATCATTCATGACATGGTCAGTGACATCACTGATAACATCACTGATGACATCTCAAATGACATCACTGATGACATCACTGATGACAACATCCAGTGTCTGTATGTTTCTGTAAACTTTAAATATGTCTTACATATTGAAGAATGAGTGGATGAATAAGTGTCTGGATTAAGGATTTAGTAGGTGCATGACTGACTGTGTGAGTGAGTGATTAAATGTGTCTCACTGAGTGCATGGGTTAGTGACTAAACTGTCTTAATTTGTGCATCATTATTTCTATTGTTCTGTAAACTGCTGCATGTGTTGATCAGTAGCTATATGAGTAACTATATGGGTTATTGATTGGTTGCCCAATTATTTGTATGGGAGACTGAGTGTGTGTGTGGCTGGCTGGGAGGTGTGTGACTCTGTGCAGATCAATGTGTACTTGTATCAATGATTGTATAAGAGAGTAAGTATGTGTTAGTATATGTTTGAAAATGTTATGTGCTCTATGTTTAACTGTATAGATTAGAAAATGGAAGTGTGATTGATTCTTTACAGGACTGACTAGGTGTGTAAGTAACTCCATGGGTGAGTGGCAGAGTGTGATTGTCTGTATAGGTGTATGAGTGCATATGATAGTGTTGTAAAGATGAGTCATTGTATGTATGAATGATTGTATGGGTGAATGAGTGAATGTGTGTGTAGAAGTAGGAATCAGTGAGTGCGTATGTAGTAACTAGTATTGGTGTGTCAATGGTTTCAAAAATTATACTCTGTATTTAACACTGGGTGTAACAGAGGTTATATTAAAGTGTGAGGAGATGCATTTTATTGTCACATGAATGATATCATAAGTGGTGTGATCATTGATGTCAAATGAGATGTCATCAGTGATGTCATCAGTGATGTCATTTGAGATGTCATCAGTGATGTCATCAGTGATGTCACTGACCATGTCATGAATGATGTAATATGTGACATCATCAGCAGTGGATTGCGGGTGCGCGATATATAGTTAGTGCAACTAACTATATATGGAATTTCAATGGTTTTGTGTGAGTAAAATAAGGTTTTTTAAATGCTAAGCCCTAACTATATATGGTCTATAACCTATGGTTTTTTCAGTGAATTTTCAAGGTTTTTTAAATGCTAATTCCTAACTATATATGGTCTCTAACCTATGGTTTTTTCAGTGAATTTCAATGGTTTTTTAATAGCAAATATCATAAGCTGTCGAATGTCAAGTACATGGTAAGTAAAAACATTTTCGTGTTTATGCACACTGATCTGCTTTGAATGCTGCCCCCCCTCCCCCTCATTTCTATTAGGAGTACTCTCTCTTTGCAGATAGTGAAGGATAGTTAACGCAGGCCTTTGCCCCCGTTGTAATCCGTCGTGCCTGCTTCTCTCTCCATTTGATTGATTGTTATCCAAGCATTTACTGTTTTAGAATTGGTTCTCTTTGGTTCATTCTCTATTTACAAACAAGCACAGAGTCGCAATACTCTGTTTAGTCTTTGCAGATAGCGAAAAATCGTGTAAAAAAACAAAAGGAATCGAGCAAAATCAGTAGGCCACTAATGGGATCTCTTTTTGACCTCGCTAAAATAGAAACATTAGGAACAACCCCTCATGACAAACACGAAACTATTGAGATGAACTGAACTCCACACCATGATGTCTGCAATACAGCTCGGCTCCGCCACCCACCCCGCCCAAAATAACGATAAACTCTATGCAAATATTACAAATATATACAACACACCAGCAAAGTAACAGGGTAAAACATTTTATTAAACAACTATTTACATAACTATTTTATACTTTTTGTTGCCCGATCCGGCTAGCTCAATCGATCGAGCATGAAACTCATGCACTCTGATGGTTCAAAGTTTTGAGGAGTGCTTGTAACACTGTCTGAAGCCTATTTGCACTTGCTTCAGCTTCACTATTGTCAAAGTAAAGTGGGGACTGTTTGAGGACGTGACTGCATTTGTGAACAATGTAATGCGGTGCCACCCTGAACCGCTTGACGGAGGCCCCCGAGGGACGGTGTGATGGCGCGGACTCGGAGGGGGCGCTTGGCTCCGGCTCCCTCCCCAAGTCGTGTTCTCCTGGTGTAGCCTGAGATCGCCCCCGACATAGGTGGCCGGCTCCCGGGATCAAGCGGAACTTTTTGCCTTTTGGTAACTCTTCCATTCTTGACCTTGTCCCACAATCCGTTTCACCTAAAGACACGCTGTAGTGGGGCGCCCCTTTACCATTTCAGTTGCCATTCCGCCCGCTTTTGCTACACTGTGCCTCTTCCGCTATTCAGCTGTTTACCGCCCGCTCTTTCGACTACAGCGTCTCGCTCACCATGTAGTTGAGTTGCTCCCGCTCTTGCGGTGCAGCGATAGCCGGCTGCCACAGTACTCTCAAAATGGCGGCCGGCTCTTCAGATTTGGGCGTGGTCCACTAAAATTGCCCTGCGACACCTTGGAACTCGGACGCTTGTCTGCTAGAGATTGGGCTCCATTCTCGAAAGCGTCCCCTCAGCCTTGAAGATTCTACAAAAGTCTTGGGGGCCCCCGACTCCCGCAGGCTTCTGGTGGAGAGCGGCTAGCATTATTGCTCGTCGAATGGCCACGACGGAGCTACGAAATGGTGGTGCTCTCATGCTAACGCCAGCTTCAGTCTGAAACATCCAGAAACACTGTAGACTACCAATTAAATCAGTTCCGGTAGCGCCCCAACGTGACCCGGTAGAGAAGAACTAGCCCTCCCCTCTTTCACTGATGGTTCTCGTTGCCTGTCCCTTCTGTTGTCATTTAACAGAACTATTTAGCCTGCTGAAAGGGGTTGTGTTCCGACCGCTGGTTGGTGGAGACATTTTGACTATATTCTAGACCTGATTTGTCGCATAATGCGTCATATGACGCGCCGCGTTAGTGCATCCGGAAGTGATCCGGGGCGCGACGCGCAGCGCGTAACGTAAGCATAACAGGTCATATGACTTGTTAATAAAACTTTTCATTGGTTCATTTTACTTTTCTTATTCTAATGATGCTTTCGAACATTATTTTTTCTTAAATATATGTTATAATGTTCCAGGCTAATGTACTTTCCCGGAAAATTTACAACTGTCCTGCAAGTAAAATATATTCCTTTTTCGAGAAAAAGGGCGTTTCTTCGTCCCATGACGGAGCCGTTGAGCAAAAGAGGGTCGGCCTGCTGTCTTAGTCGCCGATACGCCTGAATATCAGATTCTTATCGATCACTTTATGTTGCAGGAGTAGAAAACACAACAGCCCTTGACCATTTATCTTTACTGCGTTCCTGCGTATTATACCTTTTACCCTTCATGTAATTGGACTGCTTTATTTCACTTGCCTTTTACTGATTCGAAAACAGTGACTATTATTAAAAACTTTACCAATATATATACTACTACCATGTTTTCTTTTAAAAACCTTTATTGTGAAAATGTCATTATACAAATACGGGCCTATAACCACGTGGGCCGGCCACGGAGCACACTGTAATCGTATATGATGAGTAGACATTTACACTGTAGAGGAACGTAACGGGCGGGCCATTAGGTTGCAAGAACTAAAGTGTCTAACAGTTGCGGAATCGGTGGACGTACATTTTATAATTAAAATACGACAGGGCCACTTACAATAAAATTATCTAGATATACATTTGCGGGCAAGTACCATGGGTGACGTTAATTCGAACTTTCAATAGTACAGTAATCAATAACACATCAGAACTTAATATCAATAGGGATATCGAAATATTCAATCTATTCTCGTCCCCGCCCGCCATGTGCTTCAAAACTGCATACGTATCTCGTGATATCAAGGTTGTGCAACCAGTACACAACAAGGAGTTACGAGTCCCATTTATTCCGGCGCCATTTTGGGCGAGGACGGGCAGGTCCAGGATATAGTCAAAATGTCTCTACCAACCATCGACTATGATGATGTTCATATGCTGTATTTATTAGAGTAACACTCATCTGTCCACATGAAATTAATTTGCCACAATATAAAACATGTCTTTTTAATCTTTCCAAAGTTCTTCTAAATATTTGGGACCGTTTCCCTTGCCTCTGATGCTGTCAGTGCCACTTCTTTGATGAATGTACTGGCAGGTCGGGGGTTCTCCTCCAAATCTCTCTTTTATGCAGCACTATAATTAATCGGTGCCACCTCTCCATATGACGATGCATGGTATAGTTACCATAACTATATTTTTTTTCGGTTCCTCTGGAGAGTACATCGTGGCAGATGAAGCGTGTAACGTACCGGGCATTTACCTTTTTTTGCATGTAGAGGAAAGGAAAAAAAATTCGAGCGTCCGAGTTCTAAGGTGTCCCAGGGCCATTTTAGTGGACCAGGCCCAAATCCAAAGAACAGGCCGCCATTTTGAGAGTCCTCTTGCAGCCGCCTGTCGCTGCAGCATCAAGAGCGGCCGAAACACAGCTGAATGGCAACTGAAACGGTAAAGGGGCGCCCCACTACAGCAGACGAGCCTCCACCTAGGAAGGCCCATTCACGCCGCCTCCCCCCCCCCCTTCGGGCACCCCACACCGTTATTCGGAGCAGGATTGTAGGATGGCCACACCAGTTCGGCAACTTGCTAGACACCACCTCAGTGCCTACCGAATCTCAGCGCCTTGTGGTGTCTTCTATTCAGAAAACATTGTTGTGCTGCCTTCGACCTATTCGCCGCAAGTGCGCACGCAACTCAGCTGCATAGCTTGCTAGACACCACCTCGGTGCTAACCGAATCTCAGCGCCTTGTGGTGTCTTCTATTCCAAAAATATTGTTGCGCTGCCTTTGGCCCCATTCGCACATCGGTCCGCTACTGACGCCATCTCACAGGCCAACGGGGCGCCCCACGCCGACTTTCAGCATTGTAGGATGGCCACACCAGTGCGACAACTTACTAGACACCACCTCGGTGCCATCTGGATCTTGGCATCTCAGCGCCTTGTGGTGTCTTCTATTCAGAAAATATTGTTGCGCTGCCTTTGGCCCCATTCGCACATCGGTCCGCTACTGACGCCATCTCACAGGCCAACGGGGCGCCCCACGCCGACTTTCAGCATTGTAGGATGGCCACACCAGTGCAACTTACTAGACACCACCTCGGTGCCATCCGGATCTTGGCATCTCAGCGCCTTGTGGTGTCTTCTATTCAGAAAATATTGTTGCGCTGCCTTTGGCCCCATTCGCACATCGGTCCGCTACTGACGCCATCTCACAGGCCAACGGGGCGCCCCACGCCGACTTTCAGCATTGTAGGATGGCCACACCAGTGCAACTTACTAGACACCACCTCGGTGCCATCCGGATCTTGGCATCTCAGCGCCTTGTGGTGTCTTCTATTCAGAAAACATTGTTGCGCTGCCTTTGGCCCCATTCGCACATCGGTCCGCTACTGCCGCCATCTCACAGGCCAACGGGGTGCCCCACGCCGACTTTCAGCATTGTAGGATGGCCACACCAGTGCAAATTACTAGACACCACCTCGGTGCCATCCGGATCTTGGCATCTCAGCGCCTTGTGGTGTCTTCTATTCAGAAAATATTGTTGCGCTGCCTTTGGCCCCATTCGCACATCGGTCCGCTACTGCCGCCATCTCACAGGCCAACGGGGCGCCCCACGCCGACTTTCAGCATTGTAGGATGGCCACACCAGTACAACTTACTAGACACCACCTCGGTGCCATCCGGATCTTGGCATCTCAGCGCCTTGTGGTGTCTTCTATTCAGAAAATATTGTTGCGCTGCCTTTGGCCCCATTCGCACATCGGTCCGCTACTGCCGCCATCTCACAGGCCAACGGGGCGCCCCACGCCGACTTTCAGCATTGTAGGATGGCCACACCAGTGCGACAACTTGCTGGACACCACCTCGGTGCCATCCGGATCTTGGCGCGTTGTGCTGCCTTCGGCCTATTCGCACATCGGTCCGCTACTGACGCCGCCTCACGTGCCAACGGATTTTCTACGCTTTTTATACCCTATGCCGCATAACAGGTCATGTGACTTGTTTATAAAACTTTTTATTGGTTCATTTTACTTTTGGTTTCCTAATGATGGAAGGCTTGATCATATGACCTAAAAATAACACTTTTCATTGGATGAAAACTATTTTTTTTTCCCAAACGATGAAAGCCCCACCTTGTTTCTGGATGTTTCAGACTGAAGCTGGCGTCAGCATGAAAGCACCACCATCTCGTGGCTCCGTCGTGGTCATTCCGCGAGCAATCATGGCAGCCGCTCCCCACCGGAAGCCTACAGGAGTCGGGGGCCCCCAAGACTTTTGTAGAATCCTCAAGGCGGAGGGGACGCTTTCGAGAATGGGGTCCAAGACCTAGCAGACAAGTGTCCGATTTCCAAGGTGTCCCAGGTCCCAGAGCCATTTCAGTGGACCAGACCCAAAAAGGAAAGAGCCTGCCGCCATTTTGAGAGTCCTGTGACAGCCGCCTATCGCTGCACCGCAAGAGTGGGCGCAACTCAGCTGAATTGCGGATTTTGACACAGTGGACCAAAAGCGGACGGAATGGCAACTGAAACGTTAAAGGGGCGCCCCACTACAGCAGACGAGGCTCCACCTGGGGAGGCCCGTTCACGCCGCTTCCCCCCCCCCCCGGGGCGCCCCACGCCGTTATTCGGAGGGCGGCAACTCAGCTGAATTGCGGATTTTGACACAGTGGACCAAAAGCGGACGGAATGGCAACTGAAACGGTAAAGGGGCGCCCCACTACAGCAGACGAGGCTCCACCTGGGGAGGCCCGTTCATGCCGCCTCCCCCCCCCACCCCCCACGCCATTATTCGGAGGGCGGCAACTTACTGGACATCACCTTGGTGCCATCGTTCTGCTGCCTTGGAACTATTCGCACAACAAACCGCTACTGATGACCCACCCCCCGCGACGCCCCACGCCGGATACCGAAATCAGTGCGGCACCCAGGCAACATCACCTGGGTGCCGTCCAGAAATCTGGACGTTGTGCTGCCTTGGGACTATTCGCACAACCGACCGCTACTTCCTTCTTTTTCCCTAAAAATGTTTAAATGTTTTTACTGTTTTTGTTTTGTTGTATATATTTATAAGTTATTAAAGTTTTATAATCCTACTACTTTGTTGGAGTGCTATATATTTTTAATGTGACACATAATTGTAAAAACTTTGATGTACAAAGAGTCATCCCTGGAATCTTCCGCTTCAGGCTCGGTCCCCTCCCCAATCACAATACAGGATGGTTTTCAGATAGTAGGAACGCGTGTGGTGTGACGGATCTCATCGGGTGTGGGCCTTGATCTACTATAACTCCTTTGAAGAGGGGTAATTCTTTACAGCTGGGGCCATAAACTACATCTGCAGGGCTAGCTGATAGCCTGTAACCGGCCTGGACAATCGGACACAGAGGAAGAGGAGTGTCAGAGGGTGCGGTAGTGAATAGGGCGAAAGGGAGGTGTAGGGCGGGCACAGGGTGTGATTCTCAGGGAAGAGCACCGCAGATCGGGGGAGGTTTATTGCCCATGCATAAGACAGAGAGCGGGGGTGACCAGTGCCTGGGGGAGATGCTTGCGAGGGTGGGGAGCCATGCTAAGGATCGACAGCATGCAGAGAGTGGGTCTGGTCAAGTCATCTAAAATGGCTGCCGTGCACGACAAAAGTGTGGCATTTGAAAAAAGGCCAGATGGCGCAGACAATGTTTTTCAACACTTCCTGATTTCCTTCGAATCGAACGTTAACAGACGTTGGGGCATATTACCAAAGTTAAGCGATATTTATCCCTAACGATGCTTAGCAACGAATTTTTTACCGCTAAGCATCGTCAGAAATTATCGCAGATAAACCTTGCTATTATCCAGGTTTATCGCAAATGCGATAAAAAACGGCCGCAATGCATTAATATCGCTGAAAAGTCAGCGATATTCATGCATTACCGAGCTAATGCTCTTAGCCATGTTATCCACCTCCCATTGGATAACATGGCTAAGAACTGCTCAGGGCAGGTGTTACTTTTTGGAGATATTCACGCTTAGCGCGAATATCTCCAAAAGTTGGTAATAGGAGATAGCGATGTTAGCGACTGTTTCCAGTCGCTAACATCTTGGCATGCCCACTTTGCATGTCATTAGTGATAAATATCACTGACATGCAAAGTGGGGCCCAAGATGGTCGCTATCTCCTACTAGCGGTCGCTAACTGGTGTTAGCGACAGCTAGGTAATACGGAGATAATTTTATCTCCGCTTTCTTGGCTTTTAAAGCCAAAAAAGCGGAGATAAACCCCCTTGATAATATGCCCCGTTATCTCTCCCACACTACCGGTCCCCCTGGGCTTAAACGCCGAGATGGTAGGGACTGCATCCCGTGAAGATAGGCCGAGACGTCACTCAGCAGAAAAAAAAGTAAAAAAAAAGTCTATAAACATACAATAAGTAAAAAGTCAATCATTCTTCATTCCTTGTAGTACGCTCCCCAGTCCGCTTCCCGTTACGCTAACCGGGCGCACCCCGCGGAGCCCTTTTAAAGCCTCCACATCAAACCTATGGGGTCAGGGAGGATCTACTATGCCCCCTTATGGTCATTTGCCCCTTTGCTTTGGCCTCCTCTTGTCTCTCGATCCTACCGAGAGACAAGATGGCGGCCGCTACGGACTGTTTGGAATGTTTACAGACGCCGGAGAACCAATCAGCTTCGCTTCACAAAGCTCCGTAACGCGAAAAGTACGCGAACTGGAGCGCTGCCCGTTCCGCTGTTACAGATATATATCTTTTTTTGAACGTTAATTTCTCAAAATCCACTGGAGCACATATATTGAGACCTAGCAAAGGCACATCGGGCTACCAGTCCCTACAATTTTGCCAAGTTTCGTGCAAATCCATTCAGCCGTTCGATTATTATTATTTATTTATTTTTTGCCCCGCGGGGCCCTTTTAAAACCTCCACATCAAACCTAGGGGATCAGGGTGGATCTACTATGCCCCCTTATGGTCATTTTCCCCTTCGCTTTGGCCTCCTCTTGTCTCTCGATCCTACCAAGAGACAAGATGGCGGCCGCTACGGACTGTTTGGAATGTTTACAGACGCCGGAGAACCAATCAGCTTCGCTTCACAAAGCTCCATAACGCGAAAAGTACGCGAACTGGAGCGCTGCCCGGTCCGCTGTTACAGATATATATCTTTTTTTGAACGTTAATTTCTCAAAATCCACTGGAGCACATATATTGAGACCTAGCAAAGGCACATCGGGCTACCAGTCCCTACAATTTTGCCAAGTTTCGTGCAAATCCATTCAGCCGTACGGGCTAAAAGTGAGGCCAACCGCCCTATGGAAAACTCAATGTTAAAAACACGTTTTGGGACCCCCCTTTTTTCTCAGCCCCCCCTTGACTAACCCCCCCCAAATTTTCAGTGGCTACTCAGAAACGAAATGTTCCATTTTCCTGAAAATTTCAGCCAATTCCGTCCACAAACGCCAAAGTTATTAGACATAGAATTTTCAAAAATCACATAGAGAAAAAATCCTAACTATATATACCTACTGGCGACCGCCAGTAGGTAATATATATATATATATATATATATATATATTCACTGAAGAAACCATAGGTTATAGACCATATATAGTTAGGAATTAGCATTTACAAAACCTTGAAAATTCACTGAAAAAACCATAGGTTATAGACCATATATAGTCAGGAATTAGCATTTACAAAACCTTATTTTACTCACACAAAACCATTGAAATTCCATATATAGTTAGTTGCACTAACTATATATCGCCCACCCGCAATCCACTGCTGATGATGTCACATATTACATCATTCATGACATGGTCAGTGACATCACTGATGACATCACTGATGACATCTCAAATGACATCACTGATGACATCACTGATGACAACATCCAGTGACTGTATGTTTCTGTAAAGTTAAAATATGTCTTACACATTGAAGAATGAGTGGATGTATAAGTGTCTGGACGAAGGATTTAGTAGGTGCATGACTGAATGTATGAGTGAGTGATTAAATGTGTCTCACTGAGTGCATGGGTTAGTGACTAAACTGTCTTAATTTGTGCATCATTATGTCTGTTGTTCTGTAAACTGCTGCATGTGTTGATCAGTAGCTATATGAGTAACTATATGGGTTATTGATTGATTGCCCAAGTATTTGCATGGGAGACTGAGTGTGTGTGTGGCTGGCTGGGAGGTGTGTGACTCTGTGCAGATCAATGTGTACTTGTATCAATGATTGTATAAGAGAGTAAGTATGTGTTAGTATATGGTTGAAAACGTAAGGTGCTCTATGTTTAACTGTATAGATTAGAAAATGGAAGTGTGATTGATTCTTTACAGGACTGACTAGGTGTGTGAGTAACTCCATGGATGAGTGGCAGAGTGTGAGTGTCTGTATAGGTGTATGAGTGCATATGATAGTGTTGTAAAGATGAGTGATTGTATGTATGAATGATTGTATGGGTGAATGAGTGAAGGTGTGTGTAGACGTACGAATCAGTGAGTGCGTATGTAGTAACTAGTATTGGTGTGTCAATGGTTTCAAAAATTATACTCTGTATTTAACACTGGGTGAAACAGAGGTTATATTAAAATGTGAGGAGATGCATTGTATTGTCACATGAATGATATCATCAGTGATGTGGTCATTGATGTCAACTGAGATGTCATCAGTGATGTCATCAGTGATGTCATTTGAGATGTCATCAGTGATGTCATCAGTGATGTCACTGACCATGTCATGAATGATGTAATATGTGACATCATCAGCAGTGGATTGCGGGTGCGCGATATATAGTTAGTGCAACTAACTATATATGGAATTTCAATTGTTTTGTGTGAGTAAAATAAGGTTTTGTAAATGCTAATTCCTAACTATATATGGTCTATAACCTATGGTTTTTTCAGTGAATTTTCAAGGTTTTGTAAATGCTAATTCCTAACTATATATGGTCTATATCCTATGGTTTTTTCAGTGAATTTTCAAGGTTTTGTAAATGCTAATTCCTAACTATATATGGTCTATAACCTATGGTTTTTTCAGTGAATTTCAATGTTTTTTTAATAGCAAATATCATAAGCTGTCGAATGTCAAGTACGTGGTAAGTAAAAACATTTTCGTGTTTATGCACACTGATCTGCTTTGAATGCTGCCCCCCCCTCATTTCTATTAGGAGTACTCTCTCTTTGCAGATAGTGAAGGGTAGTTAACGCAGGCCTTTGCCCCCGTTGTAATCCGTCGTGCCTGCTTCTCTCTCCATTTGATTGATTGTTCTCTTTGGTTCATTCTCTATTTACAAACGAGCACAGAGTCGCAATACTCTGTTTAGTCTTTGCAGATAGCGAAAAATCGTGTAAAAAAACAAAAGGAATCGAGCAAAATCAGTAGGCCACTAATGGGATCTCTTTTTGACCTCGCTAAAATAGAAACATTAGGAACAACCTGTTGAAAATAGCAATGTGTATGTACATAAGCGGCGTTCATTTGTGTTCACAGTACCCCTTGTTGATTGTTTGAATCGAGCATTGAATTGTTCGAAGTTGGTTCTCTTAAGGATCTTCTCTGCCTGTAAACGAGGAAGAATAGGAATATTCTCTCTCCCTTTGCAGATAGTGAAGGGTAGGTAACGCAAACCTTTAACACGTCGTGCCTATTTCGTTCCTCATTGATTGATTGTTTGCCCGAACATTGACTGTTTGGGAATTGGTTCTTTTTGGAGGTATTCCCTGTTTGCAAATAAACGTAGGAAAATCTTTGCAAGTAGTGAAAGGGTAGGTAATGCGGACCTTTCTCCCCCGTTGTAATCTGTCATGCCTATCTACTCCCCACTGATTGATGCACCTGTTTCACCCGGACCATTTACTAGAGATAGGTCATCTGGCCCGACCAGAGAGCACCCCTAGTGAAAAGGACATATGCAATAATAACGAAGTGATCACTGTATCCTGTTAACAGAAACTTTAGCATGAAACAACCTGGAAAGAAAGGAATAGGAGAACGAAAATCAGTAGGCCACTGATGAACTTTTTATTAAATAACAAACAAAGAAACGATAACAATACGTAATGATAAAACCTATTATTGTCCTAGAAACAAGAAACGTTAGAAGTAAGCCCGTAATAAGAAACCTGAAAACAGTAAGAGAAACCAAGTGTGACATTGCAACGGCCACAAGGCAACGAGGCTTCATCGCCCCTCACTGCCCCAAAACGTGTCTGTCCCACCGCCTGCCACGCCCAAATAACGGCAAACTGGGAAAGATACAAGTCAGCAGACATCCGCCCCATTCTGGAAACTTCCAAAGTGCAACAGGTTTGCGGCTACGCCCAGCCGGAAGCAACACATATAAGGCGGGTCCTGCTGCCAACCGTCGGCCAGGAGATCATCACGTAGGGTGTAGCCGGAGGAGAGGCCGAGGCCAGCGGGACCCGGCCAGGGGGATTGACAACACTGGAGAGTTGCAGGGGGGGGAATGTCCGTGTCCTCGACCCTCCCCTCTCTCTCCCAGTCCGGCCACCATCAACCAGAGGCCGAGGCCGACGGGATCCGGCCGCGGTGGCGGTAACCCTGGAGAATTGTAGGTTAGACCCTCTCTCTCCCAGTCTGGGCCAGCATCCATGGAGGGCCTGGGAGTGGAGAGGCCACTGCACGAAAGGCCCAGGAGAGGCACCACACGCCAAGGCCTGCCCCACCGGATGAGCCAAGGAACCCGTTCATGGGGCCAGAGCAAAGGGCGCCCGGCCGCCATCCACCGGAGGTCCGGCCCAAAGACGGACGGGACATTTCTTCTTTCTTTTATAATGGCTGCGACAACACTGGGGGGGGATGTCTTGCACATGCCTCCGACCCCCCCCCCTCGTCCTCATCGCCTGGTCCGGCCATAACAAATGTCAAGCGAGACGCCGTGGGGTGCACTGGGTGGGAGAGACGGTGCGAACAGGCCTCTCCTGCCTCCCCAGGTGGAGGCTTCCCAGCTGCACCCTCAGCGCTCCAGGCGCCCGGAAAAGGGTTCTTCCACTGTGGCGATGCTGCAACGTCTCGCCCGGCAGGGTGGAGCCCGTCCGCTCATTTGACCCCGCGATCGCCAGTAGCTACCGAACTCTCAAAATGGCGGTCGACCTGGCAAGAGCGGGCCCAGCATAAAGAAATGGCCCGGTCACTGGTTGACTCCACCACCGTAGTCCTCCACGACCTTGAAGATTCTAGAGGAGCCGCGGGAGTCCCCGACCCCCGCAGACACCCCCGATGGGGAATGACTGCCATGATCGCCCGTGGAGTGACGAAACTGTAGCCGCGGGACGTCGGCGCTCCCATGCTGGCGCCAGCCTCAGTTTGAATGACTAGAATCCTGCAGACCTCAGTTCCGGTGAAAGCACAGTGTGACCCGGTAGGAAAAATTGTTGCACCCCCTCCCCTTTTTGACTGATGGTTCAAACCACCGATCCTTTCCTTTGCCCTTTTAACGGAACTTTGGACTGCCCCCCCCCCCGCGGCGCCCCACGCCGTTATTTGCTGTGCGGCAACTTACTAGACATCACCTTCGTGCCATCTAGATTTCAGCGCGTTCTGCTGCCTTGGAACTATTCGCACAACAGACCGCTACTGACAACCCACCCCCCGGGACGCCCCAAACCGGATACCCAAATCAGTGCGGCACCCAGGCAACATCTTCTGAATTTTCATAATTTGAAAGAACTAGTAACATGTCCTCATCAGGAATTTCCTCTTCAATCATCTCATCAGGAATCTCCTCATGAAAAGTCTGCAATGATGATTCTTGTAACTCTATGGTCTCCAAACATTCGATAAATTCGCCATCAAGAGATTGATCAAAAAAATCATTCGTCATCTCCTCCTTGTGAGAATATTTCATTATTGGTGCTGTCAATTTCATTACATATAGTGGATAATTCAAAAGAAATTGCCACGGTCTCTTCATTGTTTAAATGTTTTTACTGTTTTTGTTTTGTTGTATATATTTATAAGTTATTAAAGTTTTATATTCCTACTACTTTGTTGGAGTTCTATATATTTTTAATGTGACACATAATTGTAAAAACTTTGATGTACAAAGAGTCATCCCTGGAATCTTCCGCTTCAGGCTCAGTCCCCTCCCCAATCACAATACAGGATGGTTTTCAGATAGTAGGAACGCGTGTGGTTTGACGGATCTCATCGGGTGTGGGCCTTGATCTACTATAACTCCTTTGAAGAGGGGTGATTCTTTACAGCTGGGGCCATAAACTACATCTGCAGGGCTAGCTGATAGCCTGGACAATCGTACACAGAGGAAGAGGAGTGTCAGAGGGTGCGGTAGTGAATAGGGCGAAAGGGAGGTGTCGGGCGGGCACAGAGTGTGATTCTCAGGGAAGAGCAGCGCAGATGGGGGGAGGTTTATTGCCGATGCATAAGACAGAGAGCGGGGGTGACCAGTGCCTGGGGAAGATGCTTGCGAGGGTGGGGAGCCATGCTACGGATCAACAGCGTGCAGAGAGTGGGTCTGGTCAAGGCATCTAAAATGGCTGCCGTGCACGACAAAAGTGTGGCATTTCAAAAAAGGCAAGATGGCGCAGACAATGTTTTTTAACACTTCCTCATTTCCTTCGAATCGAACGTTAACAGACGTTGTTGCATATTACCAAAGTTAAGCGATATTTATCGCTAACGATGCTTAGCAACGAATTTTTTACCGCTAAGCATCGTCAGAAATTATCCCTGATAAACCTTGCTGTTATCAAGGTTTATCGCAAATGCGATAAAAAACTGCCGCAATGCATGAATATCGCTAAAAAGTCAGCGATATTCATGCATTACCGAGCTAATGCTCTTAGCCATGTTATCCACCTCCCATTGGATAACATGGCTAAGAACTGCTCAGGGCAGGTGTTAGTTTTTGGAGATATTCGCGCTTAGCGCGAATATCTCCAAAAGTTGGTAATAGGAAATAGATATCTTGCATGTTGTAATGCAAGTTATTGTGGTATATTGAACTCATACCATAATCTCTCAGGAAAACAGAAACTGATCCTTTTGGGACCGCCTGAGAAGGCCTAGGGGGTGAGGGGTACTCTACTTTGCCCCCTTTTCACGTTCCGAACTATTTTATTTTACTCTCTTCTGTAATTACACAAAATGGCAGCGATAAGATGCATCAGAGACAGACAGTGAGAGAAAGGAGGCCGGAGATGAAGAAGAGATGTCAAATAAACATTGGAGATAATATAGTGGGAGAAGGGAAGTAAATATGAGTAAACTTACCATGTAACATAAAAATTTTGCACTCTATACTATAAGTCTCATTTTATACTACAATCACTTCGCTACAACCTCATAAATTAAAAATAAAAATGAATAATGTCTCAAACAATTTTTGATTTCTAAATATAAATTTATTCTTCTGAATTTTCAAAATTTGAAAGAACTAGTAACATGTCCTCATCAGGAATTTCCTCTTCAATCATCTCATCAGGAATCTCCTCATGAAAAGTCTGCAATGATGATTCTTGTAACTCTATGGTCTCCAAACATTCGATAAATTCGCCATCAAGAGATTGATCAAAAAAATCATTCAAGTCATCTCCTCCTTGTGAGAATATTTCAATATTGGTGCTGTCAATTTCAATAAATGTAGTGGATAATTCAAAAGAAATTGCCACGGTCTCTTCATTGTGAGCCATTTTATTTTGAAATTGCTTGCTGTAAATTGCAGAAAAAAATAATCACTTTCATTTATCGTTTTTAGTAATACATAATATAAAACTAACTTTACCAAGTATTTAGTATAACAGAAGGACTGTAAATAAATAACAGAAAACATTTTTCAAATTATCTTAAAGTGTACAACATAGTTCCCCTTACAAATTAACAACTCACCTTTTTAAAAGTAGGAGAAGTGTTAGTACTGTGTAAATCAAACACCAGAAATTGAGCACCAAAAATTCCTCACAAATGTACCTCAGACAGTAGTATCACAAAATGGCTGTGGTTTCCTCTCATTTTAGATATATACATAACCAATTAACTTTCATCACACACAAATACAAAACCAAAGTAACATTTTAATTGGTTCTAAATTTCAACACTTTCAAATGTGTTTTCCCCATGCAATTTTCCATAGGACATTTAGATACGTCTACAGCCTGAATGGCTGAACGGAATTACACCAAACTTGGCAAAATGGTACATCAAACCTAAGAGTTCAGGGAGGATCTACTATGTCATTTGCCCCTTCGCTTTGGCCTCCTCTTGTCTCTCGATCCTACCGAGAGACAAGATGGCGGCCGCTACGGACTGTTTGGAATGTTTACAGACGCCGGAGAACCAATCAGCTTCGCTTCACAAAGCTCCGTAACGCGAAAAGTACGCGAACTGGAGCGCTGCCCGGTCCGCTGTTACAGATATATATCTTTTTTTGAACGTTAATTTCTCAAAATCCACTGGAGCACATATATTGAGACCTAGCAAAGGCACATTGGGCTACCAGTCCCTACAATTTTGCCAAGTTTCGTGCAAATCCATTCAGCCGTTCGGGCTAAAAGTGAGGCCAACCGCCCTATGGAAAACTCAATGTTAAAAACACGTTTTGGGACCCCCCTTTTTTCTCAGCCCCCCCTTGACAAACCCCCCCAAATTTTCAGTGGCTGCTCAGAAACAAAATGTTCCATTTTCCTGAAAATTTCAGCCAATTCCGTCCACAAACGCCAAAGTTATTAGACATAGAATTTTCAAAAATCCCATAGAGAAAAAATCCTAACTATATATTCCTACTGGCGACCGCCAGTAGGTAATATATATATATATATATATATATATATATATATATATATATATATACATATTAAGCTCCAAGGGGTGACCAATTATTCGAGTAGCACTCCGACACAGCACGCTTTTCTCCCCAAAAAAAGCCTTTAATGGTTTGCACAGATAAATTCACAGTCTCTGGATGCATGCGACCGCAGCCTGACGCGTTTCGTGATTCCACTTCCTCAGAGGCTACAGCGGTCGAGGAAACAGAACGGGCCACACCCTCGTATTTAAGCCAAATCACATGTTGATATTCAACTGCTCTGGATGAGTCAATGCGTAGGCATCTGGGTAATGTAGTCCGTATCTGCACTCCTTCAGTCCAAGTGAGTTTGCGGGGCAAAAAAAAAATAATTTTTTTTTTGTTTTTTTGCGTGGGTAGCGCCCGGTTCGCGAACCGGGGAGCGTTCTGGGCAGCGTACTATAATGAAAAATGAATGATAGACTTTTCAAATACTGTATGTTAATTGATTGTTGGTTTTGTTGATTATTTTTTAATTTTTTTATTTTTTAAGCAATTATTTATTATTGTGATTGTGTTTCAAAATTTAATAACATTTCTAACATTTAACTAGTTTATGAATTACATATAAAAATGATTAAAGACTCAAACAATTTTTTAATATTACATACAATTTTATTTTTCAGATTGTTTTTCAAAATTTAATAGAACGTCTAGCATTTGACTGTCCGATATGTCCTCTTGTTGAGTGAACATAAGTTCCCACATTTGACCGTCATCATAATGGAGTAAATGATCGACAGATTCTACACATTGAAGTAATTCATAGTCCCGTGACTCATCCATGAATTCTAAGTCATCAATGGGTTCCATAACTTGTTCATTGTTGCTGTCCAGAACAATTTCGAAGGAAACATTCTGCTCACCTTCCATTTTATTGCTGTAATTTGCATAAAAAATAAATATATCAGTAGTGATAGGGCACTGTTGGGTTTAAGTTCAGACAGGTACTTGTGAGTTTATAACAGAGAAGTAATCTATGGGCACTGTATGGTTTCAGGCGTGAAGTAGTACTATTAAAAAGTGCCTGTGAAGAAGCCTAAGTAAATTCATAATTATACCACAGAAACCTAAATCAATCCATAATTATAATAAAGAAGCCTTTCTCAATGTCTAACTCTTACAGAGGGATAGTAGAAGAAGCCTAAGTAAATTCATAATTATACCACAGAAACCTAAATCAATCCATAATTATGATAAAGAAGCCTTTCTCAATGTCTAACTCTTACAGAGGGATAGTATATAACTATCTGAAAATGTTTTCAAATTTATAAAATAATATCTCACCTTCTAAAAACAAGTTTAAGTTGTGAGTGAAAATGATCTTGCAATGTAATTCAGGAAGTAGTAGTCAAAATGGCTGTGTTTCTCTCTCTTTCTTTATATATATTGAGGTACATAACCAATCAAATGTCAGGTAAAAAAAGTAGAAAATGAAAGTAACATTTTAATTGGTTGTCAATTCCAACACTTCAGATGTGTT
Source organism: Lissotriton helveticus (assembly GCF_964261635.1). NCBI lineage: Eukaryota > Metazoa > Chordata > Amphibia > Caudata > Salamandridae > Lissotriton > Lissotriton helveticus. Next base: position 1,303,098,273 of record NC_136067.1, on the reverse strand, counting down.
TTGTGAAGTAATTTACCTCAGGGTATTTAGAGAGGTCTACAGGCTAAATGGTTAAATGGAATTTCAATCAAATTTGTGAAAATGGTAGGCATTGGTATGTAGTATGAGGTAATCTATATTTGGTGAAATTGTCTCCAGTCGCTTTTCTGTAAACTACTTTCCCACCTTTTTTGATGGTGCGCTTCCCAGGGAGCGACCCGGTACGCGAACTGGTGAGCGCCCCGGTTCGCGAACCTTAAGCGTTACGGGAGTCCACCATTTTGTGTTTCGGTCGAATTAAGATACAAGATGGAGGGCAAATAATGTTCAGAATGGGTAGAAGGGGGCACGGTAGACTTATCTTGACCCCCTAGGTTTTCTGAGGGTGGCTGAGGAGGCCCATATGTGCGAAAAAAATACATTTTTTAAAAAATTTAGCGAGGTTAGCTCCCGGTTCGCGTACCGGGAAGCGCCCCCAGGGAGCGTACTTTGTTGAAAATTAGTGAAAAAAGTTAGAGTAAAATAATAATTGTGAGTGATCAGATGTAGGGTAGCTCTGAGAAGAGCTTTTGGGTTTATGGTACATTTAGGTACTTATAAGTAGGTACCAATGCACAGTCTTAAATTCAGAATGAAAATTCTGTTGCCCTCATCTGAGAAGTGAACTCCATCTCCTCTGTAGATATCTTGCATGTAGTAACGCAAGTTATTGTTGTACAGGGAGCCCATTCCATGGTCTCTCATGTAAGCTGAAACAGATTTGTTTACATGCTTCCTCGACTTCTCAATTTGTGGACAAAATTGGTTTGACCACCTCCATTTCTGTCTTTGGCATATATTTGAATATACCAAGGCAGTCTGAGGAAAAAGTGCCATCAATTGCTCAAAGGTGTCCTTTAAAAGCATTTCCAGACCTACCCCAGTCAAAGTGCCCAAATCATTACCTCCACAGTGCACAATTAACAGGTCAGGTTTTGGCAAATGCATAAAGGTTTTCACCAATGGTATCAATTGGTGACATTTTAATCCTCTGTGGCCAAACCACTTAATTTCCACATCTTGTAAATTGAGGTTAGGTAAATTCCTGTTCTCAGCATACCTCTGAGCCCAATAGATGTAACTATGTCCAACAATCCAGACAGAAAACATGGTGAGAGAAGGTTCTCCTGCAGTCAGATGAAGTGTGGCAATGAAATGGCAGTTGAAAAAATAAGAGTTTAAAATGAAAAAAACTGTGGAGTTTCTGTGTTAATGAAGCAGTAACAGTGATTGGTGGATTTTGATTGCTGAAAACAGAAAGTTAGGGTGCATGGATGAGTTGTTTGAAAGATGTATTTTGAGTGGTCAAGAAAAAATCATTAAATGAAAGAATGCACTGGATATGAGGTGCACTGAGAGTTCAGAGTTCAATTGCAACATTGTTGTGTGAACTTGCAAACACCAGAAGTCTTCCAAGAGGTGGTTGCCATGCAGAAAAGGCATGAAATGGCAGAGGGGGGAAGGGTTTTCATTTGAAAAAAAGTGAGGGAAGAGTTTTGATTGGGTGACATGAGAGATATGTGTGAAGAATTACAGCATTTCTGTGCTTTTGATAGCTGCAGACTCTGGAGTGCATACCTTTTGCTCTGCTGAAGACAAATTGGTGTGTTTCTGAGACTGTTTTCAAACTCAAAGTATTTGCTAAGGTGAGAAAATATTTCTTTAATTTAGATAGAGAATAGTGTGCTTTAAGGAGAAAATTATGAAGAAAGTTGTGTTTTTCAAATGTTGCTTTGTCTCAAGTGTTTTACAAATAGATTTTGTTTCTTTGAGAAAATGTAATTGGAGAAAATGTGAAGTATTAGTACTGACAGGTTGTTTTTCTGCATAGGAGCTGTGGAGTCTTTTCAAATTATGACTTGAAAATCGTTTTTGAGGAAAATGAATGGTTATAATATTTCTGACAAGGACATAATGGTGTATGCTTCTTTATAATGCAATTGACTGTCTCTGATGTTATTTTTCCCATTTCAATGTAAGACCTTTCTCTGTGGCGCAAATTGCTTGTAAATATGCTCCCACCTGTGCATGGCAAATTTAGATTTTGAATGTTTGTGTTACATAGCCATGTTAAAAGTGATACAAACATGCTGCAAAGGCAATCAAAAAACGCTTTTATGTGTCTTAAGGACATTTTAAGTCATTTTCCCATGTGCAGTGTTTTGAAATTATGATTTGAAAATCGTTTTTGGGGAAAAGGAATTGTTTTTAAATTTATGACAAGGACATAATGGTGTATGCTTCTTTATAAGGCAATTGACTGTCTCTGATGTTATTTTTCCCATTTTAATGTAAGACCTTTCTCTGTGGCGCAAATTGCTTGTAAATATGCTCCCACCTGTGCATGGCAAATTTAGATTTTGAATGTTTGTGTTACATAGCCATGTTAAAAGTGATACAAACATGCTGCAAAGGCAATCAAAAAACGCTTTTATGTGTCTTAAGGACATTTGATGTCATTTTTCCCATATTACATTAAAAGACCTTTCTCCGTGGGGCACATTCCTTGTAAATATGGTCACACTTGTGCATGGTAAATTTAGATTTTGACTGTTTGAGTTACATAACCATGTTAAAAGTGACCCAAAAAAATTGCAAAGGCTTTCAAAAAACACTTTCGTGTGTCTTACGGACATTTTAAGTCATTTCCCTGTGGGCAGTGTTTTCAAATTATGACTTGAAAATCGTTTTTGAGGTAAAGGAATGTTGTTAAAATTTATGTGCGCCATATGCCCCCAAATTTCTTTTTCAGGGGTGCAGCAGGGTGTTCTTGAGACACCCCTGCACCTTTGGAAAAATTCCTAATTTGCGATGAGCTAATTGCTAATCGCAAATTGCACCTTCATTCCTATGGGCATCCTGGCCCATGGAAATGAATGGGTAATTTGCAATTAGCAATTTGCTCATCGCAAATTAGGAATGGTAAAGAATCGCTATTTATTCCTTAAAATTCGCTATTTTGGAAATGCAAAATAGTTTGATGATACATATGGCGGTTGATCTCTAACAAGATAAGAAGCTTAGGGATACATTTATGATGACTGGCGCAATGAAGTGGACATCACTTACTTCATTGGTAGAGCTTTACATGTATTATCTCCTCTGTATTCTTCATCAAGCGTAACTTTAATCTGCAATCCTGAGTAGGCCTCACCTTAAACAAACCTCTGGATAGGCCACACCTTATTGTCATCATGAATTAATCATTTAAAATGCTAGGGACAGATTCATGATAGGTGTATGCCTCTTTTGCGCCACTTACAAAACACTGCCCATGGGGAAATGACTTAAAATGTCCTTAAGACACATGAAAGTGTTTTTTTAAAGCCTTTGCAATTTTTTTGGGTCACTTTTAACATGGCTATGCGACTCAAACAGTCAAAATCTAAATTCACCATGCACAGGTGGGAGCATATTTACAAGGAATGTGCTCCATGGGGAAAGGTCTTATAATGTAATATGGGAAAAATGACATCAGAGACAGTGAAATGCCTTATAAAGAAGCATACACCATTATGTCCTTGTCATAAATTTACAAACCATTCCTTTTCCCTAAAAACGATTTTCAAATCAAAATTTGAAAACACTGCACATGTGGAAATGACTTAAAATGTCCTTAATTCAAAATTTGCTATTCCTTATTTTGCGATTGCACTGAAGGATTTGCAAATTTTGCGATTCCTTAAATGCAATGTATCAAACAAAAAATATGCAAAAAATGCCATTAAGGATTTGCAAATTACCACCAACTTCTAGTTGGTGGTAATTTGCGAATTCTTTTCAAAAAGCTTTTTTTCCAAAAAACAAAAGGTGACATATGACGCCCATACATGCCCTTAGGGCATGTATGTGCGCCATATGCCCCCAAATTTCTTTTTCAGGGGTGCAGCAGGGTGTTCTTGAGACACCCCTGCAGCCTTGGAAAAATTCCTAATTTGCGATGAGCTAATTGCTAATCGCAAATTGCACCTTCATTCCTATGGGCCTCCTGGCCCATGCAAATGAATGGGTAATTTGCAATTAGCAATTTGCTCATTGCAAATTAGGAATGGTAAAGAATCGCTATTTATTCCTTAAAATTCGCTATTTAGGAAATGCAAAATAGTTTGATGATACATATGGCGGTTCATCTGTAACAAGATAAGAAGCTTAGGGATACATTTATGATGACTGGCGCAATGAAGTGGACATTACTTACTTCATTGGTAGGCCTTTACATGTATTATCTCCTCTGTATTCTTCATCAAGCGTAACTTTAATCTGCAATCCTGAGTAGGCCTCACCTTAAACAAACCTCTGGATAGGCCACACCTTATCGTCATCCTGAATTAATCATTTAAAATGCTAGGGACAGATTTATGATAGGTGTATGCCTCTTTTGCGCCACTGTGCGTCACTTTTGTGATGCAGCGGCGGTGCAAAAGATTTGCTATGAGGCGACAAATTACAAATTGATGCATTTAGGCAGATGTGTCATGGTGTAAAAAAAACGTGCCACATGAAACCGATGCAGCAGTGATGCAAAAGATGCACCATGTTGCAAGACAGGCCTCACTTCGGGCCATATGTATCAAGCTAATTACCATTCGGAAAGGTCAAAATTCTGCGAATTTCGGCCTTTGCGAATGCTAATTAGACAAATGGTATGTATCAAACAAGTTTGATGCAAAATAAGGAATAGCAAAATTTGCTATTACTTATTTTGCGAATGCACTGAAGGATTTGCAAATTTTGCGATTCCTTAAATGCAATGTATCAAACAAAAAATATGCAAAAAATGCCATTAAGGATTTGCAAACTACCACCAACTTCTAGTTGGTGGTAATTTGCGAATTCTTTTCAAAAAGCTTTTTTTCCAAAAAACAAAAGGTGCCATATGACGCCAATACATGCCCTTAGGGCATGTATGTGCGCCATATGCCCCCAAATTTCTTTTTCAGGGGTGCAGCAGGGTGTTCTTGAGACACCCCTGCACCCTTGGAAAAATTCCTAATTTGCGATGAGCTAATTGCTAATCGCAAATTGCACCTTCATTCCTATGAGCCTCCTAGCCCATGGAAATGAATGGGTAATTTGCAATTAGCAATTTGCTCATTGCAAATTAGGAATGGTAAAGAATTGCTATTGATTCCTTAAAATTCGCTATTTAGGAAATGCAAAATAGTTTGATGATACATATGGCGGTTCATCTGTAACAAGATAAGAAGCTTAGGGATAGATTTATGATGACTGGCGCATCACCAGGGATGTGCCAGTCATCCTGCGCCGCTGTTCCGCCACCCATGGTGTGCTGCATTTACAATGCGGCGCAGCATGGGGCAAAAATGGCACAGATGCGTGACGTATCTGTGCTGTAAAGGTGGCGCATTGCTGGAGTTGTATCGCAAGTGCGATGCAGCTCCAGCAAGGCTCAGGGGTGCCCCATCTCCACAATGTTGCGTCAAGACCTATGCCTGCTTAAAGCAGGCGCAGGGTTTTGACGCAGCTTTCTCCTATCTGATTGTAAATGCGGCACACCATGGGTGGCAGAGCAGCGGTGCACGTTAACTGGTGCATGCCTGGGGATGTGCCATTTAACATAAATCTGCCCCTTTACATTTAAGTATGTGCAGGGGACACAGAGTCGGTGAGGCTTATCCAAGGTTAAGAAGAGATGAGTCCTGTTCACTGAAAAATTAGACATAGGCTTCACCTGCTCAGCATCGCTGGACATGGCTAAATAATAGCTGCAAAATGTTACTCTTGTTAAACAATTTTACTATTATAATCTCTGAGATTTGTCTCTTACTCTGCAACATCTCATTGTTGTTATCTTTCTTTAGAGATAAAGACAACATCAACATGAGCGATAATCTGCAATCAGTTGATTTTGACCTCATCATTGAACTTGTAATTGAAACCTCAGTGGATGTTGATCCCTTGGATGATTTAAATCCTGAGGATGAAGAAGAACGTGATGAGGATGCAGATTTGTCCGAATTATATGACATAGGGTGGGAAGCTGACCTGCTTGATCCTATGGAACTATAAACATTTATTTTTAAAATTTATAATAAATAAAAAGTAAAAATGTAAACCGTTTAATTTAAAAATAAAGACACCTTCAAAAACAGGTTATGTGTAGTGTCTTCAATAAAATATTAAAATATGCTCATAAAATTAGATCAGATTCACATATAAGATAGCACAGGTAACATGAATATAAATTCCATTTCTTTTCTGCTATTTCTGTATTCTAAAATTGCCATGCACTAAAAAATCTTATATGTAAAAATGTAAAGTAGTGTTTTAAGTTTTTGATTACTGTTATTGATGTACTGTTGGGTAATAGTGGTTAATAACATTTTTTAATATATTTTACCACAGATTCAACTGCAGATCATTTCAACATTTCACCATGCCAACGAAAGAAAGACTGAGAAAGGCTGCAAAACGTCAAAGACAGCAGGTGATTGAAAAAAAGCAGCAGTCCTCTAACAAAAAGATTTGTCAAGTCAACAAGAAAGCACCGGGTAAGAGTACAAAAACATTCATAAGAAATATTTGCAGTAAAAAAAATATTACTACAGAAAATGTTTCAGTCCAGAAAAAGAGAAGCAATTCAAATGGAAAGGAAAGGCCAATCAAAAATGTTACTGCTAGAGCAAGAGATAACTCTGTGCATGATAGTAGAAGGAAACAACAGTTTAGGGACATTCGTAAACGAATGTTCCGCAACAGGATAATTGGCAATTTGTTAAAAAATATTAAGAAAGGTCAACAGAAAGTGGTTTTTTATAAGAGAAAAAAAAAGTTGAGAAAGTTATTGATCAGGCATTTGAAATTAAACGTAAGTTATTTATTTTGATAATCAATAGAATTAGGAAGCTAAACAAGGCAATTTATGATTTCAAAAGAAATAGTAGATGGAAGAGAATAGTTAATCGTAGTAATTTTTGTGAAGTTTTTTCTGGAGAATGGATGCATAGTTCAAGCTGTGAGGCATTTTTCAATGAGGAGAGTTATTTCCAGGATAATGATTTGGTGCATGCAGTTGACACCAGTGGTCGTGCTTATGAAGTGAAAGATGGTTGTCCAGTTGAAAAAGAAAAACTTGTGACAACAGAGGCAGAAGAGGTGTTAGGTAATGAGGTTTTAGGAAGACGTGCTAAGGGTCCTGTGTACACCTGGAAGTGTAGTAGTATTTGCAGTGTGCGACAGGATTCCATCAATTTGCTTTGTGATTTTGTACGGTCATTTAATAAGAAAAGTTTGAAGCAGAAAATAAGGTTGTTGCAAGAATTAGATCCTTGCAGAGTGAGAGAAGTGACAGGTTTGCATGGTCATTCACTGGCTTGTCTTTCCAGGAGAGTATGCCAGAGTGTTTTTCATCATTTCAGGATGCTAGCAGTGCATCATAATAAAGTGAGGAAATTAGTTAGAATGTTGTATTATGCTAAGAGTCCAGCAATTATGCTTAAAAAATTATGTGCTGCTCTTTTGCATGGTTCTGAAATAGATGTGAAGAATATATGTGAAGAAATTGAGTTTTGTTACTTTGGAAGTAAAGAGGAGAATGTTGAAATTGACCAAGAAGAAGCGGGTAATGTGGAAGATAGTGTACAGGTTTCCAGTACAGATAATTTCCAGAGGGAAATTGCCACGTTTCAGGTCAAATCAAGTGAGAGGCCAAATTTCACTTGTGTGTGTTGTCGACGCACTTATTATAAGAATCAGACTAAGTTAGTGGATTTATATGCAAAAAGTGAAAGGGAAAATAATAGTGAATGGAAGGATTTCGCAACATACTTGATGGTAGAAAATTGTTTTGATTTGGGTTTGGATCAACGTGTGTGTACTTATTGTTGTTGCAAATTAAATCAAAACCAGATGCCTGCTAGAGCAGTTCATAATAATCTGGAATTGGTTGAGATTCCTTCTGAATTGAAGGATTTAAATATTAATGAATCTATTTTGATTCAAAGTATCCATCCCTTTCAGGCTATTGTAAGAATGGAGCCAAAGACATGGAAATTGCCTCCATCAGATTTACAGAGAGGATTAAAGGGAAGAGTTGTTTATTTGCCTCTAGATTTGAAGAAAAACATTAACACAATTGGAGTAGAAAAAGTGGACGAGGAACCTCTGGTTATCTTAGTTAATGGGGTTCCGACAAAGAATAAGAAAATATGGCAAGATTTAGTAGATGTTAGGAAAGTTAAAAAGGCAACATTGTATTTGAAAAAAAATAATAAATACTATAAGAATGTATATGTTGCAGAAGAGGAAGTAAGTGAGGAAGAGGATAGCGATTTGTGTGCTGGTCAAATTGAGAAAGTAGAAACTTCTACTAGTGAAGAAATATATGAACATTATAGTGTTCATCCTTTGCATTCCAAGGAAGTCATGGGGAATGCTATTGAGTTGTTTCAAATGAAACAAGTCAAAGGGAGTCCCATTAGTGTTTGGGAGGAAAGTTTGGAAGCTCGGTGTTTCCCACAGCTTTTTCCAACAGGTCAGGGAGGAAGATATGATGAGCGACCTCATCAAATTCCTGCTTCTGAATACCGGACTTTGCGATTGTATGCAGGAGATGCTAGGTTTCGACAATGCATTCCTTATTTGTTTCATCTCCTGTTTGAAAGCGATCTGTCTGGACTGTCATATGCAGTGAACCACATCTTGAAAAGTGGTATACACATGCAAAACATCTCAGCAAGTGACTTTATGGATAAAGTCAATGTCCAAGACAGTATTTTGGATTCTCACCTGATTAATCTCATGGCGTGTCAGCGTGGTACTAATGAGTACTGGTACCGTCGTCATGGTGATTTAAAATGTATGCTGAGGAACTTAGGTACTCCCACATGGTTCCTCACTCTGAGCTGTGCCGAGTATGGCTGGGAAGACTTACTTGAATTTCTACGAGAGGCAAATGCTAACGTAGAAAACATCGAATTCAAGACACCCGGAGAACTGTGCTCTTTGGATCCAGTCAATGTATGTAGGTACTTCAATCATAGATTTGAAGCTATGATGTCTTTCATCATGAATAAGAAGAATCCACCTCTTGGAGAGGTGTTGGATTTCTTCTGGAGAAAGGAGTACCAAGCAAGAGGTGCTCCTCATATACATATGTTGCTGTGGATCAAGGATGCACCTAAATTTGGAACGGATCCAGAAGACTCAGTGATGAGTTTTATACAACAGTATTCTACGTGTGCTGTTCCAAACGCAAAGGAGAAGAAAAGCCTAAGAGAAAAAGTTCTGCGTTTCCAAAGCCATCGATGTGGAAAGTACTGTCGTCGTAAATTCCGAAACAAGGACAAGTTCTACACCAAATGTCGTTTCGGCTTTCCACGACCGGTGATTTCTAAAGGAAGAGTAAACAGTTTGATGTCTTCGCTGCGACATAATGTGATGAAGAAATCACCTAAAAACACATACAATTTGAAGAGGAACGAAGACTCCAAGTACATCAACGACTACAACCCGGTGATTTTGTCCATGTGGAATGCTAACATGGATATACAGTTTGTGGCTGATAACTGTATGGCTGTGGCTCGGTATGTGACGTCTTACATCACCAAAAAAGAGAAGACAGAATTGAAGGATATGTGGGAGGACATTTCCCATGAAAAGAGCCTCAGCAAGAAGTTGTACAGTTTCAGTCTGAAGATGTTGTCGCATCGAGAAATCGGAGCGTACGAATGTTCTGACCGGTTGTCTTCAGCAAGTCTCTATGCCAAGTCCAGGAGTATCATTTGGGCGAGTCTTGGTCTTGCTGCAACGCGTAATCGAGTTCTCAAACCTGTGCGGGAAATTGAGTATTTGGCGGAAAAGGAGCCAAACAGTACCGACATTTTGAAGACCAACATGTTGGATACATATTATCCAAATCGAAGCATTCACCTCGAGAATGTTTGTCTGTATGAGGTTCTTCAAAATTACATATTCAAGAGGAACATCAAAGAAGATACTGAGAAAGGAGTGTATGCTGTAATAGGAAGTGAGGGATGTCTGGTCAAGCAAAGAAAATGCCACTTGGTAAACCATCGAAAATTGAGTGGCGAATCTATTTAGCACTTTTGCAACTTTTCAAGCCTTGGCGTGCAGAAGAGGAACTGCTTGGAGATTTTCTCTGTTACGAAGACTCTTTCAATGCCGCCAAGGAGACCATAGAATGTCCTGCTTTTCCCAAATATGTACAAATGTTGAATGCGGAAATTGAGCAGGAAGCAATGATTGCAGCCGAGATTGCCAGAGACAGTTCTCAGGACAGTCAGAGTTCTGCTTCATTGAGTCAGGATCCACTAGGAGGACCTGTTATCGAAAATGAAGCTGCCACTGCTATGAATGAAGTGGAAAGAGCCATGGCACATGCTCAGGAGGATGCGGTTAACTTAGAAGAGTTGGAAAGACAACTCAACGTTGAGCAGAGGAAAATATATGACGAAGTTACCATGCAAATTGATCATGGATTAAGTCATGACAAGAAAGAGTGCTCATGTACGTCGTTGAAGCCTGTCCGACTGTACGTGAGTGGAGAAGCGGGAACTGGAAAAAGTTTCCTCATTAAAGCAATTTCATGCTATTTGCAGGAAAGGACAGAGTCATCGCTGTCTTGTGTTGTCACCGCTCTAACTGGACTGGCAGCACATAACATTAAAGGGATTACTTTACATCGTTTACTGATGCTGCCAGTGGAGCATGACAACAAATTACAATATCACAAGCTATCTGGAGATGCTTGTTTTGAAGTTTCAAGAATCTTGAGGAAAATGAAACTTCTTATCATTGACGAAGTAAGCATGGTTTCCAATGTCATGCTTGCCTTTGTGCATTTGAGAATGCAAGAAGTTCTCAAAACAGAGTATGATGTGTTATTTGGTGGCAAACACATCATTGTTTTCGGAGATCTTCTGCAGCTGACACCAGTGAAAGGGCAACCTGTGTTCAAAATGCTCACGCATGAAGATACCAGGAAGTGCCTAGGCAGCATTGGCAACGTCAATATATGGTTAAACTTCAATTATGCTGAACTGCATGAAAATATGCGTCAGGCGAAGGATGAAGTTTACAAGACTATTCTACAAGATGTTAGAATTGGAAAAGTGACCGAGCATGGGAAAGAAGCTTTACATGCACGATTACTGTCAAATTTATATCCAGAACAAGATGTTGTGCCTGAGAATATTTTTCAGAAAATTACTGAGAAGAAATCTGGAATATGTTTGATGCCAACTCTTGCAGAATGTGCCAAATTCAACAACAAAATGTTGCATTTAGAAAAGCAAGAGATTGTGAAACTGGAAGCTATTGACAGAGTAGAGCATATGGGATCAACAATTATTTTGTCTGAGAATCTGAAAACAAAATTGGATTCATTAGACAAGAGTATATCTAAAACTGCAGGTTTTGAAAAGACTCTGAATGTGTGCTTGAACTGCCGTATAATTTTAAGAAGGAATTTACATGTTGAAAGAGGTCTGGTAAATGGATCAATGGGTAATGTTGTTGATTTTGTAAAATACAGAAATAGAGATGGAATTGAATTTTTAAAAATTAAATTTGATGGCATTGAGGAAGTACAGCTAATTGGTCGTTGTTCTGCTAGATTTTTGCTTGTAAAAGACTTATATGTTCGCCGTGAGCAGTTTCCTGTTTGCTTGGCATATGCGGTGACAATCCATAAATCGCAAGGTTTAAGTGTAGACAGTGCATTGGTGAATATTGGCAGTTCTGTGTTCAAGGAGGGTATGGCATATGTGGCATTGTCACGAGTTAGAACTTTATCGGGATTGTACTTGATTGAGTGTGATGTCACAAGCATTTGTGCGGATCTAGATTGTGTTAAGGAATACAATAGGTTAAGAAGAGAGTATGCGCCACATTTGCCTCAATATCCTTTGTTTGAGAAACGTGTGGTAGGCCGGAAACGAAGAAATGTGACCAATACTGGGGAGGTTGTAGCAAAAAGACGAAAAGTCGATGAACCTGAAATTATAAGCAGAAACAAAAAGGATTCTGTTGAAGATGTTGTTGGTTTTCAATTTGAAAACAGTTCTGGTGTCAACTGCTATGCTAATGTAGTGGTTAATGTTTTGTTTTCTCTAGAAAATGTAAAAGAAGAGATTGTGGTCAATTCTGATCAAAGATTTTGCAGTTTGTTAAATTCTGTGTTAGAGAAATGTAGCACTGATAGAATAAACATAGCAAGTGTGTCTGAAATTCGAAATCTGTTAGACAGATGTTCAGGCCAAACACAATTCTCTCAAAATATTCAGCAAGATTGTCAGGAGTTTTTAATGTATATGCTTGATGTATTGCATGCTGAAGGTGTAGATGTAGATCAGCTGTTTGGGCTTTCTTATCAATGGCAGCATGACTGCGAGAACTGTATGGTATCAAGTACTACTAGTGTAGACTCAGAAAGATTTATATATTTAACTTTGCCAGACAGTAAATCAGTCTCCTTTAATAAGCTAGTAAAAGCAGCTGATCACAACATGGAGTGTAGCCAATGTAAATCTGAAATGATGTCCACATTATTTATACGAACATATGGCCAGTATGTCATTTTAATGTTCCAACGATGTAGGCCTGATGGAACAAAATTGACAACTTTAATTTAAAATTTTGTGGCTTCGCAGTTGTCAATATCAGGAAGGACTTTTGTAACTGCAGCAATTATATATCATGACGGTCCTTCAATAACATCAGGACATTACACAGCTTATTTAAAGTCTAGAAATGGCTGGTCATTTTGCAATGATTCTGTTTTAATTTTCACAAAAAAATTGCCGTATGACCTTAAAAACTCTTACCTGGTGTTTTTAAAACCAACATTTTAGGGAAAGAATCTTGGGATGTGCTCTGTGGAATTTCAAGAAGTTCTAATGGCTCCTACACGATTTGGCCTTGAGGATAAGTGTAGTTCAGAGACATAACTTCTAACCATAAGACTGGACGTCATGGAGAAATAAGTGCACTTTGAATGAGTTCAGAAAAACTATTTCTTTTTATAAGCTAATTGAAGCAGCCAATCAAAACATAGAGTAGAGGGAATGTAAGTCTGCAATGCTGTCTACTGTTTTACATTGCTTTGTGATTAAAAGTGATGTAGAGAATTAAATAATTGTAGTAGTCATAGAGGTAGTGTAAGTCTGCTTCATAGTAAGCAGTATCAGTGTCATAGGAAATGTAGAACATGACTGAGCAAGAAGGGGAAGATATTACTATTCCAGGATTGTGAAAATGATCTTCAACATTTTAATTCTGAAAGTTGCAGAAATGCCAAATGACGGGATTGGCTTACAACAAATCCAAGAGTTATAAATGGCTCTGACAAGATTTGGCCTTGTGGAAACTTGTGGTAGAGAGCAAGAAGTCATTTATTGCATGTAACATGTTTTTAAAAACGATGGAGGTTTTCTTTCAGAAAGTGGCGGGCTGAAAGTAATAACAGCACAACAGAGTGTAAGCTGTTCATAGGACATCCTTTGACGTCATGGAAAGTAAGTTAACTTTAAGGAGTTCTGAATTCTGATTTGTTATGTTGTATGGGTTTTTTAAACACAATCATTTTGATTGTGTTTTTTTTTCCCCGCTGTTATATGATGAATACCTTCAAGTCACTGTTTTTAGTGAATTTTGATACATTCTGAGAACAGCAAAAATAAACCATTTAACATGTATAATTAATTCTGTACTGTTTGCATTTATGATGTATATGTAGAACTGTGTAGGAGGCATGGAGAAGGTGAGGCTTCGGTAAGTGTCAAAGTTGTTGCATGCAGTGCTGCACTTCTGCGTACTCTTTCATATGCTGGACTACATCTGCACAATGAGATACCTAAGCAAAGGAAACACAAGTGATGTGATTGTGAAATGAGCAAAAGAAATTGCACGTATTTCAATAACATCACCTGTGTTTCCTATCATTACGAATCACATTGTGCAGATCAAGTTTAGGTCTGTCCAGGGAAACAGAGGAGGTTTGGCCTTTGTTCAAGAGTGCAGTGGACATGACTCACTTCATTGGTAGGCCTGCAAATGTATTATCTTCTCTGTACTCTTCAACAACTCTAAATTTCATCTGCAACCCTGAGTATGCATCACCTCAAACAAACCTCTGGATAGGACACATCTTATTGGCATCCTGAAGCAATCATTTAAAATTTTAGTGTCTTGCGACACTTTTCTGAGACAACAGCAATGCAAAAGATGCACCATGTTTTAAGATAGGCCTCACTTCATCTGCAACAAGATACTGTTAGTTTAAAATGTATATCTTTAGGACTGTGTAGGGGGCCTGGAGAAGCAGAAGCTTCTGTAAGTGTCAAAGTTGTTGAAAAACTGTTTGTCCTTCAATCTTTTCCCTTGTCTTTTGTAATTTTTAAATACATGTTTTAATATTTTTCAAATGTTTGTTCTCTCTTTCACAGATTGAAAGTATAAAAACAAAAAGTGAGTGATTTAACGACAATTATAAGGTAAATGTTTTGTACTCTTTTCGTTACATTTCTATCACATTTAACTTCTATTAGTTCCACTGCTTCATTTCTTTAACCCTCAGTTTCCTGCCTTTGCTACTTCCCTCATTCCTTTCTCTATTACCTACTTACTCAACTCCTTCCACTCATTTTCTCAGTCCCTCTCTTCTCATAGTTCCTCACTCTTGTTCACTCACTCCGTCTCTATTACTCTTAGTGTCTTTGACTGATCACTCTATCACTACTTGTTCATAATGCTTTCTCTGTGTAGTTGAAGCACACTAAGGGGCATATTATGAACACAGCCAATAAAATTATTGCTGTTTTTATTGGCAGAAAACTGGTGCAAAAGTGGTTTTAGCGGCAGTTTCCTGCCGCAAAAGCTGCTTTAGCGACACATTTCTGCCGATAAAAGCTGCAAAACGTTTATTGCCTATGTTGATGATATGGCTCTATGTTACTTACATTTCTTTGCTGTTTCAATTAATCTTTTTCTGTTATTTTTTGTTTTCTGTTTTCTATTTTTTCTCTCTGTTATTCCCCATGTTTTAATCTTATTTTGAACATTCACTCACATTCTCCAAGAAACTCTTCTTTGTTATTGTTCTACTCTCTTTTTTTTCTTTCACTTCCTTATCTATTTTGTTTTTCACAATTATACCCTCTTCCGTCTTTTCTTCGGTAAATAGATCTATTAAACAGTATCTCTTCTTTACTCCCTATAGCTGTCTTTCTTTTAACATCACTCTCTGTTTACTTTCCTTATACTTACTCTTTTTTTTTTTTTTTTGGGTTAGCTCCCGGTCCGCGTACCGGGAAGCTAACCGGGAAGCGAACCAAAAGAAATAGAGCTTGCCAGAGTGCTAAACATTCTAGCAATTTTTTTTGAAAGGGGAGGTAGTTCTGAAAAGAACTTTTTTTTTAAATGTTTTTGTTGTTTTATATTTTTTTTTTATTTTTTGAACATTTTTTGTTTTTTTTGTATTTTTTGAACGATTTTATATTTTTTTGGGGGTTTTTTGGGGGGGGGAAACAACAAAAAACAGGCATTGAAAAGGGCTCAACAGGAGCAAAAAAAAAATTACTGGGGGCGGTTAGGGCAATTATGATTGTTGTAAGCTAGGTTTATTGAATTGATACTCATGTTGCCACATGCTATCAACGCACCACAGTGCATACAAGTATGTTTCATGTGGCCAAAATTCTCTTGGATGTTTGGCACAGTTTCCCGTGCCTCTGCTGGTGTCAATGATATTGACGATCTTGACCTGGCCACAGGAGTTGATGTTGGATTTTCTTCCATATCCCGTATTTCCGCCCGGCTGTAATTGAGTGGATGCCTCCTGGTCATGTGCCTATGCATGGTATAGTTCCCATAACTATACTTTTTATCAGTCCCTCTTGATAATTTATCTTTGCAGATGAGGCAGGTGACATACCTCGCATTCACTTTCTTTTGCCCTGGAGGGATTGAATAAAACTGCCAGATGAAACTGGCTTTCCTATGGGAAACCTGGGGCATCTCTTCCAAGAACTGTGGTTCTTCTCTCTCCTCTTCCTCTATTTCTTCTTCTTCCTCCTCTGTGTTGGTCATGACCTGGGGAGGTGGTCCTCTCTTCCCATGAGGAGGTGGAGGTGGTGGTGGGGGTGCACCAGCTGAAGCAACTACTGAAGCCATTTCTCAAGTATTAATAAAGGTCTTCCTCTCACAATGATGAAAGTCAGAGTGAGGAAAGAAGGAGGGGTTTTCATCATTTGGGAAAAACAATAGTTCTCAACCAATGAAAAGTGTTATTTTTAGGTCACCTGACCTAGCCTTACATGATTATGAAACCAAAAGTGAAATGAACCAATGAAAAGTGTTATTAACAAGTCACATGACCTGTAATGCTTACGTTACGCGCTCCGGTCCGCGCCCCGGATAGCTTCCGGGTCGCTGCGCTTCGCGCCTCGGTCCGCGCCCCGGGGCACTTCCGGGTGCGCTAACGCGGTACGTCATAAGACGCATTACGCGGCAACGCGATACGTCGCGCTTTCGCGACGCGCCGCGGATCGCTTCCGGGGAGCTGCGTTTCGCGCCTCGGTCCGCGCCCCGGGGCACTTCCGGGTGCGCTAACGCGGTACGTCATAAGACGCATTACGCGGCATCGCGATTAGCATTTACAAAACCTTGAAAATTCACTGAAAAAACCATAGGTTATAGACCATATATGAATTTTCAAGGTTTTGTAAATGCTAATTCCTAACTATATATGGTCTATAACCTATGGTTTTTTCAGTGAATATATATATACATATATATATATTCACTGAAAAAACCATAGGTTATAGACCATATATAGTTAGGAATTAGCATTTACAAAACCTTGAAAATTCACTGAAAAAACCATAGGTTATAGACCATATATAGTTAGGAATTAGCATTTACAAAACCTTGAAAATTCACTGAAAAAACCATAGGTTATAGACCATATATCGTTAGGAATTAGCATTTAAAAAACCTTATTTTACCCACACAAAACCATTGAAATTCCATATATAGTTAGTTGCACTAACTATATATCGCGCACCCGCAATCCACTGCTGATGATGTCACATATTACATCATTCATGACATGGTCAGTGACATCACTGATGACATCACTGATGACATCTCAAATGACATCACTGATGACATCATCCAGTGACTGTGTGTTTCTGTAAAGTTTAAATATGTTTTACATATTGAAGAATGAGTAGATGTAGAAGTGTCTGGATGAAGGATTTAGTAGGTGCGTGACTGACTGTATGAGTGAGTGATTAAATGTGTCTCACTGAGTGCATGGGTTAGTGACTAAACTGTCTTAATTTGTGCATCATTATGTCTGTTGTTCTGTAAACTGCTGCATGTGTTGATCAGTAGCTATATGAGTAACTATATGGGTTATTGATTGATTGCCCAAGTATTTGTATGGGAGACTGAGTGTGTGTGTGGCTGGCTGGGAGGTGTGTGACTCTGTGCAGATCAATGTGTACTTGTATCAATGATTGTATAAGAGAGTAATTATGTGTTAGTATATGTTTCAAAATGTAAGGTGCTCTATGTTTAACTGTATAGATTAGAAAATGGAAGTGTGATTGATTCTTTACAGGACTGACTAGGTGTGTGAGTAACTCCATGGATGAGTGACAGAGTGTGAGAGTCTGTATAGGTGTATGAGTGCATATGATAGTGTTGTAAAGATGAGTGATTGTATGTATGAATGATTGTATGGGTAAATGAGTGAATGTGTGTGTAAACATAGGAATCACTGAGTGCATATGTAGTAACTAGTATTGGTGTGTCAATGGTTTCAAAAATTATACTCTGTATTTAACACTGGGTGTAACAGAGGTTATATTAAAGTGTGAGGAGATGCATTGTATTGTCACATGAATGATATCATCAGTGATGTGGTCATTGATGTCAAATGAGATGTCATCAGTGATGTCATCAGTGATGTCATTTGAGATGTCATCAGTGATGTCATCAGTGATGTCACTGACCATGTCATGAATGATGTAATATGTGACATCATCAGCAGTGGATTGCGGGTGCGCGATATATAGTTAGTGCAACTAACTATATATGGAATTTCAATGGTTTTGTGTGGGTAAAATAAGGTTTTTTAAATGCTAATTCCTAACGATATATGGTCTATAACCTATGGTTTTTTCAGTGAATTTTCAAGGTTTTGTAAATGCTAATTCCTAACTATATATGGTCTATAACCTATGGTTTTTTCAGTGAATTTTCAAGGTTTTGTAAATGCTAATTCCTAACTATATATGGTCTATAACCTATGGTTTTTTCAGTGAATTTCAATGGTTTTTTAATAGCAAATATCATAAGCTGTCGAATGTCAAGTACGTGGTAAGTAAAAACATTTTCGTGTTTATGCACACTGATCTGCTTTGAATGCTGCCCCCCCCCCTCATTTCTATTAGGAGTACTCTCTCTTTGCAGATAGTGAAAGGTAGTTAACGCAGGCCTTTGCCCCCGTTGTAATACGTCGTGCCTGCTTCTCTCTCCATTTGATTGATTGTTATCCAAGCATTTACTGTTTTAGAATTGGTTCTCTTTGGTTCATTCTCTATTTACAAACAAACACAGAGTCGCAATACTCTGTTTAGTCTTTGCAGATAACGAAAAATCGTGTAAAAAAACAAAAGGAATCGAGCAAAATCAGTAGGCCACTAATGGGATCTCTTTTTGACCTCGCTAAAATAGAAACATTAGGAACAACCCCTCATGACAAATACGAAACTAGTGAGATAAACTGAACTCCACACCATGATGGCTGCAATACAGCTCGGCTCCGCCACCCACCCCGCCCAAAATAACGATAAAGAGCGGCTGCCATGATTGCTCGCGGAATGGCCACGACGGAGCTACGAAATGGTGGTGCTCTCATGCTAACCCCAGCTTCAGTCTGAAACATCCAGAAACACTGTAGACTACCAATTCGATCAGTTCCGGTAGCGCCCCAATGTAACCCGGTAGAGAAGAACTAGCCCTCCCCTCTTTGACTGATGGTTCTTGTTGCCTGTCCCTTCTGTTGTCATTTAACAGAACTATTTAGCCTGCTGAAAGGGGTTGTGTTCCGACCGCTGGTTGGTGGAGACATTTTGACTATATTCTGGACCTGCGTTGTCGCGTAATGCGTCATATGACGCGCCGCGTTAGCGCATCCGGAAGTCATCCGGGGCGCGACGCGCAGCGCGTAACGTAAGCATAACAGGTCATGTGACTTGTTAATAAAACTTTTCATTGGTTCATTTTACTTTTCTTATTCTAATGATAAAAGGCTTGGTCATATGACCTAAAAATTACGCTTTTTATTACTTCCGAACATTATTTTTTCTTAAATATATGTTATAATGTTCCAGGCTAATGTACTTTCCCGGAAAATTTACAACTGTCCTGCAAGTAAAATATATTCTTTTTTCGAGAAAAAGGGCGTTTCTTCGTCCCATGACGGAGCCGTTGAGCAAAAGAGGGTCGACCTGCTGTCTTAGTCGCCGATACGCCTGAATATGAGATTCTTATCAATCACTTTATGTTGCAGGAGTAGAAAACACAACAGCCCTTGACCATTTATCTTTACTGCGTTCGTGCGTATTATACCTTTTACCCTTCATGTAATTGGTCTGCTTTATTTCACTTGCCTTTTAATGATTCTAAAACAGTGACTATTATTAAAAACTTTACCAATGTATATACTACTACCATGTTTTCTTTTAAAAACCTTTATTGTGAAAATTTCATTATACAAATATGAGCCTATAACCACGTGGGCCGGCCACGGAGCAAACTGTAATCGTATATGATGAGTAGACATTTACACTGTAGAGGAACGTAACGGGCGGGCCATTAGGTTGCAAGAACTAAGGTGTCTAACAGTTGCGGAATCGGTGGACGTACATTTTATAATTAAAATACGACAGGGCCAGTTACAATAAAATTATCTAGATATACATTTGCGGGCAAGTACCATGGGTGACGTTAATTCGAACTTTCAATAGTACAGTAATCAATAACACATCAGAACTTAATATCAATAGGGATGTCGAAATACTCAATCAATTCTCGTACCCGCCCGCCATGTGCTTCAAAACTGCATACGTATCTCGTGATTTCAAGGTTCTGCAACCAGTACACAACAAGGAGTTACGAGTCCCATTTATTCCGGCGCCATTTTGGGCGAGGACGGGCAGGTCCAGGATATAGTCAAAATGTCTCTACCAACCATCGACTATGATGATGTTCATATGCTGTATTTATAGAGTAACACTCATCTGTCCACATGAAATTAATTTGCCACAATCTAAACATGTCATTTTAATCTTTCCAAAGTTCTTCTAAATATTTGGGACCATTTCCCTTGCCTCTGATGCTGTCAGTGCCACTTCTTTGATGAATGTACTGGCAGGTCGGGGGTTCTCCTCCAAATCTCTCTTTTATGCAGCACTATAATTAATTGGTGCCACCTCTCCATATGACGATGCATGGTATAGTTACCATAACTATATTTTTTTTCGGTTCCTCTGGAGAGTACATCGTGGCAGATGAAGCGTATAACGTACCGGGCATTTACCTTTTTTTGCATGTAGAGGAAAGGAAAAAAAAATCGAGCGTCCGAGTTCTAAGGTGTCCCAGGGCCATTTTAGTGGACCAGGCCCAAATCCAAAGAACAGGCCGCCATTTTGAGAGTCCTGTTGCAGCCGCCTGTCGCTGTAGCATCAAGAGCGGCCGAAACTCAGCTGAATGGCAACTGAAACGGTAAAGGGGCGCCCCACTACAGCAGACGAGCCTCCACCTAGGAAGGCCCGTTCACGCCGCCTCCCCCCCCCTTCGGGCACCCCACGCCGTTATTCGGAGCAGTATTGTAGGATGGCCACACCAGTGCAGCAACTTGCTAGACACCACCTCGGTGGTAACCGAATCTCAGCGCCTTGTGGTGTCTTCTATTCAGAAAACATTGTTGTGCTGCCTTCGACCTATTCGCCGCAAGTGCGCACGCAACTCAGCTGCATAGCTTGCTAGACATCACCTCGGTGGTAACCGAATCTCAGCGCCTTGTGGTGTCTTCTATTCAGAAAATATTGTTGCGCTGCCTTTGGCCCCATTCGCACATCGGCCCGCTACTGCCGCCATCTCACAGGCCAACGGGGCGCCCCACGCCGACTTTCAGCATTGTAGGATGGCCACACCAGTACAGCAACTTGCTAGACATCACCTCGGTGCCATCCGGATCTTGGCATCTCAGCGCCTTGTGGTGTCTTCTAGTCAGAAAATATTGTTGCGCTGCCTTTGGCCCCATTCGCACATCGGTCCGCTACTGACACCATCTCACAGGCCAACAGGGCGCCCCACGCCGACTTTTACCATTGTAGGATGGCCACACCAGTGCCACAACTTGCTAGACACCACCTCGGTGCCATCCGGATCTTGGCATCTCAGCGCCTTGTGGTGTCTTCTATTCAGAAAATATTGTTGCGCTGCCTTTGGCCCCATTCGCACATCGGTCCGCTACTGACGCCATCTCACAGGCCAACGGGGCGCCCCACGCCGACTTTCAACATTGTAGGATGGCCACACCAGTGCGGCAACTTACTAGACACCACCTCGGTGCCATCCGGATCTTGGCGCGTTGTGCTGCCTTCGGCCTATTCGCACATCGGTCCGCTACTGACGCGAACTCACAGGCCAACGGGGCGCCCCACGCCGACTTTCAGCATTGTAGGATGGCCACACCAGTGCTGCAACTTGCTGGACACCACCTCGGTGCCATCCGGATCTTGGCGCGTTGTGTTGCCTTCGGCCTATTCGCACATCGGTCCGCTACTGACGCCGCCTCACGTGCCAACGTATTTTCTCCGCATTTTATACCCTATGTCGCATAACAGGTCATGTGACTTGTTTATAAAACTTTTCATTGGTTCATTTTACTTTTGGTTTCCTAATGATGGAAGGCTTGATCATATGACCTAAAAATAACACTTTTCATTGGATGAAAACTTTTTTTTTTCCCAAACGATGAAAGCCCCACCTTGTTTCTGGATGTTTCAGACTGAAGCTGGCGTCACCATGAAAGCACCACCATCTCGTGGCTCCGTCGTGGTCATTCCGCGAGCAATCATGGCAGCCGCTCCCCACCAGAAGCCTGCAGGAGTCGGGGGCCCCCAAAACTTTTGTTGAATCCTCAAGGCGGAGGGGACGCTTTCGAGAATGGGGTCCAAGACCTAGCAGACAAGCGTCCGATTTCCAAGGTGTCCCAGGGCCATTTCAGTGGACCAGGCCCAAAAAGGAAAGAGCCTGCCGCCATTTTGAGAGTCCTGTGACAGCCGCCTATCGCTGCACCGCAAGAGTGGGCGCAACTCAGCTGAATTGCGGCTTTTGACACAGTGGACCAAAGGCGGACGGAATGGCAACTGAAACGGTAAAGGGGCGCCCCACTACAACAGACGAGACTCCACCTGGAGAGGCCCGTTCACGCCGCCTCCCCCCCCCCCCGGGGCGCCCCACGCCGTTATTCGGAGCAGCATTGTAGGATACCAAAACCAGTGCGGCAACTTACTGGACATCACCTTGGTGCCATCGTTCTGCTGCCTTGGAACTATTCGCACAACAGTTTGCTACTGATGACCCACCCCCCGCGACGCCCCACGCCGGATGCCGAAATCAGTGCGGCACCCAGGCAACATCACCTGGGTGCCGTCCAGAAATCTGGACGTTGTGCTGCGTTGGGACTATTCGCACAGCCGACCGCTACTTCGTTGTTTTTCCCTAAAAATGTTTACATGTTTTTACTGTTTTTGTTTTGTTGTATATATTTATAAGTTATTAAAGTTTTATAATCTTACTACTTTGTTGGAGTGCTATATATTTTTAATGTGACACATAATTGTAAAAACTTTGATGTACAAAGAGTCATCCCTGGAATCTTCCGCTTCAGGCTCGGTCCCCTCCCCAATCACAATACAGGATGGTTTTCAGATAGTAGGAACGCGTGTGCTGTGACGGATCTCATCGAGTGTGGGCCTTGATCTATTATAACTCCTTTGAAGAGGGGTGATTCTTTACAGCTGGGGCCATAAACTACATCTGCAGGGCTAGCTGATAGCCTAGGACCGGCCTGGACAATCGGACACAGAGGAAAAGGAGTGTCAGAGGGTGCGGTAGTGAATAGGGCGAAAGGGAGGTGTCGGGCGGGCACAGGGTGTGATTCTCAGGGAAGAGCAGCGCAGATGGGGGGAGGTTTATTACCCATGCATAAGACCGAGAACGGGGGTGACCAGTGCCTGGGGGAGATGCTTGCGAGGGTGGGGAGCCATGCTAAGGATCGACAGCGTGCAGAGAGTGGGTCTGGTCAAGGCATCTAAAATGACTGCCGTGCACGACAAAAGTGTGGCATTTGAAAAAAGGCAAGATGGCGCAGACAATGTTTTTCAACACTTCCTGATTTCCTTCGAATCGAACGTTAACAGACGTTGGGGCATATTACCAAAGTTAAGCGATATTTATCCCTAACGATGCTTAGCAACGAATTTTTTACCGCTAAGCATCGTCAGAAATTATCGCAGATAAACCTTGCTATTATCAAGGTTTATCGCAAATGCGATAAAAAACGACCGCAATGCATTAATATCGCTGAAAACTCAGCGATATTCATGCATTACCGAGCTAATGCTCTTAGCCATGTTATCCACCTCCCATTGGATAACATGGCTAAGAACTGCTCAGGACAGGTGGTAGCTTTTGGAGATATTCGCGCTTAGCGCGAATATCTCCAAAAGTTGGTAATAGGAGATAGCGATGTTAGCGACTGTTTCCAGTCGCTAACATCTTGGCATGCCCACTTTGCATGTCATTAGTGATAAATATCACTGACATGCAAAGTGGGGCCCAAGATGGTCGCTATCTCCTACTAGCGGTCGCTAACTGGTGTTAGCAACAGCTAGGTAATACAGAGATAATTTTATCTCCGTGAAGCGGAGCGCTGTTACAGATATATATCTTTTTTTGAACGTTAATTTCTCAAAATCCACTGAAGCACATATATTGAGACCTAGCAAAGGCACATCGAGCTACCAGTCCCTACAATTTTGCCAAGTTTCGTGCAAATCCATTCAGCCGTTCGATTATTATTATTATTATTATTTTTGCCCCGCGGGGCCCTTTTAAAACCTCCACATCAAACCTAGGGGGTCAGGGAGGATCTACTATGCCCCCTTATGGTCATTTGCCCCTTCGCTTTGCCCTCCTCTTGTCTCTCGATCCTACCGAGAGACAAGATGGCGGCCGCTACGGACTGTTTGGAATGTTTACAGACGCCTGAGAACCAATCAGCTTCGCAAAGCTCCGTTACGCGAAAAGTACGCGAAGCGGAGCGCTGTTACAGATATATATCTTTTTTTGAACGTTAATTTCTCAAAATCCACTGGAGCACATATATTGAGACCTAGCAAAGGCACATCGGGCTACCAGTCCCTACAATTTTGCCAAGTTTCGTGCAAATCCATTCAGCCGTTCGATTATTATTATTTATTTTTCTTTGCCCCGCGGGGCCCTTTTAAAACCTCCACATCAAACCTAGAGGGTCAGGGAGGATCTACTATGCCCCCTTATGGTCATTTGCCCCTTCGCTTTGGCCTCCTCTTGTCTCTCGATCCTACCGAGAGACAAGATGGCGGCCGCTACGGACTGTTTGGAATGTTTACAGATGCCGGAGAACCAATCAGCTTCGCTTCACAAAGCTCCGTAACGCGTAAAGTCCGCGAACCGGAGCGCTGCCTGGTCCGCTGTTACAGATATATATCTTTTTTTGAACGTTAATTTCTCAAAATCCACTGGAGCACATATATTGAGACCTAGCAAAGGCACATCTGGCTACCAGTCCCTACAATTTTGCCAAGTTTCGTGCAAATCCATTCAGCCGTTCGGGCTAAAAGTGAGGCCAACCGCCCTATGGAAAACTCAATGTTAAAAACACGTTTTGGGACCCCCCTTTTTTCTCAGCCCATCCTTGACGAACCCCCCCCAAATTTTCAGGGGCTGCTCAGAAACAAAATGTTCAATTTTCCTGAAAATTTCAGCCAATTCCGTCCACAAACGCCAAAGTTATTAGACATAGAATTTTCAAAAATCCCATAGAGAATAAATCCTAAC
This sequence comes from Lissotriton helveticus, assembly GCF_964261635.1. Taxonomy (NCBI): domain Eukaryota; kingdom Metazoa; phylum Chordata; class Amphibia; order Caudata; family Salamandridae; genus Lissotriton; species Lissotriton helveticus. Next base: position 1,303,073,091 of record NC_136067.1, on the reverse strand, counting down.
TATATATACCTACTGGCGACCGCCAGTAGGTAATATATATATATATATATATATATATATATATATATATATATATATATATATATATATATATATATATATATATATTCACTGAAAAAACCATAGGTTATAGACCGTATATAGTTAGGAATTAGCATTTAAAAAACCTTATTTTACTCACACAAAACCATTGAAATTCCATATATAGTTAGTTGCACTAACTATATATCGCGCACCCGCAATCCACTGCTGATGATGTCACATATTACATCATTCATGACATGGTCAGTGACATCACTGATGACATCACTGATGACATCATCTAGTGTCTGTGTGTTTTTGTAAAGTTTAAATACGTTTTACATATTGAAGAATGAGTGGATGTATGGAAGACTGAGTGTGTGTGTGGCTGGCTTGGAGGTGTGTGACTCTGTGCATATCAATGTGTACTTGTATCAGTGATTGTATAAGAGAGTAAGTATGTGTTAGTATATGTGTGAAAAGTATGGTGTTCTGTGTTTAACTATAGATGAGGAAATCGAAGTGTGATTGATTCTTCACAGGACTGACTAGGTGTATGAGTGCATATAATAGTGTTGTAATAATGAGTGACTGTATGTATGAGTGATTGTATGGGTGAATGAGTGAATGTGTGTGTAGACGTAGGAATCAGTGAGTGCGTATGTAGTAACTGGTATTGGTGTGTCATGATGTCATCAGTGATGTCATTTGAGATGTCATCAGTGATGTCATTTGAGATGTCATCAGTGATGTCATCAGTGATGTCACTGAAGTATGGTGTTCTGTGTTTAACTGTATAGATGAGGAAATGGAAGTGTGATTGATTCTTTACAGGACTGACTTGGTGTGTGAGTAACTCCATGGATGAGTGGCAGTGTGTGACTGTCTGCATAGGTGTATGAGTGCATATGATAGTGTTGTAATAATGAGTGACTGTATGTATGAGTGATTGTATGGGTGAATGAGTGAATGTGTGTGTAGACGTAGGAATCAGTGAGTGCGTATGTAGTAACTGGTATTGGTGTGTCATGATGTCATCAGTGATGTCATTTGAGATGTCTTCAGTGATGTCATCAGTGATGTCATTTGAGATGTCATCAGTGATGTCATCAGTGATGTCACTGACCATGTCATGAATGATGTAATATGTGACATCATCAGCAGTGGATTGCGGGTGCGCGATATATAGTTAGTGCAACTAACTATATATGGAATTTCAATGGTTTTGTGTGAGTAAAATAAGGTTTTTTAAATGCTAATTCCTAACTATATATGGTCTATAACCTATGGTTTTTTCAGTGAATTTTCAAGGTTTTGTAAATGCTAATTCCTAACTATATATGGTCTATAACCTATGGTTTTTTCAGTGAATTTCATTGGTTTTTTAACAGCTAATATCTGTAGCTGTAAAATGTATTCTTCTTTAAATCCAAAAATATATTTTATATGTTTATTAATACATTTTTTTTTAAATATTTTTTTTTCTTCGTTCCCGCTTCGCGAATCGGGAAGCTTCCCGTTAGCTGACCTTGATGCCGCAAAATAGACCGCGAGCGGGTAAACGTTCCTTTACCGCAACTGCCACGTTAGAAAACAACATCGTGACGCCTCCCGTCCGCATGACGTTTCGCGTTGTCGCGTGATACGTCATATGACGTGCTACGTTAGCGAACTGGTACGCTTACCGAGGCGCAAAGCGCAGGTTTCTGGAAGCAAACCGGGAGGCGGTGCAAAGCGCGTAACGTAAACACAGCAGGTCATGTGACTTGGTAATAACACTTTTCATTGGTTCATTTCACTTTTGGTTTCCTAATGATGTAAGACTAGGTCATATAATCTAAAATGAACTCTTTTCATTGGTTGAGAACTATTGTTTTTCCCAAATGATGAAAATCCCTCCTTCTTTCCTCACTCTGACTTTCATCATTGTGAGAGAAAGACCCTTTGTTACCAGTGAGCAATGGCTTCTTTAGTAGCTTCAGCTGGTGCTTCCCCACCACCTCCACCACATCCAAGGAAGACTGGACCACCTGCTGAAGTTATAATTCAGCAAGAAGAGGAAGAAGAGGAACAGGAGGAAGAGCACGAAGAGAGGCAGTTTTTGCCTGAGGAGCCCAGGACGTCTCACCGGAAAGAAAACTTCATTTGGCAATTTTTTAAAATTCCCAAAGGTCAGAAAAAAGTAAATGCAAGATACGTAACTTGCCTTATATGTCAAGATAGACTGTCCAGAGGGACCGACAAAAAATACAGTTTCGGAAACTACACAATGCATCGCCATATGACTAGGTGGCATCCTAACAACTACAGTGCTGCACAGTTTCGTAACGACCTAGATAATCTCCCTATTATGGCCAGAAGATCTGTTGTACCGGAAGTAACGGGACCAGAGGGCAGGGAGATGGTGCCAAATATACAAATGAGATTTGGTGAAGTAAAACAAGTCTGCGTACATTGCAGTGGATTCATTTGCTACAGAGAAAGTAGCATCACTCTGATCAACAGAGCTATTGACTAGCATATGCAAGTTTGTACGAAACGCCCCAAATAATACATTCTTTTTTTTTTTTGTTGCTCCTGTTGAGCCCTTTACAATGAATCATTTTCGTTGCCCCCTCCGAAAAAAACCCCCAAAAAATATAAAACTGTTCAGAAAAATTCAAAAAAAGTAAAAAAATGTTCAGAAAAATGATAAAAAAAATATAAAACAACAAAAACAATAAAAAAAAAAGTTCTTTTCAGAACTACCTCCCCGTTATTAAAAAATTGGTACAATATTTGGAACTGTGCCAACCTCTATTTCTCTTAGTTCGCTTCCCAGTTCGCTCGCCGGTACGCGAACCGGAAGCGAACCAAAATTTTTTTTTTTTTAAAAAGAACAGTAAGTATAAGGGAAGGAAACAGACAGTTATGTTAAAAGAAAGACAGCTATAGGGGAGTAAACTAGAGATACTATTACCCGTAATCCACTGCTGATGATGTCACATATTACATCATTCATGACATGCTCAGTGACATCATCAGCAGAGGATTGCGGGTAACAGTATCCCTAGTTTATTCCCTATAGCTGTCTTTCTTTTAATATAACTGTCTGTTTCCTTCCCTTATACTTACTGTTCTTTTTAAAAAACAATTTTTAGATCAGTCAGAAACAGTGAAAGTAATGAAATATAAAAGACTACGTAGAATATAAGCACTGTATGCAACAACTTTGACACTTACAGAAGCCTCACCTTCTCCATGCCTTCTACACAGTTCTACATGTACATCATAAATGCAAACAGAACAGAATTAATTATACATGTTAAATGGTTTATTTTTGCTGTTCTCAGAATGTATCAAATTTCACTAAAACAGTGACTTGAAGGTATTCATCATATAACAGCGGGGAAAAAAAAACACAATCAAAATGATTGTGTTTAAAAAACCCATACAACATAACAAATCAGAATTCAGAACTCCTTAAAGTTAACTTACTTTCCATGACGGCCAAGGATGTCCTATAAACAGCTTACACTCTGTTGTGCTGTTATTACTTTCAACCCGCCACTTTCTGAAAGAAAACCTCCATCGTTTTCAAAAACATGTTACATACAATAAATGACTTCTCGCTCTCTACCACACGTTTCCACAAGGCCAAATCGTGTCTGAGCCATTTATAACTCTTAGAATTCTTTTAAGCCAATCCCGTCATGTTGTATTTCCGCAACTTTCACAATTAAAATGTTGAAGATCATTTTCACAATCCTGGACTAGTAATATCTTCCCCTTCTTGCTCAATCATGTTCTACATTTCCTATCACACTGATACTACTTACTATGAAGCAGACTTACACTACCTTTATGACTAGTACAATTATTTAATTCTCTACATCACTTTTAATCACAAAGCAATGTAAAACAGTAGACAGCATTGCAGACTTACATTCCCTCTACTCCATGTTTTGATTGGCTGCTTCAATTAGCTTATAAAAAGAAACAGTTTTTCTGAACTCATTCAAAGTGCACGTATTTCTCCATGACGTCCAGTGTTATGGTAAGAAGTTATGTCTCTGTACTACACTTATCCTCAAGGCCAAATCGTGTAGGAGCCATTAGAACTTCTTGAAATTCCTCAGAGCACATCCCGAGATTCTTTCCCTAAAATTTTGGTTTTAAAAACACCAGGTAAGAGTTTTTAAGGTCATACGGCAATTTTTTTTTTAAAATTAAAACAGAATCATTGCAGAATGACCAGCCATTTCTACACTTTAAATAAGCTGTGTAATGTCCTGATGTTATTGAAGGACCATCATGATATATAATTGCTACAGTTACAAAAGTCCTTCCTGATATTGACAACTGTGAAGCCACAACATTTTTAATTAAAGTTGTCAATTTTGTTCCATCAGGCCTACATCGTTGGAACATTAAAATGACATACTGGCCATATGTTCGTATAAATAATGTGGACATCATTTCAGATTTACATTGGCTACACTCCATGTTGTGATCAGCTGCTTTTACTAGCTTATTAAAAGAGACTGATTTACTGTCTGGCAAAGTTAAATATATAAATCTTTCTGAGTCTACACTAGTAGTACTTGATACCCTACAGTTCTCGCAGTCATGCTGCCATTGATAAGAAAGCCCAAACAGGTGATCTACATCTACACCTTCATCATGCAATACATCAAGCATATACATTAAAAACTCCTGACAATCTTGCTGACTATTTTGAGAGAATTGTGTTTGGCCTGAACATCTGTCTAACAGATTTCGAATTTCAGACACACTTTCTATGTTTGTTCTATCAGTGCTACATTTCTCTAACACAGAATTTAACAAACTGCAAAATCTTTGATCAGAATTGACCACAATCTCTTCTTTTACATTTTCTAGAGAAAACAAAACATTAACCACTACATTAGCATAGCAGTTGACACCAGAACTGTTTTCAAATTGAAAACCAACAACATCTTCAACAGAATCCTTTTTGTTTCTGCTTATAATTTCAGGTTCATCGACTTTTCGTCTTTTTGCTACAACCTCCCCAGTATTGGTCACATTTCTTCGTTTCCGGCCAACCACACGTTTCTCAAACAAAGGATACTGAGGCAAATGTGGCGCATACTCTCTTCTTAACCTATTGTATTCCTTAACACAATCTAGATCCGCACAAATGTTTGTGACATCACACTCAATCAAGTACAATCCCGATAAAGTTCTAACTCGTGACAATGCCACATATGCCATACCCTCCTTGAACACGGAACTGCCAATATTCACCAATGCACAGTCTACACTTAAACCTTGCGATTTATGGATTGTCACCGCATATGCCAAGCAAACAGGAAACTGCTTACGATGAACATATAAGTCTTTTACAAGCAAAAATCTAGCAGAACAACGACCAATTAGCTGTACTTCCTCAATGCCATCAAATTTAATTTTTAAAAATTCAATTCCATCTCTATTTCTGTATTTCACAAAATCAACAACAATACCCATTGATCCATTTACCAGACCTCTTTCAACATGTAAATTCCTTCTTAAAATTATACGGCAGTTCAAGCACACATTCAGAGTCTTTTCAAAACCTGCAGTTTTAGATATACTCTTCTCTAATGAATCCAATTTTGTTTTCAGATTCTCAGACAAAATAATTGTTGATCCCATATGCTCTACTCTGTCAATAGCTTCCAGTTTCACAATCTCTTGCTTTTCTAAATGCAACATTTTGTTGTTGAATTTGGCACATTCTGCAAGAGTTGGCATCAAACATATTCCAGATTTTTTCTCAGTAATTTTCTGAAAAATATTCTCAGGCACAACATCTTCGTCTGGATATAAATTTGTCAGTAATCGTGCATGTAAAGCTTCTTTCCCATGCTCGGTCACTTTTCCAATTCTAACATCTTGTAGAATAGTCTTGTAAACTTCATCCTTTGCCTGACGCATATTTTCATGCAGTTCAGCATAATTGAAGTTTAACCATATATTGACGTTGCCAATGCTCCCCAAGCACTTCCTGGTATCTTCATGCGTGAGCATTTTGAACACAGGTTGCCCTTTCACTGGTGTCAGCTGCAGAAGGTCTCCGAAAACAATGATGTGTTTGCCACCAAATAACACATCATACTCTGTTTTGAGAACTTCTTGCATTCTCAAATGCACAAAGGCAAGCATGACATTGGAAACCATGCTTACTTCGTCAATGATAAGAAGTTTCATTTTCCTCAAGACTCTTGAAACTTCAAAACAAGCATCTCCAGATAGCTTGTGATATTCTAATTTGTTGTCATGCTCCACTGGCAGCATCAGTAAACGATGTAAAGTAATCCCTTTAATGTTATGTGCTGCCAGTCCAGTTGGAGCGGTGACAACACAAGACAGCGATGACTCTGTCCTTTCCTGCAAATAACATGAAATTGCTTTAATAAGGAAACTTTTTCCAGTTCCCGCTTCTCCACTCACGTACAGTCGGACAGGCTTCAACGACGTACATGAGCACTCTTTCTTGTCATGACTTAATCCATGATCAATTTGCATGGTAAGTTCGTCATATATTTTCCTCTGCTCAACGTTGAGTTGTCTTTCCAACTCTTCTAAGTTAACCGCATCCTCCTGAGCATGTGCCATGGCTCTTTTCACTTCATTCATAGCAGTGGCAGCTTCATTTTCGATAAGAGGTCCTCCTAGTGGATCCTGACTCAATGAAGCAGAACTCTGACTGTCCTGAGAACTGTCTCTGGCAATCTCGGCTGCAATCGTTGCTTCCTGCTCAATTTCCACATTCAACATTTCTACATATTTGGGAAAAGCAGGACATTCTATGGTCTCCTTGGCAGCATTGAAAGAGTCTTCGTAACAAAGGAAATCTCCAAGCAGTTCCTCTTCTGCACGCCAAGGCTTAAAAAGTTGCAAAAGTGCTAAATAGAAAAACTCCTTTTTTTCAGGAGATTCGCCACTCAATTTTCGATGGTTTATCAAGTGCATTTTCTTTGCTTGACCAGACATCCCTCACTTCCTATTACAGCATACACTCCTTTCTCAGTATCTTCTTTGATGTTCCTCTTGAATATGTAATTTTGCAGAACCTCATACAGACAAACATTCTCGAGGTGACTGCTTCGATTTGGATAATATGTATCCAACATGTTGGTCTTCAAAATGTCGGTACTGTTTGGCTCCTTTTCCGCCAAATACTCAATTTCCCGCACAGGTTTGAGAACTCGATTACGCGTTGCAGCAAGACCAACACTCGCCCAAACGATACTCCTGGACTTGGCATAGAGACTTGCTGAAGACAACCGGTCAGAACATTCGTAAGCTCCGATTTCTCGATGCGACAACATCTTCAGACTGAAACTGTACAACTTCTTGCTGAGGCTCTTTTCATGGGAAATGTCCTCCCACATATCCTTCAATTCTGTCTTCTCTTTTTTGGTGATGTAAGATGTCACATACCGAGCCACAGCCATACAGTTATCAGCCACAAACTGTATATCCATGTTAGCATTCCACATGGACAAAATCACCGGGTTGTAGTCGTTGATGTACTTAGACTCTTCGTTCCTCTTCAAATTGTATGTGTTTTTAGGTGATTTCTTCATCACATTATGTCGCAGCGAAGACATCAAACTGTTCACTCTTTCTTTAGAAATCACCGGTCGTGGAAAGCCGAAACGACATTTGGTGTAGAACTTGTCTTTGTTCCGGAATTTACGACGACAGTACTTTCCACATCGATGGCTTTGATAACGTAGAACTTTTTCTCTTAGGCTTTTTTTCTCCTTTGCGTTTGGAACAGCACACGTAGAATACTGTTCTATGAAACTCATCACTGAGTCTTCTGCATCCGTTCCAAATTTAGGTGCATCCTTGATCCACAGCAACATATGTATAGGAGGAGCACCTCTTGCTTGGTACTCCTTCCTCCAGAAGAAATCCAACACCTCTCCTAGAGGTGGATTCTTCTTATTCATGATGAAAGACATCATACCTTCAAATCTATGATTGAAGTACCTACATACATTGACTGGATCCAAAGAGCACAGTTCTCCGGGTGTCTTGAATTCGATGTTTTCTACGTTAGCATTTGCCTCTCGTAGAAATTCAAGTAAGTCTTCCCAGCCATACTCAGCACAGCTCAAAGTGAGGAACCATGTGGGAGTTCCTAAGTTTCTCAGCATACATTTTAAATCACCATGACGACGGTACCAGTACTCATTAGTACCACGCTGACACGCCATGAGATTAATCAGGTGAGAATCCAAAATACTGTCTTGGACATTGACTTTATCCATAAAGTCACTTGCCGAGATGTTTTGCATGTGTATACCACTTTTCAAGATGTGGTTCACTGCATATGACAGTCCAGACAGATCGCTTTCAAACAGGAGATGAAACAAATAAGGAATGCATTGTCGAAACCTAGGATCTCCTGCATACAATCGCAAAGTCCGGTATTCAGAAGCAGGAATTTGATGAGGTCGCTCATCATATCTTCCTCCCTGACCTGTTGGAAAAAGCTGTGGGAAACACCGAGCTTCCAAACTTTCCTCCCAAACACTAATGGGACTCCCTTTCGCTTGTTTCATTTGAAACAACTCAATAGCATTCCCCATGACTTCCTTGGAATGCAAAGGATGAACACTATAATGTTCATATATTTCTTCACTAGTACAGGGTTCTACTTTCTCAATTTGACCAGCACACAAATCGCTATCCTCTTCCTCACTTACTTCCTCTTCTGCAACATATACATTTTTATAGTATTTATTATATTTTTTCAAATACAATGTTGCCCTTTTGACTTTCCTAACATCTACTAAATCTTGCCATATTTTCTTATTCTTTGTCGGAGCCCCATTAACTAAGATAACAAGAGGTTCCTCTTCCACTTTTTCTACTCCAATTGTGTTAATGTTTTTCTTCAAATCTAGAGGCAAATAAACAACTCTTCCCTTTAATCCTCTCTGTAAATCTGATGGAGGCAATTTCCCTGTCTTTGGCTCCATTCTTACAATAGCCTGAAAGGGATGGATACTTTGAATCAAAATAGATTCATAAGTATTTAAATCCTTCAATTCAGAAGGAATCTCAACCAATTCCAGATTATTATGAACTGCTCTAGCAGGCATCTGGTTTTGATTTAATTTGTTACAACAATAAGTACACACACGTTGATCCAATCCCAAATCAAAACAATTTTCTACCATCAAGTATGTTGTAAAATCCTTCCATTCACTATTATTTTCCCTTTCACTTTTTCCATATAAATCCACTAACTTAGTCTGATTCTTATAATAAGTGCGTCGACAACACACACAAGTGAAATTTGGCCTCTCACTTGATTTCACCTCAAACGTCGCAATTTCCCTCTGGAAATTATCTGTACTGGAAACCTGTACACTATCTTCCACATTACTCTCTTCTTCTTGGTCAATTTCAACATTCTCCTCTTTACTTCCAAAGTAACAAAACTCAATTTCTTCACATATATTCTTCACATCTATTTCAGAACCATGCAAAAGAGCAGCGCATAATTGTTTAAGCATAATTGCTGGACTCTTAGCATAATACAACATTCTAACTAATTTCCTCACTTTATTATGATGCACTGCTAGCATCCTGAAATGATGAAAAACACTCTGGCATACTCTCCTGGAAAGACAAGCCACTGAATGACCATGCAAACCTATCACTTCTCTCACTCTGCAAGGATCTAATTCTTGCAACAACTTCATTTTCTGCTTCAAACTTTTCTTATTAAATGACCGTATAAAATCACAAAGCAAATTGATGGAATCCTGTCGTACACTGCAAATACTACTACACTTCCAGGTGTACACAGGACCCTTAGGACGTCTCCCTAAAACCTCATTACCTAACACCTCTTCTATCTCTGTTGTCACAAGTTTTTCTTTTTCAACTGGACAACCATCTTTCACTTCATAAGCTCGACCACTGGTGTCAACTGCATGCACCAAATCATTATCCTGGAAATAACTCTCCTCATTAAAAAATGCCTCAGAGCTTGAACTATGCATCCATTCTCCAGAAAAAACTTCACAAAAATTACTACGATTAACTATTCTCTTCCATCTACTATTTCTTTTGAAATCATAAATTGCCTTGTTTAGCTTCCTAATTCTATTGATTGTCAAAATAAATAACTTACGTTTAATTTCAAATGCCTGATCAATAACTTTCTCAACTATTTTTTTTCTCTTATAAAAAACCACTTTCTGTTGACCTTTCTTAATATTTTTTAACAAATTGCCAATTATCCTGTTGCGGAACATTCGTTTACGAATGTCCCTAAACTGTTGTTTCCTTCTACTTTCATGCATAGAGTTATCTCTTACTCTAGCAGTAACATTTTTCATTGGCCTTTCCTTACCGTTTGAATTGCTTCTCCTTTTCTGGACTGAAACATTTTCTGTCGTAATATTTTTTTTACTACAGATATTTCTTATGAATGTTTTTGTACTCTTACCCGGTGCTTTCTTGGTGACTTGACAAATCTTTTTGTTAGAGGACTGCTGCTTTTTTTCATTCACCTGCTGTCTTTGACGTTTTGCAGCCTTTCTCACTCTTTCTTTGGTTGGCATGCTGAAATCTTGAAATGATCTGCAGTTGAATCTGTGGTAAAATATAATAAAAAATTTTATTAACCACTATTACCCAACAGTAAAACTTAACACATTACTTAACATTTTTACATAGAACATTTTTTTGTACATGGCAAATTTAGAATACAGAAATAGCAGAAAAGAAATGGAATTTATATTCATTTTACCTGTGCTGTTTTATATATGAATCTGATCTAATTTTATGACCATATTTTAATATTTTATTGAAGACACTACACATAACCTGTTTTTGAAGGTGTCTTTATTTTTAAATTAAACGGTTTAAATATTTACTTTTTATTTATTATAAATTTATAAAATAAATGTTTATAGTTCCATAGGCTCAAGCACGTCAGCTTCCCATCCTATGTCATACAATTCTGACAAATCTGCATCCTCATCACGTTCTTCTTCATCCTCAGGATTGAAATCATCCAAGGGATCAACATCCACTGATGTTTCAATTACGAGTTCAATGATGAGGTCGAAATCAACTGATTGCTGATTGTCGCTCATGTTGATGTTGTCTTTATCTTTAAAGAAAGATAACAACAATGAGATGTTGCAGAGTAAGAGACAAATCTCAGAGATTATAATAGTAAAATTGTTTAACAAGAGTAACATTTTGCAGCTATTATTTAACCATGTCCAACGATGCTGAGGAGGCAGCCGCGGGCCGTGGAGGGAGTTACGGTGGAGCAGGGAGGTGGGTAGGGGGAGGGGCAGGGTGGAGGGACCTAAAAACTGGCATATGAATAATTGCAGGTAAGTACACAATTTAATTATTCAAACGAATTTCGTAGCGCGCACAGCATCGCAAAATGCGATGCTGTGCGCGCTACGAATTTCGTTTAAATAATTAAATTATGTACTTACCTGCAATTATCCATATGCCAGTTTTTAGGTCCCTCCACCCTGCCCCTCCCCCTCCCCGCCTCCCTGCCCCACCGTAACTCCCTCCACGGCCCGCGGCTGTGAGGAGGTGAAGCCTATCTCCAATTTTTCACTGAACAGGACTCATCTCTTCTTAACCTTGGATAAACCTCACCGACTCTGTGTCCCCTGCACATAATTAAATGTAAAGGGGCAGATTTATATTAACTAGCACATCCCCAGGGATGCACCAGTTAACGTGCACCGCTGCTCTGCCACCCACGGTGTGCCGCATTTACAATCAGATAGGACAAAGCTGCATCAAAACCCTGCGCCTGCTTGAAGCAGGCATAGATCTTGACGCAGGTAGGCTGAAAGCTAAAGCAACAACTAAGTGTCGTGTGCAGAAGTTGCAAAAAAGGAAAAATGGCGTTTAAACCAGTAATGAGCCCATGCTAACTTAACACAGTGTAAAGATATCCAGGATCTACATCAGTTTGGGGTTCACGAACCTGGCAGGTACAAGGCACTGAGGCTTTGCACCGTGCATGTCTCATCCCAAATCATATGTTGTTTGTGAATGAAACAATTTCCCAGACCAAATGCTTTGGATTGGCTACTTCTAAAAAATTAAACACCCCTACTATCCCGGAGTTAGAGGAATATGATGGTTGGAGTAATTTTACTCGGTTGTCCATTAAAGATTTACAGGCCCTACTCCGTAATTCTTCCTTTAACATTTCCTGTATAAATCCAAAAGGTTGGCTGCTTTGGCAACGTGCCTTATCCACGGTTTAATAACGCTGCCTTTTGCTTTATATAAGTTTTCAAATTGTATGAAATATATACCAATAGGTCGTTATGAACCTTTAGGTAGTGGTTTTCTTCATGAGGTCTGGTCGCTTCCATACACATACAGATGTTTCAAAGATGATCAAGAAGTTTATCTGAATGGAGAGGAATGCACTGAGACGCCAGATCATTCACTAATGTGTAGGCACATACAGTTACACGGTTCATGCAACAAAGACCGACCAAATATGGCTTGCGTGTTGCAAGGCACGCCAGTTCCTGCTATCATCCCCACGTTCAAGTTGTTGGAAAATGGTAGTTATTTGATGCTCAATAATGAAGATTGTTCTGGGTTAATTAAAAGTATTCCTTTTATCGTAACAGTAAGTGAACGGGTTATTTGCTGCAGAAATGTTCTATTTCCTCCCACACATGAACATAGGGAGTTTTCAATCTGGCCACAAATACCAACCTTGGGAGCACATTTCAACGGCAAGGCAAGAATAAGAGCTCTTTTGTCTCAGAGAGAGGTGGCCTTGAGTTCGGCCCGTGAAACTTTCGTGCTTCACATAGCGAACACCCGTACAGAGGTGCAGACCCTTTTAAATACTGATTCGCCTTTGCATTTCAGCGAGATGGTTCGGACTATCTTTAACGCGTCCTCCACAAAGGGCCTGGCGCACTTTTTTAAAGTTGTTACCAGTGGTCTCGTGACTTCATTTGAGAAAATCTTTGGAGTCATCCCTGCTTTCTTTCATTCTATTTTTTCCACTGTGCTTGGTGGATTCCCATTTTTACTTGCATTAGCAGCGGACGCTCTTGTGCTTTTTTACATTTTTAAATATGGATGTCCCTCCTGTGCAAGCTCCCGCCCTGCAGCTGCTGCCGCTGTTCCGCAATCGCATGCTTGAATATTATGGCACAATGCCGTTGGCGATATTAAGCACGGCATATGGATTATCTTTTCGATTCTCCTACTTCACCTGTGTCCAGCCTGTATTTCACTGCCTGACCTGTGATTTCGATTGGGCCATTGATTTGTGTCTCTGCGGACCGGTTTCTCCTGACGTCGACTTTAATCAGCTGATGAGTCCTATCATTACTCACGAGTTGGTTTGTCCTGGCGAAAGGATTATGGCTGTGGCATTGATGCATGGACTAATTGGTCCCTGGAATTTACTGGCGGCAACACAGTCTTTCTTGGAACAGAGCTTTCTTGAAAACCCACCGAGCTGTCCTCTGATGGTGATAGAGGATCCGGTGCTGGGAGAGCACGTATGTTCTTTTCCGCTTTTAAATTGGATGGCTGAACTCTTTTCGGATGAAGACGGTGACTTCCTATTGGAGGCTGTTGCAGCTTATTTTGCATACACAGTTATGTCATAGACCTTTTTCATGTTTGATATGCTGAGTACTAGCATTTCATTGACAATTCATTGACTTATTTGTCAAGTTTTTATTATTTAGCTTGCCTATTGGCTTAAGCCTCGATAAAGTAGTTGGCTGTTTTATTTTTCTTTAGCATTACATTTTCCTAGTTTTTAATGTTTTACCTTGCGGACCGTCCACATATAAAGTTGCAATCTGCTCTCATGAGATGGCACTTCTATTATCTTATTCAGTTCGTTTCCGGATCATGGGGAGGTGTCATCTAGATCCTGGATATCTTTACACCGTGTTAAGTTAGCATGGGCTCATTACCGGTTTAAACGCCATTTTTCCTTTTTTGCAACTTCTGCACACGACACTTAGTTGTTGCTTTAGCTTTCAACCTAGTAGTTCATCGTGGTTTACATGAGAATAATATGTTATTGCTCTACTATCTGCTTTGCTTGTTAAACTATATCTGTACAGCGAGTGCTGAAGTTTCAAGAACAACACGATACAGAATTGTTATGAGGTCTGATCTCCACGACTTCATACTCATAACATAAGTGCAGCTTCTGCCAATTCTGGGCATGAGGCGGGTTTTATATTGCTTTGCCGAACACACATACACAACACTTGATGCGGTTCACATGAAGAGAGAGCTGGTGTATGCTGATGTGATTCCTTCAAATCTAAGACACTAAAGTATGGGCACGCCCTAAAGCAACACAAAGACACCTTCTTAGCAAATAATATAATATGTGTATTAGGGAGGGTGAGATATAAGCAGCCGCGGGCCGTGGAGGGAGTTACGGTGGGGCAGGGAGGCGGGGAGGGGGAGGGGCAGGGTGGAGCCCTCTCCACCCTGCCCCTCCCCCTCCCCGCCTCCCTGCCCCACCGTAACTCCCTCCACGGCCCGCGGCTGCTTATAAGTGTTGCTAACTCTTATTCATTTACAGCATGTTAACATACTGTCACCATTCGCTTTTTATGTACTAGTAACTATGCTGGTAATTTTGCTACTGATAATATGTGTACTTCTATTATCTAAGATACTACGCCTGAGAAGACGGCATTAGTAAATAAACATTTCAATACACATGTGTTCTTCTTAACTCCATGTTCTGGTTTCTAAGAAATATATAACGACCGACTGTTCATGAGTTCCACGTATCCTGAGGTACTATAAGTTCATATTCTGGATTGTCTAAACATTGAGAGTTTGTTATATCCAATGTGACACTGTACCTAGCTTGCTAAGGGGTTTTTGATTACTAAGGTGAGTTTTGGAACACCCTAATTCGCCGAGGTTCCAATCCTCTGTGCACAGTTCTGTGTGAGAACAGAAACCCTGCGACAGGGGCACCCCTGAGCCTTGCTGGAGCTTCATCACACTTGCGATACAACTCCAGCAATGCGCCACCTTTACGGCACAGATACGTCACGCATCTGTGCTGTTTTTGCCCCATGATGCACCGCATTGTAAATGCAGCACATCATAGGTGGCGGAACAGCGGCACAGGATGACTAACACATCCCTGGTGTAATGCGCCAGTCATCATAAATCTATCCCTATGCTTCTTATCTTGTTAGAGATGAACCGCCATATGTATCATCAAAGTTTTTTGCATTTCCTAAATAGCGAACTTTAAGGAATAAATAGCGATTCTTTACCATTCCTAGTTTGCGATGAGCTATTTGCTAATTACAAATTACCCATTCATTTCCATGGAGCAGGAGGCCCATACGAATGAAGGTGCAATTTGCGATTAGCAATTACCTCATCGCAAATTACAAATTTTTCCGAGGGTGCAGGGGTGTCTCAAGAACACCCTGCTGCACCCCTGAAAAAGAAATTTGGGGGCATATGGCGCACATAAATTTTGAAAACATTCCTTTACCTCAAAAACGATTTTCAACTCATTATTTGAAAACACTCCACATGGGGAAATGACTTAAAATGTCCTTAAGACACATGAAAGCGTTTTTTGATTGCCTTTGCAGCATGTTTCGGTCACCTTTAACATGCCTGTGTAACGCAAACATTCAAAATCTAAATTTGCCATGCACAGGTGGGAGCATATTTACAAGCAATTTGCTCCACAGGGAAACGTCTTACATTAAAATGGGAAAAATAACATCAGAGACACTCAATTGCCTTATAAAGAAGCATACACCATTATGTCCTTGTCATAAGTATTAAAACCATTCCTTTTCCTCAAAAACGATTTACAAATCATAATTTGAAAACACTCCACAGCTCCTATGCACATAAAAACCCTGTCAGTACTAATACTTCACATTTTCTCCAATTACAATTTCTCAAAGAAACAAAATCTATTTGTAAAACACTTGAGACAAAGCAACATTTGAAAAACACAACTTTCTTCATTATTTTCTCCTTAAAGCACACTATTTTCTATCTAAATTAAAGAAATCTTTTCTCACCTTAGCAAATACTTTGAGTTTCAAAACAGTCTCAGAAACACACCAATTTGTCTTCAGCAGAGCAAAAGGTATGCACTCCAGAGTCTGCAGCTATCAAAAGCACAGAAATGCTGTAATTCTTCACACATATCTCTCATGTCACCCAATCAAAACTCTTCCCTCACTTTTTTTCAAATCAAAACCCTTCCCCCCTCTGCCCTCTCTGCTTTTTTGCATAGCAACCACCTCTTGCAAGACCTCTAGTGTTTGCAAGTTCACACAACAATGTTGCAATTGAACTCTGAACTCTCAGTGCACCTGCATATCCAGTGCATTCTTCCATTTAATGATTTTTTCTTCGCCACTCAAAATACATCTTTCAACGAACTCATCCATGCACCCTAACTTTCTGTTTTCAGCAATCAAAATCCACCAATCACTGTTACTGCTTCATTAACACAGAAACTCCACAGTTTTTTTCACTTTAAACTCTTATTTTTTCAACTGCCATTTCATTGCCACACTTCATCTGACTGCAGCAGAACCTTCTCTCGCCATGTTTTCTGTCTGGATTGTTGGACATAGTTACATCTATTGGGCTCAGAGGTACGCTGAAAACAGGAATTTACCTAACCTCAATTTACAAGATGTGGAAATTAAGTGGTTTGGCCACAGAGGATTAAAATGTCACCAATTGATACCATTGGTGAAAACCTTTATGCATTTGCCAAAACCTGACCTGTTAATTGTGCACTGTGGAGGTAATGACTTGGGCACTTTCACTGGGGTAGGTCTGGAAATGCTTTTAAAGGACACCTTTGAGCAATTGATGGCACTTTTTCCTCAGACTGCCTTGGTATATTCAAATATATGCCAAAGACAGAAATGGAGGTGGGCGAAACAATTTTGTCCACAAATTGAGAAGTCGAGGAAGCATGTAAACAAATCTGTTTCAGCTTACATGAGAGACCATGGAATGGGCTCCCTGTACAACAATAACTTGCGTTACTACATGCAAGATATCTACAGAGGAGATGGAGTTCACTTCTCAGATGAGGGCAACAGAATTTTCATTCTGAATTTAAGACTGTGCATTGGTACCTACTTATAAGTACCTAAATGTACCATAAACCCAAAAGCTCTTCTCAGAGCTACCCTACATCTGATCACTCACAATTATTATTTTACTCTAACTTTTTTCACTAATTTTCAAGAAAGTACGCTCCCCAGAACGCTTCCCGGTTCGCGAACCGGGCGCTCCCCACGCAAAAGAACTAAAAAAACGATATTTTTTTTTTTGCCCTGTGAGGCCCTTTTAAAGCCTCCACATCAAACCTAGGGGGTCAGGGAGGATCTACTATGCCCCCTTATGGTCATTTGCCCCTTCGCTTTGGCCTCCTCTGGTCTCTCGATCCTACCGAGAGACAAGATGGCGGCCGCTACGGACTGTTTGGAATGTTTACAGACGCCGGAGAACCAATCAGCTTCGCTTCACAAAGCTCCGTAACGCGAAAAGTCCGCGAACCGGAGCGCTGTTACAGATATATATCTTTTTTTGAACGTTAATTTCTCAAAATCCACTGGAGCACATATATTGAGACCTAGCAAAGGCACATCGGGCTACCAGTACCTACAATTTCCCCAAGTTTCGTGCAAATCCATTCAGCCGTTCGATTATTATTATTTTAATTTTTTTTTGCCCCGCGGGGCCCTTTTAAAACCTCCACATCAAACCTAGGGGGTCAGGGAGGATCTACTATGCCCCCTTATGGTCATTTGCCCCTTCGCTTTGGCCTCCTCTTGTCTCTCGATCCTACCGAGAGACAAGATGGCGGCCGCTGCGGACTGTTTGGAATGTTTACAGACGCCGGAGAACCAATCAGCTTCGCTTCACAAAGCTCCGTAACGCGAAAAGTCCGCGAACCGGAGCGCTGCCCGGTCCGCTGTTACAGATATATATCTTTTTTTGAACGTTAATTTCTCAAAATCCACTGGAGCACATATATTGAGACCTACAAAAGGCACATCGGGCTACCAGTCCCTACAATTTTGCCAAGTTTCGTGCAAATCCATTCAGCCGTTCGGGCTAAAAGTGAGGCCAACCGCCCTATGGAAAACTCAATGTTGAAAACACGTTTTGGGACCCCCTTTTTTCTCGGCCCCCCCTTGACGAACCCCCCCCCAAATTTTAAAGGGCTGCTCAGAAACAAAATGTGCCATTTTCCTGAAAATTTCAGCCAATTCCGTCCACAAACGCCAAAGTTATTAGACATAGAATTTTCAAAAATCCCATAGAGAAAAAATCCTAACTATATATACCTACTGGCGACCGCCAGTAGGTAATATATATATATATATATGTATATATATATGTATATGTCTATGTATATATATATATATATATATATATTACCTACTGGCGGTCGCCAGTAGGTATATATAGTTAGGATTTTTTCCCTATGGGATTTTTGAAAATTCTATGTCTAATAACTTTGGCGTTTGAGGACGGAATTGGCTGAAATGTTCTGGAAAATGGAACATTTTGTTTCTGAGCAGCCCCTGGAAATTTGGGGGGGGTTCATCAAGGGGGGGCCGAGAAAAAAGGAGGGTCCCAAAACGTGTTTTTAACATTGAGTTTTCCATAGGGCGGTTGGCCTCACTTTTAGCCCGAACGGCTGAATGGATTTCCACGAAACTTGGCAAAATTGTAGGGACTGGTAGCCCGATGTGCCTTTGCTAGGTCTCAATATATGTGATTCAGTGGATTTTGAGAAATTAACGTTCAAAAAAAGATATATATCTGTAACAGCGGACCGGGCAGCGCTCCGGTTCGCGGACTTTACGCGTAACGGAACTTCGCGTAGCGAAGCTGATTGGCTCTCCGGTGTCTGTCAACATTCTAAAGAGTCCGGAGCGGCCGCCATCTTGTCTCTCGGTAGGATTGAGAGACAAGAGGAGGCCAAAACAAAGGGGGAAATGACCATAAGGGGGCATAGTAGATCCTCCCTGACCCCCTAGGTTTAATGTGGAGGCTTTAAAAGGGCCCCGTGGGGCAAAGAAAAATATATATATTTTTTTTTTTTTTGCGTGGGTAGCGCCCGGTTCGCGAACCGGGAAGCGTTCTGGGCAGCGTACTATAAGGAAAAAAGAATGATAGACTTTTCAAATACTGTATGTTAATTGATTGTTGGTTTTGTTGATTATTTTTTAATTTTTTTATTTTTTAAGCAATTATTTATTATTGTGATTGTGTTTCAAAATTTAATAACATTTCTAACATTTAACTAGTTTATGAATTACATATAAAAATGATTAAAGACTCAAACAATTTTTTAATATTACATACAATTTTATTTTTTGGATTGTTTTTCAAAATTTAATAGAACGTCTAGCATTTGACTGTCCAATATGTCCTCTTGTTGAGTGAACATAAGTTCCCACATTTGACCGTCATCATAATGAAGTAAATGATCCACAGATTCTACACATTGAACTAATTCATGGTCCCGTGATTCATCCATGAAATCTGAGTCATCATTGTCCTCAATATCTTTTTCTGTGTTGTTCTCCAGAACAATTTCGAAGGAAACATTCTGCTCACCTTCCATTTTATTGCTGTAATTTGCATAAAAAATAAATATATCAGTAGAGATAGGGCACTGTTGGGTTTAAGTTCAGACAGGTACTTGTGAGTTTATAACAGAGAAGTAATCTATGGGCACTGTATGGTTTCAGGCGTGAAGTAGTACTATTAAAAAGTGCCTGTGAAGAAGCCTAAGTAAATTCATAATTATACCACAGAAACCTAAATCAATCCATAATTATAATAAAGAAGCCTTTCTCAATGTCTAACTCTTACAGAGGGATAGTATATAACTATCTGAAAATGTTTTCAAATTTATAAAATAATATCTCACCTTCTAAAAACAAGTTTAAGTTGTGAGTGAAAATGATCTTGCAATGTAGTTCAGGAAGTAGTAGTCAAAATGGCTGTGTTTCTCTCTGTTCCTTTATATATATTCAGGTACATAGCCAATCAAATGTCAGGTAAAAAAAGTAGAAAATGAAAGTAACATTTTAATTGGTTGTCAATTCCAACACTTCAGATGTGTTTTGTGAAGTAATTTACCTCAGGGTATTTAGAGAGGTCTACAGGCTAAATGGTTAAATGGAATTTCAATCAAATTTGTGAAAATGGTAGGCATTGGTATGTAGTATGAGCTAATCTATATTTGGTGAAATTGTCTCCAGTCGCTTTTCTGTAAACTACTTTCCCACCTTTTCTGATGGTGCGCTTCCCAGGGAGCGACCCGGTACGCGAACTGGCGAGCGCCCCGGTTCGCGAACCTTAAGCGTTACGGGAGTCCACCATTTTGTGTTTCGGTCGAATTAAGATACAAGATGGAGGGCAAATAATGTTCAGAATGGGTAGAAGGGGGCACGGTAGACTTATCTTGACCCCCTAGGTTTTCTGAGGGTGGCTGAGGAGGCCCATATGTGCGAAAAAATTTTTTTTTTTTAAAATTTAGCGAGGTTAGCTCCCGGTTCGCGTACCGGGTAGCGCCCCAGGGAGCGTACTTTGTTGAAAATTAGTGAAAAATGTTAGAGTAAAATAATAATTGTGAGTGATCAGATGTAGGGTAGCTCTGAGAAGAGCTTTTGGGTTTATGGTACATTTAGGTACTTATAAGTAGGTACCAATGCACAGTCTTAAATTCAGAATGAAAATTCTGTTGCCCTCATCTGAGAAGTGAACTCCATCTCCTCTGTAGATATCTTGCATGTAGTAACGCAAATTATTGTTGTACAGGGAGCCCATTCCATGGTCTCTCATGTAAGCTGAAACAGATTTGTTTACATGCTTCCTCGACTTCTCAATTTGTGGACAAAATTGGTTTGACCACCTCCATTTCTGTCTTTGGCATATATTTGAATATACCAAGGCAGTCTGAGGAAAAAGTGCCATCAATTGCTCAAAGGTGTCCTTTAAAAGCATTTCCAGACCTACCCCAGTCAAAGTGCCCAAATCATTACCTCCACAGTGCACAATTAACAGGTCAGGTTTTGGCAAATGCATAAAGGTTTTCACCAATGGTATCAATTGGTGACATTTTAATCCTCTGTGGCCAAACCACTTAATTTCCACATTTTGTAAATTGAGGTTAGGTAAATTCCTGTTCTCAGCATACCTCTGAGCCCAATAGATGTAACTATGTCCAACAATCCAGACAGAAAACATGGTGAGAGAAGGTTCTCCTGCAGTCAGATGAAGTGTGGCAATGAAATGGCAGTTGAAAAAATAAGAGTTTAAAATGAAAAAAACTGTGGAGTTTCTGTGTTAATGAAGCAGTAACAGTGATTGGTGGATTTTGATTGCTGAAAACAGAAAGTTAGGGTGCATGGATGAGTTGTTTGAAAGATGTATTTTGAGTGGTAAAGAAAAAATCATTAAATGAAAGAATGCACTGGATATGAGGTGCACTGAGAGTTCAGAGTTCAATTGCAACATTGTTGTGTGAACTTGCAAACACCAGAGGTCTTCCAAGACGTGGTTGCCATGCAAAAAAGGCAGAAAGGGCAGAGGGGGGAAGGGTTTTCATTTGAAAAAAAGTGAGGGAAGAGTTTTGATTGGGTGACATGAGAGATATGTGTGAAGAATTACAGCATTTCTGTGCTTTTGATAGCTGCAGACTCTGGAGTGCATACCTTTTGCTCTGCTGAAGACAAATTGATGTGTTTCTGAGACTGTTTTGAAACTCAAAGTATTTGCTAAGGTGAGAAAAGATTTCTTTAATTTAGATAGAGAATAGTGTGCTTTAAGGAGAAAATTATGAAGAAAGTTGTGTTCTTCAAATGTTGCTTTGTCTCAAGTGTTTTACAAATAGATTTTGTTTCTTTGAGAAAATGTAATTGGAGAAAATGTGAAGTATTAGTACTGACGGGGTGTTATTGTGCATAGGAGCTGTGGAGTCTTTTCAAATTATGACTTGAAAATCATTTTTGAGGAAAATGAATGGTTATAATATTTATGACAAGGACATAATGGTGTATGCTTCATTATAAGGCAATGAAGTGTCTCTGATGTTATTTTTCCCATTTTAATGTAAGACCTTTCTCTGTGGAGCAAATTGCTTGTAAATATACTCCCACCTGTCCATGGCAAATTTAGATTTTGAATGTTTGCGTTACATAGCCATGTTAAAAGTGACCCAACCATGCTGGAAAGGCAATCAAAAAACGCTTTCATGTGTCTTAAGGACATTTTAAGTCATTTCCCCATGTGCAGTGTTTTCAAATTATGATTTGAAAATCGTTTTTGGGGAAAAGGAATGGTTTGTAAATTTATGACAAGGATATAATGGCGTATGCTTCTTTATAAGGCATTTCAGTGTCTCTGATGTCATTTTTCCCATATTACATTAAAAGACCTTTCCCCGTGGGGCACATTCCTTGTAAATATGGTCCCACCTGTGCATGGTAAATTTAGATTTTGACTGTTTGAGTTACATAGCCATGTTAAAAGTGACCCAAAAACTTGCAAAGGCTTTAAAAAAACACTTTCATGTGTCTTAAGGACATTTTAAGTCATTTCCCCGTTTTTGAGGTAAAGGAATGTTGTTAACATTTATGTGTGCCATATGCCCCCAAATTTCTTTTTCAGGGGTGCAGCAGGGTGTTCTTGAGACACCCCTGCACCTTTGGAAAAATTCCTAATTTGCGATGAGCTAATTGCTAATCGCAAATTGCACCTTCATTCCTATAGGCCTCCTGGCCCATGGAAATGAATGGGTAATTTGCAATTAGCAATTTGCTCATCGCAAATTAGGAATGGTAAAGAATCGCTATTTATTCCTTAAAATTCGCTATTTTGGAAATGCAAAATAGTTTGATGATACATATGGCGGTTCATCTGTAACAAGATAAGAAGCTTAGGGATACATTTATGATGACTGGCGCAATGAAGTGGACATCACTTACTTCATTGGTAGAGCTTTACATGTATTATCTCCTCTGTATTCTTCATCAAGCGTAACTTTCATCTGCAATCCTGAGTAGGCCTCACCTTAAACAAACCTCTGGATAGGGCACACCTTATCGTCATCCTGAATTAATCATTTAAAATGCTAGGGACAGTTTTATGATAGGTGTATGCCTCTTTTGCGCCACTGTGCGTCACTTTTCTGATGCAGCGGCGGTGCAAAAGATTTGCTATGAGGCGACAAAATTACAAATTGATGCATTTAGGCAGATGTGTCATGGTGTAAAAAACACCGTGCCACATGAAACTGATGCAGCAGTGATGCAAAAGATGCACCATGTTGCAAGACAGGCCTCACTTGGGGCCATATGTATGAAGCTAATTAGCATTTGCAAAGGCCGAAGTTCTGTGAATTTCGGCCTTTGCGAATGCTAATTAGACAAATGGTATGTATCAAACAAGTTTGATGCAAAATAAGGAATAGCAAAATTTGCTATTCTTTATTTTGCGATTGCACTGAAGGATTTGCAAGTTTTGTGATTTCTTAAATGCAATGTATCAAACAAAAAATATGCAAAAAATGCCATTAAGGATTTGCAAATTACCACCAACTTCTAGTTGGTGGTAATTTGCGAATTCTTTTCAAAAAGCTTTTTTTCCAAAAAACAAAAGGTGACATATGACGCCCATACATGCCCTTAGGGCATGTATGTGCGCCATATGCCCCCAAATTTCTTTTTCAGGGGGTGCAGCAGGGTGTTCTTGAGACACCTATGCACCCTTGGAAAAAGTCCTAATTTGCGATGAGCTAATTGCTAATCGCAAATTGCACCTTCATTCCTATGGGCCTCCTGGCCCATGGAAATGAATGAGTAATTTGCAATTAGCAATTTGTTCATTGCAAATTAGGAATGGTAAAGAATCGCTATTTATTCCTTAAAATTCGCTATTTAGGAAATGCAAAATAGTTTGATGATACATATGGCAGTTCATCTCTAACAAGATAAGAAGCATAGGGATAGATTTATGATGACTGGCACAATGAAGTGGACATAACTTACTTCATTGGTAGGCCTTTACATGTATTATCTCCTCTGTATTGTTCATCAAGTGTAACTTTGATCTGCAATCCTGAGTAGGCCTCACCTTAAACAAACCTCTGGATAGGCCACACCTTATCGTCATCCTGAATTAATCATTTAAAATGCTAGGGACAGATTTATGATAGGTGTATGCCTCTTTTGCGCCACTGTGCGTCACTTTTCTGATGCAGCGGCGGTGCAAAAGATTTGCTATGATGCGACAAAATTACAAATTGATGCATTTAGGCAGATGTGTCATGGTGTAAAAAAACCGTGCCACATGAAACCGATGCAGCAGTGATGCAAAAGATGCACCATGTTGCAAGACAGGCCTCACTTGGGGCCATATGTATGAAGCTAATTAGCATTTGCAAAGGCCAAAATTCTGTGAATTTCAGCCTTTGCGAATGCTAATTAGACAAATGGTATGTATCAAACAAGTTTGATGCAAAATAAGGAATAGCAAAATTTGCTATTCCTTATTTTGCGATTGCACTGAAGGATTTGCAAATTTTGCGATTCCTTAAATGCAATGTATCAAACAAAAAATATGCAAAAAATGCCATTAAGGATTTGCAAATTACCACCAACTTCTAGTTGGTGGTAATTTGCGAATTCTTTTCAAAAAGCTTTTTTTCCAAAAAACAAAAGGTGCCATATGACGCCCATACATGCCCTTAGGGCATGTATGTGCGCCATATGCCCCCAAATTTCTTTTTCAGGGGCTGCAGCAGGGTGTTCTTGAGACACCCCTGCACCCTTGGAAAAATTCCTAATTTGCGATGAGCTAATTGCTAATCGCAAATTGCACCTTCATTCCTATGGGCCTCCTGGCCCATGGAAATGAATGGGTAATTTGCAATTAGCAATTTGCTCATTGCAAATTAGGAATGGTAAAGAATCGCTATTTATTCCTTAAAATTCACTATTTAGGAAATGCAAAATAGTTTGATGATACATATGGCGGTTCATCTGTAACAAGATAAGAAGCTTAGGGATACATTTATGATGACTGGCGCAATAAAGTGGACATTACTTACTTCATTGGTAGGCCTTTACATGTATTATCTCCTCTGTATTCTTCATCAAGCGTAACTTTAATCTGCAATCCTGAGTAGGACTCACCTTAAACAAACCTCTGGATAGGCCACACCTTATCGTCATCCTGAATTAATCATTTAAAATGCTAGGGACAGATTTATGATAGGTGTATGCCTCTTTTGCGCCACTGTGCGTCACTTTTCTGATGCAGCGGCGGTGCAAAAGATTTGCTATGAGGCGACAAAATTACAAATTGATGCATTTAGGCACATGTGTCATGGTGTAAAAAAAACGTGCCACATGAAACCGATGCAGCAGTGATGCAAAAGATGCACCATGTTGCAAGACAGGCCTCACTTGGGGCCATATGTATTAAGCTAATTAGCATTCGCAAAGGTCAAAATTCTGCGAATTTCGGCCTTTGCGAATGCTAATTAGACAAATGGTACGTATCAAACAAGTTTGATGCAAAATAAGGAATAGCAAAATTTGCTATTCCTTATTTTGCGATTGTACTGAAGGATTTGCAAATTTTGCGATTCCTTAAATGCAATGTATCAAACTAAAAATATGCAAAAAATGCCATTAAGGATTTGCAAACTACCACCAACTTCTAGTTGGTGGTAATTTGCGAATTCTTTTCAAAAAGCTTTTTTTCCAAAAAACAAAAGGTGCCATATGACGCCCATACATGCCCTTAGGGCATGTATGTGCGCCATATGCCCCCAAATTTCTTTTTCAGGGGTGCAGCAGGATGTCTTGAGACACCCCTGCACCTTTGGAAAAATTCCTAATTTGCGATGAGCTAATTGCTAATCGCAAATTGCACCTTCATTCCTATGGGCCTCCTGGCCCATGGAAATGAATGGGTAATTTGCAATCAGCAATTTGCTCATCGCAAATTAGGAATGGTAAAGAATTGCTATTTATCCCTTAAAATTCGCTATTTAGGAAATGCTAAATAGTTTGATGATACATATAGCGGTTCATCTCTAACAAGATAAGAAGCTTAGGGATAGATTTATGATGACTGGCGCATCACCAGGGATGTGCCAGTCATCCTGCGCTGCTGTTCCGCCACCCATGGTGTGCTGCATTTACAATGCGGCACAGCATGGGGCAAAAATGGCACAGATGCGTGACGCATCTGTGCCGTAAAGGTAGCGCATTGCTGGAGTTGTATCGCAAGTGTGATGCAGCTCCAGCAAGGCTCAGGGGTGCCCCATCTCCACAATGTTGCGTCAAGACCTATGCCTGCTTCAAGCAGGCGCAGGGTTTTGACGTAGCTTTCTCCTATCTGATTGTAAATGCGGCACACCATGAGTGGCAGAGCAGCGGTGCACGTTAACTGGTGCATGCCTGGGGATGTGCCATTTAACATAAATCTGCCCCTTTACATTTAAGTATGTGCAGGGGACACAGAGTCGGTGAGGCTTATCCAAGGTTAAGAAGAGATGAGTCCTGTTCACTGAAAAATTAGACATAGGCTTCACCTGCTCAGCATCGTTGGACATGGCTATATAATAGCTGCAAAATGTTACTCTTGTTAAACAATTTTACTATTATAATCTCTGAGATTTGTCTCTTACTCTGCAACATCTCATTGTTGTTATCTTTCTTTAAAGATAAAGACAACATCAACATGAGCGACAATCAGCAATCAGTTGATTTTGACCTCATCATTGAACTCGTAATTGAAACATCAGTGGATGTTGATCCCTTGGATGATTTAAATCCTGAGGATGAAGAAGAACGTGATGAGGATGCAGATTTGTCCGAATTATATGACATAGGATGGGAAGCTGACGTGCTTGAGCCTATGGAACTATAAACATTTATTTTAAAAATTTATAATAAATAAAAAGTAAAAATGTAAACCGTTTAATTTCAAAAACAGGTTATGTGTAGTGTCTTCAATAAAATATTAAAATATGCTCATAAAATTAGATCAGATTCACATATAAAATAGCACAGGTAACATGAATATAAATTCCATTTCTTTTCTGCTATTTCTGTATTCTAAATTTGCCAAGCACTAAAAAATCTTCTATGTAAAAATGTCAAGTAGTGTTTTAAGTTTTTGATTACTGTTATTGATTTACTGTTGGGTAATAGTGGTTAATAAAAATTTTTATTATATTTTACCACAGATTCAACTGCAGATCATTTCAAGATTTCAGCATGCCAACCAAAGAAAGAGTGAGAAAGGCTGCAAAACGTCAAAGACAGCAGGTTAATGAAAAAAAGCAGCAGTCCTCTAACAAAAAGATTTGTCAAGTCACCAAGAAAGCACCGGGTAAGAGTACAAAAACATTCATAAGAAATATCTGTAGTAAAAAAAATATTACTACAGAAAATGTTTCAGTCCAGAAAAAGAGAAGCAATTCAAACGGAAAGGAAAGGCCAATGAAAAATGTTACTGCTAGAGCAAGAGATAACTCTGTGCATGATAGTAGAAGGAAACAACAGTTTAGGGACATTCGTAAACGAATGTTCCACAACAGGATAATTGGCAATTTGTTAAAAAATATTAAGAAAGGTCAACAGAAAGTGGTTTTTTATAAGAGAAAAAAAAAAGTTGAGAAAGTTATTGATCAGGCATTTGAAATTAAACGTAAGTTATTTATTTTGATAATCAATAGAATTAGGAAGCTAAACAAGGCAATTTATGATTTCAAAAGAAATAGTAGATGGAAGAGAATAGTTAATCGTAGTAATTTTTGTGAAGTTTTTTCTGGAGAATGGATGCATAGTTCAAGCTGTGAGGCAATTTTTAATGAGGAGAGTTATTTCCAGGATAATGATTTGGTGCATGCAGTTGACACCAGTGGTCGTGCTTATGAAGTGAAAGATGGTTGTCCAGTTGAAAAAGAAAAACTTGTGACAACAGAGGCAGAAGAGGTGTTAGGTAATGAGGTTTTAGGAAGACGTGCTAAGGGTCCTGTGTACACCTGGAAGTGTAGTAGTATTTGCAGTGTGCGACAGGATTCCATCAATTTGCTTTGTGATTTTGTACGGTCATTTAATAAGAAAAGTTTGAAGGAGAAAATGAGGTTGTTGCAAGAATTAGATCCTTGCAGAGTGAGAGAAGTGACAGGTTTGCATGGTCATTCACTGGCTTGTCTTTCCAGGAGAGTATGGCAGAGTGTTTTTCATCATTTCAGGATGCTAGCAGTGCATCATAATAAAGTGAGGAAATTAGTTAGAATGTTGTATTATGCTAAGAGTCCAGCAATTATGCTTAAACAATTATGCGCTGCTCTTTTGCATGGTTCTGAAATAGATGTGAAGAATATATGTGAAGAAATTGAGTTTTGTTACTTTGGAAGTAAAGAGGAGAATGTTGAAATTGACCAAGAAGAAGCGGGTAATGTGGAAGATAGTGTACAGGTTTCCAGTACAGATAATTTCCAGAGGGAAATTGCGACGTTTCAGGTCAAATCAAGTGAGAGGCCAAATTTCACTTGTGTGTGTTGTCGATGCACTTATTATAAGAATCAGACTAAGTTAGTGGATTTATATGCAAAAAGTGAAAGGGAAAATAATAGTGAATGGAAGGATTTCGCAACATACTTGATGGCAGAAAATTGTTTTGATTTGGGATTGGATCAACGTGTGTGTACTTATTGTTGTTGCAAATTAAATCAAAACCAGATGCCTGCTAGAGCAGTTCATAATAATCTGGAATTGGTTGAGATTCCTTCTGAATTGAAGGATTTAAATACTTATGAATCTATTTTGATTCAAAGTATCCATCCCTTTCAGGCTATTGTAAGAATGGAGCCAAAGACAGGGAAATTGCCTCCATCAGATTTACAGAGAGGATTAAAGGGAAGAGTTGTTTATTTGCCTCTAGATTTGAAGAAAAACATTAACACAATTGGAGTAG
Organism: Lissotriton helveticus; assembly: GCF_964261635.1. NCBI lineage: Eukaryota > Metazoa > Chordata > Amphibia > Caudata > Salamandridae > Lissotriton > Lissotriton helveticus. The sequence goes on along the minus strand of NC_136067.1, from coordinate 1,303,044,000 downwards.
AAAAAGTGGAAGAGGAACCTCTGGTTATCTTAGTTAATGGGGTTCCGACAAAGAATAAGAAAATATGGCAAGATTTAGTGGATGTTAGGAAAGTTAAAAAGGCAACATTGTATTTGAAAAAAAATAATAAATACTATAAAAATGTATATGTTGCAGAAGAGGAAGTAAGTGAGGAAGAGGATAACGATTTGTGTGCTGGTCAAATTGAGAAAGTAGAACCCTCTACTAGTGAAGAAATATATGAACATTATAGTGTTCATCCTTTGCATTCCAAGGAAGTCATGGGGAATGCTATTGAGTTGTTTCAAATGAAACAAGCCAAAGGGAGTCCCATTAGTGTTTGGGAGGAAAGTTTGGAAGCTCGGTGTTTCCCACAGCTTTTTCCAACAGGTCAGGGAGGAAGATATGATGAGCGACCTCATCAAATTCCTGCTTCTGAATACCGGACTTTGCGATTGTATGCAGGAGATGCTAGGTTTCGACAATGCATTCCTTATTTGTTTCATCTCCTGTTTGAAAGCGATCTGTCTGGACTGTCATATGCAGTGAACCACATCTTGAAAAGTGGTATACACATGCAAAACATCTCGGCAAGTGACTTTATGGATAAAGTCAATGTCCAAGACAGTATTTTGGATTCTCACCTGATTAATCTCATGGCGTGTCAGCGTGGTACTAATGAGTACTGGTACCGTCGTCATGGTGATTTAAAATGTATGCTGAGGAACTTAGGAACTCCCACATGGTTCCTCACTCTGAGCTGTGCCGAGTATGGCTGGGAAGACTTACTTGAATTTCTACGAGAGGCAAATGCTAACGTAGAAAACATCGAATTCAAGACACCCGGAGAACTGTGCTCTTTGGATCCAGTCAATGTATGTTGGTACTTCAATCATAGATTTGAAGCTATGATGTCTTTCATCATGAATAAGAAGAATCCACCTCTTGGAGAGGTGTTGGATTTCTTCTGGAGAAAGGAGTACCAAGCAAGAGGTGCTCCTCATATACATATGTTGCTGTGGATCAAGGATGCACCTAAATTTGGAACGGATCCAGAAGACTCAGTGATGAGTTTTATACAACAGTATTCTACGTGTGCTGTTCCAAACGCAAAGGAGAAGAAAAGCCTAAGAGAAAAAGTTCTGCGTTTCCAAAGCCATCGATGTGGAAAGTACTGTCGTCGTGAATTCCGAAACAAGGACAAGTTCTACACCAAATGTCGTTTCGGCTTTCCACGACCGGTGATTTCTAAAGGAAGAGTAAACAGTTTGATCTCTTCGCTGCGACATAATGTGATGAAGAAATCACCTAAAAACACATACAATTTGAAGAGGAACGAAGAGTCCAAGTACATCAACGACTACAACCCGGTGATTTTGTCCATGTGGAATGCTAACATGGATATACAGTTTGTGGCTGATAACTGTATGGCTGTGGCTCGGTATGTGACGTCTTACATCACCAAAAAAGAGAAGACAGAATTGAAGGATATGTGGGAGGACATTTCCCATGAAAAGAGCCTCAGCAAGAAGTTGTACAGGTTCAGTCTGAAGATGTTGTCGCATCGAGAAATTGGAGCGTACGAATGTTCTGACCGGTTGTCTTCAGCAAGTCTCTATGCCAAGTCCAGGAGTATCGTTTGGGCGAGTCTTGGTCTTGCTGCAACGCGTAATCGAGTTCTCAAACCTGTGCGGGAAATTGAGTATTTGGCGGAAAAGGAGCCAAACAGTACCGACATTTTGAAGACCAACATGTTGGATACATATTATCCAAATCGAAGCATTCACCTCGAGAATGTTTGTCTGTATGAGGTTCTTCAAAATTACATATTCAAGAGGAACATCAAAGAAGATACTGAGAAAGGAGTGTATGCTGTAATAGGAAGTGAGGGATGTCTGGTCAAGCAAAGAAAATGCCACTTTGTAAACCATCGAAAATTGAGTGGCGAATCTCCTGAAAAAAAGGAATTTTTCTATTTAGCACTTTTGCAACTTTTCAAGCCTTGGCGTGCAGAAGAGGAACTGCTTGGAGATTTTCTCTGTTACGAAGACTCTTTCAATGCCGCCAAGGAGACCATAGAATGTCCTGCTTTTCCCAAATATGTAGAAATGTTGAATGCAGAAATTGAGCAGGAAGCAATGATTGCAGCCGAGATTGCCAGAGACAGTTCTCAGGACAGTCAGAGTTCTGCTTCATTGAGTCAGGATCCACTAGGAGGACCTGTTATCGAAAATGAAGCTGCCACTGCTATGAATGAAGTGGAAAGAGCCATGGCACATGCTCAGGAGGATGCGGTTAACTTAGAAGAGTTGGAAAGACAACTCAACGTTGAGCAGAGGAAAATATATGACGAAGTTACCATGCAAATTGATCATGGATTAAGTCATGACAAGAAAGAGTGCTCATGTACGTCGTTGAAGCCTGTCCGACTGTACGTGAGTGGAGAAGCGGGAACTGGAAAAAGTTTCCTTATTAAAGCAATTTCATGTTATTTGCAGGAAAGGACAGAGTCATCGCTGTCTTGTGTTGTCACCGCTCCAACTAGACTGGCAGCACATAACATTAAAGGGATTACTTTACATCGTTTACTGATGCTGCCAGTGGAGCATGACAACAAATTACAATATCACAAGCTATCTGGAGATGCTTGTTTTGAAGTTTCAAGAATCTTGAGGAAAATGAAACTTCTTATCATTGACGAAGTAAGCATGGTTTCCAATGTCATGCTTGCCTTTGTGCATTTGAGAATGCAAGAAGTTCTCAAAACAGAGTATGATGTGTTATTTGGTGGCAAACACATCATTGTTTTCGGAGATCTTCTGCAGCTGACACCAGTGAAAGGGCAACCTGTGTTCAAAAAGCTCACGCATGAAGATACCAGGAAGTGCCTAGGCAGCATTGGCAACGTCAATATATGGTTAAACTTCAATTATGCTGAACTGCATGAAAATATGCGTCAGGCGAAGGATGAAGTTTACAAGACTATTCTACAAGATGTTAGAATTGGAAAAGTGACCGAGCATGGGAAAGAAGCTTTACATGCACGATTACTGTCAAATTTATATCCAGAACAAGATGTTGTGCCTGAGAATATTTTTCAGAAAATTACTGAGAAGAAATCTGGAATATGTTTGATGCCAACTCTTGCAGAATGTGCCAAATTCAACAACAAAATGTTGCATTTAGAAAAGCACGAGATTGTGAAACTGGAAGCTATTGACAGAGTAGAGCATATGGGATCAACAATTATTTTGTCTGAGAATCTGAAAACAAAATTGGATTCATTAGAGAAGAGTATATCTAAAACTGCAGGTTTTGAAAAGACTCTGAATGTGTGCTTGAACTGCCGTATAATTTTAAGAAGGAATTTACATGTTGAAAGAGGTCTGGTAAATGGATCAATGGGTAATGTTGTTGATTTTGTAAAATACAGAAATAGAGATGGAATTGAATTTTTAAAAATTAAATTTGATGGCATTGAGGAAGCACAGCTAATTGGTCGTTGTTCTGCTAGATTTTTGCTTGTAAAAGACTTATATGTTCGCCATAAGCAGTTTCCTGTTTGCTTGGCATATGCGGTGACAATCCATAAATCGCAAGGTTTAAGTGTAGACAGTGCATTGGTGAATATTGGCAGTTCTGTGTTCAAGGAGGGTATGGCATATGTGGCATTGTCACGAGTTAGAACTTTATCGGGATTGTACTTGATTGAGTGTGATGTCACAAGCATTTGTGCGGATCTAGATTGTGTTAAGGAATACAATAGGTTAAGAAGAGAGTATGCGCCACATTTGCCTCAATATCCTTTGTTTGAGAAACGTGTGGTAGGCCGGAAACGAAGAAATGTGACCAATACTGGGGAGGTTGTAGCAAAAAGACGAAAAGTCGATGAACCTGAAATTATAAGCAGAAACAAAAAGGATTCTGTTGAAGATGTTGTTGGTTTTCAATTTGAAAACAGTTCTGGTGTCAACTGCTATGCTAATGTAGTGGTTAATGTTTTGTTTTCTCTAGAAAATGTAAAAGAAGAGATTGTGGTCATTCTGATCAAAGATTTTGCAGTTTGTTAAATTCTGTCTTAGAAAAATGTAGCACTGATAGAACAAACATAGAAAGTGTGTCTGAAATTCGAAATCTGTTAGACAGATGTTCAGGCCAAACACAATTCTCTCAAAATATTCAGCAAGATTGTCAAGAGTTTTTAATGTATATGCTTGATGTATTGCATGCTGAAGGTGTAGATGTAGATCAGCTGTTTGGGCTTTCTTATCAATGGCAGCATGACTGCGAGAACTGTAGGGTATCAAGTACTACTAGTGTAGACTCAGAAAGATTTATATTTTTAACTTTGCCAGACAGTAAATCAGTCTCCTTTAATAAGCTAGTAAAAGCAGCTGATCACAACATGGAGTGTAGCCAATGTAAATCTGAAATGATGTCCACATTATTTATACGAACATATGGCCAGTATGTCATTTTAATGTTCCAACGATGTAGGCCTGATGGAACAAAATTGACAACTTTAATTAAAAATTTTGTGGCTTTGCAGTTGTCAATATCAGGAAGGACTTTTGTAACTGCAGCAATTATATATCATGACGGTCCTTCAACAACATCAGGACATTACACAGCTTATTTAAAGTCTAGAAATGGCTGGTCATTCTGCAATGATTCTGTTTTAATTTTCAAAAAAAAATTGCCGTATGACCTTAAAAACTCTTACCTGGTGTTTTTAAAACCAAAATTTTAGGGAAAGAATCTCGGGATGTGCTCTGAGGATTTTCAAGAAGTTCTAATGGCTCCTACACGATTTGGCCTTGAGGATAAGTGTAGTTCAGAGACATAACTTCTAACCATAAGACTGGACGTCATGGAGAAATAAGTGCACTTTGAATGAGTTCAGAAAAACTATTTCTTTTTATAAGCTAATTGAAGCAGCCAATCAAAACATAGAGTAGAGGGAATGTAAGTCTGCAATGCTGTCTACTGTTTTACATTGCTTTGTGATTAAAAGTGATGTAGAGAATTAAATAATTGTAGTAGTCATAGAGGTAGTGTAAGTCTGCTTCATAGTAAGCAGTATCAGTGTCATAGGAAATGTAGAACATGACTGAGGAAGAAGGGGAAGATATTACTAGTCCAGGATTGTGAAAATGATCTTCAACATTTTAATTCTGAAAGTTGCGGAAATGCCAAATGACGGGATTGGCTTACAAGAAATCCAAGAGTTATAAATGGCTCTGACAAGATTTGGCCTTGTGGAAACTTGTGGTAGAGAGCAAGAAGTCATTTATTGTATGTAACATGTTTTTCAAAACGATGGAGGTTTTCTTTCAGAAAGTGGCGGGCTGAAAGTAATAACAGCACAACAGAGTGTAAGCTGTTCATAGGACATCCTTTGACGTCATGGAAAGTAAGTTAACTTTAAGGAGTTCTGAATTCTGATTTGTTATGTTGTATGGGTTTTTTAAACACAATCATTTTGATTGTGTTTTTTTTTCCCCGCTGTTATATGATGAATACCTTCAAGTCACTGTTTTTAGTGAAATTTGATACATTCTGAGAACAGCAAAAATAAACCATTTAACATGTATAATTAATTCTGTACTGTTTCCATTTATGATGTACATTTAGAACTGTGTAGGCGGCATGGAGAAGGAGAGGCTTCTGTAAGTGTCAAAGTTCTTGCATACAGTGCTCATATTCTACGTAGTCTTTCATATGATAGACTACATTTCCACAATGAGATACCTAAGCAAAGGAAACACAGGTCATATGATTGTGGAATGAGCAAAAAAATGTGCATGTTTTTCAATTATATTACCTGTGTTTCCTAACATTACACACCACATTGTGTAGATGAGGTTTAGGCCTGTTCCTGGAGACAGAGGAGGTCTGACATTTGTTCAAGAGTGCAGTGGACATTACTCACTTCGTTGGTAGGCCTCCACATGCATTATCTTCTCTGTATTCTTCAACAAACCTAAATTCCATCTGCAACCCTGAGTAGGACTTACCTGAAACAAATCTGTGGATAGGTTACACCTTATTGGCATCTTGAAACAATCATTTAAAATGTTAGGGTCAGATTTATGGTGGCCGTGCGCCTCTTTTGCTCCATTGTGGGTCACTTTTGTGTAAAAGATGCACCATGTTGCAAGATAGGTTTCAGTTCATCTCCAGCAAGATACCATCAGTTTAAAATGTATATAATTAGCATTGTGTAGGGGGCATGCAGAAGCAAAAGCTTTTATAAGTGACAAAGTTGTTGCATGCAGTGCTGCACTTCTAGGTACTGTTTAATATGCTGGACAACATCTGCACTATGAGATACCTAAGCAAAGGCAACACAGGTGATGTGATTGTGAAATGAGGAAAAGAAACTCCACATTTTTCAATTACATCACCTGTGTTTCCTAAGTTTATGAATGACATTGTGCAGATGAAGTTTAGGTCTGTCCACGGACACAGAAGAGGTCTGGCCTTTGTTCAAGAGTGAAGTGGACATGACTTACTTCATTGGTAGGCCTTCACATGTATTATGTCCTCTGTTCTCTTCAAACAACTCGAAATTTCATTTGGAACCCTGAATAGGTCTCACCTCAAACAAACCTCTGGATAGGACACATCTTATTGGCATCCTGAAGCAATCATTTAAAATGTTAGTGTCTTGCGACACTTTTCTGAGACAACAGCAGTGCAAAAGATGCACCATGTTTTAAGATAGGCCTCACTTCATCTGCATCAAGATACTGTTAGTTTAAAATGTATATCTTTAGGACTGTGTAGGGGGCCTGGAGAAGCAGAAGCTTCTGTCAGTGTCAAAGTGTTTGTCCTTCAATCTTTTCCCTTGTCTTTTGTAATTTTTAAATACATGTTTTAATATTTTTCAAATGTTTGTTCTCTCTTTCACAGATTGAAAGTATAAAAACAAAAAGTGAGTAATTTAACGACAATTATAAGGTAAATGTTTTGTATTCTTTTCGTTACATTTCTATCACATTCACCTACTATTAGTTCCACAGCTTCATTTCTTTAACCCTCAGTTTCCTGCCTTTGCTACTTTCCTCATTCCTTTCTCTATTACCTACTTACTCAACTCCTTCCACTCTTTTTCTCAGTCCCTCTCTTCTCTTAGTTCCTCACTCTTGTTCACTCACTCCGTCTCTATTACTCTTAGTGTCTTTGACTGATCACTTTTTCACTACTTGTTCATAATGCTTTCTCTGTGTAGTTGAAGCACACTAAGGGGCATATTATGAACACAGCCAATAAAATTATTGCTGTTTTTATTGGTAGAAAACTGGTGCAAAAGTGGTTTTAGCGGCAGTTTTCTGCCGCAAAAGCGGCTTTGGTGACATATTTCTGCCGATAAAAGCTGCAAAACTTTTATTGCCTATGTTGATGATATGGCTCTATGTTATTTACATTTCTTTGCTGTTTTAATTAATCTTTTTCTGTTATTTTTTGTTTTCTGTTTTCTATTTTTTCTCTCTGTTATTCCCCATGTTTTAATCTTATTTTGAACATTCACTCACATTCTCCAAGAAACTCTTCTTTGTTATTGTTCTACTCTCTTTTTTTTCTTTCACTTCCTTATCTATTTTGTTTTCCACAATTATACCCTCTTCCGTCTTTTCTTCGGTAAATAGATCTATTAAACAGTATCTCTGGTTTACTCCCTATAGCTGTCTTTCTTTTAACATGACTCTCTGTTTACTTTCCTTATACTTACTCTTCTTTTTTTTTTTTTTTTTTTTTTTTTGGTTCGCTCCCGGTTCGCGAACCGGGAAGCGAACTGGGAAGCGAACTAAAAGAAATAGAGCTTGCCAGAGTGCTAAACATTCTAGCAATTTTTTTTGAAAGGGGAGGTAGTTCTGAAAAGAACTTTTTTTTATGTTTTTGTTGTTTTATATTTTTTTTTTATTTTTTGTTTTTTTTTGTATTTTTTGAACAATTTTATATTTTTTTTGGTTTTTTTGGGGGGGGGAAACAACAAAAAACAGGCATTGAAAAGGGCTCAACAGGAGCAAAAAAAAATTACTGTCTGGGGCGGTTAGGGCAATTATGATTGTTATAAGCTAGGTTTATTGAATTAATACTCATGTTACCACATGATATCAATGCACCGCAGTGCAGACAAGTATATTTCATATGCCCAAAATTCTCCTGGATGTTTGGCACGGTTTCCCGTGCCTCTGCTGCGGACAATGATATTAACGATGTTGACCTGGCCACAGGAGTTGCTGTTGGGTTTTGTTCCATGTCGCGTATTTCCGCCCGGCTGTAATTCAGTGGATGCCACCTGTTCATGTGCCGATGCATGGTATAGTTCCCATAGCTATACTTTTTATCAGTCCCTCTTGATAATTTCTCTTTGCAAATGAGGCAGGTGACATACCTCGCATTTACTTTTTTCTGTCCTGGAGGGATTGAAAAAAATTGCCAAATGAAACTGGCTTTCCTATGGGAAACCCGGGGCACCTCTTCCAAGAACTGTGGTCCTTCTCTCTCCTCTTCCTCTAGTTCTTCCTCTTCCTCCTCTGTGTTGGTGATGACCTGGGGAGGTGGTCCTCTCTTCCCATGAGGAGGTGGAGGTGGTGGTGGGGGTGCACCAGCTGAAGCAACTACTGAAGCCATTGCTCTACTATGAATAAAGGTCTTCCTCTCACAAAGATGAAAGTCAGAGTGAGGAAAGAAGGAGGGGTTTTCATCATTTGGGAAAAACAATAGTTCTAAACCAATGAAAAGTGTTATTTTTAGGTCACCTGACCTAACCTTACATGATTATGAAACCAAAAGTGAAATGAACCAATGAAAAGTTTTATTAACAAGTCACATGACCTCTCACGCTTATGTTACGCGCTGCGGAACGCGCCCCGGATCGCTTCCGGGTCGCTGCGCTTCGCGCCTCGGTTCGCGTACCGGAGCACTTCCGGGTGCGCTAACGCAGCGCGTCATAAGACGCATTACGCGACAACGTGATACGTCGCGCTTCCGCGACGCGTCACGATGTTGATTTCTAACGCGGCAGTTGCGCTAACGGAACGTTTACCGGTTCGCGGACCGGGTCGCGGCATCAAATTGAGCTAACGGAAAGCTTCCCGGTTCGCGAACCGGGAGCGAAAGAAAAAAAATATTTTAAAAAAAAATTATTAATAAACATATAAAATATATTTTTGGATTTAAAGAAGAATACATTTTACAGCTATAGAGATTAGCTTTTAAAAAACCAATGAAATTCACTGAAAAAACCATAGGTTATAGACCATATATAGTTAGGAATTAGCATTTACAAAACCTTGAAAATTCACTGAAAAAACCATAGGTTATAGACCATATATAGTTAGGAATTAGCATTTAAAAAACCTTATTTTACTCACACAAAACCATTGAAATTCCATATATAGTTAGTTGTACTAACTATATATCGCGCACCCGCAATCCACTGCTGATCATGTCACATATTACATCATTCATGACATGGTCAGTGACATCACTGATGACATCACTGATGACATCTCAAATGACATCACTGATGACATCACTGATGACATCTCAAATGACATCACTGATGACATCACTGATGACATCTCAAATGAAATCACTGATGACATCACTGATGACATCTCATTTGACATTACTGATCACATCACTGATGACATCATTCATGTGATAATACAATGAACCTCTTCAGACTCTAATATAACCTTAGATACACTCAGTGTAAACATACACTCACAGACTGTCACTCATCCATGGAGTTACTCAGACACCTAGTCAGTCATGCAAAGAATCAATCACACCTCCATTTTCTCAACTATACAGTTATACACACCTTACTTATTCAAACATATACTAAAACATATTTACTCTCTTATACAATCCTGGATACAAGTTCACAATGATGCATACAGCCACTCACACATTCACTGGCTCCTATGCACAGTTATTTATATATGTCAACTCTCACATGTACTGTATTTTACATATGTACTTACTTTGACATGTAGCACTGAGATATCCATTCACTCACCAATACACTCATGCACACAGTCAACCGCCCATACAGCTGTTTCCACATGCACTTTTGAACCCATACATCTAGTGAATCAACTGCTCACACATATATGCACAGAGTCATACACCTCCCAGCCACCCACACACACACTCAGTCTCCCATACAAATGCTTGGGCAACCAATCAATAACCCATATAGTTACTCATATAGCTACTGATCAACACATGCAGCAGTTTACAGAACAACAGACATAATGATGCACAAATTAAGACAGTTTAGTCACTAACCCATGCATTCAGTGAGACACATTTAATCACTCACTCATACAGTCAGTCACGCACCTACTAAATCCTTCATCCAGACACTTCTACATCTACTCATTCTTCAATATGTAAAACATATTTAAACTTTACAGAAACACACAGTCACTGGATGATGTCATCAGTGATGTCATTTGAGATGTCATCAGTGATGTCATCAGTGATGTCACTGACCATGGCATGAATGATGTAATATGTGACATGATCAGCAGTGGATTGCGGGTGCGCGATATATAGTTAGTGCAACTAACTATATATGGAATTTCAATGGTTTTGTGTGAGTAAAATAAGGTTTTTTAAATGCTAATTCCTAACTATATATGGTCTATAACCTATGGTTTTTTCAGTGAATTTTCAAGGTTTTGTAAATGCTAATTCCTAACTATATATGGTCTATAACCTATGGTTTTTTCAGTGAATATATATATATATATATTTCCTTTTGGTGACTCTTCCATTCTTCACCTTGTCCCACAATCCGTTTCACCTAAAGACACGCTGTAGTGGGGCACCCCTTTTCCATTTCATTTGCCATTCAGCCCGCTTTTGCTACACTGTGCCTCTTCCGCTATTCAGCTGTTTACCGCCCGCTCTTTCGACTACAGCGTCTCGCTCACCATGTACTTGAGTTGCTCCCGCTCTTGCGGTGCAGCGATAGGCGGCTGCCACAGGACTCTCAAAATGGCGGCCATCTCTTCAGATTTGGGCGTGGTCCACTAAAATGGGCCTGCGACACCTTGGAACTCGGACGCTTGTCTGCTAGAGCTTGGGCTCCATTCTCGAAACCGTCCCCTCATCCTTGAAGATTCTACAAAAGTCTTGGGGGCCCCCGACTCCCGCAGGCTTCTGGTGGGGAGCGCCTAGCATGATTGCTCGTGGAATGGCCACGACGGAGCTACGAAATGGTGGTGCTCTCATGCTAACGCCAGCTTCAGTCTGAAACATCCAGAAACACTGTAGACTACCAATTCGATCAGTTCCGGTAGCGCTCCAACGTGACCCGGTAGAGAAGAACTTGCCCTCCCCTCTTTGACTGATGGTTCTTGTTGCCTGTCCCTTCTGTTGTCATTTAACAGAACTATTTAGCCTGCTGAAAGGGGTTGTGTGCCGTCCGCTGGTTGGTGGAGACATTTTCACTATATTCTGGACCTGCGTTGTCGCGTAATGCGTCATATGACGCGCCGCGTTAGAAAGTTTAATAAATTATTAAACACAATAAACAATCCTTAAAAAATAAAAAAAAATAAAAAATAATCAACAAAACCAACAATCAATTAACAACAGTATTTGAAAAGTCTATCATTCATTTTTCATTGCAGTACGCTGCCCAGAAAGCTTCCCGGTTCCCGGACCGGGCGCTACCCACGCAAAAAAACAAAAAAAATGTGCCCCCTTATGGTTATTTGCCCCTTTGTTTTGGCCTCCTCTTGTCTCTCGATCCTACCGAGAGACAAGATGGCGGCAGCTACGGACTTTTTGGAATGTTGACAGACGCCAGAGAACCAATCAGCTTCGCTTCACAAAGCTCCGTTGCGCGAAAAGTACGCGTCCTGGAGCGCTGCCCGGTCCGCTGTTACAGATATATATCTTTTTTTAAATGTTAATTTCTCAAAATCCACTGGAGCACATATATTGAGACCTACAAAAGGCACATCGGGCTACCAGTCCCTACAATTTTGCCAAGTTTCGTGCAAATCCATTCAGCCGTTCGGGCTAAAAGTGAGGCCAACCGCCCTATGGAAATTAACATGGGAAAAACGCGTTTTGGGACCCCCCTTTTTTCTCGGCCCCCCCTTGACGAACCCCCCCAAAATTTTCAGGGGCTGCTCAGAAACAAAATGTGCCATTTTCCTGAAAATTTCAGCCAATTCCGTCCACAAACGCCAAAGTTATTAGACATAGAATTTTCAAAAAACCCATAGGGAAAAAATCCTAACTATATATACCTACTGGCGACCGCCAGTAGGTAATATATATATATATATATATATACATATATATATATATATATATATATATATATTGAGACTGTGATTCTTTTGACATGGTTAGACCTCACCTTGTAATTGATGTGGTTTTGATTATAGTGCACCGGGTCCCTGCCAACCAGGTCCTCAGGGCCAAATCTTCTTCCCTAAAACATAACCACAATTGGTACGTCTGCCCCCTGTAAGTCCCTAGTAAGTGGTACCCTGGGTACCAATGGCATGGCAGCTGAAGACGAACCCCTGGAGCCCACCCCTCACTTGGACCATGCCATTGCCCTTGCAGCTTGCATGCCCTTGTGAGGGGAAACTTACAGTCAACATGGCACTCTGCCTGGGTGGCAGGCCAACCAGCACATCCTGCCCTAAGGCAGGGTGCACTATACCACAGGTGAGGGCATATCTACCTGAGTGGATATGCTTCTACAATACTTAAGTCAATTCTTCAACATTGTAAGTGTAAGGGAAGCCATAAGGACTACATGGGCTGGAAACTCGACAACTCAAGTTCCCCAGCGCCATCATGGCTTCACTGAAACCAGGAGTGTTTGGTACCAAACAGCTCCTGGTAATAAATCCACACTGATGCCAGTGTGAGATTTATTAAAACATGTTTTAAGAGGACACCTCAGAGGTGCCCCCTGAAAACCTACCGACCCTTGTATGGGCAATGACTGGCTTTAGTCAGCCTGCCACACACAGACATGTTTCTGGACCCATGGCTGGAGAGCCTCTGCTCTCTGGGCCCAGAAACAATGCACATCCTTGGCAGAAGTGTCACACTTCCTCCCCCAGGATGGGTCAGTGCTCCAAGCGGAAGCCTAAAAGGCATGCCGCCTTTGTAATGTGACACCTAGCCTCTGCTTTTTTTTGTGAGTTTTATATAGCACAAACTAGACCCAAAGTTATAGAGAGCTTGACATGAGCACCAGTTATGTGACAGACGGAGTTATTCATTTTTGTTAGGCACAGGGAGATTAAGTGATTTGCCCAGAATAACAGAATGTTGAGCATTACTGTCGAGACTAAAACTCGGTTCCCCAGCTCTGAGGTTGACCGCCCCAGACATTAGGATACATTCCCTCCCCAAACTGGGAAAACTGTGTAAACTGGGGGCTGTAATCTGCATCCCTCAGTTTACACCCCCACTTTGGCTCGGAAAACCGGTGGGAAAACTTAGAAAGGCAAGGAGGTGTGCCCACCTTTGCCAACTCCCCCCCCCGCAGGTGAAGGAGGTGAGGGTAAGCACACTTTTCAGGCCCTGCCATCTTGAAGATGAGGGGGACCCTTCCAATCAGGGCTAGGTCTATGCCCCCTCCCACAAGAGGATGGCATAATAGGGTGTATTGTCACCCCAGGTAAGGTGCCTATTGGCCCTACCTACTACTCCCCTAAAAATCCCCCTAAATTTACATTTAGAGGGCTCCCGCAGACCTAGAAACTAGATCTGTGATGACCTAAGAAACCATCCCTGCAGGTAAGACTGAATACAACAACTGCCTTGGCCCCAGCCTTACCAGCCTGTCTCCAGTTTTGATGAACCTGCGACCTGTCTTGCAGCCAGTCACCTCTGAAAACCCCGGGAGGACTGCTGCCTTTGAAAAAGACACCAATCTTCTGTGGACAGTGGACCTGTCCAGAATAAATCTACTCCAAGGGCTCCAGTTCCAGCTGGAACCATGATCTCTGCGTACTCTTCACCCAACGCGACAGCCCAAGTCTAAGTGGCTCACTAGCCCAGTAAAATCCTACCAATGATCCCAACCTTGAGTCCAGCATTGGTTGACCTCTCCTGACCTCCACGAAAGCTCCTGCAGTGTGAATCAAGGACCTCCTTCGACCAATACTAGCTCTGGTAAGAAGACCCTGACGTCAAAAGCCCCCCCCTGCACCCAAAGTCCCTTCCCCTTGGAAAGCTGAACCCATGGTGCACCTACAACTAACTACATATCTACTTTCCTCTGCTGTCGTTGATCTTCTGAAACCTCTGGTGCCACGCCTGCAGCCTGTTTGTGCAAAGAAGACTCTCCCCCTTAAAGCATTGGGCGCCCAATGCTGAAATTGAACCCTGCAACATGGCTTCAAGCACACCCAGTCTCCATTTAAAACACAGTTGGCCTCTGCACCTGGCCGATCTGTGTCGCTGGTGGTACAGTTTTGGTACTCACCTTACCCTTGCTGACCTTTGGTCCCGAAGACTGGAATTGTAAGTGTAATGCTTACCTGTTTAACCACGATATTGTGTTCTCAATAGGTCAACATTGAACTGTTCAGAAATTGTTAAATTTGTCAACTTTTGAAAGAGGAAAATATTTTTATTTCAATACCTACTTACCTTATTGTGAAGAACTTCATCTAAAATAAAGTACAGAGCGTATTTTCTAAAATTGGTGCGGATCTCCTTTGTGAGTTTTGTGTCCATTAGTGGTCACTGTTGTGCAATAAATGTCTTACACTGTCTTAGGCCTAAGGCTGCTTGCGCACACTACCACTAATAGAGCACTTTGGGTTTTACATCATTGAGCCGTGTACACTTTTGGGTAAGTCCGGTCTGAAAACTCCGCTCCTGCAGCGAAGTTTGCAGAGTTTTGCTTACTCTGGGCTCTGTTGAGAATGCTAAGTTCAGGCAAAACTCCAACTCCACAGCAGAGTGGAGTTAGCCAGCCCCGCTGCACAAAAAGGGAAAAAAGGCACTTACCTCTGCTGTGGCATCTCCGGGCAGCCCTCCTCATCCTCACCGTGGTCTCTCTTGCCGCCTCCTCATCCACCCTTGCAAACCCCTACAGTGGCTGTTCATCTTGGTAGGACTGCGCATGTGCACACGTGTGTGCATGCGCAGTTCTACCAAGATGTATGAGGAGGAGGAGATGGCGAGAGAGACAACAGTGAAGAGAATAGATAGACAGATAGACAAATAGATAGATAGATAGATAGATATATAGATAGATAGATAGATAGATAGATAATTAGATGGACAGATCTATTACACAGTGACAGCCAACACTCTTTACTTATTGTTAGGTCAGAGTTTTGATTGAAAGAGTATATCTGTTTTACTAATAACCATGGCACTGTTTGAAGCATCTTCACAAAATGTTCCTAAAAATGTTCATCCTCTAAAAATAGTTCTTGAAAGTGTCTGGGTTATCCATCAAGAAGGGGGCGAGTAACAGGGGGTCCCCATGCCCTTTACCATATGAACTTTGGACACAGCTACAGCAAAAGCAGCTAGAGAGAACCACACCAAATTTGGCAGCTAGTTCTTTAGCCAGAAACCATGATTTATTTGGTGTCAACTTGTTCAGTAGTTTAAAAAAAAATGAGGTTCAACATGTATAGATATTTCTGAACACAGAAGTACAGCGGACTGGCAGATCAAAAGATAATGATCTGATTAGCTATTGGCAACACCAGCAAAGATGTTCGGTAGCCATTTGAGGATCCAGGGACTCAATTTCAGTGTCAAGGAAAAAGTATATATGCGGTTGGGTAGGGTAACAGTGGTCCCCTATGCCTTTTTGGACCTCGGGCCAATATTGTTATTTTTTTTAACAATAGCACATTAATACTCCAGTAAAAAATTATAAAAAGGGTAAGTTTGGCCCTTTTTTAATGTAACTATTTGTTAATTATATCTCTGACAAACTGGTCACCAACAAAAGAGCAATCATGAAGTTGGACTTCATAATAAAACAAATATTACCCACAGAAGGAACAGCCTGATGATCAAATAAGAAAAACCCCTTTCCAGTCCTCAGACAAGGACAGATCCTCCATAGGTGAATTTCATTATCTTGAGTTCGGGATGGATCGCCAGATTATTCAAGGAGGATTTCCCTGTAATGATAACACTAGGCCTATATTTTGTAGTGCTTCTGTAGGCATCCTGTAGGCATCCTCTAGCTACATAAATTAGAATCTTCAAGCTCCTACAGCGGTCTAAACCCTTCTTCCATCCTTACAAGGACAAGGGATATGTGCTTTCTGTTTAATAACACATTTTATTCAGGTTTATTCATGGTACAGCATTGGCCTGAAGGCCAGTTCATGTACAGGGTTTAATTCAAGTTTACAGTATACCAATTTAAAGTAGTGCTGAAAATAAACCAATGTAAAACTAGGCACAGATTAGGTATCCCTTACCCCCCCCGTCCCACCGAGTGTTAAAGCAAAGTTTCGGGCTGATTGACTGTATCAGTATTAGGTGAGACTGCGTCGATTAGGTTACATTTCCTATTCGATGAGAGATTCGGGGGAGGATCTGTGCTTTTCCATTCTTTAGTAAAGTTGCTCTTGGTCACAAACAGTTCCAAACCCACCAAAGCTGCATGGTATCAATTCAATTCAATTCAAGAACGTTATTTGGCGAATAAAAACTGCCATAAAAGTACAATACAATTAAAAAGCGATTCAAGCAATATAATTCATAAAACGATAAACTCCTTTAAGATATCATCACATAACAATCATAGGCCCTGGACAGAATCTAGCATATCACTTTTCCCTAGGTGAATAGCTTTTAAAACAAAAACGGGTAACATAATAAAAAGGGTTTTCAGTCAGTCAATCAAAATACTTTATTTCGGCTTTACAGCCATAAAAGCACATAAAAATATACATACATTGAGTAGATTGTGAAAAAATAAAAAAAGATCACAAAAAGGCAATTAGGAATAGATTATCAAGGCGGGATCAATGATATACAACATTAAATTACTTCATACTGCAGCCATGACACAAGTTAAGTGACTACCCAAACCCCCAGATTTCGGGAGCACAAAGGTGAAGGAACCCAGAATACGATTAAAAGGATATGTGTATAGGGAGAATAAAAACAACACTAATACTTCATATATAAACTACATGCTAAAAATATAAGTTAAAGGGATAAAGCTAAAAACTATATTCCTAAACAAGTAAAATAGACATGATTAATAACGTCACATTCAGTTACAGTACTAAGAAACAGCATAGGTGAGAGAGTAATGCGAACCGCAACATCAACTGTTACCCTGCTCTTTTCCCTTTAAAATTCCTCTACGGGTGCACCACATTGCAAAGAGGAATTTTGAGGTCGCGACTACAAAAAGTGGTGAAGTTCCATATTTAAGTAGCCTAAAGACCTCATGATAATTTCTTAGCCCTAGGTTTCTACACAACTGATAAACCCACTTCGATCTAGACCTGTAAGCAGGACAGAAGAGTATTACATGGATTTCTGTCTCTTCCACGACACCACAACCAGGGCAAACTGATTGAACTGAACCTTTCCATTTATTTGTGAATGCATCTATTGGTTCCATGTCTAAATTGAATAAACAATTTTTTTGCCATAAAGGGTTGGATGCTATCCAAGGTCTTTTCCAGTTTATACTGCTGTTTGACATCGAGAAACCTCGATGTCAAAGAGCAAGAGATTGTGCTCTTAACTAAATGGGCAAGTTTAAATTTCTTCAGAGCTAGGACTAAATCTTTTTTGTGGTACTGGAGCAGGACTCCTCCGGGTTCAACCATAAGTTACCACGACCTAGAGAAAAGCACAAACTTCTAACGTAGGACAACCATGGTGAATTTGTGGAACCCAATTTACACATTAATTCCCTCAATTCCTCCCTATAATTACTTAGTTCTGGCGTGTTCCATATGCGGTGCCAGAAGAGGAGAGGACGAGAGGCAATAAGATCAGAAATGGGACCAATACCAAGGTCCATCCTAAGCGGTGTTATTTGCGTGCTTTTTGGTAGCCCTAACAACTGTCTAGAGAAGCTGTTCTCGGTGACCTGTAGTGGGTGGGATGCAGAATGTCCCCACAGTTCAGCACCATATAGGGATGCTCCCCTAGCTTGTGTTTTATACATTTCTGCAGGTGGACCTATCACCTTCAGGGAGCATTTTTTGTACACTTTAAGGATGCCTCCCAAGGACTGGGTTAGTTTCAAATTAGCCTTCATTATCTGAGATCTCCAATCCATTTTGTCATTCAGTGAGATACCTAAGTAATCAAAGGTAGAGACTCGCTCTAAAGGTCTTCCATCCATTTGGGGATGTGGACAGTTAGTTTTTTTTGCGTGGAAGACCATATATTTGTTTTTTTATATTAATCACCAAATTCTTTTTCCTGCAAAATGAACTAAACTCATCCAGGACAAGCTGCATCCCCATAGATGATTTAGACAGGAGCAGCGTGTCGTCAGCAAACATTAAAGCTGGTATTTTTCTGTTTGCTAACCTTGGAGAGTCGATGTCCTTCACGGCCAAGAGTGTGTCAATTAAGCCGTTCAGGATAAGAGAGAAAAAGGTTGGGGCCAGCACACATCCCTGCCTGACCCCTTGCTCCACTGGGAAAGGCGCTGTCAGTTCTCCCTTTTTTCCAAACCTAACCCTTGCTTAGGTGCCTTCATGGTGGACCAGATCAAAGGCGGACTTACGTTTCAAATACTGACATCACAGTTCCTTATAAAATCGTACAGAATAAAATAAAGTGTTGTGTGCTTTGGTTGCTCATTCCATCCCAGGGACAAGGAGCTTTGTCAGTGGCATAGGCAGTCATCTTCGGATATGCAACCAATTGGTCCACCATACCACTTCTAAGTCTAGTTGAGACATACCGGTGTTGGCTGTTTTTAACACACATCAAATCTCCTGACACCCCTCACTTTCCCCCAACGACATATACATAGCAACCATTGTTTTCTTTGACTCTACACAAAGTCTATCTTCAGACCTATATAAACAAAAAGTAGTTTTAATGATACTCTTGGTTAACGCTAATACCTGTGCTGGCTCCTCCCTACTGCCAAATGGAACATAGACTTAAACTTGGAACTAATTAGGCCAGCCGTAGAATGTGAAAGGCATAATCCAATTTTAAACAATCAAGTATGATCAACTTGGTAAAGCAAGTTTCTTCTTTCATCCATGTTGAGAGCCAAAGCAACAATTGTTTCATTAAAAAAAAAAGTACTCCAGAAAAAACAACCCCACCTCTTTAATCACAATCAGGGATGGAGCTGAGGCCAGCATTTAAAGCAGCCATTTTAAAAAAGTGTTTTCTTCGATTTGGCGAGATTTACTAGTAGTGTACCCCCACAGTCCAGTCCCAAATGTAGTAGCAAGTATTACTTTAGCCTTGTAAATATCAATCATTTCTATAAGAACAGTTTAGATGAAAAAATACAAATCCCCTCACAATTCCTGCATATTTTAAGTTAAGCATTTGCATTTTTTTGCACCCATTGCCATTATTTGTGAACTGGACCCCCAGATAGCAAAACGTATTCACTCTGTTGAATAGAGAGCCTTTGATATAGAAGGTCTACATTTATTTGATTGTCTCCCACATATTATAGTGAAAGTCTTTGATTTGTTGATTAGCATTTTCCAGATGCCATATACTCCTTGAAGGCTACCATCAATTTCTGCAATCCTTTGGGGTCCTAGATATTATTACAGCATCGTCAGCATATAACAACACCAGAAAAGGGCACCCAATAATGAAGGGTACATCTCCCTGAAGCACCTGCAAGGCTTCATCCAATCCATTGATAAAAAGGAAAGCAATAAAGGGGCTAATACGCATCCGTGTCTACACTTTACTACCCTAAAATCAGGTGAGCATTCACCCCGTGGACCATAACAGACTTTGATCAATAGATTCTCATAAAGGTGAGTCAAGAAACAAATAATTGCCATAGGAGCACCTAGGCTAGTCAGGTTTACCTATAGGATAGAATGATCAACTAGGTCAAACACACTGCTAAGATCTTCAAAGCAAAGATAAAGAGACCCCGGTTTAGCCCATTTCCCTATTAACAGCTCTAAATTAACACATTCTTATGTTGTTCATAGGCCCCTCCTAAACCTATATTGGGCTGGGGAAAGAATAAAATAATTGGGCAGATTCCTTCAGGCTCTGTAACACAACCATGCTAATCAATTTTACAGAAAAGTCCAGGAGGGAAATGGGGTGATAGCATTTAGGATCTGATTAGTCACCTTTTTCAAAAATGAGGGTGATTATTGACACAGAAAAGGACATAGGAATTGTACTTTCAAAGCTGCGTTAGAAATCCTTCTTAAAATTGGTCCCCAAAGTTCTTTGGATGCATTAAAACATCTACTGGGATATCATCTGGTCCTGGGGACCTTTCAATAGTACTAGAATTTATAGAGCAAATAACTTAATCAATACAGTTGTTAAAAGGCATTGGATGCAAACTGCAGGTTTGATCAGTCCTCATTTCTCTGCCCAGGTTTATAATATCATAAACAAGTTTGGAAAAAGGTTCCTCCCATGCATCGCAGGCTACAAAGAAGTTAAGCTCTGGGATCTTATCGGATTTCAGAAAAGGGGCATTAATCGTATTCCAAAACAGCTTACTATACTTTGTCTCGTCAGCTCATCTCAAATTGGACCATGCCTCTTCTTGTGAAACCCCTTTCCTCTCAGCAATTGCCTGCTTATAGTTATTGTAGAGATCTTGATTAACAAAGTATCTCTAGTTGAGCAATGTATCTATTATCAGAATTAGTTGCGACGTGAAGAAGTGTGAATTTGGGATTCCTTGGAAGTCTCCATCCAAAATCCACCACAGGCACATAAGCACACCCTCCTGAAATGGCAGCAATCCCCACATCTCAGACAAGTTGGCATACCTATCACTCCATCTTCCATTGCCTTCCCTGCATATAGTACAATCTATGCAAGTATTGCTGTTGAATGATTCTAAACTGTGAGGCAATAGCAGTTTCTTGTGGTGGAGGTTTGAGCCTCTCCCCAATCCTCAACTGTTAGGGGTGCTAGGTCACTGGCTCAGGCCTCTAGCAGTTGATTGAACGCATCATTCGATTTAGTCACTAGCGAGCGGTAAACCTGAGGTATCTTATGAACTGTCAACTCGTCTATTAGGATTTTAGTTTCTATGGGGCTATAGTTCGGTAATTCTTCTAATCTTCTGTGTAAGGTGTAACGGAGTTTCGTAGCTCTAGGGACCTAACAAAACTGACAGCACTGCTGATCATACTCCCTTTGTAATTCGACAAAGAAGTTTAACACCATACAGAACAAAACATCTCCCAACGTAGAGATACCAATGGTGTCTCAGGACTTGAATCCATATAGGTCAGATATTTGTCTCAATGTGGTCACAAATCACAGGGGTCTCCTTGATCAAGTGCCCCCCACCCCAGAGCTCTGTTAGTGTCCTTTCACACGTTAAGTGCCACACTTGCAGCCAGGGCAAAGAGCCTTGGGGGAACCCCCGCCAATAAAGCAAAATTAAGAGTGCCACTACTTTCTTTGCCCACCTCTCTGATGCAAAAATAGGTTCCTCGCTACTGTCAAACCACCATTCATTAATGATAGCAAGATGTGACACCCTCTAATATGATGTGATTTGCAGAGTAGCATACCTCCCACATATGTAGACCTATAGCTTTTAGTTGGGGCAAATCTCTGGACCAGTGGTTCCAGGAATTCGCTCAGTATTGTGTCAACTGGCCTAAAAAGGAAAGTGATAGGAGAAAGGATAATTCTGTAATTGTTACAAATGGTTTGGTAAGACAACCATATTTTAAATAATTGAGGAGGGTCCCATAAAGGACAAAGGAAGTGTGGGCCAAAACCCCAGGTCTCAAGCCAGGCAGTCCAACTGGATTTGGATGTTCCTATCACATAACCTATGTGAAATTTCTGTAATATAACCACCAGGATATTTAAATCCATCCGCTAAGACCTGTAAACCTTTGGCCCATTCTAAGGCTGACGCGAGACCGCTCATAGGACACATGCAGACTTAGCCTTTTTAATGATGAGCCCAGAAAATCTTCTGAATATCTTAAGTATTTTGAAGACCTGGGGATCTGGACTGCCAAGAGTCATACAAAAACATAAGGACATTGTCACCGCATAGCGATTTTTTTATGTGAGATGCCCAGAGTTCATCCTACCCCGTGATTGGTGCACCTATCCTTAGCCACACTGCCATCATCATTTATGATAGCGAATAGCAGTTGTGACAAAGGGCATCCCTGACTCACTCCCCTTGCACTTGGGAAAATATCAGCGAGGAAGCATCCACCTGAGACAGCAGATTAGTATATAATAGATGGATGCGGCTGAGAAACCTAGTACCAAAATTCAGTTTGATCAGAAGAAGATCATGTAGTCCTAATTTACAGAGTTGAATGCCTTATGGAAATCTGCTAAAAGGATTGCATGTGCCTCCGATAATCTCTCAGCTGAGGCGAAAGCCTTGTGGCCTCATCAGATGTTATGTCTAGTGGTGTGATGTTCCATGAAGCCGGTTGGATCAGGATGAACCAGGGAGTGTCTTACCTAAACCAGATGATTGGCAAGTGCTTTAACACCAACTTTACCTTTGATATTCAGGAGAAAGCTAGGGCGATACAAGGGGCAATGGTCAGGAAGATGTCCAGGTATGGCCACAATTTCTGCAATCCATAGATCAGGGGGAAGCCAGCCCTATCTTTTGGGCCATGGCAATTACCTCAGGTAATGGTCACAGGATCTGAGTACTATATGTGTTGAGAAATTCAGCCTCAAAAAGTTTTTTATCATCCTTCATCAAAGGGTGTGTGGGGAAGTCCACAATTACCTCTCCTAGGGCAGTCAAGTCTGACACATTTGGCTGGATGCAAAGCAATAGGCAATAACAATATTACCACTTACCAGGTTATCATTCCCCATCTAAAACAAGGGCAAAGGGCTCACAAAAGGCAGTGTTAGGGTAGAGCCATTGAAGAGTTGTACTCAATTTAGCTTCCTTTTGATAGATGTAGCTCTGCATAGCAAACCACGCCAATCTTGCCTCATTTAGTAGCATTTGTTGGAGAACTATCTACATATGCAGGGAGCCCCTAAGGGTGTAAGGTGAGTGGGACACAACAGACTCTCTCTCTAATTCTAGAAAGCATGTCTCAAGTTTGGTCACTTGTTGTTGTCTTTTCTGTGTCTGATTGTTAGGTGGCTAATAATATTTCCCCTCAGAGTGGCCTTCAATGCCTCCCAAAGTGTCTTTGGGAAGGCCAGCCGAGCCTTTGTTTACTACAAAAGTGTTTATTGGTGGATAAAATATGCTGCTTGGTCTTAGTGTCTTGCAGTCACCATGTTCACAGGTACCAACTCGGTATTGGCCCTCTTGGCCTGGACAGAGCAGTAATTTCACAGTTGAGTGATCAGACAGACCCTCGCCATCCAGCAGGCATACCCTTATCCCTTTGAGTTTGAGAGCATTGTAAAAGGAAATAGTCTGTTCAGGGGCAGATGGCTACAAATCAATATGGCCACTAACCTGAGCCCTCTGGTAAAAAAAGCAGGAAACATCTGTGAGATACCCATCTGCACCCAGGGACACCTGCTGCCCACCAATTAGGTCTCCTGAAGGAGGAGGATATTTGCAGAGAGGTGCTAAGTCACTTTCAGTTTGCACCTGTGTTACTATTTTAATCCAGTCTAGGAGGCCATTAACTTTCAAGGTCAGAATGCGCGTATGGCCCTGAAGTGATGCATCTTATTGTTTAGTCATGTGGAAGGAAATATCTGTTAGCAGTGAGCACAGGAAGAGCGTGAGCAGTGGCCGTTGTCATGTGTTAACTATGTGTAAACATGTCTGACACAGTTGTAAACATGAGAAATAAAAACATACCTCCAATATCACAAACCCATATTTTGAGAACTTGATTTACCTGTTCTGAAATAAACGACGAATAATTACCAACTGGGCATACAAACCCCAATGGTCTTCCCATGTACGTTAATCTCGCTGCCAATCCCCATAAGTCCCACACCTGAAAACAATTGGTGTAGGCTAAGCCTACTAGAAGGCTGCCTTCCAACAAATCTTCAAAGCACATACGGTTGATCTATTTATATGAGGTGCCCATCAGCCAATGTCCAGTGTCTACAGAGAGCTAGATCTCATATTTGCAGGTTCTGTGTCAACAGACATTGACCATTGAAGTTTTAGACTGTCAGGAGGGCTGTCCAAAGGGATGGGCCTCCTCCTGGCCTTTCGGGCCCATTGAGGAAGCTGCCTGCATGCGCGGGCCCCACCAGCCTTCTCTCAAACTTTGGCTGATTGAAATTTGGCAGCTGGCCTCTGGGATGAAAAAGAAGAGGGGCTTGTTGCTACAAAATAACCTTTTGACAAGGCAGAAAGAGCAACAGGTTGTGTACTTGCATTACTTGCATCTTTTGTGTGACTTCTACAGAATTGCATTTTGGCTGTTGGACCTTTCAAATGTAATCTGGGAATATCATAATCTAGGAGCAGTTACATATTAATGCATCACGTTTACAAGAGGCCTTGAGAATGGCATCTTTGTCTGCAACATTGAATAAACAGGAAGTGGTAAAGCCCCTTGGTGGGTATCAGGGGCCAGGGACCTATGAACACATTTCATCACAAAACACATGGAGACATTGTCTTTATGATCTCGTGATTTCATTCATTCCATGACAAACTTTGTGAAGACAGTCCCTCTGACCCTTCTGGTACACCCACTATTATGATATTATTGCGGTGGGAGCTTCTCTTTGCCTCTTCTGCTTGTGCCTCCAGCTGATGTATTATTTTTTACAGCCTAGATATTTTAGTATGGAGACTGTGGGGAGTTCTCTGTCCTGGATATCCGCCCCTCAGCTTCTGTGACTCTCTCAACCATGCTGCAAAGGTTTTTGTGAAGTAACGAAAAGAGCACTCCAAGTACACCTATTTTCTCTTCTAATGATGATAGAGAGTCTTGGATGGCTTGCAGATTTGAGGCCATCTTGTACAAGGGGATCACCGGATGTGAAGGGAGGCTCCCCGTACACGGCAGGGGTAGGCTTAGTGTATTCTTTGATGTAATCTGGTGAGGCCTGGGTCCACTAGTTCTTGTCTTTCGAAATTATGTTATTAGTTTCACGTATGTGGAATTCCAGAAGGGGAGAAACTTCTCCCCTGTGAAGTGCCAAATTTGGCAACTTCCATGGACCACCATACTCCCATATGCACAGATGGTCACTAGTATGGGGTAGCAGCATGGACCTAGGAAACTGCACAAGTGGGTCTCTCCCCAGGACACAGAACTCAGCGGCCGGTGCCACCTTTCAATATAAGTGCATCGATAAGAGTATAGAGTAATATATTTACCCCGAGTGTGGGCCCAAACCAGCAGGGGAGAGCAACAAGTTAACATTAAGGCCCTTGGGTAGTGGGTTGTTCTCTCACTGCAAGGGATATGAGTAGTGGAGATATCCAGATGTTGCCATCTAGTCTCAGGCCAGTATTAAGTGCCTTCTCTCCTTTCCAGATGGTTTCCGGCCCGGAGGGTGTGTCAGAAAGGTGCCATCAACCCACGTGCCAGGGAACAAGATAGCACCCCACATTAAAGTTCACCTTCAATTCCAGGGGCGGCTACAAGTAAAAGACAATGGGGTAGGGTGAAAGGAGGGAAGTTCATCCAGGTATCAAGCAATGCGCTGGGTCTGCAGGAGGTGTTAACCAACTCCCTCATCTGCCACATTGTATATAAAGCCAAGGTCTGGTATGTCGTCCACACTCCTCCCCTTTGGAACGGGCCATGGCCACCAGCTCATAAGAGGCAGGAAGAACTGGGTGGCTTACCTTTCCCTCTCTGTGACACAGTTATCATACGCCATGCGGCTCAGAGGTATTTCTGTGTATCTGAGCAGTAATGCAGTGGCTGTGGGTTCACGGCAAACCGATCAGCCACTTGGGAACCCCTATGCCCACAGATAAAGTTGAATTAATGGGAGAGTGCTGGCAGAACTCAGCAAAGAGTGGCCATCATATTCGGCATAGTAGATTTGCCCTTTTTAAGTATAATCCTACCAGGTTGTGCCAGTGCCCAGGGGTCATGGGTTTAATTTCTTATGAGGAAAACCACACATGTACTAGTAGGTGACGTTATGAAATAATTGAAAATCTAATGCACTACAGAGTAAGGGTGTCCACTTGGTTGTATAATAAAATTACAACTAATTAATAATTTTAGACATGGTAGCACATTGGGCTTTTGTTACATATAATAATATTATGAGTAGGGGTGGGAAGAATTTTCAGGTTTGATTTTGCAGAATGAAGCAGGATTATAATAACAATTCTGCCAGATTCTGTGGAATTCATTAACAAAGCAAAGTGGGCATTGTGTGCTATTTTCTTTGCGCAAAATGCACAATTGCATCTAAAATGGATGCAAGGATGCATTCACTCTAAGAAAACAGTGCAGCTTATTTATTTTATTTTTATTTGCAAAGTTTTATATAGCGCTGGCTAGACCCGGAGGTATCAGAGCGCTTTACATGAGGATCAGAGAGTTACAGGATCCATAGTTAAATCAGTTGAATCAGCGTGTTACAGGTTACATAGTTCCATCAATTTGTATCAAAGAATCACAGAGGGAGGAGGAGGGGGAAGTAGAGGGGGAGGGGGAGGGAAGGAAACCCGACTGGGTAGACGAGGAAAAACAATGTCAGAAGACCGGCTGGGTAGGTGATGGCCAAGGGGCCAGACTCCTCTATAGCTGTATAGGACAGCACCCTTGCATACTCTGCAGTGAATACAACTTTTAAAATATGTAAGGGTGGTGAGTTGGCTGCAGTGGTTTATACATTTTAGAAACGGCTGCATATCATTTGGCACCCTTACACCCTTTGCAGTTATTAAAAGTTATATTCACTGCAGAGTATGTAAGGGTACTCAGTGATATGAAGTGGTTTCTAACTTTAGAAACCCCTTCATATCACTCGGCGCAGACTCCTTCCATATTTTACTTTATCTAAAAATTGAAACATCCCTTACATACTCTGCAGTGATTAACAGTTTGAATCACTGTGGACCATACAAAGGTGTCAAGTGGTATGCCAATCAAATGGACACCGCAAGTGGCAGCAGGGTGTATGGACACTGTTTGGAGCACCTAAATTATGTAAAATTTTGGTGAATGCTGGAGTTGGAGTTTGCATCAGATTAACCTAACCCTTACTCTGTAGTACATCAGATGTACAATTATTCCATAAGCATTGCAGCTGTGTGATTTTTCTCATGAATTTGAGGTGATCAACACTCTCAATTACATAGGATTTGCGAGTTGTTCGATAGACCTGTGCTGTAGCATAGATGGCCAGGTTTGATGATGACATGGACAGATTGATAAAAAAAAATAAACAACACAATACTAGACACAACCCAAATATTACAAAAGTTACTTGTAAAGGGGGTTTGAAACACAAATTTCAGAGTACAGACAATTAAAAAACAAGAACTTTCCTGATTGTAGGATGCCACCACCTGAAACTATACATTAAATACAAGAAAGTACCTTGATAAATAATAATAATAAAATAATAAAGAGCTTATAGAGCGCTCAGTAACGCCATCACGGCGTGTCCCCGCGCTAAGCTACCAGTGACACCAGCATAGAAAACCCAGACTCTATGCCGTATATAGGTGTGTTTTGAGCAGAGCCCTGAACCGCAGTTCATTGCCCTCCAGTCGCAACACAGGAGGTAGTTTGTTCCAATTTTGAGCTGCTAGTAGCGCGAAGGAACGTCCACCTATTCTCGCCTTCCTGATCCTGGGGACTGTCAGCAAACCGGTACCCTCTGAGCGGAGGGTCCTGGTAGGTTCATAGCGGCTGACTAGCTCCTTCAGATATGTCGGTGACTTGTCCCAGACAATCCGATGGCAAAAAAGGAGGCACTTAAATAGCACACGCTTCTTCACCGGCAGCCAATGAAGCGCATCCAGCGCCAGTTTCGAGCTAGCTCTCCTGGGTCTTCTTAACACCAGTCTGGCGGCGGAGTTCTGGATGACTTGTAGGCGACCTATGCTGCCCTCGGTTGCCCCAAGGAACAGAATGTTGCCATAATCTAACCGAGAGGTCACTAGTGCCTGCGTTAGTGTTCTTCTGGCCGATAAAGGGAGGAGGTCTAAGGTTTTGTTTAGGGTGTTTAGGACTCCGAAACATTTGCCCACAAGGCGCCTTATGTGGCCTTCATATGAGAGCGAGGGGTTCATCCAAATTCCCAGATTCTTGGCCTCCTGACATGGTATGGGGGTAGGGCCCAGACATGAAGGCCACCACTCATCCGACCATTTTTCGCTTTTGCCCCCTACCACCATCACCTCTGTTTTCGAGCCATTGAGTTTTAGACAATGGGCATCCATCCACTCTGCTAATGCCTGCATACAGGATTTAACATTTTTAGGGGTGTTGGAGGTACTCTGTGATAGGGAGATCAGCAGCTGAGTGTCGTCAGCGTACGACACTAATTCCACCCCAAACGAGTGTACAACTTTCGCCAGAGAGGCCATGTATAAGTTAAAAAGAGTGGGGCTCAAAGCAGAGCCCTGAGGCACTCCCTGGTCTGGACTCTGTATTGTTATTTTTCGTTGATTTGAAGTTCTTGAAAAAGATGTATTATTGGAAAGGGAACAACTACTAAACAACTCTTCGTACAGCATGATGAATATCTTAAAATCAATGAGTGCATTCTGCCCTTCTGGCGTTGTGTCTCCCTTTGCACTTCTAGTCCTAGTTTGTCCCCTGGTGAGTTTCATCAATTTAAATTCTCCGTTCCCACACAAAGCTCTATTGAAACACTTTATGTCAAAATAATTCTTTGTCTATTGAATTTGTTCCTTCACATTCAATTCACCGTTTTGTTTACCTTTTGTAAGTGAAATACCATATTCCTAATACATATTTAAGAATACGGTATTTCATTTAGTAAAACTAAAATAAACAGTTAATTGAATATGAAGGAACAAATTCAATAAAACAAAGAATTATTTTTACTTTAATTGTTTCAATGGAGATTTGCACCCCGGATCAGAAGGCGATACCTTCTTGCACCCCAAAAAACGTTGACATTGTGATGATCTATTGAATAATGCAGAGTGCACTGAATTAACAAACATTTGAATATCTTAATTCGCCATGCAGAATGTAAACGTGATATATTGTTACTTAAAATCGACATACTAGAGGAGGGGAGAAGGGGCTGAATTTACCAGAGGCAACAACTAAGAATTATGGGGCATATTAGCAAGCACTTCATTAAAATTATCGTCGTTTTAGCGGCAGGAAACTGCCGCTAAAATGGCGATAATGGGCTTGCTAATATGTTTTATAGAATTCCAATAGAAGTCCAGGTTAGATGTGCAGGACATCTAACCTGGGTTTCTATTGGAATTCTATAACGCATATTAGCAAGCCCATTATCGCCGTTTTAGCTGCAGTTACCTGCCGCTAAAACAGCAATAATTTTACCGAGGTTATTGCTAATATGCCCCAATGATATCTAGAAGGATGTCCTTAGAAAAAATCAACTTTACATAAAGGAAAACAAAATATGCAAACTCAAAAGGGATGACGATGTCTAGGAATGGCAGGGTATTTATCAATACAGTTAGATGATACAAAATTAAACAAACTATTGGAAAATAACAAAACAAAGACAACTACTCTCAGCTCTACAAGTGAATTGGCCCTTTCCAGTATTATGATCTACACAGGAGAAGATCCCTCAAGTCGGGCATGTAACATAGATCTGGCAGGCAATCTCACAACTTCTTTTGTAGTGCGGTGGAAAGATATTGAATAGGCACTAGGGCAAATTTAGAAAAAACGGTAAAAAGTATAAATCCACCGGAAATGGCAAAAACAAAAGCAGGTCAAGGAACAAGGGAAGGGTGGTGACACAATCAGCCACAAGAAATAAGAAGAACTGAATTTGCAGACTGATGGGAATTTGATCAAATGGTGAGTGCTGATAAATCAAGTTGATCTTGTAAAGATATTTCAATCATGTGCCAGTCTAACTAAATTAGGCTGCAGTCTTTTAGAAAAAGAAACCAACACTTATAGGGGAGAATGCGAAAAACACTTGTTTATTCCTCACAGATGTACAGATGGATGCATTTTGGAAGTCATCTTTGTCAATGTTAAGACTCACTGAACGTTGATAAAGGTCACTGCGGAGCATAATGTATTCATGAGTCCACCCTCATGATCCTCAAGCAGTGGGTTCTGGTGGTTTGGATCGTTAATGTATATATTTGTTATTGTGTAGTTATAATTAATTACCAGTTTCCATAGGAAAAGCATTTTTTGTTTCACTAATCACATTGGCACCGTTTGACAAATCTTTATGAAAAGTTCATCTACCTCAGTTCCTTCAAGTAAACTTACAGGAGTGATCCTTAAAGTGGGAGCAGAGAAAACTGGGGTTATAAACATTGTTTTCTTATGTTAGTTCTCTTTGGAAATTTTGGGAAGTAATACAGACATAATGGCTGAAATGAATTACACTAAATTTTGCAAAATGAACTTTTCTCAAAAAGCATGATTTTTTAATAATTTGGTGTATATCCATTGCCCTTTTTTGAGAAATGTTCATTTAAAGAGGCAGTCGGCGCAGACATAAAAGGTTTAACAAGAGTATGTGGATGCTGCATTCTACTGGAATGCCACAGTACCATAACTTTAAACAAAAACAATGTGATTGGTTGAAGGAGAATCAGTCATTTCAGTGCCGCTGAATTGGTACGAGTCCCATGGGAGCAAATGATTTGTTTGGCTACCAGCAACTGGAAGAAAAGTGTTGCAGCTGCCCTTACACAGCACAGGGACTGGTTTCCTTTTCCAGAACTAGTGAAAATTAAAAAAGAGATATATGGGTCAAAGTGATGACACTTTGACCCTTGTATCTCACAGGGAGGACCAGAGGATCACCTGAGAACTAAAGTTAGAAGGATCGCTCATACCGTGGGTACTGCAGTTCTTCCATAGGACACAGTGCAGCACTGCTATGCGGATCCACAGTACTCCTGTAGGAGTTGTACTGTGGGACCATTCAAGCATCACTGTGTAATGCTTGCATGGTCCTGTGGTACCACAAAGGTGAAGCTTGGTCTAAGGCCATGTGTGGCAGGGGTTAGCATGGGGAGTTGCCCCCCTTCACATAGCCATAGACTGTGTGTGTGTGGAGATGAGTGAATCCGATAAAAAAACTGAAAATCACTAAAAAAAAGAAAACAAAGTTAAAGTGAATCTGTAGTTTGGTATATTAATAAGATCTTACCTTACATAAAAAAATTAAAAACTTAAATTACTTTAAAAAAACAAACGTTGAGGTGATGATATAGTTAGGTACAGTAGTAGGATTTTAGCACATATTATAAAACCTTAGGAATTCCCTGAATCAAAAATCAAAGTGATGTTATAGTTAGGCGTTGAAACACATTAAAAACTAACATTTAAAAATAAAAAGCATTGAAATTCACCAGTTCTAGTTTACAAGGCTAACTATAATTTGCGCCCGCCATGCACTTGTTATTACCTCACATATTACATCATCCATGACATATGAAAAAACATCTTCAATGACATCTGAAATGACATCTTTGATGACATCACTGATGATATCATACACTCATAGTGTCACTATCCTGTAGGGTTTGTAGCCTTGAGTTATTGCTCCCACTACAGCTGTGAACAATTCTCTATTCACCTTATTGCGATTGCCCACTTAAGGTCTTCACGCGACCAACAAGTGTAAGTCAAGTGGTTGACAGGTATATATTTGCCACTGAAAAGACACCTTCTATGAGGCCCTATGGACAGCCTTCCATCGTTTAGTGAAATGCACTACACATGGTACTGAGATGGGCACAGTGGCATACAACCTTAGAACAATGGTTACAACACTAGAGTGAGTAAAACCATCTCTAAGCGGGACACCACTACATTATTTAACGATATTCAAAGCCTCAAAATGTACAGCAACATTCTGTAAATAAACATTCACACCTTATAAACTTCCCTGCTACTTGCAAGTTGTCTATAGCACTGTTTTACTACTATTTATTAAGGAGATGTGCCCAGATATCCACTAGTGGATAATCTATTGTCATCAGAAGGTTTGGTATTTCTCAGAAATCGTGGGTAATCGGCTTTGCCTTTATGGCACAACCTACCTCCAAACCTATTTTTGCCTCCACTTCCAACATCAGCTGTATTGAGCCATTACCTTATTTAGCATGCAATATTACCCCACACTTTATTGATCTGTGATCTATAAAGCGTAAATCTTTCAACAAACACAACAACTACAATTGTTTCCAAGGCTTTCACTATTTCCATGAATTCATGTGTGTACACTCAGTAACTCTGTGGTCTGAATTATTCTCAACCCAGACAAGTCTGATTTGGTGGAGTATGGTTCAACAAATAAAAAAAAAGAATTTATAAATTGTAAATAGAAAATGACCTGTAGAGGATTTGAAAAATGTAGTGGGGATTAGCTATATTTATCAGAACCAAGGTCTCATTAATTCTTGACAGCACAGGAGCCGAATGAAGCCTAGTTCCCAATGTCCCTTTCTGAATGTTTCTGTTAGGATTTAATTGTCCTTCACAGGTAAGTACCAAGGGGGAAAGTGAATGGGGAAATAAGAAGAAACTGTGAAGGATTTATGTGTTCTGTCTGCTCTGCTGCTTCTTCTTCTTGCGATTTGCTGAAAACAATTTACAAATTCTCAATAACACTTAAATTACTCAAAAAAACAATTTACGGGGGCGTGTCCAACATGGCGGTGTGAGCGGACGTGGGTGTCCGGAGCTCCCTGCCTGACCCCGCCTGACCACCACGATATTAGCCCGTATATCCCCCTGCCACCACGGGAGAATAGCGGGAGAGGGGCCGTCCGGCGGAGGTGACCGGACATCGGGCCTCGGCTGAGCCGCTCGCCCGCAAGCTGCACTTCTGCGCCGCCGATCCTCCCACGCTCCATAATGGCGGCCATGCTGCGGCCCTGAGGGGCTGTGCGCCTTCACACGGACGCCTCTGGGAGCACCCCCGTGGAGAGGATAGTGAGGGGGAGGCGCGGCCGCAGAATAAGCTGAGCGGTGCCTCCGCCTGGGTCCGGACCTTGCTGCGACCCGCTGCCGGAGCCGCCCAGCTGCTGAGAGAGACGCCGACCCGGGGGTCGCAAAATCCAGGCCCCGGCTTCGGGCCTGTGCACCGGCCCTCCTGCAGCAATAAGGCGGCGGGCCTGGAGGTAGCGCCGGACCTGCCCGGCGGCCCCCCTGCTCTGAGCGGCGCCTCCACCTGGGTCCGGACCTTGCAGTGACCCGCTGCCGGAGCCGCCCAGCTGCTGAGAGAGACGCTGACCCGGGGTCGCGAAATCCAGGCCCCGGCTTCGGGCCTGTGCACCGGCCCTCCTGCAGCACTAAGGCGGCGGGCCTGGAGGTGGCACCAGACCTGCCCGGCGGGCCCCCTGCTGAGGCCTCATCTAGCGAACTCCAGAACGGGCGGGTGGGACACCTGGAGGAGAGACCACCGCCGCCTCACGGACCCCGGCCCCCTCTCTCTGCGGCCCGGTGAGAAGAAACACCGCCATAAGATTGTCCTGGCCTGGCGGCCTTCAGGTGAGGAGACGGGTGCTGGGCGCTGCGGCAGGCTCGAGGGGCACAATCGAGCTCCTGGAGGGGGGACATCGGCGGGGACCGATCTCAGGCTCCCTGGGCCTGACAGACTCTTCCCCATAAACAAGCCGACCCTCGCTCGGCGGACACGAGGTTGGGTCTCCCAGTCTTGAGCACACCGCCGATCCTCACTGCACCGCGACCTGGGCCTTGGGGGGCACCGGCCGCCTTTGCCTCTAGACCCCATAGCCCCTGGAGGGGAGACAGCATCCGGGGTTAACCTCGAGCTCCCGGGGCCTGACAGACTTTCGCCACGGGCGGACACGAGGTTGGAGCTTCTGGACCTGGGTCCATACGCCGGCTCGCTCTGCACTGGGATCTGGGCCTTGGGGGGTGCCAACTGCCTTGAACCTAGGCCCCACCGCCACTGCGCGAAGCGAGACTGGAAGGCGGCGGCCCCCGCGGGAATCTGCAATCGTCCCCGAAGCCACGCCAAAGTGAGGGAGACGACAACTGGCTTCGAGGGGTGAACCCGGGTAGAGCCCCCCAGAGACACTAATATTGCAACGGCCTATACTCGCGAATTGAGGCTGGACATGAGTGCTTGACCGGGACTGCCCAGCGGCGCCCATCGCTGGCCTTCCTTTGTACCCCGGACGCCTTTGCATCCATAGACCTCATTGTGGGCCCCTACAGCTTACTCTCAAGTCCCTGCACAACATGGCGGGCCAGAAGGGCAAGAGAGGACACCAGACGCTCCCGGAGCTAATGGCCAAAACCCAGCCTAAACCTGCCAAGGACCCACCCTCCCCGATAGTCGCTAAATCGCCTCCGCCACCTGCAGAAGACCAAACCCCCATCACTAGATCCTTTTTGGAGACGCTGTTCAACTCCCTACGTGATGACTTCAAATCCCTGAAACAAGAGGTAGCGGGTGAGGTTCGGGAACTCAGACGCGAGGTAGATGGCCTCGGGGAACGAGTGGCTGCAGTGGAGGAGGCAGACCAAACTAAGAGGACTGAAATTGAGCAACTCCAACAAGAAATCCTGCGACTTACAGACCAACAGCTGGATCTACAGGCCCATGCGGAGGACCTTGAAAATCGCTCTCGCAGGAATAACATACGGGTCCGGGGTGTTCCTCAGAAAGACGAAGGGTCTGACGTCGCTGAATATCTAAGAGCCCTCTTCAGACCCATCTTGGGAGAGCCCACGGATTTCCCCATTCGCATTGATAGGGCGCATAGAGTTGGATTGCCGCGACGAGACTCAGCCCCTCCCCCGGACATACTGGCCTTTTTGCCCGATTTCCCGCTAAAGGAACGGATCCTCCGGGAGGCCCGTCGGGCTCAGCCCCTTCACTATAAAGATCGTCCCATAGCTCTCTATCACGACCTCTCCGCCACCACCCTGCAGAAACGCAAGGAATTCAAGGTAGCGACGGACTTCTTACGGCAGCACGAAACTCCCTATTCCTGGGGTCATCCGTTTAGACTCATATTCAAATGGAACGGACGGCTGCACCAAATGAGGTCGCTCAAAGACACCTGCTCGCTGTTGGGACTGGATCAAGATGCTGAAGCACCGACGCCCCGAAATTCCCAACGGTCACCCAGGAGTGAATGGCACACGGTGAGCTACAAACGATCGCCGTCGCGCCGGCTGAAGCCAGATGCATCGACCATTCTGCAGGAACGCGCCACTGCAGTGGCGGAGGTAGCCAAAGAAACCTCTCCCCCGGATGATTAGGCACTCCCGTGGCCGGGGAGATCAACTATGGCACAGCCCTTTGCACCAGCGGTGGGGGGTCGGGCGGGGAGCCGGAGAAGCCGCCACTGGAGATGACCCACATGAGAACTGTTACCACGGCCCTGTGCGGAGTCACAGGACTGGGACTATTTTTCCTTCTCTTCTTTTTTGGGTTGTTACGGGATGGGGAGGGGGGGAGGGACTGTTATTCTGTCTTTGACTATTGGATGTTGCTCGGTTATACACGGTTTGATGGGGTTGTTGCTGGGGGGGGACTGGGGGAGGGATCCAGGGTGGGAACCAGTGTGCCGCGATTGCGTTCTTGCTGTTCTACTGCTCGAATTTTCAGCAATACACCTGGGCTTCATGTTTGGGGTTGGATTCATGGAGAGCGGGGGGCCCCACGGTGTCCCCTTAGAGGTCGCTATCCAGGTGTTACTGCGATGACACGTTATAGACGACCCACAGTGTCTCCGCGCTATTTGTCAAGGTTTCCCAGTCATGTGTGACACGAAGGTGAAGGTAATCACACTTAATGTAAAGGGGCTGAATAATCCTATTAAGAGGAGGGCGATCCTTTCCTATTTTGAAAACTCTGGGGCCGATATCTGCCTGCTACAAGAAACTCACCTATTGCAGAAAGATTGGCATAGAATGCGCTCACATGCTTTCCCACAACAATTTTTCTCCTCCCTAACCACGAAACACGCCGGGGTGGCTATTCTCCTCTCTAAACAGTTCGGGGGGCGGGTGGGGATCAAGGTGGGGGAAATAAAGGGCCGGATGTTGGCATACACTTTCCACATAGGGAACACACGCCTCACGGTTGGCACGCTCTATGCCCCGAATACTGGACAGGAGACTTTTCTGAAGAACGCAACGTCCGATGCTCTAGGTTCCTCTGACTCCCTTCTACTCCTGGGGGGGACTTCAACCTTGTTATGGACACACACGCCGACAGGTCGGGACACAGATATGGAGATGCAGGCGCAGTTTCGGCAACTGGACTTGAATGGCTGCGGGAAAGGGGACTTGTAGACCTATGGAGGTCTTCACACCCAACTGAGTCACGATTCACCTTTTACTCCCATGTTCACCACACGTACGCTAGGATCGATCACTTCCTGGGCTCTGCGGAGCTGCTCGGGTCCCTCCGGGGAGTTGACATAACTCCTGCCGCTGTCTCAGATCATGATGCGGTGGAGGTGTCGCTCCTGTTTCACGCGCCTCCTCGCCCCCGGGGTTCCTGGCGCCTGCGGGAGACTCTACTACAGCGCCCAGTGGTCATCACACGTCTTCAGAAGTGCATCACTGATTACTTAACCGTTAATGATACACCAGAGATCTCTATGACGGCTCTCTGGGGGGCCTTAAAATCTGTCGTCCGGGGCGAACTGATAGCCATCGCGGCTGCGGAGGCCAAGGACCGGAAGGCCAAACGTGAGGACCTTACGGCAAAGGTGGCGGAATTAGAGAGAGCCCATAGTCGCACCTGCGCTCCACGCATCTGGAGGCAACTGAAAGCAGCTAGAGCCCAACTCGCTAGACTGGACGTGGACAGGGCCGAATTTGCGGCGCTCCGCCTTCGGCATACTTACTACATCGGCGGCAACAAGACTGGCCGCTTATTGGCCAGCGCCCTTAGAGCTAAGACACAACGCGCCAAGATCTCTGGCCTCACTGACGACACTGGAACGGTCCTCACTGATGACACGCAAGTGGCAGAGGCGTTCAGGTCTTACTATGCCTCATTATACGGAGTAGAGGCTACGTCCCCTGAGATGATCTACACATATTTAGATTCCGTGGCTGTCACCGCGCTCTCTACAGCCAATGCGGACGCTCTGGATGCCCCCATTCGCCTGGATGAGGTGCTGGCCGCCATAACCCGTTTGCGTCCGCTCAAATCCCCGGGGCCAGACGGCTTTTCGGCGGGATTCTATAAGACCTTCAGCCATCTGCTGGCCCCGGTACTCACTAGGCTCTTTAATTCGTTTGAGGGTGCTGGTGCCATCCCCCCAGACATGCTGGCCGCCGAGGTTGTGGTCCTCCCTAAACCGGGTAAGAAACCCACGCATTGCTCAGCTTTCCGCCCTATTTCCCTATTAAACCTAGATCTCAAACTCTTCACGGGCATTTTGGCTGCACGTCTTGGCCCCTGTCTTCCTGGGATATTGGAGCCCGACCAATCGGGCTTTGTGCCCAACAGACAATGTAGTGACAACACCAAACGGATACTACACTTGATTGACAAATCCCACTTTCAGGACTCGGACTCCGCACTGTTGGCCATCGACGCCGAGAAAGCGTTTGACCGCGTCGACTGGACCTACCTACAACGGGTTCTGCGGCGCTTTGGAATGGGGGACCGCTTCCTGACGTGGATCTCCTGTTGTTATCACCGTCCGCATGCCAGGGTCCGATTGGGCAGCTTGCGCTCGGACTCGTTCGAAATTCAACGCGGCACGAGACAGGGTTGTCCCCTCTCCCCCCTCCTGTTCGCCTTATATATAGAACCCCTAGCACAGAAAGTCCGAGATAACCCTGCAATCAAGGGTATCACCTTTGGGCACGAACCCCACACAATTAGTCTGTATGCGGACGATGTCATAGTGGCCCTTGATTGCACGGCTCGCTCCATCCCCGCCTTCATGGAGGAGCTTGACTCCTTCGGGGCGGTGTCGGGATTTCGTATTAACAAAGGCAAATCTCTGGTGTTGCCGTTGGGCAAGAATGCGCACCCGCAAACTCCTAATTTGGCACAGGAGAGCGGCCTCCAGATTGCCCCCTCAATCCCTTACTTAGGCATCTCCCTCGCTTCCTCCACTACGTTGACGGTTCAGACCAACTATGAATCCCTTACCACTGCAATCCGGAAAGACACCACTCGTTGGTCCAAACAACCCCTCTCGCTTTTGGGGAGGGTGGCGGCGGTAAAAATGTCTATATTACCTCGCATTCTATATTTATTCCAAACACTTCCTGCCATGCCCCCACCTGGAGCTTTGAACGAGCTGCAGGACATCCTCCACCGATTTATCTGGAACGGGAAACGCGCACGCCTCCGGAAATCACTGTCGTACAGGAGCATGGATGACGGAGGCCTGGGCGTCCCTAATTTATCACAATACTTTCAAGCGGCTCAACTTCGCTATCTGGTAGAATGGCACAGGCCAGAGTCGGAAAAAAGATGGCTCTTCCAAGACAGAGCAATGGCTCAGACGCCACTGTGGAGAGTCCCGTTTCTTGCTAGGCAACACCGCACGCCATATCTCCGTAAATCACCTATCACTCGCACTGTCCTGCAAGTCTGGGACAAGGTCGCTCTTCATAGGGGCTTGACGACATTCCCTTCTCCATTCACTCCCATTTTGGACAACCCGGACTTTCCTCCGGGCAATGACCCAAACGCGTTTTCACAATGGCGCTCTTCTGGGTGCCGCTCGGCTGGCCATCTTTTTGATACACAAGGCTTTCTTTCTCTATCAGACATTACACAGGGATATGATCTGAGGAACCCCCACCTTTTCCAATACTTCCAACTCAGGCATTGGCTCACGGACCCAGCTATTGTTGACAAGGTGGGTCGCCCAATGACGCCCTTTGAGAAATGGCTACTCACCAAGGAATCTGACAAACACCTCATTTCAGACATTTGCAAACTGCTGACGCCGACACCCGGCCCGGATAAGACCCCGAGCCAGAGACGTTGGGAGACCGAGATAGGCAGGACGCTCACATCAAGGGAATGGCAGGATATATACTACAGGGCCTCACATACCACACGCAACACGGCAGCGAGAGAGTCCGCAGTGAAGTTAGCAATGTATTGGCACCTCACCCCCGTTCGACTTCATGTGGGTAACCCATCACGTAGCGAACAATGTTGGAGACACTGTGGGGAACGTGGCACCTTAACTCATCTCCTTTGGGAATGTCGAGAGGTCCGCGGGTACTGGGAGGCGGTACTAGATGACATTGACTCCTCCTTTGACACCGAGGTCCCGCGTTTCCCAGCTTATACCATCCTGGGGCTTCCCAATGCACTCACATTCCCCTTGAAATCATTAAGGGGCCGTCAAATGGGAATTGCTATGCAGGCGGCCACGCAACATATCCTGTCCCTATGGGGCTCGGCGACTACACCCACTCACACAGGGTGGTTACATAAACTTTGGTTCACTCTTGGGATGGAACGCATGCATGCTACACTTACACACTCCACAGCCACCTTTCAGACAACGTGGAAGCCACTGCTGTCCCTGTTGTCCAAGGAATTTAATGAGATCACATGTCCTAAATACCTCAGAGTTCTGCGCCTCACAGATCCCACACCTAATCCCGGGTGATCCCTGGCACATGGAAGTTAACCTCTCTAAGCCGAAGTACAGACTCTTTTCTGACGCATGGCACACTGGTTGGGATGGTTGGGGAGGAGGGGGGGGGGGTTCGGGATGTTCAAGGGTTGTTGGCTGCTCCTTATCTTGCTCTGCCTTTTTACATCGAATAATATCTGCCTTCATGATACTGTTTACCATAGTTGGCGTATGTGCTTCGCTCTTTATATCTCACTTAGGGAAGACTTGCTAGTCTGTCCCGTTAGCATCACATACCGCCAGTCTTTGCAAGATGCCAAAATGTCTGTTATTTCCTGTGTTGAAAAAACCAATAAAATACATTTAAAACTAAAAAAACAATTTACAATGCATCTTAGCGAGTTGCCCTTACCAGAGTGACTCTTGGCCTTAGCCTCTCTTCTATTATCTTCACTTGTAGGTTTGTAGAATAGAGAAGCGTCTAACGAGAGCTATGGATTACCACAGTTCTTCTTTACAGGATGAGAAGGATTGAGCTCTTTGTGCTACTCTTCACCGAGGAGAAATTCAGGAAAGTGAGAGCTTATACTAGTTAAGTGGTATGTAAGAATATAATTCTGACTGCTAAAGCATGTGTAGCGGCTGGGACAGAATCTTCAGTATTTATATGTATTTTTCCTAAGGCAGATGGGAACATTAAATATAAATTGCTCGGAATGCTAAGGATTAT
Organism: Lissotriton helveticus; assembly: GCF_964261635.1. Classification (NCBI taxonomy): domain Eukaryota; kingdom Metazoa; phylum Chordata; class Amphibia; order Caudata; family Salamandridae; genus Lissotriton; species Lissotriton helveticus. The sequence continues at coordinate 1,303,003,423 of NC_136067.1, read as the reverse complement.
CCTATTTAGTGAGAGGAAACATTGCTAGCTAAACTCATTTGACCTTAGAAATGTTTATACTTTAATTGTCTCTGAACACTGTAACATTGTATCTAGAAATGCAGCGTGAGGAAAGAACGCGCCCACATTAATGTTATTTCAAGAGTGCTCTGACAGGAACACTAATTCTATGTGAGCAAATACCAAACTCAATTAATATTGAAGTTTGGGTTTGCACCCAAATTTGCCACTAACCTGAACCCTGGAATACTGGCAACCGTTGAACCTAGGTGCCGGCCTCGACAAGTCTACCCTGACTGACTGGATGCAGCTGAGACACAGAGGTAAGCTGCTAAATTAGAAAAATCTCCGGTGAAGTGCGCAGTAGAATGTTGACGCGCGATTCACCAAGCAAGGAGATTCTAAGGAAAACTAGATTGCTGCACGACGGATGAGTTGGCAGCCGCCTTAGAGGTCCAGCGCTGCCAACATGCCCGCCAGCTCAGGTCACAACGAGACCCTGAACCTTGCCTGCAAAATCGTGAATTGGATATAATGGCCACAGTAGGGTCACAAGAAGGAAATCTCCTGTGAACCCTTACAATATTAGCTTCATCGTGATCAATAAATAGGGCACCTTTGCACTAGAGTCTATGAATGAATATTGCAACACAAGTAATGGAGCCCAAAGGACTTCAATCCCCTTAGATAGGACTTCAATCCCCTTAGAAGTCCCTAGTATAGGAGATGGTGGAGCCAAGATGGCGGCAAGCTAGGCTAGGCTGCTGCGCTTGCTCGATGGCGTGCTCTGGTGATACTCCCCTGATGAGTATGAACATCCCCCTGTCCCAGCACTGATCGGACTTACAAGAGATGCATCTGGAGAATAGAGCGGAGCAGATACATTGGTGTTCAATAGTTTTGGAGGCCACTGTGAGGGTAGCCGCCCTTACCTGCTGCTGGTGGGCTTCCTGGGCTCTGTCCTGGTGTGGAGCGAGCTGCGAGCAGAGTATCTGATCGAGTGTACGGCTGGAGGAGCTGTGTGCAGGTGGTGCGGCGATGAAGCCGAAGGCCCGAGTCAAGGCTGGTGCGAAGGGAGCAGCGGATGATGTCTCTCCTGCGGGCAAAGTGAACGGCATGTCGGCAAAAACCTCCCGTGAGCTGGAGGATGGTGCCGCTACTGGAGGAGTGACTACTCGTCCGCCCGGGCGATGTGTGCAGACTTCGACCCGGGAGGACCTCCCAGGAAGAGGATCGCTCCAGCAGCCTCCGGCGGGTCCGAGCATCATGGAGATGCTGGCGAGGAGCCGGAGGAAGCAACAGACGCAGGAGATGCCCGGCGGTAAGGAAGAACAGCCAAGAGAAGAAACACCCGATGGGATGCAGGTAGGACTGGCAGCAGAGGAAAGTGAACCTGCAAGTCAGGAGCTAGCATCAGAGCCCCTTGCCTGCAGCCGAGTTGATGCCCGGAGAGGATTTGTTGACTATGCCAGATACTCTGGTAGGATCAACAGAAACCCCCAGTAAAACGAGTGTAGCTGTGGAGAGGAGACTAATACGGAGGTTCTAGGAGTCTGGGGAGGGCAAAATGAAAAGGCAGGAGCAAAAACTAATGCTGGCAACATGGAAGCTGATGCGGGAGTAGTACACGAGGGAGGCGACCAGACGCCACAACTGCAATTGACAAAGGGCAAAGGCAAGCAGGGCAAGGGGGGCCCCGGGGGGGTCAGTCAAAAAACTCTAACTTATCCGAGTCAGAAGAAAAGTAATGGAAAACCGACCCAGCCCCCTACTAAAAATGCAAACTTGAGCTCTAGGTTAAAAAAGAAAACTGAGGTAATAAGGAAGACATTGGACAATACAGTTCCCAAGCTCTATATGCGCTCTAAGCACTTTGCGCAGAAAATCCATCTGGGGAAGGAGACGGACATTGAGACGACAGACTTCTATTATTCACTCTCTGAGGATGCTGAGTCACTGATGGGGTCACAGATGGGGCTAACAAGTGACAGCTGTAGTGAAATGGAGGGAGACAGCGAAAGCCCGCAGGATACAAGCGCCAGGGATTCTGCTTCAACGTTACGGAAGATAGCCAATTTACGGACAAAAACAGTTTGAATAGGGGGGAGCACAAGATTTAAACTGGGACTATACAGCCACTAGCCATTTGGTAGGAGACAACCTCGGAGCTCCTCCCAATACGAAATCAGCAACTACGGTAACCTTGGATGCAATACTGCAGTCTGTTATGGCATACCGGGATGAATCTAAGCAGGATAATAGACGATACCAGACTGCTATTCGGAAGATTCAAGGCTCGGTGCGCAAAATAGCCAAAGTATGCATGGAGATTTCGGATAGGTTGACAGATCTCGAAACAAGAACAAGCAATATTGAGACTGAGATGATGGCAACGCAGCAGCAGACTACTTCCCATGAGGCCAGACTTGTGGATATGCAATGGAAACTTGAAGATCAGAAAAATCGCTAAAGAAGAAATAATCTGCGCTTTCTGGGAATCCCGGAAGAAAAAGGCGGGGCGAATATCCGTCCATATATGGTTGACATGCTAGCTAAAGCATTTCCTGAGATTGAAGGATGGAACTGGGACCAGGAAGTCCAACGTGCGCACCGGATCCGAATAACTCAGAAACAACAGCCTGGTGTCACTTCGAGACCACGGGCTGTGTTAGTTTTCTTTGGGAACTATCTCCTACGCCAAAGTATTTTTGAGAAAGCAAGACCAGATCGCAAAAGGCGGGTGGGGGATATCGAATTCTTTACGAGACCAGACTTCTGCCATGTGACTATGGAGAAACGGTAGAGGTTACGCCAGATGATCGGTCCCTTTCAGGAAAAGGGAGCGCAGGCATTCCTTTTGAATCCCGCAAAAGTAAAAATTGTAATTGGGGATAGGGTCCGGTTTTTTACCTCAGAAGTCAAGGCAAAATAATTTTTGGATGAGCTAAGTGGGAAAAAATAGGAGGGGTAGGCTAGGTTGTAGATTTAGGTAACATGTGGTGAAATAGGGGATGTGGAAAGGTACAGGGGGTGGTATGGTATGAAGAATGGTAGTAATATAGATGTCCTGACTATATGCAGTAGTTTTGTTAGGCCCCTTTCGCACACTTTGGGATACATGGACGCCCTAATGATTTGATTATGTGATTATGTGATTATGGATGATTATGGTAGAAACTGGAGAGAACACCAGGATTACGCCAAGAGCTGCAACATAACTACTAGACTACGGTCTAGAGGCTTTCATGGGTGGGTTGCGGGTTAGTGGACGAGGGAGTTTGAGGGACAGGAAGGGTGGGGGAGGTGTGTGGGGGGAAAATGGCCATTTCAGGTACATGGCATCAAATAGGACTAGAAATTTGGATAATAAGGGAATGAACAGAGGAAAGAGGGTGGAAATATTGAGATGGTACAATGTTATGAAAAAATTAATTAATAATCTACAGATTTGCTCAGTTAATGTTGCAGGCCTAAATGATAGGAATAAAAGAGCAAAGGTTTTTGAAACTCCAGAGATTTTGAGCCCCAGAAGTTATCTGCCTACAAGAGACTCATGTATCGTGGAACAATCAGGGTATCCTTCAAGTGATAGGATATGATCTAGCAGTATGCTCTTTACAAACCTTGATGATTAGAGGAGTAACAATCTTTGTTAAGCGGCAAGTAGGCAGCATTAAACGGACGATGGCTGATAAATGGGGAAGGTGGGACATTGTATCAATAAGTATTGGTGTAACTATAGTGACTGTGTATGCCTCATATCAAGATGACCCAGAGCTATCGGACGAACTAGAGTTAGAACTTGCTGCATGGCCAAACTCAGTAATAGTATGTGGCGATTTTAATATACATTCTGAAAGTTACAATGTGGAAGGGCGAAAATATAAGGGGAGAAAGCCGAAGGTCAACCAGGCTATAAACAATTTTAAGGCTAGTCACGGCTTGATAGATGTGTGGGTAGCCAAGAAGGAATCTGACCCTGGCTATACGTTTTTTTCATACCCACATCAAAAATATTTCCGGTTAGATTACTTCTTGGTCTCGGCTAACCTATTGGAGGGGGGGGGCAGAGATTAATAAATTGCCGCAAACTTTTTCGGATCATAATCCGCTTATGCTCAAAATAGTGGGCCAGGGCCTGGAAAAAGAACCCCGCTCTTGGTCGTTTGACAGGAAACTGCTGACAGATGAGAAATTTGTAAAACATATTAAAGAATGGGCTAGAGGATTTTTTTTTAATTAACCGGTATAGTGCCTCACGCATAACTGTGTGGGATACGTTTAAGGGGTGCTTAAGGGGTGAAATAATAAGTTATGTGGGTCGACAACGGAAAATGCGGAAAAAACAGGTTACTTCCCTAATGACCAAATTAGCAGAGTTAGAAACAGAACATACTAGATTAATATCTTAGGGGGAGGGCACTAGATCAAAGGCAGTTAAGAATCAGCTAGTAATTACTAGAACAGAGATGAGTAAGGTGTTTCAAACGCAGGTAGCTGAGAAATATCAAACGTACTGAAAAGAGATGTATGAATATGGAAAAAAAACAGGAAGGCTTTTGGCCCTTAGGATCAGACAAAAAGCCAACAGGAATAATATAACTGAAATCAAAAACACAGAGGGGCAAATGGAAACATCTTTTGATAAAATATTGAAAGTTTTTAAGCAATATTACGGCAAACTATACCAGCAGGCTCCCTGTGATGATTTACCAACCGTTGAAAGGGAGTATACACAGCTTAGCCAGATAGATCTGGATACACGTTCAGACCTGGAAGGTGAGATTACATTGGAGGAGACGATCTTAGCTATAAATTCTCTCTCTTCAGGAAAGGCCGCTGGTCCAGACAAAATACCATTAGAGCAATATAAAATACTTCTGGGCGATCTGGCGGTACGTCTACATGATCTTTTTTAAGACGTTCAATATCGGGGGATCCTGCCTAACTCATGGAAGGAACAGATATAATCATATTTCATAAAAAGGGGAACCCCCGTCAGAACCAGGGTCCTATCCACCCATCGCGCTGATAAACTCAGATTCAAAGGTTTATTCAAAGGTCTTGGCAACTCGACTCCAGAGAATCATAGCCAGTTTGGTCTCACCCTGGCAGCATGGATTTGTGCCAGGGAGGGGAACAACGGATCACACTCGGCGAGTAATATAGCTGCTAGATCTAGCGACAACAAGGACTGGATGTGATTCTCTTGGAGGCAGAGAAGGCTTTTGATAGAGTGAAATGGTAATATCTGTGGGGGGCTCTAGCAGAGCGAGGGATAGGTCTCAAAATGATAACAGCAATTCAGGCAATGTACCATAAACCATTTGCAAGATTACAAATGATGGGAGTAACATCAGACCCGATAGAGGGAGCAAGGGGTACTCGGCAGGGATGCTCCTGCTCCCCAATTCTCTTCACTATATAACTGGATCCATTTGTTAGACAGATAATTGAGAACTCGGGGATTGAACCTTATAAAATCAATGGATATGAGACGAAAATACTTGCATATGCTGATGACATTGCGGTAATTACATCAAACCCAATAATTGCAATAGCAGAAGTAGAGAGAATGGCAGAGGTATTCGGGAGAGGATCAGGCTACCGCCTGAATAAAGAAAATACGCAGATCATCTGTACTAGGCAGGGAACTCTCCAAGATCAGCGTCAGACAAACATGGCAACCTATCTCGGGGTAAAGATCGGGCCGGATATGAACACACTATGGGCAAATAATAAAAAAACAGTCTTATAGGAAATAGCTAGTGAGCTCCGGCGACTGGATAACCTGCATTTAACGATAGTGGGCAGAGTTAATGTCTTAAAAATGAAGATCTTCCCTAAAATACTTTATTTATTTCAAACAATTCCCCTAGAACTGCCGTCACGTTTTTTTCAGAAGATGAATTCAATCTTTTCCAATTTTATCTGGAACTATCAAAAACTAGACGGGCTTTGAGTACACTAACTTTACCAAGGGATAGAGGTGGCTGGGCAGTTCCAAATCTATATTTCTACTACTTGGCGAGCTTCGTGCAAGAAATGGGAGATATATTGGGAGTAGATAGTGGTGTGAGTGAGGATAATTTGCCATCTATATATCAACTAGCCGTGGGGAAAGAAACATCAGGGCTCCACCTCAAACAGTTAGAATCTAGCTGGTATAAAAAAAACACTCTAGATGTTTGAAGGCAGCTAGATCGGTATGGAGAAAAATTTGTAAAATTATGAAAATTCCGAAATGTAACCGGTATACCCCACTATGGGGAGCATTTTTCCAGCTGAAGTTTTTGATAATATGGCCAAACAGTGGGCACAAGCAGGCATACAGCGAGTTGGGGATTTGCTCAATGAGCACCTCGACATGCTGTTATTCACAGAACTGACTCAGAAATTTGAGATCAGCAATAGAACATACTTTAAGTATGTCCAAATAAGGGGGTGTATAAAGAACCTAGTTAGAGAACAGGAAGAACTTGGGGCAATACCACTAATGACTTAGGTGTATCGGGGAGATGGGAGGATTGGGGAATTCCATAAAGTATTTATAGCAACAATACCGGACAGTGTGGATAAAACCGAGTCAAAATGTGCATCAAATTGGGGGATGATGATATAGACATTGATATGTCACTAAAATTGGGCGAAAACATATTCTTAGCTGCAAACCTTCAAGCCCAGCACTATAAGACTTTGTTTGATTTATATTAGACCCCAGCAAAACTGTTCGGATGGGGGAAACGAGATAACGATCAATGCCCTAGATGTCAACAAAGCCCGCAGATATTATACATATGTTTTATGCATGTGCGTCCCTGACCTCTTTAAAAAGAGGCATAGAAAAATGTTGGTACGATTTGATGGATTGCACAATCGAGATTAGTGCCCCATTGATGCTCTTAGGATATGATAGCCGCTATGAGCTAATACCTGAATTTAGAATTTTGTTTTTGTTTCTATAGCTGGAAAGTCCCGAACCCACCGGTGTATACCACTTGGCTCCATCGTTTATTGAATAGATATCATCTGGAACTGGCCCTGTATATAAATAAGGGTCATCGGGCTAGGAAGAAAGGAGATAAGATCTCGGTGCCCTTATCAAAATGGCTGGGAAATACCCAAGATGGGCTAGGAAAAAGAGTGGGCATAGGATAATGTTTCCTGTTTGGTATGCTTTTCTATAGTATGTCCCTGCTTTCCGCGCCTCTTGCTTTTTGTTTTCTACAAACTTTTGTATTGTTCATAGCATTGTATGTATATATCATTGGTTTTCCCAATGTGTTTATAATTTGTACCTGATGGCAAAGAAAGTAATAAAAAAAAAAGGTCATGGAGCCCTGTTCAAATCCAGTGCTTGGAGATTAATGATCTGTCTGCCCCGCTCTTCTGATCTGCTTGTCCAAACCTTAACCTCCTTCACAGTATCATTTTATTTCTTTTGGTTTGGTTGTAATGTTTGCACTATCTTTATAAATTGAAAGCTTACAACTGAAACACATAACCAGATCTTTTCGTACGTGTCCTTGCTGCGCTGTTTTGTGTGAGTAACACCTCACTTTTTTGTAAGGATACAATGTAATCAAGCATTTTGACCTTAATGGGTATGAATGTGTTTGTGGTTTCCTGTCCTTCTCCTTACCTTACTTGAACTCCGATTCCCATGTGCTGCATTTTGCACATGGAAATTCTTACAAAGTGACTCCCTCTTTTCATGGAAATTATTTGATCACAATGCCACTGGAAGTAGAAGTGACATCATGCACCCTTTGACACTGATAACATTATATGCTGACTCCTTTTCCTGTCCAAACCCTCCAATTTGATCCTCAGGCCAAGGAGTTGAAATCAGGGACCGTCAAAGTGGTTGTTGAAGCAAAGATAGCAAGTGCGGTGCCTGTAGTTACACTTGGCAATAAGGTGTCGTAGGCACTTTGATGAGGATGTGATCAGAAACATCATGCAGCACATCTCAAAGCTGATTCAGCATATGCTGGCATGTAATAACAGCTTATGCTTCCTTCCTCATCATGACTGTATCACAAAAGAGGCTAAAGCTTTCTTTTTGATCTATAAATACATTGAGCAGTAGAAGCACAAGGCCCTGAAAACAGCTGGGCCTGGGGCGACCATGCCCACCTACTCACCTCTTTCACAGTCCTGAAGGACAAGCAAGCGGTAGTAGTTAATATACAAGTATATATGGCTGAAAGAGAGTGGAATTAGAGGACTTTGAGGTCAACAATACCTCATTCTAAACCAGTCTGTGAATTACCCTAGACTACTAGAGGCCTGAAGATCAAGAAGGAATACTTCCCTGCTTAAGACTGAAGGTAAAAGTGATAATGCAGTTTAGAGTCAATCTCGTTATACAAAAAAAGCACTGGACTCTCATTTGCACAAGGAGGCATGCGGCATCATAGGATCCAGATCCCCCTCAAGGGCAAGTGTCCAAGATGGGCTCAGCATGTATATGTTGCTGACTGTCATAAAAAAAAGCTCAAGTTCATTTTTGATTTCTGTTTGCAGATACAAATGTATAATGGTAGGTATTACAACTTTTTGCATAGACTTCCCTAACAGAATGATAAAAAAGAAGACTCATGGGTATCCTTAGGACCCCAATATCCTGCCAGTAATGGTCATGGGCATTCTTCAGGACTACCCCCCTCCCACTGCCCACAACTACACCTGTAAGTAAATGCTGTTTGCCAAAAACAGGCATATATATTTTTCTTTGTTTCCTTCCTGCACTACAATTCACACAACACCACCTACCTTTAAAGGGGAGAGTATATGTTTAGCCTTCTTGTTGGTCTCCAAACCAGTAGGGCTCTACGGTAAATTCACATAGCAGCGAAAACACTGCACATATTTAACTCCCATGCCATGCCCGACTCTCTTGTCTGCCCAATTAAGCCGGATGTGGGAAAGGATGTGGTATCATGACTAGACTGCCAACTTTGGAGCTGGAAAACCCAGGTTTGGGTCCCGGGGTTGACTCCAAATCCTGTGACTCTGGGCAAATAACTTAATCTCCCCTTGCCTACCGAAAAAAAAAAAGAATCTGTCCTTGTGTAACATAACTGGTGCTCATGTACAGCACTCTAATACCTTGGGGTCGAGTTTGCGCTATATAAATATGCAAAAAAGGCGGCATGGCTAGTGCCCGAGGAAAATGGCAGTGTTCCCTTTACTTTCTCGGGATGGTGGCTTAAACGGCAGTTCCCACGACTTACCTGAAGCCTGTAAGTCCATCAAAATGATGGCACAGGTTTCTCATCATGTGGTGCCCTTATCGCTGTGACTGTTTTGAAGTGCAGTATCCTGCAAGGCTCATTTTACCGAAAATCGGCTTTTGAGCAACTCCGTCAGCGCCACATCTGCCATCTTGACTCTAACTTAATTTATCCTCAGGCGCTGTTGCAGTGATGGCCCCTTAATGCTTATTTTTAATGGTGTTCTTTCCTTTGCACAGCGTTATCAATCCCAGATATGTCATGTAATCTCCTGCTCCCTTCCCTTGCCTACTACAATGTTGCTCTTTTATTTTTTCTCTTGAAGTGATTTACTTTTTCATCTTTTTGCTGGAATGTGATTGCAAAGCTGTGTATTTTTTCATCCTTTATAGCATGCTCCTCACATCTTCAAATAAGCCTTCCTCCTGTATTGTTATAGTGTCTGTCACCTATTGTGAAGTCAGTTTTTTTCTGAAGCTGTTCATCTTTTGACTAGGGTTAATCTCCCCTGTGTATGACTGGTCTGACACTGTGTGGAGGCTGACTCCATCAGCATCATGGATCTGGCTGTGGAACTTTGCCTTATTGGTTAAACATAATTGGGATAAAAGAAGTCTTCTTATGTAACAGCTGTACCCTCTCTATCCTTGCTGCTGTTTATGGCCCAATGATTAAACGTAATCCTTTTCTGGCACCCTCTGCATATAATTGTACACAATTATTAGTTCATTGTTCCTTCAAATGGAAGGATCTACAAACTCATCGCTTAAGGGCATTGCGACCTCAGTTTTCAACACATCCTCTGGTACTAATAAAGCGCCTATTAAAAGACTGAAGAAGGATCACCCCTCTCCTCCAAAAGAACCCTCATCAGTTTCTATGGACCTTCTATTAGAGGAAATCAGAGCTCTTTGCCCTTTTTTTGGAAGAAACGAACTCTAAGTTGCAAACTCTAGCAGATAGTTGGTCAAGAAAGGAAGAAAGACTTACCACCGCGGAACAGAATATACAATTTCTTGACTCATCTAGCATCAAAGTGGATGCTCTTCAGTCCCAAGTGATGTCACTCCAGAAACAAGTTGAAGACCTTGAAAACAGAAACAGGTGAAACAACCTATGTATTTATGGTTTGCTAGAGAATTCAAAGGGTTCGGATCCTATTGCCTTCTTTAAATCTTTCCTTCCAAAAATTCTTAATTTACCAGAAGAATCTGTCCTCAATATTCAGCGTGCCCACAGATTAGGTCCTGCATCTTCCATGTCTTCTCCCAACATGAGGAAACCAAGAGGGATCATATTGTACTTCTTGGAATATACTGATCTGGTTAAGGTCTTAACGGCTGGCAGATCCATTTAACGTATTTCTTAGTCAGGTAACTCTTTGTTTTTCTCACAAGATTATGCAAAGACTACTTCAGACAGATGCAGGGCATTCCTGACAATGAGACCACACCTCCGCTCCACTGGCGTTCGCTTCAGCCTTTTTCACCCTTGTCTTTTTAGGGTGAACTATAATAATAAGACTACTACCTATAAGGATCCCTTGAGACCAAAAAGTTGTCTTCACTCTTGCAATACAGAGACTATGGATGATTCCTTACCACAAAATAAATAGTCTGGTTTTGTTGCAACTCATGTTTTAATATTTGTGATCCACTTTAAGATATTTTCTTGGTTTAATGTTAGTTGGAGTTACTGGTTTATTATTATGCACTGAGTATCAATAACCTTTTTTCTCTCCGTACAGGTTTCATCTTCTTCTTGTAACTCTTCAATTGCTGTACATGTTGTTTGTTCTGCAACTCTTCCCGCCCTTGCCCTTGGAGTTTGGACATGTCATTGTTCCGGGAAACAACGTTTACATCACGGTTTTTACACCGCAATACAATCACAATACGTTTGTTACAACGACCTCGTTGTTACAAGGCAGTGCCATTACTACGCAAGTCGTTACAACGACTTGTGCTAAATGCCTCTCTAGACTAAGGAATAGTATGATTTACTATTCCAACACCTTCCGTAGTGTTGCACACACTGGAGTTGGAATAGTAAATCATACTATTACTAAGTCCAGCGCGCCATCTAGTGCATTGTAATGGCACTGGGAGATAACAAAGTGGTTGTTGTAACGACCGCATTTTGATTGCATTGCGATGTAAAAACTGCGATGTAAAGTGTTATATTCCATTGTTCCATGTGGCTACATATCCCCCCACCCATCTTTCATTTGTCTTGAAATTGTTGTAGGTATGTTTTTCCTTTTCCCTGTGACCTTTTTCATTGTAACTCTATCTTATTCTGCTTCCTTACTTTGGTCCTTTCCTTTCCTCTTCTACTACATTGATTATCAATACTCACAATACATCCTTTTCTTTTCTCTGCCACTCTTTCTTAGTTTTTTTGAGTTTCAACGTCATTCTATATTTATGCATATCTTATGTACCTCTTAACGATGTATGCATTATGGCTGCTTCATTTTATTATTCATTCTGCGTCTTTAATTTATGGCTTTAAAAATCGTTTCAATGGATGTTAAAGGCTTAAACTCCCCTATTAACCCCTCAGACGCGCATGACAAAGCCAGCTCGTCATGGGCGTTACCTGCGCTACGCGCATGACGAGCTGACTTTGTCACGTAACGCGCGATTTTCAAAATCTCAGCGCGCAGCGGGAAAACCCACTAGCGCGCATGCGGTTAAGAGACAATGAGTATTATCTTACTTATCTAAATTAGATGCTAATATTGTTTTGTTACAAGAAACACGTCTTACAGAGTCAGAATCATTAAAGCTTAGGAAAAACTGGATTGGCAAAGTCTATTTCTCACCTGGCGATGGCAAAAGAAATGGAATTATTATTTTAGTTCATAAATCATTGCATGTTACACTCCTTTCACAAGATACAGATAAAGAGGGTATATGGTTATTTACCAAATTAGAGATTGGAGGTGTTTTGTTCTCTTGTTTTAATGTTTATGCCCCTACTTCTGGTGATGCCCCCTTTTGGACCCAAGTTTACCAATTGATTACTCAGAACATTTCAAATAACGTGATCCTCATTGGGGATTGTAATCAAGTAGTTGACCTTTTTCTTGGTCGAAACTCCAAAGTCTCTTTCATACCAACAAAAGCACATAAAAACCTTTACACAAACCATAAAGCATCTACACCTATCTGACATGTGGAGACTATGTAATCTGGCCCTGCGAGAGTATACCTTTTAATCTTCACCTCACCAGACCCAGTCAAGAATTGATTATAAATTCACATCACACAATGTCTCCCAATCATTATTGTCGGCTGATATAGGTCCCATACTTATCTCTAATCTTGCCCCTATTTCCATCCAGCTAGATATTTTACCTTAATCTGACTATCCCAGGAGATGGCGTTTTAATAATTGCCTGCTTTTAGACTGACATTTTAACACTTCCTTTGTTTCTTTTTTTATGAGTACTTTCATCTGACTAACACTGACACTTTACCCTTTCATATATTCTGGGGTACTTTCGAGGTCTCAGCACGTGACTTTATCATTTGATACACCTCCAATAAACGGAGGATTGCCCGGTCATTGAACACAGAACTTCTCTTTAAGAAGTTAGAACATTTCTATTACACCTCTAAATTGAAAGAGTGTCTAACTGATCTGACTAATGCTAAGATTAAATACAACAAAGATACGACAGACAGCGCCTCTTTATTTCTATTAAAGACTAGTGCCAGATTCTATGGAGGACATAATAAATCTGAGAAATTATTTGCGAACTATCTTAAGGCCAAACAAAATAAACTCTGTATCGAATCTATAATAACGGACACTAATACTCCAAAACACAGAGTCGCTGATATGCTACAATAATTTGTTCAATACACCAGAGACCACTCCCACAGACAAGGACATTTCTCTCCATCTCTCCTCAATCCAAATGCATACAACCTCTTTTTCAAATATGGAACTTCTAGAATCCGACCTCTTACTCAATGCACTTAAAACCCTCAAGAAGGACAAGGCCCCAGGCCCGGATGGTTTTACAGTTGGATTTTGACTGCACTTTTCCAAAATAATCCTACCTAAATTGCGTACTCTAATCTCTTCTTTTACTGTTTCAGGTAGCTCCTCATGTACTTTCTTAGAGACCCTGATTTGTTTTATCCCAAAGAAAGGCAAAGATCTACATTATTGTAAAAATTACAGACCAATTACCCTAGTCAATATAAATTACATTTTTTTCCCTAAAACATTAGCTCTTTGATTGGAATTGCACCTTCCTCACTTGTTGGGTAAGGAACACATGAGCTTTGTCAAGTGGCATTCTATCACTGACAATACTGGTTTGTTTTTTGACAAATTTTCCAAATCACCAAATCTCTCAGAGAATCTTGCTGCCAGTGCCCTGGATGCAGAGAAGGCTTTTCACAGAGTGTATTGGCCTTTCATTTTTCAGACACTAAAATGGTTTGGTTTGGGCCCGAAAATCATTTCCTTGATTTCCTTGCTCTATTCAAACTCTAAAGCTGCATTTTTTGCTAACGGTCTCACCTCCCCTTATTTTACTCTCCACAGAGGAGTAAGACAAGGCTGTCTTCCATTGCCCTTTCTCAGTTGATATACTTCTATTTCTTTCTCAACCTCACCATTCCCTCCCGGCCTTTTTAAATGAAGATCTGTCATATACTTTGTTCTCGGGTTACAGATTAAACAATGACAAGTGCAAAATGTTACCCCTAACTAAATATACTTTCAAGGATGACTTTTTGGTCTCTAACTTTACCTGGAACCCAATTAATGTAAAATATATTGGTATATTGTTCACCCCCTCCAATAAAACATCAATCCTTTAAATTGTAACCAATGTATTGAGAAGCTGAATGCCCTCACGACTAAATTGCATCCTCTACATCTTTCATGGTGGGGACACCTCAACACTATTAAAATGATGTTGACTCCTATTATCCTCTACAGTCTTCCTAATATTCCCTTACCCATTTCAATAAAATTGTTTCAAAAATTAAATTCCTTCCTTACATCCTTTTTGTGGTTTTATAAAAAACCTAGAATATTATTACTAAAACTGTCACGCCCGAAATCTGAAGGTGGTGTTTACTTCCCTGATTTCCGCAAATATCATAAAACCTTTTTAGTAAGACATATATCCAAGTGGTTGTCTGACCCTTCTCTTGAATTGGCTTTATGGATTGATCTGGAGAGATCCTTTCTTTCCCCTTTTTCTTTTCAGGAATACTTATCTTTCACGCGTAAACCACAAAAACTCTGCGCACCGAACATTAACCATTCTTTTAAAATATTGAACATTCTCCTCCACTCTACGCCACATGACATGGATACATCCCTCACTTCCACCATATGGCACAATAGCTTCATCAACATTAAGAACAAACCTATTTACCGGAAAACCTGCAGAGATAAGGGTATTCTGTGGGTTCTTCAATTGTTCGTTAAAGACACCTTCCTCACTTTTTCAAAGGTTTGGTCTCTTTTCCATTTATCTTCCTCATTTTTACATACATTTTTAGCTTTACGCACGGGTATATTAGATTCACACTCTTATTTTAAATCCCTGCAGCCCCCTTCTCCATTATCAGATTCTACTTGGTATAACCTACTTTTTAGATTGCCCAAAGCCTCTACTCTTTATATTTGTTTATTACATCCCAAAACGAACACTGAACTTTCATGGGAATTCGACTTTGGTATACATTGGCGCATTCCTGTTTGGGATAAGATTTGGACAATAATTAGGAAATCATCCAGAGGAGCTAGCGCTACACAAACTCTCTTTTTTATTTACCATTACCATAGACTCCTACTTACACTGATTTCCTTACACAAAATGCATCTTTATATTCCTGAATCTTGCTGGTCATGTTCGCTTCCAAGTCAGGTCAAGTCAATAAATTTATATAGCGCTCTACATACCCAGAGGGTCTCAAGGCGCTTGGAGAAGGGTGGGGAATTACTTGTCAAATATCCATGTTTTAAGTTGCTTTCTGAATGCTAGGTGGTTCTGAGTAAGGCGAAGGTGAGTGGGAAGTGAGTTCCAGGTTTTAGCTGCCAGGTAGGAGAAGGATCTACCTCCCATTGTGGTTTTGTTGATGCGAGGTACAGTGGCAAGGGCTTGGTTGGCGGATCGTAGTTGGCGGGAGGGGGTGTAGAAGGACAGTCTTGTGTTGAGGCATTCGGGTCCGATTTCGTAGAGTGCTTTGTGTGCGTGGGTTAGGAGCCGGAAAGTAATCCTTTTATTGATGGGGAGCCAGTGGAGGTTTTTCAGGTGTCCAGAGATGTGATCTTTACGCGGGATGTCTAATATGAGCCTGGCTGAAGCGTTCTGGATGCGTTGGAGTTTTTTCTGGAGTTTTGCGGTGGTACCGGCGTAGAGGGTGTTTCCGTAGTCCAGACGGCTCGTGACCAGAGCGTGGGTGACTGTTTTTCTAGTGTCGGTGGGGATCCAGCGAAATGTTTTTTTGAGCATGCGAAGAATGTTGAAGCAAGATGAGGAAACGGCGTTGACTTGTCTGTTCATCGAGATTGAGGAATCCAGGATGACGCCCAGGTTCCGTGCGTGGTCCGTCGGGATGGGTGCTTTTCCAAGGGCCTTTGGCCACCAAGAGTCATCCCAGGCGGAGGGGGAGGTGCCTAGGATGAGGACTTCTGTTTTGTCTGAGTTCAGTTTCAGACGGCTGTGATTCATCCATTCGGCTACTTCTTTCATTCCTTCATGCAGGTTGGTTTTGGCGGTGTTAGGGTCTTTGGTGAGTGAGAGGATCAGTTGAGTGTCATCAGCGTAGGAGATGATGTTGAGGTTATGTTGGCGTGCGATGGCCGCGAGAGGGCTCATGTATACGTTGAAGAGGGTGGGACTGAGTGAGGATCCTTGTGGTACGCCGCAGATGACTTCAGTGGCCTCTGATTTGAATGGTGGAAGGCGGACTCTCTGGGTTCTTCCGGTGAGGAACGAAGTGATCCATTCCAGTGCTTTTCCTTGGATTCCGACGTTTCTGAGGCGTTGTAAAAGGGTGTTATGACAGACCGTGTCGAAGGCTGCGGAGAGGTCGAGGAGGATGAGGGCGACTGTGTCTCCATTGTCCAGTAGAGTTCGAATGTCGTCTGTTGCTGCGATGAGGGCGGTTTCAGTGCTGTGCTTGGCTCGGAAGCCGGATTGTGAGGAGTCGAGGGATTTGTTGGTTTCGAGGAATGCGGCGAGCTGGTTGTTGACAGCTTTCTCGATGACTTTGGCCGGGAATGGAAGGAGTGAGATAGGGCGGTAGTTTTTGAGTTCGGTGGGGTCAGCTGTGGGTTTCTTCAGGAGGGCGCTGAGTTCGGCATGTTTCCAGCTTTCCGGGAAGGTTGCGGAGTTGAGGGAGCAGTTGATCCACAGGCGGATTTAAGACATTTTTTTTTTATCCACAAACATTGCAT
The DNA here is from genome assembly GCF_964261635.1 of Lissotriton helveticus. Lineage (NCBI taxonomy): Eukaryota > Metazoa > Chordata > Amphibia > Caudata > Salamandridae > Lissotriton > Lissotriton helveticus. The sequence goes on along the minus strand of NC_136067.1, from coordinate 1,302,986,744 downwards.
TTTTGGATACAAGTCTGGTCACAAATAAATACAATTTTCTGTGCTAACATTCCCCTGTCCTTCGCAAACATATTTCTGGGCAGCCTTTCCACTGGTTGGATTACAAGAAAGCACAATTGCAAATCATTGACTTATTATTAGCAGCTGCTTTTCAGCAGATAACAAAAAACTGGAAAGATGCTTCCAAACTTTCCTACATAGGTTAGTGGTATTCTGTCTGTCACAATCATAGACTTGATGGAGCAAGGGCTCGTGGAAAAGAGAACTGCTTGGAAACAATCCTCTCCGGTAACTGCTAACCCTGTATTACATTTTGTATTGTGGAAATAACATGCCTTTACATGACACTTAAGTATAAGATCGAAGCTTGCATATGTGTCTTACTAACCAGTAACTCAAGAGTGATGCTAAAATGGCCGCTAACCAAAATTCTTTAGTGCGCATGCGTCAACTTCATCTATGTAGTATGACATAACTATGCTTGGAGGGAAACATTCTGCAGTTGCGCAGTAGCTAATAAAATGGCCACTTGAAACTCATATGCTTGCCACCTGCTCGCTGGAAAACTAAACTCAGCTATTGTACTAATGTTAATACGGAAAGAATAAAAATAAGTAAATGGGATTAGAGTAGAGATATGTGGTATATAGTGAAATCATTTATTTTTGATTTTAACATTTGTCTTTTTGACTCTTTCAATAGTGCTTGTTATGGGCCTTATGTCTTGAACTACAGTCTGTTCCCTCTCGTTTTACCGAACATGCGCAGTGAACCAAAAGTGAAATACGCGATGTCAATTTGAACTTCGTCAAAGGCTGCAAGTTGCAACTTTCATGGGAAACGGAACAACAGTGCACTAAAATGCATGAGATCTACTGGTTTTTTTCTTCTAATATGTGATAATTACGTTGTGAATACAGGTGGGAATAAACACTGATGTATAAACCTCAATGGGTGGGATTTCAAACAAAGGATTGAAACTAAATATTAGAAAATAAGCATGGTGTGATCATCACCTCCAGTTGCCTGTCCAATACGAGTTAGGAGTTTCATAAATTTGAAACATTATTGGGTGGTCGTGGAATACAGAAGGGTATAATTGAGGCAGTTTTTAGTTAGAGAGACAAGAGCCCAGAGAGTTTGGGAGGCTGGGATGCTGTTCAAGAGCACGGAGAAGTCCCAGACAGAGATGCTGATTTGCTGAACCACTTATCTTGGGAAAATTAATTTAGAAGATTGCAGAAGAATTTCGAGGAGGAAGAGAGTGTCAGAGAGGGGTGCTACGCAAGTGTCGGTGATAGAGAGGTCATCTGTCCTGAATCCTGTCCTGAAGTCTTTGTTTGTCAGACCTTTCCTGGGGGACCCTTTCCAACACCTAGGCCTGGTAGTTGGTTTCGACACCATACTTGGTAAATATATCTATATCTGTATATGCGCTTATGTACTTTTCTCTCTATCCTCTCTCTCATGCAGTGTCATTGCAAAGTATAAATGAATGAACATTTGATTGATCATTTTAATCTTCCTTCCTTTGAGAAACGGAGTATGTTCTGTACGGTGTATGTGGTTCACATGAATTTAATCTAAGATAAAATTTTACAAGACATCCAGACTCTGTGGTCATTTCCAAATGTGTAAGTATATTGAAATCTTATGTCATATCACCATCAACTAGTTCCAACTAATGGTCCATTGACCAGAGGAAAGAACTTTTGATCAGTGAAAGATTAGTTAGGTACTAAAAAGACAACTAATCTAGTGAATTACAAAACATGTCCCGAGCGGATATTGCCAGTGTGTTGTGAATAAATGTATGGGCCCAGGTGAGTATGTGGTGTTAGATCACCTGTTGCTGGTAACCCGCTGGATCAGACTGAACACGAACTTGGTATTTCCTATGTCTCTTGCCAAGAAAAGACAACAACTGTGGTCTCCCGTTACGTAATCGTTAGATAATAGTGCTAAAAAATCTTTTGCTCCTGTCCCTCATATGCAAGAAGTTGCTCAGCCTCCTTAGATTTTCTGATATTGTGATTACTATTACCTTTATTTTGTTCTATTTATACTTGTTTTAGCTGTATACTTGATAATATTTGAGCCTATTTTTTATTCCTGCCTTAAATATCATTCTGCTTGTGATTTCCTGCCTATATGCTAATATTGAACTTCGCAGTGTATTTTTGATGTTGGAATACATGATACTTAGATGATTTTTCTATTTTCAATCAATAAACTTATCTTTTGAAACTTAAATAAATCTGCAAAAAAAATGTGCACTGAACATAGTTTACGGAAATTCATACAAAATGGGAGACTTCTTTCTTTGTCTGGATTGAGACGACAGTGAGCCACTCTATAATGCAAAGCCTGTGAGAAGAATAAGGAATTATACGCTGGTCGTTTTTTTCTCAAATCAAGCCTGGCAGAGAAGTCACAAAGCTGTATATTTCAGGTGCTTTGTTACGCTGATGATATTCAGTCTTGTGCTATTAACGCAGTGCAGTATCCGAATGCAAGATCATCCCAGTTTACCCTCTTCAGAAATCTCGAACATGACATTTGGCATTCATTTGCATAGTCTGAGTAACTAATTAACCTTTATTATTGTCATTGTCCTTATCTGATTCCCACCACTACACTTTCTCAGCACATGTGCAGCTCAGATTGAGGTGGACGAAAATGTGTTTTTTGAGCAGCTTATCATTTTCTAGCATAATATCTGTTTTCACAGCAGATTGTGACCACGAAGGTCATTTGTGGCACTTTCAGAATCCTGAGTGACACCGACTTCCTCGCAGAGCTCCAATTAAATACAGAAGAACAGAAAAACTTGGGAAAATGTGAAGGTTGCACGTCTGCTTTTTTAGTTTCTTCGCAGGAGAGTTATGGCAGAGACGGGAAGCCGGTGATAATAATGATCTGTAATCATTATTTTTTTTAATTTATTTATGAAGTTTTATATAGCGCGACTTGACCGCAGTAGGGTATCAGAGCACTTTTACAATTGGTTAGGCAAGACGAAAAAATGACAACCTGGCACCACATATGCTGTCAATATCCGTTGCAAATCGGGATCGTTGCAATTTATGCACACATAATGAACAGTAATAAACATTACCTCTAATGACTTTACATAAATTAGCGACTATGGTAACACCGCTGAAGTATTAGGAGGTAGTTTGAATATTTACAAGAGGTGGTGAACAGGGTCTGAGTTCTTGTATGAACAAGTTAGGCGAAGGTTCTTCTTTCAAAGGGCAGGCCTGAGCTGCAGTGGTCAGAAGACAACCAATTAACACTCCGGGGGCCAAATTATTATGTTCTTAGCCAAATGTATAGTTTTTCAAAGGTCCTAGACATCGGGGCTTGAAAGGGCCTTCAGTCTTAAACTGCCAATACAAAGAGGAGTTTTGAGATATTTCTGTTATTTTAAGTCAGGAGGACAGAACTAGGTTCAGGGAGCATAGCAGGGCCGGACAAGCTGTAGTGGACACCGGGCGTTTCCCCGGTAGCCCGAGACAATGCAAACTATCTTGAAATAGTAGAGGGGTATATGGATTTTGCTACTAAAAGTCCAAAGGGAGTGCCAAGGCCGGCGTTCTTGGATGAACAGCTGGACAGATGCTCCTCTCTCCAAATGGCGACATGAGCTGCAGTTTCCACCAGACACAGTCAACACACGTTGCTTCTCTCTAACTGGCATTTTGATTGGCAGGTCCAGCAGCTGTTTAAGAAAAGATATAACGTACCAGTGCACCATCTTTTAGCTATTGCTGTTTGGATCAAAGGGCTCTTGCTTAAGGTAAGACAAGGGTACATTGGGGTGGGGAGAATGGGCTTTTGAGAGGAGAAAAGAATAAAGTTAACTAATGAAACGTATATAAAGCGGTTTCTTGCTAGACTCACACATCAGAGAAAAACTTTGTTCAGACTGCAAGAAAAAGCCCACACCAAGTATGTGCCATGTCGGTGTCTCAGTGAACCTGAGGCAACAGGCTTAGTCTGTTTGACAACATTGTTTCTTTTTACCTGAAATGTCCTTCTCTACTGATGCTGAAGGTGGAAACATCTAGAAGGAATTTTTAGAAGGGAAGAAGGATGTCCCCTCATTTCAACTAGAAAGAGGAATGGTCTCTATGTTGAAGAAAGTACTGACCTTTTATGGAAAGGTGAACAAGGGAAGGTAACACAGTTCAGCATAATACGTTGTTTCACACGACCTTCACATGTACAGGGTGCCAGACTGGCGAGAGTTTGAGGCATGACCTGATTTGGACTCGCATGACTAGTGCTCGTTTGCTGTTGGGGGCACTCAGGAGCAGAAAATGGTCTTTGAGCACAAATCCCTGCTAAACATTTGACCTCTTTTGGCCTAGGAGCAATAGGCGAAGTTTCGGTCTTTAAAGGTTGTTTGCATTCCACTCAGGCTGCCAATTTTGTTTTCTCTTTCACTTCTTTCCGTTTCTCCTGATTTGTATATCTACACCAGTAGGCCCAACCCTTCCTTTAACCAGTTTCTTGCATCGAACATTCAGCGCCAGTGCTGAACGTTCTAAGAAACGGGTGGGGCCGCATCGGCCATTGGACGTGCGCAGCACTACGGAGGTAGTGCTCGCAACGTCCAACGGCCGACGGCAGCACTAAAGGGGTTAAAAAGCTGCATTACTCTTGTTTATGGGAGGTAATAATGGGGTAAACCCTTTACTCACCGACCTGGGTCAACATGTAGTTACAAAAAGGGTGGTCGGTTACATCACATATTCTAACGTTAATTTCATCAGTAAATTGCTAAAAGGTACACACAAAAACAGAGTAAATATGAAACTGAATTTAATTCAGCTGTATGCAGTGATATCCAGTACTTTCACAGGTATTATATTTCATTTCATACAATACATGGCAATTGATGAAGTCATCATTCAAAACAGTGCTCGGTGGGTGTCAAAGAGAAGGAGGGGTTTGAGATTCAGTAGGGTAGGGTGTGGTTGGGATAGATTGAGGGACAAAGAAAAGGAATTGTGTCCTGTAAACAATTCTATATCAATCTGAGAACATTTCCAGTCTACAATAGATCACACGGTTCCCTATATAAACAATACACGGGGGCCACATATGGCAAATTTTGTTGTGGCGTGTATGTTGAAAATAATGTTGTCGACGTTTCGACCCCTATGGTAAGGGCGGGTGGTTCCTCAGTCTAGGGTCTTCATCAGGACAATAGAAATGGTGATAGTGAGCACCTACGGAAATAGATACGTATATCACTCAGTAGGATGAATTAAAATTAGTAAAAGATTGGCCTCACTCAATGGCCCATAAGCTGGTGTACCTACATATATTATGGCGTTTAGAGACGGCCCACCTCAGTTGGAGACTTGTGCCTTTGGGGGTATTCTGTGGGAGAACAATTTAACATTAGGAAGGATTACGTTAAGCAGGTCAGGGAGGAGTAAGCCCAAGGTGGAAACACCCACACTTATTAGATTCTTCTATGGACGATACCCATAGATGGATATGTGGAGTCCCAGATGAGTTGAGAATTGGCGTGGCACGTAAGAATCTGTGGGTACAAAATATGCATCCATGTATATGTATCCCAGTGGAAGGGTTAATAAGCATGTGAGACGCTCAATGAAAGGGTGTAGCATTTGGCGGCATAGACTTACTTGGAAATCACCTTCAATCGTGTCCATTAGTAGGTGTGGTATAAATCATACACCAGCTAGAAGAATTAATCAGGGAGATGGTCTTGGTGTAGGTCACTCACACCATCTGTAAGAACCAGAAAGACGGTATTTGCTAGACACTCTGTGTGCTCAGGTCAGCTTGCTAGTTAATGAGGCTAAGGCAGTTACTGATTCCTTAAAATATCATATCAATGCCCTCAAGTCGGCATCCACAGAACGGTACTAGTTATAAAGGTTACTGGAATCCCTTTGATTCCTTTGACAGAACGGGATCTAGAATTATGATAAAAAGCATGAAGCGCGATGACATGCTTCCATTGCTGTTGTAACGAGAAGAGCAGCCCGTATACGCAGCCTCTCTCTCTGAACGTACCTGTGGCTCTGCTGGCGCGAATCTTCAGCGGGAACCACCGGCACTTGCACGGTATGACTAGAAATGCTCCATGCAAGGGAGGGGGCGTGTCCCAGGGGGTGTGTCAGAGCACCTCGCGGTGCCGCCGCTAGCTGCTAGTACCGCGGATGTTTCATCACTGCGCATGCGTGCTGACAGAACTGGTGTCATGACAGGGCGAGCGATTCGCAGGGGCGCATTAGCGTGTACAGCGACCTCATCATTGCGAAGCAGTACAAAAAGTAACCACTGACATATACAAATGGATCCTGTATTAGTAATATCGCATATATGTTCACACAAACCTTATCATCATGGACTAGCAATAGCTTAAACAGAGGCAGGCTACCCTTGTAATAACGCAATGAGTTTCTCCAGCATTCTCACACAATGTCCGTGAATCGCATTATTAGATGTTAACAAATTAACAGATTGTCATAAGTCCAGCTTTCTCAGTATTAGATATCTATGTCCAATAAAACACATCCTAGCATACCTGTTTTTTGTGCAAAAGGCATTTATCAAAAATTAAGGGTCAGATGTCAGTCCTGCTGATTTCTACAGCATTCTCACACAATGTTTGTGAAAGGCATTATTAGATGTTAACAAATTCTCAGTTGGTCATTAGCCCAGCTTACTCCGTGTTAAATATTTATGTACAATGAAACATATCCTAGCATACCATTTTCTGTGCGACAGGCATTACCAAAAATTTAAGGGTCAGATGTAAGTCCTGCTAGTTGTGAGTAGGTCGCATCAAGTTCATTAAGACCATTGTCCACAGTGTCCAGTGTGTGCATCCATTTACATTCCCTCAAATTAAGTAGCGAATTCAAATCACCCCCTCTTGGTCCAATCACAATTTTCTCAACCACCAGCCATTTGAAAGATTCTGGAGTATGAGCTTTGGACATAAAATGTTCGACCAAGGGGTACCCTGGTGTTTGGCATCTTATACGACTACAGTGTTGGAGAATTCGTTTCTTTACATGTTGTTTTGTTTGTCCAATATATACCAGGTCGCAAGGACATATAATGGCATAGATCACGTCAAGGTGACTCTCAAATCTATGACTAACTGCAACACGAGTGACGTCGAACATTTTATGTCCAAAGCTCATACTCCAGAATCTTTCAAATGGCTGGTGGTGGCACACACTGGACACTGTGGACAATGGTCTTAATGAACTTGATGCGACCTACTCACAACTAGCAGGACTTACATCTGACCCTTAAATTTTTGGTAATGCCTGTCGCACAGAAAATGGTATGCTAGGATATGTTTCATTGTACATAAATATTTAACACGGAGTAAGCTGGGCTAATGACCAACTGAGAATTTTTTAACATCTAATAATGCCTTTCACGAACATTGTGTGAGAATGCTGTAGAAATCAGCAGGACTGACATCTGACCCTTAATTTTTGATAAATGCCTTTTGCACAAAAAACAGGTATGCTAGGATGTGTTTTATTGGACATAGATATCTAATACTGAGAAAGCTGGACTTATGACAATCTGTTAATTTGTTAACATCTAATAATGCGATTCACGGACATTGTGTGAGAATGCTGGAGAAACTCATTGCGTTATTACAAGGGGAGCCTGCCTCTGTTTAAGCTATTGCTAGTCCATGATGATAAGGTTTGTGTGAACATATATGCGATATTACTAATACAGGATCCATTTGTATATGTCGGTGGTTACTTTTTGTACTGCTTCGCAATGATGAGGTCGCTGTACACGCTAATGCGCCCCTGCGAATCGCTCGCCCTGTCATGACACCAGTTCTGTCAGCACGCATGCGCAGTGATGAAACATCCGCGGTACTAGCAGCTAGCGGCGGCACCGCGAGGTGCTCTGACACACCCCCTGGGACACGCCCCCTCCCTTGCATGGAGCATTTCTAGTCATACCGTGCAAGTGCCGGTGGTTCCCGCTGAAGATTCGCGCCAGCAGAGCCACAGGTACGTTCAGATAGAGAGGCTGCGTATACGGGCTGCTCTTCTCGTTACAACAGCAATGGAAGCATGTCATCGCGCTTCATGCTTTTCATCATAATTCTAGATCCCGTTCTGTCAAAGGAATCAAAGGGATTCCAGTAACCTTTATAACTAGTACCGTTCTGTGGATGCCGACTTGAGGGCATTGATATGATATTTTAAGGAATCAGTAACTGCCTTAGCCTCATTAACTAGCAAGCTGACCTGAGCACACAGAGTGTCTAGCAAATACCGTCTTTCTGGTTCTTACAGATGGTGTGAGTGACCTACACCAAGACCATCTCCCTGATTAATTCTTCTAGCTGGTGTATGATTTATACCACACCGACTAATGGACACGATTGAAGGTGATTTCCAAGTAAGTCTATGCCGCCAAACGCTACACCCTTTCATTGAGCGTCTCACGTGCTTATTAACCCTTCCACTGGGATACATATACATGGATGCATATTTTGTACCCACAGATTCTTACGTGCCACGCCAATTCTTAACTCATCTGGGACTCCACATATCCATCTATAGGTATCGTCCATAGAAGAATCTAGTAAGTGTGGGTGTTTCCACCTTGGGCTTACTCCTCCCTGACCTGCTTAACGTAATCCTTCCTAATGTTAAATTGTTCTCCCACAGAATACCCCCAAAGGCGCAAGTCTCCAACTGAGGTGGGACGTCTCCAAACGCCATAATATATGTAGGTACACCAGCTTATGGGCCATTGAGTGAGGCCAATCTTTTACTAATTTTAATTCATCCTACTGAGTGATATACGTATCTATTTCCGTAGGTGCTCACTATCACCATTTCTATTGTCCTGATGAAGACCCTAGACTGAGGAACCACCCGCCCTTACCATAGGGGTCGAAACGTCGACAGCATTATTTTCAACATACACGCCACAACAAAATTTGCCATATGTGGCCCCCGTGTATTGTTTATATAGGGAACCGTGTGATCTATTGTAGACTGGAAATGTTCTCAGATTGATATAGAATTGTTTACAGGACACAATTCCTTTTCTTTGTCCCTCAATCTATCCCAACCACACCCTACCCTACTGAATCTCAAACCCCTCCTTCTCTTTGACACCCACCGAGCACTGTTTTGAATGATGACTTCATCAATTGCCATGTATTGTATGAAATGAAATATAACACCTGTGAAAGTACTGGATATCACTGCATACAGCTGAATTAAATTCAGTTTCATATTTACTCTGTTTTTGTGTGTACCTTTTAGCAATTTACTGATGAAATTAACGTTAGAATATGTGATGTAACCGACCACCCTTTTTGTAATTACTCTTGTTTATGTCACCAACTGAGACTGCTGATCCGAATGTTATTTTACTCATTTGGCATAATTTAACTCAATTAGCAGTGTCCCTGCCGCACACATTTTTAAAGCAGACTACTAGCTGTTCTATGATTAACCCCTTTTTGGTATAAAGACTGGGGGAATCCAACTGCAAGTCTGGCTAGGTCAGAACTATGTTGATTCCTATACGTTCTAACATATTTCTAAAGAACTTTAAAATTCTGGAAGATCTTATTAGGTAGTGGTGTGCCACTGTCCATTTCTCAACTTATGGCAGTATATTTCCTGGTTCTTTAGCAGCAACGCATGCGGTTTGTAAGAAATTGGGTTGTTGGTTGACTGGGGTGTGAGCCCTGGTCAAGAAGCATCCACAATCCTTTCCAGGGTAAGGTACAAGCAAATCCCAAATTAACCTCTGCTCAAACCCCTGGTGGCTTGTTGCAGAGAAGTCAGGCTAAACTTTTAGGCAATGTGTAAAGTATTTGTTGAACACTTCAAACAAAAAATAAAGGAAAAACACCACACAAAAAATGGATCCAACAACACGTTATACAAACAAATCAATACCAACAATAACAATCCAATCAGTAGAACCTTAGTTAAGAATTTTTAAAGAATTTAGTCAAAATAGTGTCAAAAAGTACAAGGCACCAACTTGGAATATCTGGTCGTGCTGGAACCGGTCAAAGTTACAAGTTCAGGCTGAGCACAGGTATGCTACAGTTACCAGGTTAGGTCAACTGAAGTTTACCTTCTCAAGTTGGTGCAAAGATTCCCATTTGCATTTAAGATGGCTTTGAAGAGCAGGGAGAGCGTCACAGGGGGCTGTCAGCGAAACACGTGGAAGCGGCCAGTGTCGTAGGGGGGCATTGCTAGATCTTCGCATTGGTGGTCCTCATTAGAGGTCGATACTGAAGCATGATGAGTTGGGGTAGTGGAGCTTCATACTGGATTGTGGTGCTAGCGGCGAGAACGCAGTGCAAACTGGCCTGTTTGCGGTAGCAAAGAGCCCACAAGCTTGAATTCAGCTCCCTTGAGCCACACCAAGGGGCCAGGGCCTGAGCGGCACCACTTAAGGGCCAGAAACTCAATACAGTTCGGTCCAGGAGCTGATGCACTAAATACCCTATACATGAGCTGATGAATGATGTTGGGGGGCCTTTGATGTCTCTGAGTCTCAGATAGGAGGTTAGCAGACTAGCCGTTACAGTCACTATGGTGTCCTGGGTTCAATATGAAGTTGCAAGTCGGGTTGTTCCTCCCCAATCAAGAGGGCAGTAGGCAGCACAGCAGGGCAGCAGTTCCTTCAGAGCAGCAGTCATGCAGAGTGGCAGCCCTATCTGCAACATAGTAGTCCTTCTTCCTGACAGAGTTTCCACATGTCCAGAGTGGAGAGAATGGGGACAACTCGGTAGAGGTGTGTGATTTTCCCAATCCTCTCGGCACAAAACCAGAAGTGTACCTGTGTGAAGGACGTGGCCACTCAGGTGGTGCTGGAGCACCAACCCCAGGCATCCTGCCTGTGGTGCAGATGAACAGTGAGAAGGACTTGAGTGGACAGCTAGTGAGCCAACGTTATCGCCTGCGGCCCAACCCCCGACTAAACTCTTGTCTTTGCGGTTTTGTTTGATAAAAGTATACCAGCGCAAGAACGTGTCCCTCCCTCATATTTTGATCCCTGTTGTTATCACTCATTTGGTGGTCATGCCACTTGGGGGAGGGATGTGGTGTACCACCCAATCCTTATGGGCAGGGTGATGACATATGCATGCATCTCTCAGCTGGGCACAGCGACACTTGGTGAGGCCTAATACCACCTCTAGTTGTTTCATCAACTGTACCTGAGGGTCAGGAGTTGCACGACAAAAAGTCGCAACAAGTTGCCTCACATGTTTAGAAATCAGCCTCTTGCAGGATGATAGTGCAGTATCTTCTGTGCTGACCTCTTGCAGCTGATCTTATCCTCTTGATGGCAGAACCTCTGTGAGGCCGGGCTTTTCCAGGTATGACTTCTACCAAGGCTGATGAAGTTGCCATTGCTGTGCCGAGGCCACTGGGACGAGACAAAGTATGACACTTAGTAGGAAATGTATCTTGGTGGTTGACCGTTACTTAATTATAAAGCTAGATACTTTTAAATTGTACTTTAAACTTGTATTAGTATAGCTTTCGTGAAATGATCTATCATTTAAAACATGCCATCACAGTATACAAAAAATCTACAACGTTATTGTTAAAAATGTTTCAAATGTTAAATGTTTGATAATGCTACAGATAAAACGTATTTGTTTTCTAACATTGCCTGCCTCCATCACTAACTGAGTCTGAATCACATTATTCGGCCTACCATTTATCAACTGCAGCTTGAGCTCTCTTAATGAGAATGTCGGTAATTTTCTTACCAAAATGTATACCATTCCTGAAATAAACGAGTCTGGGCTTCATGGTGGTATCTTCCATAGAAAAATATTTGATGAGGGAATACATTTGCTGACAGTGCCTTCGAGGTTTGATTTCTGATTGTGCTCCATATCGTAAACTGACATTTTCTGCATTTTCGCAAATATTTGAGACGGAGTCGTCTTTGAAGTAGACTTTTTCATTTTATTTTTTAAATAAAGCATGAAAATGATCCCATCTAAGACCATTTGTTGTATCTCATGAACAGGTTCACACTCTAAAACCAAGTCAGGCTCACATTTTTGTACAACAATGGCAGACACACACAGAGGCACATACAATCAAATATGGAAATGCAGACACTAGGAAGCATAAAAAACTTGATTCATCAAGCCGAAATCGGCTCGCAAAGGGCCAGATTCTGAGAATCTGGCCCTTTGCGAGCGCTATTTTTGCATTTGGGATTCATCATCCCAAATGCAAAAATAGGTAATAGCGATTTCGCTATTTTGCGAGGAATTACATTTAAGGAATCTCTATTTGAGATTCCTTAAATGCAATTCATCATCCATTTAAAAATTGCGAATTCGCAATTTCGGCCTGCTATTTACCGCGAGGTCAAACCTCGTGGTAAATAGCGAAAACTTAGAAAAATGCTTTTAAAAGCATTTTTCTAAGTTGCATGTTGCACACACACATGTCCTTTGGACATGTGTGTGCGCAACACCTGTTTCAATTTGCATTTAAGGGGTGCTACAGGGTGTCCTTTGGACACCCCTGGCACCCTTTAAATCGGTATCTTATTTGCGATAAGCAAATTGCTAATCGCAAATAAGGAATGTGTAGGAATCGCAATTCTTTATGCAATTTCTACATGAATCCCGTTTTGCAAGTCCTTAATAGCGATTCCTTATGAATCGCTATTAGGGTCTCGCAAAACGGGAGAATGATGAATCAGGCTGATACTTCCTCCCTCGAACAGCAGGCCCTACTTTAGAGAGCACGGTCCCGTGGCTCAGCTTCACATACAGATCTACTGCCTGAATACTATCCCATTTTAAGATCTCATCCCACCGAACTTATCCTCATCAGAAGTTCTGTTTCTGGGCATGTTTCTCTGAGTTTGTACTCCACTCCTAAGCGGGATGTTTCCCACCTTTCTCAGATTTGCAGGGGATGACAGTTCTGGTTAATTGGTACAGCAACACAATAGAGATGTCAGCAGAGGTGCACAGAACATGATGTGTGAAGGTGGTGCATACCAGAATTTACGTTGTTGTTTTGCTTGCATAGCTCGCAGTTTAAACCTTGAATGTTAATGCGTTAACAGTGGGCTCAGTGTGCATAATACATAGAATCAACCTACTGTTTGGGTACAGGCATTAAGCTAGGACACAGGGCAAAATGACACTCCTGGTTTGCTTTTGAAAACCTAATTCAATTCATTTCAGAATAACGTTATTCTGTCGACCATAAAAGCATATAAAACATAAAACAAAAAACGTTCAGTAAAATACATCCACAATTGATACATTTAAAAAACTAGTGGCTTGCACAAAATCACATATAGCGGCACAGAACTTCAGCTAAAACGGCGATAATGTGCTTGCTAATATGCGTTATAGAATTCCAATAGAAACCCAGGTTAGATGTGCAGGACATCTAACCTGGGCTTCTATTGGAATTCTATGACGCATATTAGCAAGCCCATTATCGCCGTTTTAGTGGCAGGTTCCTGCCGCTAAAACGGCAATAATGTTAACGAGGTTCTTGCTAATATGCCCCAAAATTTGCAACAAAAAAAGAGAAAATGAACCATAGACATGGTAACATCGTTATTGCACAGACATACAATTGCGTCTAAATTAGGCAGATACCCTAAGGGGAAACAGAGTAGGTATTTTACTGTATCTGCTCTAAATCTAAATAACAAAGGGGCATATTACACAGGCAGGCAATATGTGATTGTCGCCGCTTTAGCGGCCGTTTTCGGACGCTAAGCGGCAATAATTCTATCGCCCTATTAGCAAGCTGTCGCTAACAGCAGTTAGCGACAGCTTGTAGGCCATAGCGAGCGGTTTGGGGCCCGCTTTGCATGTCCGCGATATTTATCGCTAATGACATGCAAAGTAGGCGTACCCAACCTGTTAGCGACTGAAAGCAGTCGCTAACGTTGCTATCGCCTATTAGCAAGGCAGGCCTAGCGATGGAAATATTCGCGCTAAGCGCGAATATCTCCAGAAACTAACGCCTGCTCAGACCAGTTCTTAGCCATTATATCCAATGGGAGTTGGATATTATGGCTAAGTCCTCATTAGCGATAATGCATGAATATCGCTGGATTACCAGCAATATTCACGCATTTCGCCGCTAACGCCGGATATTTTATCGCTTTAGAGATAAACGTTGCTAATGGCACGTTATCTCTGCGATAATATCCGATGATGCTTGGTGTTAAAAAAATACTCGCTAAGCCCATTTAGCGATAAATATCGCTAGTTGTTGGTAATATGCCCTAAAGAGCGCTCTCAGGTCCTTTTAGTGTTCCATACATACCTATCAGCTGTAGCCTCCACGTTCAAGGACATATACTTTGCAATAGTTGTTTTCTGTAATTCATCCTCGACCCTCATTCCACGCAATTGGGCTAACAACAGTAAAAATGACTGGATTTTTATTGATGGATGCACATGAGGCAGTGTCTGAAAAAGCATTTGATTAGCCAAGGTCATCAAGTGCATGTCACGTAAGACAACCATGGGATAAACATGCCCTATCATAAATCAGGCAATCCCTAATTATGGCCCTTGATAACGGGGCATCCTCATTATGCCAAATAGATGGCCACAGCAAAGGCGGTCTAATTTGAATAAGATCACTCGAATAAGTGAGACCTAATACGCTGTGACAAATAACATATGAAAAGGAGGCTGGAAGGGCCAGAGCTCTCCTACAGCAATTATGTAATTTTGTATGTAATCTGTAATGCAATGCAAATAGCTATGCCCCAAACTCCTGCCCCATAAGAGGCTAAAGGAGAGCATTATGCAGTGTAAATTTGTAGCACCGGGGCCAGAGGTGAAGCATTAGAGCGACGCGGGAGGTCAAGGAGTGATCCCAAAGATCTAGCCAGTTTTGCCCTATTTTGCAAAATATGTGGTGCCCAAAATCCTGTTGTGCTAAAAGTTCACCCAAATATGAAAATGTTTTTGCACTGTCTAAAACGTCATTAAATAAGATTTAGCAAAATTAGTTCAAAGATAACATTTTTAGAGATTTTGGTGTGCGTGCCATCGAAACCACATCATATGCATACAGAAGTACTGGGACCAGGGTGCAATTTATATTTGGTACATCTAAAGTGCTAGTTGCCAATTGAGTGCTCAAATCATTATTGTAAAGGACAAATTTAAAGGAGCAAGTACACATCCTTGCAGCACCCTGCCATGAGTCTCAATGATATCTGACAATTTGCCTTTTGGTCCATATCGCGCCCTTGCTGAAGTATTAGAACAAAGCGCTGCCAATATATGAATGAGGGTCCCGTCAAGTCCAATGTCATAAAGGTGCTGCCATAGATTATTTTGATTTACACAATCCAAGGTCATGGATACATTCATGAATCCCACATACAAAGTGGACTGTTTGGCTACTGTGTGCTTCACAATGACAACATTTAAATTTGCCAGCCCGAAAACCATATTGGCATGGGTCCAGGATAATATTTTCACTTACCCAATCCTGGATCCTCATATAAAGAACACAACCACAATGTTTGGCCGGCATTTTGATTCAAGACATTGGGAGATAACAGTTAGGCTTGGCACGGTCAGCTTTTCAAAACATGGGGACTATAATAGAGTTCACCATGGAGCTGGGTATTGTAGAAGATGTCATGGCACTAAACACATTTATCAGCAGGGGGGCCCATATGGCCAAATTACATTTTATTAAATTTATGGGAATACCATCGGGGCCTCTGGTGGGAGGGGCAAAGTAGTAACAATGGGTTTTCTTTCCTGCGTTTTAAAATTATTAGAAGGTGCACTGTTTTGCTGGTGGGATGCCATAGCACAATTACTTCCATTGAGGCCATCCCCCTTCTCCCCGATATTAGTCATACCAGCCTTGGTTCCACTTACCCCTTTACACTATACCGTGTCTGTTGTATCTGTTATGTTGAGCCTGTCCTAAGGATGCTTTTAGCTCACTCGGATCACCAATTGCCTTGCCTCTGCCCGACATATTACCCATTGTAATCTGTGGCAGGGGATTTGGGGCCCGATGCAGGTAAAATAGATTTACCGATTTTTAATTACCGAATCATACCGATTCGGTAATTAAAAATAGGTAAATCTAAGGGGTGGAGATGTAGGAACATCCAGATGTTCCTTTTACCGAATCGGTAAAAAATCTGTATTTACCGATTCGGTAAATTTACCGAATCTGTAAAATATGTGGCCCTACATACCATTTTGTAAATACCGGTCGGTAACGGCTGAAAATACCGATTTCGGCCGTTACCGACCGACCTACATCCGGCCCTAGGTGCCGAACATGCTAAACATACTGAAAGGGGAGGTATGGCTGGGGGCTTCATCAATGATCTCAAACGATTTTACATGTTGGATAGGTGCTATATAATAGAAGTTATTAGTTTTTTCAAGGATTCCGCAAGTAAGCGCAAGATTGAATCTATCAGAGAGAACTCCACCCCCAGTCCATTTATACTTTCAATAGAGTTTGCCTTCGAACAAATCTACAATTAGGCCTCTCTTTCGCTTTACTGCTGGTTCTGGAGTTAAAATAGAGCTTTTAACAGCCTCAGCGTTGCTTTAATGGGTGGAGGGGGCTGTGTGAATATAAGTTGTGCGAGATAGTGTTCTTTCTTGTGCTCCACCCGGTGTTCAGTTTGCGAGTTGGGGACAGTGTATACTGAGCGCATTGTTTTACTTAGACTGCTTCCTTGACGAGTAAGGGTGATTTCAGTGCTTACCAACCCTATTGCTCTCAACAGCATAGTTCAATAATTGTGGGTTAATACTGCACCGTTGCCATACTCCTGTCTTGCTTCTTCCCCATTTTAATAAACAGAGATGGGAAAATGCGCTTGCACTTATCAAATTGTCTGTGAGCGGGTTGAAGGATTGAGGTCCACAACAATAGGAGTATGTGAGGTTTTTATGTTATATTCAGGTCTGGATGCTGTTGCCAGGGTTTGTTCTGGGGATAATATGTCTTATCCAAATGTCTTCTTTTTCGTTTGGTGCGTCTGGCATTCTGTGGGGATGTCTTCACGTTTCAGGCTCCCCTCGAAAAATCAATAACACCTGGAGTGTTGGTGAAAGGTTCCATTTGTACGCCTTCACCAAAGGGGAAAAGGAGTGAGGAGACACCCAGCGCTTTACTAAAGAAAATAGACTTGATGAGGCTGTGCACGTTAGAGGGGAGGGTGATCGGGCGGTTTAGGGACATGGGAATCGCTTGGCTTGTTACCATTGACCTTCTCCCACCTCCCAGCCCACCCCGCAAACCGTGGACGCACCTGTGAGAGCCACGCTTCTCCTGGAGCGTGGCTGGGTGGAGAGTGTGGACGTTGGCCTCCTGGCGCTCCTGACACTTCTGGAACTTCTCCCTTGGCTGACAATATCGGGACCAGAGCGTCTTCTCCCAGGGCTCTCATCTCCTCCACGCGTTCTCTCTCCTCCAGCGTCTTCCTGAGTCCGTCATCTCTTCCTCTTGTTCCCCGTCTTTAATTGGATTGGGGCCAATGATGCGTGGCTGGGGTGTGGGGTCCGTCGAGAACAGCTCCCAATTAAAGGGACCTTACGCAGAAGCAGATTAACATTTATCCTGACAGGGACTGCTTGAAACACATCAGTCCAGGGATTCCTCTGTCTGTGAAGAAAGGAGAGGATCCCGGCAGTCAGGAATACACCACCATTCGTCCACCATTAAGGTATTACCAGAGGAGATGGGGCCCAGTAACATTGTCCTAAAAGTCTCCTAGCAATATTTTTAAAGTACTCAGGTCAGAGCGATAGCTCAGCCTTGTCTGGCCACGGACAGGTGTAGACAGGTGCGCTCTTGACCTGGGTATGCAAGCCCTGCACTGTGGGACTCCTCTTAGGAATTTATGGCACTCCAACACCTCCAGACACCATTGTGGCCCCAACCCAGAAGTACTATACATGCTGGGGGGTGTAGTTCTCCTCCTCCCCCCAGCAGTAGTAACCACAATTCATGACTGCTGCAGTTAGCGGCAGGCAGGTAGGTGAAAAAGAAAGTGGCCTTGAGGATCCCATGCTTGCCGGACTCCTCTCAGGAATTCATGGCACTCCAGTGGGGCTCTATGCTTGTGAGAGCAATAGGGGTGGTAAGCACTGAAATTGCTGTTACTGGCTCTCTCTTGCTCAAGGAAGCAGTCTTAGTGAAACAATGCACTCAGTGCACACTGTCTACAACTCCTGACCTCCTGGTCAGAGTCACTTGCAAAACCCTGTCTAGCTCCACCGTTGTGGGACTGCCCTTAGCGCCGTTTGAGCTCCATGCCAGGTAGGTGTTTGAGGCCCACCTCCAGTCACAGGCTCCTGCCTGCACCTCATCCCTGGTGATGTAGTGGAGAGCCCCCTCCTCTTCTGCTATTCTGCTCTGTTTGTGGCTTTTTTTGCCTTTTTCCAGTTTGCATCTTTCCTCAGTATTTTGCCTTTTTCCTGTTTGCCTCTTTTCTCTGTATTTTACCTTTTTTCTTTGCCTTCTGTCGCTTTCTCGTTGCCCTTCTCTTTACCTTTTTCTCCTTTTTCTTGTGTACCCCGCCGCTGCTGCCCTGCGTCACCTACCCCCAGACCCCTACTGAACGGCAGCTGCTGCACAGCAAGAAGAGCAATATCTCTGACCTCCTGGTCAGAATCACTGCTCTTTTCTCATGCAGCTCCACATTGTGGGACTGCCCTTAGTGCTGCTTGAGCTCCTTGCCAGGTAGAGGTTTGAGGCCATCCACCACCCACAGGCTCCTGCCTGCGCCTCATCTCTGGTGGTCTCGTGGAAGAGCACCCTGCTGTTCTGCTATTCCGCTCTGTTTGTGCCCTATTTTGCCTTTTTCCTGTTTGCCTCTTTTCCCTGTATTCTGCCTTTTTCATGGTTGCCTCCTGTTTCTGTATTTTGCCTTTTTCACGTTTGCCTTTTTTCTCTGTATTTTGTATTGTTACCTTGCCTCTTGCCTCTTTCTCTTTGCCCTTCTTTACCTTTCTTCCCCTTTCACTCGTGCTTCCCACTGCTGCTGCCTCCACGGCCCATCCCCCCCAGTGTGTCGCACCTGCTTCTGTCTCCCACCTCCCAGCCGATCGCCCTTCCCCTGACCCCTGCATATTAGTGGCTGCTGCGTGGCAAGAAGAGCCCCTATCGCTAACACCCCAGCACTATTCACAAACTCAACCATGGATGCAGGATCAAATTGCCAGCTCTCAATGCCAAGCAACACCCAAAGCCCGATCTCCTGCCGCCACTGCCACCCCACCTTCACCCACCTCCGGACCCCGGTATTTACCTCCAACCCATCGGATGCCACCGCACACAAGGCACTGAGCTGCATCCTCCTTAACATATGCCCTCTGAACAGACACGCTGTAGAAATCCGAAACCTCCTAAACACTCACATGCCTGACAGTGCCTTCCTCACAGAGACCTGGATCAACGCCAGCTCTGCACTCGGCATCACAACCATCATCCCTCACAGACACAAGATCCTGAGAAAAGACCACCCCAACTTCCAGATCCAGCCCAACCCTAGAACAATGCTCCATGGAACACTGGCCTCCAGTTCTCCTGGAGCCCGCACTCCCTTTGACAATGCAATCGCCGCCTACAGTGAGATACTACTGAGGAATATATTGAGGTTAAACTGTGTCACTTTAGAGAATATTTACCTGTGCTCCGAGGCAGACAGGATTGCACCAGAAAGATAGGAATAAGCAAATGAAACCATTGGGATTTTTTTGAGCAAGACTCGTTGGAAAGTAAGAATACAGGAGTATAAATAAAGCCTTGAAAAGACTCATGGAGTCGAAACGCCCGGCGTCGGC
Organism: Lissotriton helveticus; assembly: GCF_964261635.1. Lineage (NCBI taxonomy): Eukaryota > Metazoa > Chordata > Amphibia > Caudata > Salamandridae > Lissotriton > Lissotriton helveticus. The sequence goes on along the minus strand of NC_136067.1, from coordinate 1,302,966,868 downwards.
TATGATCATGTATCATGTTTTTAACAATTGAATGAAAATTTCATCTATCAAAATAAAGAAAGAAGAACATTTTGTGATAGAACAAAGTTTTCAGAAAATTTATTGGGCTTTGGGAGCATATTTATTGTGATTGTTGAAACAACAAATTTCCTTTTCCAAAGTTTTTTTCGAGGATGGAAAGATCCTGGCAAGTCGCTAACTTGTATGAGCTTGAAATTTCAATTATTTATTAAAAGTCTTGATAAAATATCAGTGCAGTACTGGAATCATGTTATACATCATTTAAAAACAATCGCACAGACTATTGGAGGTCCTGCAGAGACCCAATAGATGTGCTTGTAATGAACAATGTCCTGAAGAAGGTGCAAGATTGTGTAGATCACCAAAACGCTGCGTCGACAATTTGTTTGTTTACTATTAATTGTAGTGTGACCAAAGAAAAACATTTTTTTAGCAATAAATTGTGAATTTGAATGTTTTTCACTAAAGATGTTTTTATAATTATGGCTAATTGTTTTTAAATGATGTATACCATGATTCCAGTACTGCACTGATATTTTATCAAGACTTTTAATAAATAATTTAAATTTTAAGCTCATGTGTGATAATGTGCCCCCGTTGAATAATTGTTACAAAGAGTTTTGTAAATTTGGTAACCTGCGCAAAGACTTTCCTCACACTGAAGGGTAGGTCACTATACAAGTTAGCGACTTGCCAGGATCTTTCCATCCTCGAAAAAAACTTTGGAAAAGGAAATTTGTTGTTTTAATATTGTGACCCATTCCTTTTCCAGTAAAAGGGTACCTCCCTCCATACTTGGTTTATTGTGATTGTGACTGATATTAGATTGCACTCCAATAGATTGTATTACATTATCTTCTTGATACTCTAAATATACTGGTATGTGCTGAGCACCTTTGTTTGCTGCCTACATCATACCCCACACCCTTGCCTCTATGGACTACTTACTACTTGGAGACCTGAAATTCCACTTGGACAAGCACAGCAATCCCAATACCACTGCCCTCCTGGAGAACATCACCAACATAGGACTGAAACAACTTGTCTCCACCCACACCCACACATCAGGGGACACACTCAGCCTCATCTATGCTGGAGGAAACAACATTCACTTCAGCCACACCATGGAATGCTCTGGACAGACCACCACTGCATCCATTTCTCATTTATGAAACCCACTGCCCACAAGCACACACCCCACCTTCCACGCAGAAGATGGAACAAGGTCCCTGAAGAATGGTTCACCTCCGCCCTCACACGTAATCCACCCACAACTAGGACAGATGCCAACACAGCGGCAAGCAACCTCTACCAATGGAGCGCCAACTGCGCCAACACTCTCGCCCCCTCCAGAACACCCCGAGATGGCACAACAAGAAAGCCAACTGGTTCACCAGGGATATCCGAGAATCCAATTGCTTCTGCCGACGACTGGCAAAGACGTGGAGAAACAGCAAAACACCAGAAGCATTCTCCACCTACAAAACAGCCATCACAGCACACGACCAACACATCAAATCAACAAGGAAGAAAAATGTCATCCAAGACAGAATCCTCTCCAATGCCTACAACTCCAAGGAATCTTTGCCATCCTACAGGAAATTTGTAAAACCCAGCAGAAAAACAACCAACGTCCCTCCCTTCCAAGACCTCTGCAATGAACTCAGTTCCTTCTTTCACCTCAAGATCAAGACGCTCTACAAAAACTTAAATGACCAAGACAAAGACCATGGCACAGCCTCAACTCTCACCTCCAATGATGCCACCCAACAGACCCTTCTCAGATGGACTTCTCTCACCACAGAAGACACCTTAAAGACAATTAAGAGTATCACTACGGAGCACGTTCTGACCCCTGCCCACCGTACATCTTCCACTGGGCCACCACTGCCAACTGCTCCCTCAAGACAGCCACATTCCGCGACAACTGGAAGCGTGCAGAAGTCAACACCCTCCCAAAGAAGCCCTCCACAGACCTGATGGACCTCAAGAACTTCAGGGCCATCACACTTCTTCCTTTTACTGCCAATGTCATTGAAAAGGCCATTAACACCCAGCTAGCACACTTCATAGAAATTAACAACAATCTGGATTCTGCAGCAACCACAGCACCAAAACCACTCTCCTCGCTCCCACAGACGACATCAAGATAGTCCTTGACCAAGGACACACAGGAGCTCTCATCCTCCTGGACCTATCAGCAGCCTTCAACATCGTCTCCTACCGCACACTAGGCACCAGACTCAATGATGCAGGCATCCAAGGAAAAGCCTTAGACTGGATACAATCTTTCCTCTCAGGCAGAACATATATAATAAGACTCCTGCCCTTCCTCTCAGAATCAACATCAGATGCAGAGTACTTTAAGGATCCTCCCTCAGTTCCACACTCTTCAAAATTTACATGGCCCCTCACAGAACCATTTTCAGAAACCATGGGCTCAACATTGTCTTCAATGCCTATGACACCCTGCTCAACCTCTCCCTCACCAAGGAACCTGACAGCACCAGGCACAACTTCCAAAAAGAGATGAAAGCCGTTGTGACCTGGATGAGCAACAGCTGCCTGAAGCTCAACTCAGAGAAAACAGAAGTTCTCATCCTCGGCTCCACCCCCGCCACATGGGACAACACCTGGTGGTCCCCGGCCCTTAGATACCCACCCATTCCAATGGGCCATGCACGCAACCTCGGCATCATATTCAACTGTTCACTCACCATGATTCGCCTGATCAACGCTGCATCCTTCACATGCTTTAACACCCTCTGCATACTTCGCAAGACGATCAAGTGGATCCCCCCTGACTCCAGGGAAACTATCACCCATGCACTCATCACCAGAATCCTGGACTACAGCAACATCCTCTATGACGAAATCAACAAAAAACTCCGCAAAATCTAGACCATCCAGAACGCTGTAGCATGACTTATCCTCGATATCCTATGACACAACCACATCCCCCAACTCCTCTGCAACCTCCACTGGCTTCCCGTTGAGAGAAGAATAACCTTCAAGCTGCTCACACATGCCTACAAAGACCTCCACAACACTGGACCCCAATACCTCAACGACCAAATCTCCTCCACGCCCTCAAGAGAAACCTCAGCTAAGCAGACCTCGCCCTAGCCACCGTCCCTTGTTTCTACAGAACCAGAGGAGGTGGAAGATCCTTCTACCTCGCAACCAAGACCTAGATCAAACTACCCCTTCACCTCCGATGAAGCCCAACACTGCACCGATTGAGAGAGGACCTCAGGACCTGGCTCTTCAAATGACCCCAACGGATCTGCTCACCCTTTCCCCAGCACCTTGCGCCCCTCACAGGTGAGTGCTACACTAAAAAAAAACTGATTGCTTGTTTGGTTGGTTGATCGCTGCCTATTGGGCTCCCGGTTTTACAGCACTAGCTGCACTAAGTGCCCCTTTGTGCGCTGCATAATAAACCTGCCCCATTGCACACTCATAATACACCATGGAGGGAAAGGCAGAAGTGGTAATAAATATAGGTTTGTGCAGTGAGTGATAGACTGCAATTAGATCCTGGGGTATCAGCAGAAACTATTAATATAATGTTCCAGATTCACAAAGAAGTTTGCTGCACAATAAAATTTAAGGGGCAGATTTATGTTAACTGGCGCAACCCCAGGGATGCGCCAGTTAATGTGCGCCACAGTGCGCCACAGCTCCGCCACCCATGGTGCGCCGCACTTACAATGCGGCGCACCATCGTGCAAGGCAGGGAAGATGCGTGACGCATCTTTCGGCGTACGGGCGGCGCATTGCTGGAGTCATGTCGCAAGTGCGACATGACTCCTGCAATGCACAGGGGCCACCCCTACAATGCATGGTGCGTCACCCTTACGTCTGCTTCAAGCATGCGCAAGGAATTGCCGTAGATTTCACTCAGCCACTTTTAGGAGGCGTTCCTGCGCAGGAACGCCCCCCCCCTGCGCAGGAACGCCTCCTTATGGCGCAGGGCTTTCCAACGTGACGCCTCTCCTAGATGCGTCATGTTGTAAATAGGGCGCATTGTTTGCGCCGCCGTTGCGTCAAATTAAGTGACGCAATTGCGGCGCACAGAGGCGCAAGGGCCTCATAAATCTGCCCCCAAGTGTTTTCCAAGACTTTACCTCCTTAAAGAAAATGTATCCGGACCTAATACAGACAGGTTTTTGAGAGCACAATGAATTATAGTGTGCGAAAAAGAATAATACACGTGAAAAAGAAAATATGTATGAGAATCCGATGCACTATCTCGATTGTCTTGGAAATCTAATTCCCTGAAACACTAAGACGGAGTGAAATGCATACGTTATTAAAAAAACTGGAAATTGTCGACTTTATTGAAAAATAAAGTAACTGTCTCGTTCTGTGTTATTTGAACACTATGCATACAGTTAGTTGATTTGAAATCTCTGGAGCTCTAAGGCTGTTACTGTTGACAGAATCAGATGTCATATCAAACTTAAAAGCAGATGAGCATCATGAAAAAGAAATCTCCATTATATATGGAAGTAAACAAGTTTTGCCAGGCACTTAAAACCTTTTTATAGTCATGTTTTCCACTGATTGATGCACCATGCCTTAGCAGAACATGAAACTGCTCGATAAGGGCTATCGTCGGAAGCTGCCATGCTGTATAAAGTACATTTCATTTCTGAGACACAGCTTGCCAACTGAGCTTACAAGGACGAACGAGTGCTCTTAATTTAAAAAGAATGCTGCATGAGAGCTGAGTGGTAGATTCAGTCAATGACAACCTCTTGTGCTCTGAAACCCGCTCTGCTGCCTGGATGTCTTCCAAAAACAAACACAGTAGCTTTTTATATTTGTGTAGATGTATAAGTCAATACAGAAGACGAGGAATACAACTAAATGTGCATAAGCGAAAGTAGAACTCTTGTTTAAAGAAAAATGAATGGATGTCAAAACATGAAAGTGCCTTGGGGAACAGGCATACTATTAGCCACGTCAGCCAGATTCACAAAACTATTGGTGTGGCTTGGGTCAGTATGATCCGATTTTTAATACAAATATAAAATACATTGGAGTTATGGAAGAAGTGCAAAGGGCTGACTGTGAAAAGTAATGCATGGTAAGGCAGGCAGTCAATTTTAATAAAATATAATGTTTCTCATTTCTAATTATGCTTTCTTTACCATTTACTTGTTTGAGAATGCATAGATGAAACCCCTTTCTTTTAAATGACAAAGAGTGGAGAGTGCAGAAATTGGACTTGTAACTCATACTGACTTTATCATACCCTTATGTTTGACCATTAGATTGCAATGTTCCGTTATAAGTTTCATAAGAAAAGCAAAATGCTTTTTTATACCGGTTAATATACAAAGTATTATCCCAAGTTGATACTATGGTACCTCCATGTCTGGGATGTTTAGAAGGAGCACTCTTGTTTGTACTTAAAACATCTGTTGCAGATTTATTATCCTGCCCCTTCTATGTAGATTATCAGCTATATATCATGACTGAATTTAGTTTGAAAGCACAGATATGGAAAGCTGAAAACGTACACTTTTGATGGTACAAGGCCTTAGATATCACAGCTCTTGCTTGACAGATCTGACAGGCCAAGCCCTTTTGTGGACTTTAGCCGTTTTCTATGACTCCTCTCACCTGATTGACACTTCCTGAATGCTAACACATATCAGGTCACTCGATCATTTTCTCTCTCTGCTTTCACGGTGGCTTGTCTTCAAACGGCAGCCTTTCAAATGGGAAGCAGAACTTCCCCCCTCCTTGGCAGTTATCAGGATGTGAAGTCGTTTTTCTAAGAGGCTGTTTTGTGCAATACATGCCAAAGTATTGATCTATCATCAGAGACGAAGGCATTTTCAGGTTGATAAATACCATATATAATGGTGAGATTTTATTATGGCATATTTGAGGCTAATAGGATAAATAGTGCATTGGCCTTTCCTGAAACCTGCCTGCAGGTGCATTAAAACCGGGGCCAACATTGATCCAATATTCAAGCAGGGTCAGGAGTAGTCTGCCAAAGATTTTTACAGCTCCATCTAGTAATAAAACTGCGAAATATTCTACAGGGTCATTTTGTGACCCTTTCTTGTGTTAAGGAACAATAATGGTTGACCTGATCTATGCTGTAATCTAGTCTATATGTTGAAGAACAGTCGAACTCCTTGGTTAAGATGATAATCCTTGGTAAAAAAAAGATGATTAGGTGCAACTAGGTTGACCCTCCTGAGTAAGAGGGTAAAGAATATACTCAAATCTGCATTATCCCAAATAGTGGACAATGTCCCATAGATGCACTCAAAAAAGAAATTTCAATAATGGTGAACCGGAGTTTTTGATATTCTTAATAATTTTGTTTTATTTCTTCAAACTTCTTTTGTCAAAATAATAATGAATTCATCATGTTTTTCAATAGTATGCCCAATTCATTTGGAGCAGTCTGCCCTTCATCAGGGGCCTTAATTTCTGTAAAAAAAAATACACAGCGTTGTATTATTGAGTAACATATCACAATATCACTGTTTCATGGTGTTTGAGGCAGTATTTGTGAACATAAGCACCTTATATCCCAAAGGGGTAGTCTTGGGGTTGTTTAGACATTTGATGCCTTCTAAATGAAAGTGGTTTGGGAGAAATACATGCACGATGATTATGAACCTTGGTATCACTCGAAAAAAATTGCCCACTGCTGTGCTGTGTGATATAAAAAGACTCAAGTGAAGAACCCAACTCACAGTAAAACACAAAAAATAAAAAGGTGTTACAGGTTTCAGGTACCAGTACCCAACACGATATTCTGAAATATGCACATACATTCAGTCGATACTCTGTGTGTTCATTGTGGAACTGAGCATAAATTCTTACCGAAACTGTATAATAATGCAAAGAAACCACTAAATCCATAAAGCAACTACTTTGCCAGGCCTTCCATACAAAATTACGAACATCTTCAGAACCTCATAAAGAATTAGTAAAGGTAAGATTTTGATAAAAATGTATATTAAAAACATATAGTTACCCCTTTTTCTCCTAGGCAACCAACATACGAAAAATGTATAAAATAAATTAACGATACATATATCCTTTTTTCTTACAGATTCAAATAATCTATACTACAAAGACCAAATGAATGATCAACAGAGACCAAATAGAAGCCAAAACAACCAAAGCAAAAGGTATAATGAGCTGAAACCAATTCTCTAATGTATTATTTTTAATAAAACTGTGGAATTTTCATATGAAGGAATAAAACAATGTAAGCAGTTAATTTCCCAACTTCAATAAAAGCATTTCGAAAAGATTTTTTAAAAAAAGAAATGAGAAAAAAAATAAGGAATACAAATATATTTAAACATAAAAAACAACCTACTTTTTCTTAACTTTTCAGATAATGTCAACTGACGAGAGCACATTACATCACTTCGAGCAAGGGAAACCGCCTCTTAAAGCATGCAGGGTACATTTATGGCACGGAGAGACTAACAGAACCACGATGTCTTTGGAGGTGTGTGCAATACTACTCAACCCATTGCACAGGCAGAACGGTTACTCTGGGTGAGTCTGTTTTAAAAACTACAGATCATAATCACTCTGCCTCTGCAATGAAGATTAAGGTAAGAGAAACTATAAATGAAATGAAGGATATTGCATTCACCTCCAATGACTCCTGTGCTTCTTTTTAAAGGGAGGTTGCACAACATGTCCCAAGTCATGTTGCCAGCACATTGCCCATTATACCCAATCTGAGACGAATCATACAACGTAAAAAACAGGTAAGTAACCCACAAAGAGTTACTCCACAAACCTTTTCTGACATTCTTATTCCTCCTGAGCTCTCTGTATCTGTTTCTAACCCACCTTTCTTACTTCATGACAACCAAAACCCTCATTAACGAATTCTCCTCTTTAGTACTCCACGAAATCTAGTTGAGTTGGAGAACAGTGATGTTTGGATGATGGATGGGACGCTTAAAAGCATGCCCCATCCTTTCACCCAAATATACACTATTCATGCCAACATTTCTAATACAGTATTTCCCTTTGTATACAGTTTGCTACCTGATAAGCAATCCTCAACTTACACTGAACTTTTAACAGTGTTAAAATCTTAAAAATCCAACAAAAATCCTAGGAAAATTATTATTGATTTTAAATTTGCAATGATTAATGTTATTTCCAAAATGTACGTGGATACCCAAATTCAAGGATGTTTTTTCCACTTTTTCCAGGCATTTTGGCGTAAGATACAAAAAACATCCTTAGTTGTGGATTATGTATCGGACAGCAAACTGCAATTCGAACTAAAAAAACTAACTGCACTTTACTTTGTTCCTCCTGAGAGTGTAGACAAGTACTACACTTCAATTACTCAATCTAACTTTTATACAACACACGAAGAAAAATTGGCACCCTTAGTAAATTATTTTGAAGACACATGGATTGGGCATCTAAGCAGGTTGGGTCGCAGGAGGAAGCCACGTTTCCATGTGGAGTGGTGGAACTGCTACTCAAGCTGTTTAGAAGGAGAAGCAAAGACAAACAATGCCATAGAGGGATGGCACAACTCCTTCAACCACACAATTGAAAAGCTCACCCTAACTTTTATCATTTTTTGGAAACTTTGAGGAAGGAGCAAAGTTTTCAAGAAATGAGAATGAGTCAAGCATTAACAGGTAGTCTGAACCCCTGAATTAGCAAAAAAATTAAAGAGATGTCTTAAAGACTATTGGCAACTTTACAACAATTTTCATTGTGTGTGGCTTCTGAGTACCTGGATAATGTTGCTCACATTCTACATTACTAATACTCACTACACTTTTACTTACCTGTTTTGCCCTAAATTGTACAACTCTATTAAATTGTCAATTTTTATTAACAGTATATAAAAGTTATAAGTTGGGTCACCGTTCCCTAGATCTAATCTTTTTTCAAGTCTTTATCTTTCAAGTCCATAAAAATATGTGTTGCAATAGCATGCTTTGTATCGTCATTCTATCTAAACACGTGACCCGACGTGGGCATACACTAACAACATGATTTGTGACATGTTACGATTTAAAATTGTAAACATTATTTACATCTATAAACCTCCCTCTTCTCTCCTTGCAATAAAAGTCACTCATGCACAATATAAATTAACTTTTAAGAGGTTTATAACCTTTGAGCAGGTCTCCCTTGCTTTTGCTCTGTCCGTCGACACTCCTCAAAATGGCTGCATTCATGGTTGACATCTACGTGTAAACGTCATATCGAACGACAAAAAAAGAAAACGGGCAATTTTTTCAACATTATTTCATAATCTTTTATTCGGTTACCACTTGTTTGCAACCATAAAAAGTACAGTTAAATGACAATAGGAAAAATAAAAATTATTATATATACAAACAAAAAAAAATTAAAAATAAGTTTTTCAGACATAAAATAACATATTATCCATCAAAAGATTGTCGAAGCTTAATGACAGATTTTAAAAATGTGGCTATACATTTTGCCGAATGAACAGTGTCCAGGAGTTGCAAAGAAAGAAATGCTTGCCGGCACGACCTAAGGCCGAGTGAACGTAGTAGCGGTAAAATCCAAATTTTTCGCGATGATTTGTAGTATGTACAGAAAAAAGTAATGTGCATTGTTGATTGGGTTGATAGTTCATCACATGGGCAGTTCATAATATCGCTCGACCAGTTCTGTTTCCGTGGAAAAGTTACCAGCCGAAAGAAAGTGTGAAAACGAAATCTTGTTAACAAGTATTTTTCAAAGTTAGACAGATAATACAGTAAATAAGGTTGGATGGTTCTGTGGGGTTGAATTAATTGAATTTGGGCATTGAGAGGTTTTACAATCTCGATTGAACTGCGGAGTGCTCTTAGATGGGCCATGGTTATTTCCTTTAGTTCTTTTCTCGAGATGTCCTCCACACTCTCGCAGGATTCATCTAGCATTCTACCAGGGTTGGCTTTTCTTTCATGGAACCTCACTGGAATCGATAATAAGATAACATCCCCTGAATGGTGTAGTTGTGTTGACCAGTATGACATCATCCTCTTTCAGGAATCCTGGTCTATGGTTCCAGTTTATCGCCTTGGGTTCCTCAATTTTCATGCCCCAGCCACCAAAAAATCTAAAGGTCGTCCTGCTGGAGGTTTGATTATTTGGGTTTGACAAGCCCTATGCTGTAAGGTGCAACAAATTAGTTCTCCTTCGAATGACATCCTGTCAGTTAAAATCACATGGGAAAATGGTCAAGGGGTGGCTATCTACAATATTTATGCAAGGGGGACAGCAGGGGACAAATATCTGAGGTAATCTCAGCTCTTGATCAGCAGCTTGAGGCACTCCCAACACAGTTGTCTACTATAGTAGGTGGAGATTTTAACACTACTTTCGAACCTCTTTGATAAGAGGATCAGTTTCTCGCTGCTGAGGAGGACAGTAAATGGGGTGTTCCCCAGCTTGAATTACCTGCTGTAAAAAGATGGTCAGCCGTAGCTATACAGCTTAAGGCCCTATGTCTAGTTAGAGGGCTTAGAGCAGCAAATGGACGCACTCCGTCTGATCGCATGGGAAAAAATACATTCGACAATGGTAGGCATTCTAGTCGTATAGATTACATCCTGGTGGACATAAGAGGGTAGCACAGTCTGATAGATATGACTGTTAAAACTAGGATGAAAGTGATCACAACCCACTTTGCATGGATTACCAAGCACAGATGGGGACTAAAGAACTGAAATCGGGGTGTGGGAAGGTCACCTTGGACATCGCCGCTTCCAATAACATGCGTCACATTAAATGGGGTAGTTTTATTGAGAACCCTGAGAAAATGGAGGTCCTTAAAAACATGTTTGTCGAAGAAGTGGCTAATTTAAATACTCACATTAACAAGCCAGACTTTCCCCAAATAATGTTTGAGGCACACATCCACTTCTTCGCAAAACTCCAAATAATTTTTAGGAAAACCATAAAACCAGATAAGGGAAACAAAAAACAACCTAAGGTGGGGTGGTATAACAATGCATCTAAATTAGCCCGCCAAAACTTGAGCATAGAAATAAGGTGCAGGAACCCCACAGGAGTGAGAAAGGCAAGGGAGACCTATAGGCTTGCCCAGAAGGTAGCAAAAAAACAGTGGGATGAGGAACAATGGCGTTATTTGAAATTAGCTTGTGGAGCAAAGGATTCAAAACAATTTTGGGCCATTATGAAATGGGATAGAGGAGGTGCAGCTGAAGCCCCCCAAAACAACGTTGCCAAACAAGAGTGGGTAGATTTCTTCAGACCACAATATGCTCGTAATCGAACTGAAGAAGATTGTCCACTACCCCCAACTATTTTTCATCAAAGCCAGCTTTTTACAATCAAAGACGTTAGCATAGCGCTAGATTGCGTGACCGGGGGAAGAGCCCCGGCATGGATGGCATCCCCGCTGACGTGTTTTTAATTGATAGATCATCTTGGTGTCAGTACTTCGAGTATCTAGCTAACTCTGTGGCTAGGGGTGCGCCAATCCCACCCTCATGGAAAGTTGCTGAAATAATTCCGGTCTTTAAAAAGGGTGACAAATCTCTACCCAGTAACTATTGACCCATTAGTCTTATAGACTCAGCCCAAAAACTCATGGGTCGTTTAGTGCAAAATAAACTGCAAACATGGTTAGAAGAACACAATATTTTGTTCCCATATAAAGCCGGCTTTCGGCCATGCACTAGTTCAATTGATCAGGGTTTTTACTTCATAGCACTTTACTGGAGGAGCGTGGCCCTAACTAAGGGGACACTTTATGCGGTCTTTGTAGACCTGAAATCGGCTTTCGATTTAGTCCCCCGTTCCAAACTTTGGAGCGTTCTCGCTGAGTCAGGGATATCCCCGGAGCTATTGACTCTTCTCGTCCGCCTGCATGAGAACAACTACGCCAGAATCAGATGGGGGATGCAGGGTGAGGTGACCGACTCATTTCCTGTCGAGCGTGGTGTTCGGCAGGGGTACATACTGGCACCCACGCTGTTTTCACTATACATCAACGGTATAGTGGATTATCTTAACCGTTCCCCCACTGATGCCCCCATTTTGGCTGGGGCCCGCGTGCCTGTTCTCATGTTTGCGGACGACACGTTGATTGTTTCCCGGACCCCGAGTGGACTCCAGAAGGCTGTGAATGCGTTCGGAGAATTTTGCCAACTGCGTGGACTTGAGATAAACACCTCAAAAACCAAGTTCATGTCCCTGAGTCAGCGGAAAACCTTCAAAGGTACAATTAATTTCAATGGAACTCCACTAGAGCAGGTAGAGGCGTTTACGTATCTGGGAATATCTCTCCAGAGTAACATGGGCTGGAAAAGTCATATTGACATGGCTGTTTTAAAATTTCACCAGCTTGCCGGTGCCTTAGCCACAAAGCACAGAGCTTCTTTTACTAAGCCAATCACACCTGCCCTAGAGATCTATAACATGAAGGTCATAAGTGCCTCTTTGTATGGTTCAGAACTTTGGGGATTCAATCATTTGAACCAACTAACAATGGCGGAGAATACATTTCGACGCTGTTTAGTCGGGGTCCCCCAAAGTACTCCTACCATCCCGCTTTTATATGATCTTGGCAGGAAAAAAATTGAGGATATAGTAGGGCTACGGCCCCTATTATATTGGAAGCGTATCTGGACAATTCCAGAATTAGTTCACTATGCCCTTGCATTAAAGGACATCATTAGGGCAGATCGCTTTCATTCTATCCAATGGCTCAAAGAGATAAGGGGCCTATTAACAAAGTTGGAGCTTGATCACCTATGGGTAGATGCAGATGCCCCAAGTTTCCCGTCAAAAACAATTCTGAAAAAAAAGTATTGGGAAATGATTTGGATGTCCACCCATAGCACCTGTGTAAACACTAATTTAACAGGACGGTTCCTTGATTTTAAATCTCGCCCACTCTGTGAAGCTTATTGGGATAACATAGAGGGTCCGCTTGACCGAAAGCTGTATTTCCAGTTTAGAACTGGAACTTTACTTGTAAAAGCTTTCAGCTATAAGTGGTCAGCTAATCGGGATAACAAATGTCATAACTGCAAAGATTTGATTGAGAACGTATCCCACATGCTGTTTGTATTTCCCCTCTATACAAGCCCTCGCAGTAAGTGACTAAAACCAACGTGCATCAATATGGGCACCCGGAGATATATTGAGGCGCTAAGGATATTGGAGACAGATTGCTCACCCTGTATAGCGATCGCTGTTGCTAAATTTCTAAGGTGGGCTTGGATTATACGCACTCGCACTTTAAACTCTATAGAAGTTAGCTAATGAACTCTAAGACACTTAAAAATATGATTGATCTTGTTTTATGTATATTTTAGCTGTTTTAAATATCCTCCTAAAAAAATGTGCTTTTTAATTCGTAGATGACAGCTACAAAGATTTAATAACTTTTTAACATTGCATTTTTTATTGCTATTTAGTATTTATAATGTTAATGTATAATGGTTGTGATTGGATGTATAATTTGCTTTTATGACATGCTGTCGAATAAAGCTTTTTGAAATTGTATTGAAAAGATGGTGTATGAACAGAATTCGGTATGTGGGCGATGTAACGGGTGTTGGTTGTCTTATTAATTTCACTGAACTGCAAGATAAATTCAATATGCCACAAACTGATTTCTTTCTTTAAGTATTTACAGATACAAAGTTATATCAATGCTTTAGGCCCCCATGCGGAATTTCAATTAAGGAGAATTCCTCTTATTGACAGCATGTTTAGGAAAACATTGATAGGACAATATTATAAAATACTTATTTTGTCATGTTCGGATGATATAGAGATATATCAATGTAAATGGTTAACAAAAATAGGTAGGGGCTTAATTGATATAGAGGAATTAATTAGATTAGCAAATAGCATTTTAATCACAGGAAGATCACGTTCACAACATTATATGGCTTTATATGATCTTTATTATACGCCCAGAGTCCAGGAAGTAGTAAGGAGACAGACTAGTGCTGTCTCTTCCCAAGACAAAAAGTTGTTTAAAAAACGATTTTCACTTTCTGTGTTTACTGTCTATGCCTGTGGTTGTTACAGTTAAAACTTGTAGTTTTAGCCTGCCTGTAATTGCATATTTTATCACCTGTGTTGTGTTTTAAATGTGTGGTTTTCCCTGCCCATGATTGCCTTCATTTAGTGTGTTGAATTGTGGGATTTGCAGTCCAACCTCTGTAGTTTGTCCCTCTCATTCCTTGGTGACAAATCTGTTTTCCCTCCAAATTTCTCCTTTGCTCTGTGCTTAGGCCTGTGTGCTCAAACAGTGCACCCTCAGCCACCATTTTGTGTTCACAAGCCAGTGAGGCCAGCACCCCTGCCCCCTCCCCCCCCCAGCAACAGGGATTTTCTACATCAGAGGGTGCTTCTGTGAGCTGTTTAAACTGTATTTACTGGGGCCTGTGCACTTCGTTTTTTGGCCAGCAGGGGGAGTAAAGCTTTATTCAAACAGTATTGTTAGATTTCGAGTTAGTGAAGCCTTTACCTGCTGAAGTCCAAAGTTGTGGATTGAGCCTGTCTGTCTCCTAGGAGATTCTGAACAGGAGCAAACAGCTTCCAACTCCCTGGCCAGCAAACCTTGTCTGAGGTTGCTGGGACCTTATATGGTGTGCTAGTGGTTGGCACATGTGTACACTGATTGGTGGTTGTATCTGGTGTTTCTATTGGGTTAGGGTTAATGTCCTCATTGGTTGGGTATTTGAGGGTTCTGATTGGTTTCTTGGTCTGTGATTCAATCATTGCAGGGTTGGGACTAGGGCTAGGGTTAG